>NC_056680.1:105768491-107016991 GCF_018350215.1 Panthera leo | reverse complement strand
TATCACTGCTTTTCTAATCTGTTCTTACGAAATTGATCAATGACTTCTACTGAATCCAGTGACTCTCTATTTTATCTTTCTGTAGCATTTGACATAGTGGATCACATCCTTTTCCTGGAAACGTTCTCCCTACATGACTCTCTGTATGCCACAGTCTCTTGGTTTGTCTTCTAAGTTAGTGGTTCCCTCGTCTCATTCTCTGTTGCTGATTTTTTCTTTTCTTTAAACAACTTAAACTTGGAGTGTTCCAGCACTCAGCCCAAGGCCCCCTCCTGTCTCTACATTTGCATCTTTGATTGTCCTGTCCAGCCTCACAGTTTTAAACACCTAAGTGCCTGCTCTCTGAACTAATGATACCACAGGACTGATACAACACTTCCAGCTGGATGTCATGACATTTCAGGTGTCACGTGTCCTTGATTGAGTGTCTGATATTCACCCCCTTCTCACTAAAAAGCAAAACAAAGCAAAACAAAACAAACTACCCACCCCCACACAGGTTTCTCTATCTTGGTTGTTCCTGCCCAAACCCTTGTAGTTATCCTGAGCCTTCTTTTTCTTATACCCCATATATAATTAATCTGAAATTCCTGTTGGCTGAAGCTTCAAAACATAACCAGAATCCAACCACTACTCACCACTTACCCTATCACTCACTCTGATTCAAGTCACCGTCATCTCTCACCTAGATTATTGTAATAGCCTCCTAACTGGTCTCTTTTATTACTTATTTTGATCTCCCACCACTTATTCTCAACACACAAGCCAGTACAAAACTATTTAAATGTTAACCCTTAGCCTGTCACCTAGTGCAAACCCTCTAATTAATGTCTCTCCATTTCACTCAAAATCTCATAGGCCTTACAATAGCTTATAAGTTCTTAGGTAACTTTTTTCCCCCTCACTCTCTTCCTTGCACATTCAATTCGAGCTGTGCTGTCTCCTTGCTAGTCCTGGAACATTTTGGTTACCTTCCCACTTTAGGAATTTTTTTTTACTCTTTGCTTCTTGTGCCCCAAAGCCTCTTCACCCTGAGAACCACATGATCATGACTTTTGAACATCTTGTTAATCAGAGCTACATTGATGTTTTAGTTACCTGTTGCTGCACAACATTGTCACAAATTTAGCACCTTACAACAACACACATTTATTGTCTCAGTTTCTATGAGTCAAGAGTCTACCCATAGCATAGCTTTTGTGCCCTGCAAGATTGCAACAAAGTTGCCAGGGATGCAGTCACATCTGAAGCTTGACTGGGAAAGGATCTGTGTCCTTGTTCACATGGTTGATGACAGCAGTCAATTCTTGATGAACTGTTGTTCATGAGAACGAACAGTGAACTGTTGCTCATGAGAGAGACTCCGTTTCTTGACTGAAGTCTGCCTTCAGCTCCTTTCCACTTGGGCCTTCCAGACATGGCAATTGTCTTCCGCAAAACCAGAAGTAGAAAGCCATCATAATCATTTGTAATGTGATCACATAAATGACATCCTGCCATCTTTAGAATACTCCATTTATTATAAAGTCACAGATTCCACCCATACACAAAGAGAGGAGACACATCACAAGGTTTAGAGTATCAGAAAGTAGAGATCATGGGGTCTCTCTTAGAGTATGTATATCACACTTGAACACCATATTTAATGTTATAACCACCTTGACACATCTTCCCTTTATTCCTCCAACCTAGGGATGTAGTAGCTTCCTTTAGTATTGATTCACTTTCTCCCATTTGGCTTCATAGCTCTTTAATCACAAATGTGATGAACTTCCTGCATTAAATTCCCTTTGTTTTAACTACCCAGGATAGTTTTTATTTTCCTGGTTGATACCTGATTGCTACGTACCCCCAGTCTCTGATTGAGTTCAAATTTCCAACTTCCTTTGAGAGACTCGAATTGGCTCATATTTGTTTAAGTGTCCTTCCCTGAATTTGTCAGCTATAAGCAAAGAAACAGGGCCATACAGTATGAGAATGACTGAGGAGAGCAATGAAGGGCCATCTCAAAGAATTCATAATTCAGTTATGAATTGGGCAGGGGTATTTAATATTCTAACTGAGCTATCAAGTATCATATCAATATGGTCAAGTAAAACATACTTGGATCAAAGGCACATAGGTATACATATGAAAAAAACTCTCCTGGTTCAGAAACAATTTTTCTGGGTAAGGCATTCACACATAAATTTTTCATTTCCTCATCTGACTGTGCTTTGTCTGTTTGACCCTATAATAAAAATCAGAGGTGAAACTTCAAATGTTTTCAAATGGTCATCTCGAGAGTTTCTTCAACTTCAGATTTATATCTGCAAATCAATTCAGTGACATAAATCAGTGTGTATGTCATTCAATTTCCTTTTAGGCTCATTTCCGTCTGAGCCTTGTACTTACTGGAATATATTATCAAAGCATCAGACATTATGAATAATGCTTGAATGCTACCAGACTGTAGTTCTACCTATTACAAAATAAACAGATCGTTATTTTTTTTACATCTAGTGCATAGTTCACACATGCAGAATGACTCTTCTTTAACACTGTGTGCTTTAACTTTTCAAGTGTATGAGTCTGATTCCTTAACAAGAGAATCCTATTCCACTCCTTGAATGTCTTAGTGTTCTTTCTCTAATACTGGGAATATCCTAATAAATACTTTTTGGCAACCAACTTGATCATTTAGCAAAATTAGTAGATCATGATGGTTTAAAACATAATTTCACAGACATTGTTCCCCAGAGATCATCTAAAGGAGCCTGGGTCAGCCAAAGAATATGAATGTTGAACTTTAGTTAATAATCATTTTACAAAATGTGATAACTCAGCACAATGATATTAAACTGTTGAAAGCTTCAACTACAGTTACTAAAAGACTGAGCACTAACCTATGAGTGGAATACAATAACTTGTTTCCTAATCTGGAATAAATAGTGACAGATGCAAACTTGTAAAAAAGCTGTTTATCAAAATATATGTTCTAATTCAGAATTTAAAACCTTTCCTTTGGACATTTCCACAAGAGAAAATGTTATATAAGTCTAAAGTTTCTCAAGATAAAATTTAGAAACCATTAAACCTATGATAATAGATCATAATTCTTGCCTAATTTAACATCTGGAGAAAAAGTATGTAGAGAGGGACTTTCCCACCCCTTTCTCAGGCCCGAGTGTGGCTTTGGGAAATTTTGCAAAGTAGATGGAGCTTATCTCTTGCTTCCCTAACACTTCCTTTCTGTTCTCCCCTTCACATTTCCAAATTCTAAATATCCATGGGCTTCATACTAACCTAAGGTTTGTTCTAGCACATTGTACTCAGGTCTACTTTCAGCTGAGGATGGTGTTTCATGCAAAAATGTGTCCTGCTCTAGAATTACTTTTTGAAACGTACTTTCATCCTGATTAAAACTATCATCTCTTCCACACAAGAGGTACAGGCTGGCAGAAAAGCGATTACAAATTAGAATACTGTACATTTGACAGAACTAAATATTTTTGCATCTTTCTATGGGTATCCCAATCTTAAGGAGATCCTTATTAGGTCACATATTCTTACCCTACTATTTTTGTGTTCCTTTAGCTGCCATTATTCCTCTTACCATACCTTCATACAAGAATAAGAAGTCACCTACTCCTTCACTCCTAAACCCACTGCAATTTGAATTTCACTAATATGTCTTTATTGACGTTCTGCCATTAAGGCCAGCAAGAACTTTCCAAATGATGAATTCTGTGGCCATTACTCAGCTGTCTACATGACTATTCTGAAATTTTTGGCACAAGTACTAACTTTCCTAGAAACAGAATCTCTCTTCTCTTGATTTCTGTAACACCTAATGCTCATCTTATTTCTCTGAACAGTTCTTCATAGCATGTCCTAGTCTTCATAGTGTTAGAAGTTCCATGATGTCTTAGTTTTTTTTTTTCTTAAATGCTGGGAAAAAAACCCTCATCAAAACTCACTAAGTTGAACTTTTCAGTGAGGATACAGAGATGTATTTCTTTGTTATCAAAGAGCTTAGTCTAGTGACGAAATCAGACAATAACATAAGACCTTTTAATACAATATGTTGATTATTGTTATAGAAATGGGATTATCAACCTGTGCCCTTAAAGTTTTTTTAATGCCTCTGCGTTGTACTCAAGACTTCTGTGGGTAGCAGAAAGCACTTGCAGTAACATTTACCTATTCATTGAACATCATATCCTGCCACTCCCCCAAATTCAGCCTATGTTGTGGCCCAGAAACAGCTATAAGACAAGTCTTACTTGTCACCACTCTAAAATTCAACATCAGTAACAAGTATCACCAATTGCTTGCAGCCCTCAGTCCTTCTGAAACTGTGTCAGAAGCAGCTACAAAATTTCTCCATTTCGAGGTTGGAATTAAAAGCTCCCAAGCCACCCTTTGGCCCTACTATGTCTTTATGACATATTTAAGCTCTCTTTGTCCCCATATAAGCTAATGATTCCTGTCCAATCTTGCATGGGCTACATTCATACATAGGATGTTTTATGTTTGCAACATTTATATATTCTTTTGCTTGGATAATTCCTTCCTTCTTTTTAAGAGTTCATTCCTTCAGTTCCTCTAAGAAGTTTTCCTCAACCCATTCTCTGGCTAAGAAGGTAATTTATTCTCTGCCCACTTTATCCGCTCTTCTATTTAAGCACGTTTTGACTTGTCATTTATACCTGTGCCTCTACCACTAACCTCAATTTAACATATTTTGTCACTAGTGTCTAGTATAGTTTGGCTTAGGTAGAGATTTTTATTGAATGAAATAATGAGTAATTGAACTTTTAACTGACAATGTAAAAAGTAATAAAGTGACAATATTTGGTCAGGTTGGGAAAAATATTTTGCTATTTCTTTTCAGGATACACCCCTTTCTTTTTTTGTGTATACCTGATATATTCCACTTGCAATAGAAGTGTGTAAGTGTGGTTGTGTCAGTGTATTTTGAAGATAATTAGAATATGGCTTTGGTGGTGAATGGTAATGAGAGTGGCCATTCCCATGTGTGAAAGGGTAAATTGACAAAACGTAACTATAATTATAATTTGAGGACTATCATTGTTTTATCATATTTCATATTTTCAACATTTGAAATTTTAATGAATTTTAAAGAAAAATATTTTCCATTTCAACAAAAGGATATATAAAGGGATAATATTCTATCTAAATACTCTAATTGCCACTTACACTTTTCTGCTTTCTAAAATTGGGTCATATATCGGAATATATGGTAGTGGTATTTTCTCTCTAGATGTGATAGATATTAGGACAGATCACATAGTAATTAGGCACACAGACTCTGGAGTCAGATTAGGTTCAAGACCCAGTCAATTATCTGTATGACCTTGAATAAGTTAATTGATCTTTCCTTAGCTCCCTTTCATCATTTTTAAAATAGGGATAATGGTACTGACCTCAAAATTTGTTATGAAGAACATATAACTCATATTAAGGCTTTAGAACAATATTTTCACATATTGCTCAATTAATTTTAGCTAAATGTAACCCAAAGAATGTATACTTATGACCTTGACTGATAGCTCTCATAACCATGCTGTATTGATTTCTTTCCTCTACCATCTCTTGAAGACTGTGGTTCACAGTGTAAAATTTTCCAAGCCTTTCATTCCAAAACTTTTATTTTCAATTCTATTCAATATATAAATTAAGAATAAGAGAACATTATGAAACAACAACCTTCCCATATTTCATTAACTTTTGAATATCTGTATGAAGTGAGACAACAATCTGTATTCAAGTTAATAAGCTCAAAGTTCCAAATCAAACACTCACTACTGTGTTTAATTTATTCACATATGAACACTTTTGCAATTATTTTAATTATTTTTCTCATCTGGAAAAAATAATGCTTTCTCGTAGAATTTTTTTTAATTGAAACAGTCTTTAAAAATCATCTGTAGTTCCACCAACCAGATAAAACAGCAGTCAACACTTGTATGCACAACCTTCTAAGATTTTATGTGTTTGTACTTACACGTTTATAGACACTCATTTTATAAATAGTAAGATTATACTTGACATACGGTTTTATAATCTGGCTTTACAACTTGAAAATATGTTAAAAATATAGGTACATATAATTGCATCATTTTAAACAGTTGCCTATCATTTATTTAAGCTATATTTTGGGGCACTTGGGTGACTCAGTCGGTTAAGTGCCCGACTTTGGCTCAGGTCATGATTTCACAGTTCGTGAGTTCAAGCCCCGTGTCTGGCTTTGTGCTGACAGTTCAGAGCCTGGAGCCTGCTTTGGATTCTGTGTTTCCCTCTCTCTCTCTGCTCCTCCCCACTCGCATTCTGTCTCTCTCTCTCAAAAATAAATAAACATTAAAAATTTAAAAAAAAAAAGAAAAGAAATTTTAGAAAAATAAAATATAAGCTATATATATTTCTCTACTATTGGGCATTTAAATTGTTTACCAATTTCCTTAATATAACAAGTGCTAGGATATGAATATCCTGAAAATAAACTATTTTTTTTCTTAGCCTTTTCTTTCCCTTTTCTTTAGGCTTTTGAAACACTTTGCTAAATTTCCTTCTGGAAAGATTTTTTTCCCCACTAGCAATGTATGAATTCTTTTCCTTTTAAATTTTATAAGAAATACAATATAAATCATATTTTAATATGCATCTCTTTAATTACCAGTGAATTTGCTTTTTTTTTCTGAGAAAGAGAGAGCACAAGTGGGGGTGGAACTGAGGGAAAGAGAGAGAGAGGCAGAGAGAGAGAGAGAGAGAGAGAGAGAGAGAGAGAAAGAGAGAATCACAAGCAGGCTCCACACCTGGTATGTAGCCAGACACAAAAGCTTGATCCCATGATCCTGGGATCATGACCTGAGCTGAAATCTAGTGTTGGATGCTTACGTGACTGAGCCACCCAGGTGCCCTTAATTAGCCGTTTGTTTTTAAGTGTATATTTGCCCAAGAAGATTGTATCACAGAAACTAAGGGAATAAAGTTTCAAGGAGGATATTTTTAGAAGTCACATAGATAAGGATTGCAAGGTGACCAGGGGGCACTGGTGACACATCCAGGAGAAGTTTAGAGGAGTGATGGGAAAATATTCCTGTTTGGGGTTGAAGCAGGAATGAGAAGCCAGAAAGCAGGTCAATGAAAATGGAATAAATGTTTTAGAAGCTTGGCTTTCAAGGGTAGGGAAAGTTGTTAGCTAGGAGGTGGACAAAAGGGAAAGTTTAAAGAGTGTTAACCTATTTAAAGGTAGAATCAAAAATTACAAGCTCTAGACTAAAAAGAAAATAGAGACATTTGATATTCAAGTAGGTATGTAAAAGAGGAGTTGGATATTGGGTTCAAAATACAGGAGAGAACCCACCAACTAGAGATCACCATACCATGGAAAGTGGAAATACGACAGTAAAAATATAAAAATATAAAAAACATTAATATTATCGGTAGAGATGGGAGGCTGGAAGAATTTGAGAAAGGTCTGCTTTGTAGTTTTTACCTTCTGTTGGAGAAGAATGTAGCAAAATTTCTGCAGAGTGAACAAAACTTCAAGTTATCATCTATTAACTGATGTTTTAAAAAACCTATTAAAGAATGTAAGAAATAAGATTCCATTACTAGTTTTATATATAAAACTCAATATATAAAACATATTTTAGGGGCTGTTTTAATTAATGGCAGGTGGCATTTACTGCCACAGAAACAAATTTATTCGTTAGTTAAGCTTCTACTGAGTACCAAATGAAGCATACTTAGTTTTGAAATGCTTATCTATTTTAACCACTGGAAGCGGTTTTGTAAAACCAACATCCTTAGAGAGCTATTGCTAGAATATGTAATCATTTTGGCATCAAACTTAATCCCCAAAAATGCAGTTTGAATTATGGCATGATTTCTTTATCTTTAGTAAGGATTTGTGATGAAACAGATGAGCCATTTAATCAGCTTTTAAAAAATACTTTGTGATATGTTCTAGGGAAATGGCTCTATTTTCTATGGTAAGACATCTCTTAATCATACTGGACAGTTTCATTGTATCTGCAATAAAGGAAATGAACAATGGAAACATTTATGTAGTGTCTGATTGTCTGGGGATGATGATCTATAAGATGCAGACCTATTATTTAATGCTTTGGGGATTCTCTTCTCTTCCTTCATCATTCCTTTGAGCTCTGGTTTCTGTACTAACCTAGGGAGAAAACATAAGCATTTATGTTATTTCTGGATGGGAAAATTAGACTTGTAGTAAATGGTTAAATAATATTCTTAATTAACTAAAAATAGATTTGGTTAAATTGCCATGAGTAATCCTTGTGGCATTTTCCTCCTTTTTAGTAGAGAAAATGATCCGTAACTCTGGGCACTCAGGACATGTATATGAAACCCTTCCAACTTGTAGGTTTGTGATTCTAGGTTTTGAATATTTATGGTGCACTATACCTCTATGATGGTGATTTATTTTTACTGAGCCTCATGGGTTGCACATTGTCTTGCCAAGTTGGGGGAGGATCAGAAGAGGAAAGGACGGCTGCAATGCTATTTTGTTCCCTGTTGAGCTAATTAGGAATCTAGGGCTTATTTAGAAGGCTGCAAATCTCAGACTCCCTCTCAGTCAATTTGTTTAGCCCAGGCTCTAATTTAGACTATATTTAGTGTCTCCCCAGGTCAAAGGGGAAGTAGGGGCATATTCTAAAGTCTGAAACCTCAGATAAAAAAAAATTTTTTTAAAGATTAGGTAGTGGTGACACCGGGAATCTGGTGGAGTGGAAGACTAGTTGTGAGGGAGGACATCTTGCATTGTTGTAAAGTAAAAGGAAATGAAGGATTTGAAACAGAATGTGTCGTATGGTAATACAATATCCTGGTCTACTAGACAGCTAGAGCTTCCGTGTGATCAAAAATACTCAGATCACTTATTATTGACATTGCTGTTCTTGTAATCCACAGATTAACCTTTGTTTTCCATTTCCTAGACTCCAAGATGCCTTGTAAAATAGTCTAACAATGGTATATACGATTAGCTTCAAGATGTAAATAAATTAGAATTCGTTCTATTTTCATCTCTTTAAAATCAGTGAATAATTTGTTGTCTTTGACTCAAATAGGAAAGAAGTTCTGGTCCCATCATCAACACGTTAATGGTGTAACCTATTACATCCACAAAATGGGCAAATTTGGTTTCTTTGTGTCAAATTTTTATTTTATTTTTTAAAATTTTTTAACATTTATTTATTTTTGAGACAGAGAGAGACAGAGCATGAACAGGGGAGGGGCAGAGAGAGAGGGAGACACAGAATCTGAAACAGGCTCCAGGCTCTGAGCTGTCAGCACAGAGCCTGACGTGGGGCTCGAACTCACGGACCGCGAGATCGTGACCTGAGCCGAAGTCAGACGCTTAACCGACCAAGCCACCCAGGCGCCCCTCTTTGTGTCAAATTTTTACCAGCTTTTGTTTCGTGATAGCTTTTGCTCCTAATGGAGCAAGTTGGGAGGCAGGAGTCTAAGCAGTGCCCTCATGAATACATGATACAAGATCAGGTAAGAGATAAAACAGATGAACAATGTATAGCCTCTGTTCTAGGAGAACTTACCAGAAATAAGGAAGAGAATGTTCATAAACAGTGACAAAAGGTGATCTTTTTTATGTTTGAGTACCTCTTTGAACGTATAATCACCTGGTGCAAAAAATCAAGTTTATCGACAAAAGGACACATTGAAAATGTTTATTCCTTCTCACTTTTTGTGTTTCTTGTATATTCTTTTCACTATTTCCTTATGCAAACATAAATATGTGTGTTTCCTCCTTTCTTATATACATAATTTACTATTTACACCCCTTTGTTCCTTGTGCAAGATTTGCTAGGAGCTGTGAGCAAAATAGTTTAAGAGGGGGAAAAGAGGAAAATTTCTTTTGGCGAAGAAGAGTGGAAGGGGGTTTCAAAGATGAGTTTTTGTTTAATTTATGACCTAAAATACAGTGATGTTGGGTGAAAGCAATTTATAGATACATAGAATATCAAAATCCCAGCTGCCAGAAAGTGGGCGTTTAGGGAATGAGTAGGAAGTATCAAGCGTTGACTGCTGTGTAAGTTGTGAGAGTCGTGGAAGACAAAACCAGATGAACGGTTTGGGGGAATTGGTATGTTTGCCTGTTGTAGCCTTGAAATTATCCATGCTTTGGAAAATATAAACAGATCATGCATTCACGGAGTTGGTGTTTCTCTGGATTTTGGTGATTGCTAAAATCTCCACGTTTGAATAAACAATTCAATGGTTTTTATATTTAACTACTTAAAATATTTAAAAATCCAATTTAAAGTTTAATTGGCATATGTTTTGATAAGTATGCAGCTTCTCTCTTTGAAATTCTGCAGCCCCAGTCACTGCAGACTCTTCTCAGCCTAGTGTCAAATGTCGTTTATGCTCTTCACAGCTGTCTGTCACGGGCCAACACTGGAGAAGGAAACATTCTTTCAAGTCCCAAACAGAGAATAAAATAGATAGATCTGGATTGATTTAACTTTTTGCTTTATCTTCTTGGGAAAAATATAGCTCATAGCGTTTCTCTGTAGCCAGGGTCCATCTATTTTAACCAGATGCACTTCTGGGTCTCCAGATGATATCATAATGATAGGGTAGCTTAGAGAATAATAATGCTGTAGCTGCTTAGGAGAACAGAGAAACTTTGATGCATGTTTACCACCCAACTCTAAAAAGATACTTTGCTTAAAGACAGTTTGAAGATTACTCTCCTGATGATTTAGATCTAGTGAGTAGGATTGTAAAGGCAATCCCTTGAGATCTGACCATTCTATGCATATTAAGACTCAAGAGGTTTTTTTCATGTAAATTTCTATTTAAGTATATAAAAATGTAAATACTATATGTTAGAGTGGGCTTTTAAAGTGATAATAAATCATTTTCAGGTGCGCCTACATTCTCTCCCCACTCCCCCTCTTTCCAAACAATGCTTGTTTTGGGGTTTAAAGTTTTCCTTCCATCTTAGATTAGTGAATGGTAAAAGACTGTAG
The DNA here is from genome assembly GCF_018350215.1 of Panthera leo. Taxonomy (NCBI): domain Eukaryota; kingdom Metazoa; phylum Chordata; class Mammalia; order Carnivora; family Felidae; genus Panthera; species Panthera leo. The sequence continues at coordinate 107,005,958 of NC_056680.1, read as the reverse complement.
TAGTGTCTATCATCTTCAGCTACTGTCATTTACTTTATTTCTATAATTGGCAGATGAAATAATTTTTTTTAAAAATATAGGTAAGATAATATAATTGTCAGGTGATATATTTTCTGTTCATTATTTGACATATTTATCTTATACTGTACTTACTTGGCTTATCATGTATTTTTCCTTAAAGTTTTCTTATTCTACACTGGGGAAGGTAGTAATTATGTAAATATTTAGGTCCCTGTCTAATCCAAACTTAGTTTTATTTGTTAGTCACATAAATTCTTAACTCCCTTTATATGATGTAGGCTCTAACTCAGTTGGTCGATTAAGTTCTCTTTTCTGGTCTCTGGAACTAATATGCACCCAGGATAGAGATTAGATCTTTAGAACCATCAGTTAGCAATTCACTCTTTTTTTTTTTTTTAACATGTATTTATTTTTGAGATAGAGAGAGACAGAACATGAACGGGGGAGGGCCAGAGAGAGAGAGGGAGACACAGAATCTGAAACAGGCTCCAGGTTCTGAGCTGTCAGCACAGAACCTGACGTGGGGCTTGAACTCATGAACCGCAAGATCATGACCTGAGCGGAAGTCGGATGCTTAACTGACTGAGCCACCCAGGCACCCCAACAATTCAGTCTTATCAGTGTTTTGTATGCTTTCCTCCAGCATTTAATTTTAAGACTATTGGTATTACCAATTACTACATGATAATTTATTCTAAACACTGTGATCAAGAAATACATTAGTGCTAATATCTGATTTTATCCTTACATAAGTTTATGATGTAAAATATTTGTCTATAGACAGGGAATTTGAATCCTATTCTTCCTCTTTAAAAAAAATGCTTTCAAAATCACATGTGGTGATGAGACTGTAAATCAGCTAAGAGTGTTCATACCAAGACTAACACTTTTTCATCAAGTCTCACTTACAATCCAAAAGCTGCACCCAACAATCTAAAACAATTATTTCACATGAATTTTTCCCAATTCTAAATGTCCTCTGCCTTGACAGACTCATTTTAAAATCATCTGGCCTGGGCCAAAAGACCCTGTAAATATTCTTCTCTGATATTCCTTTTCTTGACACTGCTAAGATTCTTAGGTTTCTTTTGGTAGTTATAACCCTCCCTGAAGTACATCTGCTAAACTTAGTTTTGCTTGATCAACAAGTTTTTCTGATGATTTTCTGAGGGAACTGATAGTGAACAGATAAAGAGAAGAAAATTCTGTGAGTCCAGTTAACGCCTCCATCTTGGACCTATCATATGAGTTGTCTTGTTGTTGTTGTTGTTGTTGTTGTTCTTTTAGGGCGAAGGGAAGGGCACAGCAAAGTCAACAAAGTCTTGCTTTTCCCATGGATGTCATCCTTACCTAAACACTGTTCTCTTGACATCCATAAGGTTTACTTGCCTGCTACATGTTATCCTGGTGACTTGATACCAGGACCAGTCCTACCAGAGTGAGCACATTATGTCTCTAGGGGGGTGTATTTCCTGATGGGGACTCGTTGACCTTCCCTGGTATAGATGATTACGTTTTGGGGGGCACCATTTTTGGCAGTTAATTCAAGCTGATTGCAACCTAGATCCAGCTGGTATGCTGGACAAAATACGGTTAATAGATAAAGATATAGTTAGGGGCACCTGGGTGACTCAGTTGGTTAGGCATCCAACTCTTGATTTTGATTAGGTTATGATCTCACAGGTCATTGAGTTTGAGCCCTGCATTGTGCCCCATGCTGACAGTGTGGAGTCTGCTAGGCATCCTCTCTTTCCCTCTCTCTCTGCCCCTCCCCTGCTCGCTCTCTCTCTCTCTCTCTCTCAAAGTAAATAAATAAACTTAAAAAGTAGTTGTTTATTTCATTAAATTGTCTCTTCAAGGTAGTTTAATCATCTGTTTGGGGAAAACATGTTTTTTCTTTAAAAGTTTCTCTTGGAAGCAGCAGTTACTCCTTCATAATTGATTGAAACAATAAAAACAAAAGAAAAAAGGGAAAAAACCAACATACTTACAAGTGAAAATGTTAGTTTCAAAATGGATGCTTGAGAAATTACACATACGAAAACCACCCTGTTCTTCAATGTCCTAGACAAAAGTCTAAGGTTTGTTTTTAAGGCTCAAAACCAGTGGGGCTCATTAAACAGTTTTATTCAATTCAACAAGGTGTTCAAAATATGTTAATTTGTAGAAACATCTGCATAGAATTAAATGATAGCTAATTGCATGATTTATAAAACACTCTGATTAATTTACAGATCATCCTGATTGCTTTATTAACATAAATGGTGCCTTAAAATCATATTGATATGTTAATCTAAGAAAGTTAATTTATTTGACAGTATACTTCTTTCACAGAAAAACATAAAATGCTTTGGTGTTCTTTTAAATGATGTAGAGAACCTAAAATATATCTGCCCACCTCCAGCGTGGACAGTGAGGACCTATTACCCTAACTCTGGGGCTTACTGTGTACATTCACATGACTTTACTATTGCATTGCCGCCGCCTTCCTCCTCCTCCTCGTCCTCCTCGTCCTCCTCGTCCTCGTCCTCCTCCTCCTCCTCCTCCTCCTCCTCCTTCTTCTTTTTTGTATAAACCTATACATTAACAATTGCTTTCTATAGTCCAAGGGATGACATGTTGTTGTTTGTTTTTATTCCTTCTCCTGTTGGATTAGTTGTTACACAATAAATTTGAATTACAGGTGCATTTTTTTAATCAAAAGGAGGATACGGTGTTTTGAAATGAATTGCAGAATCTCCTCCAACCCAGTGTTTAATTTTAATATGCAAATATATTTGCCAGAACAAAAATATAATGTCTCTGTCATCTTTCTAACAACTTAGCTTGAAATGTTCTTTGAGATTCCCAAAAGCAAAAAGAATTATTATTCTGAAGTAGATCAAGTCTCCTTGATTTAAGTTTCCCTTTATATACAGAAAATAAGAAGAAAAAGAAATTATGCATACCATTTCATGGGAAGATCCACTCTACCTTATCAGTTTAGGTTTTACCAGTTACACTGCATCTGCTTGCTACTTGTGGAAAAATGAATTATTACATAGGGCTGTGATATATATACATTTTAATTTATACCCCCTTCACCCATTTCTCCCACACTCTGACTCTGGCAACCACAAATCTACAAGCTTGGTGTTTTACTTGTTTGTGTTGGATTCCACATATAAGACAGATCATAGATCATCTAGCATTTTTATTTCTCTGCTTTATTTTACTTACCCTAATGCCTTTGAGTTTCATTCATGTTGTAAATGAAAAAAATTTCATTCTTTTTAATAGTTAACTAATACTCCATTGTGTGTGTGAGTGTGTGTGTGTGTGTGTGTGTGCGTGAGTGTGTTTCTTAATCCATTCATCCATCAATAGTCATGTAGGTTCTCCTAATTCTTTTTTTTTTATTTTATTTAAATTTCTTTTTTTAATTTTATTTATTTTTGAGACAGGGAGATACAGAGCATGAACAGGGGAGAGGGAGACATAGAGAGGGAGAAACAGAATCTGAAGCAGGCTCCAGGCTCTGAGCTGTCAACACAGAGCCCGACGTGGGGCTCGAACTCAGGGACCGCGAGATCATGACCTGAGCCGAAGTCGGCCGCTTAACCGACTGAGCCACCCAGGTAGCCCTCCTAATTCTTTATCCATTCATCCATCTATGGCAATTTAGGTTGTTGTCATATCATGGCTATTGTAAATAATTCTGCAATAAATGTGGGGGTGCATGTATCTTTTCAAATTAGTGTTTTTATTTCCTTTAAGTAAATTTCCAAAACTGGAATTTCTAGATCATATGGTATATCTGTTTTTAATTTTTGGAGAAACCTCCATACGGTTTTCTATAGTGGCTGGACCAATTTACATTCCCACCAACAGCATGTAAGAGTTCCCTTTGCTCCACATCCTTGCCAGCACTTATTATTTCTTACCTTTTTTTTCTTACTTAAAGGTGCTTTTATTTCCAAAGGATAGTGTCCAAAGAATGAAATCAATCAAGTGATATGTGCACCTTCACTTGCAAATGCTTTTTTCCTATTCAGTAGGTTGTATTTTCATTTTGTTGATTGTTTCCTTGGCTCCTTTGCTGTACAGAGCTTTTTTATTTTGAGAGAAAGAGAGAGACAGAGACAGAGAGAGACAGAGAGAGACAGAGAGAGAGAACAAGTGGGGAAGAGGGACAGAGAGAGAGAGAGAGAATCTTAAGCAAGCTCCACACTCTCAGGCTCACCGTGGAGCCCAACACAGAGCCTGAACTGAAATCAAGAGCTGGACACTCAACCAACTGAACCACACAGGCACCCCAAGTGCAGAGCTTTTTAGTATGATGTAGTCCTACTTATTTAGTTTTGCTCTTGTTGCCTTTTCTTTGGTGTCAGATTCAAAAAATCATCACCAAGACCCATGTCAAGGATCTGTTTTCTTCTGGGAATTTTATGGTTTTAGGCATTTTATTCAAGTTTTTAATCCATTTGGAATTACTTTTTATGTAGGGTGGAAGATAGTGGTCCAGTTTCATTCTTTTGTTAATGGCTGCATAGTTTTCCCAAATAGCACTTACTGAAGAGACTGTCCTTTTCTCTCTGTATATTCTTTGCTCCATTGTCACAAATTAATTGACCAGGTATGTGTATGTATGTTTATTTCTGGGCTCTCTTTCTGTTCCATTGATCTTTGTGTCTGTTTTAATGCCAATAGCATACTGCTTTAAATGACAATACCATACTTTTTAAAAGAAGACTACTGTTTTCTTGAGCATGACTTTAACCTTGGCAAATCACTTAACATTTCATACACATCTAGATTGATCCATCTTCAACAGAAAGCAGTGACAGTTTGTGCCCTAAATTCATTAAGCCTTTTGTCTCAAATATCTTCAGCTTACATCCACCAATCCTACACTGTTGTATCTGGATCTTTATCCAATCCCAATTTAGTGGTAACCCCTTTGTAAGACCTGCCTTAAACTGGACTTGGAATTTTTAGTAAATTCTGGCCCTTGATTCTCTCAGGGACACCACTGAAATTCTGGAAGTGATGGTCTCCCTTAAGGCAGTAAGCAACAAACTCACCTTTGTCACATCAACAAATTATATCGGTGAGGTGCCTGGGTGGCTCAGTCAGTTAAACCTCTGACTCTTGATTTTGGTGAGGGTCATGATCTCAGAGTTGGTGGGATTGAGCCCCACGTAGGGCTCCACACTGACAGAGCAGAGTCTGCTTGAGGTTCTCTCTCTCCCTCTCTGCCCCCCCCTACATACACATTCACGTACACTTTCTCTCTCTCTCTCTCAAAATAAATAAAAGTAAACAAACAAATTATGTTGATGACATTGGGGGAGTTGGCCTACAATGTTAATGGCACAGATCTAGAACCAGACTTCCTGAGCTCAAATCTCAGTTTTGCTATTTATTACTTGTGTGAGCTTGGGCCAGTTATTTAACCTCTCTTCGTCTCAATTTCCTCATCTATGACACAGGGGATAATAATACCTATTTCATAAAGTCATCATGTAGATTAGTACATTTATATATGCAGATAACTTTAAACAGTATCTGGTATATAGTAATGCAGTTATATATTATGAAATTATTAATGTAATTGTTAGCATTTTATGTGGTTTAAATTAGTATAATACTAATTATTAATATTATCCAAGTAGTAGATATTTAAAAGATTTAAAAATGTGTATGTCTGTGCACATGTGTGTGTGTGTGTGTGTGTATTATAAAAGAAAAAAGTTCTAGATACTTAAAAATGGCAGAGGAGACTTTATTTAAGAATATTGCAGTCGAGGTCCATGCTACCTCAATAAGGAAGAGAAAGTGAACCTAACTACATTGAAACAAAAGGTGGGAGGATATTTCAGGGCTGGAGTGAGCTAATGGAAGAGTTTGTGAGGATGTTAGTAGGAAGGTTGGCTGGTGTGATTAGGATATCTGTGTTTGACAGTTGACTTTTATCAAAGTTGGGCTTCTATGCTCCCACAGAGGTTGAGAGACAGAGTCCTATCTGTCTTAATAATCATATTTATAAAGAGATGAATCCCAGTTCCTCAAGAAAGACATTTCTGGGTTTTAAAACTGATAAAAGGCGGGACGCCTGGGTGGCTCAGTTGGTTAAGCATCCAACTTCGGCTCAGGTCATGATCTCACAGTTCCTGAGATCAAGCCCCACGTCGGGCTCTGGGCTCACAGCTCAGAGCCTGGAGCCTGCTTCAGATTCTGTGTCCCCCCCTCTGTCTGCCCCATCCCCACTCATGCTCTATCTCTCTCTGTCTTAAAGTAAATAAAACATTTTAAAAAATTCAAACAATAAATAAAACTGATAAAAGCCCAAAAAATTTACATCTCAAAAGTGCAGAGAAATAGTTTACAATTGCAAGCTTTCTAAAGTAAATATTCTGGGGCACCTGGGTGGCTTGGTAGGTTAAGTATCCAACTTCAGCTCAGGTCATGATCTTGCAGTTTGTGGGTTCAAGCCCTATGTCAGGCTCTGTGCTGATAGCTTTGAGCCTAGAGTCTGCTTTGGATTCTGTGTCTCCCTGTCTCTTTGCCCCTCCCCCATCCATGCCATCTCTCTCTCAAAAAATGAATAAACATTAAAAAATAAGTAAGAAAAATAAATAAATAAATAAATAAATAAATAAATAAATAAAGATTCTATGAAAAGGGAAGTCAGAGGCCTGTGGTCACAAAGAAGTCTCTAAAGTTTAGTCAGATGAGGAAAGTCATCTGACTAAATGGCCATCCTGGTCACTAAATACATATATAACTATTATTTAAAGGACAACTATGGATATCCTACACCTGCAAGAAGAATTTCCATCCTAAGTTTTTCTTTTTATAATAGCATTTCTTTTAGTTTCCTCGCCTTCTCATATCCCATGTCCTGAAAGAGACTTTAAGTTGTGTAGACTTGTATGGTCAGATTTCAAATGTAAATTATTCTTTTTTTTCAATGTTTATTTACTTCTTTTGAGACAGAGTACATGCAAGCAGTCAGGTAAGGGGCAGAGAGAGAGCAGGAAAGAGGGAATCCCAAGCAGGCTTCATGCTGCCAGTGCAGAGCCCGATGTGGGACTCAAACTCATGAACTGTGAGATCGTGACCTGAACCAAAATCGAGAGCTGGATGCTTAACCAACTGAACCACCCTTTGCCCCTGTAAATTATTCTTCACGCAAGGAAAAAAATTTTCTCTAGAGCTAACCCAAATATGCTATACAGACATTGTCACAGAACTGTAGACAAGATGTTAAATACCAAGGAGATCTATTCCTTCATTTCACAAATGAAGAAAATACAGGAACAGTATAGGGGAAAGGAAGCTTCATGAGCATCTTCTCTCCCTTGATGTTACTTTCATCTTTTGTGTTGAAAATGTCTTTGAAAACTCTGACATAAGCCTGACCTTCTAAATTAGAAAGAACATGCAGCGTTGGTAGACACAATTTCTCCACCCACATGCTCTGGATCTCAGCTGCTGCTTCTGGAAGCTACTTCCCCTTGTTCTTTCTCCATTGTCTGGTATGAATATGTGCAGAAACAGAGCTTCATAGCAAAATAATCTTTCAGGAAGTCCCAAAACTTACCAGGCAAATTTGAGGTTGATTACACAATGTTTATGGAAGAAAAGCATTCAAAGACTCTTTCTTTGCCTTAACCATAAAGATCACTTCACTTTTTATACTGAAGGTTGTATATTTTATGTTTCTTAAATGACTATTTCTTAGTTGCTTAGGTTTCAGGTAATGGTTATGCTTATCATGCCCTTCAGTTTAGTTTGCTTGTAATTTTTTCATGTGGGGATTTTTTACATTAATTTTGGTGATAAAATAGGTTCAAAAATCTGAGGTATATAAAAAGGCTCAAGTCAACTTATTGCTACTAATCAGTCATTGGACTCCAATTTCTTTTTTAATTAGAGCAACTTTCAGGAGATAACAAGAGAGCAACACGCTGAATCTTTTAGTATTTAAATTACATATTCCTAACTCACATCTGGGCTGATTGTATCACTTCATTGCACCTGCCAATTATGTCTTCTATAGCTGCCCCTTTACACTTCCGAATTACACACTTCACTCCTGGGACTGATTATTGTTTTCATACATATTTCTTACATCCAAATCAAAGTAGAGATCTCAGACCAGCATTTCCATATTTAAGATCTGATATAAATAATTCAAGAATCTTTATCTCCTTTTGCCATACTTACCTATCAGAAGCTGTTTCCTTTTGTTCACTAATTTGTTAATAAACATATTCTCTATTCTCTAACTTTATGAAAAATACAGTAACAGGTTATTTATAAACAGCATACGAGCATAGATTTTAACAAGATCTATAAAATCATATCTTAGGACATGCACAACATCCTGCTAATTATATCCAGAGAGAATATTATCCTTAAAATCTTCATAATAATTGTTTTCAATTAAGGAATCACTTCAGTGTCTGTCTTTACATATTTATACACTGCTAATGTTTTACAATGTGTAGTAACTAAAATTCCTTAAACTTGCTCCGCTTGCTAATAACATAGAGAGAGTTATCTTATTGTCCCTTATTTAATATTTTCACTGTTTGGCAGCTGTTATGAAGTTGTTCTTTCAGGTTCCCATCCATTAATAATGCTTTTAGGAATTGTCTCCTAAAGAATACCATAAGGCAGAAAAGAATAAGTGACCTTTTTTGTGGAATTTCTTTACTATCTCCTGACTTCGCCTTGAGAAAATCACACAGATTTTTCATTCCAAAATTCAAAATTGCCTTGTTTACCAGTTTGTTAGTTTGTTTTTAAAAACAAATGTTTTAAGTTACTTTCCTCAGTGAATTATTTCCGCTTTTTATTCAAAGAGAGTGTAACTGACAAAAAGCCACCAGTGTCATTTCTCAGCATTTCATCTACAGGTCCCTAAGGGTCCATGGCTATTGGTGGTGACAGTGATCTCAACCTCTATTTTTCTTCGTTAGGATCTGTTTTCCAAAACAATAATTAATTCGTCTCTAGGAAAAACAAAACAAAGGAAAACAAGAGGGAACTTATTTCTGATTGTAGCTCTACTAACAGGAACCACCCCTCTCTAGTAATTGCAATAGTGGTCGGTGAGAGTCTCAAGAAGGGTCTCTTGGAGCAGGCGTTTGCAGAATTCACAGAAGAAAGAGAAGTCATCCCAGGCCAAGGAAAATTGTAGCAAATAGCATGACACACTCTGAGAACAGTAAGTAGCTCAGCCAACTAAACCATAGGTAAGAGTGGAGGATGCGGAGACATAAGATCAAAAATGAAAATGGGGGCCAGATCTTAGGCAACAGGTTTGTAACTCAGGGGTCTGCACTCTGCCTTTTTTTTTTTTAATGCCTGAAAGCTAATAAATGGTTTTTATATGCTTAAATAGTAGAATAATTGCCAAAGGAAGAATATTTTGTGACACCTGAAATTATATGAAATTTAAGTTTCAATGTACATAAATAAAGTTTTATTGGAACCTCGCCACTCCCATTTGATTACACACTGTCTATGGCTGCTTTTACATAGGGTGGCAAATTGAGTGGCTGTAACAGAGACCATATGGCCTGCAAAACCTAAAATATTTACTGTGTGTTCCCTTCCAGAAAAATTTTGCTGACCCTTGCTGTTGACCAAAGACTTTAAGAGTTTATGCTGTAAGAGAAAAAAAAAAAAAAAGCCATGGATGGGTTTTTAAAGGATAAAGTGTCTCATTATGAGCTGTTTTGTAAACTGTTTTCTTGGGTGGCATATTTTAAAAATGGGTTGAGTGCATACAAGACCAGTGTCCAACTAAGGCGTCAGCAGATTAGCAAATCAGGACATTTTTGGGTTCCTTACTGTGCTATGAAAATGAAGATATGAAGTATGATACTGACCTTGGGAGAGATAGATAGTCATAAAGAGTAAAATACTCCAAGATGGCAAGAAACCAACGCCATCCTCTGTGAGGCAGGAAGTAAGGAGACTCACATTGGAAGATTCAAGTCCTAATTTATTTGATAAATATAAATTCACCAGTGGTCTAAAAAAATAAATGGATGGAAGGACTGTTTTTAATCATTTTCCAGAGGTTGTTGTTAGTGGCTGAGTTTTAGGTAAAGATTTATTTTGACTTTTTTTCTCTAATAAGTTTTATAATTTGGTCAGCTCCTTGTAATATTTTTGATCAGATTCCTTTGAGATGTGCCCAGCTACACTGTTGGTGGTGCATGTTGTGTGTGGGTTGCTGGCCTGTTTCTCTCACATCCATTTCCTGCCTTTTCTTTGTTCTGCTCTGGATTACAAGGGACTGAATCCTGAAAAATTTTCTGGGCTCCTTAACCTCTGTCTTCCTCCTCCTTCTGGCCACTTAGGGCAGCAATAGGAAATTGACAGGAGGAAGGCAGAAACCAGAGTATTTCCTCCTCTGACCGTTTTGGGCAGCAACTTCAGCAGTGGTTGTGTCTCCCTTGTGATTCCAGTCCTGCTGGAACGCTGGCTGTCAGACTCTGGTGATCCCATTTTCCCTCCCCTGGGCTCTCCAGCCAAGGCAGCAAGGGCTTTTTGGTTCATCTGTTGCTCTTGTTAATCTCGAAATTGCTGCCCTATCTCCCTTTGGTTTTTATGCTCTACCATCAATTTTGGTTTTTGTGTTTTTGTTCTGGACTTGGTTTGGTTTAGTTTTGTGTCAGCTGCTTCATCACTTCTTTTATTTTTAATCATGGTAAAATATGCACAACTCAAAGTTTATCAATTTGACCATTTCTCAGTGTACAATTCAGGGTATATTAAGTCAGCATTTCAAGTGTAGATGAATTTCAGTGGCATCAGGTTACATCACAATGTTATGTAACCATCACCACTATCTATTTCCAAAACTTTTCCATCACCCCAAAACAGAAAATCTGTAATTATTAAGCAATGATTCCTTCTCCAGCCTCTGGAAACCTGCATTCTTTGTATCACTTTTGTAACAGGTTCTCCATACTCAAATCTTTCCTTCAAGCTCTTTTCTTGCCTGCACCTTCCCTAACACATGTTGTGATTCCAGGAAAAGTGTTTCCTGACATCCAGCCAGATAAGGGTGTACAATACCAAGGGTGGTGCATGGATTTATTTTACCTGATACATTTTACCATGCTTTCCATCAAACTTCTTCATAGTAGTCTAAAACTTAAAAGTCATATGTTTGTGTAAAAATCTGTAGATGTGGAGACCATCCTTGCCTTTTCTTTTTTCTTGATGTCCTCAATTTTTCTCTTTGAGTTCTTCTTCTTTTTTTTCTTTTTGAGAGAGTTGATATGAATAAAAAATAATGTTACAGGGGACAAAACATAAGAGACTCATAAATATGGAAAACAAACTGAGGGTTGCTGGAGGGGTTGTGGAAGGGGGGATGGGCTAAATGGGTAAGAGGCATTAAGGAATCTACTCCTGAAATCATTGTTTCACTATATGCTAACTAATTTGGATGTAAATTTTAAAAAATAAACAAAATTAGAAAAAGAAAAAAATAATGTTACTATTTCTTTAGAACAATAGTCTGACATTATAAGGATAGGAATTGTGATGTACAACTACATCCCTGCTACAATTTGCTTTTTCATGAACTCTATTTACTTTTAAAATGCTTTCTTCACTTTTATTTATTTATTTATTACTATTTTTAATGTTTATTTATTTTTGAGAAAGAGAAAGAGAACAGAGCATGAGCAGGGGAGAGGCAGAGAGAGAGGGAGACAGAATCTGAAGCAGGCTCCAGGCTCTGAGCTGTCAGGACAGAGCCCCACGTGGGGCTCAAACTCACAAGTTGTGAGATCCTGACCTGAGCCAAAGTCGGAAGCTTAACTTACTGAGCCACCCAGGTGTCCCTGTTCAATTTTCTTTTAGCACTTCTCTGTTCTTCCTTCTCCTCCTTCCATCCTGCCTTTAGATGCTGTTGCAAACACTGCCTACTTACTGAATCAGATGGAATTTTGGTAGATTGTGTGTGTGTGTATGTGTGTGTGCGTGCGCATGTGCGTGAGTGTGTGTATGTGTGGTTTGTACATTTAAAGCTAAATATTGGTGTAATTACTGTGTTTTTAAAGAGTACTGGAGTGTGGAGCTGTTTGGGCAATTTTTTTTTTATATAAAACTTCCTTTGATCTGGTTTCTACTCATTGGTAGATTTGTTTTTTCATTGCTCTGTAGCGCACATTCTTCAAATCATAGCAGAGACGTTCCAAGTTATAAAGGCAGAACTCTTCTCTCCACAAAAATACTTTGATATTCATTAACTAATCACTCCTAGCTCTTCCACAATCCTCTTGTCCATCAAGTGAGCAGTGGTGCAAGAATTGCTTTTATGCCTTGTGTATTGACATGTTGATGTGTGATTAAGGCTGTTTGGCTTATTAAAAGAGAGCACTGGGACAGGGATGGTGGGGAGGACTGAGGGAGAGAAGGAGGAGAAAAAAGTGAATGTTAAAAGTTTCATTTACAAAATCTGTGACCTTGTGCAAGTCATTTAGCTTTACAAATCTCATTCCCCAAAAGTATGCGGACTCTCAACATCTCCACCTCCCATGCTAATGGGGAGCAGTTGGTTATTACCAGCTAGAAGCTTAGGCAGTTGCTGCACTGAGTGAGCAAATGAGTACTGGGGAGGGTAGAATGCTTTTTGTTAAAGAGATCAGTCTGAAAGCTGAGGAAAGGAGAAGAAAACATTCAGCAGGTGGGAGGATGAAAAAGAAAAAAAAGAAAAATCACTTTGGAGATTTTTGTGAGGGAGATTGAGAGCAGATACACTTAACATGACAAATACGACTTCGGAGGGAAATGGTGAAAAGGATTTTAAAGACCTTTTTATTTTATGTGCATAACCCTCCCCCCTTTGGCATTTTTGTAAGAGTCTGCAATGAATATATGTATTACCTTTCCATCATTTTTGATTGCCATGGTGTTACTTTGGCCATGATGCCATGCTGTGTCTGGACCACAGCTTTTAAACCAATTACATGTGAAAAGAGGTGCAGAAGAAAGAGACAAAAACAGGCGTTGAAGACAACATTATTTCGTTTTATCCTCACAGAACCCTGCAAGAGCAGTGACATTATCCCCACAGATAATTCAGTAATGCCTGGAAGATCTAAGTTCCTAACCCAGATCTGACTGACTCCATTAGCTTTTGCTTTACAAAATGGAATATGCATATCCGTTAAGTTGGGTCATTTATTACGCAAAGCTATTGAATAAACATGGATATAGACTTTCTTCAATGACATGATGTTTAACACATTTTTACCTTTGAACAAACCAGCATCAGTAAATGTAACGCAAATTTTGCAGTATGTTAAATTCAAAATGGGAAAAAGAGAAAGCTCATGATGACAATTTGAAATATGTTTTCAGATAGGGTGGGAAAGGTTGAGGGCCAATACACTCGCTTGCATTGCTGGGGTCATGACAGATTAACACAGAAGCAGCGTCCTTCAAAGTGGCTTATTTAGAGATTTTGATTGTAAAACAAAAAGGACAAAAAAGGTATTAAAAGTTGAGCAAGCATCCCAGCGTGACAATGTAGCGGTAATCATACTCCCGTCCTTCTGTAAACTCTGCTTGCCCTGTTATAACCATCAAACTGATATATTCACGAATTAATGAGAACTTAAGGGGCTCACACTTCATATTTTGTGATGCTCTGAAAAGCCCCTTCTTATGATGTTTTAAGTTGTAAATGAGTGAATTTTGATCATTATTATTGTCTGCGACTGACTAGAGCTGGGAGCGAGCGAGCTGACCTGCCAGGTGCCAGAGTCACTGATTAAAGCTGCGAGCCAGATATGATGAGGCCTCTACTACTGCTTGGTATAAGCAGGGGTCTAAAACCAGAGGAAGCACCAACTCCTCCCATTCCATTTTCCCCACACAGGTGAAGGGTGAGGTACATCAGCACAGATGTGAGAGTCGCTTCTCACTGCCGAGGGAGCCCCAAAGAAAATGCTTCAGCAGTTTTATGGGCCCTGGGTTGGGGAAAGAGCGAGATGGAAGGGCTAGGAGTAGAAAAGTACTTTGTACTAAATCAGAGTAGAGTCTTCAAAGTTTCCCCTACTTTCCCCCTTGGTGGGAGGGAGTCTCAGTAGAGGCATCTGAAGAAGCCCTCTGCCCAAGGCTCAGATACAGAGGCAGCAATGAAGTTGCCCGGGCTAAGAATGTAAGTATGTGAAAGAGCGTCTCCGTATGTGAAAATACTGATCTCCCGACCGCACATCCCTCCAGACTGCAGCAAGGCTGGGGTGACGCCTGCCAGATCCGGCCTGGAAAATAGCATGTCAGATTTTAAGCAGGCACTAGACCCTCCCCCCATTGCCTTTATTGTGAACTTTATTGACCTTTAATTTTGCAGACTACCAATAAGCTTATAATTGTAAAGGGGAACACGTGAGAACGTTTGTACTCTTGCAAGAAAAAGGAAAACACTGCTCTAGCTATTAATTTTTTTTTTGCTCCTTTCTTGACACTGGCTCCTCAAAACTTGTGCAGCCACGCCACCCCTAAACTACTGCTATGCCACTGCTCCTTCTCTTCTCTCCTCCTCCTCCTGCTGCTTTTTGTCAACTTTTAATGAGAGGAATCATCATTTTGAAAAATTTGGTTTAAAATGGGCCTGTGTGTAGACAGTTTTTTCTAATGAGAAATGAGAAATGTATGGAAATTGTATAGCATTTTAAAATGTGAAATTAAGGTGAATTGTATAAATTAGAACATTAACTAGGGTTTCATGAATTAATAATGGGAAATGTGGTTTGTATTTAACCACGTATAGTGTCACTGGAGGCACAATACTCTTGTCAAGTATCAAGAGAATGTTTCTAATTCCCTTTTCAGGGTAGCATGTAGAATATTTTGGACTCGGCAGTAGTGAGTATCTTATTAGAAGACACGAGCACTACGGTTTGGTTTGCAAGACACACATAATGATTTGGTTCAAATCATGAGCAATGTATATATTAAATTTTTTAGAGTGCCTGGCTGGCTCAATCAGTAGAGCATTCTACTGTGGATCTTGGGGTCATGAGTTTGAGCCCCACATTGGGGGTAGAGTTTACGTAATAAATCTTTCATTTTTCCATAAGCATTGTCACAGTAGAATGCATTCTTTTCGATTTGACCTTGAAATGAGTGCAGGTATTGTAAAATTGGCAAAATTCTCACCATTTTGCCCCATGCTAGAACTACTGTTTCGAGGGTTGTTTGTCTTTTTTTCTTCCTTAATTTTTATTTTTGGAATCACAGGGAGAATGTGTCAATGAAGAGAAGGAGTGAGGCAGTAGCAAGACAAAAATTCCACTCTGCTGGGGCTAACCTTTCTTTTTTTTCCCTAAAATTCACCTTTAATTTTAAATATGTTATCTATACTGGAATGAACACTGTGTGAAGGAATTCTGCAAATTGAATGTGTGCCACGTTCACATACAGTGTCTCTCCTTGTAAACATGATGAGATTATCAATGAAACTCCCTGATTTGATCCTGAAGTGAAGGGATGTTATCCAATGAATCATTTGTGTTTGTAGCTAACAGTGCAGGAATGGGACCCAGATGTTTTCTAAAAAGTGGGTTGCACCAGAGGCAAGGAGCGTTACCTAAAGTGGAGGCGGCCATATGGAAGTGAAGGTTGGAAACATCCCATTACAAGTCATATATCACTGAGCTGACAGCAAGGGTTTCAGCTTGTTTTTATTTAAATCATGAAAGCAGCTGCTCAGCTGTCTAGCTGTATTAAATTTAACCCCTTTTCCTGGCAATTGAATTCAGTAATTTATGCAATTTTGATTGGACCACTGCATAAATATCATTTGGAGAGCGTTCAGTTATTCTTGTCCCTTAAATTCACATCCAGACCCATGATTGGCTAATTTTTCTCCTGAATGAACATGCTTACAGATAATGCACCTGGCTGAGTCTATTAAGGTGAATCGCAGAGGAATACTGTAATTTCGGCTTTGGCAGATAATGGCTATGGTAAAACATGAATAAATGCCAGATACTTTTTTTAAGTGATCTTTTCTAGCTCTTGGTGTCTTTTACTTATTTTCCTTTAGTTATTTTGCTTCCTTCCTCTTTTCCTCTTAGTGTCTTGCTCCTTCATTTCTCTGGCCAGCGTGCATTGTCAGTATGTGATTCTGCCTAACTCCTTAAGATTTTATTTTCTAGTTGTGCCTCTTGGCTGTTGGAGTTAACCCCTTCACAACTTCACCACCTTTTTTTCTTTAGTCTTTCTTTGCTTCTCCTTGCATGTGTTCCTCGTTCCTCAAACTCTGCCTTTCAAAAGCCCTTTCCCAGCTTTATAGCTTGCAGGGTTGGTTTTAATTACCTTTTCGTGAGCTCTATGGATCTTTTGGGATGTTCCTTGCCTTCCGTGAAGTGTGTTTTGTCAACATTTGGAAAGCCTTTAACTCAGATTTTGGCCACATGTGCCTCAAACTACCTGTTAATTTAAGATATATTTTATCACTTGCCCACCAAAGTAGAGACTTGTACTATTACCTGTTGGAAAAGTATAGACTTTAATTTCCTGTGCAAAGAAACACTATGGAAAGAAATACAAGTTTTACCCAAAACAATGGGAGAAACTAGCACAATAGGGATAAGCTGATTCTAGGAAAACAGATGAGATTAAGGCAAGAGTTTTGCATTTGTCTGGATTTTTAAGGTAATTACTCAGGTAATAATTCAACATTCTTCCCTAAATGTAATTAAAGCAACTTGCCTTTCCTCTGCTAGATGATATTTTGTTTGAGACACTTAATCTAAGGGATGCGTTTCTTAGTCTTCCGTTTTGTTGATTTTATAATGATGTTTTCTGTTTAATTATTTTTCATGGATATGAAACTCTTTAGAAAGTGACTACAATAGTGAGTTATATCCGCAATGATTATGATCCAATGTTTTTCCCCTAAAAATAAGTTGGAAATTAAGGTTTGAGAGTAACTTAGTGGGCTATTAGGTGCCAAAATGATTTGCTTTGGGTCAGTGAGCAAGCTGACATTCTCCTGGGTTGTTTTCTCAAGGGCTGATAATAAAGTAAAGGTCCTTAGTCCTATGCAGAGAGGATTTTTTTTTCTCTCAAAAGCCAACTCTGCCTGAACAGAAATTCTGACCCCATATTTCCACTCTTTAAAAATGTAGCTTGGCTCAATAAGTTAAACAATGAACCGGCACATCAAGGATCCTTTGTTAAAGTGGGGCCTGTAGAAAATTATGTTGTGATTAATATATTTCCCTTTTTTCTTTTTGAACATCAACTCAAAATGTCCTTCTCAGAATTGATGTCAGAAGCTAACTGCCATCTCACAGCTTAACTGAATATTCTAAGGTTACATCTGATATGGCCAAACAATGTAGTGTCCCTGTAATCGAAGAGTAAACTGGTCTTCCAAGGCAGATCATCTCTTTGGCATGTCAGCCGGAGTTAGACATGAACATAGTCCACTGATATTTAAAGAGTGCATTATCAGATATTATAAAGAGGTAACATAGAGCTCAAAGTTATGCTTTTTGGATATCCTCCAGACCCAGGTTTGATAAGTTGTTAGCCAATAAAATCTGATGTGAGAAAGGCTGGTTTTTATTAGGGTAGAGGATAAACAGGACTAGAGCAAGTAAAGCCAGGACAAACTTTGGTCATATTCACATATGTGAAACGCATACACAGAAGAGGCTGACTTGTTTCTTTCATTCATTTGATAAATATTTGTTGAGAATTTACCAAGATTTGAATAGTGAGAGGTGCCTAGATGCCCAGGTGAGAAGAGATCTGTGAAAAAAACTGTCAAGGAAAAGCCAAGTTTCACATAATGAATATAAGAATTTGGATAAATCCATTTAAACAGTACTCAAATAATTAAGAAGATGTCTTAGGATATTTGCTAGGTTTGTGCTTGTCCTCCCTGAATTTTTCATAAACCAAGACATACTTATTTACTCATTTGAACAAGAAATAGTCTTAGGGATTAGCACTGAGTTTTTATTCTGACCTAGTATGAGTAACAACTTTAATAGGAACTGAGTCACCTTAGCAATGGCTAAAAAAAACAAAAATCATTAAGCTGACTTTTCATCTCCCAGATTTACATGTTTGTTTAATGTTTTATTTTTGAGAGAGACAGAGCATGAGCAGGAGAGGGGCAGAGAGAGAGGGAGACACAAAATCCAAAGAGCCTCCAGGCTCTGAACTGTCAGCCCAGAACCCAACACAGGGCTCGAACTCACAAGCTGTGAGATCATGACCTGAGTCAAAGTCCACGCTTAACTGACTGTGCCACCCAGGTGCTCCTAACGCATATTTTTAAAAACATATAATACTAAGATTGATATGAGTATAATGAGATGCATATACTCAAACTTTGGGTAAGATTACATATTTTCAGACAATTTTACAAAGGGCTTTGGCAATATACTTGAAAAATTTAGAGTATTTGTAGTCTTTGACACAATAATTCCAACCACAACAACATGCCATAAGAAAATACAAAGATTAAGAGGTGAGGAAGGTATGAAAATCAGGAGGAAGAAAGGAAAGAAGAAGGAAGAGAGGGACAAAGACAGGGAGGGGGAAAAAAAAAAGAAAATACAAAGATTCGCTGAAGGATTATTGTAGAGAGATTACCATCACCTTATTATTTCTTAAGGCAAATTATCAAGAGCAAATGGAATGCTCAGTTTCAGGGGAATGGATAACAATTGTCAATAATAAAATGACACAACATTGAGAATCTTATTTTTGAAAAATATGTAATCACATAGAAAATGTTTACATTGTGTTAAATAAAATGCATATCAAAGTATTTAGTATGATTTTAGCATGCATTGAACAAAAACAGAAAAAGAGAGAAACAGAAAAAAATTGAAGGAGTTAGGCCAACTGTCGATAGTGTCTCCCCAATTATTGCCCCTTACTCGTCAATCAAGATTATTTTTATTTTCTTTATGATATCCCTACTTTCCAATATTTCTATGACTAATATATATTTTTATCACAAAAATTAAAGTTTAGATTCTTCCCAATATTTCTAGATGCATAATATGAAACAAAAGTAACTTTTTAAAAATGTTGTAGATATAATTGGACCCTGATACTAATACTGCCAAAACTGGTTTGATCCTATTCATGGCCCAAACCACTATGTCAGATTTCCTATGGGCAGTCCTATCTAATTACCTAGTGTTGGGAAAGGAAAGTGGTACTCAGACAAATAATCACGTACAGAGTTCCAGGGGCATGGGATGATGTCCTCATGTGTAAGATAATGAGAGGTCAAATATTTGGCCACAGTACATACACATAGTTCCAAAGAATAGTGAGTCTCTATGAAATCTTTTTCTTTTTTTCCTTTTAGATTGTTCTTTTTGTAGAACTTTTTGGAAGGACTTGATAGGGAGGTATACTATATACCTCCTTAGCAAGACCAGATCTCTGACTTCTGCAGTGAATTTAAATCTGTTTTATTCTCATTACCCGCATGTAATAATCCTGACACACATCAACAGGAGTAAATATTATATATCAAAGTTTCATCAAAATGTTACTTCAAATAATAGAGTTTCTATTTGACAGCCTGAAGGTGTGATTTTTCTACCATGTTTGCTTAGAGCATGTACTTGCAGTACATTTCCCAAAAAACTGCTAATGAAAATACTTTGCACACTTGCATGTTTATAGTTTATTTTATCCTTTATCAGGAATCAAGTAATTGTACAGATCTCAATAATACAAATGCCATAGCATTGCTGTTCCTTTGAAGTTAAATGTAGTCATCATCATAATAAATTCTAAATGGGAAGGGATAGGCATTAATCAAGGATATAGAAAAAATGTGTGCTTCAGTGAAAAACTATACATTGTCTAGACTCTTAGAAAAGACCTTTTCAGGTATCAGATTCTTATTCTAGGGAAGCTATTTTACAACCCTACAAATTATAGATAACTGATAGCAATGTAAAATAATTCTTATCTGTAGACATGTAAATTGTGTTCTGTCCAGTCTCTCTAACCCACATGACAAAAATAAATTTTGTCTCCTATTGCAATTCATTTTAATGCTTTGTAAATGTGCCTGTTTTTAACATTCTTCTTGAACCAGTTATAAGACCTGCATGGTTTCCTCACCAAATACGATCTCTTAAAAATGTCCAATTCTTCTATTTATTTGAGATTCACTTTTTTTCCTGAAAATTTTCTTTTTTATAAGGATAATAGAATAGCCACTTTCCACTTGAAAATTTTGTGATGAATTTCAGTATGACATAAAGGTATTACTGAAACTATAGTTTTTATCAAAATTCTTATCTTCTAATTGTATCATGGGTATCAAATAATAACATTTCTAGTAAACCTTAGTTTCAATACTAATTTGATCAGGAATAATGATCCAGTTAGAGATCCCACTTACTATGACATTTTAGATTTTCTTCACATCTTCTAGATTTTGAAAGAAACTGGATTTCAATATTTTCTTTAAACTTCCTTTTGGTCATTCATTTAAAATTTACAAGGTTATTGGATTCTAACAATTATGCTTCCTCTGCACCCTTAAGATCTTAAAGTGTACCTTGCATTAAATGTAAAATGTAATCAGATGCAATGCTTGATCCCTGAGTATTTATGGGTTCCATACAGACCCATGTGTGTGCATATGAAATTAATGAAATGGCACAATATACATTTAGCGATCACCTGCTAATTCATAGATCCTGCAGAAGAGGTAAAACTGTGTTCCTTGTGTGGAATTTCTCTCCCGAGGGAGGGCAAGTGGCTATTCCTTGAAGGAAGCAGATGCTGAAATTTAATTTTATGGATAGCATGTTTAACATTCAATTGCACAACAGTTTTATAAAAAAAGAGCTCCCATATGTTCGTTCTCCCTTTAAAAGGAGCTGTACAATTCCACTATGCCTGCAAACAAAGGCAAGGTAGCATATACAACTCCTCAGCAAGGCAAAAAAAAATATCAAAGTTGACTGCTATGAAATCAAGACTCCGTGCTTGATTTTTTTTGGGGGGAAAGAGAATTATGTGTATGGCTGCCACTATTGCCCTTTGTCTCAGCAAGGGAAATAAAGAATTCAAGAAGAAAAGCAAGGAGGAATCTTTTTTTTTTTTTTTTTTTTTTTTTTGATCATGACATTTCCCCCCTCTCTTTCTGTGATTATGATGCAGGTAAAGCTGTTATTTCATGAAAGTCACCTCTGCCGCAGTCAGCATTATCAGCCAGATCCAGAGATTTGATAGATGACTTATAAGAACTGAGCTCTGGCTCAAGGAATTGACAGATGAACGTTACTTCCAGAAGGGTTGGAATAGATTCATGGAAATCACCCTGTAACTCTGATCCGACACACATGTCCTCAATATCCAGAAGCCAAATAGAGGCCAAATGATTCTTTTACATTTTCTATTGGCCCAGTACCAACGAGGCACACTGATTCAGAAAAATAAAAAATAAGTTTATCCAATTTGCCTCTCTTTCCTTCTAATCTTGGGGGGGATAAATCAAAAATTTTAATGCCATTATTTTGTTTTTCCAAATGCTCTTATGGTTTTCATTATTTTATAAGATTTATGACTATCATCAGAGAGAATAGCATCATTATAAGCCCCCATATCACTTTGGGCACCTACTTTTTAAAAAAAGTAGACTGATTTTATTTCTTTCAAGGAACAGATATTAAAAACCACATATGATAATAATAACTATTATCATATATTGACATCAGTCAATAGCCAGTTTTAGACTTGGTTTTATAACCAGCTCTAAAATTTAAACACTTCTAAAATGAAATTAATTTTCTATTGAAATAAGTTATAAATCCATATTTAATGAATTATTTCTGGGTTAAGGTGACATGTTATTAATGTATTAATACATTGTAATGTATTACATTTAAAGACTAACTTTGATATGCACAAAATACTATGTCAAGTACTTTAGAGGAAAATAAATTGACTTTGGTATTTTCCCTTCCCTGAAAACACAGCCAGGTAGGTACCTAAGATATACAGTAGCCATCCTACCTAACAATATATAGTAAACACAATTAAGAGAAATAAGAAAACGAAATTGGTGGTTTAGAGGAAGTGGAGATTCTGTATTTTGGAGAAGAACTGCGATCACAGAAGATTCCATGAAGGAGGTGACACTGAGGCCCACCTTGACCATGGGATGTAAAAATCCAGGACTGGAGGAGAAGAGAGTCGGAGGGAGTGAGTGTTAAGAGCTGTACAACAGGAAAGATCTGGGCTGTATTCAGGAAACATGTAATGAGCTGTCTGGTTTGTCTGGAAATATATTAGGGGATTATCAGGAGAGCATAAAAATATTTTCTTATGTCTATGCTCCTTGGAGAACACATTCATTCTCATGGTTTAAACCCCTAAAATTCCTTAAATCCATCTTTTTCTGTCCTTCCCCATAGCCAATAGTACTGTAGTTCTGGCCACTGGCCGCTGTCATCATCAGCTTACTGAACAGTGTCCTAACAGCCCTCTTGTCCAGGTTGCCAGGCTCCATGCCACACCACAGCCAGGTGCTTATGAACAAATCTCTTCCTATCACCTGTGCTGAAAACCTCTTGGTTGCCTGTGCTGTCTCATGCAAGCCTCATCTCTGTGTATTCTCTTCTTGCACTTTTGCAGTTCGACCTCTCCGATCATCTCTTAATTCTTCCAGGGAGTCACTTTTTTTAACTCCCCTGATTGTTGTCTCTGTACCCAAAATTTTCCCTTTTTTCATCTAGCAAACTCTCCTTTATAACCTAATGTCTCATTTTAAAAATCTATTTGATTCAATCATGCATTCATTTATTCATAGCTACTTAGTTGAGGAGATACTGTGTTCCAGGCACTTTATTCTTTCAAAATACATTCCTTGTTCTCCTATATTGTATTGGGTGCCCCTGCTACACACAGCACCCTGTATTGTTATTATCTGTGCCGTTGTCTGTATTAGCTGTTCTAATTCAACCCTCATAAGGGTAGAAATGGCCTGGTTGATGATTGATTCAAGATTAATAATCATTTGCTGAATAAATGGTTTAGTTATCACCTTTATGTGGATGAATGTTATATAGATAACCCATGCACAGAGGTCATCAATAAAAATTTGATCAATAAATTAATGAATTTACTCTTTTCATATCAAACATTATTCTGCCAGATTTTCCTTTTTTTGTTTGTTTAGATTTTCCTGTTTTGATTAATCTCCTCAATTTATCGCACATTTTTAAAATTTTTGTAGTAGTATTTTACAAAAGCATCAAATGAGATCTTCCTACTTCAGTTTGGTTTTGAATAGACCCGTTCAATCTTAATTTAACTCTCAATTATGTTCAAAAAGAGTCTGGCTGGTCCCCTCTACGACAAGCTTGACTGTGAACCTCACACTTGAGTTGTGTTAGCCTTTCTTTATACTTCAGGTCCAATCCAGTACTTAAGCCAGCAGAAGTACCACCTCTGTCTACTCTGAAGCTACCCTGAGTTTGGATCTTGCTGCATCTCTCATTTTTTTTAATTAAAAAATTTTTACAGTACGATTAAAAAAATTTTTAATGTTTATTTATTTTTGAGATAGAGAGAGACAGAGCATGAGCAGGGGAGGGTCAGAGAGAGAGGGAGACACAGAATCTGAAGCAGTCTCCAGTCTCTGAGCTGTCAGCCCAGAGCCGGATATGGGGCTTGAACTCATGGACCATGAGATCATGACCTGAGCCAAAGTCAGACACTTAACTGACTGAGCAACCCAGGCCCGCCTCAATTTTGTATTTTAGATTGATCCACATTGGAATATAAAACTGTAATTAATTTTTTAATTCAGCTTTTACCTACTTTTTATCTACCTTACAGTATTTAATTGGCTGAATATATCAACCATATATTCTTTTTGATATATTTAAGTCTATTAATTCCTTTATATGATTTTAGATGCCTCTCACAAATTTGATACGCAGTATTTTTATTGTCGTTTAGAGGTATATGATAATTCCCCTTCTAA
Source organism: Panthera leo (assembly GCF_018350215.1). Taxonomy (NCBI): domain Eukaryota; kingdom Metazoa; phylum Chordata; class Mammalia; order Carnivora; family Felidae; genus Panthera; species Panthera leo. The sequence goes on along the minus strand of NC_056680.1, from coordinate 106,981,918 downwards.
ATTATATATATAACTGACAGATTACTTATCAATGTTATTTATATCCCAAATATTTGATTTTCAGTATATTTATTTATTCTATTTTTATTCCTTTTTGATCAGAAACTGTGGTCTGTATATAATTTTATTTTAATTTGTTATGAGACATCATATATATATTATTAGTAATGCTTAATCTTCTTATTAAAATTTTACTTGGTAATCTGTACATTTTTAAAAGAGAGATATTAAAATCTCCAGCTATATTTATGGACTTCAGTACTTCTTTTTAGTAATTCTATCATTTTTCTTTTTTGTGTTTTAAGATTAACTTGTTTGGTACATCCAGATTCAGCACTGATACATGTTTACAGTGAATTGTTCATTTTATAACATTAAGTAATACCTCTCTATCTTTAAAACACTTTCCCTTAAAGTTTACTATACCAAATGTCACTACTCTTAATCTTCTACTTAATCGACTTTATATATAGTGTACTATTTTTTTCTTTGAATCTTTCTGTATCAGCAAGTGTGAATATATATGCACACATAATAAACATAATGAGTGGATTAAAGTTTATCTCATCAGTTTTAATTTGTCATATATTCTCTATGCTTCTTTCATCCTGTTCTTGCCCCATAGTGTATATTACATTGACTATGATGTGTGTGTGTGTGTGTGTGTGTGTATGTGTGTGTTTTACAAAATTTATTTTACTATCTTGGGTATTATATGTTTCAGTTCTTTTAGTGCTTAGTCTTACATTGTAATGTTGGTTTAATAATGCTTTGAATCTTACCATTCTATCTCCAAAGTTGTTATTAACTAGGATTTAATTCTAACTAGTTTTAAACCTCTTATTTGTTATTGATGAATATTATTTAATTTATTGTAATAAGCCAGTGTTCACTTGCTTTTCCAAAATATACCTCCCTTGTTGGTCTTTCTTTTTCCCGTTTTAAGATTGCCTCCCATATTTCCTCCTTGCTTTAATTTGATTTTTTCTGAAGTATAAGATATAAATTTTGGGGATTTTATAACAATGGTTTATGATTAGTAAACATTTTTCTTTATTTGAAAATGATTTCACTTTACTTTCTTTTTTATTCTTTTTTTTTTTTTTTTTTTTTTTTTTTTTAGTCTACATCCAAGTTAGTTAGCATATAGTGCAACAATGATTTCAGGAGTAGATTCCTTAATGCCCCTTACCCATTTAGCTCATCCCCCCCCTCACAACCACTCCAGGAACCCTCTGTTCTCCATATTTAAGAGTCTCTTATGTTTTGTTCCCATCCCTGTTTTTATATTATTTTTGCTTCTCTTCCCTTATGTTCATCTGTTTTGTATCTTAAAGTCTTCACATGAGTGAAGTCATATGATATTTGTCTTTCTCTGACTGACTAATTTAGCTTAGCATAATACCCTCTCGTTCCATCCATGTAGTTGCAAATGGCAAGATTTCATTCTTTTTGATGGTCGAGTAATACTCCATTGTGTGTATACATATATATATATATATATATATATATATATATGTATATATATATATATATGTGTATGTATATGTATATATATGTATATACATATATATATACACACACACACATATATATATATACATATATATATATATACACACACCACATCTTCTTTATCCATTCATCCGTCGATGGACATTTGGGCTCTTTCCATACTTTGGCTAATGTTGATAGTGCTGCTATAAACACTGAGGTGCATGTGCCCCTTTGAAACAGCATACCTTGTATCCCTTGGATAAATACCTAGCAGTGCAATTGCTGGGTTGTAGGATAGTTCTATTTTTAATTTTTTGAGGATCCTTCACACTCTTGTCCAGAGTGGCTGTACCAGCTTGCATTCCCACCAACAATGCAAAAGAGCCCTCTTTCTCCGCATCCTCACCAACATCTGTTGTTGCCTGAGTTGTTCATGTTAGCTGTTCTGACAGGTGTAAGGTGGCATCTCATGGTGGTTTTGATTTGTATTTCCCTGATGATGAGTGATGTTGAGCAATTTTTCTTGTGTCTGTTGGCCATCTGGATGTCGTCTTTGGAGAAGTGTCTATTCATGTCTTTTGTCCATTTCTTCACTGGATTATTTGTTTTTTGGGTGTTGAGTTGGATAAGTTCCTCATAGATTTTGGATACTAACCCTTTATCTGATAGGTCATTTGCAAATATCTTCTCCCATCCAGTCGGTTGCCTTTTAGTTTTGCTGATTATATGCTTCACTGTGCAGAAATTTTTTATTTTTATGAGGCCCCAATAGTTCATTTTTGCTTTGGTTTCCCTTGCCTCTGGAGACATGTTGAGTAAGAAGTTGCTGCGGCCAAAGTCAAAGAGGTTTTTGCCTGCTTTCTCCTTGAGGATTTTGATGGCTTCCTGTCTTACATTTAGGTCTTTCACCCATTTTGAGTTTACTTTTGTGTATGGTGTAAGAAAGTGGTCCAGGTTCATTTTTCTGCATGCCTCTGTCCAGTTGTCTCAGCACCACTTGCTGAAGAGACTGTCTTTATTCCATTGGATATTCTTTCCTGCTTTGTCAAAGATTAGTTGGCCATACTTTTGTGGGTCCATTTCTGGGTTCTCTATTCAGTTCCATTGATCTGAGTGTCTGTTTTTGTGCCAGTACCAGACTGTCTTGATGATTACTGCTTTGTAGTACAGGTTGAAGTCCAGGATTCTTATGCCTCCTGCTTTGGTTTTCTTTTTCAAGATTGCTTTGGCTATTTGGGGTCTTTTCTGGTTCCATACACATTTTAGGATTGTTTGTTGTAGCTCTGTGAAGAATGTTGGTGTTATTTTGATATTTCATTGAATATGTGGATTGCTTTTGGTAGTATGGACATTTTAACAACATTTCTTCTTCCTTTACAGGAGCCTGGAATATTTTTCCTTTTGTGTGTGTGTGTGTGTGTCTTCTTCAGTTTCTTTCATAAGCTTTCTATAGTTTTTAGTGTATATAGATTTTTCACCTCTTTGGTTAGATTTATTCCTTGGTATTTTATGGGTTTTGGTGCAGTTGTAAATGGGATCAATTCCTTGATTTCTCTTTCTGCTGCTTCATTGTTGGTGTATAGGAATGCAACCAATTTCTATACATTGATTTTATAACCTGCCACTTTGCTGAATTCATGGATCAGTTCTAGCAGTTTTTAGGTGGATTCTTTTGGGTTTTCCATATAGAATATCATGTCATGTGCGAAGAATGAAAGTTCGACCTCCTCCTGGATGATTTGGATGCCTTTTATTTCTTTGTGTTGTCTGATTGCTGAGGCTAAGACTTCCAATACTATGTTGAATAACAGTGGCGAGAGAGGACATCCCTGTCTTTTTCCTGACCTTAGGGGGAAAGCTCTCAGCTGAGAGCTTTACCCATCACTTTACTTTCAATATTAAGTGACAGGTTAGCTGGCATAGGGCTATTGGTTGACAGCCAATATTTAGAGATTTGCTGAGATTTGAAAATAGTTCTTTACTGTTTGACCAAAAGTCTGATATATTTATATTTTTCCTCTTAACCTAATATATCTTTGTTTCTGGTTCCCATTAAGATTTTTGTTGTTGTCATTAGTCTTGTGCAGTTTCACTAAAATGGTATAGTTTGTTTCTTTGTTTCTCTTTACCTTTCATGGGCTTCATTGTGGTTTCTCAGTTGAGGGATGCAATGGCTTCTATTTTTCCTTCTCTCCTGAAATATTATCATCCATTACCACTTCTAGTGTCACCTCCTCACCATTCTTTTTATTTCCTCTTCCTTAACTCCAATTCTACATGTTAGATTTCCATGACACCAACTCTTTTTCATATTTTGTTTCCAAAACTCTGTCTATGGCATTTCCATCATCCAGTTTCCTAATTTTATTTTCTTCTCTATGTAATCATTTTTTTACCAGCTTCGTTAGATTTTTAAATTCAATAGCTATGTTTGTTTTAAGATGTTTTTATTTGCCTTATTTGTAAATTTATGTATTTTTTAGTCCCTTGCTTAAAAATTATTTATGCTATTTTTTTCAGTTCCTCTATTACTTCTTACATTTGTGATATAGATTTTCCATTTGCTGAATATGTTAAAATCTCCCTCAGAATTTTTTTTTGAAGTGTGTGTGTGTGTGTGTGTGTGTGCGTGCATGTGCGCGTGCGCACACACACACACACACACACACACACACACACATTTAAACTTTTACTAGGAACCCTTTATCAGTGAAGATTGTTATATCCCTGGGCTTCTCAGGTGCTTTGGCATTTGAAAGCATCTCTATGGTAGTCAACATGTCTTTATTTGGGGGGCTCAGCAATTTCATGTTATTTATGTTAAGTTCTCTTCTTTGGATATTTGAACCACATTCACTTGTAGAACAATTTTGGCTTTTCAGTTTCTTACAGAGCACTTTTATTTTCCTTCACCTCTAGAATAGAGGTGAATGGAATAGAATAGAAACCCCAGAACTAGACCCACAAACGTATGGCCAACTCATCTTTGACAAAGCAGGAAAGAACATCCAATGGAAAAAAGACAGTCTCTTTAACAAATGGTGCTGGGAGAACTGGACAGCAACATGCAGAAGGTTGAAACTAGACCACTTTCTCACACCATTCACAAAAATAAACTCAAAATGGATAAAGGACCTGAATGTGAGACAGGAAACCATCAAAACCTTAGAGGAGAAAGCAGGAAAAGACCTCTCTGACCTCAGCCGTAGCAATCTCTTACTCGGCACATCCCCAAAGGCAAGGGAATTAAAAGCAAAAGTGAATTACTGGGACCTTATGAAGATAAAAAGCTTCTGCACAGCAAAGGAAACAACCAACAAAACTAAAAGGCAACCAACGGAATGGGAAAAGATATTTGCAAATGACACATCGGACAAAGGGCTAGTATCCAAAATCTATAAAGAGCTCATCAAACTCCACACCCGAAAAACAAATAACCCAGTGAAGAAATGGGCAGAAAACATGAATAGACACTTCTCTAAAGAAGACATCCGGATGGCCAACAGGCACATGAAAAGATGTTCAACGTCGCTCCTTATCAGGGAAATACAAATCAAAACCACACTCAGATACCACCTCACGCCAGTCAGAGTGGCCAAAATGAAGAAATCAGGAGACTATAGATGCTGGAGAGGATGTGGAGAAACAGGAACCCTCTTGCACTGTTGGTGGGAATGCAAATTGGTGCAGCCGCTCTGGAAAGCAGTGTGGAGGTTCCTCAGAAAATTAAAAATAGACCTACCCTATGACCCAGCAATAGCACTGCTAGGAATTTATCCAAGGGATACAGGAGTACTGATGCATAGGGGCACCTGTACCCCAATGTTTATAGCGGCACTCTCAACAATAGCCAAATTATGGAAAGAGCCTAAATGTCCATCAACTGATGAATGGATAAAGAAATTGTGGTTTATATACACAATGGAATACTACGTGGCAATGAGAAAAAATGAAATATGGCCTTTTGTAGCAACATGGATGGAACTGGAGAGTGTGATGCTAAGTGAAATAAGCCATACAGAGAAAGACAGATACCATATGGTTTCACTCTTATGTGGATCCTGAGAAACATAACAGAAACCCATGGGGGAGGGGAAGGAAAAAAAAAAAAAAAAAAAGAGGTTAGAGTGGGAGAGAGCCAAAGCATAAGAGACTGTTAAAAACTGAGAACAAACTGAGGGTTGATGGGGGGTGGGAGGGAGGGCAGGGTGGGAGGGAGGGCAGGGTGGGTGATGGGTATTGAGGAGGGCACCTTTTGGGATGAGCACTGGGTGTTGTATGGAAACCAATTTGACAGTAAATTTCATATATTAAAAAAAATAAATAAAAAAAAAATAAAAAATAAAAAAAAAAAAAAAAAAAAAAAAAAATAAAATAGAATAGAGGTGAGATCCTTATATAAGGATATATATATATTAGCATATATAATCTAAGCTTATATAAGCATAGATCCTTAATCCTCTAGCATAGGATTAAATCTTCCTTGCCACTTCTCTGGGCTATTACTTATTTTTTCTAGTATCTTTTCATGGATTGGGCATCATTTAGAAGATTATCATTTCCAGCTCACAGCCCCCAGATTGAAGGCCACATTTCATGCCTTCATTCTACCTCTGGCCTTGTATTCCCTCCCTTTTCTGTTCTTTTCTCTTAACATTTAATCTTCTCTTTCTTTCTTTTGAGATAAGCTACATGTTAACTTTCTAAATGGTATATTTATCCAGAATTCTGTTGTATTCGTTGAAGAGAGTTCTGTATCTGTGTAATACGTCACTCTGCAGAAAGTCCCAATACCTTGTGTATTACATTCTATCTTCTCTGTATATTATTATCTTATATTATTTTTTATCACTTTGTTCTTACACATATATAGAATCATGATGTATGGTCAGCCAATATATGTTGATCTGTTGATCCTGACATTTCCAACTCTGTGGTGTAATAAGCAATTCTTAGTTTTATGTTTTATATTTTATGTAAAAAATGGCCTAAACAATAATATACTTGATTTTATCTGGCATATTCTGAATTCAATATGCAATTTGACCATTTTTTTATATTGTAACTTTTTTTTACCATTAAGAAAATTTATTATTATTGTTTAATCTTATTATTGCTACTATTTATAAGTGATGCATATAGAATTTCATTCCAAAGATTTGGCTTATTCTTTCACCATAAATGTATAATTGTTATGGTGTTAATGTCAAGGCTTCTGAAATTTAGAATTACTCACAAGTATGTTCATTCGTGGCTACAGTTAAAAAGGAAAGGGAAAGGGAAAGGGAAAGAAAAAAGAAAAAGAAAAAAGAAATCCTGTAAGTCATCACAGAGAAAGTATAGTTTTCTAACTCCCATTTAAAATTTCCTCAGGAGAGCAGGCAAGCCCTTCATGGACTTGAACAGAGTTGGGGTTTGATCACAAAGCCATAAATTCTCTTTCTGATTGCTATTTGGCCTGAGGGCTTGTTGGAAGCATCACCGTCCTAGTTAGACTGTTTTCCAGCTTTTAAATATACTAGAGTATGATCGTATTATGTGTTGACCCTGATTTATGTTGAAAACTCAGAACATTTTTTCCAGAAGAAGTGCTTTGTGTATGTGTGAGCCTTTGAGGCCTGGCCCCATCTGAGAGTTGACTGGCTCACCTCAGTGTACTGTTCATTTATTCAGATGGCTGGACTCTAAAGGAGGAATCTTTAAATATCCAGTGGTATTTCAGTGAAATAAATATTGTGAAGCAGATATGGGTTGTTTAAAACATATCACTATGATGTAATATGTCAATGCTCAATTATACATTTGCATGCACCTTAAAAAATTCTGTCTCCAGAGAAAAACTGATTGTCATAATACTGCATTTCAATTAAACCCACATCCTAGGCATTCTGAGGTCCAAATTCCTGCAACCCTCAAGTTAATGTGTTCCATGTTGTGGGGTTAATTTACATAAAGTTCTGGAGCTCCTGCTGCACTGTTTCAAATCTTGGTAGCTTTGATATTCTCCATAGTGCTATACACAAATATTGTAAACTAGTTTTCACAGAGACAAGTTATGATTATCAGCAGGAATTAGTTTCATACAGTGATCTCTAACCATATTGTACCAGAACATTACCCAGACCCCCTCACTTCTGAACTTCATTTTTCAGTCCCTATAAAACACATCTGTTCCACTGTGTGTGTTTTGAAAATTAAATATACTAATATCATCCTGACTGACCCGGCCACCAAACTCATGTGGGAGAAATCCGGTCCACAACCCAAGCTGTGTTGAGTCTTCAGGTCTTGTGGGAGCTTGTAACTCACTTCACCACAGCAAAGAAAAAAAAAGTAAAGCAAGAGAAAAAGAAAAAAAAAAGAAGCAAAACAAAGAAAAATAACATTTCTAAATATGCGTGCTTTCTTCTGATAAGAGCATAGAGAAACTTAGTCAATTACAAAGCAATTTAGCCAATATTCATATTCATCCTGGTGAAATTTTCAAGGTCACAACAGTCATCATATCCTAGGATTTTGTAAAGTTTCTCTGTAAAACTTTTACTTCATAACAAAAGGAATCCCAGTACTAAAAACTCTGGTGAACTAGTTCATTACAGAGGGTCAGAATTAGGTCAAGAGAAAAAGTAGTGTTGAAATCAAAATACAGTTTAATTATAACAGAAAAACTTAGTACTTAGTACAAATGAGTACATCTCATTTGTTGTGACAGAATTTATACTGGATTTATTCATTTGAAAGTTTGAAGTAAAACTGGGGCCTTTGGAGTTTTTATAGGATTATTGCTGTCAAAGATACAGTTAGAAATAGCAAAGGACACAAAAAGTTGAGGATAGTTAAAACATGTTAAAGCAAAATTTTTATGTCAGAAAACCAAACTAAATATTCTCCTGTATATTAACGTAAAGTGAAGTGATGTCATATGTACATTCAAGCTGGTTTTAGAATGTGGAATTTACTGCCAACTCCAAGATATACTCTGCTGTCTTATTTGATTCTCACAAAAGCAAACACATCCATTTAACATGTACTAGAGTGACAAAGGCTCAACATTAAAAATTAAAGGAGGTAAGGGGCCCCTGGGTGACTTCCTCATAAGCATAGGACTTTGGCTCAGGTTATGATATCGTAGTCAGTGACTTTGACCCCCCCACCCCCCCCTCCCACGCGTCAGGCTCTGTGCTGACAGCTCAGAGCCTGGAGCCTGCTTGGTATTCTGTGTCTTCCTTGCTCTCTGCCCCTCCCCCACTTGTGTGCGTGCACCCGTGCACTCTCCCTCTCTCTCTCTCTTTTTCACTCTCAAAAATAAGTAAAAATTAAAAAAAATTTTTTCAATTAAAGAAGGTAAACTTACAAATAACCAGAAACGATTTATACCTCATCATCATCTCTCTCTCTCCCTCCCTTTCTTCCTTTCTTTCTTTCCCTTTCTTCCTTCTTTTCTTCTATTCTTCTTTCTTTCTTTCTTTCTTTCTTTCTTTCTTCACTAAGTTTTGCCATTTAATCAAAGGGCAAGATTGGTTTAAATTATCAGACGTCTACCTAGAGACTTTCCTTTGTTAATTTCTTCAGTCTGGCAAAATAGTTCTCAAACATGAGCGTGTGAAAGAATTACCATTAAGGGTTTGAATACAGAAAACCATGTGTATTATACTACAGGGGTTATTTAAGGGATTTCCTAGAGTAATTTTAACTCTGGACAACTTTTGAAGCATGTGCTAACTTCAGAAGCTAACCAGGGAGGTTCTATTTGCCCTTATTTATGAGAATTAGTAACATATTTCTCCAGAATCCATAAAATATATCTTTTGACATAATTATAAACATATTGTAGATACAAAGATATTTTCTGAAAACTCATACTGTAATAAAGTGTAATTTTCCCCTTATCCAATATTTGATATTGGTTACAAGCTTCACCCTTAATTTTTATCATATAATAATTGTTTTTAAGGATCTTCCCTCTATCCTCATTCTCTCTCAATGAAGAGAGAAATAATCAACAATTAATTTTGGACTAGATAAAAACTAACAGTTTTGAAGTTTTTGTTTTATAACTCGATCTAGACAATAGAGTAGTGGCCAAACTGTATTTCTTCCCCCAACCCCAGACTTACTGAGATATAGTTGTATTTCTTGAACTATAAATGAAAACAGGCCAAGTATTTTGCCTCTGAAATTTCTTTTGCTCTTAAAACCCATCAAGATTTACCGATAATCCTGATTTGCCAATTTACACTTTGGTGATGTCCACTAAGTTATTTTTCAAAGATGAACCTAATGTGTATTAACATTAAAACTTTTATGTGTCAGAGTGCTGGGAGAACAGATTATGGCCAAGGTGAAGATAAGGGATTTTGATTTCGAGAAATGGATGTTTTGGGATCCATCTCTGCCATCCTTTGCCAGTATTTACATATATTTCACATGTGTGGAAAACAATTTGGTGGGGGGAGTGGCTATTTTATTTTATTTTATTTTATTTTATTTTATTATTTGAGTAGAGTCAGCACACAATGTTACATTAGTTTCAGGTACACGACATAGATATTCAACATCTCTGTGCCATGCTCACCACAAGTGTACCTACCATCTGTCACCATGCAACACTATTACAATATCATTCACTGTATTCCCTATCCTGTGCCTTTTATCCTCATGACTTACTCATTCAATTACCGGATGCCTGTTTCTCCCACTCCCTTCACCCATTTTGCCCCTTCCCTCTGGAACCATTAATTGGTTCTCTAGAAAACTGATATTTTTAAGGCTTTTCGCTTGTCATCCCCTCTGTTATTTCAATTACCTTATGGTGCTAGTAATTAGGGCAAGATGAAGAAGTATTTCTGATGTATACTTTTTATTAAAAACTTAATTATTTTGGGAGCTATCCTCAGACCTTTCTCGCATTACAATATTGTGTTGGCCAATTCTGTTATTTTTTTCAGATAATAGAACAGAATAGACCTTACAAATTTTCTATTTCCACCCTAATTGGACAGAAAACGAAGCTAACATCCAGAGAATATGAAGTATTTGATCATTTCATGACAAAAGGGACAAGAAATCAGGTTTAAAGTTTCTCAGTGTTTTTTCCAGGACACTGATTTGGAATTTTGAATGCTTCTTTTTCCCGTGATTGTGATTTTCAAAAGTGATAGATGAGGATACAATGGGATGAAAGAAGTAAAAATTAGAATTTCTATTTACAGTTGCTTTATCTCATCCTTCTTTTAAAAGAAATGCCTTTTTTATGAAGTTTATAATACACAAATAATAATTGAAAAATTTAAAGGCTAAATGAAATGGGGGGAAGAACTGTAATATTTTCATAGTAAATTTTAGAAAACATTGCTGTAGAAATTGACCTAATATCAGTAGTAGCAATAATAACAAAATAGCATCAACTTAAACTACTGATATTTGTTGAGCACTTGCATATATGAAACCCCAAGTTTTTATGTCCATTCTTTCATTTAATTATTTCAGCTACCTTGTAAGATAATCCATATTTTTCAGGTAAAGGTACTGAGATATAGCAGCACTAAATAACTTCCTCAAGATGGAATTATCATTGAAAGCCACTTCTTTTGTATTCAAACATACAATTTCAAAACACTGAGTTATGAGTACTTGAGGAAACACTCTATCTGCTGAATGAAGATGATTTATCTCTTATTCATATAAGAATCCTATAAGGTAGCTATGGCAAATAATCATTTTACAAATAAGCTAAGTCAGTGGGAAATTTAACATATCTCTGTGATTGACCTCATTTTAGTAAAACATTTATTTTATTTAAAATTTTTTTTTAACATTTATTCATTTTTGAGAGTGAGAGAGACAGAGTGTGAGCCAGGGAGGATCAAAAAGAGAGGGAAACAGAATCTGAAGCAAGCTTCAGGCTCTGAGCTGTCAGCACAGAGACCGACGTGGGGCTTGAACTCACGGACTACGAGATCATGACCTGAGGGGAAGTCCAACCCTTAACTGACTGAGCCACCCAGGCGCCCCAAACATTTTTTATATTTAACCACAACATTGTGAAGATAATTTTACCTGAAGATTTAAAAATAAGATACATACAAAAATACCAGTCCTTGGGGCGTCTGGGTGGCTCAGTCGGTTAAGCGGCCGACTTCAGCTCAGGTCATGATCTCGCGGTCCGTGAGTTCGAGCCCCACGTAAGGCTCTGTGCTGACAGCTCAGAGCCTGGAGCCTGTTTCAGATTCTGTGTCTCCCTCTCTCTGACCCTCCCCCGTTCATGCTCTGTCTCTGTCTCAAAAAAAAAAAAAAAAAAAAAAAAAAAAAATTAAAAAAAAAAAATACCAGTCCTTAATAGATACTTCACGAAAAACTGTGTAGATCTAAGTGTGGATTCAGGGGCTATATTGCTTACCAGTGAGTTCTGTCAGCAGTGGACTGCCTGACGTGAAACAAGAGTGTGATATATATGTGTATAATGAGTACAACCTAATGGGGACTGGCTCGATGCAATTTTTTGTGCTTGTGTTTGCCTTTGAGGTAGGTCCCATGCTATTTTTTCTTATGGGTGCCATACCTAGCACTAAATAAATAATGAATAGAATAATATGGGTATTTATTTTTAAAGACTATTATTTTAGTGGTTGTGACTTTAAGATACTAGATTTTACTAAATTGAATCTATACTGAAAATTTTGAAGGCTTTTCAATTGTTTTGATTGTCTAGCAGGATGCTTTACAATAAAGCAAAGGTATAGAACAGTAATTCCTTGCTGGCATTTTACTATTCTTCCTCCATTATGTCCTTTAAATTTGGCCCCTTCCTTTACATTATATTGTCAGTCTTAGTCAAAAAAAGTTATCATGCCATCAGCTTAGTTCCACTTAGGATTGTCTTGACTCAGTTTTGCTTAATATATATATATATATATATACATATATACACACACACATATATATATATATATATATACACACATATATATATATTTATTTGTCAAAGAATATTTCAAGAAATACTACTACTAAAAAATTGTGTCTATTGTAGAATTTTCATGGAAGACTATTTCCATTATATTGCTCAGCATCCCCCTGGAATAATATCTGTGTATTATTAAACAAGTATATAAAACAGTTATTTTTAACATAATTTTAGATATGAGTAGGAAATTGGGCACCTGGGTGGCCCAGTCGGTTGAGTGTCCAACTTTGGCTCAGGTCATGATGTCATAGCTTGTGGGTTCAAGACCCACATCAGGCTCTATGCTGACAGCTCAGAGCCTGGAGCCTGGTTTGGATTCTGTCTCCATGTCTCTCTGCCACTCCCCCACTTGTGCACGTGTACATGCTTGTTCTCTCTACCAAATACAAATATTAAAAAAAAGTAGATATGAGTAGGAAATTTAATTAAATATGAAGGATCAAAACAGTATTTTGGTGACAGAAGTGGGAATGAGGATCATTAGAAACTATTATTTAGTCTATATTTTTTGTCATAAAAAGGAATTAAAATTAAAAGTATTTTAAGACACAGAAAGATGTATTTGAAGGTTGGCATCATAAAAACTCATCAAGAACATTGAACTCCATGTTTCACAACAGAATAGAAATACTTCAAACAATGATCAATCTATAATTGTACTTACCCACTAAATTCTTACTCTACTTTGTAAGATAATTATATTTTCCCAACAATAATTATGTATTCACAGTTTTAAAAGCATCTTTATAACTTAGGACCATCCATCTGAGAAAGCTGGCATTATTGAAAACTGTCATGTTTCAAACTCTACCTATCATTTATATCTCCTTATCTGTCACTCTCTGTTGTCACCTTTAGTTTACTGAATCTTTTTAGCAAGAAAAATAGCACACTTTAATTGTCTATCCTATATCTTCATAGAACTTTATATTTAAAAAAATAGTGAATATTTATGATAAAGTTGTGAAAATTATGAAGCTATTATCCGTATTTTATAGAGGCAGAAACTGAAATTCTGAGTAACCTCTGGAGGCAAAAGAATTTGTGTTGACTTGGGACAATCTGATCCTCTCATTCTTTTTCCAGAGTTCTTCCAGTTTGACTAGGTTTCTGAACCTGATCTTAATATAAACAGAAGACCTTTTGCAATATTTTATTAATGTAATTTCTTGTATGTTTTACATAAAATTGACCATTGAATAATGTGGAGGTTAGAAGCACCAACCACCCATGCAGTTGAAAATCTTCATATAACTTTTGACTGCCCCAAACTTAACCACTAATAGCCTACAGTTGACCAGAAGCCTTACTGATAACATAAACAGTTGATCAAGACATATGTTGTATGTAATATTATTATATGCTGTATTTTTACAATAAAGGAACCTATGGAAAAGAAAGTATGATTAGGCAAATCATAAGTAAGAAAAATACATTTACGGTGCTGCACTGTGTTTATGGAAAAAAAAAACTGCACTCAAGTGGCTGAGTGCAGTTCCAAACTGTGTTGTTCAAAGTTCAACTTGTATATTAAGAGTTTAAAATAATATTTTTAAATATATGTGAATGAAAAGAAAAGTGTGCTATAATGCAAATGGATGATGTAACAGCTGATTGTTTTTTTCCTGACTTGTGGGAAAACTAAGACATCAAGTGAATCAATTACATATTTTGACCTCATTGTTTCCTAAGGGAAAAAAATATATTCTTGCCCATGAAATGTGGAAATTTCACATCTTTCCAATTCTTGTATAATTTGAGCTCTTTCCCAGCAGTTCAAGATATCATGTCTCCTTTAATAATCTTGGCTTTCATAATTAAAGCTCTAATTATCATCATCATCAGTATTGGTCATTATTGTAGTTATCACCCTGGTCAGCATTATCATTATTTGGAGAAGAGGAGATATAAGGTGTTGGTACAGGCTCACACCTTTTTTATAGCTTAAAAGCTAGAAAATATGCTCTTTGAATGTTTGTAGTGTTTATGTAATCAGTACCTACATTGCCAAGGCATATTGAAAACAGCTGGATGCCTGCTGCCTGCCTTCCTCTTTGTTGGAACTTTTGCCAGAACAGGTAGTCAGAAATGGAAAGTAAGGGAAAATTCAGGCATCTGGGGTGTCTCTCAGGAAGGCAGCTGTGGCTTCCTTAGGAAGCAGTCATTGTTTGCCATCAGCCAAGACTCTGTATACCCTTGGGTCCAGTTCTGGCATGGCTGGCCTAGTAGGATGCAGTTTATGACTTAGGACTTACGCGAGAAACCATTTGGGCAGTCCCATCTCTGGCAGAACTTTGAGAGAAATCCCCCAAGCTGCAAGCCATATGTGGGATGTTGGCCTTCTATTTAGCCTACTCTGGAAGGTTCCCATTTACTGGGGCTCTAATCATCCCTTTGACACAAGCAAAAACAATACAAAGAGATCTTTTCAAAACACATCCTTCCAAGATATACTGTTGTGTTTTAAAAACCAGACATCACTATTATTTCTGTAAACATGGCATTTTTTTCCTAAAAATAAACTCATTTGTTAAGAGACTTCCTTTGTTTCCTAGATAGTGGGCAAGTACAAAGAATTTCTTTTAACAGCACACTGGAAGTCCTGGACTAGCAGTGTTGGATGGTATTCTGCATTTGCGAGCATATGGTCTTTCATATATAAATTTTTGTACACCAAGTATTAAAATTTGCCTCCATGGGAGAAAACGTAGGCTCTGATTGATGTCTGGGAGATGCCAGGAGCTGGCCTTCGTTATGTACACTACACTGAAAATCAATCTGCTGTTGTGATGAGATTATTTGACAAGGTAAATAGGTAGGTAAACTAGGTAGGTAAATAGCAAGGTGAATATTGGTTATTATTTGGCAAACAAACCACCCCTCATTCACCATGAAAATTACATTTTGGTAAGCTAGACTTGAATGGTTGTCTTGATAATTTTTGTTAAAACAGAGTTTTGATTTTAGAATGTGAATGCCTTAAATTTCAGGAGTCAGAAATAAAAGGGAATTAGAAAGGTGTAGTACTTTGAATTTTAGATTAAGTGTCATGTTTTTCCCCATTACAAAGAGTTCTGTTAGGATACTTAAGGACCATGATTAATCCAGCAACATTTTATTAAAATATCCTCAGTTTTGGGGCGCCTGGGTGGCTCAGTTGGTTGAGTGACTGACTCCGGCTCAGGTCATGATCTCAAGGTTTGTGAGATCAAGCTCTGCATCCAGCTGTGTGCTGACAGCTCAGAGTCTGGAGCCTGCATCGGATTCTGTCTCCTTCTCTCTCTCTGCCCCTCCCCCGTTCACACTCTGTCTCTCTCTCTCTCTCTCTCTCTCTCTCTCTCTCAAAAATAAATAAATATTTTTTAAATATTTTTTAAAAATCTTCAGTTTCAAACATGCTGTATATGAACCAAATAATTTTGTGCCGATGTTAGGCATACTCAGGAAAATTAAATGAAATGTGGTTTTAGTTGTAACCGGAACTTATTTTCAGAAATATGAAGTTAAAAAAAGAAAGAATTTTTAAATTCCCTGAACTATCTTCTTTTTTAAAAAAAATTACAGTAATAGTTTTCAGGGCAGGGAATCAGGCTATTTTTTAAACTTTTTTAAAGTTTATTTATTTTTGCGAGAGAAAGAGCAAGCAGGTGAGGGGGCTGAGGGAGAGAGAGAGAGAGAGAGAGAGAGAATCCCAAGCAGGTTTCACACCATCAGCACAGAGACTGACACAGGGATTTAACCCATGAACTGTGAGATCATGACCTGAGCCGAAATTAAGAGTCAAACCCTTAACCAACTGAGCCACCCAGGTGCCCCAGCATCAGGTTATTTTTAATGCGTTGTCCATTACTAGTTTTAATATATAAGAATGTCTCAGGTCAGATTAGGTAATGTTCATCGAGTGACTTATTTTTCCTACTCTTGTTTTATTCCCAACTTCATAAAAACTAAAATAGACTATCCTTAGAATTTTTCACTGCTCTGATATTTTTTTTCATTCTCACACCTAAAAAGGTAAAGAATGTGAGGCTCCATTGTAAGTACAAGAAGAAGATTATGAGTGTAAACAGATGCTTTTTATAATGTACGCCTTTGCTAAGATATTTTTCTGAAAGAGTGGTCAACGTTTAACCTAACATTCATTCTTACAATTGATATTTGGTTCTTTATTAATTTGACCTTATTGTAACTTTCTCTCTGTATCTCCATATTGCTTTTTATCCAGCATTTCAAACTAAAAAGTTATAAAAAAATTTTTACCCTTCTTCATTAAGAATTTTGATGATTAGAAAAATATAAAGTCAGGTTTCAGTTTTGACAAGACACATGTTTTGACCATTTTATGAATATAAATCATATAATCAACTTTGGTTGTCTCTTTAATTTTTCTCCATGCTTTAATTGTGGTAAGCTTGACATTTCCTTTTACCTGTCATTTTGACAAACCTGAAGCTGGGGGCGGAGTACTAACCTGGAAAAAAACTAACTTGGAAAAAAAATTGAGAATGAAGGCTGTAAATCTAGACTATGTATATTAAAATATTTATAAGTTTTCCAGGAAATGAACATAAATTGAAGATGTATCATTGTGTATGAGGGAGAGCAAGAATGTAATAAGTAATCAAGGGCAATTTTAAAATCCCTATTACTGGATGGTAATACCCTCAGAACAAGGGTTGGTTATATTGAAAAATTTTAAAGTCTTGTATCTATAAAGACACTGTATTCATAATTTAGAATTCAAAGATGAAAAATCCACAGATGTTTTTGAGAAATGTAGCATCTATTTTCACTTTATGCTAATTACAGTTTATACAATTTTGACCAGATAGGTTTGCATACACAGTAGCTAATTCATGACAACTGTCTTCAAGTATATTCTCTGAATTGTAGGTAGGTCTTGGAGAACTCCAAGAGATCTCTAATGTTCTTATTGATATTTGTGGTTTTCACATGTTATCATGATAGCTCAAATGTGGTATACATGAACAGTAGATATTCCATAGGGGTATTGTTGAAAAGGATATACACTTTCTTGAGCTATGTGGACTCTTAGAATAGTGAATAAATTGTGATACCCAACAGGAGATAATCATCTCTGGGGAGCTGAAGAAATGGTTACAAATGAAGATTCTGTATTTGTTATCTAAATTAACTTAGTACTTTTTTGTCACTGAAATTAGAGTCCTTTGCCCCCACTGAATAGTAAAATGCCTGATTTTTAAGGTTTTCGAATTCAGCTTAATTATTTAAACTTCTGTTCTAATGTTTATTTTGAGTTTATTTTTTTTTATAAAAACATGATCATGGTATGTTTAATATGTTTGAAAATTTATGTCAGAATATATGTAATGATTGAAGGAAATATATATTCTTTTTAAATAAGGCATTGTTATCATGTGCATTCATATAAACTTTCTTTTTATATTGTTTTTCCCTCAGTTAAGAATTTTAATACATATTTAAAAACTAATGCAAAACAATAATGTTTGATTTAAATCTTGATAGTAGTAAATCCGATAAGACCACATATTAAAGATAGTGGTAATTGTATATGCTTTGAATAGGGTCAGAGAGAGAACACAAGACTTCCAAGTAATGGTTGCAAATAGTTGGAAATTATTTCTCTTAAGCCTTTATTTGTCTGTGCATGACTCCTAGTATTTTAGTCATATATAGAATGTACTGGAAGTTAAATCAGGAATTCCCAATTTCTCTGGAGTTGGCATTTGTCAAACTGTATCCTTAAAAATTCAAAGAAAAAAAATGTATCATTACCTATTATCTTTCTGATGTTTTCATTTCAGCAGGACTTTCAGTCTATTTGGCTCCAAATTCTGGTCTAGATTTGTTTGTATTTATTTGTCTCTTGCATTAATAGGAAATAGAGATACTTTTAAGCAATTTAGGTTTGAACTCTGTTTTAAGTTCTTATCTGTTTATCTGTAGAGCAGAAAATGGTCCTCTCTAAAAAACCAAAATATTATGTCAAAAAGTATATTTAACAAAGAATTAGTTTTATTTTATCCAAATAATTTAGTAAAAACTTCTGTATATTTAATGTGTTGCTCTTAAAACAAATGGTTGCTATTTTCATTGTTATAGTTGTGAATAAATAGTCAGTGAATTGTTATTTTATGAACCTCATCAATGTCAGAGAAATAATTTTTAGGTAAAAATATATTCTTCCATTTAGAGGCAGGATATAATTTTTTAGACATAAAACATAGGTATATCCATTCAAGGGGAATTTTAGGAAATCAAGACAAAAGTTGTACACAAAAATGTACACAGTGAAATAAAGAGTAATATATTTTTTTTAATTACGAAAAGTGAGTTTGTAATCACTCATCACAAAAATGCTACTTCAAGTTTCTTCCTTGTCAAGGTAGAATTTATCAGGCAGCTTTACCCATCATTTATAAAATGACTTAGATTTTCTAACTTGCTCGTGCAATTCTCTAGTGATTCTGTATACGTAATTACATTGCCACTGTGGATAAGCATAAAATTAAATGAGATGTTATCTCTCAGCATATTCTATTTAAGTATTTGTACCAATAGATACAAGTTTGAGAATCCAAGTAAATTTCAGCTATCTCAGAGATTTTGTTTCTCTTGTGGGTAATTTTTCAAGTACTTTAAAACTTTCTCTTTTTTTTGCAATTTATCTGAGAGTTCAATGTTTTGAGAAGTGTGGGGTGTTGCTGGCTAGTTCTAATGGAAATAGTCCACTACCTAAGATGATATTTTATTTGCTTCTCAGGTCATCTATTAATACATTTGGTAGGCGGATTCAAACCAACAGAGACAGATATGTACATAGGTGTAAGAATGATCCACTAGCTGTGTAATTTGAGGGATAGCAGTTTGAGGAGATGTCACATGCGCACAAGTACCTCTTCTGATACTATTCTGTCTCCTTTAAGATTAGATGCCTGATTTTCTCATAAGTAGAACCATTTTTAATAAGGCCTCTTAAAACACAGACATAACGGGGAGGGGCAGTAGAATAACTCATCGGTTCCCACTGGTGTTTTAGTATGGGTTAGTGGTTCAGATTAGCCACCTGTCAATTGATGCACTTTTTTGGAAAGAGTGAAGGAAACATGGAGAGCATCTGTACAGGCCAAAGTTCAGGCATCGGAGTCTAGGGCCCTGGGAAGTCAAGGAAATAGCCTGAAGACAAGGGCCACTAATGATGTGTTAGCTCAAGGAGGGCTTGACACCAGGAGTGAACTTCCTCTGTTTCATATTTTGAATCCAGCTGTTAAAATCTTGGGACTTGGATAAAATAAGTGTTCATTGAGTTTGTACATATCCAGAAACATCAGATCTGTGATTAGAGAAGTATGTTGCAAAAAACTGGCTTTGGTTGCCATTTAATCTTATACTAGCCTAAGTAGTAATTCTCCTGTCTTCCTTGAATAAATACTTGATTGAGAAATATGTTAATCAACAGTCATTTCAAAGGACACATTTAATCTAATCAATTATGGAGAACCAAAATGGACAGCTTGATAGAAAAATCAAGAGAAAGTTTGGACAAGAGAAAATTAAAATGGCATGACTCCAATCATCAACTGGTTTATTGAGTCCATGTTAAATAATTTTCCAGCCTAAAATTATATATTAAATATATATTTAGGATACATATGCATACACATTAAAAAGTACAAGAGAAAATCTTTTTTTTCCTACTTATTTTCTAATGCAATTGAGTGACTATTTCAAGGTCATGCATATTTTGAGAAGGGCACATTCATTGTATTAATTTTTATGATTCTGTGTCAATCTGGTTTTCATTATATATAAAAACTCCAATTTATGTTTAAAACATTGATTGTGAAAAGTGTCAGAAACCTAGCAGTTACTGACTCAAAAATCATTAGGCAAGTACAGATCACTACAAAAAAAGAGGAAAGAATTCACTACTGATGTACATATTCACTGAACTGACATCCTAGGATGTGTAGTTAGATTTTCTGAGAGATGCTATATAAACAAACACCCATATCCCAGCTCTGATATTTAGTAGTTTTGTGATTTCTTGTTAAACCACATAAATTCTAGGTTCCCATTGCCTCATGAGCAAATTGGGTACCAATCTGGCAAAGTTTGTGATGAGATTTAAACATCATAATCTAATAAGGCACCTAGGACAATGGCTAGTTTAATCAAGGGTCTCACTGCACATTAATACTGAATCTGAGTTGGATTTCTATGCATCATCAGTTCCTCACCCCATGTTTTGAAGAGATAATAAATGGGGCCAAAACCTGCCAAAGAAACAAAACAAAACTATAAATTGTTAAATATCTCATTTTTTTAAGGAGCTGAAAGCATTTTAGATAATTGGAAAAGATAAAATCCTCATGTTTTAGTTAAGGATGGGTCATTAAGGAAATAGGACTTGATTTATAGTTTCAAAAGCAGAAAGATTTAGTTGGGAAGTTATGGGTTAACAACAAAGGCATGAACTGAATTGAACTTTTTTTTCATTCTCTCATTAGGTCAGAAGTTGTTACTATTTCTAGGATCCCAGATGGAAGTATAGATAGTCTAGTGGGTGGGGAGTAGGGAAGAGGAGAATCATGACTTACCAGAAAAATTTTACATATAGTTTAGAGGTTTCCTTCTCCCTAACCTTCACCCTTGGAATCCTTGTGACCCGAAAAACTAAATTGAAAACCAATAAAAACTTCTTTTTTTGAGAGAGAGAGAGACAGAGAGAGGGAGAGTGAGAGAGGCAGAGGGAGAGAGAAAAATTTAAACAGGCTCTTCACCCAGCACGGAGCCTGATGCTGGGCTTGATCTCACAACCCTGAGATCATGACATGAGTGGAGATCAAGAGTCGGAAGCTCAATCAACTGAGTTACCCAGGCACCCTGAAAAACCAGTAAAAACTTCTATTGCCAAATATATTTCGGGTTCATAAATGTTATGGATCTGAATTAAACTGTTTATACTGATATTATGCATTTTTCATCTCTGTCCCATTTGAAAGTTCTCTTTACAGCTAGCCCTCTGTCAACATTACCCATCTTCGTAGACTAATTCAATTCATTGCACAAAGGGCTTTCATAAATACTCTTCACCTTGATATTATTTTGCTTGGCACCATCACAAGAAATCCCATGAGGTCATTTTTCTTGAATTAGAGTCAAAAGAAACAAAATCAAAACCAACCTCTAAATATATTGTATTTGATTTCTGAAGCAACTCCATAATGTTAATATTATTCTTGACTTCTGCTTCAACATAACTGTAGATTTCATTTTTGATATATATTTTTTTATATTGTGCATATTATAGGCTGAAAGGAATGCATGTATTGGAAGAAAACTGCAGAGTGACTAATGTGAAGGATCATGGTTCTCTAGAAAGAACATATGAAAGTTTCTATATGAAACAGAACAACCTAGCCGTGAATCTAATACCATGGTTTAGGAAGGTGTTGTTGTTGTTGTTGTTGTTGTTGTTGTTGTTGTTGTTTTCATATTCAGGCTTTCACAGCATAATAACCACAATTCAAGCTATTTTCTTTGAATTGATGGCTGGCCTCAGTTAATGGCCTTGGCTTCTCCCCAGTCCATCACCCCAGAATGTTTCCCATGCCTGCATCTTATTACTTAAATTTGCTCCTTTGTATATTTTTGTGGATCTTTCAGGAATAGTGGTTCTTCCTGGGGAGAAGAACTGGTCATATTTTAGTAGTTTGGAGAGGAGCTTTGCACAATTAAAAAAAAAACATATGGAGAGACTCTTGCATAAACCCATTTGTTTGGGCTTTACTCTTTTTTTTATCATCATACAAATAACACCTAAAATGGAGATCATAAAGCAACCTTGTAGCTTAATGTTAGTGTATAGGTAAGAGTAAAGGGAAAAGTTAGCTTAGGAGATCTCTGATGGTGTAACGACCATGACTAATGCTTGGATTTTACATCAAGAGAAGAGAAGATATGTGTGTTATGGCATTATGGCATTTAGATTACACATAATAAAAAATTCTGCAACCATGAGTTCTTACTGAATGACTATATAATCCTTATTGCTAGGATCATCAGAAATCAAGTTATTTTTGGCTAATTTGGAGTGATTTGTTGGGAATGTGTGATATTACTTGAAAGCAGAGAAGTAAACTCAATGAACTCTGATGGCTGCTTATTATGAGTTAGTTATGGCATGAATCTTAAAGAGAATTTTGCAGTACAGTTTTTCATACCTGTAAGATCACCAGAGTGAGAAGGTAAATCAGTAGTGATGTTTAACATTTAATTCGTGTTGGGTAAAGTTCATAACATGTTAGATCACATTGCCCCAGAGAGGAATGATTCTTTATAATGTTTTTATTTCTCCTTTTCCAAATGCTTCTTAAACTATATAAACAATGAGATCATTTCATACAGTACATTCCACATGCAAAATGCCCAGAGGCCAGAAGAAAGTTCTGTTTCATTCAGTATCTAAGTTTCATAGTCCCATCCCTAGAAATGACCCAGATTTGAGAGTATAAAAAATAAAAGGCAAACACTAACTAACTTGGATGTAAAATAAATAAATAAGTGAAATAAGTAGATAAATAAATAAATAAATAAAAATAAAATAAAAGCCAAAAAAACAAAGCGTTTTACTCCCATTCTTTTCTCCGACGTAATGTGTTTTAAGTTGGGTTGGCTAAATTCTATCAGTGAACAACTGCTAGATTCAATTTGATTAATTTATAGTGTCTAAAATGCTGATGTTCATTTTCCCCTTCAAAGACATTTTAACTCAGTTGAACAAAAGTATCGATTCAATTTTGAATTCTTTTTCCTCTTTGTGTTTTATTTCTTCAGATTTTTTATTCCATCTGCATTGCTTTCTGGGGAGTCAGAAGCATAAAACAACTTGCCTCCGGCCCTTGGAAATAAGTTTGTACTCAATTCTCTTGTTTTAATCAGTAGTCCACAACCACAGTATATTATGACTGTCTGTGGAAATATAATTATCTTATATAATGATTATATGAACCATTTTTTAATGAAAGTTGAATATGCTTATCTACTTTTGCTTGCTTTCCATATGTTATTTTCTATTAAAATTAAAGTGTGCTGCAATTACTTTCCTTTATTGATGGGTTTGAAAACAAGTGATATCAAATACAGTCATGTTATATTCACTTGTAGCATCTGAGTCAAAGAGTATGAGAAAAGGAAGGGAGGAAACTTAAAAAGAATGAAGATTTCATTTGCATTTTTTGACAACATTTTCTTTGCTGCATGCTAAAATTGTGCTTATATCAATATTTGTTGTCATAAACATGTGTTACATTAGTTGTCTGCATAAGGCTATATTTACCTTTGAAAACCACATAACCTAAGTAACTACATTACAGAAAAAGACATCATGGAAGTGAAAATGAGTAGAATTTACCAGAATTTGTTTATACAACAGATCAATACATATGTCTAATATGTTTGGTCAGTTTGTTTTGGCAATTTGAAGAGTATGCAGTCAGACATCCTTTGTTTTTTGAAAGCTTGTGTTATGCTTTGCTTTTACGTATTATGAAAGACCTCCATTAGTACCTATTTTTACTAACTGAAAGAAATGTTCACTTTTACAAAAAAAAAAAAAACAAAAACAAAACCTCAGGTCTTTCACAAACCTGTAATTTCAGAAACCTTTAATTCTCTGTTTTGGGTTTCCCCTGCCACCTGAAAGTAGAGCCTTCCTATGAAATCTTTCATCAGCCAAAATGGTACAAATTGAAGAAGCAATTACCATTAATTTATATGGAAAACATTAAAGCATTCCCAGACCACCCCCCCCAACCGTCCGAAACATCTCTCATAGGTTTTTCTGATACCGTAAGACATATCTTGCTAATGGATGAACAAAATAACTCAGAATAAAGCACAGATGCTCAGAGACACAGTTCAAAACCATGGCAGCTTGACACTGAGATGCTGAGTGTGGTTCCATGGGAAGGAGCCTGGCCCTGCAGCTCTTGCTGCTTGAGGTGTGCACAGCCTCTATAACTGCTCACTGTGAAACAAACGCTGAGTGTATTTTTGCTTTTCACCTTTTTTCATAGAAAGCAAAAATTCTCTTCATGTTTCTTACAGGTTAGGGAAAATGGGTACTAATTAATAGGTTTTTTGTAAAAGTGAAGTGGCTTCATTAATGCAAAACTTTGAAAAGTAGGAGATACTTGTATTTTAAATAGTCACAATAATGTTAATAAACATTTCTAAATAAATTTATCCTAAGTGTTGTGTGTACATTATTCATTGGGACTGTAAAAATCTGCCAAGTGTTTCTTATGTAGGAACTGACATGAAGTAGCCGGATACAGTTCAAAATGGCAGGAGAAGTTGAAAGTAGTTGGAATTTTTTCCTTCCCTCCTTCCAGTATTCCTTCAATTTAAACTTAGAATTTAAGTACAACAGCCCACGCTTATCCATAGTTTCGTTTTCCATGGTTTCAGTTACCTGCAGTCAACTGGGGTCTGGAAGCTGATGTACTGCCAGAAGGTCACTAGTAGCCTAATGCTATATCACAATGCTTAGGTCATTTGCCGATCTTCATCTCATCAGGTAGGCATTTTATCTTGTCACATCATCATAAGAAGAAGAAGGGTAAGTACAGTACAGTAAGATATTTTGAGAGAGAGACCATATTCACATAATTTCTGTCATAGTATATTGTTATAATTGTTCAATTTTATGATACTCTTGTTAATCTCTTACTGTGCCTAATTTATAAATTCAACCTTATCATGAGTATGTATGTAGAAGGCAAAACATAGTGTCTATATAGGACTTTGTACTGTTTGCAGTTCAGGCATCCACTGGGAGTCTTGGAATGTATCCCTTGCATATGAACGGGGACTACTGTAATCAAAATTATATGCACTAAAACAATTAATGTTCTTCTTCATTGAGCTTTGCCTATATACATCTCCAGGATTAAGACACTGATCAGTCCGTTAGTCTCATCTTTAAAATGTGTCAGTTAAGCTGTGAACAGAGAAAAATGTAGATCTATTAGAAAAATCAGACAGCAGGTGTCTATGTGGACTCATGATGCAAAATTGAAGCACATTTGGTTTTCAAACTAGTAAACCAGAGCAAGATTAAATTTTGCATGATGAAACAATTAACAAATTATATCTCTAGCGTCAGAAGCAGAGACTTGGCTTTGCTTCATTCATCTTTTTAAACTGCTTAATGTACCACAGTTAGAGCAAATACTTTAAGCCCATAACAAACATTAAACCCTGCTTTGGTTCCTTAACAGCAGTTCGTGCTGGACTTTGCATATATAGGATCATGTCAAAGCAGGGAGCCCTCTGCTGGCTTGAAATTGCTAAATTCATCGCATAAATATCCTGAATATTCATATTCTACATCTTCAAGACTTCAGTAAAAAGGTTATATCCTCATGGACTGGCAAAGAAAAGAGAGGTTTCACAAATCTTTAAGTAAGTTTTTGGTGTGTCCAAATAGTTAGTTTGTTTTCCCCATGGGTCGTGTGTGTGTGTGTGTGTGTGTGTGTGTGTGTGTATGTGTGTGTGTGTGTGTGTGTGTGTGTATATATGAATTTATAGGAATGACCTAAAAATGGGAATAAAAAATTCAAAAATGATAAAAGATATTTTCATGGGAAAACTCAGTTTTCTTGAAGTAAATGCAAATGTATCCATTCTCTCGTTTCTCTCTTAGCTACCCTCACCATCATTATAAATGATTCTCTTTTTAGAAATGCAAATGTTTTCAAGCTACAAATTTTCCAGATAAGTAGTGTTTCCAGGGCCTGTGTGTGTTACCTGGGGCACTTTATTCTTCGCCTTCAACCTTGCTAATTTTCCAGCCCAGTTTTCTCTTGCTGAGTACTAATACATGATGACAGATCATATAACTACTATAAATGTTGTGAATTAATCTTGAGTGATGCCATGTAATTTATGCTTACTCTTGACTGGAAGCCCTTTACCTCTCTCTCATTCTCTCAAGAGGAAAGGCACTAAAAATAGGACTCATCAATTACTTGCCACTTCCAATGGGGAGTTGTAAACCAACTTGGCAAATAATTATGAAGATTCTCAGATTTGCTAACGTACCATAATGAAGGATAGAGATATGGAAGCTACATTTGTTTGTTGAGTAGTACTCAGTTAGAACTATTTCATTTAGTCTCTAAAATCTTGGGACTTAAGCACTGTTAATACCATTTTACAGAAGAAAATTGTGAGGCTGACAGAGGTTTAAAAACTTGCTCTGGCCTGTGAAATAGAATGGGTGCCCCTGCCAAATTTAAAAACTCTCAATTCTGACAGTGAAGTCTGTGATGTTTCTCCTTTCCATGATGCCAGATATCCATGGCAAATCTTTAGAAGTATAGACTCAGGATTTTAAGTTCAGTGTAGCTCCTATTCAATTTGATGCTCCAAAGTACAAAGTAAAGTTTGGAGGGTAAGAGGCTTAGTTATAGGATTGATTCAGTGACTAAATGGATGACTGCAGAATTTCTAATCACTCTAAGAATGATAAGGCCATAGGTTTATTCATAGGATTGCCAAACGCCTAAAAGGAATCCATTCCTGTACTTGATTTTATTTGATGAAACTGCCCATTACTTTAGCTCTATTTTTTGTATCATTTACTTCCCCTTCATCTTGTTCTTCCTAATTAGTTTTGCTAAATTTAATCTAATCCTCTCATGGCCAAGATATTCAGCAATATATGGATTCGTAATTCTGTATCTGAAATTGAGTTAATCACCAAAGTATATGAACCCCTGCTATCTTTAACTTTAGCAGCTTGGATTATTGTTTCTTAGAGGTTCTTAAATTTTATTTTACTGGAACTATGCCTTTCTGTATGGAATTCTGTAAAATACAGTACACATTGTGGTGTAATGTCATTTAATAGAGCAACAGTGATTAGAAATGAGTTTCCTTTTTTATGACCCCCTCCTCTATTTTTTTTTTCTTATTTGTAGCCCAGAATCTCAAGGAAAGATAGTAAACATAGAGGCTATTTTGGTTTTCAGAATCTTGAAATATTTTTGATGTCATGATGGTCAGCAACACCAACTGGCCCTATCTCAAGCCTACCTCAGTAGAAGGAAACTTAACAATGTTTTTCTATTATTAGATTGTTTTTCCAAATCTCACTCCAGTCTGCCATCCTTTCTTCTCAACGGCATAATATATTAAACACCTTCTTCCCCAAAGACTCAATAAGGAAAAAAGTATTAGCAAATGAAGAAAATAAGCAAGCCTTGATGGTTTTCTCTCGTGAGCTGTCTTCTTTTGAAATTCCTCAACTCTAATTCCTCTGTGGTCAGACCTTCCAGTCATTCCAGATGCCTCAGTGTCCATCAATCATAAGTTTGTTCCTAGAGTTTGTTCTCCCTTTGATTTAGCAGCAAAAACTCCACAATTCGAACTTGCATAGATTTACACTACAGAAAACAAAAGGAAGTAAACTTTGTTTTTATGCATCAAGATTATCTGTGGATCTTTTTAAAAATGCAGATTCTTTGTGGGAACATTGGAATCCTGATTTAGTACAATTCAAGTAGTACCAGAGAAATTGCATTCTTCAAAATTCTGCCAATGATAGGGGTGCCTGGTGGCTCAGTAGGTTAAATGTCTGATTTCAGCTCAGGTCATGATTCCATGGCTCATGAGTTTGAGTCCTGTGTCAGGCTCTGTGCTGACATCTCAGAGTCTGGAGCCTGCTTCAGATTCTGTGTCTTCCTCTCTCTCTGCCCTACCCCAGTGACACTCTGTCTCTGTCTCTCTCTCTCTCTCTCTCTCTCTCTCTCTCTCTCTCAAAAATAAACATTAAAAAAAATTAAGGTACAGGGGCCATAACGAATCTAGAGTGAGGAAATATTTTCTAGACACTCCCCTTGAGTTTCAGAAATATACAGGACAGAGGCACTATGTCAGAGAATACTGTTCCTATAACAAAGCTTTTAATTTAAAGAAAGAGATACTAAGTAGGCATGGATATTTAAATGTGTCAAATATCAGTTTAACATGAGATTATTTTTACATATATTTTTAAAAGCCTGAAAGTTTAAAAACTAGGTTAGCATCAGTGAGATTGAAAGTACAAGGAGGTCTAGCAGGCAAAGGAGATATACTCAAAAAACATAGTTGCCATAGGCCCTGTCTGTTTGCCTCTGATTTTTCATCTTCGTTTGAAAATTTTTGTCCAGTTTATTTTATTTGTTCTTTTTTATTATTGAGGTATAGTTGATGTACAATGTCATATTAATTTCAGGTGTACAACTTAATGTTTCAAAAATTCTATATATTACTCAATATTCACCACAATAAGGGTAATTGCTGTCTGTCACATTATGATATTATTACAATATTTCTGACTACATTCCCTATGCTGTACTTTTCATCTCTGTGCCTTCTTTATTTTTTAATAGGAAGCTTGTGCCTCTTAATCCCCTTTACCTGTTTCGCCCATCCTCCAACCCTCTATCCCCACCCTGGGCCAGCAACAACCAGTTTGTTCTCTGTATTTATGACTCTGTTTATTTGTTTGTTCATTCTGGTTTTTTTTCTTTTTCTTTTTTTAGATTCCTCATATAACTAAAATGATACAGTATTTTTCTTTCTTTGTCTGATTTATTTCACTCAACATAATACCCTCTGGGGCCATCCATGTTGTCACAATGGGCAAGACCTAATTTTTTTTATTTGGCTGAGTAATATTTTATTGTATGTAGATTCCACATCTTCTTTATCCTTTCATCTATCAGCGGACCCTTAGATTGCTTTTATATTTAGGCTATCATAAATAATGCTGCGGTAAACAGAGAGTACATATATTTTTTGAATCAGTGTTTTGTTTTCTTTGGGTAAATACCCAGTTCTGGAGTTACTGGATCATATCATATTTCTATTTTTAACTTTTTGAGAAACTTCCATACAGTTTTACACAATAATCACCAAATTAAATTCCCACTAACATGTACAAGTTTCCTTTTTCTCCACGTCCTTCCCAACACTTGTTATTTCCTGTTATGTCTTTTTGCTACTAGCCAGTGTGACTGGTATAATGTGATATCTCATGTGGTTCTGAATTGTATTTCCTTAATGATTAGTGATGTTGAGCATATTTTCATGTGTCTCTTGGCCAACTGTTTGTCTGAAAAAAATGTCTACTCCTGTCCTCTGCCCATATTTAATCAGATTATTTGTTTTGATTTTTGGTTTTTCCTTTTTCCTATTTTTTTTATTTTCTTTTTCTTTTCTCTCTCTCTCTCTCTCTCTCTCTCTCTCTCTCTCTCTCTTTGGTGTTGAATTGTATAAGTTCTTTATATATTTTGGATATTAACCCCTTATTGGATATCTCATTTGCAAATATCTTCTCCCAGTCCATAGGTTGCCTGTTCATTTTGTTAATGGTTTCCTTTGCTGTGCAGAGGTTTTTAGTTTGGTGTAGTCCCAATAGTTTATTTTTGATTTTGTTTCCCTTGCCTCAGGGACAATAAATGGTGTAGGGAAAACTGGACAGCTACATAGCAAAGAATGAAACTGGACCATTATCTTGTACCATATATACGGAAATAAAGTCAAAATGAATTAAAGACCTAAATGTGAACCCTAAAAACGTGCAACTATTAAAATAAAACATAGGCAGCAGTCTTTTAGACATTGTCCTTAGCAACATTTTTCTAGATGTGTCTTTTCTGCATTGTATATTTTAGCCTCTTCTGTCCTAGATTAATTGACCATATAAGCATGTGTTTATTTCTGGGTTCTGTATCTCTTGTTCCATTGATCGGTGTGCTGCCAGATAGCCAAACAATTTTATAAATATGTGAGTCTTTGAAGAACAGTTTTGTAAGCCAATCTGTGTCCTCCAATAGTATTGAAGTACTTGGTAGAGTTTGTTAAACTTGGTTGCTTTTTGTTCAAGACTAGTTAGAAATCCTTAGGCAAATATCAATGAGTAAAGTGACACAACTTCAGCTATTGCTGCTATTAGCAAATCTCATTTATTGAAAACAGAGCTTGCAAACAGGGAAACATTGACATTTATTCCTAGGAAAGTAGGGACAACTGAACAAATTAAGTTTTAAGAGTTCAAACCTCATATGACATTTAATTTTGAAATCCTATGATTAAGGTCAAGAATATCTTTGTAGGGATTTAGAAAAATTATTAATGAAGCTCTTATTTTCTAATGGATAACTTTATATTATGTACCATAAAGGAGTAAAATAGAAAAAGCCTATAAGTTTATAGCATATAAACAATAAAAATGATGAAACAACAAAAATTAAAAAAAAGAAAGAAAAATTAGTGTGTTTAGTTTTGTAAAATACATCTCAAGCAGATCAGTCTGAATGGAAACAATAGTATAAAGTCTATCCTAATCATTCCACTTAAGCATTTATGTTTTTCAGTAAGAAAAAATACAGCAAAAAAGATTCATTTGCCATATCATATTTTTTTGAGCTCACTAGATACCTAATAAAGAACATTTTCATCATTAAAAATTTTTTACAGACAAGAGTCAAGACAATACAAGTTCAAACTATTAAGACTGTATTGGGAAAAAAATCTTCAGAGAAATACCAGTGACATGCTTACATATGGAAGCAGTTAAGAAACTAATTAGGGGTGCCTGGGTGGTTCAGTCGATTAAGCATCTGACTCTTGATTTTGGCTCAGGTCATGAATGATCTCACAGTTCGTGGGATCAAGCTCACGTCTGGCTCTGCACTGATTGCACAGAGCCTGCTTGGGATTCTCTCTGTACCTCCCTGAGTCACAAGCGTGCGTGCACTGGCTCTCTCTCTCTCTCTCTCTGAAAATAAATAAACATTAAAAAAAGAAACCGATTAAAGTATTTAATATGTATCAGGATAATTATTCTGTTTATGTTATTTTTAATATTCTAGAATCTATATAATCAGTATGGACGGTTTTTTGTTGTTAATTTGCTTTCTTCACATGGCTTTGTTATTTTTAGTTTTGAAAAAAAAATGTTATTTTTGAAATAGTTTTGAACATACTATTACATAAGTCTCCCAATATAATAAAATAGATTTTTGGTTGATACATAAGGGTGAGTGAGTGTGTGTGTGTGTGTGTGTGTGTGTGTGTATGAGAAAGAGGGAGAAGGAGAAATCATTTATATTTGGTCAGTAATTTAGACACTCTACCAATAAACACTACATAATCCATTCTTAAGTGTCCTAAAGACAGGAAATTTTTTCACATTCTTTATCCTAATGTGATCTATCCTTTGTTGAAATACTGGAAGTGGAGCTAAACCCTTTTCATATTTTAAATGCTAAACATACTAATTTACTAAATACAAGAACTAACATGTTAGTGCCTTAAAAGCCCTTACAAAGTGACAAAGATTTGATATGACGTATAAAGATCCTTGTGCTTTTGAACATTGATCACTTCAAGAGTCCATTCAGTGTGACTGAAGATTTATTTTGCAGCTCTTAGATCTAAGAGATTAGGTATTCATGCATGAAAAGGTATCTGACAAAAGCCTATATTGAGTGGCTTGATGGTAAATCTCATTTATGGTCTGACTAGGTTACTATTTCTCAGTTTGTGGGCTGACATTTATCTGCATCACAACACCCTGCTATTTCCAGGGCACCACTTCAGATATTAGGAATCTGGACCTCAGAAGATGGGTTCTGGCATCTGCATGAATAAATAGATCCCCAGTAGGATTATTTGCATTATAACATGTAAAACTCCCTGGTCTAAGGAAAGGAAGCTCGATATATTCTCTCCTATTTAGCAAGATGTCTTGTTCCCAGCAGTATTTCTGGCGACCAGAAGCTTCCTTTTAAGCTTGTGATCACTGGTCCTTGGCTGGTCTGAATTTTTTTTCCACTCTCTATAAATAAACGATTCTTTTTCTACTACTTTGAAATATGAATGTTTTGTAATATTTATAGGAGAATACCTGGGACCACATTTAAACTGTTAAAAATAACTTTTTTCACAAAAAAAAATGCCTTGATTGTTATACATGGAGATAGAAAGTGGCTGAGGAGCCTTTAGAACAAACGCCTCCAAACCCAGTCTGGCCATCTAGTGTCTCAGGCTCTTCACCACAAAAATATGAGCACTGGACCAGATCATGTCTATGGTCTTTTGTAGATCTGACCTTCCACTGAGCAGTCAGTCCAAGTTACTTCTATATCTTAAAATAATAAAACTACATTTCTTTTGAAACTCTGATCGAATTTGAACTTGAATCAATAATAAATTAATGAGGTTTTATTTCGGAGTATGTTCATTAACATCAAGTCAATGGGGACAACCTCCGAATGGAGTTATAATACAAGAAGTAAAATGCCCTTCATCCATTTAAGAATCCTAGAACAATTTACAACCTCTAATTCTTATTTTTCAAACATGATTCCCTTTATAATGCCTATTGTCTTTTCTTTGCTCTCTGTATTTTATTGTTCCTTCCGTTTCTTTCTCCTTCCTTATTTCTACTACAATTAAGTTAAAGCAATTGTGTATGAAGAGGCGTCTACCTTACCTTCTGTGTGCTTATTATGATCACCACATTTTGAATTATTACCTAATAAATTACTTCTTTGGCCTTCTTATCACTTTTTTTGGAGTGAAAAATCTCAGGGAGACCTTTAATAGGCATTTCACCTAAAATTAAAAATATATAAGCGACTGTTCACTGTGTACATAGTACTTGGGAGCCTTTAGTATAGGGACTCACAGACAGCTCAGGAAATTCAGGTCATACATGTGAGGGTGGTCAGCCCAGTGGAGCAGCAGGGAAAGTCCCAGGACACAAAAAGAAATTGCTTAGTGTATCAGGAAAATATTTGGGTTTTAAATTTATTATTAAATGTGAATGGTAAACAACATGTACTATGAAACTCTTAAAGTTTTTCAGAAATGTAACCTATCAGCTTAAAAAATGCAACAAGAAATAGCTTTTTCTGTCCTTGTATCTCTGTACTAGAACAAATATAGGATAGGCAAAGATAAAATATAAAAGTCAGCTTTATTTGGATTTATTGATAACTGGAATTCACTGCCACAACTGTGTCTCCTCATGAGACTCCAGGGTGGTATGGAAGG
Organism: Panthera leo; assembly: GCF_018350215.1. Classification (NCBI taxonomy): domain Eukaryota; kingdom Metazoa; phylum Chordata; class Mammalia; order Carnivora; family Felidae; genus Panthera; species Panthera leo. The sequence continues at coordinate 106,948,335 of NC_056680.1, read as the reverse complement.
CAGGGAATTGAGAAAGATGCGGCCAGTAGAGAAGAGGTTGCCTGTTAACATTTTATTGGCTGACAAATTCAGCCAGCAGTGACGGCAGCACAAAGTTGGGTTCGCTTCCAGCTCTCTAATGGATTAGAGATTTGAAAATTTTATACAATGAGATCTTATTTCCATAGGTCTCTGAAAATTAAAAAAACAAAACAAAAAAACAACAATACTAAAGAAATGTCAGAATGAGTTGGCATCTTCTCTCATTTGTAAATCCTTTATGGGTCGATTTCCTCATGGCAGTTTTTACCACTCTGTGGATCTCTCCCCTAACTCCTTGAAGACTTTTACTGGTGGCTCACTGTCATTTTCTCCAATAGTCCTCTTGTAATTCCTGGCAATTCAATATCCACATAAATGATCTTCCTAGTATCCTGGCATCTCTATTCCTTGATCTCCTTGCCTGAATGACTGCCATCAGTCATATTGTCATTACCAATAACTGTAAGTCTGTCATCTTTTCAACTTCAAACATGTCATTCTCTGATCACTGCATCCTCTCTTTCCAGCTCACTACCTTGGGTAGTGAGGAATCCCTACCGCCTACTCCACTGAGGCCTAAGGCCTTCCTAGTACATTTCCTTTGTCTCTCCTTTCTTCATGTATTTACTTTGTTAGATGGTTGAATTTCATGATCAATCATTATAATCACCATTCTGGTCTTATTAATCATAAAAGGATTAAATCCAACCATAGGTCTCCTCTCTATCTGCACTCTTGTCATTGAATATGAATAAAGAAAAGCACACAGCTGTGAAACTAGTCTCACCTATCATGATTACATACCTCAGGTAAGCTCTTAATTGTGACCAGCAATGATACTATACTTCCCCAGTACTATTCATTCTTCCATTTTCCAAGATGACTATTTTATACTCTTCAAACTTTCAGCATGTTCTCAGTATGGGCTGATGATGTTCTTCCTTAGTTCACTGAAAACAAAAAAAAAAAATTAGAAGCTATCAAAGAGAGCTTCACTGACCTAGCACCACCTCCCAAATTTGTTCCCAATAATGAGCTGTTCATGTTCTTAAATAGTGCTAAACTCTGTGCTTGTATCTCAATTCCCATCTGCTTCAGTAATTCTCAGTTTTCCCCAGTCTACTGGATCATTCCTGTCAACATGCAAAAAAGCTGCTACTTTCCCCCCCAACTTTAAAAGTTTTTATTTCACTCCTCCTTTGCTTCCAGCTGGCCCTATTCATCTCCATTTACTTTACCTCAAATTCCCTTCAGAGTTGTCTATGTTTTTCTAATTTTTCTCTTCCCCTTCTCTCTTGGTCATACCCCAGCTGGGAGTCCCCCTTCCCCACTTCCCCCTCCCCCCCCCCCCATGCCCTGCCACCTCTACTCCACTGGAATTGCTCTTACCAAAGTCAGCACAATGCCCATGTTGTTAAATCCAGTGACCAGTTCATGGCCCCTACTTTATTGACTGCTCAGCAGCATATGACACCATCATCACACTGTTCCCCTTAAAATACTTTCCCCCTCTGTTTATAGAACACATAACTCACCTAGGTTTTCGCTGAAGTCATCATGGGCTCTTCTTGCTGGGGTTTTCTCATCTCCCCACTGTGCTCAGTGTTTCAGACTCAATCCTTGAATATTCTGTTTGCACTCATCCTTTAGGTACCCTTATCCAATCTCATAGTATTAACACCATCCTTAACACCATCTGTAGGCTTAACCCCCGACATGTGTATCTTTCTCTTGTAATTCTTCCCTTACTTACTTGTGTCTTATTGACTTTGCTTTTTCAATCATCACAATAGGAAAAAAAATTACACAGAGCTTACTGTGTTCCAGACACTCTTCTTAATATTTTATATGTATTAACTTATTCAATCCTTACAACACCCTTATGAGGTAGATGGTCTTATCCTCATTCTTCAGCCATGAAAACTGAAAGAGAGAGATTAACTGATTTATGCAAGGCCATACAAGCAGTAATGGTTCCAGAATCTATATTGTTATCCCCTATGACATGCTACACCTCCTCTCAAATTAGGCAGTTGAAAAGCACCCCTAAGATGGGGAGACATCATCCTTGTGAAGAATTTACCCAAGAGAGCCTAGCTGGTGGTTAGCCTTAAACACCACCAGTTTGTGGGTTAAAATGTATGAAAGCTTTTTCCTGACTCTTTTCCTCCCCTCTGCTTCAATTATGACTACACTCTAGGCTTCAGGAGAGAGAGAAGATGTGACAAAATCAAGAAAAACTAAGACTAAACCCCCGGTGCCCCTTCTACACACACACACACACACACACAGTCACTATATACTTCTCACCTACAGCAAGCCAAATTGGGATGGAGAGGGTTGCTGGAGCAGGAGAAACCCCGATTTTAGTGAAGTTCAGAGCTATTTTCAAACATAGTCATTGACATGTTAATTTTGATCTGAGAATATTTTTATGACTGAGATTACTAAAGGGGTTACCATTGCAAAGAGTACTCAAGTAAATTATGGATGCTTCACAAGATGTCAGTCAAAGACAAATGAAGAGTTGGTAGTACAGAGACAAGAGAAGGGGAGTGGGGAAAATGAAAGTGGTTCTTTTCTTTTGTTATCTATGAGCCCTGCTTTTTCAGCATATTGGTCCTATACTCTGCCATGCAAATAGGGAAGAGTATCTCTTTATGAAAATTATTTCAAATTTATGGGATACAATCTATAAAATGAATGCAGAATACACCAAAGATAACCTCATTTTCCAAGTGTTCAGTATTTTACTCCCATTTTAAAAACTATACAATTGAAATAAAATTATACAAAGTTTTCTAATACAGAATAGCCATCCCAAGACTTATGAAAGATGGCATGATGTGATTATTTGTTTATTTATTTGATTTTAAAAATTAAAATATCACTTTATATACCACCTTCCATAGCTAGCAGTGTGGGAAAGGTGAATAGGTCTAAAGTTACTTTCTTGTCTGTTTCAGCACTTTTGAAAGGCACAAAAGGAAATAAGACCAATCCAGAAATTTATTATTTCTTTCCAATTTTTCCTTTTCCCATATGAGCATAGCCTGGAAGTGCACAGACGCATTAGGGAATGATTCCACTGTGTGGGAGAGACATCTGCAGACTACGCCATGGACCACCAGACTTGGAGTGAGAAAGAAGTATGTGGGGGCGGAGGCGGCAGACAATAAAAGAAAAACTGGGAGCTGGTTGGGCCCAAACATTCAACTAAATCGCCTAACCTTCAGGTTACCTTTTGTGTTATATAAGACGTCTAAGAGCAATAACATTCATAGAAGAAACTTTTTTTTTTTTTGGGGTGGTGAAATAGAATTCATAGCTCACCCTTGAAAAAAATTTTTTTTCTGCAAGTATGGAAAATGTTAGCATTCTGCTTTAGGCATCACCCTCTGGAGAGCCTAAGCTGGGTGGTTTTCACGGGCTTCTCCCTCCTCATCCTTTGCAGCCATTTGTTAAGGTGGCTGTGCAAAAGCCCAGGAGCTACAGGCCTCTGCTGAAACCAGAGGGAAGCACAGTGAAGACAGATGAATTCTGAGTAAGTTTGTTGTAAAACATCAGGCGCAAAAAGGGTTCTGGAAATGCAAATGATTATCATTAGAAAGTAATATGCGACTACTGAAGAAACATTTGAAAGAATAATGTGGTTTCGCAAAACAGTCCTGCAGTCTGCATTCAATCAAAACTGACCAAAAATGCTTGCAATGGTTCTTTGTACAGTCGGGAGCCAAGTGCTTTCTGGAACTCATGAAGCAAGTTGTACCAAGTGGCACATTACCAACAGAATATTAGTGAAACAATAACCAGCCTTAGAGTTGACTTTTCAATAAAAGGGAGACTCTCCAACTGTAATGGCCAAGGTATTGGGAGTGACAAGAATATTGATATACCTGTAAATGCTCACAGATGAGTTTTATGCATTGGTTTGTTTTAGACCACAGCACGTGTGACTGGACATCTTGCCCACCAAATAGCTTACGCATGAGGAAAATTAAAATTCAGTATATAGAGTTTTGAAAATCATATGGGACAGGGCTATACTTAGAAAACTGGATTGGAAGTACACACACCACAAACTGTTGGAACCTGCTTAATTAATTTTGATTCTCAGCCAGTTTAATAAGTCTCTTAAGTGCAATGTTATTGAAATTCTATTAATCTTATTCTCATAGAAAACAAGACCATGTATTCTTTCTAGATTGCGGTTTTCGCTATTCACCTTTGGTTCAGAGCCTAAGGAAGGGAGCAAGCCTTTTGGGCTCTAATCTTGAAAAAGCAATTTCTAGCCCTGGCTATGATTAAATCTCTGACAAATCACCTGCCTTCACCCCTCCAGGTCCACACCTGGCCTACATGAAAAGGGCAGCCTCCTTGGGATGCAGACTGGCAGTCATAAGGCAGAAGCCCTGCTGTCTTTCATGAAAGAAATGCTTATCCTGGGGCCATATATCATATATAGCCAAAGTGCGTGGTTTAGGAGATGTCAAGCACACTCAGAAATCCTAGGCCTCATTCATTCACCTACCAGAAACAGACATATATTCACTGGTACTTTTTTTCCAACAAAATATCATCAAGTTAGAACAGTTGAGACCCAGTGTGCCTACTGCCATAAACCCGACCAAAACACTGAAAGACCATAGATTTTCTAATTTAAATACATCATGCCTTTAAGTTTGTATTTATTTTTCTAAGAGAGAGTCTGATAAAATTAGTTAAAATCAATACTCAACCAAAATGGTCCATTGAAGAATCATTGTAAATATGGTGATGAACTCTTTGAAGGTGTAAAACAGGTTGTATTACAATATGAATGTAAAAGACTTTCATGAATTTAATCTTACAGAAATATTTTCTCTTCTATATTCCAGAGAAAGCTTAAAAGAATAGATTTTATTTTATGATATAATGCCAGTACGGCACGTATAAAATGCAGTCACACATGAAACAATTTATTTGTAGCTCTCATGATTCCCTTAACCTTTGCTTCCTCCCTTCCTTCCTATCGTGCCTCCTCTTTTTTCTTTCTTTCCTTTTTCTCTGAAGAAAGATGTAATAATTCAAATGAACATGTACTAAACTAAATAAAGCAAGTCGAAACAAAACCACTACCATCAAAAAACAGATATCCAAAAGCCAGATTAAGTATAAAATAATTGTCAAAATATTCAGATTGGTGGTTATGATTAAAGACTATTTCCCCAGAAAGTGTTATTTTTAACAATGTTTTTAATTTATTAAAACATGGTTTTATGCCTAATTAAAATGTGCTTTACAACAATAATTACATTATAGAAAACTACTTGCAAAGGGGACAGTTATCTAATTTTATCAGTTTAATAGACTAAAATTATTAAAATCTCAATGTTGTCTCCATTGAGTCCCTCATGCCATTAAAGAGAATTGGATTTATACAGTTCTTCATTTGAATACAATTACTTGAGGCTGAAAGGCTTAATTCACTCTAATGTGACTGCAATTTGGCCCCCAAATGTCTCATAGAGGCTACAGAATAGCAATTTCCTGGCTAGTGGATTAACTCATTGGATTTTCACATTGTTCGTAGTAACAGCTATTATCTCCTTTTTTTCAAATTGAGGAGAGTGAGTCTTCAAGGAGCAAGCAACTTGCTAAAAGTAGTTAAACAGGAGAATCTGAAGGACAACTACGAGTGTTCAAATGTAAAATCTCATGTTTCTCACCTCTCACTGAACAAGGAGTAAGCCAGGAATAAAATCTAGACAAATAAAGGTATTTAAGTCAGGATGGTGTTGATAAAGTAGCCAGCTTTTTCAAGAAAAGTGATTCATCTAAAAGCGAGAAGTTAACATTTTACATATTGGAAATTAAAACATCAGAATTTCCTGACAGGTGATTAAAAAATATGAGCGCTTGCCAACTTCAAACACCTGGTCTGCTGTTCTCTTTCACCTGCAGAATAGATGGGCACTATGAAATGCATTCACTTGGATCTTGTTCCAACTCTGTGGGTTTTGGATATGAGAAATTTTATTTTCTCTGAAGTCAGGAAGGAACACAGGAAATATGTAAAGAGGAGAGAATACTCATCTAAAGGCAGGACCCTCCTCTACTGCTAATATATGCCATCGTGGAAAAAAAAAATAAAAATATATTTAAACTAAAGAAATACATTATCCAATATGTATTATCTTTATTCTGGTAAAACATACATAACATATATTGGCCATTTTAAGCATTTTAAGTGTGTCATTTAGTAGCATTACACTGTTGCTACATTCACACTGTTGTGTAACTATCACCACCATCCATCTCCAGAACTTTTCATCCAAAACCAAAACTATGTACTCGTTAAACACCAACTTTCCATTCCTCCCCTCCCTCCAGTCCTTGCAAATTTACCATTCTACTTTCTGTAGATTTCTGATTTTGAGTACCCTAGATATCTCATATAAATGGAGTCATTCCATATCACCATTTTGATGGGCTGATTACATTTAGCATGTTTTCAAAATTCATCCATGATGTAGCACTTTTTAGAATTTCCTACTTTTAAAGCTGAATATTCCATTGTATATATGTATCATATTTTGTTTATCCTCTCATCCACTGATGGACATTTGTTATGCTTCTACTTTTGGTCAGTATGAAAGTGCTACTGTGGATATGGGTGTACAATGGATGTTTCTATCTATAATTATAAATTTTTTTCTTTTTTTTTTTAATATATGAAATTTATTGTCAAATTGGTTTCTATACAACACCCAGGGCTCATCCCAAAAGATGCCCTCTTCGATACCCATCACCTACCCTCCCCTCCCTCCCACCCCCCATCAACCCTCAGTTTGTTCTCAGTTTTTAAGAGTATCTTATTCTTTGGCTCTCTCCCACTGTAACCTCTTTTTTTTTTTTCTTCCCCTCCCCCATGGGTTCCTGTTAAGTTTCTCAGGATCCACATAAGAGTGAAAACATATGGTATCTGTCTTTCTCTGTGTGGCTTATTTCACTTAGCATCACACTCTCCAGTTCCATCCACGTTGCTACAAAGGGCCATATTTCATTCTTTCTCATTGCTACGTAGTATTCCATTGTGTATATAAACCACAATTTCTTTATCCATTCATCAGTTGATGGACATTTAGGCTCTTTCCACAATTTGGCTATTGTTGAGAGTGCTGCTATAAACATTGGGGTACAAGTGCCCGTATGCATCAGTACTCCTGTATCCCTTGAGTAAATTCCTAGTAGTGCTACTGCTGGGATATACGGTAGGTCTATTTTTAATTTTTTGAGGAACCTCCACAGTGTTTTCCAGAGTGGCTGCACCAGTTTGCATTCCCACCAACAGTGCAAGAGGGTTTCTGTTTCTCCACATCCTCTCCAGCATCTGTACTCTCCTGATTTGTTCATTCTGGCCACTCTGACTGGCGTGAGATGATAACTGAGTGTGGTTTCGATTTGTATTTCCCTGATGAGGAGCGATGTTGAGCATCGTTTCATGTGCCTGTTGGCCATCTGGATGTCTCCTTTAGAGAAGTGTCTGTTCATGTTTTCTGTCCATTTCTTCACTGGATTATTTGTTTTTTGGGTGTGGAGTTTGGTGAGCTCTTTATAGATTTTGGATACTAGCCCTTTGTCCAGTATGTCATTTGCAAATATCTTTTCCCATTCCGTTGGTTGCCTTTTAGTTTTGTTGATTATTTCCTTTGCTGTGCAGAAGATTTTTATCTTCATGAGGTCCCAATAGTTCATTTTTGCTTTTAATTCCCTTGCCTTTGGGGATGTGTCAAGTAAGAAATTGCTGTGGCTGAGGTCAGAGTGTCTTTTCCTGCTTTCTCCTCTAGGGTTTTGATGGTTTCCTGTCTCACATTCAGGTCCTTTATCCATTTTGAGTTTATTTTTGTGAATGGTGTAAGAAAGTGGTCTAGTTTCATTCTTCTGCATGTTGCTGTCCAGTTCTCCCAGCACCATTTGTTAAAGAGACTGTCTTTTTCCCATTGGATATTCTTTCCTGCTTTGTCAAAGATTAGTTGGCTATGCTTTTGTGGTCTAGTTCTGGGGTTTCTATTCTATTCTATTGGTCTATGTGTCTGTTTTTGTGCCAATACCATGCTGTCTTGATGATTACAGCGTTGTAGTAGAGACTAAAGTCTGGGATTGTGATGTCTCCTGCTTTGGTCTTCTTCTTCAAAATTACTTTGGCTATTCAGGGCCTTTTGTGGTTCCATACAAATTTTAGGATTGCTTGTTCTGGCTTCAAGAAGAATGCTGGTGCAATTTTGATTGGGATTGCATTGATTATGTAGATTGCCTTGGGTAGTGTTGACATTTTAACAATATTTATTCTTCCAATCCATGAACACGGAATGTTTTTCCATTTCCTTACATCTTCTTCAATTTCCTTCATAAGCTTTCTATACTTTTCAGCCTACAGATCTTTTACATCTTTGGTTAGGTTTATTCCTAGGTATTTTATGCTTCTTGGTGCAATTGGGAATGGGATCAATTTCTTTATTTGTCTTTCTGTTGCTTCATTATTAGTGTATAAGAATGCAACTGATTTCTGGACATTGATTTTTGTATCCTGTGTCTTTGCTGAATTCATGTATCAATTCTAGCAGACTTTTGGTGGAGTCTATTGGATTTTCCATGTAGAATATCATGTCATCTGCAAAAAGCGAAAGCTTGACTTCATCTTTGCCAATTTTGATGCCTTTGATTTCCTTTTGTTGTCTGATTGCTGATGCTAGTACTTCCAACACTATGTTAAATGACAGTGGTGACAGTGGACATCCCTGTCATGGTCCTGATATCAGGGGGAAAGCTCTCAGTTTTTCCCCATTGAGGATGATGTAAGCTGTGGGTTTTTCATAAATGGCTTTTATGATGTTTAAGTATGTTCCTTCTATCCCGACTTTCTCGAGGGTTTTTATTAAGAAAGGGAGCTGAATTTTGTCAGATGCTTTTTCTGCATCGATTGACAGGATCATATGGTTCTTATCTTTTCTTTTATTAGTGTGATGTATCACGTTGATTGATTTGCGAATGTTGAACCAGCCCTGCAGGCCAGGAATGAATCCCACTTGATCATGGTGAATAATTCTTTCTATATGCTGTTGAATTCGATTTGCTAGTATCTTATTGAGAATTTTTGCATCCATATTCATCAGGGACATTGGCCTGTAGTTCTCTTTTTTTACTGGGTCTCTGTCTGGCTTAGGAATCAATGTAATGCTGGCTTCATAGAATGTGTCTGGAAGTTTTCCTTCCCTTTCTATTTTTTGGAATAGCTTGAGAAGGATAGGTATTATCTCTGCTTTAAATGTCTGGTAGAATTCCCCAGGGAAGCCATCTGGTCCTGGACTCTTATTTGTTGGGAGATTTTTGATAACTGATTCAATTTCTTCACTGGTTATGGGTCTGTTCAAGCTTTCTATTTCCTCCTGTTTGAGTTTTGGATGTGTGAGGGTGTTTAGGAATTTGTCCATTTCTTCCAGGTTGTCCAGTTTGTTGGCATATAATTTTTCATAGTATTCCCTGATAATTGCTTGTATTTCTGAGGGATTGGTTCTAAAAATTCCATTTTCATTCATGATTTTATCTATTTGGGTCCTCTCCCTTTTCTTTTTGAGAAGCCTGGCTAGAGGTTTATCAATTTTGTTTATTTTTTCAAAAAACCAACTCTTGGTTTCATTGATCTGCTCTACAGGTTTTTTTAGATTCTGATCTTTATTATTTCTCTTCTTCTGCTGGGTTTGGGGTGTCTTTGCTGCTCTGCTTCTAGTTCCTTTAGGTGTGCTGTTAGATTTTATGTTTGGGATTTTTCTTGTTTCTTGAGATAGGCCTGGATTGCAATGTATTTTCCTCTCAGGACTGCCTTTGCTGCATCCCAAAGCGTTTGGATTGTTGTATTTTGATTTTCGTTTGTTTCCATATATTTTTTAATTTCTTCTCTAATTGCCTGGTTGCCCCACTCATTCGTTAGTAGGGTGTTCTTTAACCTCCATGCTTTTGGAGGTTTTCCAGACTTTTTCCTGTGGTTGATTTCAAGCTTCATAGCATTGTGGTCTGAAAGTACGCATGGTATGATCTCAATTCTTGTATACTTGTGAAGGGCTGTTTTGTGGCCCAGTATGTGATCTATCTTGGAGAATGTTCCATGTGCACTTGAGAAGAAAGTATATTCTGTTGCTTTGGGATGCAGAGTTCTAAATATATCTGTCCAGTCCATCTGATCCAATGTTTCATTCAGGGCCCTTGTTTCTTTATTGGTCCTGTGTCTAGATGATCTATCCATTGTTGTAAGTGGAGTATTAAAGTCCCCTGCAATGACCACATTCTTATCAATAAGGTTGCTTATGTTTGTGAGTAATTGTTTTATATATTTGGGGGCTCCCGTATTCGGCGCATACACATTTATATTTGTTAGTTCTTCTTGATGGATAGACCCTGTGATTATTATATAATGCCCTTCTTCATCTCTTGTTACAACCTTTAATTTAAAGTCTAGTTTGTCTGATATAAGTATGGCTACTCCAGCTTTCTTTTGACTTCCAGTGGCATGATAAATAGTTCTCCATCCCCTCATTTTCAATCTGAAAGTGTCTTCAGGTCTAAAATGAGTCTCTTGTAGACAGCAAATAGATGGGTCTTGTTTTTTTATCCATTCTGATACCCTATGTCTTTTGGTTGGCGCATTTAGTCCATTTACATTCAGTGTTATTATAGAAAGATATGGGTTTAGAGTCATTGTGATGTCTGTAGGTTTCATGCTTGTAGTCATGTCTCTGGTACTTTGTCTCACAGGATCCCCCTTAGGATCTCTTGTAGGGCTGGTTTCGTGGTGACGAATTCCTTCAGTTTTTGTTTGGGAAGACCTTTATCTCTCCTTCTTTTCTAAATGACAGACTTGCTGGATAGAGGATTCTCGGCTGCATATTTCTTCTGTTCATCACATTGAAGATTTCCTGCCATTCCTTTCTGGCCTGCCAAGTTTCAGTAGAGAGGTCTGTCACTAGTCTTATCGGTCTCCGATTATATGTTAGAGCACGGTTATCCCTAGATGCTTTCAGAATGTTCTCTTTATCCTTGTATTTTGCCAGTTTCACTATGATATGTCATGCTGAAGATTGATTCAAGATACGTCTAAAGGGAGATCTCTGTGCATCTTGGATTTCAGTGCCTTTTTCCTTCCCCAGGTCAGGGAAGTTCTCAGCTATTATTTCTTCAGGTACACCTTCAGCACCTTTCCCTCTCTCTTCCTCCTCTGGAATACCAGTTATACGTAGATTATTTCTCTTTAGTGCATCACTTAGTTCTCTAATTTTCCCCTCATACTCCTGGATTTTTTTATCTCTCTTTTTCTCAGCTTCTTCTTTTTCCATAATTTTATTGTCTAGTTAACCTATTCTCTCCTCTGCCTCTTCAATCCGAGCTGTGGTCATCTTCATTTTATTTTGCAGCTCATTAATAGCATTTTTTAGCTCCTTCTGGCTGTTCCTTAGTCCCTTGATCTCTGTAGCAATAGATTCTCTGCTGTCCTCTATACTGTTTTCAAGCCCAGCGATTAATTTTATGACTATTATTCTAAGTTCACTTTCTGTTATATTGTTTAAATCATTTTTGATCAGTTTGTTAGCTGTCGTTATTTCTTGCAGGTTTTTTTGAGGGGAATACTTCCGTTTTGTCATTTTGGATAGTCCCTGGAGTGGTGTGGAACTGCAGGGCACTTCCCTGTGCTGTCTTGAATAACTTGCGTTGGTGGGTGGGGCCACAGTCAGACTGGTGTGTGCTTTGTCTTCCCCTCTCCTAGGGGCAGGATTCACTGTGGGGTGGGGTGGCCCATATGGGCTACTTGCACACTGCCAGGCTTGTGGTGCTGGGGATCTGGTGTATTAGCTGGGGTGGATCGGCAAGGTACACAGGGGCGGGACTACAATGATAAATTTTAACTACAACACCCTCAGGAGCTTTGGAAATCCCTGGGTTCTACATCATTCACCATTAACAATTTTTTATTTACTTTCTTAGGAGCTACATGTACTTGAACTAAATAAAGTGAATCGGAACAAAACCATCAGAAAACAGATATGCAATACCTGTAACTTCATTTTATAATGAGTATTAAAATAAAAGAAAAAATAAGGATTCTATTCCAATTTAACACAATATAATGAACCTACAGGTCTATCCCCGCCGCCACCAACCTAAAATTTATTGCATCAGAAGTAATGGAAGGGCACCTGGGTGGCTCAGTTGGTTAAGTGTCCGACTTCAGCTCAGGTCATGATCTCACGGTTCGTGGGTTCAAGACCCGCGTCAGACTCTGTACTGACAGCTCAGAGCCTGGAGCCTGCTTCAGATTCTGTGTCTTCCTCTTTCTCTACCCCACCCTTATCCACACCCTGTCTCTCTCTGTCTCTCAAAAATGAATAAAAACGTTAAAAAAAAAAAAGAAGTAATGGAATAAAGTATGTATCAATATAGAGAATGGGCCAGAGGGATTAGAAAGTCAGAAAGCCAATTCACGGATGAGTAATGACTGGTAAAATAGTACAACTTAGGGCCCAGTGAAGAATATGAGGAGAGGAAGATCTAGCTAAGGGAGAGGTGGGTTTGTCTCTGAAGAATTTCAAAAGATAGAAGTGGAAAGTAGGAATGAAATAAAGGAATTGACATAAGAATTCATTGAAATTTTATGTTGAAAACTTGTCTGCAGTTTGCATGAAATGCCAAGAGCCAGGCGATACCATTACTGAAAGGAAAAGATGAAAATTTTTCTCTAATAAACTTTGAATAATTCAGGAGTTGGTACCCAGGACAAAACCTCTTTCCTTTTAGTATTTAATGGTTTCAAAATGTAATACAAGACTCCTTGCTTATTCCCCTGAAAGCTAAGAATGAGAGTCAGGAATTTCTACTTGTGTACAAAGTACATACAGTCATTTTTACTACAGCCTCTTTCTCACATGAGAAGAGGCACCAAGAAGCACCAGATGTTGGAGGAAAATCAGGAAATCAAAAAAGAAACAACTTGTAAAAACAGGAACAATAACAACAACAACAACAACAGCAAGAGCAATAACAACGATAATCTGTAATCAAACACATCACCGTGAAATTACCAGGCACTGAAGGATGAAGTGTTTTTAGAAAGACAGGTCATGTAGGAAAGGGGTTTCAGACTTTTTCATAGCAATACTCTTGTGGAAGGTGGGTCTCTCTTTATACCTTCAAAGGTCTGAGTAAAAAGAAAGTTTAACCTAGAATTTTAAATTGGCCAAACCATCACTGAAGTGAGCACACAGAATAAAGGCTTTTAAACCTCGCAATGACTCAGAAAAGCTTTGCTAGGAAAATTTCTCTCTTAGAGAGTTCTTTTTTTTTGAGGAAGCACTCTGACAAAACAAGAAATAAACAAAGAAAGAAAATGGTGATCCAGGAAATAGTTTCAGCTCTTCCAAGAAGGTAGTGAGAGGATGTCCCACGATGAAGCTAACAGCCATGAGAAGATTGGAACAGGGAAGAGGTCTGCTGAGTAGGAAGTTGGGGGGAATGGAAGACATAAAGCTGATAATATGGTTAAGAACTGGAGAATAACTGAGAATTTTGGGGCATATAAAAATGAAAATTAATTTTAATTTGTGTCCCAAATATTTGCTATTCAGAGACATAGGAGTGGATACTGGACCCAAAACAGGAAGAAGTGTCATAATATAGTTAAAAAGTCTTTAGAGGCTGGGGGTACCTGAGTGGCTTAGTTAAGCCTCTGACTCTTGATTTCAGCTCAGGTCATGATTTCACAGTCATGAGTTTGAGCCCCCTGCAGAGCCTGCTTAGGATTCTCTATCTCTGTCCCTCCCCCCACCCCGCTCCGCCCCTTGTGGTTGCTCTCTGTCTCTCAAAATAAATAGATAAGCATTAAAAAATGTCTTTGTGGGGTTTTACTTCTAAGAATGGTTCTTAGGAATGGTGGACAATATATAACCATGGGTGTTGAATAAAATTTGTATGCCATCATTTTTAATTATAGAACTAGTGGTTCAGAAGACATGTAGGGAGGTGGAAAGGGATAAAGAAAAGTGGAGAGATTGGTGAAAGCTCTAATATCTTGTGTTTTACAGAGAGGGGTCAAGAGATGCTGTTAATGGAAAATGTATAAAAAATAGAGATTTAAGAAAGTCCTCTTGGGGCACCTGGGTGGCTCAGTCGGTTGAGCTTCCGACTTCAGCTCAGGTCATGATATCACAGTCCGTGAGTTCGAGCCCCACGTCAGGCTCTGTGCTGACCAGCGCCTGGAGCCTGCTTTGGAATCTGTGTCTCCCTCTCTCTCTGCCCTTCCCCTGCTCATGCTCTGTCTCTCTCTGTCTCAAAAGTAGATAAAAACATTGAAAAAATGTTTTTTAAAAGAAAGTCCTCTGAAACAGGGGGATAGATGTAAGCTAATTACTAGAAAGTAAGTGTCCATTGATCATAAGAAATCAGTAGACAATGTCTATGTTTTGTGAACCAATAAAGGGTTGTAAAAGAACATTTACATGTCAAGGTAACCATCAGTGGAATCTAAAAGCAGAATACAGAAAGATTTGCTTCAGAAGGAATAGAGCTGTTGTTGGGTTGGTAGGGGACTGTTTGTTTTTTCATGATTTTGTATTTTGCTTTTGTTATTATATAATACTTCTTACATTCTTTCACTTGTTTTTTGTTTTGTTTTCAGAGAGAGGGAGAGAGAGGGAGAGAGAAAGAGCTTGAGCAGGGAAGTGGCAGAGGGAAAGGGAGAGAGAGAATTGTAAGCAGGCTCCATGCCAAGTGCAGAGCCTGACTCGGGGCTCACCGAGGAGCTCGATCTCATGACTGTGAGATCACGACCGGAGCCGAAATCAAGAGTCGGACACTTATCTGACTGAGCTACTCAGGCACCCTACTCTTTGACTTTGTTTAAAAAACAACGTGAATATTTTTTATTATATAGAAGTACCAGTGTAGTTATATATAAATACCAGTGTATTTAAAGGAAAATAAATACCAGTGTAAAGAGATTTGTGCAAACTACAAATAACATATTTTTTTCTATTAACTCAGATATTATTTATTTATTTTTTTTACATGTTTCACTTTCATAGACCTCCCTCATTAAAAGCAATACCCTTATGCCCATTAGCCTCTAAGATTTTGGAGGGAGTTAATGGATTCCGTAAGTGCAAAAGTAACCTAGAGTCAACAAAAAATGGTTTAAAATCATTGTTTTTTTTTCCCATCACATCTGCATTATCTCTTAGTGTTTATGAAGCACTTTATCAATACCTTTACAATAAATCTAACCTGCTAGGCAAGTATGCGATGTCCAGTTGTGAAAGATTAAATGACATGTCTAAGTCATATTGTTAACAAGTGACAAGTAATAAGAGCCCATATCTCTTTGACTCAGGCAAAAAGACAAACAAAAGTGCCTCTGCATTTGTGTATGAATGCATAGCAGCCTGTAGATTCTATCAGAAACCTGTCATTTAATACAAAAACTGAATAGCAACGTGTGCTCTCTACACTCCTATATTGTGCAAAGTGTCATTTCTGATCATAAGCAAGAAATGGTCTCTCACATGTTCAGTTCTAAAGCTGAAAAATTCACACATTTATATGCTTACGAGCAAAACTGAATCTGGGGCAGATGAGAAACTTGCGCTTGGTCTGTCTCTTCACCCATCTGTGTTTCAGTCCTTGTCCTCATGCAGGACAGCAAAGCCTGAAGGAACAAGACGATGGACTTCTTTTTGATGCTTCAGCCACAGAAAAAGGAAATGTAAATAATAGAATGTATGAGATTCTTTTTCCATTTCTCTCTTGATCCCTAAAGTAGATATAAATAATGTAGTAGGCAATTAGACAAAGGTAAATTTAGGTGACTATAATGTAATGAAAGAAAATGGCAGGCATGTCATGAATTTTTTTAGCCTTTTCTCTTGATGTCATTACATCAGTTAGGACCCCATGCATACTGACAGTATAGGATTAAATATAAATTTCAGGGGGAATCCTTCCTGTTTTTAACAAAATTCCGAATTCCCAATTCTCCCCAGCCTTGAATTCTGCATATTGTTGGATGAATTAAATTGAAAACCATGTTAATCACTATTTCTTCTACATATGATGATTTGTTTAAAGTTCTACAATAGTGACAATGGAATGGATGATAAGGAATACTCATGTTATTATTACTTTAAAAATATATTGTGAATTTCAAAGATCAAAATGCCATAGGAACATAACTAAAGTCTTTTTTTTAACATAAAGTCATTTATGAACTAACACTGGGAAATGGAAACTCAAGATGAAGGTTAGATTTTATAGAGAGAAGAGAAGGAATAATAGAGCCACAAAGAAATAAAGAAACTAGGGACTGTTTTGAAATCAGTCAAATATTTCCTTATTATTCCCTTCCACTTCAAGCACTATAATCCCTACATATACTTGTCATTTAATTTACCCCACCCAAAAATATAACTATTCTGTATTTAAAAACTACGGTCCTTTGTTGCACTGCTTAGACTGGCTATAGCAATTCTAAGTACATGAAGCTGGGAAGAGGGGGTAAGAATATTCTCCTTTGTGCTACAAGACAGAGTAAACAACTATCTCTTTTCTTTTTTGATACTGACATCTATTGGAAAACAGGAGAATATGTGTATGTTGTTTTCTGAAATCAAATAAAACCAATTAAATTTAAGGCCCCAACTTAAATTAAAAATTGATTGTAAAATAGGTTAATCATCTTCCCCCAAACACAATTATATGTGTTTTCAATCGCACAAACCTCTTTTAAACCAGTAGTTGTTATTGAAAATATAATTACATATCCTTTAATACTCATGTACTCTGCGTAGATAATGTGCTCATGACTCAAACTAGTAATTGAACATTAGCTAGTGAAGGAAAAGAGTAAAGTTTAAGTTCAAATGTTCTCTATCAGGCTCTCTGAAGATTTTTCTTTCTACCATTATGAATTGATAACGCATAAAGAAAAGACAGTTATCTGAAATACTTTAATTGATTTAGTTTGTGGGCATCCCATATCCTTGAGAAATGATTTACCTAAGTTTTTCCAAATCTGTTCAGCACTTTGGCAAAAATATGTATGCCAAAAAAGCGTGTATGCTCACTGTGTAACTAGTACCTAATCTCTCTTCAAGTTAGATTGATCTACTTACTAGACCCACATGGAATGTTTCATGTCTAAAGGAACTCTCACGTATCTCCATGGAGTTACAAAACACAAAACCTGTTGGCTAAAACAGGCTATAAAATATACATTTTCTCTACATTGAGTTGGGTTGCAGACTTTGCCAAATATCCCATTATTTTTCTTTGAGCTTGTACCAATATAAAAAAAAATCAAGAATGTGATGGGGAAAAGTACTTTTCTTAAAATTTAACTTCCAAAATATAAATTTTTGTTTTATAAAATCATGAAGTATATGATTGTTGTGCAAATGCAAATAGTATATAGAGTAAAAAGTGATGATTCCTCTTTGCCCTCGTGTACAACTCTGTCCTCCTCCTAGGTAACATCTGTTAACTTTAAAAAACCTTAAAAAATTTAAAAAGGAAGCAACAGTCCCTTCACTGCTACTATCGAGGAACACTTGTCCTCAATATGAACATCATTTCAGACTTCTCACATTTATAAAGACAGATACAGGAAAGAAAGATAAAATATGGTCATACTCTTCACATTATTTCAAAGTTTCAAATGTGTTAACATGAACATGAAATTTACAGAATTAAAATAAATTGAAATAAAGCCAAAAGAGTCATTGAACTTTAAATAAAGGTTTCTTTACAGTAAAAAAAAAATAATTTGTAAAGATAGATCCCACTAACCATGCCAGGATAAATAAGAAGATAATATAATATAAATATAAATAAAAACGTAACTTTCCCTTAAACTACATTTTCAAGTTCATACAGTGTCTATTGACTCTTTGCTGTGCAAGATAAAGAATTTTGTAAACTTAAACTCCCAACTCCCTTTCCAACACTTATCCCATTTTTTTTAGCCTTATTAGTTGTACATGACCATGTTTCTATAATTTAAGTACTACAATTTAGCTGTTTTACATTTATCTATTTTGTATTTAATTTATATATTTTTATTATGTTATATTCATATTTCTTTGCCCATCACATTCATAATTTCCTTTTGAATCTCAGAGTGATGATCTATAGGCCAGATATATAGCGTAATTTCAACTTGTGTTACAGGGAAGAGATATTACTCATATTGATGTAAGAAATCAATATGACTTTAAAAAATTTTAGAGTTATTACTATAAAAGATGAAGAGATGTAACATGCCATAAAAAGAGATGACACTTTTGGTCTTCCTATAAAATGAGATATGCCAGGGGCACCTGGGTGGCTCAATGGGTTAAGCATCTGATTCCTGATTTCAGCTCAGGTCAAGACCCCAGGGTTGTGGGATTGAGCCCTACTGCAGTCTCTGCACTGAGCGTGGAGCCTTCTTAAGATTCTCTCTCTCACTCCCTCTGCCTCTCTACCTCTCTCTCTCTCTCTCTCTCTCTCTCTCAAAATAAAATAAAATAAAATAAAATAAAATAAGAAAATGATATATGCCATGATTTTTCTTTAAAAAAAATCTATACAGGGGTATCCTTTCAGTGAGCTCCTTTGCATGCACTTGGCCTTTCTGGAGACATACAAACAATTTTATTCAATAGAACTAAGCTGAAAAAAATAAAAGTCAGTAAAAAAATAAATAAATAGCCAAAGAGAAGCTATAAAGAAATATTTTACCTCTTAAGCTGATGCAATGGGACATAATTATTTCAGAAGTCCTTGTCTTTGTGATTTGCCACTCATCTAAGTTATGCATGTCTATCAATTGTGATGGTAAGATGTTTCAGATCTAAAATCTTTGCAAGATAGTGTTTGTATCTGAATGCAAAGGAGAGGAAGGCAACAGAGCACCAACCCTCTTTCCCAGTATGTCGCTAATCTGTTCCACTGCACCCATTCTGGATTCTGGATAAGTATCATTCTTCTCTCTGGTTTGTGCGGGCAGTGAGATGCTTAGCTGGCTGAGCCCTGAAAGTACGCTCCTACCATACTGGGACAAGGAATTGTGGAATTTTCCTGGATCTCTCACACTTTAAAATAAAATGTGTCTAACAACCAATGAAACTTTTAGGGTTGCAGCCTGTTAACAAATGTTGCTCTTCACTCCAACTAAGTCAAATGTATGGTTTTCTTTAGGTCTTGATATTTCAGTCAATGAAAGCACAATCAGTACATTTACCTTATTTTTTCCAAGACCTAAGAATGTCTATTGCAGTCTGACTTCTGGCACTCTCTGTAGGACTATAAGTAACCAAGTACAGTGTTCAACCTGACCCTGAAATACCTCTGGAAAAAACTTGAATTAGAATGGCTTAACCGACGCATCCCTACCCACTGATATTCACTTAGTGAGATTTGCTTGACGTTTGGCATATATCCACTGTGGACAGCTCTGTACCTCTGTCAGATGTTGGCAATCCTGTGCTCAAAGGGTAGCCACAGACACCTCCTACCTCCTCATTTCTGAGACTTGAATATCCTCAGGGCTACAATGGAGATTATAGTTTAGTTTAGGATTTCATAGCTACAAACAATTAACTAACAAATTTAATCTGCAACATCTGTGTCTCCAAGTCTTAATGTGGTAAATAGAACTCTCTGGTATGTCTTTGTGTTGGAACCAAAAAGAAGAGCACTCTTTATTGCCTTGTGAGATGTGTTATAAATTTGAGATCACCAGGCTTTCAATACTTGTTCCATATGTGGCCTCTTGTGCTTGGCCATAGAGATGATTACTTAGATATCTGGGTGTACCCCCATTTCTGAGATAGTGAATCTCTTCACTATTTCTGACATTCTTTAAATCCAATTCACAAATGTGGCATGACACTTTCCATGAATTTCTCAAGTTTCTTAATATTTATTTCAGGGTTTATAACAGAAAGCTTAAAAATTGACAAATCCCCCATGCAGAAGAATGCCAAAAAATTTATAATAGATATTCTGCCCTCAAAGAGATGGAGCGTAGCTCCCCACAACATAAATATAGGATAGTGACTTCCTTCCAAAGAGGGAAGGGAAAAGAATACAAACACTACTTCATCAAGTGAACAAGGTCAACATCAACAATGATAAGTCAAGTTAATAGTATATACCCTTGATATGCTGTGATGATGGCACTTTGCCTGTGTGATCTTCCTCCAAAATCCCCAGTCTCACTATGAGGAAAAAAAAAAGTTAGCCAAACCACACAGTGACATTATACAAAATACCTGACCAGTACTCTGCAAGACCATCAAGATCTTCAAAAACAAGGAAAGTCTAAGAAATTGTCATAGCCAAGAGCACATGACAGCTGCAGAAAATGTGATATCCTGGATGGGATCCTGAAACAGAAAAGCGACATAAGGTGAAAACTAAACAAAATAGCATACAGTTAAGGGCTTTAGTTAATAATGATATATCACGTCTGACACCCATTTTGAGTTAATTTTTGTGTGTGTTGTAAGATAGTGGTCCAATGTCATTCTTTTGTATGTGGCTGTCCAGTCTTTCAACACCATTTATTGAAGAGACTGTCCTTTCTCCATTGTATATTCTTGGCTATTTTGTGATAAATTAAATTAATTGACTGCATTTGTAGGGGGTTATTTCTGGGCTTTCTATTTTGTTCCATTTATGTATATATCATACTGGTTTCTTAATTGTGATAAATATACCATACTAATGTAACAAACTGGATATGGGTGGGGTATATGGAGAGACTGTATTTTTATGTACAACTTTTCTGTAAATCTATAACTACTTAAAATATTTCAAATGTTAAAAAATAAAAAGAAACATTGTGCTTGGTATGTCTTTGTTAATATAAAATATGTTTTCACCTATTTGTGTATATACCTAGCAAGATGTGTGGAATGACATTATAATGTGCTAACCTTGGTTGTTCCTTGAGGGTGGGCTTTCTTTTGGTTTATTTGTATTTTTCCTGTATTAGTAATTGATTGCTTATACAGTAAAATAATAAATGTAAAATCAACCTTCTGTCCCCTTGTCAGTAGCTCATTTTAGCTGTAAGCTAGAGAAATCTTATACAATACAGTGCTGTATTTTCTTTAAAAAGGAGATCCAGAGGTAAATTGGGTTCTCCTTATATATGCAAGAGAATGCTGGAAGTATTGCACTCTTTTGGCTCTGTGTCCTCAGCATGCCAACGGTGTCCTCAGGCTTGCTTCCCTCATGGCCATAAGATAGATGCCAGCATTAACTACTTGACAATATGCTTTGTTGCTCATATGCAGTGGAAGAGAGAAAAAACATCTCCTCCAACCTCGGAAAAAGATTTGAATCAACTCAGGTCACTGTGCCCACCCCTAACTAGTAGCCTTTGCCACAACATATTACTAATGTTCACTGTTTTAACCCATATTCCCTGAACCAGTCAATGTGAAGGGAGTTGGGAATCATGGTTAGGTCAAATCATGATCCATTTGGAACTGTTAAGGGAATCACTGTCTCCTGGATGCGTGGTTGCCCGGAGAGGACAAAACAGTCTATTACAGACTTCCTGCAGGAAAGTTTAAGTATGCAAATGAGATACATCTTCCCAGGTCATTGACTCCCACTGGCTAAGTGGTAAGAACAGACACCAACTATTCACAATCTACCTGCAATTGGGATCTTCAATAGCTTAGTCCTATCTACCTGATGGTATGAGCCACCAATCTGGTAAATCCATGTCCATGAAAAAAAATAAATAAATAAAGGGTGGAGCCAGAGGTCAGAAGTGCAGTTCTGACAGATGTCACTCATCAAAAAAGAAAACATCACAAGTGCGCAAAAGAAGCTCCCACCTTAACACACTAGGCTTACATTTTAACCAATACTGGGGTCAGCAATAGATGGTAGCCTACGGGCCATTCCAGCCTCTTGTAATGTTTTTGTACAGCCCAGGATATAAGAATGGGCTTCAGTGTTTTAAATTATAGAAAAAAAAATTTAAATGAATAATATTTTATAACACATGAAAAATAAATGGAATGCAAATTTCAGTGTCCATAAAGTTTCATTGGCCACAGCTACACTCATTTATTTACAGCTTGTGTATGGCTACTTTTACATTACATGTTAGAAGAGTTGGGCAATTGTGACAAAGACCATCTGGCCTGCAGAGGAAGTATTTACTTTGTGGCTCTTCACAGGAAAAGAGCCTGCCTCTGACCTGTAGTCAATCAGGGACTTTGCTACCTTCTTTAGTGGAGGTGATCAACAGTCTCTCCAGCCAGGTCTGTGCCCTCCTCCGTGAGGCTTCTCTCCCAGTATCAACCACTGCTCTTCTGGTTATCCTCCTATAATCACTGACAAGCAGATGGACTTTGACCCTAACACAACTCCCCCGGGGGCGGGTCTAAATTAGGTCAGGACAGTATATGTGTTAATCCAACTCCAAGACCACTGAAAGTGGTCTTTTTTCCCGGCGTCTAGTCCAAATAGTTTTCAACTATGTTGTTGCATACAGCCTATCAGAATTTCTGCAGAGAGTGGCATTAAAACATAAGCACCCTTGGGGTGCCTGGGTGGCTCGGTTAAGCGTCCAACTTCAGGTCAGGTCATGATCTCATGGTTCACGAGTTTGAGCCTTATGTCAGGCTCTGTGCTGACAGCTGAGAGTCTGGATCCTGCTTCGGATTCTGTGTGTCCCTCTCTCTCTGCCCCTCCCCTACTCATACTCTCTTTCTCTCTCAAAAATAAATAAACATTAAAAAAAAAAAAAAAGATGTAAGCATCCTCTTACAAGATTGGAAATTGGCTTGAAGATACTCTCAATCCCTGGGTTTATTTTAGGTGCCTTTCTTTCACATCCAACATATTTAAAGCATTTTAATTCTCCTGTTGCTTTCGAGTCATAGGTTTCAAACACCCCAAAACTGAATTGAGTGTGGGCTCCATCTAGTGACAGAGCATGCATAGTCTCCTATGAGTATTTTCAGTCCTGTGTCAGAGGAACTGTTTCCACTGCCTCTTGCTATGAAAACACTTAGGCCTAAAAATAGTCTGTCTCCTTGAGAAAGATAATTCTCTTAGGAAATTAACCAGTGAAGAGCCAAACGAAGACTACATGGTGGCGGTGATACTAATGCCTGAGGACAAGCCCTGGAATCCAAAGTTAACCCTCTGCCATTCCCTTCTTGCCTTTGTATGCATATTAACATTTGGGCAATATATGCTGACGAATCAGGTGATGTCCTGATTGAATTGAAGCTTAAGGCGTCATTAATTGCATTGCAGTTTAAAGACAGGAAAAATTGATCTAACCATCAATGTATAAAAGGCCTAAGGAGGCCCCTTTTTTAATTTTTTCTTTGCTTTTCCTAAATCCTTACTTCTGTTGTGCATGCTTATTATGGCCCTTGAGACCTGCTAGCATATGCTGACCATCTCCTCCCCCTGCAGTAGATATGCTGGGTGGAGTTTAAAGGTAAAGTCAAACTGCGCATATGTACCCTGAGGTTGCCAAAGCTAGCCAATAGCCTGTACCCTTACTGACACCAGTGCAGCTGGCATTGCTTGCTAATCCCCATGCAATGAGATCTGCAGTGAACGTCTCTGTCTCACATATGTATGTTTGCTGAGATATGTTTGGTGCCCACACCATTATTGAGACCTGTTTTGATTCAGTATGCTCCCTACATTTCTATAGAGACAGCCAGCTGCCTGTGGACAAGATCATCTTATGCTGCGATGAATGATGATGTCTACGTCTAAAATTTATTAAGATTTAGAACTGTTCCCCAGGACACAGCATTTGAACATCAGTTATACTTACATTTCTGGAACACCTTGAAAAACTATAGGATTTGGAATTTTGAATGCCTGTTATCCTGTTAAAAAGTACATCGGTTCATGGTGCCAAAACATTGATAATGCATGGTTTCTTTCTTGCCTTCTTAGTATTTAAGGTTGTAAAGGCCTTGTAAATACACAAACTTTAAAGCATGTGGTCTTTTTTTTTAATTGTACCCTTCAAGACTGGGCAGCTTATGTAAAAAAGTAATGTAGTTATAGTTTCTTTTCTCAGAATTTTCTTTTTAGCTCCTGCAGAATGTCAGTTACAATACACCTACTATCTTCCTTGATAAATCTTTTGAATAAAACATCTGAAGGAAAATTTTTACTCCTTAATTTTTAATAGACATTATATTTAATAACTGGCTTTATTAATAGAGCAATGTTTTAAGACAACATCTTATATGAGTTGTTCACCTTCAACACTGAATGTAACCAAGACTTATTAATCACTATTTCTAAATAGTGTTTTCCAACTCTCCTGAGAATATTCTTTCATATATTTCAGTGAAGGTGAAGTAACTCTTTTTTTTTAATGTTTTTTTATTCATTTTGGAAAGAGAGAGAGAGTACAACCTGGAAAGGGGCAGAGGGAGAGGGAGTCACCGAATCCAAAGCAGTTCCAGGCTTCGAGCTGTCAGCACAGAGCCCAACGCGGGTTTGAACCCACAGACTGCGAGATCATGACCAGGGCTGAAGTCAGATGCTTAACCGACCGAGCCACTCAGGTGTCCCTCTTTTTATTTATTAAATTACATTTGACATACAATATCCTATTAGTTTCAGGTATATATTGTAGAGATTTAATATTTTTGTACATGGCAAAATGATCCCCACAGTAAGTATAGTTACATCTGTCCCCCTTGTCAATGTAAATATCTCTAATAAAAGGGAAACTATTACTTAATTTCCAAAGTTTCCCCTATGCCTGCTGTTTCTCAAAAATAATCAGCTCAAGATATTCCTATGCCAAAGACACATTTTTGGGGTGGCAAATACTGCTCCCCTTCACAGGAAAATGTCATTCTTTTTCTAGGATGAGGCATAGAAGCTGAGGTAATCAGTGACTTACTATGTCTCTAGTCACATGGTGAGCCACAACAAGGACATAACTGATTCAAAATTAAGTCCTTAATCTTGGTGTATTTGTGTAGAGTGTATTCCAATACATTTCAGGAAATTTCTGGTTATTTGTATCTTTCTGTAAGAAATAACTTCAATAAGAATTAGGAGTAAAACATTACATAAACCAGGAATCAGTTCAAAATTAATTCACACCGTGACATCCGTATATATGTAACTCCTCTCATAAAGGTTTTGTTGGCTTAAAGGGCTATGGTCACTTTGTGAGTATGTGTCAAGGAATGGGTTAAGGAGAGAGGTGAATAAGAAGGAGAAAATGCGGATTTCATGACCCACTTGTGTTGACTCTTTCCATCATTGGAGGAAATGCAAACTCCTTTGCAAGGACAAAGTATAAAATTTACAGAGAATATATATTAAAATGATGGAGTTTGAGGCAGTTCACCTCAGAGTGTGCCATTTTTGCATGTGGATTATTGCGAGCTGAAGGCAATCAGGGCCCAAGGGACTCAGAAGGAACTCTTTGCCTCCCCTTTAATTGCTTAAAGGATTAAAAACAATTTTTAATTAAATTTGTAATTAAGTTTATTTATTTTGAGAGGGGGGAGGGACAGAGAGAGAGGGAGACAGAGAATCCCAAGCAGGCTCCACACTGTCAGTGCAGAGCCCAATGTGGGGCTGGAACCCATAATCTGTGAGATCATGACCTGAACCAAAATCAGGAGCACAATGCTTAACCAACTGAGCTACCCAGGTGCCCCTAATTGCCTAAAATCATTTAGATAGAGAGTCTGATTCAGGAAGAAAGCTACACCAGAGAGAAATTTCTATATCAGGGAGACATGGCAAACATTGATTCTTTCCATCTTCCTGTGGATTGTCTTCTTCCCCTTTGAAGTTCTAGATACTTCCCCCTTCTCCTTAGCTCAGGATGGCATATAAACCTCAATTGTCTGATTTTCAGAGAGCCTCTCCTGTCTTTGTGGGGCTCTCATCCATACCTAATTAAATTTGTTTTTCTCATGTTAATCTATCTTATGTCAGTTTAATTATTAGGCCAGCCAAAGAACCTAGAAGAAGGAGAAAGTTTTCCTCACCCAAAAAACAACCAACATTAGCATAATCATGAATGAGGAATGAAAGAATACTTCTGTCCCACAGAATTAAAGATCTCTAGGGCAACTTATGGCACTGTATTTTTCTTCACTTCTCCATTTTGGGAGTATGATGCAGAGCTCAAAGGGCATGTTATTTCATTCCTTCATATGAATATGCCATCTCTGTACATGCTTCTAGTGATGCTCCCAGATTCCCATGAGTTATTTTTTCTTCTGAATCACAAATTATAGTCACCATTGCATGTATATGTCAGACAAAATTGCTATTTCCTACAATTGTAGACTTTGGGAAAGGTTTTTTTCTTCTTTGTATTTTTTTCTTCCTAAAAATCAAGAAAATGTTGGCAAATATCTTTCTTTTGTTGATGAACAGCCTATTCGATAGCTTAAACACTTGCCGAAGAGATTCTAGAAATCCTTGCCATTACTGAGCGATGCATGCTTGATCACTTTGAAGAAAACTTTAGTTAAGCCTCAGTGTTTCCTATATATGAATTTTACTTCATCTACTTATATTTTTGTTCTGCTGAAAAGCAGTAAAACATAGGAAACATAAAAATACATTCAATTATGACCTTATATTGGGATAAGAACTTTTCTGGCTACACTTGCCCTAAACCAATGCTGCAGAAAACAACTTGGAAGGAGAAAAAGTACTAACAAGAATACAAAAAAAAAAAAAAAAAGAGGAAAATAACTGACATTAATTGTACTAGCCCTTGGCCCACTGATATCCTAGACAGTTCTTACACTTTTTGACTGGTCAGAATAGGGACCACCTTGCCATGTTAAGAGCATTCTCAACTTCTTAAATCCTGTGACTGCCTACCTCTCCCTGTGAAGCTGAAAGCGCCATATACATTATTTCCCAGCCTTCCTTGCATGTAGGGCACAGCTATAGGTGCTATGCTCTGCCAAACTATGATTTGGGTGCTACTGATGCAAAGAAACAAGAGCTATAGAATTCTCTCTGCAAGAGTGGTGGGCCTCCCTCTCTCTCTGCCCCTCCCCCGCTCATGCTCTGTCTCTCTGTCTCTCTCTCTCTCTCTCTTTCTGTCAAAAATAAATAAACATTTAAAAAAAATTAAAAGAAGAAAGAGTGGTGGGTGCAGGGAAGCATTTCTTGAGATAGAGTGCTGACTGTATTGACATGGTTGTATTGACAACCATGTAAAACATCTATGGCAGCCATTTTCAGCTGTGGGGGTAAAGCTTGTCCTCCCTATGGGGGCAGGCAGTGTCCTCACTAGATCAGTTCTCCAGCATAGTTCTGAGCATTATTCATTGCTATCTTTCTGACCTTAGTTCTTCATCCCTTCTCATGATGCTTTGTATCACTCAATATTCTGTGATAAATTCATTTTCTGTTTAATTTGGCCAGAGCTGATTTCTGTTACTTACAACTAAAAATACTGACTGACACAACAAGCAATTACCCTGCCTTACATAAGGAGAAATAACTTTGAAAGTCCATTCAAACCCTTTGGAATTACTTCCAAGTCAGAACACTAGAAGGATGATTACATTATGATGTGATGCCTTCAGAAAATTAGATGAAACCATTTGTATATTTAAACTTACCCCTTCTGAACATTTAAAAAAATTTGAATAGATCACCACTTTTCACATATCAGAAATAATCTGTTATTGAAAATGATGTGCTCTTTTTTTTTATTTTTATCTTTTTGTTTATTTTGAGAGAGAGGGAACACACAAGCTGGAGAGGGGCAAAGAGAGATGGAGACAGGGAATCTGAAGCAGTCTCTGTGCTGTCAGTATAGAGCCTAATGCGGGGCTCAAATTCACGAACCATGAGATCATGACCTGAGCTAAAGTTGGATGCTTAACCGACTGAGTCACCCAGGCACCCCAATGATACGTTCTTTCATGAATTGCATTATTTTCTTTTTGTATACCCCACAGCACCAAGTCCAATATTAAAAAAAGACATTTTGTACCAAATTAACTTTTCATTATTAATTTATTATTTGATTGATTGTTTTGGAAATGTGAGCAGGCAGCATGATCAGAAAATCACCATCATACCTGTGAACATGTAGTCTGTTATTCACACTTGTAAATGCCTCTCAATTTGGTATATTAGAATCATTAAATAGAAATAAAATAGAACATTTGCTATAAAATGGGTATTAAAATGTTTAAGAAATTTAGGTAACTTCTTTGGGGGCAGCACTGGCAACTGATAATGATGGGATAATGTCTTAGAGATATTTTGGCTTTATATTGTAGAAGATGCTTAGAACAAGTTTATGGAAAAAGTGAGAGATCTATTTTGAGGGTACAAAAGTATCTTATGAAAGCTAAGAATAAAAAAAATACACTGGAGGGGTGCCTGGGTGGCTTAATCAGTTAAGTGTCAGACTCTTGATTTCAGCTCAGGTCACGGTCTCATGGTTTGTGGGCTCCAGCCCTGTGTCAGGTTCTGTGCTGATAGCAGGAGCCTGCTGCACATCCTCTGTGCTCCCTCACCCTCTCTCTCTTCCCCTCCTCCACTTGCACTCTCTCTTTCTCAAAAATAAACATTAAAAAAAAAGGTACACTGGAGATTTATAATGCAAGTGAGGGAACTAGAGAATCCTGGTCATCATTCTTTTGTCTCTCTGTCTCTGTCTCTGTCTCTCTCTCTCTTTCTCGCTCTCGCGCGCGCGAGCGCTCTCTCTCTCTCTCTCTCTCTCGCGCGCGCGCGCCCGCGCTCTTTTCCTTTGGGACAATAGATTTTATTACAGCTATTCCTTTACATTTGTTACAATGTTATATCTCTAGTTCAGCTTTCCTTGTGTCTACACACAAGCTCCCCAGCTATGGAACTCTTATCTCCTCAGTACCAACTACATACAGACACCTGGTGCAAAATACCTGCTGATCTCACTTTCCATTTTACTGGAGGGAATTTGGTCAAAATTGAATCAAATGTCTATCATAAGCAACTGTGGCACAGAGAGTGCAGTCCCATGCACGGACAGCTTCCATGGACCCTTCCTCATGAGATCGTTGTTTTGGGGAATGTAGATGTCAGGAAGACAGTCACTGTGAAGTTGGGGGCTACGTCAAAGATTGTCTTCTACAGGTAATAAAAGCTTTTTCTCTTTGAGAAAAGTAAAAGACATTCCATTTTGTTCTATCAGTTGGGATTTTAAAATTTAAAATTTTTGAAGGCAAAATTACTCTTGTAATTCACAAGGCTTATGAAATAAACATAGAAATTGCATTTAACATACAACTGTCAACTTGTGCTACACTTTTTTACTTTACTGACTTCGTTTACACTTTAATCTTCCATTCAGGAACATCTTGGGAAGTAGTGGTGCAGAGGAAGTCATGGATCAATGTTTGCTTAGTTCAAATATTAGAAAAGTTTTATTGTCATTTCCCCAGGAATCAGGAAAACATCCAACTGTCCTCTGTCTCTATCATTTCAGGTTTCTATGCAAAATGTTCTTGATTTAAACATGCTAGATTAATGGGAAGTATGTTGTGATGTTGAAAATAGTCAATAAGCATTTATTACTCTAAAAATCAAAGAATATGGGTCGCCTAGGTAGCACCCTCGGTTAAACGTCCGACTTCAGCTCAGGTCATGATCTTGCGGTTTGTGAGTTCGATCCCCGCGTCGGGCTCTGTGCAGACAGCTTGGAGCCTGGAGCCTGCTTCAGATTCTGTGTCTCCCTGTCTCTCGACCCCTCCCCTGCTCATGCTGTGTCTCTCTTTGTCTCTCAATAATAAATAAATGTTAAAAAATATTAAAAAAATCAAAGAATGTGTCTTAAAGTACATAATACTATTTTCAATGCTTTTACCACCCTTATGAGATGGTAACCACATTCTAGGAGAAAAGCTGGCCTCAAGAACTGATGCATTGGGGCTGTTTTTAATGGACATGCTCTAGCAAGCCATCAACAGCTAAGCTTCTTAGAGCTCCAAAGTTCTCTGCATCATCCCACCAGAATAACCAATTAAATGACACTTAGACACACAGTCTCCTTTCCTGTATTGCTTTATTTTTGTGTATTCTGAAAATTCTATGCAGTAAATCTGATTTATAGTGTACTTTGCAGGTTTTTTTTTTTTTTTCTGAGAAGTCACAAATTAACAAAGTAATGTAACTGTACCATGAAAAACTTACAGTTGGGGTAATGGAAAAATCTCTAAAAGCACTGCCCTGCCCTGCCCCATTGTGTAGCATGTCAATATTCTATACCTGTTAGGACAGATGGAAAGTGACAGCTCTCAGATTGGTGTCCGGGACCATTTTTATATGTATTGTGCTTACTCCTTTACAGCTCTTTTGCTTCCTGTCTGGTTCCTGTTTTCCCCAGGAAAAGCAGAGATGGGATTTTTTTTTTTTTTTTTAACCGCATTCTAGCTGCGGATGAGCATAGGGAGAATGTACTAAACCTCTGTTCTTTTCAAATACTGGAAACGTGCCCTAGGAGCGTGTAGTGAGAAGAAACAGAAGAAGTAGAATCTCCACAGAAGAATGGAAAACAAAGCAATCAATCTCAAATGTTTCTCCTAGTCCTTCTTTAGACCTTAAACATTTTTTTCCAGAGTTCAACCTTTAGATATTTTGAAAAGTTTATTTCAAAAAAAAAAAAAAAAAAAAAAGAAAAGTTTATTTCAGCCAAAGTCTTCAAACTTTGATATCTTAGTTTATCCCATTTCCTAGCTCCCGCAAAAAATAACCAGAAATATATTTTAAAAATCTATCTCAAGATTTTTATTATCTCATTAAGTACAAAAAGTTATTTTTGAGGGATAACTACTTTCATAGAAATACACAGGTGCCATTGGGAATCAGACCAACAGAGAAAATATAGTCAAGAAACCATCTAATAATAGAGATAAGACATGCACATAGAAGTTATTAAGAGAATATAGTTTTGACAAAAAAAAAAAGCAACATGCAATTCTGAATATTTGCCTTTGCTCAGCATTTTGTATTTATTGTCAGGGCCAAAAAAAAATGCCTATTTACTTATATTCTTGACTTTTATCTGTAGTGTTTCTTCAGAGTCCACATTGATTAGAGCACCATTCTAAATGCTGAGATATATTATACAATTTATTTCCCTCCAGGAAGGAGATTAAAATTTAATTCAGACACAGGAAACAAATAAAAGCAAATCAATTTTATGCTAGAGCTTTATAAGCACAGCAGCCTGGGAAATTCTGCCTTATGAATGGACCTGGTTTGTCGTAACTTTCCTTTGCTTTTGGACCTTAATTCTCAGAGGGACTTGTAACAGAGATTCAGTGATTCATTGGGCTAGAACTATTTCCTACAGAAACAATGGTATTGTGATTCTACTGTAAGACCAATTCATGGAAATGTAACAAAACTTGAAAAGTCGGATGGGTCATAAGCATAAGGCATAGGGTGAGATATCTGTTGCTGTTTTGCAGGGCTAGGTTTTGTTGTTATACACTTTTTAAAAAGTGTTTCCCCACACATGTGTTCCCTTCCATTTGAAAGTTATTTTATGTTATTTACCCTTTAATGGTGTGATTACAGAGCTTCCTAGAAGTCCTGAAGTACGCATATTCTCCAGCAGTCCTTTTTGAACTTGCCTAATGACAAGAATCACCAAGAGAGGTTCCTAAAATTCATATTCCTGGCCCTTCTCCAAACCTAGTATCAGGGTTAGCTTCGATATTAGCCACAGTAGACACAGTGCCTAGGGTCCGCATACTTTTAGGATCCAAGATAGTGTTTACCTTCCTTTAAAGTTAGAAAACAGATATAATTCAGCTTAGATTGTATTTGTCTTTATACCAACACAGTTGTAAAACATGTTTAATGATTTATATGGATAAAAGGGTACAATGAAGTGAAAAGTGCCTAGGTCAGATGGAAGTCAGGATCTGGCCTGCCTAGCAATCAGAATATATATCTAAGATAGGATCCCAGAATCTGCATTTTAAGAAGCATGAACAGGGAGTTTTTGAAACACTGTTCTTGTGCAGTATTTTTTTTTTTTTTAAGTTTATTTATTTATTTTGAGGGCGTGGGGAGAGGCAAACAGATGGGGAGGGAGAATCGCAAGCAGGCTCCCTGTCGTCAATGCAGAGTACCGCCCAGAAACGATGAGATCATGACCCCAGCGAAAACCAAGAGGGAGCTTAACCGGCCGAGCCACCCAGGTGCCCCCGCAGTATACTTTGTATCACCTCTGGGTTCAGTCAGGGTTCAGTTAAGGATATGGAATCACTGCAGGCATTATGGAGTTAGACCATACATCATTGTGGAAGAAATAAGGTCTGGAAAGAGGATTTGGAGGCCAGCTCCTCTGAGTTTGAGCGTAGATGGAAGGGTAGACACTGGCAAGGGAAGCCAGGAAGGTGGGATTGTCCAGCCGAGGGAATAGGACAAGGATGGTGAAAGGAGCGGAAAAAATAATCTCAGCTGGGCTGTTGCCTCTGCATTCGGCGCGATGGGGAGTTGAGGCGGGAGTTACTGTTTGCCACTAGTACGGGAGAGTGGGACATCTAGCAAAGAACGAGGCAAGCCCGAATGCACTGGCAGGCACCTCTGTGTCGTATTCCTACCACAGCTAAATGGATGACTTTCAGGGAGTAATGGCTTCTTCCTCACTCCCACCTGCCAAATCTCCAGCAAATCTCTCCCTCTGCTGGCACTCTCCTGGGAAGCATGTGGGAGAGGGATTCTGGGAAATGTAGTTCCAGCTTAACCCAGTGGGCTGCCAATCACGCAACTTCTACATTTGTAAATAAGTTTCACCTGAGCAAGGGTGGTGTTACTTCCGCTGACCCCAGGCTGTTCTCGCCTCCCCTCTCACTCCTCGCAGTGTGACCTGGCACCGGTTGTCCGACTTCCCCAGTCTCATTCCAGTCTCGTTAGTTCCTCCTCGCACAAAACAGAGATAGGAAGAGTACCTACCAGTGAAAGACAACTGAATGAGATAAGGTGGAGTGTTTTTACCACAGTGTCTGACACAAGGTAAGTGCTAAATAAATGCTAGTTACTGCAGGCGGACCTGGTTTTACTGCCCTTTGCTTTAGTGCACTTTGCAGGTATTGCGTGTTTTACAAATTCAAGGTTTGTGGCAGCCCGCCTCTAGCAGGTCTCTCTGAACCTTTTTTTTTTTTTTTCAAAAGCATTTGTGTCGCCGTGTCACAATTTGCTAATTCTCACAATCTTTTAAACTTTTTTCATTTTCAGTATTTTTTTTTTTTTTGAGTCATAATCCTATTGCATACTTAATGGACTAAAGGATAGTATAAATACAACTTCTGTATGTACTGGGAAACTAAAAAAATTCATTTGACTCATTTTGTTTAAAGTGATGGTCTGGAATTCGATTTGCAGTATCTTGGAAGTATGCTTGTGTTATTATTAATTACACTATAAGTCACAGTTCAAGTGAGTGTAATAGAACTAAAAATTATCTCAAATCTGCATCAAATAACAGTGTTATTTGCGGTATTAAGAATTTAAGGGGCGCCTGGGTGGCTCAGTCGGTTGAACGTCCGACTTCAGCTCAGGTCATGGTCTGCAGTTCGTGAGTTCGAGCCCCCGTCAGGCACTGTGCTAACAAACAGCTCAGAGCCTGGAGCCTGCTTCAGATTCTGTATGTCTCTCTCTCTCCCCCTCCCCTGCTCATGCTCTGCCTCTCTCTGTCTTTCAAAATAAATAAATGTTAAAAAAATAAAATTAAAAAAAAAGGAATTTAATAACCCAGGGAGAAAATTCATACTACCTAAAATGAATGATCATTAGATGGTTGATTTTGTAACAGCAGTTTTTTTTTTTTTTACTTAAAAAAAATTAAAAATTTGAGTATAGTTGACACACAATGTTACATTGGTTTCAGGTGTACAACATAGTGATTCGACATTTCTATACATTATGCTATGCTCACAAGTATAGCTGCCATCTGTCATCATGCAAGACTGTTACAATACCACTGACTATATTCCCTAGCTGTACCTTTGATTCTCATGATCTATGCATTCAATTACTGGAAGTCTATCTCCCAATCCCCTTCACCCAATTTGTCCTTTCCCCTACCCCCTCCCCTCTGGCAATGGTCAGCTTGTTTCCTGTACTTGTTTGTAACAGCAACTTTGAAAGCCAATAGAAATTGAAGGAATAATATCTTTAAAATGTGCTGAGAGAAAATAACTGTTAACCTAGCACTGTGTATTCACAAAGTATCAAGAATAAAGGCAAGAAACATTTCACACATAAGAGGTCTTACCATGAAGAAATTATTTAATGGAAATTCTGAAATATGTATTTTAAGTGGAAATAAATAATTCTATAAAGAAGAATTGAAATATAAAAAGGAGCTGTAACCAAAGATGTAAAATGGATCTAAATCTAAATATTAACTGTTAGAATAATATTAAAACATACTTTTCGTAACTGATTTCCTTCTCTTACGCTTTCCCACTGAACAGGACTCAGAAGCGATTTTGTATTTGGTGTCTTTGCTGTAGCAAACAAAATTTACCTGCCTTATTTTAGTTGGTTCCTTCTTCTTACATTGGAAAGTTTGGAAATTTAGAAATCTTAAATTTGGAAAAGTTTCCAAAATTAGCTCGTGAATTTGATGCTATGAGAAGCATTCTATATTGAATAAAAGTCAAAATAATAATGTTCAATCTAGCACAAATAAAGTGTCTAAATTAAGAAAAGATTCAAAGTTTCAGGTTTTTTTAGCCATTAATTTTTTTCAAGGGGTAGACTTTTAGAATTTGTGGAAATATGACTATAGCAGAGGCTACTAGGTTTCTTCTAGTGTATATTCTTCCCTTCTTTGGTAGAGACAGTTCCTTATTTTTAATTGGTCCCATGGCCACTCAGAATAGAGACTACATTTTCTAGTCTCCCTGGTACCTAGCTGTAGCTCTGAGATTAAATTATGGCCAAGGAAATACATTACAAGGTAACGGGAGCAATTTCCAGGATGTACGGAAGGACCATACTCTGGACTGCCTGCCACACCCACTGTTTTAAGGCTAGGCTACGGAGGTGGGGGTGAGTCATTTTGCACCTAGAAGAAGGAACCCTCCTCCCCCTGCCCTGCCTGGGGATGGCAGAGCAACAGAGGGAAAGAGTCTCAGTGTCTGACACTGCAGAGCACCTTATCAGCCTGGACTTTTATACTTGTTTAAGCCACTGTCATTTTGTATCTCCTACTAAATTTTGCACACTGTAGATTTCTGTATACTGTATACGTTCCATACAAATGTATAGGTAATGTCAAGTAATAGCAAGAAGAATAGAGAATGGTCTTTTTTGGCTTTAATTTTAATGAAACTGTAATGGAGTCTCTGAACCAAGACAACTAACATATTAATAACTTTGTTTTAATGAAGAAAATTTTGTCACAGTAGCTGTTTCCTTTGTCTAGACAAAATTACTTTGTAGAATGTATAAAGTTGAGCTTCTCAAAATATTCAGAAACTATTTAGTTACATAGTATTTAAGCATAGCTTTCATGCAACTCTGAATAATTCTGTCAAGTCTTTCTTTAGTAATTGATTTGGGATTACAATATTTGAGCCACATATGCTGTTTCATGTTTCATATATAAATTGTTGACATTTTTCTCTTAAAGAAAGTGGTGTTTAAGATAGATTTATAATAAGAAAATACTGAACATTGAGATTTAAAGAATCAGTCACCAAAAGCCTGAAAATACCTATTTTTATTTGTTTAACTCGACAAGAAATGCTTATATTTTAAAAATTATATATCAGAATTAACAATGTGTTTGTATTAACTATTTATATTACACTTTTGTTATGTTTTTTCTTAAGTTTTTATTTCAGTTGAAGTGTAGTTAACATGCAGTGTTAGATTAGTTTCAGTTGTACAATGTAGGGATTCACCAATTCTGTACAACGCCCAGTGCTCATCACAAGTATACTCCTTAATCCCCTTAATCCCCTTAATCCCCATCACCTTTTTCACCCATCCTGCCACCCATCTCCCCTCTGGTAACCATCAATTTGTTTCTATAGTTCAGAGTCTGTTTCTTGGTTTTTCTCTCCGCCCTCTCTTTTTCTTTTTCGCCTTGCCCGTTTGTTTTGTTTCTTAAAAACTACATATGAGTGAAATCATATGGTATTTGTCTTTCTCTGACTGACTTATTTCACTTAGCATTATATTCTGTAGCATATTTATATATGCTTCTTCTTTATTCATTTTTTGATAGATTCTTGGGCTGCTTCCATACTTTGGCTATTGTAAATAATGCTGCTATAAACATGGGTCATATGTATCTCTTTGAATTAATGTTTATATATATATATATATATATATATATATATATATACATACATACATATATATATATATATATATATATATACATACATATATATATATATATATATATATATATATATATATATATATTTTAGGTAAATACCCACTAATGCAATTACTGGATCATAGGGTAGTTCTCTATTTAATTTTTTGAGTAGCCTCCAAGCTGGCTAAACCAGTTTGCCTTCCCACCATCAGTGCAGGAGGGTTTCTTTTTCTCCACATCCTCACCAACAGTTGTTTCCTGTGTTTTTGATTTTAGGCATTCTGACAGGTGTGAGGTGATATGTCATTGTATTTTTGATTTGCATTTCCCTGATAATGAGTGATGTGGAGCAACTTTTCATGTGTCTGTTGGACATGTGTGTGTCTTCTTTGGAGAAATGTGTGTTCATGTCTTCTGCCCATTTTTTCATTGGGTTATTTGTTTTTACGGTGTTGAGTTGAATCAGTTCTTTATATATTTTGACTCTAACCTTTTACAGGATATGTCATTTGCAAATATCTTCTTCCATTCTGTTGAGTGCCTGTTAGTTTTGTTGATTGTTTCCTTTGCTGTGCAGAAGCTTTTTATTT
Source organism: Panthera leo (assembly GCF_018350215.1). Classification (NCBI taxonomy): domain Eukaryota; kingdom Metazoa; phylum Chordata; class Mammalia; order Carnivora; family Felidae; genus Panthera; species Panthera leo. The sequence continues at coordinate 106,911,315 of NC_056680.1, read as the reverse complement.
TGATGTAGTCCCAATAGTTTACTTTGGTTTTGTTTCCCTTGCCTCAGGAGACTTACCTAGAACGATGTTGTTGCAACTGGTATCAGAGACATTATTGGCTGTGCTTTCTTCTAGGATTTTTATGTTTCAGGTCTTATGTTTAGGTCTTTAATACATTTTGAATTTATTTATTTATTTATTTTTAATATATGAAATTTATTGTCAAATTGGTTTCCATACAACACCCAGTGCTCATCCCAAAAGGTGCCCTCCTCAATACCCATCACCCACCCTCCCCTCCCTCCCACCCCCCATCAACCCTCAGTTTGTTCTCAGTTTTTACCAGTCTCTTATGCTTTGGCTCTCTCCCACTCTAACCTCTTTTTTTTTTTTTTTCTTCCCCTCCTCCATGGGTTTCTGTTAAGTTTCTCAGGATCCACATAAGAGTGAAACCATATGGTATCTGTCTTCCTCTGTATGGCTTATTTCACTTAGCATCACACTCTCCAGTTCCATCCACGTTGCTACAAAAGACCATATTTCATTTTTTCTCATTGCCACGTAGTATTCCATTGTGTATATAAACCACAATTTCTTCATCCATTCATCAGTTGATGGACATTTAGGCTCTTTCCATAATTTGGCTATTGTTGAGAGTGCTGCTATAAACATTGGGGTACAAGTGCCCGTATGCATCAGTACTCCTGTATCCCTTGGATAAATTCCTAGCAGTGCTATTGCTGGGTCATAGGGTAGGTCTATTTTTAATTTTCTGAGGAACCTCCACACTGCTTTCCAGTGCGGCTGCACCAATTTGCATTCCCACCAACAGTGCAAGAGGGTTCCCGTTTCTCCACATCCTCTCCAGCATCCATAGTCTCCTGATGTGTTCATTTTGGCCACTCTGACTGGCGTGAGGTGATATCTGAGTGTGGTTTTGATTTGTATTTCCCTGATGAGGAGCGATGTTGAGCATCGTTTCATATGCCTGTTGGCCATCCGGATGTCTTCTTTAGAGAAGTGTCTATTCATGTTTTCTGCCCATTTCTTCACTGGGTTATTTGTTTTTCGGGTGTGGAGTTTGGTGAGCTCTTTATAGATTTTGGATACTAGCCCTTTGTCCGATATGTCATTTGCAAATATCTTTTCCCATTCCGTTGGTTGCCTTTTAGTTTTGTTGGTTGTTTCCTTTGCTGTGCAGAAGCTTTTTATCTTCATAAGGTCCCAGTAATTCACTTTTGCTTTTAATTCCCTTGCCTTTGGGGATGTGTCGAGTAAGAGATTGCTACGGCTGAGGTCAGAGAGGTCTTTTCCTGCTTTCTCCTCGAAGGTTTTGATGGTTTCCTGTCTCACATTCAGGTCCTTTATCCATTTTGAGTTTATTTTTGTGAATGGTGTGAGAAAGTGGTCTAGTTTCAACCTTCTGCCTGTTGCTGTCCAGTTCTCCCAGCACCATTTGTTAAAGAGACTGTCTTTTTTCCATTGGGTGTTCTTTCTTGCTTTGTCAAAGATGAGTTGGCCATACGTTTGTGGGTCTAGTTCTGGGGTTTCTATTCTCATTTTGAATTTATTTTGATGTATGGCATAAGAGAGTGGTCCGGTTTCATGATTTTGGATGTAGGTATCCAGTTTTCCCAATACTATTTATTGTGGAGATTGTCTTTTTCCCATTAGATATTCTTTCCTGCTTTGTTGAAGATTAACTGACCATGTAATTGTGGGTTTATTTTTGGGTTTTCTATTCTGTTCTATTGGTCTGTGTCTGCTTTTGTATCAGTATCATACTGTTTTGATCACTACAGCTTTGTAGTATAACTTGAATTCTGGAATTGTGATTCCAGGTTTGCTTTTGTTTTTTTCAAAATTGCTTTGGCTATTTGGGGTCTTTTGTGGTTCCATGAAAATTTTACAATTATTTGTTCTAGCACTGTGAAAAATGCTTGTAGTATTTTGATAGGGATTGCTTTAAATATATAGATTGCTTTGGATAATGTAGACATTTGAACAATATTCTTTCAGTTCATGAGTCTTTCCATTTATGTCATCTTCAATTTTTTTCGTCAGTGTTTTATAGTTTTCAGAGTAAAAGTCTTTCACCTATTTGATTAAGTTTATTCCTAGGCATTTTATTATAATTGGTGCAATGTAATTAGGACTGTTTTCTTAATTTCTCTTTCTACACCTTCATGATTAGTATATAGCAATGGAACAGATTTCTGTACATTGATTTTGTATCCTGAGACTTTACTGAATACATTTATCAATTATGGCAACTTTTTGGTGGAGTCTTTAGGGTTTTCTATATATATCATTATGTCATTTGCATATAGTAAACTTACTTCTTCCTTACCAATTTGGATGCCCTTTATTTCTTTTTGTTGTCTGATTGCTGTGCCTAGGACTTTCAGTACTATGTCGAATAAAGATGGTGAGAGTAGACGTACTTTACTTGTTCTTGACCTTAGAGGAAAAATTCTCAGTTTTCCTCATTGAGTATGATATTCACTGTGGATTTTTCAAAAAGGCCTCTATTATGTTGAGGTATGTTGCCTCTAAACCTAGTTTGTTGAGCTTTTTTATCATGAATTGATGTATACTTTGTCAAATGCTTTAGTTGCATCTCTTGAATTGATCATACAGTTATCATTTCTCTTATTGATGTGATATAATTTGCATTTGATGTAATTTGCAAATATTGAACCACCCTTGCATCCTGTGGCTAAATCCCACTTGACATAGTGAATGATTTTTTTGTATATTGTTACTTTGGTGTGGTAGTATTTTGTTGAGAATTTTTGCACCTGTTTTGTTGAGGATTGTTGCATCTATGTTCATCAGAGATAATGGCCTGTAGTTCTCTTTTTGGTGGGGTCTTTATCTGGTTTTGTTATCAGGGTAATGCTGTCCTCATAGAATGAATTGGGAAGGTTTCTTTCTTCTTCTATTTTTTTGGGAATAGTTTGAGAAGAATAGGTATTAATCCTACTTTATATGTTTGGTTGAATTCCCCTATGAAATCGTCTGGTCCTGGGCTTTTGTTTGTTGGGGGTTTTTTGATTAATGATTCAATTACCATGCTAGTAATTAGTCTGTTCAAATTTTCTGTTTCTTCCTACTTCAGTTTTGATAGGTAATATATTTCTAGGAATTTATCTCTTTCTTCTAGGTTGTCCAATATGTTGGCATATCATTTGTCATAATATTTTCTTATAAATGTTTGTACTTCTCTGGTGTTGGTTATTTCTCCTCTCTCATTTGTGATTTTGTTTATTTGAGTCCTTTCCCTTTTTTTGTTTGGTGACACTAGGTAGAGGTTTATAATTTTGATAACATTTTCAGGATATCTCCTGGTTTCTTTGATCTGTTCTCTTGGTTTTTTAGTTTCTGTACCATTTGTTTCTGCTCTACTTTTTATTATTTCTTCCTTCTGCTCTGTTGGGTTTTGTTTGTTGTTCTTTTTTAGCTCCTTAATGTGTGAGGTTATGTTGTTTACTTGAGATTTGTCTTGCTTCTTGAGGTAGTTCTGTATTGATATAAATTTTCCTCTTAGAAATGCATCTCACAGATTTTGGATCATTGTGTTTCCATATTCAGTTTCCATGTAATTTTTTAATTTTTTCATTGATTTATTGGTTGACCCATTTATTTTTAGTAGCATGTATTCAACATGGGTTTGTGGTCTTTTCAGATTTTTTCTTTTGGTTGATTTCTAATTTTATAGCATTGTAGTCAGAAAAGATGCTTGCTCTGGGTGTTGTATGGAAACCAATTTGACAGTAAATTTCATATATTAAAAAAAATAATAATAAATAAATAAATAAACATTAAAAAAAAAGAAAAGATGCTTGCTATGTCTTTGAACTTTTTTAATTTGTTGAGGTTTGTCTTGTGGCCTAATATCTGATTATTCTAGGGAATATTCCATGTATACTTGAAAAGAAAGTGTATTCTGCTGTTTTAGAATGAAATATTCTGAATATATCTGGTCCACTATGTTGTTCAAAGCCACTGTTTCTTTGTTGATTTTCTGTTTGGATGATCTGTCCATTGATGTCAGTGAGGTGTTAAAATCCCCTACCATTATGATATTACTATTGATTATTTCCTTTATGTTTATTTTTAACTGTTTTATGCATGTGGGTGCTTCCATACTGGGTGCATAACTATTTATGATTGTTATATCTTCTTGTTGGATTGCCCTCTTCATTTTTATATTGTATCCTTTTTTGTCTCTTGTTACAGTCTTTGTTTTAAAGTCTAGTCTGTCCAATAAATGTATTGGCACTCCAGCTTTCTTTTGGTACCCATTTACATGATAAATGTTTCTCCATTCCCTCACTTTTAATCTCCTGGTGTCTTTAGGTCTGAAATGAGACTTTTATAGCAGTGTATAGATGAGTCTTGTTTTTTTATCCACTCTGTCACCCCATGTCTTTTGATTGGAGCAGTTAGTCCATTTACATTCAAAGTAACTAGGGGTGCCTGGGTGGCTCAGTCGGTTAAGCGTCCGACTTCGGCTCAGGTCATGATCTCACAGTTCGTGAGTTCGAGCCCTGCGTCGGGCTCTGTGCTGACAGCTCAGAGTCTGGAGTCTGCTTCCGATTCTGTGTCTCCCTCTCTCTCTGCCCCTCCCCTGCTCATGCTCTGTCTGTCTCTCTGTCTCAAAAATAAATAAAACATCAAAGTAACTATTGATAGGTATTTATTGCCATTTTATTACTTGTTTTGTGGTTGTTTCTATAGTTTTTCTCTGATCCTTTCTTCTCTCGCTCTCTTTCATGGTTTCCTGGTTTTGTTTAGTGATATACTTGAATTCTTTTCTCTTTATTCTTAATATTACTGGCTTTGATTGATGGATACCATTTGGTTTGTACATAACATCTTCTGCATACAGAAGTCTCTATTAAGTTGATGGTTGCTTAAGTTTGAACTTATTCTTTACTTATCTCCCCCCATACACATTTTGGGTATATGGTGTCATATTTTACATCCTTTTATTTTGTGAATTCCTTGACTGATTTTTACAGATGTACTTGTTTTTCATACTCTCATTACTGTCTTTCCTTTCCACTCAAAGAGTCCCCTTTAATATTTCTTAGAGGGCTTGTTTAATGGTCATGGACTCCTTTAGTTTTTGTTTGTCTGAGAAACTTGTTATCTCTCCTTCTCTTCTGAATGATAGCCTTGCTGGATAGATTATTCTTGGCTGCAGATTTTTCTCCTTTAGCACTTCAAAGGTATCATACTACTCCCTTCTGGCCTGCAAAATTTCTGCTGAAAAATTCACTGATAGTCTTATGGGGTTTCCCTTCTGTCTAGCTATCTTCTTTCTTCTTGCTGTTTTTAAAGATTCTTTATCACTATTTTTTGCCATTTTAATACTATGTATCTTGGTGTGGATCTCCTTGGGTTGAATTTCTTGGGGGATCTCTGTGCCTCCTGGATCTGGATATAAATTTCCTTCTCCAGATTAGGGAAGTTTTTAGCTATTATTTCTTCAAATAAAATTTCTGCTCCCTTTTTTCTTCTTCATCTGGCGTCCCAATAATACAAATGTTATTATGCTTGATGGAATAAGTGAGTTCGCTAAGACTATTTTCTTTCATTTGCCCAGCTTCGTCAGTTTCCATTACTCTGTCTTCCAGGTCATTAATTCATTCCTCTGCTCATCTAGCCTGCTTTTTAGCCTGCTTTCCATCATGTGTATTCTTAATTTTATTTATTATGTTCTTCATCTCTGGTTCTTTTTTTTTTTAATCTTTTTATTAAGGATTTCACGGATGCCCTTCACTCTCTTCTCAGTCCCAGTAATATCTTTATGATCATTACTCTAAATTTTCTATTAGGCATATTACTTATATCCCTTTTGCTTAGGTCCCTTGCTGTAGTTTGGTTTTGTTCTTTTCTTTGGGATATATGTCTGTTTTCTCATTTTTTCTAACTCTCTCTGTCTACTTCTACATGTTAGGAAAGTTTGTTATGTCTCCTTCTATTAAAGGTAATGGCCTTATGAAGAAGAGATCCTGAAATTCCCTGCAGTGCAGTGTCCCTATTCCCCAGGACTTGGTGCTTCAGGGAGTATCTCCTATATGTGGCCTTGTGTTCTTGCCTGTTTTCCCTTCAGTTCAGTCGTCCACAGTGGCTCTCTTTGCCTGTTGTTGGAAGTGTTTGGTCCCCCGCAGGTTTAGGGTGCATTTTAAGTAGGTACACTCTGGTCTTCTTGTTAATTGAGAGCTGAAACTGCTGCTGTCAGAACTGGCCAGCCTAAGCAGATGTGCAAAGGGTGCTTCGATGGATCCTATGTTTTTAACAAGGTACTTCTCAGGCTTTTGCAGAACTCAACATTGCTGTGGCAGCTGCCAAGACATAGGCCCTGTAAAGGCACTGGTTGGGAGATACAGTGGTGGTAAGGTTTGTGTTGGTCTGCGGGAGGGGCTCTGCGGCACTGGTACTGATGCAGTCATGACTGGGGAGGGTTGATCTGCTCAGATGGTGGAGGGGGGTGGTGGTGCAGACAAAGTAGGTAGTGAGCCTGGGTGCAATGCTGGTTCCCACAGGTGGTTCTGTGTTTATGTTGAGGGGCAGGGAAGGAAATGGTGCTGGCCAGTTCCTTTGTTCCTGGAGGTCTCTCCATGATCCTTGTGTGTACAAGCCATGCTCTGTGATGAGTAAATTACTCTCCCTCCTGTCCCACCGGGTTTTTCAAACTGCTGATGTTATGAGGTTATCTCCTCAGGCTGCTTGTAGTGCTGCCTCCTTAAGGGCAGAGACTCAGCTTCCTAATGCCTTTAGGACTCTCCCAGAGCCAAACACTCCCATTTTAAGAATTTCAGGCTTTAAGTCCTGCTGTTTATAGGAATTCCCGACATTCAACCCCTTCTGCTTTCAAAGCCAATGTTATGGGGGTTTGACTTTCCTATGTGGGGTCACCACTGTGACTGTCTATTTGTAGCCTTTCACTGCAGTCCTGGCTCCCTCCTACAATGGCTACAATCCCTTTATGTCTCAAATCACTGCTCCATGTTTCTTAACTTAGTCAATGTGGTCTCTTCTCTGCTTTTGTTTGTGGAGTTCATTCTGCCAGTCTTTGGGTCTTTTTCTGAGATATTTAAGCTGATCCCAGTGTTATCTAGTTGTATCCATGGGAGGAGACCAGCTTAGAGACCTCCTTCTCCACCATCTTCCCAGTGGCCTATTTGTTAGTTATGTCCTGAGTGAAGGATTAGATTTGTGCTTTATGTTAGTTTTCATTATTTCATATATAATAAGTCAACTCTACATGAAAAATATAAAAATTTTAATATGTTGATTTTCATAAAAATGTGGGTATACAGATATTTTAACGAAAATACTTTATGCTTCTTTTCTAACATAAATTTTCCTTTGAAATCATATAATGAGTAGTACTTTAGACCATATTATCCCTAGAATTTGGAGATGAAATATAAATTTTATAATTTGTTCTACTTTGGAAGAAAGTGGATATAAGCCATAGCATTTGCTATATAGTGTAATCATGAAATAATCATTAAATTTCTCTGTTACAGAATATCCTAAACCAACAAAGGATAATAATCAGAGCATATTCTTTTGTGGGAATAATATCGTGAAGTACATGGAAAAACATGAACGGTAAGAATAGTTTAATCTGGGGGTGTCTGGGCGGCTCAGTCAGTTAAGGATCCGACTTTGGCTCAGGTCATAATCTCGCATTCTGTGAGTCTGAGCTGTCTCAGTGCTGACAGCTCGGAACCTGGAGCCTATTTCAGATTCTGTGTCTCCCTCTCTCTGTGCCTCTCTAGCTTGCATGCATGCACACGCTCTCTCTCTCTCTCTCAAATATAAATAAACATTAAAAAAAGTATTTAAAAAAAGAATAGTTTAATCTAAAATATGGTAAAAATAACACGTAATGTAGTTTTCCTTTTAAACACCACAGTTTATTGGTTTAAGAATATGGAAAATACAAGAAAGGCAATTACTCAAAATATCACTATTTAGAGATACTATCACTAATATTTTGATATATTTCTATTCTCTTATTTATTCTGAACATTTAAGCTTAGATATGTATAATATATCTACCATATAATTATAGTAGTAAACTTACATTGTATTCATACTTTGATAGACTGAGCACTTTCATATATTTTAAATAGAGTTTTTAATTTCATATATTTTATTTCATAAGATTTTTGTAAGCATTATTTTGGAGGCATTTAGGAAACAATTATATTTCAAATGCTATTAATATGAAGCAAATTGAAGATCTCAGTTAAAACAGTATTTATCTTACCTCATCTTTTTTCAAAAGTATACGGCAATAGTCATGTGATATTTTGACCCTGTTGATAAAAATAGTTATGCCATGTGTCGCATTCTCCTGAAAATAATATATAAAACTGATTCCAAACACCAGTGACTTTACACAGAACATCTTGGCACTTAAATTGTGATGATATCCAAAACTTTTTAGCCTGCCTTAAAGAAGCAGGTGCAGACAGGAATGTAAACACACCATTACAACTGAGGCATTGATGCTAGTGTAGGTAAGTACTTATTATTCCTTACTAAAAATATGCATTACCACTCCCCATGCACATATATACTAATTAGAACATTAGGGATTTTTAAGAATTAGGTACTTTTGTTTTTTGTTTTTTTGTTTGCATTTTCTTATGCTTTTATGGGTAACAGGTAAATAATCTTTTAAGGTATTTAATTAATTTTTAAAATCTTTAGTTTCTATTCTGTGAAATAGATTAGGAGGAAGCATTGTACTCTAATGTCATTTAACTAATTAAAATATAATTGTTTTTTATAAATTAAGGATTAGTGTAGACCACTGTTGAAAAAGTCAAATAGGGGCATTGGGTGGCTCAGTGCATTGAACGTCTGACTCTTGATTTTAGCTCAGGTCATGATCTCATAATCATGAGATCAAGCCCTGTGTCGGGCTCCATGCTAAGTGTGAAGCCTGCTTAGAATTCTCCCTTTACCCCTCTATTTCACTTGTACTTTCTCCCCCTCCCCTCAAAAAATGAAGTCACATAGATGCAAATCCCTTTGGATTATCTTACAAAATACTTGACTACATATTTGTGACATAGTCATCTACCTAATAACACCAATTTTAGCCCAAGTTTCCAGACTTTAAGAAAGCAGTATACATTTGCCTTTCTTCATCTGACAACAGTTTATGCATATGAAAGAGAATTATTCCTTTTAACTCTGATATTGATTTAACAATATTTTTTTATACAGGCCAAGCAATATAAACATGATTGTTCAATAGGTCAGTGATATAGCAAATACATATTTTATCATTATTTGTTTATACCATAAACTTTCCTATTGTAATATATAATTTATAGTGATACTACTTGTCAATTTTTTAAATATAGAATATTCTTGCTTTTTAATTCCTACATAATCTACCCTATTTAAGCATTTACAAAGTGAATAGTACTGGGATAGTGTTCTCCAGGATGATTAGACATTCTGAAAATCTTCTTATCGCTCCTTCCATTCTAAGAAACCATGAAATTTTAATGAGCAAGCTGTTCTATACCATCAGAAACTATCACTGTGTATGTTTTACACATTTTTAAGTTAAAGATAAATTCATGCCAATTCCCTTTTTAAGCTTTGCTTCACTAAATAGAATTGTATTTTTAAGTTACTTTAATTATACATATGGCACCAAAGACCAAATACTTATATAGTATAAATATTTACTCATTGACCAAAATGATTTTTACTGTTAAAGTACCTCTCAGTCGATTATAGACTACACATTCAATTAGTCATACCTTGACATCCAGTGGGTTGTGCTAGGTGTCTTGTAAGGGGGAGGAATGGGGAAGAGACAGGTATAGAACATAACCATATTGATGGCACTGACAAACCCCACATGCTGCTGCCACAGGCTTCTACCTCAGCTTGTCACATGTGAGTGTAGGGCAATAGCAGCAAGTTGTTCCAGCAGTTTGCAGAACATGACGTTAAGGTATTCTGGGGAATGGCTGTCTCTGATTAGGAGTTGGCCCTAGAGAAATCTGTCAACAAGAAGGTAGTGTGATTTCCATTCCTCAGTCTGAATGAAGTTCAATATTAGGAGGATTCCATATCCTTAGAGAAAACTGTCAGAAAAAAATATAGGCATCTAATACTAATTGGGATTCCTACGTGGGTAATTTAGGTAATTTTACTAGACGTGGATGTAGGAGCCTAATCAATGATCAAAGGCAGTACAATTTACATTGGGAGCATTGAGGTTTAAATCCTGGCTCTTTAGTTTCAGATCACGGGCTGTGATTTAAACTCTTTTTAGCCTTTCATAAAATAAAATAATAGTAGCTATTTCATAAAGTTGTTGTGAGAATTAAATGAGATAATTACTATAAAGTAAGTTTTTTAGTTTAGTATCGGGAATGTTCCCAGCATTCAAGAAAATATTAAATATTTGCACTAATTATCGTGGCAAGATAATCGCTTTTTTCTTTTTTCTCTGTAATTCCCTTCTCCCTCTACTCCATCGAGGGAGCCAAGATCTTTATGATTTCACAGCCTCAGGGAAAGTTGCATTGCTGGGCCAAGAGTAAAAGCAGTTTGGAAGACACATTATTTCTTGCCATTTGATGTCCTAAAAGCCTTGGGATGGAGTAATTAGGAAAAATGCTGATGAGTGTAAGTAGAGAAGAGAAGGAAAATTTGAAAGATCAAGAGAAAAGAGAGAGAGATTTCCTCTTACTTAGTAATAGGTGAGAAGGCACCAAAGGTAAAGGTTGTAAGGAGAGACTAGGGATGCTAACCATCAGAATTCCTACTCTGAGGCAGGATTCTTACTCCAAGCAAGCCATGAAAACAGTTTCTAGATCTTAAAAACCTCTTTACACATATACAGTAAATTTTTGGCTGTGACTACTATGGCTCAAATGTTAGTGGGTCTGGCTTCCTTTTCCAGACCATATTTCACTGAGAACTGGAAAGAGAATGGGGCCCTAGTTATGACTAAATGAGAATTTCCCACCAACCATGAGTGAAAGCTTAGAATCCATTTTCATTTATTTTTTTTTAAAAGATTAAAAACAGCTATTTCTTATATAATTGAGTTTGTGGATTGTGATTCACATGTTCTACGTTATAATCATTAGCGCCCCTGTGGGAGTAAGGACTCAGAGATTCGGAATATTATAAGGATTCTGAACCTTTATACTAAACTCCACTATCTACAGCGGAGCTAAGTGAATCCTTCATGGGTCAGGTAATATCTGACTATGGGGATTAGTATAAGGCAAAGAACACAGGCAAAGACACCAACCAACCTTATGGGAAGAAGAGAAATGCTGCCTGATGTGATTTTTCTTAAGAGCTTTTAACATGTCCTTTAAGGAGCTCTGTTACTTTGCAGAGAGTCCTTTCATAGTTCTAAGACTTTACAAAAACAAAAAACAAAAACAAAATGTAAAAATTACTTGGCACCAATATCAGTTTAATTTTCAAGGATGATTTTGTACTGTAGTTATCAATATTGAAATTAACCCAAATAATGTAACTACCATTTTTACTTGGAAATACATATGAGATGTTCTAACCTCCATAAAAGTCACATTTTTTGAATTTTCATTACCATTAGAATGGCTTTGAATGGCATTGGGAACACAAAACAAAACTAGATCTTGAATAACTCATAGTTTTATTATATTACTGGATTACTCAGAAGTTGGGGACATCTCCAAGGAGATAAACATAAAAAGACACAAAAAAGGAGATGGGAAGTAGAACTAGAGCCTGCCTTTAACACCCAAAGAGTGGGTTCCCCTAAGGTTAAATGCCATCAGTGCTGTAGTCCTGAGACTGGACCATGAGCTATTTGCAAGATTGAAATCCGTAGGGCTCTTTTTTTTTTAATTTTTTAAAATCGTTTATGTTTGAGAAATAGAGGCAGACCATGAGCTTCGGAGGGGCAGAGAGAAGGGGAGACACAGAATCTGAAGCAGGCTTCAGGCTCCAAGCTGTCAGCACAGAGCACAACGTGTGGCTTGAGCCCACAAACTGTGAGATCATGGCCCAAGCCAAAGTTGGACACCCAACCGACTGAGCCACCCAGGCACCCCAAAATCCTTAGGCTCTTTAATTAAGGCCAGGACTCTGGAAGGCAGATAAATTGGTGTCATTTGCTAGCTCCCCTGATTCCCAGGAGCAGGAAATATGTATCTACTCCAGAAGATCACTAACAACGTTCAACTAGCTATAGGCCTATCATCAAAGAGCATCCAACACACAAGGACACCAATGACCATGAATGAGAGTTAGCAGGAAAAAGGTATTAGTTTAGGAGCTCCAAGAACTTCAGCTACTAGAATTGTAGGAGAGGCAAAACTTAACCTTTTCCTTCTTGGGGTTTTCATCTCGGCCTGATAATTTAGTTGACATAAGACAGATTAACGGAAAAGTATACAAATAAAAGTTTTACATAACATAAGGAAAGGAAGACCCAGAGAATTGACACAAAACCTAAAACCTTTTATAGTATAGACAGTCCTTGACATATGATAGTTTGGGCTATGATTCTTCAACTTTACAGTGGTGTGAAAGTGATAGGCATTCAGTACAAACTATATTTTGAATTTTGAATTTTGTTCTTTTCCCAGGCTAGCAATAAGCTGTATAGTACTCTCTTGTGATGCTAAGCAGTGGCAGCCACAGCCCCAGTCAACCTTGTGATCACAGGGGTAAACACCTGATGAACTTAGAACAATTTTGAGCCCATACAACTATTCTGCTTTTCACTTTCAGTGCAGTATTCAATAAACTATATCATATATTCAACATTTCATTGTAAAATAGCCCTGTGTTAGGTAATTTTGCCCAACTGTAGACTAATGTAAGTGTACTAAGCACATTTAAGGTAGGCGAGGTTAAGCTGTGATGTTTGGTACATTAGGTGTATTAAATGCATTTGTGACTTAGAATATTTTCACCATGTGATAGCTTTATTAGATATAACTCCACTCTAGGTAAAGGAAGATATGTAGCTTGAACAAAGAGAAGCAATTGTGGAAAAGTTACTAAAATATATGGAGAGGCTATGGAAGATAAGAATTATTTTAACAAGGTCTGATTATACAGAATTCTCTAGGCTTTCGACTTCCCATCTTTTCCCCCTCATAGAAGGAGGCATTGTTCACATGAGAGTTTGATCTACTATTCTAAAAAGAAAAGGAGAGAAAGTATTTCCCGCATTTGCAGTTTTTTAGTACTTAAATTATTTTAGAGAGAGCACAAGCAGGGAAGAGGGGCAGAGGGAAAGAGAAAGAATCTTAAGCAGATTCCATGCTAAGCTTGGAGCCTCACATGGGTCTTGATCCCACAATCCTGGGATCCTGGGATCATGACCTAAGCTAAAATCAAGAGTCACATGCTCAATCAACTGAGCCCACCCAGGCGCCGTGTTTTTTAAGTACTTTTAACTTGAAATAATCCTTACGCCAGGGTAGCATGTCTTGGGGTGGCATATTCTGCCATTATTCAGAATCATCTTATATAAGATATAAAATAATCATACATGAATTGTTTGAATAAATTAATAAAATCATATAAAAGGAAAAATTAACAAGAAACTATTCAAAATGATCAGAAATTTGGAAGAACTAAAATAAACTTTTAGAAACAAAAACATAATTATCAAAATAATATATTTTTAATCAATGTATAGGTTGAACTATTGATTAGACAACACTGAAGACAGGGATGCATGGGTCTGGGTGGCTCAATTTTTTATTTCAGCTGAGGTCATGATCTCCTCGTTCTTGAGCTCGAGCCCCACGTTGGGCTCTGCACTGACAGCACACAGCCTACTTAGGATTCTCTCTCTTCCTTTGCTCCTCGGCAGTTTGTGTGCTCTATCTCTCTCAAAATAAGTAAATAATCATTAAAAAGACTGAAGAGAGACTGGTGAACTAAAAAATAGATCTGAAGAAATTGCAATATGGTACAGGAGAGCAAGAAAAGTGAAAAAATGAAAGCAAGATCAAGCTATTTTGAGAATAGAAGGCCTGGCATACATCTAATTTGAACCCATAAGGAAAGAATAAATGAAATGAAAGAGAGGAAATATCTCAGGAAATGATGACTGAATAGTTTCTGTTATTGCTGAAAGATGAAATAAAAGGTAACTAATACTTCAAACTAGGCAAACACAAAATGAAAAAAAATTCAATAGTAGACACAAAAGACAAATATCCTCAAAAGGTTATGACTTTCACTGACAATTGTTTTCCAACAGCAATAATGGATGTGACTGCTAATAGAAAATATCTCAAAATGCTGTTAAAATACATATAAATCTAGTTTTTTTTGTTAACCAAATCAATTTATTCATTATTACTTAATTCCTTCTACCTCAGTTTCAAGCACTGAGTGAATCACTTTTTGTTCATTTTTAGTTCTTTTTACTCTAAGTCCCTACTTTTCTTCTGTTCCCTATCATTCCCTGCCATATCCAGAGTCTAATGTAGTTAGTGAAATAATATTTAAGTGTATTTTGGTAAAATGTTAAATTAACCAATGGCAAGGATGTGAATCAAAGGCAACTCTTATACGTTGTTGGAATACACTTGAAATCATTTTAAAATATAAAATATTCATATACCAAATGATTCAACAATTCTCTTTCTAATCGGCGTCCATTCCCCACACCAAAAAGATTCCTGTACATGACCACCAGTAGACAAGAACACTCATAACAGTGTTAACAAAAATTTTTAAAAGTTGGAAGCAAATAAAATGACCATTTTCAGGACAATGAATATCATAAGCAATGAAAATAAATGAACAAAGCTGTAGATACCAATTTGTATTAAATTTAGAAAAAGGTGTGAATGGAAAAAGCAAGTCAAAGATACCAGCATACAGTATAATACCATTTTAGAAAACCAACACACAAAATGAAAAGTATATGTTGCCTAGAGTTGCATGTTATATGTGTTAAACATAAAAAAAATATGGCAAGGGAATGATAAATATAAAATTCTAGATGGTGGCTCCTTGATTGATGGTGTGCAGAGGAGCGGATAGCAAGACCCAGATAGAAGCGTGGGGTGTTGGAAATGCTCTAGATCCAGTGGTGAGTTCAGGGAGAGATTTTATTTTTTTAGTAAACTTTATAATTTACATATGTGATATGTATATAATATTTTCCTGTGTCAAATATTACCTAATAAAATTTTTAGGAATTTAATCAAAAAGTCAATTTATAATTTTTAAGATTTTATTTATAGAGTAAGCCTTTGTACTAAATTCAATTTTTAAATTATGGCTTCATGGACATTTGGTATTTATTAAAAGTGGTTTCATTTTCTGTTGATGAACTTCATTAAAGTTAACTGGCCAATTGTTATTTTACCATCCCAGGCTGTATGCTGTTTGCGAAGTCAAGTACTGAAACATTGGTATTTGGGTCACAGCAGTCTTCTCCTCTCTGCTTAACTAACTCTCAGTCGTATGTGCTATAATGTATCCCCCAGACAACCAAGTTGTTTTAAATGCTTTCAGATTAAGCATTTATTTATTTATTTATTTATTATTATTTATATGTATCTCTGCTTTTTTGCATACAATATATTTCTTACACAGGTAAATGAAATTTTATATTGTATGGCTAAGCTTAATGAATACTGATTCAACTGCTCATTGCCTCAGAATGTATAGAGTATTTAGGATGCCACGATTACAACTTATCTTGCCCAGTTGATGCAGTGGAATCAATTACAACTTATCTTTCCCAGTTGATGCAGTGGAATCCAATGACATGTTGTGTCTTTTACTCTTTGCATAAATCACACATGAGTAAGTGAAGTCATCCTATATGCAACATATACCTTGCTATTACTGCTTAACTTGGATTTCACAAAGCACATGAGTGAATGAAACAGAGTGCCCTCTCTCCAGGACTGTCTAGGGGAAGAGGGTCAGAAATAAGTAAATTTATGTAAAATAAAGGTACCAGTAATAGATATATACAAAAGAGACATACCATCAAAGGTCATTGTAACGATCAAAGGTCATTGTAACTAGATTTGGGGGACTGGTGTGGTAGCAAATGGAGAACTTGAGAGTTCAGCTGGAGTAGAAGAGGGTGTAAAATAATACCTGGTGAATAAAGAGGACAAGAACCTTAGACAGCAGGCTACAACCTGAGCAAACAGCAGGAGAGTGTGGGGGACTCAGAAGTGATGAGAAGACTGTAGTTCTCAGAAATCAAGCAAGAAAAGCACTTTTCTGAGTAAAGCCTTCTGTATTATTTCATTGCCTCTTACCTCATCTTTCTACTACCTCTTCTCCTCAAAATAGTCAGATTGGTCTTTTAAAAATACTTTGAATCATATCACTGACTCCCCAGTAAAAATATTCACTGACCTTGCCCCTCTTCATGGTAAAAGTATTTTCTGTTGTTTGAATTCAACGATCTGCTCAACATGACCATAATAGTTCTTTGAACCATTGTTCCTACTAATCTGCTATAAAACTGTTTCATCACATGGATCTGTCTACTATCTACAGTATTTTTTTATTTGCATGCTGGACTGTACTTGATTTTACATGTCTAGCACCAATACATTTCTACCCTTATGTGTCTATCTACTCCAGTACGTCACAGCTCTTGCCACCTGTTTCAAGGTACATGGCAAGTCCTCCTCCCTCCAAAATATTCCCTAAATCCCTGAAGAATTATTTTCTACTCTAGTTTCCTTACAGTCCAAACCCAATAACACAAAGCTATTAATTTAAATGACAGAAAATGGAGAATATAAGAAGGGAAAAAAGTCACAAAAATAAAAGAGAAATCTTCAGGGCTGAGTATCATGTCAGATCAAAACGATGTACCACTTTCCAAGTAAAATGTATAAAAAAATAATTGCTCCAGTATACATAATTCTGAAATTTCTGAACAGCATGGATAAAAAGTATATTCTCAAATTTTCTAGAGATCTAAGTCACTTGACAAATGGGCAAAAGTGATAAAAAAAAAATTGCTGCATACCTGCAGGCTGTGGAAGAAGGCCTCCAAGTTTTAAGAGAAAATAATGTTCAGCCTAAGATTCAAGACCTAGAAAGGTATCAACCATTTGAGGGATATGAATCATTGAATCATTCCCAATCATAATTTATTACAGCCTAACCTAATCCTGGAGCGAGGAAATGCCTACCATCATGACCTGATAACCAATAAGTTGCCGGTCTCTGACTCTATTTTGCAAGTAATTAAACACTTTTCTGCTCCCGAAAACATTGTTCTGTTGACCAGTGATAGAGACTGTTCCACAGATAAACAAGTCTCCATTTGTTGAGGGAACCACTGTTTAAGCTAAGACTCTTGGAAGGCTGTGGAAAGAAACTTCTCCTTCTGATACATCTTTCCAAAGTTGCCTCCTCTTTTATAAAAAAAAAAAAAAAAGTTTCAAGCAAAAATAATTGAAACAGAATGATATAACTAATGGCACTGAGAAGCTTAAGAGCTTTTGAAGCTTAATAAATGATTTTGATCTTTTAAAATTATTTCGCATGAACCAAGGTTCTGTGTTCAAGGAAGTTAAACATATTAAATAACACAATGGATGTGATACTCAGGAACGGAAAGCATTGCTCACTCCTGAGAAATATATGTATGTATTTAAAACTCCTACACAAAAGCCAGAAGTCATATCATTGAAGTTAAAGGATGTCATCATTTAGACTCCATTTGTTTTCATTTCTCTATTCCTCCAAGCAATATTTCAAACAAACACAAAATTCCCTTCACCATAAAACCAATGACCAGGTGTACTAATTCCAATAATTATATTTATTATATAGCTGGAATATTAATATCATGATCTGTTCCTTTGCCTTCAAGTACTCCTTTGCTTGTTCAAACCTTTTGCTATCATCTCCTGTATTACACTTAATAGCAATTAGATAATCTTTTTTTTTTATATTAGAGCATTTTTTTAAATTTCAGGCCTAATAATTTTCTTGAAAGATGAGGAAGAAATGGAGAAATGACATTGAAAATGTGGTACAATATTCATGAAAATGTTCCATTGTTCTAGACTATTATTTTTAGTCATAGGAGAGAAAACAAACAATAACAACTATAAAAAAAACAACAAAAAGATTTGACCATACACAGAAAAAAATTACAGACCATTTGTGAGTATAAAAGCCATCTCAGTTTAAACATGAGAAAAGAAAAAGAAAATAAATATTAACTGAAGAATTTCTTAAGAGTAGTTATGGTAATAAATTTGGGAATCATTGCCCAAACAATCTCAAGTGCTCATAGACCACATTAAATATTGTATGTATGCTATTTAAAAATATATGTAGTTCTAGTTTAATTCATGCACTAAATACAATAATATATTAAAATTGTAAAAGGGAGAGTCATTGTATGTACCATTTTATGATGTCCTGTTTCTAGAATGTTGTCCTAGACCCCCAACCTTTCTACAATTCAGATTTTCCAATTCTCTCATTAAATTAAACTTTTGGGATTACTCAAGCATGACTGATACACGTGGATACTATCAGGCATTCAATACACACTATGTGCCTTTGATTTACCTGACAAGTGACAACAAGGCTGTATTGAGTTAAGCACAGACACTATCACTAAATGAATATTTGCAAGACCTGCCTGTGGTTATTGTCATACCAGAACAGAGCTCTTGTTCAATATCCTGTCTAGGAAGCAACTCCTACCAGATGCTTCTAAAGAAGGGCAAACCACCCATAATGCAATTGGATGGATATGTAATTCTATACCCCTGAGGGAAAACACTTCATCTTGGTCCCAGGTGGTGAGCCTCTCCTACATACTCTGTTTGTATTCCTGTGAGGACTGGTCTTTTCAAATAATACACTTTTAAAGGACTTTTTTTAGTAGTAAAGACTTTTACCTTGGAAACACTAATAATGCATTAGTGATTTTCAGTCACTGCTGTAGAAAATCTTAAATTGGTCAAAATGGATTGCTCTTCCCCATTTTTCACAAATGTGATATGAAACATGTATCACCTTTCCCTATTTTATTCATTTCTTTATATCGTATATAAAAACTATGGTAAACTATGTAGTAGAAATACAATGAATCTATATGTAAATTGGGAGGCTGGATACAACTGAGCAATGAATGGACATTATTAAAAACAAACAAACAAACAAAAAAAAACAGAACTCTAACTCACATCTCTGTGGTAACCAGCTTGGGAAGCCAAACAATAAACTCTGCAGCAACCAATCAAAGAAGTCAAACAACACCTATGTAGCAGTCATTGTAAAATGATGACTTAGCCAAAGAATGACAGCTTCGCTCTCCTTTCCCCTTCCCTTGCCTGCCTCCAAAGCAGAATCAGCCTGAGAAAGCCAAATATGCTCTCCATATTAGCCACATAACACACCCCACTTCTAGTTGTTCCACCTCCTGCTTTCCCAGACAACCTTCGATTGGAGCATACTTCAACTTTTTCATTTTTCATTAGAAAGTTCTCCACTCCCTTGATTGCTTTTAAGTATCTGCCAAATGCAAGTGATAGTGACTGGCTCCCTAGCTAGAGCAAGTTTGAATAAACAACCACTGTTCGCATTTGGGTGGTGTCCATGTATTTCCATAACAAGTTAATGTTCTTAGAATGCGTACATGAATTTTTAAGATTTTAGGTTAATATTGGTTTTGAGATACACCTTAAACTGTTTTAAGTGGTTATGTCTGGGGAATAGATCAGATGTTATAGGTAAAAACTTCCATTTTTACTAAAAATATGCACACATATTTATATATTTTTATGTACTTGAGTAGAATTTCAAACTGATTACAAAATCATTTTAACTAGAATAAAACTTTTGTTTTCATTAGAGAACTAGATTTTATTTCATTTAAAGAGCTAAGACAAATCACGTTAAAAGGAATTATCAAGTTCCTAGTGGGTGTATGCATAAACAATAGTTTTACAGACATTATTAATTGACTACCAATAACAAAATAAAATTTGTAAAACAAATGAAGAAAAACAGAATTTACCCAAGAATAGCCTCTACTAGACTGGTGACTTTGATAACTGAATAGCTTCTTCAACTTCACTAAACTTATCCCTCCTTTTCTTTCTTTCCTTTTCCCTTAGGAATGCTCTCCCAACCCCCAGCTACATGGAGATATGGCCACATACGGCATCTCCTCTGTCTGCCCAGGGCACACTTATTATAACACATGCCATCAATCTTTAAGAAGGTTTGCCTGGGGAAAGAAGCAGTGTGAACCAGAGACAAATGACCGGGGGCAGTGTTGGGATTCGTAGTAGTACCATAAAACACAGAGGAAAAATAAATAATCAAGAAATTCATTTTAAACTCTTGTGGCATGTCTAAACTACAAGCAGTGGTTGAGAACAGGGAAGGGTAGACAAGACTATGGTTGGTAGGAATTGAAGGCTGAAGGCAGGAGTGTGTCTCCAAGGGAGAAAGGACTGAAGAGGGACGAAAACACTGTAAATTCTTGAAGATAAAACAGAAAGAAGAGAAATTACATGAATTATAATCAACCACTTTGACTACATTTCCAAGACTACAATTCCAGAAAATTAAGATCCTTAGTGGACAAATTTAAAACCACAGACCATCAGATTTAAAAGATTCTGTAGGAAAAAAATAAATGTGATTTCATTAAAATATTGACTTTAGGGGCGCCTGGGTGGCGCAGTGGGTTAAGCGTCCGACTTCAGCCAGGTCACGATCTCGCGGTCTGTGAGTTCGAGCCCCGCGTCGGGCTCTGGGCTGATGGCTCGGAGCCTGGAGCCTGTTTCCGATTCTGTGTCTCCCTCTCTCTCTGCCCCTCCCCCGTTCATGGTCTGTCTCTCTCTGTCCCAAAAATAAATAAAAAACGTTGAAAAAAAAATTTAAAAAAAAAAAAAATATTGACTTTAAAGTAGAAATACTTAAATACAAATATCAAACCTCATTGTAATTTTGAAAGAAACTATCCTTTGGAATAGTTAAAAATTAAGCCTTCAGTTTTACTTTAGCAATTTTACTTTGGGGCGATTTTTATTTTTGCCTCTAGACCAGCAAAAGTGGATTCTTACCACTCAGTCTTTTAAAAGGAGATTGTTTCCAGTCACTAGTTTGTTTACAAGACAGTCCTGTCAGTATCTCCCAATAGAGATGATTTAATAAACTTTTTCTTAATGTGAAAATATCCTCAAGACCCTGTTACATATACTGGAGAATAGGTTTTTGGCGGGATTTATTTACATGTTTTACTCATAATAATTGCCAAGGTTGAGAAAATGCCATTTCAGCACAAAAGGCCACCACAGTGCCACAACGAAAAGAGTATTTTGGAAAAGAATGTGTCTTAGAATCATCTATTTGTGTGTTTCTATTTCATTTTTAGATTTGATCACTTCAATTTTGTTTTCATATGGTATTTAGCAGGAGTACACATTCATTTATTTACCGTGATTATAAGCAGCAGCAGGCCAAAATAAGAGGCTATTACAGGAATTTAATAGATTTTGTACATGTGATTAGCCAAGCATCATGCTCTGTGAATCGTTTAAGTTTAGATATTGCATTTCTTATATCTTTGTTGCACTTCATAGCATACACTTTGTTTTATAAATATCATTCATAGGTATAGCGTTACTAAAGTTTATTACTATTTGTTTCATATCAGGAACACGTAAGCTCTAAGAGTTTAAGTATTTTTATGGGAACATACAGTTAGTAGATAAATAATGTCTAAATCAGAACTCATGGCTTCTAATTTCAAACTGATTGTAATTTCCATTACACTATTTATGTCTCACTAGAAGGGGGCTTACATGGGCCTAGTTCCCAGCTCTTTCTTATTATAGAATATAAAACTTCAGTGAGTGCTTGAACCTTGTTACAGGCAATTGTAGCATTTGCAGAACATTCATTGCTACTTAATATATTATAGAATACCTATTAAATGTCAGATACTGTATTTAGTGATTTGCAGATGTTCTCTTTCATGTTTCCAATATTTTATTTTTTAATGCTTATAATTTTAAAAAGTAGTTGATATTATCTCCATTTGTAGATAAGAAAATTGAGATTCAGAGAGATTAAATAACATATCTGAGGTCACCCAGTTGACGGAATTCACACCATGTCTATTTAATTTTATGCTTCTTCCAGGACTTCTGCTCTCTTAGAAAGAAGACACGTCTTTATTTTTATGTCACTCTATTGTTTAGTATTCTTACTTGGCTTCCCAAGGGCCTACCAGTTGGTTAATTTATATAGCCTGCCGATTTCTCTATATTATTTGTTATATATAATATATATATATTATATATATATATATATACATATATATATATAATATATATATATATGCATTGTGTGGAAGAGAAACACATGGCACCTGGTAAACATAAACATTATTACAAGAGTGTTTTAAAAAGGTTGCCTTGCCAAAAGAAGAGATTAATAACAGATACATCATTCTAGAGTTGAGGCCGAGACCAAAGATAAAATATGGCTGGGAGAGATCTTCACCAGCCATATATTCAGGGGCCCTCTTCTGTGTATGGTTCTTTATATCAAAAGCATCACTTCTTAGTAATAAGTCCTAGGTCTCTTGACAGTCTGATAACAAAAACTTACCTCTTGTTTCTGGCCCCAAACTGCAGAAACCACTCATTGCCACCCTACTCACTTGTTATTCTGTGAATAGGGCACAGTAGGAGGCCCAGGAGGCCCAGGAGTAGGAGGCACAGTGGAGGGAAGGCAACGTCTGGCCCCCAAGGGCTAGACCCAAGGCCCAACTTCCCAACCAGGGAAAAAGCTATTGAGTATGTTTTTAAAGATAAGCAAACTTCAGAGTTGTGTTTTTATAGATTGGAAAACAGATTTGAGCTTAAGCATAGAAATATCTTGGTCTTGGTGTAATGAAAATATTCCCAGTAGATGGTTCCCAGCTCATTTGTCAATTGTTTTCTGAAACCATCCTATTCAACAAATAGTTCTCTTTCCATTTTTTAGATTTCTATAGTACTTCATAATTTTATCATAACATTTAGCAAACCCTGTTTTCATGATTGATTTCTTTGCCCTTCTCTGTTCATCCTTAGCCATTACATAATGTTCTCCCTGACAGCAACTCTACTATTGACTTTCATGACTTAAGTGCTGCCGTGAGTTCAGGTTTTGTAAAAGACACTTCTCTTAGAACATTCACAGAATCTGAATCCAGTTACAAACAATTCTAGCATTTTCATAACATCTGCAGGAGTGGTTATTATTCAGAGCCTAATGTAAAATCTGATAAAGACTCTAATGTTAAAAAAATGTCTATAATTCGTTATATGTAAGAAATCCTATGATTTCTGAAGAGATGGAGAGGAAGAGAATGCCATCTCTGGCTCCTTTTTAAAGATCAGTGAATTGAACATTTTACAAGTGGGAAAATACTTTATCTGATTCCATTTAAGTGACTCTGGACTGAAAACTGTAAATTGCTCCTGTTTTTGACTAGCATCTTTCTACATCCTGGATCACATTAGGCCCAGAACAACACAGTGTAGACTGCTGGAAAATTCTGTTGTCATGATAATGGACAACCCAAACAAGCTATGGGAAAAGGTCTGAATTGTGTATATTGTATCAAACAAAAAGTGTTACCAAGGAAACACCATGGCTACCACAGAGACAAGTGGCTCATGTAAAAGACAGGGTAGGAGAAAAAGCTGGTCATTCACTAGTAGGCAAAGGATAGTACTGTTAGCTGGTTTGTTGGTTGGTTGGTTTGTTGATTGGTTGGTTTTGGTTTTCATTTTGTTCTGTCTGCCTATTATTGCCCATAACTATGTGTGTGAAACAGTGGCTTTGCAATCATTGCCTTTTCATTAGTGATACCGTATCTCTCAATATTCCAGAATATTTAACTTGTATGTAGTCAAAACCTGAACTAAATTCTTGTATCAAGCAGAATGAACAATAAATTCTAAGCAACTTGAAGATTATAGAATGATTGTTAATATATTTGTGATGTTTCCCTGATATATTTCCAAAACATAGTAAAATTGGTAGAAAAGACTATATTTAAATTTATCTTGAATTTTATAGTTAGAGCTAAAACAACAAAAGTTAAAATATTGTATTTCCCTTTAAGAGAATTGAATTACTAAGTTCATAATTTTAACATTTCCCTAATACAGCAAATTTTACAAGATCCAGTACTCTCCAAACCAATCACTATCTTTATACTTAAAAATAAACTACAGGGCACCTGGGTGGCTCAGTTGAGCATCTGACTCTTGATCAGGTCATGATCTCCCAGTTCGTGGGATCGAGCCCCATGACAGCACAGAGTCTGCTTGAGATTTTCCCTTTCTCTCTGCCCCTCTCCAGCTCCCGCTCACTCTCTCAAATAAATAAACTTGAAAAAAATAAAGTACAAAAAGAAGAATATAAACAAACCTAAAAAATGATAGAAAGCCTGCTTAGGACATTACAAATAGGACAAATAAAAGAAAAATAGGATATAAAGAAATTACATAGTGAACACAAAAACACATGAAATAAAAGTATTAAACTAATTTAAAGAGGGGAATCTAATTAAAAGTGGACTTGAATTGTTTCACATTTATCACCATAGCAGTTTTCATGGGTATGAAACAGACTTCACTTCTGGCTTAAATAGAATATTCAAATATGTGGATGACTGTCACTATTTAACATAGCTTTGCAAACACTTGGTATTTTTGTTAATTTTATTTGCATTTCATTTGGTGAATGTGTTTGAATGTCAGTAAACGTTTGAACATCATTCTTAGGCTTAAGGAGAGACTGTCTTTTACAATGGCCTTATCAGGAAAGTTAATTGGTTAAATTTAGAGAATGTATCTCTAAGGAAATTTCTGAGATATCTGTAGAAATAAGTTGTTAAGCCAAATACAGGTCTAGATTATTAACCTTAAAAATAAAACTGCCAGAGTGCCTGGGTGGCTCCATAGGTTTAACTCTTGGTTTAGGCTCAGGTCATGATCTCACAGTCCTGAGATTGTGCCCTGTGTGGGTTCTCTCCCTCTCTCTCTGCCCCTCCCCACACCCTCTTGTCTAAAAATAAATAAATAAACTTTAAAAAAATAAAATAAAATGAAACTGCCAGCTATTTTACCAGCAAAAATGGGTTTATTCAGGAATAGCAAAGAATTGCAATCTGAGACAAGCAAAGTACAACAAAACCATAGTCAAGTCTGCAAAACAAAGAAGAGATACACTCTTTTATAGAAGAAAAGGGAGAATTTGGGAGAGTGAGGTCTAAGTATAGTGGCTATTCATTGGCTGAGTTGTGACTATCTCTCATTGGCTAGACTATGGAGGGGGTGGAGTGAGAAACATTCTTCCTCCTGGTGAGGTAATAGAGTAGTATGTACTTGCAAGGTTCCTCTTTCCCTACTGGATCTACTAGGCTTGAGAGCTCCCCATCCTGGCCTTCCAACACTTCAATGGGATTACCTTTTATTAATCTTCACAAAATCAAATTGTGAGGTGTGAGAAATGGCCTTAATTTGTCCTTGGCCCACCAGGATAATAATCCCTCAGTGGGCCAGAGGCCATGTGTTTACCAAACATAGCCTCACTCAAAGTTTACCCTGAGGAGAACTCTAAAACTGTTTGCTTCATGTGGAGAGAAAATCTTGTATAAAAATTGGCTAATAATATACACATGAACAAAAAGTAGCAGAACCCAGCATGACTTCACATTTCAGAGGATCTCCTATAAAATGCATTTTTTAAACATGACCTAAACCTTAAATAAGCAAAATGAAACATTCTTTATTACTGAGAATTGAAGAATTATCCAAGAGAATTGGGTAGTTCTGCTTGTTTAGATCTGTTTGTTTGTTTGTTTGTTTGTTTGTTTGTTTTTAAGAGAGAGAGAGCACTTGTGCACTAGCAAGGCAAGGGCAGAGGAAAAGGGAGAAGAGAATCTTAAACAGGCTCCAAGTGCAGCTTGAAGTCCTACCTGGGGCTTTATCTCATGACCAGGAGATCATGACCTAAGTAAAATCAAGAGTTGGACACTTAACCTAACCGACTGAGCCACCTAGGCACCCCTACTTTTTATTTTGGATTTTAGAAGATCTGCACCAATATCTCTGAAATTTTACCATACAAATAAGGGGTTGTTCCACATATGGGTTTGACTGACTTGAGGAGTGGTCTCAAGTGTTCTCAGAAAATTTCCTAAAAATTCCAAAGGAAATACACTTTAGGAAAGAATCATATAATAGAGTTCCTTTAGATCAAAAGTATAATAGAAGATATAGGGGAGGGAAATTTTTCCTCTTCAAAGATGCTTCTCATTGGTCTAGGATTTGAATTGACACAAGACTGGAGAAAATCAAACTTAATTTTGTATACATACGGAAATGGCACACAAATGAGAGATTCAAAAGTAGAAAGGTAAAAATGAGGTATATATGCCATCCTGAGCTAAGGAATGTGATAGCCCCAGGCCCTCAAAGGAGACAAGGTTGAGTCATAGTGCAATGAGAAAGAGCTTTGGTTATTAGATGTTTGCCTGCCATACAGATGGGTCATTCAGATACAGTACATTTCTTTTAATAACTCCAATTCTGAGAAAGACTCCTAATTTAGATTCTTCTAGGTAGTTAAGGGAGGGGCAGTATTTTCTCCTGAGACTACAGAGTCTCATTTGCCTTTGGCTTAAAGTAGTCCACATGCCAAAGAACCACTTCAAAGAGTATACCCTTTGGCTTGTGTCTCACTTCATGGTCTCAGCCATTTAATGACACAGCATTTAATATGCGCCTGGCATATGGTATATAAATGCATGCTATCTATAGTGGATGTGAAAAACTCTATTTGAGGCACCTGGGTGGCTCATTTAAGCATCTAACTCTTGGTTTCAGCTCAGGTCATGATCTTGCGGTTTGTGAGTTTGAGCCCCACGTTGGACCCTGCGCTGTAGAGCCTGGTTGGGATTCTCTCTCTCCCTCTGTCTCTCTTTCTCTCTCTCTTTTCTCTGCCTTTCCCCCACTTGTGCTGTCTCTATCTAAAAATAAATAAACTTAAAAAATTGTATTTACCCCAAAGGAAAGATTAAAATGAATTTTCTTTAAAACATATCTATCACACAAGTTAAGTTTGCAGGTATGGCCTCAAAGTGATCAAGTAACTTCATAATACTTTTTTGGAAAGAAATAGTTATTTATAAAGAAAAACAGACTAATTACTTTTAGTAAGTTTACATCTGTGAAAATTAATTTTTTTACACCTGGAGAATATTGATGCCCAGCCCTTGTTTTAAGATAAAATTTTACTTTCTCAAAAAAAAATTCTCAAATCACATTATTTAAAGTTATATCAGTATTCAAGGAATATATGACTTAAAAGAACAGAGGTAATTTTTTAAAACAAAAAGTATTATTTCACAAGTATCAAAAGATTAGAAATCCTAAATTGAGTGACATCATTAAGAAGTAGTATGATTTTCTTCTTGAAGGCCCAATATGTTTGAATTGGTTCAAATAATGTATAAGACTTCTCTTTACAACATTCTGTAATCAATAAAGTTTTCATCTTGATGA
Source organism: Panthera leo (assembly GCF_018350215.1). NCBI lineage: Eukaryota > Metazoa > Chordata > Mammalia > Carnivora > Felidae > Panthera > Panthera leo. Next base: position 106,883,707 of record NC_056680.1, on the reverse strand, counting down.
GCCCGTATTTACAAATGGTCTCAGGTTTTCTAACTCCCAATCCAGGAACATTCATTCTAATATGCTGACAATGTATGACAATGTATGACAATGTCATAGATACATGACATCAAGTTAATTTCATTCCACTGAAGCATGAACCCTTGTCTTAGAGATCCATCAACTATTTTAATGTATACTTTTAAATAGAATCAATAATCTAGTTGCAAAGCAGATGTGAAGTTTAGTCACGATTTATGAGTAGTAAATGATACCTTGATTGCAAAATAATTTCATTCTGATACCCTTGATGAAAAACTACCACTAACAACAGAAAAATAAGATTATCGCATTATTAGAAAAATAAGTCAATATTATCAAAATGCCAAGAGAAAAAGCAAGAAAACATTCTACCCTTCTGAGTACAACACTAATAATACCTGAAGTATTTACATCAGCTTTGCAGTACTAAGCAAAGTTGCTTATCCTTTGTTTTCAATAAAATACATAATTAAAAACCATGCAGGGTTGAATTTGGTCTAAAGCACAATAACATTTTTGGCTTTTTTTTTTTTTTAGGTAAGGCTACATTAAGTATGTAGCTCATTTAAGCTGAAAAGTTAATAAAAACATAGGGTATATTCAGGATATATGAAAAACGGAAATCCTATGAGGATTCTTAAAAAAAAAAAAAGATACATTATGTAATTGTCATAGGAATAGAACAGTTGTGGTTGTTGCTGCTGTTGTTACCAGGTGGCGTGTGAGTTTGAATTGTACATCCTATTGGTAATATTTTTACCAGTCAAGTATTGGGAGTATGATCATTGCAATCTGAAGAAACAGTTAATAATAACCTAGGTTTGTGAGAGAGAGATGTTCAGAAAAGAGAGGAGGAAGGAGGTTTAGCTGGAAATATTGTGTATGGGTGGGCAATGGAAATTCAAATATAGATGTATATTGAAGCAAATGTGAGGAAAGCAGGGGAAAAACACGGATGAGGTGATGAGTCTGAGTCTGATCTGAGAGTAAATGTGCTTCCCCCTCTCCCTTTGGAAGATCCAAGGTAATATGGAGATGCACCAGATAAAGAAAAAATAGAGAATAAATAAATTGGAAGTTAATGGATATTAGTGAGTGGCAGGCAGTCGGAGGAATTGGGATTGGATGTATAAGTCACTGAGAAACTCTCTACAAGTTTTTTTAAACAATTTGATGGAGTGTGTTGGAGACAGTAAGATTAAGGACAATAAGAAGTCTTTATTTGCAAAAGGAATGCTGAAAAAAAAAAAGGTAGCATTCATTTTCCATCCATTTATGGTTCAGCTATGTGTGAGGTACTTCAGGGACTGGAGATCCAGAGGTACGTATAATGTATAGTCTCCGCAGTTATGAAGTAAAGCGTCTTAGAGAGGTGCACACATAACTGCAAGAGAGTGACTTGAGTGAGAGCAATATGAATGAGGTGCTTCGGAAGTACAGAAGCACACATCTAGACTAGGAGAATCAGAGTTTCCCAGGGGACAAGACAGCAGGCATTTTCCAGGTGAAGATGGGGTTGTGGTCAGATGGAATTTTGTGTTAAGCAATATTTAAACTTCTGAAACACCTGAAGTATAGTTTTCTTTCTTTCTTTCTTTCTTTCTTTCTTTCTTTCTTTCTTTCTTTCTTTCTTTCTTAACAAGTATTCATTTTTGAGAGACAGAGCATGAACAGGGGAGGGGTAGAGAGAGAGAGAGGAAGGCGCAGAATTCATAGCAGGCTCCGGGCTCTGAGCTGTCACCACAGAGCCCATGCAGGGCTCAAACCCACAAATATGAGAACACGACTTGAGCCGAAGTCGGACGCTTAATCGACTGAGCCACCCAGGCGCCCCTGATAAATGGATTCTGTTTAATGAGTTAGGTGAGGCAAATGACCCAAAGTTATATATTTATGTATTCAACTACAGAGATGTATTTTGCTGCAGATATGTTTTAAGCAGGAGAGAAACATCATCAGTTTTTGTTTAAAAATAACTACTTTTCAAAGAGTGGTAAGTCTGAAAACAGGAAGACCAGTTAGGAATGTATCATATCAGTGAAAGGTCATGAGCTGTGAATCTGATTAAGTCAGAGGAAGTGTGAATAAAGACGTAAGAATAGATTCAAAATGATGATTATGATAATGATGGTGCTGATGAGGATGGTGATGCTGTTACTGATGATGATAATTACAGGTAACAGTTTTGAGCACTTACTATTTGACAAGTACGGTGGAAAGTGTATTACATAAATTATATTGCATAATCCTTATGATAGCTCTGTAAGTTTAGGCCTATTTTTCTCTGCACTTGAAAAAAAGAGAAAGTTAATCCTTTAACAGTTTGAAGAACTTGTTAAAGATTGTGGAGGTACTAAAAATTGGAGATAAATTTTTAACCAGGCAATCCAGAGCCCCTGTTTTAGGTCCACTTTATTATTTTGTGCCTCAGTGAATATGTAGGAGTTAAAATGGTCAGCTGGATTGTGGAGGATAAGTTGAATTAGAAAAGAATTTAGAATTTCTCCTAACATGCTCATTTAGGTAAATAGGATAATGGTAGGCCCATTTATTAAGACTAAGAAGTCTAGGAAAGAATTACCTAGAGCAGATTTTCTGGAACGGTATTAGTTTGGGGGCAAAGAATAATCTAGTGAGACCTAAGCTACAAACATATTTGGTTATAGCTGCCTAGAGAGATAACCACACTACAAATTTTGTAAAGAGAGATTGTAAGATAAAAGTATTTTGCAAATATGCATAATAGGACCAGAAATAGACCATTATTACATTGAATACAACATGATATTCTTCTTATTCTCGTGGTGTATTTATTCTATTTTTTTTATTTTTCTTAATGTTTATTTTTGAGAGAGAGCCAGAGTGTGAGCGGGGAAGGGGCAGAGAGAGGGAGACACAGATTCCAAAGTAGGCTCCAGGCCTGTGCCAACAGCTCAGAGCCCTATGCGGGGCTCGAACTCACAAACTGTAAGATCATGACCTGAGCCTAAGTCAGCTGCTCAACCGGCTGAGCCACCCAGGTGCCCCTATTTGCGTATTTTTAAAATAATCTTAATTTAACTCAACATTGCTTTATGTGGAGCTGCAGAGTTAAGAACAAAATGTTATCTGAATCACAGAGACAAATATGTCTTCAAAGAACACATATTCTGAAGAAAAATGTTGTCAGCATAACAACAATAATGTCTCTTCATTCCATAATTCCACTTGAAATAAAAGAACCCTGCCCCTTCTCATCTAATTTGGATGTTCATCCATACTCTTATACTGATGAAACGTAATCACTGTGACATCTTTAACTTTCATGTGAGAGCATCTGGTCTGGTAATTACTACTCTATTTTGCTTCTTTGATGAGCACCACTTTTCATGCTTAAAAAACAAAAACAAAAACACTGAGAATATCCCTTGAAAATACCTGGAGTGCATACAATTTTCCCTGCAGCACAGTTGTAAATTATGATTTTTTTTATTGTTAAAAAATGGTGATTATTTTATAAAAGAAACAGGGCTCTATCAGATAACGTTTACATTATGTTAAAAAAAATATCGGGAGACTGATATTTAATATTAAAAGTTTCCACGGGAAAACCCATAACTCTGAAGTTTTACTTGAATGGTTTCTTGCATTTTCAGAAATTGTTCCTTTTTGGCAGTGTAGATAAAGAACTGTGCATCCCTGCAAATTTGATTATGACATTCTGTCACCAGAGAACATGCAGGTGAACCTCTCTGGTGGGGCGGGGAAGCGAAGAGAGTGTCTTATTCTAAATGGATAGCTAATGAGACACTTAAAAGCACATCCAGTTAAATGTATTACTGTAACAAGATCTATACACATTTGTTTGAGGCCTCCATTTCATTGATTTGTTTTTGGAGGTGTCTTAGATTTGTAATAGCTTTCACTGCTGTTGTGATATATACAAATTGAAGACATATTGAACACATCTTATTTGGTGAAAGTTCCTAGGGGGAATATCAAAATTAGCAGCCTCCATCAATAATACTTGAGGGTCTCTCGCTTGATTTTTTTTTTTTTTCAGGAGTAATTAATTTAATAGTAATTGCTTCTCTACTGTTGTTTACATTGCAGCCAATTCTGAATGTCAGTAATTTCCCCTGAAGAAACAAACACAAAACCCCCTGTCCTTAATGTTACCATGACTGTCCATCTCATTTATATGTAATTTAGCTAGGTCTAGACACAGAAAGCAAATAAAGAATTAGGCAGTTAAGGAGGGAATTTATATTCCACTAATCAGACTAAATCACAATACTTTTGTCAACTTTTCTCAATAATACCATTGATTCTTGGGTGCCTGGGTAGCTCATTGTGTTAAGCATCTGGCTTGGGCTCAGGTCATGATCTCACAGTTCATGAGTTTGAGCCCCACTTTGGGTGAGCACTGCTTGTCTCTCTCTCTCTCTCTCTCTCTCTCTCCATCCCTTCCAGGACTCACTCACTCTCTCTCTCTCTCTCTCTCTCTCTCTCTGCCCCTCACTCACTTGTGCCCTCTGTCTCTCTCTAAAAAAAAAAAAAAAAAAAAAAAGGAAAAAGGAAAAAAATGTAATTATGGAGTGCCTGGGTGGCTCAGTTGGTTAAGCATCTGACTTTGGCTCAGGTCATGATGTCGTCGTCTGTGAGTTCAAGCCCTGCGTCGGGCTCTGTGCTGACAGTTCAGAGCCTGGAGCCTTCTTCAGATTCTGTATCTCCCTCTCTCTCTGCCCCTCCTTCGCTCTCTCTCTCTCTCTTTCTCTCAAAAATCAACATGAAAAAATTTAAAAAAAATAATGTTGATTCTCCACTTCCATCTCCTATAAGTAAAAACACACATTAAATCTGAAGCATGAATTTATATGATATGTAATATTGTGTTTGAGCAGAGAGCTAATCAAGGTTAGAGTAGGCAAATGAAAACAACACTCCTAGTGTGGAATCAGTCAAGTTCAGCTCACATGTGTCTTTTAAATGGGGGAACTGTCAGAAAAACTGAAGGGTGTAAATATGAAAGTCACACTCCCGGTCCTGGAGGAGTGTATTATTGAGGAAAACTGACAGTTAAGCATGTATCTTCAATATAATTTTTCACTAAGTGCTAGGATGAAGACAAAAACATGCAAAAACACTCCAAAAAATTCAGTTAATTACAATGCCCCTAACGCCACTCTAAAATGAAAAGATAGAAAAATAGTAGGAAAACAATTACCTTTGCAAACCCATTTAAACACACTACATTGCTCCCTAACTGGTCAGCAAGAGAACATTTACTACATTTGCCACATCATATATATTCCACTGTAGTAGAAAATTATTAATGACAGAATAGATGAAAATTTCAGGGACTTCAAATTTTCTCCAACACATCACCATGTAATTTAACTATCACTGTGCTACCCCTTAGGTTAGGTGGCTAAAAATCTTAATGACTTGCAGTTTATAGCTGGGAGTTACAGATAAGAATAACATTAAAAAATAGAGTTATTTACAGTTATATAATCTCTGCTTCAGATTATATTGATGGAGAAAACTGGGCTACTACAGTGACTAAAAGAATGACACTGTGCCCATGCCAATCATGCTATTCTCACTTCACTCTCAGGGTCTTTGTGTTATCCTTATTATCGGATCAATTAAAGTATTTTAAAAAGAGAAATTAAAATATTTTATCCTTTATCTTAGCTATTTTCAACACAGGTATTGTGATGTCTAATTTTATGTCAATTTGACTGCACCCAAGGCTACCTAGATTAAACATTATTTCTGGGTGTGTCTGTGAGGGTGTTTCTGGAGGAGATTACCATCTGTTATTATCTGCTTTATTCTTTTTAGTTGTCTTAATTAGGGTTTTTTTTTTTTCTTAGTATTTGGTATTCAAGTAGTTTGTTACTATATTGGTTACTAATGTGAAAGATCTGAGGCTCGTCTCATTTTCTCACCCCCCTTCCTAATGTCTCTCCACTGTAGTTTTGTACATGGTGCCCTGAAAAGTCATCTCAAAAATATAGTATTTAACCAGGGTATGTCTTAATATGCATTTTTTTCCCAAAATAATCCAATAAAGATTTTAGTAATACAATATGACTTTTTAATATAGTAATTTAGTTTTTCCTTCATGTTCTTCCATTATTGTCCTTTAACATTTTTTTTCTATTCCATGTGTTGAAATAGACACAAATTATAGTGATGTTTGATCATCTTTATTTACCTTATCTGCTGTGTTCTTTTTAGTTGTCTTAATCTTTTTCCTGTATTTGGCTTTCACAGTAATTTCTTTTCTTTTCTTTAGGAGAGAGAGTACATGAGCAGGGTAGAGGGGCAGCGAGAAAGAGAGAATCTCAGCACCTCCTCCCCTCCTGCTGCCCCAATATGGGGCTCAATCGTACAACTATGATGTTATGACCTGAGCCAAAATCAAGATTGGGACACAGCCAACTGAGCTACCCAGGCATCCTTCACAGTAATTTCTTATGCCCTTTCTCTATGCCATTGATTTATTTCACCCATATTTATTCTCTTCCTTGTTTCAAACTCATTGCTTTTGTAACACTGTTGCTTAATTCATGATTTTGTTCTTCTAAGTCTGTAGACTTCCTATTCATGCAATTTTGTACTTTTGTCATTTCATATTTAATATTTGATTTCATTAAAAGTACGCTCTCTTTGGGGCACCTGGGTGGCTCAGTCAGTTAAGCAGTCGACTCTTGATTTTGGTTCAGGTCATGATCTCAGGGTTATGAGATTGAGCCCCATGTGGGCCTCTGAGCTGGGTGTGGAGCCAGCTTGAGGTTCTCTCTCTCTGCCTCTCCACCGCTCACTCACATGTGTGCATGCACTCTTTCTCTCTGAGAGGAGGATGGGAGGATGAAAGGAAGGAAGGATGGGAAGAAGGAAGGAAAGAAGGAAGGAATGTAAAATAACAGTATGCTCTCTTTGAATTCTTTGATGCAAACAACCAAACGCTAGTGTAGTTATTTTTCTGTGTCTTGAGTTTTATTTAATCTTGGAATTGAAAATTTTATCATTTTATGATTTTTACATTTTTAGTTTACCTTCTTATAGTGTCACAGATATATGCCATTCTGACTTCATTCCATTTATTTCTGACTCAAACAATTCTAACTCAAAAAGTGTGAACTATTTTGTTTTTCTGGGACAGTGTGGTTAATTTTTCTTAATTATTTGACTACATTGTCTAAGACATGTTTGTCTCCACATCTAAGATTTTACTTAAGAAATATAAATTATATGTTCGTTTTGGTTTTCTAAGAGTCTGAGAAAGAGCTTGTATTTATATATGTTTGGGGGAAATCTGGGAGTGGGTTAGGATTAAAAGTGCTAAGTCAGAAATACATTCAGTTTGAAAACTGGCAATTTGTCAGTAGTTCTGTTACAGAGTCTACACTACCTGGTTGGAATTTTTGTTACCATTTTTTGAGATACTTTTGAGCTTTGAATTTTTCCCTGGTACCTTTGGATCGGTTTGCTTCCAGAAGACACACAACCCTGATGCCTCAAATTTAATTTGTTAGTTTTTAAGAAAGGAAATGCCAAGGTCAACCATTCTTTATTCTGCCACGTCATTCAAGATGTTAGAAGGTATTATAAACATTTTAGCATTGTCAGTTCTTGAAATGCTTCAACTCATTTGGGAAGGAAGTAACATATAAATAATAAATGATAGAAATGCTAGCTCTCTATAGTGGATTCTCCCATATAAAATCTCCATCAGTAGTTTGCGAATGTGGTTTCAGTTATGTCCAACAAAATATTTTGAATGAAATTTAAAGAAAACCTATAAAACAGATTTCTAGTGTATTTTTTTCTTTCATAAGCATTTTCACTGCCTGGCAAGGATATTAGCTGGCAAGGTAATTTGTAACTATTATTGAGAGTTGAAAATTGAGTCCAACAGCTTTGGGTTCAATCTTGGGTTTGTTACTTATTAATTATGTGAGTGACTTTGAGGTATCACTTTACCTCTCTGAGCTCTAAATTCCTCTTTTATTATCTCCATCTTTGGGTTGTCATGACGTCAACTGTATGCGAAGTGCCTGGTATAGTCTATCATAGAATATGCCCAATAGCTTGTAATTATTATTATGAATTAACATTTCAGTGCTTTACTCCATTTTAATTAAGGTATAAAGTGACAGTTATATTGTGGCTTCGCTATACACATAAAAATACATAGATTTATATAAATGTTGTAGCTGCATCTTATACAGTTATGACATGAAAAATATTTTTTAAATTACAAATATTTGAAAACAAGTGCATAAATGTTTTTTAATGTTTTCTTTGTATAATACATCTGATAAGTTCAAGTAAATACCATTTTACATTAAAGGGTCAACAATTCTTTAATTTTCAGTTATTTTGAAGTTTATCTCCTAATGATGCTCATTTATTCTGTTTCTTTTCCATTTGGAGTAGTAATTTTAATTAAAAATCTCATAACAAATTTATATGCATTTTAATTTAGAAAACCAAAACATTAACACAGTTTGTCCTTTGGATACATATGCGTTCCAGCTTTTCTTCTTCTGTAATCAATTCTCTTACATCTTTTTTGGCGAGAGAAACCTCACATTGCATTTCAAAAAATGAGGAAGTAAAGTACATGAATTAATTCATGTAAATTACATTAACTCAGTAAGCTCTTCAAAACCCTTCAAGAAAATATTGAAAATAAACATATTTTGACAGACCAGTGTTTGCCTAAACAAAAAAAGTGTTTTTAATGTCATTACATTTTTCCTACTGTATTTGTTAGTTTCCTCTCAGGATAATCGGAAAAAAACATTTTTATCAACTGACTATGGGTGGTTCATGTTTTCTTTTTCACATTGATTTATAACTTCTACGTTTAAAAAAAATAAATAGAAAATATTTTTAAAACAAAAGCAAAACTAATTTAAAGCTATTTCTACAGGAAAAAAATGCTTAAAAATTACAACATTTGATTTACAGACCTTGAGAAATTTCTATCCAAAACTTTGAGTCTTGGAAAAAATGTTCTATAAATAAACCCATTGATTATATTGTTCATCTAGTGTATTATGTCAATGTTCATAGGAATTATGTCTGCCCATTATGCATTTATTGCTACATTTTGAATTGTTACTCTTTTTTTTGGATCTTCTTTCCACTTGCATATGTCAACAAATCCATTTTATATTCTTAGGCTATCCACTCAGTTATCTGCTAAACCAAATTTGAAAGAAAAACTGCTATGAAATTTTGGTGGATTTTGTTGAACTCAAACTGCCTTTTTAAAATGGCTGTGGGCCTGTGGCCTTCAGTTCATTGTGGAAACATAAATATCACTTTACATCCATGTTACACTTTTTCATAAATACTTTCCCTGAAAATAATTTATTTCTAATTAATTATGCACTCATAATGGCCTTATTTGTTATAAAGTATGATTGTATTCCATCATTTTACTGAGATACTTTTTCCCAGATTCTTATAAATGACTGTTTACATACAGAAAAGTTTTAATGGCAGTTCTTCCGTAAGTGCAGATTTCACAAAGCAAGACATCCTGTCTTTGAGTCTCGGAGAAACGATTCCATGTGATAATATTCCACCAATGCATATCACTTGTCTTCAAGCAATGAGTTTTATAAGGATGCTGTTATCTGTTGGCAAGTTTATTATTCATGGGGCAGTTGAGCTTTTCAAAAATGCAACTATTATGTGTTAAGTGGTATAAACAAAAGGATAATGCATACCTACAGATCAAGAAGGTCTTCAGACTTTTTCATTTCCTCTGACTTTGTCTCTTCCCTCAGTTTCCATAACTGTAACATGTTAAATGCTTTCTGTGGTGGAGAGATTATGAGCAGCATTCTCAACCGTTGCTCTTGACTTTAGACTTTGACACTAAGGATGAAGCTTCATTCAGTTCTTGTGGACTAAATATGATCTTTCATATCGTTTGTGTTCAGCTAAATAAACCCAAATGTATCATCAGAAAATTAATACTTGAGTAGTCCATTTTAATGCAAGAGCTGTTACCTTTTGAAGGATCAGCTAATAAGTACTTTCCTATTTCTCATCTTCCTCACGGGACAATTAAGATGTCACATGTGGAAAAACCAGACCCCTCTCTAAAATGGCATATGGCATTCAAAAATATAAATCTCTATTTTCAGGGCTTGCATGAGTCTGATGATTTTTTTTTCTTTCAAGCAGAGACTTTAATGTCTTCCTGGTGTGTTTTGCAGAGCACTGGATCAGCATCACACATGGAATATATTTGTAAAGAGACAGACAGAATTATGTCATACCCAGAGGGGATAATAATCAGGTAACAAGCCTGCATTTGCTGCATTAATCATATTTTTGTGACTAAGAGAATTAAGAATAGAGTTGGTTATTAGACTCATGATGACCTCGTTCTGAGTCTCCTGTTTTGGTGTGGCAAATCTGTTGACCTGTCTGCACATTGTGTCATTGGCAAAGTAAAGATAATAATGCATAATATGTCCTTATTGGCTCAGGGCTTTGGAAAGTGATTTCACATTTTGTTACTCGAAAATTTTTATATTATTCAGATGCTAATGGTTCTCGCTAGCAAAGAAAACTAAGGCATACTCTTTTATGATGATTTGAAGAGGATTTTAAATGAATAACTATATTAATATTTTAAGTAGATTACATATCACCTTTATATAATAGAATTTAGAGTTGTTAGCACGGGGTAAAAATTAAAATGTAGATATTAAGGGTATATTAGGATTGGAGAAAAATGATAAGATGGAATTTTTAAGAGAAGACCTGTTTTCAAGTAAGATAATGTTACATTACACCTTGTAAAAGATAACTTATAGCTAATTTTGCATATAGTTTAGCATCTATTTGCAGATGATAGTGATAGGAAATGTCAAGGTTGAATATAGGCATTTGGATAAATTTAATGGGGTAAATGTATAAAACGAGATGTGCAGGGATACTCATTTTCAATACACTATCAGTTGAACTAGAGTTACAAGCACTGCACTAATAAGATATTCATTAATATTTGTTAATTAGATCCTGTAACAGTGATGCTCATAACTGATAAAACAACAAAGAGTTTGAAAAGCAATGGCTGAAGTCTTCCTATTAAGGAGAAGGTTAGTTTCCTAAATGATACCTTGTTGCAAAGCAGATGCATGTCTGTCAGTGCCAGCTTGCATAGAGAGAAGAGTATGCAACTGGATAGAACCTTGGATAGAACCTACGTTTCTTTTTAAGTTAAATAAGGTAGACCTGACACCCATTTCTCATTTTTTGTTGTTGTTGTTGAGAGAACCCCAGTTCTACTCAGTTATTGGAAAGCCATATACTAAAGAGAAGGTCATATATTTTTAAAATGTACATCCCAGTAGCTAATTTTGATCAGCTAAGCCAATGATTGTAATTCAGTTTTCTGCCATTGGCTTTTCAAACTTATACCAATGACTGGTGTAAGTATAAGCATGTGATTGAATTCTGGCTTTACAGACATGAAGGAAAAACTGCAAGGGGGATTCTGGAAAAGACTATTATTCTCACTAATAACAAGGAAAAGCAGAAACAAAATAACAGTCTTCCCTTCTGGATTCTTTCATGAGAGTTGAAAATTTGGCAGTCATTCTGGGAACTTGAGTAATGCCAGTGTACAAGAATTAGTAAAGATACATGCAGGCCAAAAAAAAAAAAAAAAAAAAAGGAAGAAGAAGAAGAAACAAACCAAAACATAAAAAGAATAAGTCATTATGCTGTAATTTATCCACTCAGTTAACTAATCATTCTCTCTCTGAACTTCTTTTTACATGCAATATTGAATTTCTGTATTGCCAAGTTATTTTTATTTGGTTCTTCTCTTACCTGCATTATAGTTGATGCTTGAGTATTTCATACACTGAAGAACTTATTTGCATAAGACAATCTTTCTGAGTGGATTTGAAAGAACTGAGAGTCTCTATCAATGGTATAGGTATATAAGTTAGGATTTCATTTGTCTAAATTTGTCAGACTAGTTTTAGATAATACTACTAAAATTTAGAGCAGGAGAGGTCCTTAGGTAACTTTTCCACATTTTCTTTCTACCTCACCATTTTACAAAGAACACATTGAACTCCAGAAATGTTAATTGGAGGGGAAAAAAAAGAAATGTTAATTGGCTTACCAAAGATAGGCTAGCTATCTATACTTTGAAGAGCTTTATTTAAAGCTATATGTAAAACACTTGATTTGATTCCTCGTGTATTTTCCTTTCCATTATATTATGCTTTTCCTAGAAGAATTGAAACTAAATCAAATGTCTAATTTTAATTATTGCTTCAGAGCCTTGTTGTGTAGTTGACCCTTGTTTATAAAACTGGTGGTATTTATGAAATTTCCAGATTAACCAACAGATGGCCTAACAATTGGTGTTGGTGAGTCACTGTCCATGGTGCTATAGCAGTAGAAAGAAGAAAAGACATTTCTAATTATTATTTGACTCTTACTTTTTGGTAGTAGACAGTTATATCACCATGGTGTAATTTAAATAAAGTTTATATGGTAATTGTTGCTCATTTTAAAAATAATATATTCATCATATTTGCCTTCAAGTTAAGATCTTAAAATTTTCCTTATTTTTATATTATTCTGGTAATTGTTTAGATGAAAATCTTTTAGACTCTATATGGTCTGTAGTAGAATAGTTTGAAAATATAACAGGATAATATAGTCATTATGTGATTGATCTTTATTAGAAGACCCCACACAGGTGTAGAATTTGTGATTTAATATATTTTACTTAATTTTTTTTCATATATATGTCGATATCTTATAGTGCCATCACTCACCACTGTCCAGGTTAAGTCATAATGAAGAAAGATACTTTCCTCAAAGTAGAGCATTTTCCTTAATAAGTGATCTGGTGCTCCCTAACTCCTTTCATGTCCTGCTAGTCTCCTCTTTTACTTGTTGTAGCAACAGTTACCTTCTTGCTGTTCCTGGAATAAATCCAGAATGCTCCAATTTGTAGTCTTAGCTCAAATTGTTTCTCCTCCCTAGTTAACTTTTTCCCCCAGACATGTATGAACTCACTCACCTCCAGTATTGGTTAAAATACCACTTTCTCTGACTGGCAAAACAACAACAACAAATAAAATTGGTAAAAAATGTTGACAACATTATAATAATTTATAGCTGTAATAAGTATAATAAGTTATAATAAGTATATTAACAGATCCAATCAGTCCTATTCATAAGCCTCCCATATTGTTTGTATATCATTGATAATACATGCACATAAGCTTTTTTGACCCTGTTAGCGTAAAACAGCTCTTTGTAGTTGTTTATTTATCCTATGTACTGTGCTAAGAAATTTACATATAGTTTTCATTTGTACAACTTGATTTAAAGACTAATCTTTTCTCCACATTTTAGATGAAGAAAATAACCAGATAACTTTCCAAAGGTACCTGACTTATAAGTGATAGAACTGGAAGGATCCATAGTTTTAAATAACATATTTTTCAAGTCTTTAAAAATCACAATCTGCATATAAAATATTTATAAAAGTAATAATTTAATTTCCCTTCTCTTCAACAACTTTATGGGGTTTTGGTTTTGTTTTCTAAGAGCTTTCTATAGCTATTTAAAGACAGGTTACATTATTTTGCCTCAAATTTTTTTTTCTGTAAGTTATTTTCAAGAATCTCTATCCAATTACATGAAAAATTCAATAAATCATAACTTTCCCCAAAATGTAGACTTTTATATCAGCCAGATCTATAAAAATCTGTAGAATTTAAGCCAGTATTCTTGAGTCCCATGAACATTACAGCTCTCACCCTGATCCTGGACTCTAACTCAGTTTCAGATATGGTTCTCTTTCTTATAAAAGATTTGAACAAGACAATTACTTAAAAGAGAGTAGGTTGCAAGAAATCCTAGTAATCCTGAAAGTGAAGTTCAGTAAAACATGAAGATCATGTATGGGTATGACCCCAATGGATTCAAGCAAAGATTCATAGCAACATGGGAACTTTTGAGTATTTCTCTATATCATGAGCAAAGTGGTATCAGCCCAGCCAATTTAGAAACTTTCAGATGTATTGAATCAATAGACTTCTTTAAAATGGGACAAGTTAATATGTGATAACTCAACTTTGCCATTTAAATGACTTACATTAGTCTATGAGTAGGTACTATGCCCACAAATACAGTTATTTTAAACATTGTTATTTACTAATCCTGAAATGAACATTTAAAAAATCATAATTAAGAAAACTTAAGTGTTATTTTCCTAAATTCCATCATCATTTTCTCTGAGAGACAGTTAACAGTATTTTACCTATCCACCTACTTTAGTATGTTGTCTATTGAATAAGCAATTATGTGCCAAATAAGTGGTTTTCTGACCATGAACCTGATGACTTGGGTATAATTGCCCTGCCACAATTTGTTTTTACACTTCATGCGACTCTTTCGTTTTCCTGCTGTCTCTTAACCTTCCTGATGCAGTTTGTGATAGTTGCTGTCTAAAATGTCTGGCCCTAAGGACACGATCCTGAAATGAAATAAAACAGTAGGAGAATGATGCCATCAGGTAAATCAGACTCTTAATATTTGAATTGCCTCAGTCTAAATGTAATGAAGGTAGCAGCTTGTCTTATTATTTTTTTATTTAAAAACTTGTATTAAACTGACAAAAAAAAAGAAGAAAACAGCTTAAATATTCTGAGATACTGAAAGTTTGCACTAGGACATCATGATCTCTCTGTTTATTTGCATTGATGGCAAACTGACCTTCTCTTTGATGTAAGAGAGTTTTGTCGCTATTTGATGTTTCAGTTATTTATTTATTTTTTTTTTACCTGCTAACACTGAGCAGTATTCCCAGAATCTCCCAGCAATACTACAGTACTGTAGATGAGCTTGGGATAGTTACTGAAAGACAACTGACATTTTAGTAAATTCTTTAATATTGTTCAGACTTGGTTAAAAAACAAATTTTTCTATTCTTCTCTTTTCCTTTTTTTTTTTTTTTAAGTTTTACTTTGCCATGAGAAAAAGTTGAGATCACTTAAGCCCTTAAATACAAGAGCTTTCAGATGGCACTCTTGATAAAGTGGTATATACAACTGAGTGGTATATTGGAAAGACTTGAAATAAAAAATTCAGGAAATCATATTTCAAGCATGGAGTTCAGAATTCCTATAGAAAAGTACATTCTAGCTAACTGTACTTGAATTCTCTACTCTTTGTAAAGCATGTTCTTTTCACTTCCATCATCTGTCTTCCCCTGCTGCCACATATATTCCCCACGAAATACTCCACTTCCTCCACATTCTTAGTTACTAGAATTAGAACTCTTGTGTTTTGTGGTAGTTCCAAAGGAAAAAAAGAAGGGCATGGCTAGCTCACTGAATTCAAATTATATTGGCTTTTGCTGTGCAAGGAAAGAAAATGTAGAAGTAGGTTAGATTCCATTTTAACTTTTATTAAAAAAAAAAAAAAAAAAAAAAAACAAACTTCTGAGCAAATTTTCAAGATCTTATTCAGTCACACCATCATCTCTCCCCTGATTTCCATGACTATAGCTTGACACATTATATAGACACCTAGCATCTTTAAGTTGGAAGACAGATTAAGATTTATGATACTAACCTGCAAGGTCTTTTTTTGTTTTTTCTTTGATATTGACTACACATTCCACTGTCTGCATTCATCCTGTATTTCTAGAATCTCACAACATTTAAAATCTCTACGTGACTGCCAACGAACCACTCAGTACCCGTTCTTCAACAACGCCACTTTACCTAGGCCAAGACATTAGATAATTGGTTGATATATTGGAGACAGGCACTTATCTGTGGCAGGTTTTTTTATGTTCCATAGTGTTTCACCTTCTCCTCATCTCCTGTCATGTCTTCTATATTCTCTTTTCCAAAGTGGAGTAGTAATTACCACCTTCTTTTGGGTGTGGCTCCCATGAAGGTTAATGACTTTCCCTCATGATTGACATGATTGACCATTCCCTCTTTTTGCATCATTGACTTCTCTACCTTAAAGGACAGCTTTTCTGATTTTCTTTTTCTTGTACTTTTCTCTTTTACTTCAGAGTTTGCTGGTTGCTATTCCTCATTTTACCTTCTAATCTAAATATGGAATGTATTTGGAATGTTTTGGATCTTTGTCTTTTCTATATACATAATAATGCATACATGACAGTATATTTTCTCTCTGCATATAATGTATTTATATATAATGCATCTCTACATACATATCTTCTTATATACATGATAATGTATCAGTCATTAAAATGCTCCTGATAAAAGGAATATATAATTATATCAAATGGATTAGTGACATGAGTTTTAAAAAATTAGAAAACAGTTGTGATCAATTAGCATATTGTAAAATAAAGAATGTGTTCTGGGGCGCCTGGGTGGCTCAGTCGGTTAAGCGGCCGACTTCGGCTCAGGTCATGATCTCGCAGTCCGTGAGTTCAAGCCCCGCGTCGGGCTCTGTGCTGACAGCTCAGAGCCTGAAGCCTGTTTCGGATTCTGTGTCTCACTCTCTCTCTGACCCTCCCCCATTCATGCTCTGTCTCTCTCTGTCTCAAAAATAAATAAACGTTAAAAAATTAAAAAAAAAAAAAAAAAGAATGTGTTCTGTAATATTAAAATTGTTTACATTTGAGAGGTGGTGTTTTATGTATTTTACACTATATATGTATATAACATACAGTATTTATCATAATTAATATATATTTATAGACAGCAGAACAGCAAAATGTTATTCTTTTTAATATATTTTTTCTTTTCAAATTTTTATTTAAATTCTAGTTAGCTAACTTACAGTGCAATATTGGTTTCAAGAGTAAAGTGATTCGTCACTTACAAACAACACCCAGTGGCAAAATGTTCTTCTTAAAAACATATCAAATCAATGAATAAGGTAATTTTTAAATTACATATAACTTAATCCATTAATATTTACTAAATTTTTAAAGTGATTTTATTAGAGTTGGGGATATAATTATGGCATTTATGAGGGAAACATAAGAGATTAAAATATTTACCATATATATCATGTATTTATCATATAGGGTAGTTCAAATGACCAAAATTACTAACTTTAAAATATTATTTACTTCTCACTAAATAAGCTATTTCATCTATTCAACTATATTTTTCATAATTCTCTTACACTACTTTTGACTTTTCCAAAGAATTGTAATTGGAACTTTAATTGAAATCAAATCTAAATAATTTATTACTTAATATGGTGTATCAGCTCCCTTTTTTTTTTTTTTTTTTTGCACTAATGCTACATAACAAAACTCCTGAGATGGGGAGAAAGAACTCCTGAAAATGTAATGGCTTAAAACAACAAGCATTTTTGGCTTATGAGGCTGCAGTTAAGTGACTCAAACAGGGCTTTGCCTGGGCAATTCTGCTCCTTTTGACTGAGCTTACTCTCCAGTCTTGGCATTGCCTAGCTGCAGGCTGATGTAGGCTGGCTATGGGAAAACTGAGACACCCCTCTTTGCTCCATGTATCTTTAATTGTCTAGAATGTGCATATTCTCATAGTGGTGGCAGAGATTCAAAGACACAGATGAAAGCTTGCAAGTACTTTTTAAGCCTGTGTTTATAAAATTCTTGCCAGTGTTTCATTGGCCAGAGCAAGTCACATGCCAAAATCCACACTAAGAGTGGGAGAGTGCTATCTACCAAATCAGTATAACCACATTGAATGCTTCTCTAAGATGTCATAATCATCTATGGAGCATATTGTCCTTTCCATATAGAGCTTCTATCCCTTAAAAAAATCTTATTCAAAGTATATATGTGTTCAAATCCATACAGATGATTGAAATGTATAACCTGATTAAGAATCACTAACCTAATGCAATTAATACCAAAAGAAATGACATGGCAGTTTAATTGTCCTATGCAGAATATGCTTATATTTCAAAAATTGTCAAAAATGTTTACCAGGTTCAAGGCATCCGTAAAAATTTTGGGAGAGATGAGCCATGAATACAAGGGCAACTTTATTCCTTAGGTCCTGTAATTTATCTCCCTTGTACTTACTTTTCAGAATGTAAAAATTGTGAACACGAATTTATCTAGGGGTGCCTGGGTGGCTTAGTTGGTTAAGCATCTGTCCCTTGATTTTGACTCAGGTCATGATTTTGCAGTTGATGAGATCAAGCCCCATGTTGGCCTCTGCACTGAGAGCATGGAACCTATTTGGGTTTTTTTCTCTCACTCTTTCTCTGCCCCTCCCCTGTGTGCTCTCTCTTTCTCTCTCTCAAAATAAGTAAACATAAAAAATTAAAAAAGAAAAGAACAGTAATATATCTAACTTCAATAAAATGCTCCTCTTAGATTCCCTGTTTCACATTTTCACTTGGTTTTACTACCTACTGCATTTTATAATACAGTTTTTCCCCTTTATCCAGACTTCACAAAGGATCTAACTTCATTCTGTGACTTGCCATGACTCAGTGGATCATTCAAACAATAACTTAGTAATAAACACTGACTGAAGCATGTGTCACAAAATCATTTTTGTATTTAGTCTTTTAATTAGTCTTCTAATTAATAATATGAGAGCATGATTTTCCAGTTTCATCATGGGATTTTATTATAGTATAAATATCTTGGATTACCACAAATCAGGTTAAAATACAGAAATAAGAGAAATGTATACGGGGCACCTGGATGGCTCAGTCGGTTAAACATCTGACTTCAGCTCAGGTCATGATATCACAGTTTGTGAGTTTGAGCCCCATGTCAGGCTTTGTGCTGACAGCTCAGAGCCTGGAGCCTGTTTTATATTCTGTGTCGCCCTCTCTCTCTCTCTGCCTCTCCCCCGTTCACACACTTTGTCTCTCTATCTCCAAAAATAAACATTAAAAAAAGAAAAATATGTATGAAAATTGATTAATGGAAAGGCACAAATGCATACCAAGACTCTAAGTTTTAACGCAGGCAGAAATATGGCCTTACTTTTTCTCCATATTCAGTGTGCATTATTGACTGGCTTTAAAATAATTTCTCATCAAGAAACTTTAATTATTATGAAAAAATAAGTTCATTTTTGGTGGTCAAGAATATTATTGGTGTAGTCCCATTTGTCTGTTTTTGCTTTTATTGCCTATGGTTTTAATGTTATATCTATGAAATCATTGCCAAGGACCATGGCAGGAAGATTTCCTCCCTGGGTTTTCATTTAGAAGCTTTACAGTTTCAGGAGTTAAGTTTAAGTCTGTAATCACTCTTGAGTTGATTGTTGTGTATGGTGTAAGATCAGGGTCCAATTTCATCTTTATGTCTGAAGATATCCATTTTTCCTATTGCCAGTTTTTGATGAGACCATTCTTCTCCCATTGTGTTCTTGTCATCCTTGTCAAAGATCAGATGACTGTATAATGTCTGAATTTATTTCTAGGTTCTCTGTATTCTGTTCTTTTAGTCTAAAAGTCTGTTTATGCCACTACCTTACTGTTTTATTGCTGTATCTGTAGTATATTTTGAAATCAGGAAATGCAATGCCTCTAGCTTTATCCTTCCTTTTCAAGTTTGAGAATCGTTTGTGATTTGAGATCCTTTGTTATTCCATATGAATTTTAGAATTATTTTTTCTACTTCTATAAAAAATGCCATTAGAATTTTGTTAGGGATTGCATTCAATCTGTAGATTGCTTTGGGTAGTATAGACATTTTAACAATATTAAATCTCCAATCAAACAAAAAACTTCTCCACAGTAAATGAAACAATCATTAAAGTGAAAAGGCAACACACAGAATAGAGGAAAATATTTGAAAACCATATATCTGATAAGAGATTACCTCCCAAAATATATAAGGACCTCTTATAACTCGATAGGAGCAAAAACTAACAAACCTATTTAAGAATGGGCCAAGGACTTGAATAGACCTTTCTTCAAAAGATATACAAGTAGCTGACAGGTTTATGAAAAGATGCTCAACATGACTAATCATCAGGAAGATGTAAATCAGAACTATAATGAGGTATCACCTAACATCTGTTAGGATGGGTATTATAAAAAAAAATACTGTTGTCAAGAAATGGGAACCCTTGTACACTATTGGGAATGCAAAAATTGTGAAGCCTCTAAGAAAAACAGTATTGAGTTTCCTCAAAAAATTAAAAATAATTAATTTTTACTACCATGTGATCTAGTAATTATAATTCTAGATATTTATTTAAAATAACTGAAATTAAGAACTCAAAGTGAGATTAGCTGTCATGTTTATTGCAGCACTATTTGCCATAGCCAGATGTGGAAACAACCTAAATATCCATCAGTAGATGAATAGATTAGATGAAGGAGATGTGCACACACACACACACACAATAGACTGTTTTTCAGCCTTAAAAAATAAGGAAATCCTATAATATGTGAAAACATAGATGAACTCTAAGTATATTATGTTAAATGAAATAACACATCCACAGAAAGACAAATATTGCCTGATTCCACTTATGTGAAGTATTTAAAATAGTGAAACTCCTAGAGGTAGAGAGCAGAAAGGTGGTTACCAGGGGCAGCAGGGAAGGGAAATGGGTAGCTGCTCACCAATGGGTATAAAGTTCCAGTAATGATGAGCTAAATTGGTGAAAAGGATTAAGAGGTACAAATTTTCAGTTATAAAATAGATAAATTATGGGGATGAAAAGTACAGCCTAAAGAATATAGTCAGTAATATTGTAATAATTTGTATGCTAAAAGATGGTAAGTACACTTGTGATAAGTATATCATAAGTTTATAATGGTCAAATCACTATGTTGTACACCTAAAATTAATATATGTCAACTATACTTCAATAAATAAATAAAAATAGAAATAAAAGTTAAAAATGAAATTGTTTTAAAGTTCTAGTAATCCAAGTTGAATGCTGTAGTATATACTTAAAAGCTAAGTGGGTAGTTCTCTTGTTAAATGTTACCACAATACAATAAAAATTGAAAAAGAATATTATTGAGTAAATTTGAATTAAGTGCTATGTTTGAGGGAGCTATTAAAATGCATGATCTATCTATTGAAGAGTTCAGGCCTGGTTTCAGAAATTTGGGACAAAGAAACTCTGAAATGCTTGAGGCATGTTTCCTGGCACTGTGTTATATCACCTTTTTGGACTCTGAAGCCAAGACTCAGAGCTTAAAGAGTGGGATGTTGATTGTCAATGTGTTACTAATAAAAAGTTAAGCCCTCAGATTTCTAAACCAGACATATTTGCAAAAACCATTGCAATTCCTTATATTTCTTTCTGTATCGGTTATTCATCTCACACTCCTGAAAAGCAATGCATGACTTCATTCATTATGATCTATGCTTCAGTTTGAACGATTCAGGAATATTCGTCAAGATTTGCCATTAATCAGTTAAAGATGTTCATAAACAAAGCCAATGAATAATTCATATAAAATCGAGTACATGTGCTCTAATGATGAATAATCATGAACTGATCTGGAATTTGTTAATGACTTATGAATATTTATCTCTAGATGGAACTCCTGTGCAATTCATAATTCCATGAAAACTGTTTCCTTTTAGATTTCATCATGTACTTTTGCTGAAGATGCCTTTGGGACCATTAAGTATCTTTCCTAGAGGATTATGATACAATAAAAATTGTGAATGTAATGTCATCTGCAGACCTTACTAAACACACAAAAAATTTAATTTATTTCCACAGCCTGCATGTAGCAGATTTTTCTCAATAATATGGTCTTTCTCCATATGATCTTCTTACATGTGACAGGAAGATTGCTGTGTGAAGCTCCTTTAATGAGTCAGATGTGAAAATGTGAAAAAGTAAACCAAACTGAAAACCAAATGCCGGAGGTAACATTTTACTTAAGTAGTCCCTAATCTTATGCCAGGTGTGGAATGTGCTGCTCTTCTACAAATGTGTTCTTAGTGTGCCCTCCGGCCACTTGCACACTGGAAATTTCACAACAACTTTGGATTGAATATTTATATGACATGAGACACTTCAGCCTAGAATTGTCATCAGCTGGCCTTTCTCAGGATGAGGAGCATTAGCAAGCAACATTTTTGGAACTCTTCGAGTGTTCTAGTGCTTGGCAGTCATTTACCAGTTAATCCTCCTTTAAGGGAGGTCAGCCCTCTGCTTGAATTTTCACACGAAGTATTTCACACAGATGTGAAATAATCTCAAAAGGCCATTGTGCAGCAGTTGGGTGGTAATGAAATAATCATCAGATACATACCTGGACAAAATTGAGGGGCAAGTAATCTATCTCTTTGGTTGCCCACCTGGATGCTCTTTCTTAGTGCTGCTTCTAAGAAAAGCATAACTCTTACTCATTGAATCAGGAACTTTGCTACACATACTGGAGTGAATTTGTTTTTCACTATAATTCTAAGAAATGGGGACTATCATTGTCTCTATTTTACAGATGACACAACTAAAGCATACAGTGGGTAAATTAATTGTTTAGTACATAGCTAGTAAGTGACACAGCTTGGATTCAAATCCATCAGGGCTCCACACAGGACTTGTAAGCACTCTGATATGATATGCTTCCTCTGTTTCCCTGGGATGCCTCTGCTGCTCCAGTTTTGCCCTACCAATTATCATCATCTCGCCTAATATGTCTACTGCCCATAATTACCTGTAATGTACATGTCTGCCAAGTGTCTCCAGCAAAACTTGTTTTATGTCCTGTTAGTCACTGTTTTCCCCCTCTCTGGCAAGAAACTCCTAAATTATCCCTACATAATGTGTCTTCTTGATCACTGAAATATTTTGAAAGGGTAACTTTTGGAGATTAATTTAAAATACCTTGTAAGTAGATATATACTGTGTCCCTGTGTCCCTGCACAGGATCACCTGTGCATAAAAAATGTGGCGAATTTTTTTTATCACTGTTTTCTCCACAAGATTGTAAAATTTATCAGGCCTCTTAGAAAAGTGGGAAGCTTTTGCAATTAAACTCTGGAGGAGTTCGCCGCTAACCTGTTTATAGATAGTAATAAAGAGGGCAAGGTTGAACTGCAAAGTAAATCGCATGCTCTTTTAGACATTTTATTGTTTAGGCCAGGACATTTTCATAAGTACAAATGTTGTAGGGTTTTTGGAGAGGGCACAGCGCTAGTATTTGGGAAAATTACTTTGTGATTGTAAATTATATCGATGTCACTACACTGAGTGGTTAAATTCCTCAATTTATAAGGAAAGTTAATGGTTGCTATGAGGGTCAGTTTCTTTTTCTTTTTCGTTAATGTTTCTATGTTTATTATTTATTTGTTTATTTTTATTTATTTTTTAAAATATTAAATGTATTATCGAATTGGTTTCCATACAACACCCAGTGCTCATCCCAACAGGTGCCCTCTTCAATACACATCACCTACTCTCTCCTCCCTCCCACCCCCATCAACCCTTAGTTTGTTCTCAGTTTTTAAGAGTCTCTTAACTTTGGCTGTCTCCCTATCTAACCTCTTTTTTTTTCTTCCCCTCCCCCATGGACTTCTGTTAAGTTTCTCAGGATCCACATAAGAGTGAAAACATATGGTATCTGTCTTTCTCTCTATGGCTTATTTCACTTAGCATCACACTCTCCAGTTCCATCCACGTTGCTACAAAAGGCCATATTTCATTCTTTCTCATTGCTATGTAGTATTCCATTGTGTATATAAACCACAATTTCTTTATCCATTTGTCAGTTGATGCACATTTAGGCTCTTTCCATAATTCGGCTATTGTTGAAAGTGCTGCTATAAACTTTGGGGTACAAGTGCCCCTATGCATCAGCACTCCTGTATCCCTTGGGTAAATTCCTAGCAGTGCTATTGCTGGGTCAGAGGGTAGGTCTATTTTTAATTTTCTGAGGAACCTCCACAGTGTTTTCCAGAGTGGCTGCACCAGTTTGCATTCCCATCAACAGTGCAAGAGGGTTCCCGTTTCTCCACATCCTCTCCAGCATCTGTACTCTCCTGATTTGTTCATTTTGGCCGCTCTGACTGGCGTGAGGTGATATCTGAGTGTGGTTTTGATTTGTATTTCCCTGATGAGGAGCGACGTTGAACATCTTTTCATGTGCCTGTTGGCCATCCGGATGTCTTCTTTAGAGACGTGTCTATTCATGTTTTCTGCCCATTTCTTCACTGGATTATTTGTTTTTCGGGTGTGGAGTTTGGTGAGCTCTTTATAGATTTTGGATACTATCCCTTTGTCCAATATGTCATTTGCAAATATCTTTTCCCATTCCGTTGGTTGCCTTTTAGTTTTGTTGATTGTTTCCTTTGCTGTGCAGAAGCTTTTTATCTTCATGAGGTCCCAAAAGTTCATTTTTGCTTTTAATTCCCTTGCCTTTGGGGATGTATCGATTAAGAAATTGCTGCGGCTGAGGTCAGAGAGTTTTTTTCCTGCTTTCTCCTCTAGGGTTTTGATGGTTTCCTGTCTCACATTGAGGCCCTTTATCCATTTTGAGTTTGTTTTTGTGAATGGTGTAAGAAGTGGTCTAGTTTCATTTTTCTGCATGTTGCTGTCCAGTTCTCCCAGCACCATTTGTTAAAGAGACTGTCTTTTTCCCATTGGATATTCTTTCCTGCTTTGTCAAAGATTAGTTGGCCATACTTTTGTGGGTCTAGTTCTTGGGTTTCTATTCTATTCCATTGGTCTATGTGTCTGTTTTTGTGCCAATACCATGCTGTCTTGATGATTACAGCTTTTTAGTAGAGGCTAAAGACTGGGATTGTGATGCCTCCTGCTTTGGTCTTCTTCAAAATTACTTTGGCTCTTCGGGGCCTTTTGTGGTTCCATACAAATTGTAGGATTGCTTGTTCTAGCTTCGGGAAGAATGCTGGTGCAATTTTTATTGGGATTGCATTGAATGTGTAGATTGCTTTGGGTAGTATTGACATTTAACAATATTTATTCTTCCAATCCATGAACACGGAATGTTTTTTAATTTCTTTATATCTTCTTCAATTTCCTTCATAAGCTTTCTATACTTTTCAGCCTACAGATCTTTTACATCTTTGGTTAGGTTTATTCCTAGGTATTTTATGCTTCTTGGTGCAATTGGGAATGGGATCAATTTCTTTATTTGTCTTTCTGTTGCTTCATTATTAGTGTATAAGAATGCAACTGATTTCTGGACATTGATTTTGTATCCTGTGACTTTGCTGAATTCATGTATCAATTCTAGCAGACTTTTGGTGGAGTCTATTGGATTTTCCATGTATAATATCATGTCATCTGCAAAAAGTGAAAGCTTGACTTCATCTTTGCCAATTTTGATACCTTTGATTTCCTTTTGTTGTCTGATTGCTGATGCTAGTACTTCCAACACTATGTTAAACAACAGTGGTGACAGTGGACATCCCTGTCATGGTCCTGATATCAGGGAGGAAAGCTCTCAGTTTTTTCCCATAGAGGATGATATTAGCTGTGGGCTTTTCATAAATGGCTTTTATGATCTTTAAGTATGTTCCTTCTATCCCAACTCTCTCGAGGGTTTTTATTTAGAAAGGATGCTGAATTTTGTCAGATGCTTTTTCTGCATCGATTGACAGGATCATATGGTTCTTATCTTTTCTTTTATTAATGTGATGTATCACATTGATTGATTTGTGAATGTTGAACCAGCCCTGCAGCCCAGGAATGAATCCCACTTGATCATGGTGAATAATTCTGTCTATATGCTGTTGAATTCGATTTGCTAGTATCTTATTGAGAATTTTTGCATCCATATACATCAGGGATATGGCCTGTAGTTCTCTTTTTTTACTGTGTCTCTGTCTGGTTTAGGAATCAAGGTAATGCTGGCTTCATAGAATGAGTCTGGAAGTTTTCCTTCCCTTTCTATTTTTTGGAATAGCTTGAGAAGGATAGGTATTATCTCTGCTTTAAATGTCTGGTACAATTCCCCTGGGAAGCCATCTGGTCCTGGACTCTTATTTGTTGGGAGATTTTTGATAACTGATTCAATTTTTTTGCTGGGTATGGGTCTGTTCAAATTTTCTATTTCTTTCTGTTTGAGTTTTGGAAGTGTGTGGGTGTTTAGGAATTTGTCCATTTCTTCCAGGTTGTCCAGTTTGTTGGCATATAGTTTTTCATTTTATTCCCTGATAATTGCTTGTATTTCTGAGGGATTGGTTGTAATAATTCCATTTTCATTCATGATTTTATCTATTTGGTCATCTCCCCCCCCCTTTTTTTTTTTGAGAAGCCTGGCTAGAGGTTTATCAACTTTGTTTATTTAAAAAAAAACAAAAAAAAACAAAAAACAAACAACTTTTGGTTTCATTGATCTGCTCTACAGTTTTTTTAGATTCTATATTGTTTATTTCTGCTCTGATCTTTATTATTTCTCTCCTTCTGCTGGGTTGGGGGATGTCTTTGCTGTTCTGCTTCTAGTTCTTTTAGGTGTTCTGTTAGATTTTGTATTTGGGATTTTTCTTGCTTCTTGAGATAGGCCTGGATTGCAATGTATTTTCCTCCCAGGACTGCCTTCGCTGCATCCCAAAGCGTTTGGATTGTTGTATTTTCATTTTCATTTGTTTCCATATATTTTTAAATTTCTTCTCTAATTGCCTGGTTGACCCATTCATTCTTTAGTAGGGTATTCTTTAACCTCCATGCTTTTGGAGGTTTTCCAGACTTTTCCTGTGGTTGATTTCAAGCTTCATAGCATTTGGTCTGAAAGTATGCATGTTATGTTCTCAATTCTTGTATACTTATTAAGGGCTGTTTTGTGACCCAGTATGTGATCTATCTTTGAGAATGTTCCATGTGCACTCAAGAAGAAAGTACATTCTGTTGCTTTGGGATGCAGAGTTCTAAATATATCTGTCAAGTCCATCTGATCCAATGTTTCATTCAGGGCCCTTGTTTCTTTATTGGTCCTGTGTCTAGATGATCTATTCATTGTTGTAAGTGGAGTATTAAAGTCCCCTGCAATGACCACATTCTTATCAATAAGGTTGCTTATGTTTGTGATTGTTTTATGTATTTGGGGGCTCCCATATTCAGCACATAAACATTTATAATTGTTAGCTCTTCCTAATGGATAGACCCTGTAATTATTATATTAATATATTATTATTATATAATGCCCTTCTTCATCTCTTGTTACAGCCTTTAATTTAAAGTCTAGTTTGTCTGATATAAGTATGGCTACTGCAGCTTTCTTTTGAGTCTAGTAGCATGATAGATAGTTCTCCATCCTCTTGCTTTCAGTCTGAAGGTGTCCTCAGGTCTAAAATGAGTCTCTTGTAGACAGCAAATAGATGGGTCTTGTTTTTTTTTTTTATCCATTCTGATACCCTATGCATTTTGGTTGGAGCATTTAGTCCATTTACATTCAGTGTTATTATAGAAAGATATGGCTTTAGAGTCATTGTGATGTCTGTAGGTCATGCTTGTAGCGATGCTACATGCTACATGCTTGTAGCAATGTCTCTGGTAATTTGTCTCACAGGCTACCCCTTAAGATCTCTTATAGGGGTGGTTTAGTCATGATGAATTCCTTCAGTTTTTGTTTGGGAGGACCCTTATCTCTCCTTCTATTCTAAATGACAGACTTGCTGGATAGAGGATTCTCGGCTGCATATTTTTTTCTGTTCATCACATTGAAGATTTCCTGCCATTCCTTTCTGGCTTGCCAAGTTTCAGGAGATAGATCCATCACTAGTCTTATCAGTCTCCCTTTATATGTTACAGCATGTTTATTCCTAGCTGCTTTCAGAATTTTCTCTTTATCCTTGTATTTTGCCAGTTGGACTATGATATGTCATGCAGAAGATCGATTCAAGTAACATCTGAAGGGAGATCTCTGTGCATCTTGGATTTCAATGCCTTTTTCCTTCCCCAGATCAGGGAAGTTCTCAGCTATGATTTCTTCAAGTAAACCTTCAGCACCTTTCTCTCTCTCTTCCTCCTCTGGAATCCCTATTATACGTATATTATTGCGTTTCATCACATCACTTTGTTCTCTAATTTTCCCCTCATATTCCTCTATTTATCTTTTTCTCAGATTCCTCTTTTTCCATAATATTATCTTCTAGTTCACCTATTCTCTCCTCTGCCTCTTCAATCCGAGCTGTGGTCACCTCCATTTTATTTTGCAGCTCATATATAGCATTTTTTAGCTCCTCCTGACTGTTTCTTAGTCCCTTGATCTCTGTAGCAATAGATTCTCTGCTGTCCTTTGTACTTTTTTCATGCCCAGCGATTAATTTTATGACTATTATTCTAAATTCACTTTCTGTTATATTGCTTAAATCGTTTTTGATCAGTTCATTAGCTGTCGCTACTTCCTGGAGTTTCTTTTGAGGAGAATTCCTCCATTTCATCATTTTGGATAGTCCCTGGAGTGACGCAGAACTGCAGGGCTCTTCCCCTGTGCTGTCTGGAGTAACTTGTTTTGGTGGGTAGGGCTGCATTCAGACCTCCCCATTTGCATTTGGCGCTCAGATTTTTGGAGAACCAGTCTCTTCTGAGCCAGCCGGTGTTAAATAAATCTCCAATCCACCAAGATCTCCGAGTGCTGCTTGGTTTTTCTGCCAGCGTTCCAGCCTGGTTCTATAACAGTCTGGGACAGGGCTGGAATTTCCTCTGAGGAAACCCCTTTTCTTTCTCAGTCCAGATGCTTGGATCTTTCAGGTTGAGCCATCTAGAGGCTGGGAAGCCCAAGATGAAGGTGCCGACCAATTTGGTTCCCCGTGAGGCTTCTCTTCTTGGCTTGCAGATAGATGGCTGCCTTCACACTACATCCTCCAGAGAATATCCTGAAAATATTCATGTCTCAGCCCCTCTTCACTAACATTCTGAGCCACAGCTCATGAACTCAGGTTTGACTGACTCCATCACCCAAGCAGAAACCCTGTGAGTCGGTGGAGGGCTCAGCTGTGGTTAGCCACCTCTCCTTGGAGCCCTGCCACCTGGAGGAATCTTTAATGTTTTCATTTTTTGAGAGAGGGTGAGAGAAAGAGAGAGAGCACAAGCGGGGGAGGGGCAGAGAGAGAAGGGGCAGAGGATCTGAAGCAGGGTCTCTGCTGGCAGCAGCAAGCCTGATATGGGACTCGAATTCACGAACACAAGATCATGACCTAAGTTGAAGTCAGACGCTTAACCGCCTGAGCCACCAAGGCACCCTGAGGTCAATTTATATTCATAAAACCATTCCATTTTGGAGAAGAAGGGAAGGTTTACAAACTATTTTGCTTTCCTTACAGTTCAGACTATTTCATACACATTTAAGTTTTTATATCTGGACCAAGCTTGTGGGTGCATGTACATATTTTTAAAGCACTTCTCCATATACCCCTCCCCATTTCATCAAACGAATATTAAGGTTTGAAAAACCAATAATTGTTCATAAATATTAATGACACAATGGGAATTATATCTCATAGCTGCAGATAGACAATGATATATATGATACAGCAATGACAGAAAATATGAAGTCTTTTTAAAAGGCTGAATTGGAAAAAGTAGGTCCTTAGAAACATTGCTAAAATTACTCAAAATTCTGATGTTGTCAACACCTCTTTCTTTTATACATGAGCCTAGCATTTTTGCCCTAAGAGAAAATATCTAAGAGCCAATGGTCTTCTAAAAGTCTATCAAATTTCATGAAAATTACTTTAATCCTCTTCATAAATACCTTGTGTGAATTTATATCCAAATAAAATAGTCTTCTTCAATAGCATGGAAAACATAATTTATATTATTAGAATAATAACAATTTTAAATGGACTAAATGGACTAAATGATTTAATTTTCTGAATTTTTCAAATCAACTTGCTAACCCTTTGTATATGTCTTGTACATTACAATACAGATTACTTCTTTGTAATGTTATTGTGGGAGACACTTTTCTCATTTATATTTACTTTTAAAAATTGTAATGTTCCAACAACAAAGCAAAAAGGCAACCTACTAAATGGGAGAAGATATTTGCAAATGATATATATATGATAAAGTGTTACTTTCCAAAATACATAAAGAAATTATATAACTCAATACTTGAAAAATCCAATTAAAAATGGGCAGAGGACCTGAATAGCCCCTTTTTCCCCCAAAGAAGACCTATAGATGGCCAATGGACACATGAAAAGATGCTCAAAAAAATAAAGATACTCAACATCACTGATCATCAGGGAAATGCAAATCAAAATCACAACTAGATATGATCTCACACCATTCAGAATGACTAGTATCAAAAAGACAAGAAATAAATGTGGGCAAGGATATGGAAAAGAAGGAACCCTCATACACTGTTGATGGGGATGTAAGTTGGTAAAGCCAGTGTGGAAAGAAGTATGGAGATGCCTTAAAAAAAAATCAAAACAAATATCATATGATGCATTAGTTCCCGTACTGGGTATTGGCAGAGGACCTGAACAGATAGGTTTTTCCATAGACATGCAGATGGCCAGTGTACACTTGGAAAGATGCTCAGTGTCTCTAATCATCAGGGGAATGCAAATAAAAGCCACAATGAGATATTACCTCACATCCATCAGAATGACTAGTATCAAATAATAAGTCTTGATGAATATGTGGAGAAAAGGGAACCTTTGAGTACTGGTGGTGAGGTCAATTGGTGAAATCACTGTGGAAAACAGTATGGAGGTTTCTCAAAATTTAAAAACAGAATTACCATGTGATCCAATAGTTCCACTACTGGGTATTTACCCAGAGAAAATGAAAACCACTAATGCAAAAAGATGTATGCACTTCTATGTTTATTGCGGCATTATTTATAATAGCAAAGGTACAGAAGCAGCCCAGTCTATCAGGAGGTGAATTGATAAAGATGTGGTGTGTATGTGTATACACATACACACACACACACACACACACATACACACAATGGAATATTATTCAGCCATAAAAAAACAATGAGATCTTGCCATTTGTGACTATATAGATTGAACTAGAGGGTATTATGGTAAGTGAAATAAGTCAGACTGATGAAGACAAATACCATATGATTGTATATAGAACTCAAGGAACAAAACAAATAGCAGCAGGGGGGAAAGAGAGGAAACCAAGAAACAGACTCAGCTATAGAGAATAAACTGATGGTTACCAGAGAGGAAGTGGGGGGAATAGGTTTAATAGGCGATAAGGATTAAAGAGGGCACTTGTAATGAGTACCAGGTGTTGTATATAAATGATGTATCACAAAATTCTACACCTGAAACTAACATTACACTGTACATTAACTAACTGATATTTAAATAAAAACTTGGAAAGAAAAAAATAGTAATAATAAAAATTAAAATAAAATTGAAAAAAAATGATGGTTGCCAGAGGGGAGATGTATAGAAGATAGGTGAAATAGGTGAAAGAAATTAAGTAGTACAAACTTCAAGTTATAAAATAAGTCACAGAGACAAAAAGCACAGCACATGGAATATAGTTAATAATATTGTAAAAGAACCTATAGTTGCTATATAATTAAGTACCTTACATCTATTAGTGCATTCGCCATCTTTCATGCATCTTTTATCAGCTCTTTATTTTTTTTTTAAATTTTTAATGTTTTTATTTTTGAGAGGGAGAGAGCAGGGGAGGGGCAGAGAGAGGGAGACAGAGGATCCAAGGCAGGCTCTGTGCTGATAGCAGAGAGCCTGATTCGAGGCTTGAACTCAGGAACCATGAGATCATGAGCTGAGCTGAAGAGGGACGCTTAACCAGCTGAGCCACCCAGGCACCACTTTCATGCCTCTTTTAGATAGTTACCTCTATTATCTCTATTTTAAGAAGGAAAAAAAATTCAGACACATGGAAGTTTATTTAGTTACAGTTAGTAAATGGGTAAGTTCTGGTTATACATAGGCCTTTTAAATATAGAACCTGTGGCAGGTTCTCCTACACCAACTGCCTAAAAGCTGTGCTGGGATAAGTAGCAATCTCTCTTCTTCCTCTCCGCCATCTGCTTAATGGAGCAGCAGACATAAAGCAACAACCATGTGTGAGTACATCTCCAACCACATTGGCCAGGCTGATGTACAGATCGGCAATGCCTGCTGGGAGCTTTATTGCCTGGAAAACAACTTATGTTAACCTGAATAGGCTGATAAGCCAAACAGTGTCCTCCATCACTGCTTCTCTCAGATCAGATTTGATGGGCTCTGAATGTTGATATAACAGAATTCTAAACTAATCTGGTGCCCTATCCCCATATCCACTTCTCTCTGGCCACATATGCCCCTGCCTTCTCTCCTGAGAAGGCCTACTGTGAACAGCTTTCTATAGCAAAGATCACCAGTGAGTGTTTTGGGCCAGCCAAGTAAACGGTGAAATATGACCCTTGCCATGGTAATTACATGGCTTGCTGCCTATTGTATCATGGCAACATGGTTCCCAAATATGTCGGTGCTGCCATGGCCATCATTAAGACCAAACATACCATCCAGTTTGTAGACTGGAGCTCCAGTGGCTTCAGAGTTGGTATTAATTACCACCCTTCCCCTATGGTACCTGGTAGAGACCTGGCCAAAGTACAGTGAGATTGTGGATGCTGAACAATCACAGTCATTGCAGAGGACTGGGTTCACCTGGACCACAAGTTTGACAAAATGTGTGCCTAGCATGCCTTTGTTCCCTGGTATGTGGGTGAGATCATGGAGGAAGGAAAGTTTTCTAAGACCCATGAGGGTGTAGCTGCCCTTAAGAAGGATATGAAGAGGCTAGTGTGGACTCTGTTGAAGGAGAGGATGAGGAAGAAAGAGAGGAAAACTGAAGTTAAAAATGTCACAAAGGTACTGTTTTTACCTGGAAGCTTATTCTGTTTTAAACATTGAAAAGTTGTGATCTGATTATTTAATTTGTATGTAGCAGTGTATGGTCTCATATACAATTACTGACCTGTACTTTAAAATACAACAGTTGTTACAGACCTAAGCTGTCTCCATTTCTCTGATGGGTTTGAATAAAGTATTCTCTGTCTTGAAAGAAAGAGAGAAAAAGAGAGATGAAAGGGAGGGAAGGAAGGAAGGAAGGAAGGAAGGAAAGAAGGAAGAAGGAAGGAAGGAAGGAAGGAAGGAAGGAAGGAAGGAAGGAAGGAAGGAAGGAAGAAATTGCTTTGGTGTAATTGACCAATTCTTTCTTGTTTTTAAATATCCAGTGGTTCTATAAAGCTGATGATAAAAATGCCTTTTTTTGCCATCACTAGTTACTACTTTGCTTATACCTCCATCTTCCTCTTTCTTAAAAAGAAAACTATCTCTGCATCTGTAATATAACTTATAGAGCTATTTCTGGAGATTTCACTGTTGGGCATTACTTATTGACTCCTAGAAGAGGAGGATTTCACTCATACAGTTCTTCCTCCCTTTGTGACTCCACATCTATAGCCATTCTTCTAAAATACTAATACCCAGTTTCCTGGTTAACTCAAACTTCATTGTTTACATTTTTATGGTTTTTTAGATATTGCTGTCAGTTGGGCCATTGTCAGAACTTTCACACTTCATTTCTCTACTAAACACACTAACACTTCATTGCTTGTATGAGTTTTTCTTCATCCTGGAGTTACCTCATTCTCTTCAATTGCTTTTTTTCCCCTATTATTTATCAGTAACTCAAGCACCCAAATGTCCTGACAGAACTGCACAATTATTTTCGATACGGCCAGATACTCCATATGCATCTATAAGTTTCATTATTTCTCCCTTGATATATCCGGCCTAGACCTCTTTGTCCCCTGCTCCCATCTGGCCCATTTATTCACAAAGCCTACTGTACATACGGCTTTGGAAAATTACCATTTTTTTCACCATCCTGGGAATTATCTTCCCCTCTCTTCTCTGTCAGATCCTCTTTATCTCATGTCTTCTCTTTTTAGTATTTATTCTCTAATTTTGATGGAGTATATTCTCAAAGATCTCAGAAGTAAAAGATTTAAAGTCAAGCATGACTTGACTTTATACTGAATATATAGAGTGGAATTATTTTATCAGGTCTTTAGTTTCCTAAGTTGATCTTGAGGAATAAGATGCAAAATATTTTATGCATCCTTTTTTCTTCTTTGAAAGTTTCTAGGATCTGAATGTAGGTCTCAAGTGTTAATGTGATCATGTCTGGCCTGCTGTGATGGGTTTCTTCCTGTGTTATACAAAGTAATCAGTGAACCTGTGCAGTTTGGAAAACCATCTCCTTCAGGTCTGAGAAATTTTTTTCTCCCAGTATCTTTCTTTATTATCTCTTTATGGAACTCTTAATTGCTGGCTAAAATATTTTTATTATGAAATATTTATCTTTATCAAGGGTCAGTGCACATTTTCTGCAAAGGGCCAGATATTAAATATCTTAGGGTTTGGCAGACCATAGAGTACTTGACTCTACTCTACTCTACACAACTACTCATTTCTGTTCATAAAAGTTTTCATAGATTATACCTAAATGAATGGGCGTGGTTGTGCTCCGTTAAAATTTCACTTACAAAAATGATAGTGGACTGATTTGGTTAGCAGGTGGTAGTTTGCCAAACCTAATCATGATCCACATCCACTTTACTGAAATCAGTCATTAATTTTTATTGTATTCCAAATCATTGCTTTGGATTTCTACACAGAATAACTCAGATACATTATTTGCACCAATAAAAAAAACCAAAAATTTAGTTTCTTCCTTCCCATTGGTAACACACAGTTTTTATTCATTTATTTATTTGCCAGATGTTTCAAATGACTAAATAATACTATTGGCTAAAACCTTCTGATTTTAATGTGAACAAATCTATTACTATATTAGCTCTTAGTTTAAGGGGATTTCTTTTTTTTATTATTTCTAAATAACTTAATTAGGAACAGTGTGATTGAATTCCCTAATGACAATATGATTGAAATTACCAAATGGTAATTGTGAATAGTTTTTCCAGTTGCCTGGGACATAATGTAGTGATTTTATGATAATAATTATTTAATTGACAGGCTAAATCTCGTTCTTCATGATGTTTGATTTAAGTTGCTTAGAATTTATTTACAATTTTATTTAGATTTAAGATTTATATTTATTACTATATAATCTTTTTATTTATAAACTTTGGTGTATATATATGTGTAATTTTTGAGATATATAGGTATGTGCATATAAACTTATATTATTGATAGATTGAATATGTGCCCTGTGCATATGGAGCCTGTAGGGAAAAAAAAAAAAATACAAGTTCTATTCAATCTCGGTGACCAATAATGGATATTGACTTACCAAATTACTTTTTTTGTTTTGTCAGCTCTTCTCAAGAAGCATTTGAATTCAAAATTTACAAAGAGAGTGAAATTCATTAACACAAAAGTAGACTGGAAAAGCCATAAGTGGTTGGTATAAATAAGAGGTGCTAGATTAGGCAGCAGTCAATATCTGCCATGGATAGGTCAAAGTAAATGGGCCAGTAGTGCTGAATTTTATGCTGATTACCAGTTCTTATTCTTTTGTGAGGTTTGATTGTTTAGCTCTTTCATTTTTTTTAACTTCCTCGTATATTCATATAATAACTTTCTATTATCTGAATTAGGTTTTAGATGTCCTGGCAACTCAAATGAACTTTATTATTTTTTTAATGTTTATTTATTTTTGAGAGAGGGAGAGAGAGAGACAGGGTGTGAGCAGGGAAGGGGAAGAGAGAGAGGGAGGCACTGAATCCAGAGCAGGTTCCAGGCTTTGAGCTGTCAGCACAGAGCCCGATGCGGGGCTTGAACCCAAGAACTGTGAGATCATGACCTGAGCCGAAACCAGACGCTTAACCAACTGAGACACCCAGGCGCCCCATCAAAGGAACTTTAAAATGCATGCACAGATCAGAGGCATTTGAGTGGCTCAGTTGGTTAATTGTCTGACTTCAGCTCAGGTCATGATCTCCCCGTTGAAAGATATCACAATTAAGTTACTTAATCTAGAGCTTTATTTGGACTTAAGTTTTGAATTTTTCAGCATTTTTTATAGTTTTTGGTTTATTCATATTTTCTCTTTCTTAAATCAATTTTATATTTTAAATGTTCAGAAAGATCATTAACCTATTACAATTTCAAATTCATTAGCCTGTATGTAGACATAGTATTTTGTTAAGATATTCTGAATCTCCTTTACGTAATGTTGGAAATGTTCAACCATATACTCTTTTAAGTGTTGTAAGACTTGGAAATTGAGAATGACAGTTTTTATTGTCTCTGATAGTTAAAATATTCAGTCACCTGGAAACATTGGAAAACTCTTTTGAAGATTACCTGCTCCGATTACCTCAAACTTGAGGGTGGTTTCTCAATTGTTTCCTTGCAGATATAAATAGCACTTTGATACAAACCCAGACAGATATTATTTAATTGGCATAAGTACAAAGGCAATTATAGCATAAATTCACCTTGAAGACTCTTAGAGAATTCTGATGTTCCTCAACAATTTAGACATGTTTGGCAAAGTGAGCTAGGAGAGCCTTGATTTTGTTTTGTTTTGTTTTGTTTCCATGTATATTTCTGTTTCTGAATTTTCAGCACATATGGCCATAAGAATAAAGGAAACTGATTAAATAGAAACAATACGTTTCATTGCATTGTCATTCTCATACTCTTCCACATTTGCAAATACATATGTAAACTACATTTTAGCATATTCCTTTTGAAAACCACTTTTGAGTATAATTAAAATTTACTTTTGCTGTATTGTATACTTGTATTAATTTCCCCTTTCTTTTCTTAAATGGTAATCAGTTGTTTGATTTAAATTGTGCGTAAGAGAAATAAGCCTCTGTAATGCTATTTCTATATTATACATAAATAATAACTGAATTTCAAAGGAGTAAAACGTTTCACGAAAAATTTTGGGGCCTCGAAGATTATATGGCCTTTTTCCCCCCACGGGAGAATATTAATTATTAGATTCTCAAAGAAGAGTGACTCATGAAAAATTTTAGAATCACTGAATAACTTTGTGAGACTTTGGTAATGTCCATATTGCTTAAATATTTCAGCTTAGTTTGCTGTCTAGTCAATATTAGCTAACACTTTTGAGTAAATGGAAGTACTGTTAGTAGTAATTATTGCATTATTTTTTAATTAATAGAAATGTCTCTGGCTTTCACTATTTAGCATGATTTTATCATGATTACAAATTATATTAAGTAACATTCTTGTATTATATTTTACTAAGAGTTTTGTGTGTTTTGTAATCAGGAATGGATGGTGATTTCTATTATAAAAATTTGACAGTTCTCTAATTCATGATTTTTTTCCTCCTTTGAACTATGTAAAGACTGAATCATATTCATAGATTTCCCAATAAACATTCTTAAATTTCTAGGATAAAAAAATACAAAAGTCATCTTAAAGCAACCATAAAAAATGTTTTCATCAACAAAAAATAGCATCAGCAAAGGATTAGTTTTTATGCCTTTTTACATCACTCATAGTATAAAACAAACCAACCACCCACTGGCTAAATTGATCAAGAGAAAACAGAAGAGTTCATAAATATTCAAAATAAGAAATATAACAAGGAGGAATAACCATTGAAACATAAATTTAAAGAGACTCCTTCAGAAATCTCTATGCAAACAGACTTGAAAACCTAGATGAAATGGATAATTTCCCAGAGAAGGGCAGATTGCTGAAATTAACCCCAATAGAGTTAGACTGCTTTATCCAATTTCCTAATAAGGAAAATTATGGAGGAACCACCCTGGAAACACCAGTGTCATATGACATTATAGAGGAATTCTACCAAACCTTCAATAAACAAATAGTCTCATTGTTCCATAAATCATTTTAAAGCAATGAAACTGAGGGAAAACTCAAATTCCTTTAAGACAGGAAGTGTACACCAATACCATAGGATCTTCCTTCTGTCTTCCCACAGTTTTCCGTCATTTGCCTTTGTTGCCATAAACTTGTTGATGGGGTGGCAGTGACATGTTAGTGTGGAAGATCATATATTGCTAGTTGGTAGGTTATTTTTCTCTTTTACTCAAAGTTAAAGTCTCAGCATTCTCTGTGATCAAATTATAATGAGGGTGTAATTTGTGTAGAATGTAATTTTCCATTCGTACTGTATTGCTTGGTGATTTATTAGTAGATAGAGGTACATTGACTAGATTTGGGCTCATTTTCATTAGGCATATCATGTTATTTTTCCATTGTTGGCATGTGTTTTTAGTCCTTATGTCTTTTTAATACACATACGTGCTTACGTATAATGAGACTTCTTTTCTCATTTACTGCTTTTCACTTTGCTACTTTCCTTCATATTTATCATTCATCAATTTTATTTTTCATGATTTTCTTATATAGCTTTTTCTCTCCTTTTATTTTTAGGCTTTCTAGATCAGCATACCTATTTCATAAAGTTTGGTGAGGATTAAATGATTATATCTATCTATATCTATATCTATATCTATATCTATATCTGTAACTCACTTAAAATAGTAACTAACACAGGGATGCCTGAGTGGCTCAGTTGCTTAAGGGTCTGCCTTTGGCTCAGGTCATGATCCCATGGTTTGTGAGTTCCAGCCCCACATCAGCCTCTCTGCTGTGGGCGCAGACCTGCTTCAGATCCTCTGTCGCCTTCTCTCTCTGTCCCTCCCCTGCTTGTTTGTGTGTGCTCTCTCCCTCAAAAAAAAAAAAAAAAAAGTAATTAACACATAATAAGTACTTGATGTTATTATTTTCCTTCCAGTAAACAAAAAACTAATTAGATTTTAAAAGCCCTGTGTGAGATTTTTGAATTTTGTTATGGACATATCTGGACATATCTCATGCATGATGGGTGCCAGAACCCACTTGACTCCTGGTCTTTTAGCTGCTTGCTCTGCTACTGCTACCATGGCAACTAACTCCATGGGATCATGTCGTTCAGCCTGTCTGAGGCTGACACCGAGAGGCTTATGATTACCCCACCACTTCCAGATAAAATACCACACCACCTGGCAAGAAATGGACTTCCCCAATGGTTGTCAAAGGACCACATAATACAAGTTGAAAGTCAAGGATAGTAGCTTCCCATGTTGTGAAATTTGACTAGCAGGAGTTGGAGACAGAAATACAAAGAAGAAAATATATCTTTTCCATGCTTCCCAATGTAATTTTCTGAAACACAGTGTTTGCAAAGCTTGCTTAGAACTTTACAGCTTGGCTGAGCTAATGGACATGTGCCTTTATGAAACAGTGGCTCTTCATGTAAATGTCTTATGCTTTTTGAACCTCCTTGCATCCTGTCCTAATTGTATGATTTATGTTGCATGATGAATTCCTGAAACACCCATGACTTAGTACCATAATGACATGCAGCTCATAGATGGCAGTTTAGACTCATACTTACTCATTGCATGGTCAGATTATCTCCTTCTAGAAAAGGTCATGTACTGAGGGATGTTTTTTTCCAAGTCACATCTTTTCTCTATAACAATGGGCATGTTTTTGTTCCAGTGTGTCATAATCTGTAGACCGTGTGTGATGTTTTATGTCATATCAAGGAATATCAGTGTGTGGATATCTTATGACAGAAGAAAATTCACTTGAATTCTACATTGAAGCTTCACTACTGGCCTTAATGTATAAAGGCAAACTGCTTTTGGCCTCCTCATCATATTTCTCAAAAAAATTTTTTTTGCCAACTCAATTTCTGTGTTCTAATTGCTGGTGACTATGCTTATATGAGTCATTCCATATCATGTATGGCATTTTCAAGTGACATTACCATTTTGATAAGATTACGGTAGATCTTCATTATCTACATAATTTATAAGGTATTAGCCACAGGCCATGTTAGTGAATGGAAGGGGATGGAAGGGTAACTACCACTCTGAATTCTTCAATCGTTAAAAAAAAAAAAAAAAGTTTATTTATTTATTGTTGAGAGAGAGAAGAAGAGGGCAGAGAGAAAGGGAGACCGAAAATCCCAAGCAGGCACTGTCAGCACAGAGCCAGATGTGGGGCTCCAACTCATGTAGTGTGAGATCATGACCTGAGCCCAAATCAAGAGTTGGACACTTAACCGACTGAGCCACCCAGGTGCCCTTTGTTCAGTCTTTTTATGCAGGTGCACTACTAATTGATATGTTATATATTGATATATTTTATAAGTAAAACCAAATCCAGGCACATCACAACTGATTTTTACTTTAATTGTGAATGATAGTTATTTGGAAAAAAATCCTGTGACTTAAGAAGTTTGTCATATAGTTATCTCTGAAATAATAAGAGTTCTAAACAAATTGTTTTATACATTAATTTTTTGTAAGTATAATTCTTTTCAAAACATTTCATGTTTATTCTCTTGAAAGTGTTCAGAAGATAAGCTTTCATTTTTTTAAACCCTTGTCGAGTATAATATTCATCAGCAAATAACATATTCAAGTGTCGAACTTAGTGATTCACAAAACTAAATACACACAATGATGTGGTTGGCACCCAGGTCAAGAGATAGAGCATTACCAGAATACCAGAAATGTCCTTTAGCTACCTCAATACACTTAGTACTACCCCCATAAGAGTAATTGCTATCTCAGGAAAAGACCTCTCTGACCTCAGCCGTAGCAATCTCTTGCTCGACACATCCCCAAAGGCAAGGGAATTAAAAGCAAAAATGAATCACTGAGACCTTATGAAGATAAAAAGCTTCTGCACAGCAAAGGAAACAACCAACAAAACTAAAAGGCAACCAACGGAATGGGAAAAGATATTTGCAAATGACATATCGGACAAAGGGCTAGTATCCAAAATCTATAAAGAGCTCACCAAACTCCACACCCGAAAAACAAATAACCCAGTGAAGAAATGGGCAGAAAACATGAATAGACACTTCTCTAAAGAAGACATCCGGATGGCCAACAGGCACATGAAAAGATGTTCAACGTCGCTCCTCATCAGGGAAATACAAATCAAAACCACACTCAGATATCACTTCACGCCAGTCAGAGTGGCCAAAATGAACACATCAGGAGACTATGGATGCTGGAGAGGATGTGGAGAAACGGGAACCCTCTTGCACTGTTGGTGGGAATGCAAATTGGTGCAGCCGCTCTGGAAAACAGTGTGGAGGTTCCTCAGAAAATTAAAAATAGACCTACCCTATGACCCAGCAATAGCACTGCTAGGAATTTACCCAAGGGATACAGGAGTACTGATGCATAGGGGCACTTGTACCCCAATGTTTATAGCAGCACTCTCAACAATAGCCAAATTATGGAAAGAGCCTAAATGTCCATCAACTGATGAATGGATAAAGAAATTGTGGTTTATATACACAATGGAATACTACGTGGCAACGAGAAAGAATGAAATATGGCCTTTTGTAGCAATGTGGATGGAACTGGAGAGTGTGATGCTAAGTGAAATAAGCCATACAGAGAAAGACA
Organism: Panthera leo; assembly: GCF_018350215.1. Classification (NCBI taxonomy): domain Eukaryota; kingdom Metazoa; phylum Chordata; class Mammalia; order Carnivora; family Felidae; genus Panthera; species Panthera leo. Next base: position 106,842,337 of record NC_056680.1, on the reverse strand, counting down.
GATACCATATGTGCCCACTCTTATGTGGATCCTGAGAAACTTAACAGAAACCCATGGGAGAGGGGAAGGAAAAAAAAAAAAAAGAGGTTAGAGTGGGAGAGAGCCAAAGCATAAGAGACTGTTAAAAACTGAGAACAAACTGAGGGTTGATGGGGGGTGGGAGGGAGGGGACGGTGGGTGATGGGTATTGAGGAGGGCACCTTTTGGGATGAGCACTGGATGTTGTATGGAAACCAATTTGACAATAAACTTCATATATTGAAAAAAAAAAAGTAATTGCTATCTGACTTCTAAGAGCTTAGATTAACTCTGCCTTCTTTTGTTAATCAATATAAATAGAATCATACATTATGTACACTTTTATATCTGTCTTTTTTGTCTCAGATTTTTCTTCTTAAACTTATCAGTCTGTTGCATATAATTGCAGATCATTTGTTCATTTTATTTAGTATCCCATTGTAAGGATATTTCATTTCAGTCTTCTAGTGATTTATAAGCGACAATAAGGAGTTGAATACCTTTTCAGATATTTATTGGCTTTTTAAATAGCTGGCATCTTCTGTGAAATGTCTGTGCAAATTTTTTTTGCATATTCTTTTCTTGGATTTTCTGTCTTTTATAATAATTTTATTTTGGATATCATTTCTTTCTTGGATGTGTATACTGCCAATATTTGCCCTATGGTTTGCTTTTGTCCTCTATTATTGGTGTATTTTGCCAAATATTAAGATGGTAATAAAAGTTTGATTAAGAGAGGAGCCCTAAAAATAATAATTACATGTACTCCCACCTCCCCTATTTATTTTCTCAAAGTTTTGATTTCATTCCTTGATATGAACATATACTTATTGTCAATTAATTTTTTAGGTTTATTTATTTACTTATTTATTTTGAGAGAGACAGAGAGAAAGAGCATGTGAGCTGGGGAGGGGTAGAGAAAGGGAGAGAGAGAGAGAATCCCAAGCAACCCCCTCACTGTCAGTGCACAGCCCCACCCAGGGGCTCAAACTCACAAACTGTGAGATCATGTCCTGAGCCGAAATCAAGAGTTGGATGCTTAACCAACTGAGCCACAAGGGCACCTCTTTACCAATTTCTTTTAAAAAGTTTTTCCAGCACTAAGTTTCCATTATCTGAATTATCAGACCAGACTGCTATGCTCAAGGAAGACTTATTTTCTTTTTTCCCATTAGGAAGACCATTTGAATACTAAGTACTTTTTTTACCAAATGGTTAAAAGTTCAAGTGTATCCATTTTTATTAAACTGGCATATTGTTGATATTGTAATCACTAATGATACCAACTAATTTCTAAATGTGAACACTTTTTGCAAATTATTTCACATCTTAAATTAGTCTTTCCAAGGGGTAATCTAATTATTTTAATTGTTTCTTCCCACTATTTTTAAATAGATGAGTTGTCAATTCTCTTTTTATTGGTAAATACATATACATATGTGTGTATCATGTAATAACACATATAACATACACATAATTTAAATAGTTATTTACTGAAAGAAAAGACACATGTTTCTGGCCTGAAGAATATTTAATTTCAGGGGTGAGTTTGACAGCATTTATTACTATGATTTGTACAAGCATGTAGGAGTAACATATAAAGGATGTTAAATTTCCTCTAAGCAAAGGCATTGATTTTAACACTCTTACTTCTATGCATACACATATAACTACGTTCCCCTTGACAAAATAAGCCAGAAAATTGTGCGAAGGGCCAACTAGAGCTATTTGCTATTAAATAGTTTAAAGCACCAACTTTTTTAAAGTTGCCTTAAGAATAACCATTATTAAACAAAATCATTTACTCATAAGTAGGAGTGAGAATAAAACAGAATAAGGGAAATAGTAATACCTGTATTATTATGATTTTGCAACCTTAAAATTCCTACAGTATTTCAAAATAGCCTAAGATTTTCTGCAGATTGCTTTGAAGTAGTTCTCCTTTGACTTCTTTTTTTAATGACTAAGTGGTTTAAGAGTAAAAATAAGCATTTCTTTGAATTAATTTTCAGTTTCAATTCATTCCTTAGAAAACATCCTTTTCTGAGACAACATCCTTCTTTTTCTTCCTCTGTTGTTTGAATTGGAAATTTTTAATTTAAAGCCAAATGTGTTCTCTAATGCATTAGTATCATATTTCCCCCCTATGTTTTTTAATTTTCTTAGATACAGATGATAAAGTCATTAAAGAATGGAGACATACTATATTTTTTTAGTATTGTCTGACGTTCAGCTACTTCTCTAAAATAGAGTAGTCCTTTCAAATAAAACTCTTATATAGCTGGAAGTAAATGGATTGCAGAAAATATACAACTTTTTATTGTCAAATTCATTCAAGTCAAATGGCCAAATGGAGCCAACAATCATCAAGAGAAATGATGGGAAGTGAAGGGGGCAGAATTAGCTATAACTCATTATGCAACAAAGCAATGGCAACAAATGGGAAATTCTGTTAGGGAGCTCCCTCTGGAGGTGAGTTAGGGGACTTGCTATCCCTCTTTTTACAAGAGATTGCAACTGGGCTTCAGTCAGGTCACGGTGCTTTTGCGGGTGGGTGTTCCCTGATTTCCATGATATAGAAATGTCTGTAATAGTGTCCTGCCAAGAAGAGCAAAGGTTTAAATGTCTAAATGATTATACCAATCTTGATATTTTTATACCTAAATATTTTTTGGACATTTCAATCTGGTTACAGGTGGCTTTATTCATTTAGTAAATGGAACAGCATATTTAAATTAATCTTAGTTTAATACCTTCTTTCTTGAAAGTTCCAAACAAGACTTTCTGCACCTAAAGGTGTATTTCGGAAACTGTATTCCTTTAGAGATAGACTAAGCTTCTTGGTGACACTGACATCTTTCAAATATCAGAACGTATTTATACTTCCAAAAACAACATCAGTGTATAACAATCTCATCATTCCACCCAGCCTACTTTTCTTTCCTAAGTCTATCCTTTGAAGATAGGATGCACAATTATTTTTTTTTCTTCAAATTCTTAAGTGCTACATAAAGACCCTTCCATAAAAGCCTGCTGGGCCCAAAACTACATTTTTTTGTAAATCTTTAAAACTTCTCTAATATCTGATACAGTTTGTGCAAACTACAAATATCAGCAAGGAAAAAAAGAATCACTGGAAAGAATTATAAACTCCTCAAAAACACAAAGCAACCTGCAATACAGTGTCTTAGTCTAAAAATTGTATTCTCTTTATTTTAACTAACAAATAACTTTGTTGCCCCAGAAAATTCATATACAAAAAAGTTCTCTTCAGTCTTACACTCACATCCCCAACAGGAATGTGGCAAAGAATAAGGTTTCTTTTCCGTTTAGTAAATCCATTCCCTGAAATAAAATTTTGATAAATCTGGTTTTAGCCATAGTTTTACTTTCTTTTCTGTCTCACCCAAAATAGCATCAAAATAAATGGCAAAGTTTCTTTCTAGGCAAATTTGGATTGATTTTATGCAACCAGGCTTCCATGGTAATATTATGGTATTTCATAGGACAAGGGCATGTGGTCCTTTCCTTTAAGAGAATTTCAGGGTATGGGTAGGAAAAGATGGGAAGAGTGGTGCTGAGTTTCTGTTTTTAGAAGTTGTGCCACTTAGCATTATTAGTCTGTTCTTCTCCATCACTCACTTGGCAGACTGCCACTATCCGACAGACCTAGTTCACATAACTTAGTAAGAGGGCATGGCCAACAGCATCAGGGAGGGTAAAAATACTTACAATTAATGCAAGAGAATAGTTGTGCCTCTGAGCACATACCTGAGATTGCTTCTGTCCACTGTATCTTGGCTCTGTATCTTAAACTTTTCAGATATATTTTGGAGGGACTTGATGCTCAATACTAAATAGCTGTGGCTGTTTTTAGATCTAAAAGAACAAAAAAAGTGAATTTCCTTGCCTTAAAATGTTACAAGTGATAATTAAAGGTACCAATCTCAAATAGCTTTGCTGTACCAGGCACAAAAATAATCTGTTTCTATTCTTTGTAACGTTTTTCTGATAACAAAGTAATATCAATGTATACTTTTAAAAAAATACAGAAATTAGAATGTCAAATTCACCTTCTGGAAAAAGTTTCTTAAATATAAAAACTTGACATATATATATACATATATATATACATATACATATATACGTATTTAATTTTCTTAGATACATGTATATGTATATATATATGGAATATATGGAATCAACATTTCAATGATTTCCTAATTCTTCAATGAAGGAACAAGTATCGGTGTTAAAGATGGTTGCCACTGCAACTAGGTGTTTTTAAGCATTTTTAAAAGCAAATGTTAGAATAAGAATTCCATTTTAGAGATAAAACTTGTTAATGTCTTATAGGACAATAACATTAAATTGGGCTTATTTTCTCTCCTGGACAGAAGTCTACAAGTTACTATGCCACTTTATAGTTTTTTGACCTTTAGTCAAACACCAAAAAGCAATGTCAAATAGAGGTATATTCTTCTAGAGAATTTAATAGCCCTTATCTGTGAAAACAGTGCTCCAATATCATATTGAAAGAACATCATGTACTTTTTTTGCCTCTTTTCCAGATTTTGAAATTTGTGTTAACAGTCCCCCCATTTTTATAAATAATCTCCAAAAAGCTTTCTTCATCACAAAGATTGAACACATTATGGTTGGATTGCTTGTTTGTATAGGTACAGGAAGAAGTATCGATTCACAGTCTGCACACAGTTTTGAACAACTACTGAGCATCTACCAACTAACCCTCGCTAGAAATTTTCATACAGACACTCAGTTTTGGGTTTTTACAAGCTCATATTATTTTTTCTTTTATACTCAGTCCAGGAAACCAAGGCCGAGAAATTCTCGCCTATAAATTTGGGGAATTTCTACTGTATGAGGTATGTAATATCTGTTAAGGTCTCTGGTCTGTCAGGAAGGGCCTTCCAGAATGAAGAAGCTGTAAGTGTGTAACAAGTACATGGGACAGTTTACCTGAGAAGCCTCTGTTAGCATAGGCACCCTGTGGACACTCGTTCCTTAAGAGTCCGCTTGGCATACTCTGATCAAATTAATAGCATTCTCATTGCGACCCTTTAGGTATGCTCTTGGGTTCACTGTTGATATCTCCAAATATATTTTAATAAGAAAACATTTTTATTTAACCTCTGCAAATAACTATATTTTCATTAAAAGTGCAGAAACTCAGTAGAAGTATTTGTTTCTGAAGCATGAGGGGTAAAAGAGACTAGTAAATTGACTTTTGACACAGATGAAGAGGAAGAGAATGAGTTTACTAACATACCCATCAGAAAATAGAACAATGAGATTAAATCCATAGTATTGCACATAAATAACCACAATTAAGTTTCCTCATTAGTTCTGTCCAAGGGATTAATTCTTTTACTGAGTCTTAGGTCATTTGTCGGTTTTTACATAAAACTTTCTACGTCTGGATTAAAAAACAAAAACAGGGGCACCTGGGTGGCTCAGTCAGTTAAGCATCTGACTCTTGATTTCAATTCAGGTTATCATCTCACAGTTCATGAATTAGAGCCCCACATGGGCTCTGCCCTGGCAGTGGGGAGCCTGCTTGAGATTCTCTCTTTCCCCTCTCTGCCCCTCCTCTGCTCTTTCTCTCTCTCTCTCAAAATAAAATAAATAAACTTTTAAAAAATGTAAATAAATTAAAAAAGAAAGAAAACTGCCAGATCACCTGATTGAGTCTCCTGGTAGGATCTGGCAGCTGTCTACATGATGTCAACTATAAGCTTCAAACTCTGTAACTGCAAGTCGACTTTTTGAAGTTATCAAGAGTTATCAGTAATTAAAAGCACCTGATATATTGCCTTCCATAAGCCTACCTTTCTTTGTTGAACACAAAAATTTATTCTATAGCCTATTAGACTTTAACAAGCATGAGAGAACAGCAAAAAACATCTGTTGATGATACTGAATGGCTGTGCTTAGTTTATCACAGAACCAATATCACTGTGGAGAGGAGTGAAGTTCTTTATTGGAGTCCAGTGAATAACCCGTTCCTAAGAATTTTTTTTCAGTGTTGTCTCTGAGAACATACTAAGGACAGCAAGGGCATTGACAAATCTTCAGGACCTTCAAATCCATTTTGCATACCGTAGAGTCTCTGATATATTTATATTATTCACTGTCAACTTGTATAAAATTATCCTTTAGTCTGAAATCTCTTCCCATGTATCTTTTATAACAGTGTTAAGTTAGATAAGAAATCTGAAGGATGTTAAATGAATCTATTATTTTCTCATATTTCTCTTTTGATAAGGTGAAAGAACAAGAGGACTTAGGATTTCCAAAAACCCTGTGAAGAATTCTAATCTTTGAGTTTAGGTGTAAAAGCCATGCAGTTTTTTCCCCCACTAAATTCAGAGCCTGATTTAGAGGAAGGCAAAATAAAAAAAGATTAGTGAAGATTTGTTCACTTGATTAAAACCAAATCTGGGTTCTTAAGAAAAAGTAATCAATGTGGCAATATAATATTTTAAATAATTCAAAGAGAAGAAACTTCAGCTCCTTTAGATACAGAAATAAATATCTTTTCATTGTTTAAAACTCAACCACATGATGAAGTCAAAACAAAGCACAGAAAATACGGAGTTCCTCTGACGAAGTATGAAACCTCAGCTGTTTGAGCATACCCATTGTTTAATACCTCTTGTTAACACATGACTAAATACTTGATTATTACCCTAATGAATAACAAATTCAGTTTTCCATTAACATATGTCACTAGAAAATTCATAAGCTTATTTTAAAATATATTATTAATCAGGTCCTCAGTACTAAAATAATACCAAATTTTTAACATATTTATTTTCTTCTCTCTACATGAATTATTTGCAAGTAGATCATTTCCAAGTTAAATAAAATTAACGTCTCTCAAGTCCTCTAAAACTTGCTAAATACACTCAAGCATTTCCCTTTATGTGACTTCTGTACACTCTGAAATGACCTGACACATTTATTTTAGGACAAAACTACTATCTTATTTTCTCTTAAAATCAGAAGCTTAATGTACAGACTTGTTTTTGCAGGCCATTAACATTCCTACTATAAGTGCAAACACCAATATTAACTATGACTTTTTTAAAGTCATATTGATTTTGAGAGAGAGAGAGAAAGAGAGCATGAGCAAGAGAGGGGCAGAGGGAAAGAGAGAGACAGCTCTCTGCCTTTGTTGGCAGCACAGAGCCTGGTACAGGGCTCCATCTCACAAACTGTGAGATCATGACCTGAGGCAAAATCAAGTCAGATGCTCAACCAAAAGAGACACTAGGCTCCCCTTAATTACAACTTTTAATCATAAAAACTCTATTGCAAGGAGAAAGCTGAGATGTAGTGATTGGCAGCTGACTGCCAATGCCAATCAGTTGACAGACCACAAAGGCTCATGAGCAAAACAGTGACCACCTACTAATACCCACATTCTTTTTATTCCTTTCTGAAGTGACTAAATAGAGATGTTGATTAATTTGACGCAAAGTATGGCCACTCTGTAACATACTACAGTAATAAGTAAAGGAATATATATATATGGTATATATCTATATAGATATATATATGTATTTGATATATATCTATATATGTATATGATATATATCTATATAGATATATATACATAAATGTATATATAAATAGAAATGCATATATATGCATGTATATATACATGTATATATTAATTAAAGTTTAGTATTCACTGTTTCTTAATGTTTCACCAGGCACCTAAATATTAGTTATCAATTACTTGGTTTAATATTAGTCTGTGTCTTTAAGGAAAGATATTGGCAGTTTTTTAAGTTCTCATGCCCAAATATCACAGAACACTTATGAATTCTTAATTAATAATTAATACATCTAAATTCATAATATACTAGCATATTTAAGGTTTCAGAAGTTTAGTTGTTTTGTTTTCCTAGGTTCCCTAATTGTTGGATTCCCTAATATATATATAACATAAATCCTAAAACAAAAATTACATAAATCCCTGATTTATGTTACCCTTGTCAGTCTCTATAGACTAATTGAACAAAGCTTATTCAGTTGAGAGATGTTATAATTCAATGTATTGATATACTACAAAGGAAAGATTTTGAACTCACAACAGTATAGGTGTTTCCCAATCAAAAACACACAGATGCATAGACAGCTAGCAGGTTTAGCTCTGGGGCGCAGCCACAAATTTAAAATAAATACAGAAGGGGCACCTGGGTGGCTGAGTCAGTTAAGTGACCGAGTCTTGATTTGGCTTCAGGTCATACTCTCATGGTCCCTGAGTTCGGGCCCTGCATCTGGCTCTGTGCTGATAGTGTCGAGCCTGCTTGGGATTCTCTTTCTCCCTCTCTCTCTGCTCCTCCCCTGCACATGTGCGCTCTCTTTCTCTCTCTCTCACTCAAAATCAATAAATAAACATTAAAAAAAATACAGAACAGCAACAAAGAAATCAGTATTGTAGATCTTAAAGCGTTGTCCCCCCCCCCGCCCCAGTGGGCAAGAAATGTTTTCTTCACTGAGTTAAGCTCACAAGTAGAAAAGGCACACAAAATAAAGAACTAAATAGCCAGATTTTGATCATCTCTTAGCTGACAAAAAAAATCTTCATTATCTCAATGGAGATTACCAAATGTTCAGGTCATAAAACCAGAATCCCAGTTATTACTGCCAGCCAGTCAGGAATGAGTTATTGGCCATATACAAATCAGAACCAGAACCAAACTTCATAAAAAACCTGAAACAAAACCAAAACAGAATTGAGAGAGAAATAAACTAAACTGATTACTAAATATTTGATGAATATCAATATTCTCATTGATTTCAGAAGCAAAGTAACTCAACAATTTATCATTGACGAATATAATAAAATGGATTTTTAAAATTTGAGCAATACAATTTATTGTTTTGAAAAATTGTAATTGAAGTATCATTAACATACAGTATTATATTCGTTTTAGGTCTACAATATAATTATTCAACACTTCTATATATTACTCAGTGCTCATCACGATCATGATCCCATTTGCATCGCAATACACCATTTATTTAAAACTGATAGACATGTTGAAGCTCACACCATCCTCATTCCAAACAATAAATGTCTTTTAATCCCCTTTATCTCACCCATTTTCCTATCCACCAGCCTCTGCTCTCTGTATTTAAGAGTGTTTTTTGTTTATTTCTGTTTTTCTTTATCTGTTTTGTTTCTTGAATTCCACATATGAATGAAATCATATGATATTTGTCTTTCTCTGTGTGACTTATTTCATGTAGGATTATACCCTCCAGGTCCATCCATGTTGTTGCAAATGGCAAGATCTCATTCTTTATGTGGCTGGGTAATACACACACACACACACACACACACACACACACACACACACACACGTCACATCACATCGCATCACATTTTTACCCAATCATCTAGACACGGTTGCTTCCATATCTTGGCTATTGCAAATAATGCTGCAATTAACGTAGGGATATATATAAATTTTCAAATTAGTGTTTCCATTTTCTTTGGGTTAATACCCAGTAGTGTAATTACTGAATCGTATGGTAATTCTGTTTTTAATTTTTGAGGAACCTCCATATTGTTTTCCACAGTAGCTGCACAAATTTGCATTCTCACCAACAGTGCACAAGGGTTCCTTTTTTGCTATATCCTGACCAACGCTTGTTATTTCTTGTCTTATTTATTCTAGGCATTCTGACAGGAGTGAGGTGATATCTCGTTGTTAGGTTTATAAAGTGATTTATTTTGGACCGAAACCAGAAAAACAAGTGCATATTAACCTGCTTCTGACTTTTGACTCCAAATTCAAGTCTTTTATCACAATAACTTTAGTTGCTTTTTTGGCACTATATTATTTATGCTGAAAAACTGTTGACGTATGCCTGGACTCAGTTCTCTTCTTCACCACCACTGCCATCTTTGTTCCCAGTTGAGAAGACATTGACCTGCTTGAGGGGCTGTGTGTGGTATATACTACACAGATATATGGAGTCCGAATTTCAGATTTGATTTTTTTCCACACTGATATTAAGAATTAGACAAGTGTTGGGGCGCCTGGGTGGCTCAGTCCGTTAAGCGTCCGACTTCGGCTCAGGTCATGATCTCGCCATCCGTGAGTTTGAGCCCCGTGTCAGGCTCTGTGCTGACTGCTCAGAGCCTGGAGCCTGTTTCAGATTCTGTGTCTCCCTCTCTGTCTGACCCTCCCCCATTCATGCTCTGTCTCTCTTTCTCAAAAATAAATAAACATTAAAACAAATTAAAAAAAAAAGAATTAGACAAGTGTCAATGTCTCTTGTCCCAATACTCTATAAAATGAAGAATTGTTCAACTACCTGTCTGTTCAGTTCCATCCCAGCTGGATTATTCTATTCTACAAATTAGTTATTACTCTACTATAAAATTGAATTTGGCAGCAAATTGATGGATCTCACTTGTCAACAGGGAGATTCCTAGTCATGGTTCATTATGGCTACCTCTTTATTCCTGCACGTTTTACTATGCAGGTAAATGTCTAAGATGTACTTAATAAAATGATAAATATTCAGCTTTGATGGGAGGTTTCAAAGGGGAAAATATTTTATAAAATCATAGCAATTAAATATGCTGGAGAATACCCTGAAATGTGTGTAGTTAGCCTAAAAGTCGTTGTTGACCTTTTGTACAAATACTATCTCCAAAACAATAAACAAGATAAATCATTTATGTGTAAACAGCTAATATGCCAAAATTACAGACTTTTATTATTTTTGTTACAAGTTTGAGATTAAAAATCCCTCAAATCTTACAAAGTTTATATTTTTAAAGTCTTGAATTGCTTGTGTTTTGGACAAGAGTATTTCTTTTCAAAAGACTCTCCTTGACATAGTGTTACATGACAAATCAAATAGAGTTAAAACATGCTTAGAAAGTTGCAGCATTTTAACTCTTCCAAAGCTTAGAAAAAAAGAGTGTCTCTCATAAAAACATAGATGTGCATATCTTAAATTTACTCATCTGTGATTTTTCACTAGACAGAAAAATAATCAATATGCCATAAATATATACACAAATCATATATAAATCGAGACATCATATTAACATTTTTTATCCGATTAAAAAAATCATCACTTACTGAGAAATTGTCCATATGATATATTTTTCATAGGAAATACAACATTTGGGAAAGGACCATTCGGGAAATTGAGTGTTTAGAAGAAAGCGTCATCAGCTGCATTCACAACATGTATACATTGTCAACAGGGATTAGTTTTCATTCCTGTTTGACAGCAAGTTAATTCTGTGGCCTCCTCAGTGCAGAGCAGTTCCATATGAAGCCAACAAAGAAATATATAAGCTTGCATTCACAAAAGATTTAGATATGATTACAATTTATTTGCCCATATTTCTAATTTATCTCACAAAGAAACTTCCATTTTGAGCCTGTATGTAGAACAGATTATATGCTCACTCTGTAACAATTCTTATTGTTTGAATATATATTTGTGATAGATTTGCTATGACCAGATTTTAGATTCCTAGAAACTCTTATCTATACTTAAGGACACAAGTTTGAAATTTGAGGACTGTTTCTAGAAATATAAAAAAGATAATATCTAAACACTTTTATAATCTTAAAGAATAAAGCAATAAGTCTTTTTAAATGTAGTTTTTAAATTTTTAAAAGAGGGAGTAAAAAGGTTCTTCTCACTACTTAACTTGTTCCTCTATAAAGCATTAGCTCCTCATGTCCTATAGTCTTGGTAACTCTGATGTCTTCAAACATTTTGAGATTTTTCAGCTTTGTCAATTTTTCTTGACAGGTAAATTGGCTTGATATTAGCTTTTCTCCCATAAAGGGTACATATGTCTCTTTTTTCAAACTTTAAACATAAAACAGTAATTATAAGATGACTTGAAGGTTTCAAATATGTCAATAAATGTGTACAGTCAAGACTTTTGTAATAATAATAGGCAAAAATGAGTAATTTATTTTTAAGTAGCTCAACTGTATTTCTAATGCACATATGGGAAAAAATATTTTTATTACTTAAAGCCACACCGTGTTTTTCTGCTCAAGGCATCTATGGATCGTAAGTGGAATACTTCATAATGGTAAAATGGAATTCATAACATTTTTGGATGTATATGCACATAGAAAAGTAATCTCAAGTACATAAATAATTTTCAAATGTTGAGTCAAATTTGAATACTTGGAATAAACCCTACTTGGTAGTGATGTAGAATTAGTTTTCAACATTGTTGGATTTCATTTGCTAATGTTTTCTTGAGGATTTTTGTATCCATGTTCATGAGAGATACTGGTCTGTAGTTTTCTTTTCTTGTAATGTCTTTGCCCAGTTTGGTTATTAGGGTAATTCTCAGCTCACAGAATAAGTTAGGAAATGTTCTCTCTACTTCTTTTTTTCTGGAATAGATGGAAAAGAATTAGTATAATTTCTCCTTTAAAGAGTTGGTAGAATTCGCCAGTAAATCTATCTCGGCATGATACTGTATATTTTGGAGAGTTATTATTGATTTAATTTTTTTAATCTATATAGGTCATGTTGAGATTATCTATTCTCCTGTGTGAGTTTTGGTTGATTGTATCTTTCAAGAAATAGATCAATTTCCTTTAAGTTATCAAATTTGTATGTGTCTTAACTTTCTCTCTCTTTTTTTAAATTAGCCTCTCTAGTGTTTTATCAAGTATATTGATCTTTTAAAAGAACTAGCTTTTAGTTTATTGATTTTATCTATCATATTCCTATTTTCAACTTCATTGATTTATGATCTAATTTTTACATTTCCTTTCTTCTGCTTACTTTGGATTCAGTTTGCTTTTCTTTTTCTAGTTTCGAGGGATGGAACCTTACATTATTGATTTTTTATTTTTCTTTTCTAATATAGGTAGTCAATACTATCAATTTCCATATAGCATTGCTTTTGCTGTATGGTTCAAAATTTATAAAGTGTATTTCATTTAATTTGAAATAATTTTTAAAATACTCTTGAGAATTGTAAAGATTGGCATGCTCAAAATCCAGGAGGAGGTGATGTTTCAGTTTGAGTCCAAAGGCGAGAAAAAACTAATATTTCGGCACAAAGATAGTCAGGCAAAGAGGAATTCCCTTTTATATGGAGAAGGATCAGACTTTTTGTTTTATTCACACCTTCAAACGATTGGGTGAGGCCCACCTACATTAGGGAGGAAAATCTGCTTTATTCAGTCTAACTATTTAAATATTAAACTCATCCCAAAACACCTTCACAGAAACACTCAGAATAATGTTTGGCCAATTATCTGGCACCCCAGATAATCCCAGTTAACATCATAATGTGCAAGTTACACTTTTTGTAATCCTCCCATAGGTCTTGGATATTCTATTCTTTTTCATTTTGTTTTTCTCTTTGTATTTCACTTTTGACAGTTTCCATTGACCTATTTTGAAGCTTACTGAATCTTTCCTTACATGTGTCCAGTTTACTGATGAAGCCATCAAAGGCATTCTTCATTCATTTCTGTTACAGTATTTTTGATATCTAGCATTTGCCTTTACTTCTTTGAGTCTTCATCTCTGCTTAAGTTACCTATCTCTTCTTGTGCGTTGTCCGTTTTTTTTTTCACTAGATACTGTAGCATATTAATCAGAGCTATCTTAAATTCCTAGTCTGATAATTCCAACATCTCTGCCATAACTAAATCTGAATCTGATGCTCGTTCTATTTCTTCAGACTGTTTTCTCGCTGTTAGCATGTCTTGTAAAATTTTGGTCAAAGGCCACATGTGCTGTATCAGGTAAAAGGAACTGCAGTAGGTAGGTTGTTAGTGCGTGGCTTTATGTTTAGCAGGCTAGGAGTTAGGCTGTATTTACTCTTCGCTTTGGCTTTGGTATCAGAGGCTAAAATGTCTTTTAATATCCTTGTTCTTATCTCCCATAATGTCTTTGGGTGTCCCTGGAGAGTCAAATAGTATTGAAACTTGTAGGGATTTTTTGTTATGTTGCAATCCCTTGTTATTATATGGGAGCCCAGTAGATGTGATATTAAGGTGTGGGAGAGGGGCATGCATTCTATAATCCTCTGACTAGGTCTCAGTCTTTTAGTGAGACTCAGTTGGATATTTCTCTTTCTCCATGTCAAAGACGAGAGAAGACTAGGTTTGTGTATTTCCCTTCCTCAAGGTAAGTTGAGGCTTGGTAAAATCGCAGTCAGTTAGGCTTCTGTAAAGTACATTCCCTTTAGGGCAGGTTTGTTAAGGAACACAGAGAGCCCTGGGTATATTTCAAAACTTACTTTTTCAGATATTTTCAACTTTTTTTCAGGTGTAAGGATAGACATGACAACTTCCAACTCCTTACATGTCGGAATCACAGCCGGAAGTCTTTGCCCAGTTTGTAATATGATTTCTCTCTGACAGTGTGCTCAGATGATAACCTGTCACTTCATTTGCTGTGCCCGGTGCTTTAACTATCAGGCCACTTGTTATTGTGAAAACCAGTTTCATTTGTTTTTGTCTGACTTTACATGTATTGTTTCCTTTACCTTGAAAACTCTATCCTCTGGTCACAGCATTAGAATTAGCTCCTACTTTTCCTTCAAAATTCACGTCATTGTAATTCTCCATGGTTCTGAGCTTTTGGTGCGCCTCCACTCCTCAACTTCTGTTCGTTGTGTATTTTTCCTAGGCTCGCACTCCCTTTTCCAAAGCACTTTCACACTATGTGGCAGTTGTCTTTCCAAGTGTCCCGTTTTAACTTGCTTGTCCCTGGCCAGACTGTTTCTGTAACGCTAGCACTTGTCACATAGTTGTTTCATCACTGATTTTAAATAACTGGGTTAATAACACATGGGACAAAAATAGACATTTTACTATTGCATTAAAAAGACAAAAAGAATAATGATAAAATTAGGGAACTTTTGAGCTTCATGGTCTGTGGATACTGTTTACCAATTCCTTTATTTTTACGGTGGAGGATGGGTGATCAGGCTGTCCACAGGAATATACACATATTTCTTACAAAACACTAAGCAATTTTGATTTAAAGTCTAATCCTGCACCTTAGTAGTAGCTGCAGTAGTGTCTTTGAACAAGCCATTTAACCTGCCTAAGCTTAAGCTCATCAATTAAAATACATTTAATAACTTGGTAGGATTTTTAACTTCATGGGATGGCCAACTTCATAGGTCAGTCAGGCTTACAGAAGACACTCCATAGGATGATGGTTCATGGTCTGCATTATTTTTATCATATTGTTTGTGATTTTTGAAGTCCTGGGTTATGAAGCTAATGAAATAAAAAGAGAACTGGAAGCTCATCTGAATCCACTTTTAGTCTTGTAGGTTTGGTTTTGGCATAGTTCTGCTTGGATCCCCATAGTTTCCTATGGGTCACAGCCTGTGGGCTGGTTGGTTTTCTCTGGCCGTAATCAAGTCTTTTCTTTTCCCCTGGCATATTACAAACAATAACCCTTTCTACTTGTGCAATAGCCAGAGCAAAGTTAAAGAGTACCACTTTATAAACTTGCCTACCCTCCTCACCCCACACTCCCAGTGATGTCCTTTCCGGGTAGTCAGAGATTTGTTTTCTTTTAACGAGGGAAAACTCAACAGGGTTCTAGGTGGGAAGTTGTGTCCCATAGGATGCTAGCCAGAGGCAGAGCTGCAGTGATCTCTTGAGCCACGGAGTCCCTCACCTACTAATGACCACAAAAATGTCTTTCCAGCTAATCCTGTGGCAGATGTGCAGGGCTCACATGGAGCTCTGAATTATAGACACCAGACTAAGATCTGCTTGATTTTTCCCTTGGAAATTTTGATATGTGGTATTTTGTTCATTTTTATTGTAAAAAGACTATAAGCTTTAAAGGGAAAAGATCTAGCCACGAGACTTGCTGCCTAAACTGAAGAGTCATATAAGGTCAGTGTGAAGATTGGACTCATAATAGATGCCTTTGAAGCATTCCACTTAGCCACAGCAGAGGCCAGGCTTCTTAAGTTACAAACTCTGTGTCTGGCAGCACTTGGTAAAGACACAAACAGGTCCACTCTTTCAGTGGTGAACAGGGTAGACCTTCTCAACCAAAATCAGAAGATTTAGTCCCCTAAACTTACATTTCATGATATGATGCTGGCAGGTCTTGAAAGACAAACATGGCCGCTCAAAAGAGGCATCAGAATCCCTGTAGTCCCAAGTGACTGAGGCCTGAAAAATCTTAAAGTAATTGCAGAAGAATATAGAGCAGAGTCAGAGGCAAACAGTTCATAGGTTTGATGAAAATGTTTAGTTTCAGAAAACCTTAAGGCTGCTTGCCCAAGAAGATGCTGAAAACAAGAGTACAAGAGTTGTAGGAACAGGAGAAAAAAACAAAGGATACGATATATCAACACACAAAGGAAATAAGAGATCACTTACAGAGAACCAGTTACAATGTCTGACTGGACTCTGTGTTGAAGATGATAAACTTCCCTGTTATCTTTAGATATGATTACACAGATAGTGAAAAGCTGGCAACACACAAAAAGGATGTCAAAATATGGAAACCAAGAGTGTCAGAGATCAATTTGAAGAAGCTCATTGATGCCGTTAAATGAAATGTTTTCTTTAAAAAAAAAAAAAAAAACTCAAAAAAGAGAAGCAAAGAGTATTTTAAAAGTTCCCAAACAGAGCAGGCATCTTTCTATGCAGTGAGAAAACGCACAGTTTGGAAGCGAGATTCAAAAGCTTCCTCTGAATCTCCAGACTTCCTGAGCTAAAACAAGAACATGAAATGCGATTTTGCAGAAAATCATTGGGGGAGGGAATTTACTGCTTAGAAATGGAGGAGACACTCCACAAAGTATATGAAAACATTAGCCTTGTATATCAAAACCTTGACTTCTACAGAAAGATGGCCAAAATCCTGGAGAAACATTTGGATATTCTGTTTCCTTCAATCCAAGATGGATCAATTCCTATGAGAAGTTAGCTTGAGAAAATTTGCCAGTTGTGATTGCAATCAAGAGAAAGCTTGATGATCTAAAGAAAGAACATGGTCACAACAGGCAAAAACTGGCTGAATTAGAGTTTGAGTTGTAACTTTTTCCAAGTGTCCCCTTTCTGCCTCCTATTTCCAGTGTCTCAAGGCAGGGTCCTAGAGAGTCAGAGCATGCCTCTCTCATCAGATCCCCGGGGCATCCAGGATGAGGTGGGAAGGTTTAAGGATCCTGGGTGATAGATACAAGTTTGGTTGAGGTTTGCAGCAGCCAACTCCCAAATATCTACAACCTCAGCAGGATATCTGATTTGTCTTCTCTCCTTAAATTAATTCTGATGGATGCCTTTTGGCTTAACTTGTTACCTAAGTGATGCAGTATTCACTCTTTTGTAGTTTTATATAATTGTAAACTCCAAAATATTGTTTCCATAATATATATTGTTTTACCATAACTTTTAAGAGTATATAATTTTACTTCATTGGAGCCTTCAGAATTAGGTAATATAATTATTATATTTTAATTTATTTAATTAGTGTACTATTACTTGAACTGTTACTGTAGTTGGACCTAACTAGTTGGACATTTGAAACGTTGAAAATCATTTCTACATGCTGTGAGGTGATGACAAATCTGTAAAAGTAATCTGATGTTTACGTTAATAAATGTTGATTGGTCTTAAAACACTGTAACAGAACAAAACAAATCAAACACAACCACATCCTCAGTTAAACTTAGTAGTATTTTTGTGTAGGCCTAATTCCATAAATTAATTTTGGGAAGTTACCATTTGGCAACCACTTGTTTCTTATTTTTTTCTTTATAATCGTTGATATATAAATTTGTATTTTGGATATTGTATCATTTACTGTTAAAACATTTCTAAATTTTATATAGTTAGAATAAAATTTGCTTCTATGGCTTCTGGGTTTCATTTTTGACTTGGAAACAGTTTCCTGAATGTAATTTAAATTTTCTCTTCCTCTCTCTGAATTTTATGGTTACAAGATTTTTACATTAAATGTTTGAACCTGCTCTGCTTTGCATAAGGAAAGATTAGAAATTTCACATCATTTTTCCCCCAAAATATCTATGCAGTTTT
Organism: Panthera leo; assembly: GCF_018350215.1. Taxonomy (NCBI): domain Eukaryota; kingdom Metazoa; phylum Chordata; class Mammalia; order Carnivora; family Felidae; genus Panthera; species Panthera leo. Next base: position 106,824,239 of record NC_056680.1, on the reverse strand, counting down.
CCCATAGGACTCATGAGATTATCCAGGCTTTCTAACTATTTAAAATGTCACCTTTATCAAATATCAAATTCCCATATGTCTTTTAGGTCTACTAGCACTTTTTTTTTTTTAATAGTGCTCATGACAAAATCAAGAGAAATAGCAGCACAGAAGATGGTCTGGGCCACTAGTATTGCCTGAACAACATGACTCTTGTAGGACAACCTAGTACCATGCTTAATTCTCTCTGGGCTGGTCATCTTCTTCATTTGCACGAACTCCACAGTAAGCCATCCCCGGCCCATCTCCCCATGTCAGGGGTGCATGATGACAAAAACAAAAAGTCCTTATAGCTGCCCCAGGCTCACAGTAACAGCCAGTAGGTAGCTGCCATGACCAGAGAGCTCCAGCCTACTGGTTGGTAAGGAGGACTCAAGGACCAACAGGTTAAGGCACCATGTCTTCACTGCCTTTATGATGGGAACCTTACAGATGACCTGCCAAACACAGCGTGGACCTGACAGCACATCATGCTGGGGTGCAGTCAGTGAACAACAGTTCTTGTCTCAGAGATGAGAGTGTTTTAGGGTTAGAAGAGTAGGGCAACCCTTGAGACCAAGAGGAAAGTGTACACAGGCAAAAGTGCAAACCCTCCGACAGTGTCCCTGGTGGCTTGCACTCTATCTCAGAGCAGTCAGTGAGCCAGGAGCACTTACTGAAAGCTGACCAGGGCTCCTAGGATGTGGCTGAGCCATGCTATTTATTATGCCAGTTCTTTTTGTTTGCCTCACGTCCATCCCATTGGTGAGAAAGGGGTTCTACCTCAGGGTAAGGGGGGTGGCCAAATATATACCGCCTGACTCAGGACAGTTGGGATTTACAGCAGTTTATTTGGTCACATGTACTCATAGCCTGTGGGAGAACACTGCATACCATGTGGGACCACACAGAGTTTCCAGTTGGGGATGGAGGGAACAAGTAGGGATTAAGAGAGGGGACCTTTGTAGTATCAAGAAGGTAGGATGACTCCTTGTTCCAACGGATGATGTAATTGGCTCATTTGAATAATTCCATGGCCAGAGAGGGAACTGAAACTAGCTATTCAAAGATAGGTAGGAACTGTGGCTGATACCCTATCCAAGGGAACTTCTACATGGGAACAGTTAGGAGGGGAACTTGTAGTTAGGCCTTTCAAAGCCCTTTTGAATTCACCACTTATCTAGGCAGCACATAATACTGGCGTTTATTTTTAGGCGTTACACCATGTATGTGTTCTGTTTTTGCTGAATGTATTTTGAAACTCTGTTATAAGGTATATTAGCATTTAGTTCTCTTGCCTCTTCTTAGCATGGATCCCATTATCATAATATGAGCAAATCATATATTTGATCGGGGACTTGTGTCCAGAATATATAAAAAACCCTTACAACTCAACCAGAAAGACACATAACCAAATTGAAAAAGGAACAAAGGAATTGAATAGACATTATTCCAAAAAGTGGCCAATAAACACATGAAAAGACGCTCACCACCATTACTCATTAGGGAATTGTAAATCAAAACCACAAATTCAGTATCACTTGACACTCTAAGATGACTATAATCAAAACGACATATAATAACAAATGTTGTGGAGGATGTTGAGAAGTTGGAAGCCTCATGCACTGTTAGGATGTAAAATGGTGCAGCTGTTTTGGAAAACATTTTGGCAGTTATTTGAAAGGTTAAGCATAGAACCATCATATGACTCCACAAGTCCACTTGTAGGTAATAAACTCAAAAGAATTTGAAACATACGTCCAAACAAAAACTTGTATGTTAATGTTAATAGCAACATTACTCATGTTAATAAAAAATCAGAGACAACTCAAATACCTAACAATTGATGAATGATTAAATAAAATATATCCATATAATAAATATTATCTGTCAATAAAGAGAAATGACGTACTGATGCGTGCTACATTCAAGAACATTACAAACATTACACTAAACATAAGCCAGTCATGGCGCCCCTGAATGGTTCAGTTGGTTAAGTGCCTAACTCTTGATTTCATCTCAGGTCATGATCTCACAGTGGTGAGTTTGACCCCACATTGGGCTCTGTGCTTACAGTGTGGAGCCTCCTTGATATTCTCCCTCTGTCTCTGCCCCTTCCCTTCTTCCACTCTGTCTCTCTCAAAATAAATAAACCTAAAACAAAAGAAGCCAGTTATAAAAGATCATATATTTTATTATTTCATTTCTATGAAAAGTCTAGAATAGGATAATCTATATAGTTGGAAAGTAGATTAGTGGTTGTTTAGGTTTGGATGGTTGAGAATAAATGAGGAGTGACTGCTAATGGATATAGGGTTTCTGTTTATGGTGATAAATATGCGCTAAAATTGATTGAAGTGATGATTTTTCTGCTCTATGAATATACCAAACATGTTGAATTGTACACTTTAAATGAGTGAATTTTGGTGTGTGTTTTGTTTCCATAAAGCTATTTTACTATTTTTTAAAGATACAATAGAAAAAGCAGTAGACTGAAAGACTTCATTGGTGAATTCAGGAAATGATTTCTATCAAATTGACACTAGATAAAAAAAAAAAGAGGTGTTTTTCCCAACTTATTTTAGGTGGCCAGCCTAATATTGATACCAAAACCTAACAAAGACTTTATAAGAAAGGAAATTTGTAAGCTAATATTTCTCCTGACCATAAATGCTAAAATCCTAATAAACAAACCGACCCAGCAGTATATAAAAGGCATGAGACATCAGAACCAAGTTGGATTTATTTCGAGAATAAAGCCATGTGTAATAGTTGAAAATCAATTAAAGTACCTTACATTTTAGTAGGATAAAAAAGAGAAAATTTCATATAGTTTTGTTAATAGAACAAGCACTTGATAAAATTCAACAGTGAAACATAATTAAAAAAAATCCTCTTAACCAAGGAAAAAATAACCGTATGGTACAGCATACCCACAAATTTCTACAACCTGTGTACATACTGGTGAAATTTTGAAAACTTTTCCCTCCATATCTAGAAGAGTACAAGAATGTTCTCTCTTAGGGTACCTAGTGGCTAAGTTGTTTAAGTTGACTCTTGGTTTTGGCTCAGGTCATGATCTCAGGGTTGTGATCTCAGGGTCTTGAGATCAAGCCCTGCATCAGGCTCCGTACTGGGAGTGGAGCCTTCCTAAAATTCCCTCACCCTCTACCACTAATGCTCTCTCTCTAAAAAAAAAAAAAAAAAGTCACTCAACTTTCTGTACATCCTAATGTACAGATCTAGAGATCCTAATTCATTCATTAATTCCATAAAATATGTACAAATAGTAAATAAAAAGAAAGAACTCTCATAATATGTGGAAAATGTGTATATATAAAAAATTCAAAACAATCTACAGGTTATATAATTAATGTGTTAATTTGCAATTGCTACATAAACCAATATATACATTTCCAAATAATAGCAAGTAACATAAAACATTTTTAAATAACAATATTTAAATTAATATCAAAAATAGCAAATATTTTTGGATAAATATGAAAAATATGTATAAGAACTTTACAGTGGAAATCTACAAAATATTACAGAGATAAGTCAGAGAGAGCCTAAATAGGTGGCAGGACATATTATACTTCTGGTTAGAAAACTTTTACCAAAAAGGTGTAATTTCTCTCCTAATTTCTCTATATATTTATCCACTCCATATCCAAATCCTGGCAGGTTATTTTTGTGGAAATTAACCAAATATTTCTAAAATGGAAATATAAAATGAGACTGTTAGGACCAAGACCAGGTGAATTTTCATTTTATAGTCTCTTCTCTTACTATGGGGTCTTTTTTCTTTATGGCAGTACCTCATTTCCAAATCCCAGTACTTTTTTTTTTTTTTTTGGAATTTCCCACGTCAGAACATTTACATTTTATTTGGAGAGCCATACTCCATTTCTGAAGCCATGGCAAACCTAGAGCCAGCAGCTCTTAGACAAAGAAATAAGAATAGTTTTGTAACTCTTGGGAGACACCTAAGTTAACCTTTCAAGCTAGTTGCTAGTTTTGAGTTTCTTAGAATTATCAGCTCCTCAATTACCTTAAGTTTCACAATTACAGTGGACCCATTTAGTTCATAGTCCATTTCATTCACTGACTCCTTAGTCTTCTTGTTTGCTAAGTGTCTGTAACCTTGTGAGGTCACTATCACAGGTGTTCTTAATTAGTACCATGTTTATTTTTAGCATTTCAGTAGGTTTTTTTTTTTTTTTTAATTTTTTTAACGTTTATTTAGTTTTGAGACAGAGAGAGACAGAGCATGAATGGGGGAGGGTCACAGAGAGAGGGAGACACAGAATCTGAAACAGGCTCCAGGCTCTGAGCTGTCAGCTCAGAGCCCGACGCGGGGCTCAAACCCACGGACCGTGAGATCATGACCTGAGCCGAAGTCGGACGCTTAACCGACCGAGCCACCCAGGCGCCCCTCAGTAGGTTATTTTGAAAGGAGTAGAGAAAAACCTGAGTGTCCGATCACCCATTTTGACATGGATGTTTCTTTACTATGTAGGTGTTTTCCACCAGTGCTTTAACTACTATTCAAAATAATTTTAGAATAATAAGCGGGGGTGTCTGGGTGACTGAGTCAGTTAAGCATCTGACTCTTGGTTTCTGCTCAGGTCATGATCTCATGATTCATGAGATCAAGTGCCATGTAGGGCTCCCTGCTGCCAGGTCAGAGCCTGCTTGGGATTCTTTCTCTCCCCCTCCCTCTGCCCTTCCCATGCCTGCACACACTCTCTCTCACTCTTTCTCTAAATAAATAAATAAATAAATAAGAATCATAAGCAAATTCATGACACTCAACTCTTGACTAAAAGTCAATGGAGGGACAAAACAAAGAACAAAACAGCCTATGTCCTTCAAAAATCTTACTGATGATTTGTGATTGTTGAGTTTGTATAAGCCTCCCATTGAATTTTTTTCATGTTTAATAGAATTAAATATCTCATACTTTTTGAAAAGATTGTATAAAAACAAGACCTTTGATAAAAATACCTCCAATGTGTGTATCTATAGATTTAACCTCTGGACTTTATTATTAATACAGTCAAATGTAAGCGAGGCAATCCTGAACATTATGAAATGCATTTGTGCATTTTTATGAATTGGTTTATTTCTTAACTGGTTGCAGAGCCTTCCACGAAATTGAGTGCCTAAAGGATTTTAATACCAAATCATTGGCTTTCCATTCATTTACTACTAATACTACTCATTTCTATTTTCTTGGTTCTAAATAATCATAACCATAGCAGCATGTATTGTGTTGTTTTGACGTAAGTGGAAAATTGACATATTGTTTGCAGAAAGGGAGCATTAGACAGTTATATAAAAATATTGTGCTGTTTTACTATAGGTTAAATGTAAACTGTTGTATGTCCTAATTCAAACATCTTTTAATATTTTAATGTTCTTAGTTCCTTGTCTCAACTGTCACCACCTTAGTTCAGCTCCAGTTCTCTCCTTGCTAGATTCTTGCAAAGCTTCCCATCTCTTCCACCTGTATCTACCTTGCTCTTGTCCAGTTATTTTCCATGTACGAGCGGAGACATTCTAATAATGTGCAAAATAAATCGTGTCATTTTTCTGCTTAAAATTCTTCAATATTTGCTCATTTCTCTTAGCAAAAAGGACAAAATTCACCAACATAAAACACACAACATAAAACACAAGAGATTTGCAGAATCAAATCTCTTCCAAGCTTTCCACCCTCCTCGCTCTCCCTGTTCCACTCATTGTAGTTTTCTTTTAAATAGCTTCCTCATGCAGTTGAGATTCTGATGTATTCAGACTTTTTGTGTATGCTATGACCTCTTGCTTGGAAAATACTTGGTCTTTTGTTTTATAACAAGATTCATCTCATATTTACATTTTATTCTTCTATTCATTCAAGAAACGTCTACCTACAGTGTACTGTGATAATATTGCAGATAAACTTGTGAGCAAAGTTAGACACAGTCTTTGGCCCCATGGCTATTAGACTCCAAGTAGGAAAATAAACATGGAGCAAATACTTCCACAAATAACCACAAATAACAAGTAAGAAAGTACTTTGAAAGAAAAGCATGTGGCAGTAGAAAAGCATATAATAAGAGTATACTAAGGAGATTTCACCTAATTATAGAGATCAGAAGGTTTTTAGGAATGATGATTAGCTGAGCTGTGAATGAGTAACAATTAACTGGGCAAAGTGGAGCAGCATAAATGCACTAATGTGGGAGAGATCAAGCAAAAATAAAGAAGTGATTTTTACTCCCTGATTGCTATGTACTGACCTGTGCCCTCCCAAAATGTATACAGTAAAACCTTGGTTTGTGGGCATAATTTGTTCTGGAAACTTGCTTTAAATCCAGAGCATTCGTATATCAAAGAGAATTTTAAGAACCATTGGCTCAGGTGTGATCATGTGACATTCAGCATCACATACCACACACATTGCAAGATGTCGCTTGTTTATCAAGTTAAAATTTATTAGAAATGTTTGCTCGCCTTGTGAAACCCTCGCAGAAGAAGTTACTCACAATCCAAGGTATTACTGTATGTGGAAACCCTAATCCCCAGTGTGATTGTATCTCTACATGGGACTTTTAAAAGATAGCTAAACTTAAGTGAGGTCATGAGGCTCAGATACTAATCTGATAGGATTGGTGGTCATATAAGAAGGAGAAGAGGAAAGAAGGAAGAACATGGGCAAGAAGCTGGTTGTTTGCAAGCCAGGAAGAGAGATCTCATCAGAAATTGATTCTGCCAGCACCTTGATCTTGGGCTTCCCAGCTTCTGGGACTGTGAGAAACACATTTCTGTTGGTTAAGCCACCTGGTCTGTGGTATTTTGTTGTGGCAGCCCAAACAGACTAATCAACTGATGAAAGTCCTTTGTGACACGACAGATTACATGATTGTGCCCCTGTAAACTAGTTTCACTACAGCCTGCCCTTCTCTTGATCTCCTCCTCTATTTTTCAGCTCAGTTTTCCTTTTCGTGTTGCCTCCTTCCATGAACAATCTTCCACCTGTGGCTTGAGAAAAATGCTGTTCCGTATTTACTTTATGCAGGCTAACATCTAGAGCAGAAATTTCTTCCCCCTACACTCATTAAAATGTTCATAGGACACAGATTGGCCCTACTGGGTCACATGCCTGGGAATTACTGTGCAGTACTCTTGGGTGATGTGCTCACTCTGTTCCAGAGTTGGGGTCCATTGCCAGAAGGCATGTGGGAAAAAACATTTTGCAGAATTAGAAGCATTCTGCCCATGGGCATTCTGCCCATGACTGCCCAACACTATGTTTCCTCCACCACTTTTTTATTCTATCTTTTACTCACTTCCTTGAGGGTATTTTGCTTTGAAATGTGGCTCAGTCTTATTTAAATATTTAGAAAAACTTTGCACTTTAACAAAATTCTAAGAATACACTTACAATGTGAGTAGTGTAAACATTTTAAAACTTAATTTCAAGTATGTTACAATGAAATACCTGAAATTATATTGCATGTCAGAATTGAAAAGCATTTTCTATGTGCAAGAAAAACAGGAAATCAGAAGCCAGCCATTCCAGCTTTTATAAAAGCCAAACCTTTTTCTGGATTCACTAGTAAGATAAGAATTGATTGTATTAACTTTTCCATTTATATTGAAAATTATAATGTCATTTATGACATATCTCAATATCTGGCAAATTCCTCCCTTGAGAAAAGAGTATATCAAAATGAAAATACCATTCTTGACAAAATCTAAAATGGATTAAAATACAAATGAAGAAAATAAACAGTTTATAGTAAACTAGATAACTTTAGACAAGTCAGAATATTAACTGTGTTATTTTAAGAGCTGCCAATCTATGTTGCTTATAATAAATTCTAGAATCTAGAGAATGATGTTTTGCTTTATGCTTCAGGATCCCTATGAATCATTCAAGGGTACAAAGAATATAAATCCATAATCCCAAATTATCTATAGCTATATTCTTGTCTAAAATTTAAATTACACATGGCAACATTTTCATTTGATGACGGTGAGTTATTAACAACACATATTTATTGAGCACTTACTCCATGCTATGCATTGTTCTGTGGCACTTAAGATATATTGGTGAATGCAGCAAAGCTGCCTTCAGTCATTGAGTTTATGTTCTATGAGATTTTAGCAATCACTTATATTCATAGTTATGTAAAAACTTCGGATATCTCACAATGAATAAGGGAACTGGAATGGTGTGCCCATCAGACGGGCCTCTACAGATCGTCCTTTATCTTGGAGAAATCAGCTCATTTTATAGGCTAGCCTTAACCACTCACTAAAGAAAACTGATGTTGAGTATATACCAAATAGTGCTGCATCTATCACAGGTAGAATTCAGTTAACTTCACAGACACCAGTGTCTATAACAAAAGCACTGATTTACTGACCTATATTAAAATCTACAAAACCAGCTATACAGGGACTAAGCTCCTGTATACATTCTTCCTCTGAGGACAAAATCCAGGAAAGCCCATCTATAATCAGAGGATTGCTTGCAGAGCATAAAATCACGACATGGGAGTTAAAAAGAGGTTTCAAATGTTTGCAATATCAAATTGAAAAAAAAATCTGTTAAGGTCAGCCTTCTATGAAGTGTCTAACTCCAAGTTTTTGTGCAAATTATTTTGCCTTCTCTGGTATCACTCTAAAGTATACATACAGATAAAGAAAGAGAAACATGCTCATTTCTCCATGGCTGATTCTAAAACCAACTCTTTGATTGTCTAATGAGGTACATTATACCTCAGTCTTCCCATTGTTGTTCCCTCAGATCTATCTACGTGGGAAAAGAAATGGAAAAGGATATAGAAAATGTGCTGGTCTCTAGTTTACTCAGTTACATGATCTTCATTACTGTCTAGTGAACCTGCCTTAGCAAATATAATATAGGATTTCAACCTGGGAACTCACTCTTGCTTCTCTAAATATCTAGTTCATATCCTGTAATATCTAATGGATGTTTTGGGTTTTTCTTAATTATAAGCTCCCAATCTGTGATGCTCTGATTTCTGAGTTTACTCTCTGAAAGTGCATTTTGTGCAGTCTTAATAATAGTCCTCACTTTTTCTCCACCCACCACAAGTTTATTATTTCACAAAACACTCAACATCCCACTCACTGTCAACTCTACTTTAAAACTGTTGTTACATGTTCCCAGTACATTCCCTATAGAAGAGTTTATTATCTTCTCTACTGATTTCCTCATTTGCCTTGTCCTATGGCTCTGTGAACAGTTGGAGTCTGGTTTATACACATAACACAATAAACGATTCCCATAAAAGGCAATGTCATTTGTAAAAAGGTGGGGCTTTCAGTAAACTGCAATATTGGAAAAAGCATGTGTGATAGTTAATTATTTATGCATAATTCATATTCAACAAAATCAATGATGTATTTATCCTTAATGGATCCCTCTGAAAATGGTTTCTGATTCACAGGACAACCAAAGGTTCTTAAATTAACAGTAGGAGATGTGTTACTTATCCTTGTGCAAAGTTTTCATAGCATGGCCTCGAAGATACGCCTGAATTGACTTGTGATTATCAGTGTGTCGTGGATTTGACCAGGACATGCTGATTTACTAGTGGAATTATTATTGCTTCTAGAATATTTATTTATTTATTTATTTTTTAAATTCATTTGTACATTCAGTTAGTTGGTTATTTAGGTACTTAGGGGAGGCATAGAAATGCACCCCTAATATCTCCCTTCAAGCAAGGACTCTGCCTAACTGCAAACTGTTGTAACAGTGGAGACAACAGAGAGGTTAAGTAATAAATGGATCCTGATCAAAATTGGGCATATGATGGGTCCACTGGATCCATAAACCCAATTATTGGCCATTTCCACAACTTTGGGATATGTAATTGCCATATATGTATGTGATAGTTGGAGTAACTACCACTATAATGGGTCTTTAGCCTGTGCAATGTCATAGTAGGGAAAGGCAAGGAGAAGTCTCTGAATTACCCCTACAGCCATTATTTCTCTAAGGATAATAGCAGAGATATAAGCTATGCAGCGGTGGTAGCCTCTATCACATCCCCATTATATTAACAAGTATGGGTCCTTCACAAATTGGGTGGGTCCTGAAGTATGCATAGATGGCCAAAGTTCCTCCAAGTAATAAAGTTTCATCTCTGTGCTCATGTGGTATCATTGCTAGAGGCCTCAGGTACATAGTATGTAGATTCTGATTTGGTGAATGACTTCTGTCCTATCCCAATCAGGAAAGAAAATCAGTTTGTATTCACATGGAATAATCAAAGTCAGCCACTGACAACACTGTGTTACCAGTGGTTCAGAACTCTTTAGAAAGGGAGGTTTCTTCTAATTCCATGTCAGTGACCCAGGCTAGGGACATGATAACTGAGAGTTAAAGGGGATTTAGATATGAAAGTGAAAAAAGGAGGAGACATATACCAGTTTGGGTAAAACTATTAGAGTGAGTATTTTTAGTCCACATTACCATTATTCTTTTAAGTGTCCCCACACTAAGGCGGGCACACTCAAATTCTGGAGAAGGGATCCCCAAATGTGTATGGTCAAGTGGACTTACATGGTAAAAAGAATGGATGGTGACAGATATGGAGGTGTGCTGCTTGACTTTCTTCAAGAAAGGACTCACTGGCCAACTGCAAGTCTGTAGTTAGTTGACAGCCTCAGTTGCTAACTCCTTCAAGTCAACCTCCACTTTTCTACTAAGATCACACTCTTTCGGTGGCCCCAGTCACTGACTGAGAAGCACTGTGATGCCAAGGCCCAGTCATTTCCATACTAAGTACAACTCCTCTAACGGCTAATCCTTCCTCCACCTAGGAAGAATATGTAGGTTGGAATCTGCCAATTCGGTGTTATTATCTAAGGCTTCCCCTTTCCATTCCTGTTTCTACCTATTACCTTTCATTGGTATTACTTTCCAGTTAACTGTTGCACTCCTAGCTCTGTCTTGGGATGTACTTCACAGAGGACCCAATGCAAATAATTTTTTTATAAAGTGCCCAAAATTGCTTAGAAGGAAAATCAAGATTTGGTGTTTTTCTGCATTTTAGGTTGGTTTTACAGCTGGAACCGAAAATAAATAAATAAATAAATAAATAAATAAATAAATAAATAAATATTCTACTTAAACATCAAAATTAATTATACTTGGAATTTCTACTTGAAACTTTTCAAACTTTATGTACTCAGAGGAATTTCTAATTCTGGCTATGATATAGTAACTAGTGTCAGACTCACCTTTCTGCACTGAACAATTAAAAATGTATTATAGGGGCGCCTGGTTGGCTTAGTCAATTAAGCCTCTGACTTCAGTTCAGGTCATAATCTCATGGTTTGTGAATGTGAGCCCCATGTCCAGCTGTGTGCTGACAGCTCTGAGCCTGGAGCCTGCTTCAGATCCTGTGTCCCCACCACCCCCGCCCTTCCCTTGCTCTCTCTCTCTCTCTCTCTCCAAAAATAAACAAATACTAAAAATTAAATTTAAAAAAATAAAAAAATATATCAACCTTAAAATTTATATAGAATATATGCAAATGAAAAAAAAAAGAACTTTTAAATATTGGGCAATAGGCCAAGATGGGATATTTCTTACAGAGGGGAAATAAATATAATATGCTCCGTAACCACCACGGTTCCTGCCTGAAGGCACTTCTGGACCATGAAACATGGAAGGTATATTGGTTTGAATAGTGTCCTTCCAAAATTCATGTCATCTGGAACTTCACAATGTGACTGTATTTGGAAATAGGTTCTTTGTACTGAATAAGAATGAATATTAGATCCAATATATGCATATAGTATGATTCCATCTACATAAAATTTTGGAACTGAGAAAAGTGCAGTTGCCTTGGGACAATAAGGTTTTAGGGAGTAGGGGGAGAATGAGTAGAGATGTCTGGGAAGAGAAATGAGGAATCTTTCTGGGTGATAAAATTTTTCTGTATCTTGAAAGGGGTATGGGCTAACCTAACACACTGGGTGTGTGCATTTATTAAACCTCACTTAACTCTATAATCCACTGTACTTTCCAGTGTATGTAAATTATATCTCATTTTCACAAGTTTATTTAAAAATTTATAATAGAGTTTGAAAACAGAAAGCCTAAATACTGGAAATCAGCTTTTCAGGAAAGTGGGGGCTTGCTAAAGTTCTAAAACATCAGTACACTTGATTTTATCTAGGCAAATCTATCTCTTAACAGACGGACATCATGACTAATTTTTGTGTCAGCATGCATGCCAAAAATAAGTAAATAAACACAGTCAACAGGGACTATTTACAATTTCTTCATAGCTAAAGAGTTTCTTTAAAATTTGTGACATTTTTGGGGAATTTTTAAAACCTACACACATGCAGAGTTTTTTTCATGTACAGAGTTCTTATGTACAGCCAAAGAATGGTGTTTTGAGATTTGATGATTTGTAGATACTGGTTTTTACAGTTACTCTTAGAGGTGTCTTTAAAACCTCTAGAATATTGGCTGGGAAAATAGTAATACATGTACAGTTTTTCCAAGAAGACATACTTTAAGAGAGAAGTTGTGGTAAAGTTAAAATAACTCCAATCTCATCTTGGTAGATGATAGGTTTTACCATGCATTGAGGAGAAGGCACACGCTAACTCCTTTGTTCTCTCTGACCCTTTCTCTACTCCCATCCTTCTTAACATAGGATGAAGTTGCACTTTCTTCTACTACCTGCTTTTCTCTCTATTCCATCCAGTGACTTGTTCTTTACTTAACTTTTCAATCAATTTTAGATGACCCCAGTGCTCTATTTCTAAAATTGCTTTCATTAACACCAGAGAGTGAGTTCTATGTCTTCAATAATAGGCTAATGTAGTTTAAAAAATGAAAAAAATAAACTTCTAAATTAATTTTAAATTAATCATTGATTTTTTTTAAAATTCAGTCAGAATAATTTTACTGGACGGGCACCTGGATGGCTCAGTCGGTTAAGACTCCGACTTTGGCTCAGGTCATGATCTCGTAAGTTTGAGCCCAGCATCAAGCTGTGTGCTGACAGCTCGGAGCCTGGAGCCTGCTTTGGACTCTTTCTCTCTCTCTTTCTCACTCTCTCTCTGCCCCTCCCCTGCTCACGCTCTGTCTCTCCCTCTCTCAAAAATAAATAAACATTAAAAATTTTTTAATAATTTAAAAAATTTAACAAAAGAATATTTTTACAGGGTTGCTAACTATAGATAGAATTGTGAATGATTTCTTCAAACCTTCTATTTTTAGACTTTTATAATGTACTTACATTTTTGCACTTTTTGTTGATTTTTCATAGCTTATTGAATTTTCCATAATGTGCTTTTATACAGTTTAGAATTTAATAGTTAAATTTTAAATTGAACCATACATGGAAAGAAAAAGGATCAAACAGCCTTTTGAATAGATAGAAGAAATGACAGTTTTATAATTTATTGGTTACACTGTTTTAAAGAAAGAGAAACCTCAGTGCTTTGGCTGTTACTCTCAGAAACTGATAAGCAAACTTAAGATATAGAAAACTTTGATATGCAGGTTGACAAGGGATGATATAAGGAAATGGAGAAGGTTAAAAAATTCACATTAATTTGGTCTTGACATGGGAAAATGATGTCTTTTGTGTTTTCTGCATATATTTGTCTATCTATTGATTTTACCTACCAGTTCTAAACTACTCCAGTGTAATCTCATTGTATATCACCAAACTATCCTTGAATCATTGTATCAAACTTAATTTCCTTTTTAATTTTCTTTCCTTCTCTATCATTCCTAATATCCCTCTCACATTTTGTGTTTGGACCACGTATTTGACTTTCTCATCTCATTTATTCTGATCACTATAGATTTCCCTCTACAACTTAGTTTAGTTCCCTCAACACATGTGAGAAAATCTACAAAAATTAGCAGAAAATTACTGAAAATGTGGACATGTGAATCTTTTCTCTAAATTCTGGATATTCTATTTCTCTTTAGCATGTATTACTGAATACCACATAATAGTCCATAAGATTTTAATTATTTTGCATTATGCATTTTGTTTGCTATGTTTCCTTGGCCATGCCAGTCATAGGTGAAAATATTCAAGAGATAAAGTCCTTCCCTGTGATGTAGGAAATAACTTTCTAGTACTCACCACATATTTTTTATGAGGATATTATTGTGGAAGGCATACACATATTATAACTTACGTCTCTCAATGGTACGTATATTCCAACACTATTTAGGAATGTGTAATCATTGAAATGAGAATGGATAGTAAACAGAACATTTCCAAACACACTGTGAATAATTTGTTTCAGAATTTCTTGCTGTGGGAATATGCTAAACATTAAAAAGACTTGTGATAGAAGCTAAAAACAATAGAATGCATTTTTTAAAAAACAAGATTAGAGAGACCTTCGAAAATATCTTGAAATTTCATCCCTTTTTTCTTTGTTTTCTGAGAGCTGTTTGGCAATGGGAGATTTAAGCTAGACTGCAAATGTAGGCTTATCTAGTGATAAATACTGCTACGCCAGCAATCATATTAAAGTATATAAATGTACCAAAGTAACATGCTGTACACCTTGAACTTACACAATGTTATATGTTACATGTATTCAATAAAATATTTTTAAACTGTTTTAAAAATTCTGAAGCCATTTCTCATGAAAGAAATATAAAGGGAAAAATAATTACTTCCTAATGAGGATTGAAAATAAAAATGAGATATTTTGTAATTTAACAGCTAATCTTTCAAGAAATTTCAATTATTCAAATACCACTTATGATTACTTTCTTACTTTAGGTGGTTAGTTATATGGCAACTTAATTTAGAAGTTAAAAAAAAAGACTTGAGTTTAGTTGTCCCAAAGAGAATCAATTTCCTGAGCACACAGTTTTTAGAATTGTTTTTTTACAAGCTTTTCTGTACTTTAATGCACAGAAAGAATACTGCCCAATTTAGTTATTACAGCATTATTCTGTTCTTCCAAATATGTTGGTACTAATAATAACGTTTTGAACATGATATTTTTCTCTTTCATGTTTTTCTCTTTTCTCTCACCCAGTCATCCACTTGTATTCCTAATTCCCACATTGTCTGTCTCCTCCATGTCCTTCCACCTGAGACTCTCTTCTCTTTCTTGCTTATTTATTACTATTTGTTCTGCACACACTCACAGCCTCTACTGACATTTAGACTCCCTGCTCATTTAAAAATGATCCAGGTTTTTAGATTGACAGTCATATTCTGCTGGTTAATATATTACAGTGCCTTTTTTTTAAGGTCAAGTCTTCTATATCAGTGTAAGTTCTCCTGAAAGTTCAACATGAAATCTCAAGCACATTGAAGTTTGGATGAAGAAACAACACAACTCATGGTCTTTGGTGTATAATAGCTCCACATCAGGAATACCTCCCAGGGCCAGTTGTTAACTACTGCCATCACACCACAGAGTTGGTTAATGTTAACTTCCAGTTGTAGCTGAATATCTTCAAGATGATGACTCATGTGTGCCCTCTAGCCTTTGATCCATCAATGAGAACCTCACTAGCTATCTCATGAAGAAATAGTTCTATGAATTCCCGGTCTTCTTTCTTACAGAAGCAGAGTCTAAGAATTGTATACATCATCATCTCCATGTTCATCTACTCTTTCCACCCAACAACATGTACAAAGTTGGATAGTAGAGGAATAGAGAAGGTTTCTCCTCAATGCTAGCAGAAATCGAGCTACAGTTAAATTAGATATAGATTCAGTTTTTGTCTGTTTTCCACTGGACTTAAAACTCTTCTAGGAAAGAAAACTAGGTGGAGTGCTTGGGTGGCTCAGTCAGTTAAGCATCCAACTGAGGCTCAGGTCATGATCTTGCAGTTTATGTGTTCAAGCCCCACATTGGGCTCTGTGGTGAGAGCTCAGAACCTGGAGCCTGCTTTGGATTCTGTGTCTCCCTCTCTCTTTGCCCTCCCCCACTCATGTTCTGTCTCTCTCACTCTCTCTCTCTCACACTCAAAAATAAATGAGCATTAAAAAAAGAAAGCAAACTAGGATGTGTGATGCTTCACAATGACCATCAGAGCTCTGTGCTCATGTTACCCTTTTAAAATAATTTTTGATGTTGTTGACAAAAAAATTAACATACATACAGATGTCATTTGTACTTTTTACTTTGAATAAGTACAAAGATATCTTCTTTTATTTATTTATTTTTAATTTTTTAAATGTTTATTTATTTTTGAGAGAGAGAGAGAGCATGCGTGCACAAGTGGGGGAGGGGCAGAGAAAGAGGGAGACACAGAATCCAAAGCAGGCTCCAGGCTCCAAACTTGTCAGCACAGAGCCCAACACGGGGCTTGAACCCACAAACCGCGAGATCATGACCTGAGCTGAAGTTGGACACCTAACCAACTGAGCCACCCAGGCACCCCAAAGATATCTTCTTTTAAAAAATAAACCCAAGTTTTGCATCTGAAGATTAGATTTTTGTTCTTTTTTTTTTTTTTTTTTTAATTTTTTTTTTCAACGTTTTTTATTTATTTTTGGGACAGACAGAGAGAGACAGAGCATGAACGGGGGAGGGGCAGAGAGAGAGGGAGACACAGAATCGGAAACAGGCTCCAGGCTCCGAGCCATCAGCCCAGAGCCTGACTCGGGGCTCGAACTCACGGACCGCGAGATCGTGACCTGGCTGAAGTCGGACGCTTAACCGACTGCGCCACCCAGGCGCCCCAAGATTTTTGTTCTTATGAACACTTTCAAATAATAATTCAAAAACATATAGTTGATTTTCAAGAAATTCTTTCACTTGCATATAAGATATAATAATCAATGGATTGTTTTCCTTCAACAAAGGAAAAAGGGCATGATTTATATAAAAGATGAGAAAGAGAAGGAAAAATATATAGATGGCTTTGGTCCAAGTGATTTTTTTTCTTTCACATGAGCTAGCAGCCAACAAAGAAGCCAGTCAGGGTGTTCTGCCGTTGGCAGCTCAGTGGGTCATCAAAGAAAACAGTTTTAATTGTTTGTGGATTCTCAAGACAAACTTTGGCATAGACAGCATCTAACAGGCTCTCTCTGTATACTAGCTATCAAAGCCTTTGGTTAACACTTCTTTCCTAGATCTGAATGTGCTTCTTTTATCAGAATTCCCCAAACTAGAGCTGAGCATCTGATGACATAGCTAAAATTCCTTAATGAAAAGCTATACCATGTTTATAAATAACATACCCTCTCATTTATTTATTCCTTGACTCTATTTTATAAAATCAGGATGAGCTTTCCACTTCTATCAGTTTAAAGATATGGTGCCACTATGAATTCTTAGACATTTCAAACTCATGATTGCAAAACCAAGTATCTGAATGAAATCACCACCACCAATAATAATCTGCTCCTCTCTCTGTCTTTTCCATGTACAGTCTTGTTGTTGTTATTGTTGTCTCTGAAAAGAAACTTTAGAAATGTTGAATCTTTGAACTAATGGGCATATTCACTATACAGCAAGGAAGTCGGTGGACCTGAAGCTTATTTTAAATAGCAGAGCAGCAGACAAAACCCCTGCTTATGTAAGGTTTTTAGTTTTTAGGCCTTTTTTATTTTGTTTTTGTGGGGTTTTTTGTTTTGTTTTGCTTTTACTTTGGTTTTGCTTATGATAATGATGTTTGCTTTTACTTGGGTGGATTTGATATGGTTTACATTTTCACAGGATCCTTTTGCAGGGTATTGAGAACAGAAGAAAGCAAAGTAGAAAGGGTGGAGTAAGTGGAATCTTGTAGTAGGATTTATAATAATCCAGGCAGGAGTTGATTGTTGGATTAAGCACTGCTATAGAGGTGGTGAAAAGAGGTTAAATACTACATAAAGATCTACTGATAGAAAGGATGTAGAGTATGACAGAAAGATGGAAATCAAGACGGACTACCACCTTGTTATTTTGTGTGCTTTGAAGTTTCTCCTGAGCCACCTTTAATAGGATTGTGTGTCTGAACCTGGAAATATCCTAAAGACTTAGATTGACTGCGCTCAGTCAGATTTATTTTGGCCATCTAGATGTGGGGTGAATAGTGTCCTAAATAGTGACAGCATGCTCATTCTCACTTATGGTTAAATAAATGCAATTAAAGTAATATTTTTCTCTCATTGTTTTGGAAAAGCACAAAGTTTGATAGCACACAGTGGGAAGGGCATGGGAAAGCAGGAATTTTCGTATACACTATAAATGTGGAGAGTAATTTGGTAGGACCATGAAGGGTATGATATTGAAGTATCCATAAAAATTAGAAATTTGGGGTGCCTGGGTGGCTCAGTTGGTTAAGGTTCTGACTTCGGCTCAGGTCATGATCTCATGGTCTGTGGGTTCGTGCCCTGCATTGGGCTCTGTGCTGACAGCTCAGAGCCTGGAGCCTGCTTCGGATTCTGTGTCTCCCTCTCTCTCTGACTCTCCCACCTTGTACTCTGTGTTTCTCTCTCTCTCTCTCTCTCTCAAAAGTAAATAAACATTAAAAAATTTTTTTAATATGAAATGTATTGTCAAATTGGTTTCCATACAACACCCAGTGCTCATCCCAACAGGTGCCCTCTTCAATGCCCATCACCCACTTTCCCCTCCCTCTCACCCGCATCAACCCTTACTTTATTCTCAGTTTTTAAGAGTCTCTTATGGTTAGCCTCCTTCCCTCTCTGTAACTTTTTTTTCCTCTTCTGCTCCCCCATGGTCTTCTGTCAAGTTTGTCAGGATCCACATAAAAGTGAAAACATATGGTACCTGTCTTTCTCTGTATGACTTATTTCACTTAGCATAACACTCTCCAGTTCCATCCACGTTGCTACAAAAGGCCATATTTCATTGTTTCTCCTTGCTATGTAGTATTCCATTGTATATATAAACCACAACTTCTTTATCCATTCATCAGTTGGTGGACATTTAGGCTCTTTCCATAATTCGGCTATTGTTGAAAGTGCTGCTATAAACTTTGGGGTACAAGTGTCCCTTTGCATCAGCACTCCTGTATCCCTTGGGTAAAGTCCTAGCAGTGATATTTCTAGGTCATAGGGTAGGTCTATTTTTAATTTTTTTAGTAACCTCCACACTGTTTTCCAGACTGGCTGCACCAATTTACATTCCCACCCACAGTGCAAGAGGGTTCCCGTTTCTCCACATCCTCTCCAGCATCTATAGTCTTCTGATTTGTTCATTTTAGCCACTCTGACTGGCGTGAGGTGATATCTCAGTGTGTTTTTGATTTGTATTTCCCTGATGAGGAGGGATGTTGAGCATCGTTTCATGTGCCTGTTGGCCATCTAGATGTCTTCTTTAGAGAAGTGTCTATTCATATCTTCTGCTCATTTCTTCACTGGATTATTTGTTTTTCGGGTGTGTAGTTTGGTGAGTTTTTATAGATTTTGGATACTAGCCCTTTGTCCGATATGTCATTTGCAAATATCTTTTCCCATTCCGTTGGTTGCCTTTTAGTTTTGTTGATTGTTTCCTTTGCAGTGCAAAAGCTTTGTATCTTCATGAGGTCCCAATAGTTCATTTTTGCTTTTAATTCCCTTGCCTTTGGGGATGTGTCAAGTAAGAAATTGCTGCAGCTGAAGTCAGAAATGTTTTTTTCCTGCTTTCTCCTCTAGGGTTTTGATGGTTTCCTGTCTCACATTTAGGTCCTTCATCTATTTTGAGTTTATTTTTGTGAGTGGTGTAAGAAAGTGGTCTAGTTTAATTCTTCTGCATGTTGCTGTCCAGTTCTCCCAGCACCATTTGTTAAAGAGACTGTCTTTTTCCCATTGGATATTCTTTCTGCTTTGTCAAAGATTAGTTGGCCATACGTTTGTGGGTCCAATTCTGGAGTCTCTATTCTATTCCATTGGTCTATGTGTCTGTTTTTGTGCCAATACCATGCTGTCTTGATTACAGCTTTGTAGTAGAGGCTGAAGTCTGGGATTGTGATGCCTCCTGCTTTGGTCTTCTTCATCGAAATTACTTTGCGTATTCGGGGTCTTTTGTGGTTCCATACAAACTTTAGGATTGCTTGTTCTAGCTACAAGAAGAATGCTGGTGCAATTTTGGGATTGCATTGACTGTGTAGATTGCTTTGGGTAGTATTGACATTTTAACAATATTTATTCTTCCAATCCATGAGCACGGAATGTTTTTCCATTTCTTTGTATCTTCTTCAATTTCCTTCATAAGCTTTCTATAGTTTTCAGCCTACAGATCTTTTACATCTTTGGTTAGGTTTATTCCTAGGTATTTTATGCTTCTTGGTGCAATTGGGAATGGGATAAGTTTCTTTATTTGTCTTTCTGTTGCTTCATTATTAGTGTATAAGAATGCAACTGATTTCTGGACATTGATTTTGTATCCTGCAACTTTGCTGATTTCATGTATCAGTTCTAGCAGACTTTTGGTGGAGTCTATTGGATTTTCCCTGTATAATCTCATGTCATCTGCAAAAAGTGAAAGCTTGACTTCATCTTTGCCAATTTTGATGCCTTTGATTTCCTTTTGTTGTCTGATTGCTGATGCTAGAACTTCCAACACTATGTTAAACAACAGCAGTGACAGTGGACATCCCTGTCGTGTTCCTGATCTCAGGGGGAAAGCTGTCAGTTTTTACCCATTGAGGATGATATTAGCTGTGGGCTTTTCATAAATGGCTTTTATGATGTTTAAGTATGTTCCTTCTATCCCGACTTTCTCAAGGGTTTTTATTTAGAAAGGATGCTGAATTTTGTCAGATGCTTTTTCTGCATCCATTGACAGGATCATACGGTTCTTATCTTTTCTTTTATTAATGTGATGTATCACGTTGATCGATTTGTGAATGTTGAACCAGCCCTGCATCCCAGGAATGAATGCCACTTGATCATGGTGAATAATTCTTTTTATAAGCTGTTGAATTCGATTTGCTAGTATCTTGTTGAGAATTTTTGCATCCATATTCATCAGGGATATTCCCCTGTAGTTCTCTTTTTTTGCTGGGTCTCTGTCTGGTTTGGGAATCAAAGTAATGCTGGCTTCATAGAATGAGTCTGGAAGTTTTTCTTCCCTTTCTATTTTTTGGAACAGCTTGAGAAGGATAGGTATTATCTCTGCTTTAAATGTCTGGTAGAATTCCCCAGGGAAGCCATCTGGTCCTGGACTTTATTTGTTGGGAGATTTTTGATAACTGATTCAATTTTTTTGCTGGGTATGGGTCTGTTCAAATTTTCTATTTCTTCCTGTTTGAGTTTTGGAAGTGTGGGGGGTGGTTAGGAATTTGTCCATTTATTCCAGGTTGTCCAGTTTGTTGGCCTATAATTTTTCATTGTATTCCCTGATAATTGCTTTTATTTCTGAAGGATTGGTTGCAGTGAATCCATTTTCATTCATGATTTTATCTATTTGGGTCCTCTCCCTTTTCTTTTTGAGAAGCCTGGATAGAGTTTTATCAACTTTGTTTATTTTTTTATAAAAAACAACTCTTGGTTTCATTGATCTGCTGTACAGTTTTTTAGATTCTATATTGTTTATTTCTGCCTGATCTTTATTATTTCTCTTCTTCTGCTGGGTTTAGGCTGTCTTTGCTGTTCTGCTTCTATTTCCTTTAGGTGTGATGTTAGATTTTGTATTTGGGATTTTTCTTATTTCTTGAGATAGGCCTGGACTGCAATGTATTTTCCTCTCAGGACTGCCTTCCCTGCATCCCAAAGCGTTTGGATTGTTGTATTTTCATTTTCGTTTGTTTCCATATATTTTTTAATTTCTTCTCTAATTGCCTGGTTGACCCATTCATTCTTTAGTAGGGTGTTCTTTAACCTCCATGCTTTTGGAGGTTTTCCAGACTTTTTCCTGTGGTCAATTTCAAGTTTCATAGCATTCTGGTATGAAAGTGTGCATGGTATGATCTCAATTCTTGTATACTTATTAAGGGTTGTTTTGTGGCCCAGTATGTGATCTAGCTTGGAGAATGTTCCATGTGCACTGAAGAAGAAAGTACATTCTGTTGCTTTGGGATGCAGAGTTCTAAATATATCTGTCAAGTCCATCTGATCCAATGTTTCATTCAGGGCCCTTGTTTCTTTATTGATCCTGTGTCTAGATGATCTATCCATTGCTATAAGTGGAGTATTAAATTCCCTGCAATTACCACCTTCTTATCAATAAGGTTGCTTATGTTTGTGATTAATGTTTTATATATTTGGGGGCTTCTGTATTTGGTGCATAGACATTTATAATTGTTAGCTCTTCCTGATGGATAGACCCTGTAATTATTATATAATGCCTTTCCTCATGTCTTGTTACAGCCTTTAATTTAAAGTCTAGTTTGTCTGATATAAATATGGCTACCCCAGCTTTCTTTTGACTTCTAAAATTGTTTAAAATTAGAAATTCAAATCTAGCTTTTAAACAGAAATTACACTGCTCAACATTTAGAGACAATTTTAGATGTGTTTCACAGATGTATATTAGAATTTATTTTTTCTTAATAACAAAACACTGAAAGTGACCTAATTGACCTTTGGTCATTGGTTGAATAAATTATTTATCTAGTCTATGTATATCTGGTTAGTATACTACTGTGCAGTAACTTTTTAAAAGTATATCGTTTATATTTAAGTTATATTCTTAAAAAGTGAAAGGTAGAAAAATGTTTATAATTCATTCTTTTATTATAAAAATTACATATATGTATCAATATATATCTATATATATATGGTTTTAGATGCATAGAAAGTTTGTTGAAGAGTATAAAAATGGCTAACAGACCCAGCCTTTGTGAGGAGAATTTCTACCTCAGGAGAGATCCTTATGTTTGACATCTTTTGCAGTGCTGGAAGTTTCTTGGTGTGCACATATTTGTATTTAATTAATTTAGCTAAAAATGTAAAAGTTGACCATTTCAGAGAAGTGGTGTGATATATTATCGACCACATTAATCTGTAAGTGTCCATCTGTTAAATTTTGAATTATTTTAATTCTGTTTTTTCCGAAATATCTAGTATCTAACATATGTGGTCAAAATTACAGAGTAATTATTTTATTAAATATCTATTTTATATTTTGTATTTTGTTCTATTTTGTATTCCCAATGAGCATTGGGTTCTTCTCACATGTTTAGTAAGGACTGGAGTATTGCAATTTCATTGACTTCCCAATTGCTAAACTTATTGTTTGCTTTCCAACTTTGCTGTTTGATCTTATTCAAGCATTGTGTTACATTGACTACCACCTACTGGTAGATACTGCATTCCTCCTTGACTTCACAATGACTGACTACACTCTCTCTTGAATTTTTTTTCTCTCCTAACTCTTTTTTTTTCCCTATATTCTTTAGCTGGCAGCCTTTTGCCCTATGTGTCCTCCTTAATGATTAGTTCTCCCCAGGGTCCTGTCACTCCAAGTCAGGCAATCTTAGCTTGAGATTCTCAGACTTCAAAGTTCATAGAATTCAGATTGAATCTATGAACTTGGATAAGAGAGAGTTATAATTACATTTTTTTTATCTTTAGCTTAAATTTTGAATGTAAGCTGCAAACCCAAAGTATTAGCAATAGTACCTATATCTCTGTGACTAATGGAAATTGAGTATTTCATATCACATGACAGATATTACAGATACACGGCATATCATTTATACCCACCACTAGTTTGAAATTACAGTAGCTATTAGGTTTTCCACTAGAGCTTGTTATTGATTGTTGATTATTGCTGGTGAATAAGCAAATGTGTGACCATAACTCAAATATGCTTATGTTTTGATAATTATTTTAATAAATGGGTCTTTTTTGTGACCTTATATATTTACTTCTGCACATTTAATGACTTATCCAAGGGGGTCCTGGGTGGCTCAATTGATTGAGCGTCTGACTTCGCTTCAGGTTATGATCTCATGGTCTGTGAGTTTGAGCCCCGCGTTGGGCTCTGTGCTGACAGCTCAGAGCCTGGAGCCTCCTTCAGATTCTGTTTCTCCTTCTCTCTCTGCCCCCACCCACCCCCAGGTTCTGTCTCTCTCTCTCTCTCTCAAAAATAAACAAACATTAAAAAAAATTAAATGACTTACCAAAAAATGCTTTCATAGACTTTACCAGTCTATCAAAAGGGAGAATAACACAGAAAAGGTGAAGAAAGTTGAGTCTTCCCTTGGATAACCACATCACTTCCAAGACTTCAGTAATCATCAAGATCAAATGATCCTCAAATCTATATCTTCAAGAAAGCCTTCTCTCCTAACCTAGGTCATTAAGTTAGAGTCAATTCATTCTAATGAGAATTCACTCTTCCCCTTCCCCATCTCTACCTTCATATCTGGGTACCCCTGTATCCCCTGTATTTATTCATATTGCCCACATTTATGTAGTTTCACAAGCCAAATCATATAGTCATTCTTTATTCCTCTAGCTTAAATAAAGAAAAAAAATCCATCTGCCAATTTTTGTGCCAAAAGCTATTTGGGATTTGCATCCCAATTTGATTTTCTCTTCACAGCAATCCTACACACACAAAAAAGTTACTGAGCCCTTGGTAGACTGGAAAACACTAGCATGGAGAAATTAAATATTATTAAATGATCAAATGAAAAGTCAAGTCCAGTTTGTCTGATACAAAAGACCATACTTTCTATATCACATAAAGAGTCAATAGAATCCTTTATTACTTTCCTCATCTTACTAAAAACTCAAGGAAGTGGGAGCCATCCTTCCTTCCTTCCTTCCTTCCTTCCTTCCTTCCTTCCTTCCTTCCTAACTTTCTTCCTTCTTCAAACATTTACTGATTCCCTACCATACTTTAGAGGGTCTCAGTTCTGTATTAGGAAAAAAACAAAGTTGAATGAGACCTGACACCTACTCTCAGTCACCTTACAAATGATTTTTTTTTTTTTTGCAATTTAAACATCTTCAGGCAGAGTGACTTGCAAAAATTGGACAAAAGTTCCTTTAAGAATTGGATAGTGTAGTGACTAATAATACTAATTATTGGTAATGCCAACTGAAATTGTTAAGTACAGCTTCAAAACAGCAGTTACAGAATTTGTTCTACTATCTTGAATTTGATATCCAGGTACGTTCTTTTTTGTGAATACATTTTATTCAGTTTCCAGCACTGTCAGTGATAATAAATTTACTTACAAATGTGTAGACAACCAATGACAGACACTATATTTTATCATCAGTGATAAAGTCCAATTTCCCACATTTTTCTCACTGTGACCGAAACAAACAAAACTACCACACATTAGTAGGTCTTGGGAATTTCTATTATAACTGTTAAATCTATATTTAAATATTTGAATAGTGTTTTCAAAATGAACTTATTATTTTCTAAAAAAACAATGAATGCTTATTATCTAAAAACATACATGAAATCCAAAAGAAAAAAAAAAAGTAAAAGACTACTTACTATCTTATATACAAGGTAATATTAGAAATCAGATTAACCCTGGTGCCTGTGTGGCTCAGTCGGTTGAGCGTCTGACTTTGGCTGAGGTCATGATCTCACGGTTCATGAGTTCGAGCCCCACATAGGGCTCTGTGCTGACAGCTCGGAGACTGGAGCCTGCTTTGGATTCTGTGTGTGTCTCTCTCTCTCTCCTGTCCCCCCCACTCGTACTCTGTCTCTCTTTCTCTCAAAAGTAAATAGACATTAAAAAGAAATTTTAAAAAATCAGATTAACCCTGCTCCAGGCATTACTATTGTATTTATTAATAGAGGCTATATGGATAGGTAACCAGATATGTATGAATGGAATTTTTAAATAATAATTGGATTATACATGCCATTTTATTGCAAAGTATAATTTTAAAATATGAAATGTATTTTTCCTCTCTTGATGAAGTTTAATTTCTTATCTTTTCAGACAAAAATGGAAAACCTTGTTCTGAGCCTAAAAATGCATTTAATTTCTCAGTTGAGTTAAGAAAATCTGTCATAATTATTTGACAGTATTCAACATTGTTTATGAGCCATCCACTAACACCAATTAAAGAAGAAAACATTAGAATCGAGTTGGCCCTCAGTAATTGGGAGGAAGGAAAATTTTGTCTTTAGAAACAACCATAAGAGCTCTTCCATTTCAGTAACCGCCTTCAGGCCCTTCCCAGAGTCACTTTTGCTTTGAACCTGACCTTGTTAGAGGGTCTATCTCATTCTGTCTTTTACTGTGTTTACCTTCGACAATGAGGGCATGATTATCATTCCTCGATCTCTTTTCTCTTTGTGAAGACAGATGCTACCACTCGACAAGGGTCTGTCTTCTCCCTTAACTTCCTCCTCCCTTCACAGCCATGATAATTGCCTTTTGGTTAAGATATTTATCCAGAGTCTGAAAATTCACACGTGAAGAAATTAATGCATCTGTCTATCCATATACGTTATTTTCACAAACTGTATGTCCACCCTATACCAAAATGAGGCAGTTGTTGAACATAAGAAGTCCTATAAATTTTTAATGTGCTTTTTGTGCTTTGTTTCATTGGAGTTTACTAGTCTCACAAAAATTTTCAGAAGGAGATAAAGTATATGGCTCCTTTTTAAAAGACAGATAAATGTAAAGGGTGGCAGTTTAATGATTTACCAGAAGTCATAGAATGGATTATAATATAAGTGAAACTAGGAACCAGGTATCCTGGTTTCTAAAGCAGGACTTTCTCCACTACATCAAAACATACACTTTAGTAACTACTACCAGAGAAGATGTATGTGGTGTGAAATTCATAGAAGAGTACAGGGAGAATACTGCTTGTTGCATTTTAGTATATATGAACTACTGATGCTATTACAAATTTTTTTAAGCCCCAACAGATTATAGTTAATTTGATTTGGGAAAGACATTTTACTCAATTTTTTTTCATTCATTGCAGTCATTTCCTTTGACAAAGCTCATTAACTGAACTAAATATAGAAGAATAAGTTGTTCCATGTCATTTAAATTATTTGTAACGAGGTACAAATTTTTTTTCCACAGTTGATTCTTAATGGAACCAAATATTATTATGCCTGCTTAAAAAGAACTTTGAGTAGACCAATTAAGTATCTTTTTAAACGTTTTTTTAATGTTTATTTATTTTTGAGACAGAGAGGCACAGCATGTGTGGGGGAGGGACAGAGAGAGAGGGAGATGGAATCTGAAGCAGGCCCCAGGCTCTGAGCTGTCAGCACAGAGCCCGATGCAGGGTTCGAACTCAGGAACCGCGAGTATATGACCTGAGCCAAAGTCGGACGCTCATCCAACTGAGCCACCCAGGCACCCCAGTTTAAGGTCTTTAATTTGATTGACTACATTTTTATTTAAAGTTGCATTTTTCTTTCTGAGCTAAGACACTGATTTTAGAGACCTATAATTAAGTCAAAAGCTGAACAGTTTAAGTATCCATAACCTGGCAAATCATACATTCTTAGTCTGAACTCCCAATAATTAATGATTTGTCATTCCAGCATGTAAAAATAGGTTTAGAAATATTGTTCATGTAGGGAAATTATTTTATTTTTTTTAATTTTTTTTATTTTTTAAAAAATTTTTTTAACGTTTATTTATTTTTGCGACAGAGAGAGACAGAACATGAACGGGGGAGGGTCAGAGAGAGGGAGACACAGAATCTGAAACAGGCTCCAGGCTCTGAGCCATCAGCACAGAGCCCGACGCGGGGCTCGAACCCACGGACAGTGAGATCGTGACCTGAGCCGAAGTCGGACGCTTAGCCGACTGAGCCACCCAGGCGCCCCATGTAGGGAAATTATTTTAATGGAACTCCCATCTCTATTTCCTTGGTTATTTGCCTAGCTATTCTTATATGCGAGGACCTCTATGTCTGTGGTCTGGCTAACCTCCAAATTCCGTTAAGACCAAGTTATCCTCAAATGTGATGATGATTTATTTGAAAATCAGATCTATTGATTGACAGAACACATTTTCTTCTCCAGTTCTATTCATTGTGATTGCTGTGTTGAACCAATATATGAGCTAGAATAGTTCCTCATAGCTACTTAGCCTTTGGTACCTCCATACGTGGTTTGAAGCAGACTGTCGGATGAAATCTAGACTTAGGTTTCATGGCTTAATAAACTCAAAGGATTATCTCTGCACCATGGTTTTGTTTCAGGTTTATAATCCTTACAAAACTATAGACCACTCACTATTGCAGCTGAGGGACGAATCACTGGGTTTTATATAATGAATCCAGAGGATTGGAATGTCAGTGTGTGGCCTTGGCAGCAACTGGTCTTTTAATAATGGGATGAAAATGCTTCAGCAGCTCTAGCCTTAAATCTTTGGGGAAGTCATTTCACTGTAGGAATCTCACCATCGAAGTTTCTGATTTCACTGATCAAGGATGGGCCTCAGGAATTGGGAAAAGTTAAATGATCCTTAGGTGACTCTCATTTCCAGCCAAGATTAATTCCAGCCTAAACTGATATAGTCTCAGTAACGATAGATATACATCAGCTGGGTAGGAGACAGATGCCAAGTGATGCTCTAAGCTAAGACCAACTTGCTCTCTCTTTTGACAAGACCATAGCAAAGTGCACAGAGGATAAGGTAATCATATCTGCAAATGTTAGAAAAACAATTGGTGCTAGTTCTTTGACTTAGAATTATTTCTCTTGTGTTATGTTTAATTTCCCAATATAGTATGTATTCACTCCATTTACATAACCAGGATTTGGCTTGTTTTTCTGCAGATGAGGTTGGGTTTAGTGGCCATTGGTCTCAAGCACTCTTCTATACCAAAGACAGGAATAGGAATATAAATATAATAATATATAATATAATACAATATAATAATAATAATATATAAATACAATAATTTCTATTTTTTTCTGTCCTCATTTGTTTTAAGGATCAGACTACTACCAACTAATGTGAGCTTGGGCTATTTGGCTATAAGGAACTTAGTTTTGTTTATTTTACATATATATATATATATATATATATATATATATATGCATGTAAATTTTTATATGTAATATATTTTAATAGTATATTTTAATATTTATTACAAATAATATATTAATGTGCATTTCTATTATATATTAATATAATACTAATTATATTATATATTATATATAATTACTATAATACTAATTATATATGTGTGTGTGTACATATATATATATATAATGTGCATGAGAACAAAGACATGCTTTCCACGAGGTATTTTTTTTAAAGCCCCTTTTCTTATATTGGAGTTCTAGAGAATGAGATCATAAATTGAGGAAACAAATGAGAAGTTTTCAGATTTAAAGAACATTAGAAACTGGAATAATGGAAAAGATACCAAAGGGAGATAGGAAAGCAGTGGGAAAGCCAAAATGTGGTAAAGTATCTCAGTTCTCATTCTGGCTGTGCATGTGTGTGGGTTGGAAAGAAGGAAGGGGTGAATAAAGAAAGCTTTTCCAGAGAAGGAAAATATTTTGTTAAAAAGGTAATATATTATTTTAAAGTATTGGGTGAAGTATAATAATTTTGAGGGCAGCATATGGGTTGTATTAGCCCGATTTAATACAGTGAGTTATAAAATATATATTTTTGTTTAGTTAAACACAATGATCAAGTAACTGTAACTCATGTATCCTTAGAACAAAGCATTACACTCTTTTCAAATTGATATTATTGTTACTAATGCTAAATGTCTCCACCCTCCATCTCATTTCCCTAATTGGATGATACTTTATGCTAAAGAGAGGTCAACTTTTCTCTTAGTATTCAAAAGGTATAATAGTTACTGCTTTCAGTCATGTAAAAATACCTTCAACAACAACTTGTGATGATTTGCAATACTGTCCCTTATTGAAATATAATTTTAGAGAATTTTGACTAGTAAGTATACAGTTTTTCTGCATGAACTAAAAAGCTTCATATATATATTATAATGTATATTATAAGTTTGTGTGTATATTTGTGCATGATTCTCTCTCGGTGCTCCCCCCACCTCTGTCTTCCCACAAGAAGCGAGAGGAATTTCACTGATGATAGATACAACCTATATTATGATAGTGCCGTTACCTGGCATCTGGGTAGAATGATGTGAAACTAGAGAACTCTAAAGTGGTTGCTGTTATTTAGTAGTAATAGTATCGGGCATGTCATGACTATAGTAAATCCCAGCAGATGCCACTGATGAATATGTATTTGAGCATCTTTGGGTGAAGGGCCCAGTGGGGGACTAGTTTTGCCCTTGCCCATGTTAACGATTATTAGGCAACACTTTCAAGAAGTTTTAGAACAAGACTGAATACTATAGCTTAATAAACACACAATGAGAAAAAAGTACAATTTGTTCTTGAAAAACTTAACTGGATATAGATATACATGTGAATATATACATGTTCATAAATCTATTTACTTTTATTATACCTTAGGCATCATTGGTCCTAATTAGAAACTTGACTTGGTTTAAATCATATTTGTTGTGCCACAAAATGTATTACTCCAAAGAAGAAATTGTCTTTGATTTGCCCTCTATTTATCATGGAAATAGATGCTAACTCAGGAGCTTCATGAATTAATCATATGGTTGTTCCTGAGAAATCCTTTCCCTACAATGTAAAATCAGATACTGTACCAAAGGAAAGAGTTATGATTAGCTGTTTTTCTCCTTGTGTGTACAGTTCCATAGTCTAATCAATGCTGAGAAGAGAAAATTTTTTTTTTTTTCCTATTGGACAGCTGTGGATGAGCACCTGGCTTAGAATTGGAAGACCAGGTGCTATTTTTGGCGCACTATGTGGTGTCTTGGTCCCATCATTTATCTTCTTGGACTCTCTAAACGCTGATTTATAAAATGAAGGTGACAATTTGCCTCATAGAGGTATTTTAAAGGTTAAAATTTTAAAAAATCCTTTGTAATTGTAATGGACTATGCAAATAACTGCTACAATTTTTACTACAATTTATAAAGGATGTACATGGTATAAAATATGTAGCACTTCCTACATCTTACTTTGTTTTCTTTCCAAACAACTCCATTGAATAGTGTTCATGTTATCAATGACTACAAAGCAAACCATCCCACGTGAGTAGCTGAAGTCTTTCCACACAATTTTGTGCATCATGATTTTGAAAAGTCTGAGCTAGGAGGTGAGTCTCTGATCCACTGTGGTATCAGCTAGAACACCTAGGACCAGAAGATCCACTTCCAATATGGCTTCTTCACTCTCAGGTGTGTGCCTTGGTGCCCCTTAGCTTCTCTCTCTCTTTCCACCTTTAGAGCATATCCATGTGGCTTTGCCTTCTCACAGCCTGGTTATCTCAGAGTTGTCACTCTTCTGATATGGTGGCTGGCTTCCAAGAAAGAGGACCTATCAAGCCCAGTTAAGGGCTGTGCCCAGAAATGGCACAGCATCATCTCCACTGTATTCCACTGGTCGAAGCCATCAAAAGGACTGCATAGGTGCAAAGGGGAAGAAAAACAGACTCTATCCCTTCATAGGGTAATGGCCAGGTGAGCTGGGTTTTGAATCAGATCTGACTCATTGTCTTCTGTTTATGTTTTCAGATATGCATTTAATAAGTGAACACAGCTTCTTACACAACACACAAATACATACTATACACACAAAACATTATATGCAAAGCCAGCTATTACCTTAACATCTAGAAATATCCATTCACTTGACATTTGCTCTTGTTTTTGTTACATTCACAACTGATAGTTGTATAATCACCCTCAGGTGTTGAAAGTATATAGAACTACAAGGTGGAATATTTATATTTTATTTTCACTAAGCTACTTTCTGTCTGAGGAATAATAGAAGTTTAATGTCGAAGGCAGGGGATGATGAAAATATTTTAAGACATGGGTACTATGGAAGCAGCTACCTCCTCTGCATAAGACTAGTCATCTTTTTCTTAAGTTTGAAAGTGTGGAAATACATTTGTGGTATATATGATATATCAATGTGGGAGATATGACCACTTTATTCCTTAGAATAACAAGTATACCACAATCCTTCATTATGTCAGGACGGAGGGGATTTTTTTTTTCTAAAACTGTCGTGAGTTTTCCTATTAATGCTCACAGATGAATAGCATGAGCTCCACAATGGGTTTAGTAACCATGACAAAAATCTCACTGTGGCTGTCCTTCACTATTCTTAAATAGACATTGAGGCACCATTTGCTGTGTGTGTGTGTGTGTGTGTGTGTGTGTGTGTGTGTGTGTGTTACCTCATCATTTTCCATCCATTCTAGGGAAATTCCAGCATCAATTTTCCTTTGCTAACGATCCTTAGTTTTGCCTTCTTGATGCTCATATCTCTAGCTTTTTTTTTCATCTTCTGTTGACTCCCTTCCTGATAAGATCTGACCTTTCAGTACAATAAAATACACTTGGGGAAGACTCACATCATATGAAATTATCAGGACCTTGAGCCCTGTTATGGGGCCCCTTTTTGCTTCTGTCTATGTTCCCATTCTCTCCTATGCTATGAATCTGATTTATATGAAGGGGATCACAACCTCAAATACCTGTAAGTAACTCATAGTAAATCTAGATGAGTAAGATGAATAATGCAGACTAGATACAAACACAACAGGGTCTTCAAGGTTATCTTTTATTCCCTTATATCTGGTTCAGACATGAGTAAATAGAAATATTTTCGACTCTAAGAAAAAGTTTCATCAATAGCAACTGACACTCAGACTCGCTCTGGAAGAACGAG
Source organism: Panthera leo (assembly GCF_018350215.1). Taxonomy (NCBI): domain Eukaryota; kingdom Metazoa; phylum Chordata; class Mammalia; order Carnivora; family Felidae; genus Panthera; species Panthera leo. The sequence continues at coordinate 106,791,578 of NC_056680.1, read as the reverse complement.
GGACAGGATGAGTAGGGAACAGTGGAGAATATGACAAATGGAAGGACAAAAGCTGTATAGAAGAGGTGCAGCCTTTACTCAGCTTCAGGTCCCTGGAGACACAAAAGAATACACAGCTAGCATTACCATATCTCATTTTATGCAAAGTCTCTTGAATTTTAAATGGTGGTGACTATTTAAAAACAAAATAAAGTTCTGTGTAAGTCAAGAAAATATTTCTGTGGGCCAGCTGTGGACCACTAGTTTATAAATCTATTCTTGGCTCTTGACTCTTTTCTTTCTTTTGGGCTCTAGATTCATACCCAGCTACTCCTATGAGATCTTTTATCAAATACCTAAATCTACATGTATTAACACATCCAAATCAGAGCTCTTACTATTTTTCCCTCAAATTTTCCTATCCTAGAAAAGCACCATCAGCTTAGCAATCTACCTTAATCATCTTATTTCTCTTCTTCCCCATAACTCAGCTTATCAACAAGTTAGGTCACTTCTGATCCCCAAAATATAGCTAGAACAACACATCTACCTCTCCCCATCTTCACTACCACTTTCTCAGTCTTTGCTCAATTTCACATTCCTGGACAACACAATAGCCTTTAGATTGGTCTCTCTGCTTCTCTTCTTCTCCCTTTTTAATCTATATTGTATCAGCACTGGAGAAATATCAAATGACAATAACAATAAAAGCATTATTCCTCCACTAGAATCTTTCAGTGACTTCCCATTGCAATTGGGGTAAAAGCCATGATCTTCTCCATGTCCTACCTCTTTATAACACCCCCACCTCATTCACTGTTCTTGGGCCATATTAGTCTTCCCGATGCCATTGAAGGGGGCAAGATCTTATCCATCTCAGGATCAGAGTGTTTGATTTGCACCTGGTGCTTTGAATAGTTGGCTTCTTCTCAATTTCGTGTCTCAGCTCAAATATCTCCTCAGAGACATTTCCTGACCATCTTATCTACAGGAGCTCCCTCCACTCAGTATCTCTGTATCACATCACCTACTTTATTTTCTTCATTAGTACACTGCTGTTATTTTATAGCTTTATATATTTCTTGACTAGCTATAACCTCCCCACTGGAATGTAAACTCTATGAAGGCACAGATTTCATGTGTCTTGTTTGCTTTAGTAGTCACAGTATGTAGCCTGGCATTTGCCAAATAAATATTTGAGGGAGCAAATGGTTTGAACACCTAGAGGGACACATTTGGCATGAAGACATCACCATTATGCAAAAAGCTTCAAGTTCTTAACATGTCCTGTGTTACCTGGGCCTACCTGCATCGATCACTACAGTTAGCACCAACTTGGCTAACTCTTTGGGAACCAGCCATGTAATTCCTCACTTAGTATTGTGATACATGCTGTTTCTTCTGCCCAGAGTGATCTTTCAACTCATATTGCTTTTAGCTATCTAGCTCTTATTTTGTTTGTCCTCACATTTCAACTGAATGTTGTTTCACAGTGAAGATTCCCCTGCCTGCCTCACATCCCACCTCCTGAGACCCCCACCTCAAATATGCTTTTATGTACTTCTCGTTTGTATCCCTTATTCCAATTGTAACCATCTCATTTTCTTATTACTTGTTTACCCTCTGTAAGGACCGAGTCTGTCTCATTTACTGCAACATCAATAGCTTTGTACAAACTTCCCAGAGCAGAGTTGCTGCTAAATAAATATGCCTTGACAAACATTTGTCAATGAGCAGCAAATGAAAATACAGAACTCACTTTTCTGCCATCTGTGTTCCCTCAGAGTACAAATTAATTAACATTAACAGAAATTAATTAACTTATCACCCTAAATTACTAATATAGGGCCTTCATTCCCTAAAAAAAGTCCTCCTCCATTATTTTTAGGAAATCTTGAGGGATTTTCATGTCTGCTCAAGAACTGCTGTCTGCGACCAGGAAGTCTGCTGTTTTCTCTCCTCCCTCCTGACCCACAGCTCTATTAATGTTTGCCATCAAAGGAGCTGTCTGAAGGTATTCTGACACTGTCCCCCAAGTTCTCAGCAAGGTAGACTTCCATTTGTTACCTTTTGGTACCACAGCTGATCTCTGCCACCCTATGTGCTACTGAGGCTCTAGAAATGTTGCGTGTTTTCAAACATTCTGTGTGGACCTACTCTGCTGAGTTACATCCAGAAAAGCGAAAAGGGCCCTCATTCTCTCTTGGATTACACCTCATAACAGTAATGACATCTTGTAGTCCAGTGCTCTTCAGATTTTTTGGAGAAGACTATGTTCGATTACTTATTTCCTTATGCTTTTTAAAGGATAGAGGTGGCCACCTCTCTTAGGGTTCAGGCACAAATTCCAATGAAGCCCTGATTCAGTGACTGTTCCATGACTTTCTCAGAGCCACTCTATCCTTCTGATAATTGAGGCTTCTGATGTGGCGCAGACACATCTTTTCATAAGAAGAGGGTCTTCTTATATCACTCACACACATAGATTCCTGGAGAACATGTCTCAGGCATTTTGCAGATTTGGAATACAGTGGAAGATCCTCAAAATCTGCTTCAAATTTTGTTTCAAGGAAGAAAACAAACAAACATAGAAGTCGGAATCTGGGATCTGTATTGAGGTCTAATGGAAAATGCTTTGCAATTCCAAGTGAGCAAAAATATTTTTTTCTCCCACCTGTCTAGGTTCTTGACTGAGACCTCCTTGTAATATAAGGCAGATTAACAGGAGAAAAATAAACAGAAATGTAATCAGATGCATATCTCCTGTATACATGGGAGGTACCCAGAAAAACTGAGTAACTTCCAGAAATAGCCCAAGCTACCACCTTAACATCTCCAACTAAAGACAAAGATGTTGAGGGTTGGGATCAGGAAGGAGGCCAGTTATGGGAGATTACTAGGAAAAGCACAGTAAAAAAGGTAAGGTTTTTATACAGATTTAAGTTCAAGCCTTCAGCATTGATAGGAATTTCTAGGGATTTAGGGGCACCTGGGTGGCTCAATTGGTTACGTGTCTGACTTCAGCTCAGGTCACTATCTCAAGGTTCCTGTGGTGGAGCCCCACATCCGGGCTCTCTGCTCTCAGCCTGCTTCAGATCCTCTGTCCCCATCTCTCTGCACCTCCCCAGGTTATGTGTTCTCTCTATCTCTCTCAAAAATAAATAAATTAATTAAAAAAAAAGAATTTCTAGAGATTTAGGGTCAGCCTTGTCTTCCTGGTACAGGGAGGCAGACACCCTTACAAATGGAGATTTTTTTTTTCCCTCACAAATGTAAATGTCTCTTACAAAAGGGTAACTTCTATTCAGTTTTCAAAGGTTTTCTAATTTCTGCTCTTTCTTAAAGATAATCCTTATACTAAAGGGGCATATTTTGAAGTCACAAATTCTCCCCTTTACAATTCTAGCATGATGAACCGCTCCATATCATGATGTATTGTGACACTTTACAAAGGCAAAATAATTAATATGGTTTCAGCATCACAGAGCCTGTAAAGGGCCTAGGTTTCAGATATATTTATAGCAAATCCATCATAATATTCAGGGATCCCAGCCAAAGCCTCTTTCCTTCTCCCTTTTCCCTTACCATCACGTAAGATAGCAAGGAATGCCATATGCATATAAAAGGGGAAAATGCTGATGTGAGACTAAAGACAGGGAATGCTATGGAACCTGCTCTTTGGCAGGGAATGTTTTTTCAATGTGTAGTGACTAAACTTTTCCTTAGAAAAATTTCTCCATTCCGATAAATCTGCCATGCTTTATGACCGAAATGCAAAACAGGATGATAGACACACGCTAGAGACGGCCTGACCTGCCTTTTACTGCCTTCCAGGAGCCAATTTGAGCTCTGAGCAGTGAAATGTGTCAATGCTTGAGAAATACAGAAACATCAGGTGACAATTCAGAAGAGGTCTGCTGTGAACAAAATAGAAATTTTACTCTTAGAAAATTAGTAGAGACAGAACAACCTGGGAGTGCAAAGGTTCAAAGCAAAAGGAATAAAACTAATTAAGAGAAGCAAAGATAGACTGAAGGAAGACTTGGCCAGTTCTTAGGCCGTGCTTGTAAAGAGAGATCAATGGGAAAGTTGAATATGATTGGAAAAAAAAAAAGCATTACTCTATACAACTTACTCTAGCACAAATTTCATATATATTACATTTGAAATATTTATATTGTGTGATTTATGAATGTGTCCACATCACGACTGACAAGAATTGACACTATGCTTTGTATGTTTTTGTTGATTTTCACTCCATACATGAAGTGATGGAAGCCAATACTTCATGCCAATGATGAGGGGGTTGTAAGGAAGTACTATTTTACAGAAGATATCTATCTGTGTATTCAGATGTGCTCGTTCTGATTCTTGTAATTAAATCAAACTCCCACCAGGGGGAGTAAGGGAATAAATCTCAAAGCCCTAAAGCCAGGCACCTTTCCAACTGAAGGTACACTGGATTCCACAGGGAACTGCTCAGTATTTTTTTCTTTTTTTTTTCTTGGTGAATCATTTGCAGCCTGCGTTTCACTGTGGGAAGTTTCTTTCAGATTTATTTTCTTTGGTTTTTCAGCTGCTTTTTTTAGTTGTAAATCCGTGCTGTGGTTGAGCAGTAAAGCAATATTCCAGCAAACTCCAGCAGGAAAATATTTTCTTACAGGATTTCTAAAACCTTGCATAATCAGTTACAACAGAGCCTTCCCCAGTGCCTTGCCAAAGGTAGCACTCTGGTAACTAAGCCTGGGGACTGGAAGAGGGAATAAAATTAGATGGGTAGGGGACCTACTGCATAGAGAAGCTCTGGGAACAGCTTAATGACTCAGAATGATGAACTGGGGAAGCAGGCAGGTCAGCACAATAGATGCAATTAGCAAATGCGATTAGCATCAGCATATAAATCCCTCCCCCTTGACATTCTCTTTTGTATTGCCACGGCAACTCTGGCAGCCTCCTCCTTTCCCACCTCCTCCATTTCAGCAGCCCCAGTCTCCCTCCCCTTCTCACTAACTGCCTCTGACCTTGGAGTTGATGTTAAACACAGTGCACCTGGATTAACATGTGTCTGGGGGTGGAGAAACAGAAAAAAACAAAAAACAAAACAAAAAAAAAACCCAAAAAACAGGCGGGGAGAGTGAGGACTTAGGCTTTGCAGTTGAGCTTTTTTGTTGTTGGTTCACACTCTGTTCAGGATATAGCCTGTGTCATTTGGGGAATGTTTTATTCCCGTTTGTTTTTAAAACTATGGGCATCAGCTGGCGTGAAACATACCTTTCTTTTCACCTCAACATGGGAGTTTGCAAACTGAGAGATGTGCATCCAAGCACTTCACTGTGTGCTCTCAGTATACCTTTTGCACATTTAAATCTTCTATGGAGCTAGTTTGTTGTAAGATAAGCAATGTATCAAGTTAATTTCATTGGTTGCTCTCAGCCAGAAATTGTGAAAAGCAGCATAGCAATTCAGGAAAATAAATGGGAATGGCTAAGTATAATATATGTGACTATATACTAGTAACATCTGAGAAGTGATATTAAAAGAAGATGGTGGGGCACTTTAATTTTCTGATTTAAACAGTTTTGGGGCACTTGGGTGGCTCAGTCAGTTGAGCATCTGACTCTTTATTTTGGCTCAGGTCATGATATCAGGGTCATGGGATCAAGCCCCTTGTTCCACTCCAGGCTCCATGCTAAGGGTGAAGCCTGTTTGGGATTCTCTCTGTCTCTCCCTTTGCCCCTCACCCCACTTGTGCACGTTCTCTCTCTCTCTCTCTCAAAAAAAAAAAAAAAAATTAAACAGTTTTGCTTTTTATTACCTAATTAAGCAAATATATAATAGTTTTAAAAATATGAAACTAACCCTCCATTTTTTAAGTCATTTAAAGATAAAGACATTCTGATCAGTTGGGGAAAAAGAAGACATAGAATTAAATGAGGCAAATATCTCCAATAATAGCAAAACCTTTACTGGCACTCTGCATGCCAGGCATATTCTAAGCACTCATGTGATTCTCACAACAACCCTAGGATGTAAGTATTTTTATCTCATATTTTTTTCAGATGAGGGAACTGAGGAATACAGCAATTTGGCCAACTTACTTCGCTCTGAAAACTACCATGCTATACTGCCTTTCATTTTCAGAATTCTCTGGCGGCACGATTTGTTTATGACAAAAGAGAGAGAGCAAAGGAAAGGTAGGCAGCTTGATAACACGAAACATATTAACCTTCATGTCAGCTTGACTTTGGTCTAGTAAAGAATCTTATAGATTTTGAAGTCAGCTAGAAATATGTGCACATTAAGACTTCACCATTTAGTATCTGGCAGGCCAGTGTCTCAGCCTCAGGATTGACAGGTAAAATCGATCTCCTGAAAGCAACCTCTCTTCCAACCTGCCCACTTTCCCTTAGATTGTCATCCTACCCTCCTGTGTCCCCTGCTAGTCTCCTCCCCCCCCCCCCCCAAGTTTTGGATACTCCCTTCCTTCCTGCCAGAGTAGAAAGGACTTGGTAAACTCCCTAAGATAGCAGCTTAGTTGCACAGTTCCTTTCCTTGCGGTATTGACCTTTTAAAAAAAAGGACCCATGTAGAAATGAAATGCTTTCTTCAAAGACAGTTTCCTTATGAAATAGTGTGGGGATGGAATTTTTACTGCAATACACTGACTTGTATTACTTGTATTACTTGCAATACAATGACTTGACCTGTCATTTGCATTTCCATTTAAGCCTCAAGTGTACTTTTCTCCACATAAGTCACAGGTATAGCACATACAGATATATAGAAATGTGGAGAGACTTTGTAAAAATACTTTGCTTACCTGCAGTGCCTCCCCATAAATGAGCTAAGGCAATGGAGCCCTGATGTACGCCTCTCAAATTTTCATGTGGCTTTCCCTTCAAGGGCCTTTTAATCAGAAAAAATAAAAGACAACTACTCATTTAGCTTTTTGTTTTCAGTTTTCTTGAACTATAATTGACATGGAAACACATGTACATTTAAGGTGTACTTAAAACGTGTCTATTAAACTATAAAATGATTACAACCATAGCATTAGATAACACCTCCATCACATCACCTAATTGCCATTTCTTTCGCGTGGCGAGAACATTTAATACTGCGTCTTTCCTACTTACTTCAAAGTTCAAGTGTATAATGCAGTATTACTAACTGTAACCACTATATTGTACTCTAGATCCCCAGAACTTATTCATTTTATAACTGGAAGTTTATACTCTTTGACTAACATCCCCCCATCCCCTCAACCCCCAGCCCCTGGTAATCACTGTTTACTATTTCTGTGAGTTCAGGTTTCTTTAGCTTCTACTCATAAGTGATATCATACAGTGTTTGCCTTTTTCTGTCTGACTTATTTCACTTATCATGATTCCTTCAAGGACCAACCATGTTATCACAAATGACAGGATGTCTTTCTTTCTCATAACTGCATAATCTGTTATATCCATCTATCTGCTTTTCATTCATGTGCTGACAGACACTCAGTTTGTTTCCATGTCCTGGCTGTTGTGAATAATGCTGCCATGAACATGGGGGTTTATATATCTCTTGAAGATCCCGTTTTTTGTTTTTTTGTTTTTGCTTTGTATATATACCCAGAAGGGAGATCACTGGATCACATGGTACTCCTATTTTTTTTAAACTTTTTGAGGAACCTCTATAGTGTTTTCCACAACAGCTGCCCTGATATACATTCCAACCCCAGTGCACAATGGTTCCTTTTTCCCTACATCTTCCCCAACACTTATTATTTCTAGTCTTTTTTAAAATTTTTATTTATTTAAGGAATCTTTACACCCCTCATGGGTCTCAAACTCATGACCCCAAGATTAAGAGTCACATGTTCTTCTGACTGATCCAGCCGGGAGCCCTTTATTTCTAGTCTTTTTCATGACAGTCATCCTAATAGGTGTGAAGTAATATCTCATTGTGGTTTTGATTTGCATTTTTCTGGTAACTAGTGATGTTGAGTACCTTTTCATGTACCTATAGGGTCTTTGTATATCTTTGGGGAAAAATGCCTCTTTGGTTCTTCTGCCTAGTTTTTAATCAAATTGTGTGTTTGTGTGTCTGTGTGTGACTGTGTGTTGCTATTGAGTTCTATGACTTCTTTATATATTTTGGGTATTAACCTCTTATAACATGCTTGATTTGTAAATATTTTCTCCCATTTCATAGGCTGCCTCTTGGCCATTTAATTTTAGATAACATACTTGAATGCATTGTTTACATGGTTCATCTCCCAGAAAAACCTGCTGCCCTTATTACAGACTCTGGGCTTGAGAGGTTGGCAACTATTATTTAAGACTAGACCATAGCTAGTTCATTGGCTAGAATGCTTGCTTTAAGCCCATGAGGATCTAAAACTTTCCTTGAGCTATATTCAGGCTACAACTTGTTAAACACTAGAGAAAAAAAAGAAAAACAAAAAAACAACAGTGGTACTCTTGTTCAGAAAGTGAATTTGGTTATATGTCCCAGCTGCTCTGTTGAGGCCATACGGTTTGACAACTTCCTGAGAACAGATTTGGGGGAGTGGAAATTTTGAATTTAGAAGAAAATCTCTCTCCCAACACACACGCATGCGCATACACACACACACACACACACACATCTCTATCTCTTTGGCTTGAATGTTTAGGGAATATTAACATTCCTAAAGGAAAGATATCTCCGCTCTGCTCTTAGGAAACATCAGCAAAATGGGAGGGGCATGGCTAGAGAGCTTCTGGCCAATGAGAATGACTTTGGCTTCACCTAAAAGAAAACCCCAACTTAAAATAGTTCAAAAAATTAATGCTTTATTATTTTTCCTTTATGAGGAGCCTGGAGATGAGCCACTCCCAGGGTGGGTTGAATTAGAGGATCAACAGTGTAATCAAGGATAGTCTCTGTCATGGTCATCACTCCCTCCTGCCAGACTCACAACTTTGGCTTTCATACTTGGAACTTTGTCCTTTGGTGAATGCAATATTATACCATACTTCCAAGAATAACATCTTCAAAGTACAACAACCAATGTCCCAAAGCAAGTAATGGTGTGTGGGGAAGAACATGTAACCTCCCTGTACACCTTTTGAACCACCCAGTAATCTTCCCAGGGGATACCTCAACCCATTTACCTCCAGCCTTCCATCGAGTTCCATGTTCTGGTTTCTGAATTTGTCACTAGCAAGAAGAATGCCAGTACCTTGATTGAAATAGATCCACCCCAGCTTAACCTGAGACAATTGCCATCAGAGGGATTTCATTAGCAAAGAAGTAATAGGGGAATGGCAGCCAATGTCTAGGCAGGAGCCTTTGAGCCAATTCAAGAGACAACCTAGGAAGCCAGTTGTAAATCATCTCTTTTCCTCTATCTCCTGTCTGTTAACCCTTGGCCTTGAGTGATGTCCTGAGAACCTCATTTAATTTTGTTGTGGGCTTCATAGACAAGGTGTGGCCAACCTGAGCCAGTGTAGTAAGTGGGAGAACATCATAACCTGGAGCCAGCAATGTTTTGGCAGCCACACTAGTAAGATCCACATGAGAAAGAAGAATCTGTGATCAGGAGTTGAGACTGTGCCATACATCTGCCCTTCCCCAAGTGTACATTTTCTGCTACCGTGTTCTCCTAGGAGGATTCACTAGGATTCACTCAATGCATTTTACCGGAGCCTGTAGCAAGGAGTCATTTTTCTAGGTACTAAGGATACATCATTGAAAAAAACAGACAGTATTTCACATCCACAGAGCTTATATTTTAGTGGAGCTGGTGAGGAAAGAAACACTAAAGACCAAAATAAATAAGTAAATCATTTAGTACATAGAAGGTCAGAGCCCTGTGAAAAAATAAAGCAGTGAAGGAGTAGGGAGGGCCAGGAACTGCCTTCAACAGAGTAGTCAGAAGTAACCTCACTGAGGGGCCCCTGGGTGGCTCAGTCGGTTAAGTGTCTGACTTCAGCTCAGGTCATGATCTCATAGCTCGTGAGTTCAAGCCCCACATCAGGTTCCGTGCTAACAGCCCAGAGTCTGGAGCCTGCCTTGGATTCTGTGTCTTCCTCTCTGCCCTCCCCTGCTCGTGTTCTCTCTCTGACTCTCTCTCTGTCTCAAAAATAAATAAAAATTTTTAAAAAAATTAAAAAAGAAGTAATCTCACTGAGAAATAACTTTTGAGAAAATACTTGAAAGAGGTCAGGTAGCCAATCATGAAAATATATTTGTGGGACAAGCTTTCCAGAGAAAAGGAGCAAGTACATAGACCCTGTAGTGTGAAGAAGCTGATATCCATGAAGGACACCAGTGAAGCCAGAGTGGGGTGATTGAGGGTAAAAGACAAAGTCAGACAGGAATCTGAGGAATGGGAACTCAGAGGTCGTAGTCGGGATTTGGGTTTAGATTCAGAGAAAGATGAGAAATTAGCAGAAGGTTGTCCCCATAGTAGAGACCTGTATTGATGTATCTTCTTTTGGAGAATGGACATAAGGAGGTAGGGTGAGAAGTACAGAGGCCAACTAGAATCAGGCTATGGCAATAAACAGGTGAACAATGATCACAGTTGGGATCAAGATGGTGGAAAAGAGGGATAACAAGGATGGTTTCTGCATAGACACACACACACACACACACACACACACACACACACACACGTAACCCCAAAAGAACTAGTTACAGGGTGAATGTGGCACTTGCAAAAAAGAGGAGCTGACTGCAGACTATATTCTTTTATTAAAGGGTTTTTTGCTTTCTTAATCATGATTAGTCAGCACTTAGCACAATGCTACATCTAAAGTGTTAAAATGGGTTAAATATAGAGAAAAACAAAGCACACCTGGTGGAGGGTCCAAACCATCACTATGAGTAGGGAAATAAAATAACCAAAGTCACAACAACAGAGAGGAAGTAACACTCTCCAAAAACACCTCTTGAAGGGCCAGGCCCTGGACAGTGTATGACCCCTCTTTAATATAGCAGTGCTCACAGGTGTAGAGCACAAAACAAGCTTTTAAAACATATAAGAGACAGAAAACTAGCCAAAGTGATGAAACGGAAGAATTCGCCTCAAAAGAAATTCCAGGAAAAAGTGACAGCTAAAGAATTGATCAAAACAGGTATAAGCAATATAACTGAACAGGAATTTAGAGTAATAGTCATAAGATTAATCGCTGGGCTTGAAAAAAGCATAGAAAACAGAGAATCTATTGCCACAGAGATCAAGGAACTAGAAATAACAGTGATGAATTAAAAAATGCTATAAATGAGGTGCAAAATAAAATGGAGGCAGTCACAATATGGATTGAAGAGGAAGAGGGGAGAATAGGTGAATTAGATAAAATTATGGAAAAAGAGGAAGCTGAGAAAAAGAGAGATGAAAAAATTCTGAATCACGAGGGGAGAGTTAGAGAACTAAGTAATTCAATGAAATGGAACAATATCCATATCATAGGAGTTCCAGAAGAAAAAGAGAGAAATGAGCCAAAGGTTTACTGGAACAAATCATAGCTGAGAACTTCCCCGATCTGGGGACAGAAACAGACATTGAAATGCAAGAGGCACAGAGAACTCCCTTCAGACGTAAATTGAATCGATCTTCTGCCTGACATAGCATAGTGAAACTGGCAAAATACAAGGATAAAGAGAGAATTCTGAAGCCAGCTAGAGATAAACTGGCCTTAACATACAAAGGTAGACACATTGGGGTAGTAGTAGACTTATCTAGTGAAACTTGACAGGCCAGAAAAGAATGGCAGGAAATCTTCAATATGATGAACAGGAAAAATATGCAGCCAAGAATCCTTTATCCAGCAAGCCTGAAAATGGATTCATTGCAACCAATTCTATAATTTTTTAAGGGACATGGTTAATAGTGATTGAGTTTTCTACTACAAAATGGGATGGGGTTCCACATTCCAATCCCTGCTCTTTTGGCATCTAATTTTGTTACCTTGGGCAAGTCACATCATCTTTCTAGATCTCATTCTGTTTCATGTGTAAAAGTAAAGTGGCTTTACCAAATCATCTGAGCTACATTTCAGATTCATCATTTTGTAGTTCTTTGTGTGTGTTATCTGGTGAGGCAAACAGTTCGTTCTTCATATGTAATTGAGAATAATTATAAACATGTCACACAGAAGATTATCAAATGACTTTCTGTCAAAATGAGCTTGAGAACTATTTTATTTCAGAAACAAAAAACAGGATTATTTTAAAACATCACTAGTCTATAAATTGTAGACATTTCTAAAGGTCTGATGATTGAGCCATAGAAATAAGATAATATCAACATTTACAAATAAGACAGTATCAATAATGTGTTTTGTAAGTTTGAATAAATTGCAATTTTTGCTTCCCCCAAGGAAAGATATATCTGTTGGTCTCTTTTGACCTAATTGTAAACCATCAAGAAGAAATGTCAGGTAAAATCAAAGGCATTAGTTTTGTTTTGCTTTTTTTCTTTCAGTATGTCTGAGCAGATTCCTATTTGTATCATCCATTAATTTAGTTCTATAATATTAATTAAAAAAATTTTTTTTGAAAGACTTAAATTTTCTGAATGTTCTGTGGTCAAAGTCAGCCCTCAATAAGTTAGTTTTCTTGTTTTTTTTTTTTTAATTTTTTTTTGACGTTTATTTATTTTTGAGACAGAGAGACAGAGCATGAATGGGGGAGGGGCAGAGAGAGAGGGAGACAGAATCGGAAGCAGGCTCCAGGCTCTGAGCCATCAGCCCAGAGCCCAACGCGGGGCTCGAACTCACGGACCGCGAGATCGTGACCTGGGCTGAAGTCGGACACTTAACCGACTGAGCCACCCAGGCGCCCCTCAATAAGTTAGTTTTAAGTAGTAGTTTTTTATCCTCCTACTTATAGAATCTGGTTACATATTTTCAAGAAACTATTTTTTTTTATAAATTATTGTTATAGGTGAGCTATTTAAATGCTATTCATTATTTCATCCATTCACTATACATCTAATGGGCCTACTATGGGTCAGACGCTCTTTTACCTGTTGAGGACAGAACTGCAAAGTCCCCAGAGCTATAGAACTTTGCTTATGGTCTACTTCATAGTCACTTTCTACATGTCAAATGGACTAACTTAGAAGAAGCTAGGGTATAATCTTGCCTAAGGGTGTTTAGAAATGTAATTCTGGTGCACCTGTGTGGCTTAGTCATTTAAGGAACCAACCCTTGATTTTGGCTCAGGTCATGATCTCATAGTCATGAAATTGAGCCCTGCATGGAGCTCTGTCTTGAGTAGAGAGTCTGCTTGGCATTCTCTTCTCTCTCTCTCTTTCCCTCTCTGCCCTTCCTCCACTGGCTCACATGCATGCATGCTCTCCCTCTCCCTCTCTCAAAATAAATTAATGGACTTAAAAAAAGAAAGAAATGTAATTCTTAAGCAAACATTGCCTCATATGTTTAAATCTAGTTATTAAGTAATATTTGTCATTTGTCATTCTTTAACTGTTAGTAGCCTTGCCTAGCACTGCTAAGTAAACTGGCATCTTTAATTTTCCATAGGCAAATGATTTTTCAGCTAGACCAATGGACCTCATTTGTGCATTTCAATAAACAAAGCTACGGTGGTTTTGAATAAAGAAAATGGATTGGGAATCAAGGCTCCAGCTCCAGCCCTGACAAGTACTGTAGAAGCAAGCAAGTTGTGCAACTTGTCTGAGCTGAGGCCTCATATGTAAAATAGAGTCTATAAATGAGTGCCTCTTAAGGTTTTCTTGAGGCTCTAGTGAAATAGTATATCATATTATTCTAAACTATTCTAAACTCTAAACGAGTATACTATCATGCTGAAGTCTAAAATACTATTCTTAGTTTTAAAAAACAACAATCAAATTTGTTGTAGAACTATAAATAATGCATCCACATTAAAGAGAGTAAAAAGATACATTGCTTCTAATTAACTTGAAAATTTTAATCCTCACATTATTTCATTCATTAAACATATCAAGTGAGAGAATTCCTGAAAATGGATCAGTTCATTTCTGTTTTCTTCAACTTGGTACTGGCAAATCAGAATAGCACACTCGAAACAGAGTGTGACAGAAAAGAAAGTGTGTTTAGCTCTGTTTATCCAAAAGAGAATAAGCAAGGGTAATCCATTTCAAAATGAGAGTTTAATGCATCCAAAACAACACAAATGACTTATGAGCATATTTTTTTTCTTATCTCTAGGGTTATAACACCCTTCAGAAATTTACTAAAGGTGACAAAGGTGTTCTGCAGGTACTATCGATTAACTGATCAATGAGATAATAAAATAAGGTACCCACTGATTTTTAGAATCTTAATAGAGAATGGAAAATGAATAGCACTAACCAAAAGTCTATTCCTACAGATAAGTTAAAATGGTCTTTTAACCTCCCACAATCAATTTAAAGACTCCAGTGGACAGAATATAAATAATGGCTATGCCCAATGTAGAATGAAGCATAGGTTAACTACTAAGTGCCTTATCACTCATCTCAAGCAGAACAAGCCATCATTTTTAACGGAATGTTAGCCTCATATTTTACTTTCTCTCTCTCTGATAACATCCTATTCTAGTGGCTTGCTAAGGAAGGTGTTTTCTTTTAAAATATAGACTTTAAATATTTACAGGGAAGCATTTTATCTTTACCTATGTAGCATTCCTCTAAATGGTTAAATACTTCATGATGATATCAGAGAAAGTAATGTCTGAAAGAAGAAAAAATATATAAATATGATGGAGTACATTATTAACTAGCATTTCTTCTTATTAAAGATCCTGGTGCCTAGTTATGTGATCCACATTAGAAAATAATTCACTAAATTCCCTTGTTTGCTTGATGAAGTACATAACCTTTATGGATCTGGGAATTGCAGCAAGAAATAGACTAACATATATCGACATTTAGGTGACATTCAAAAATTGAACAGAGGAAAAACAAACACCAGATACAAATATCATAAGTGGTTGACTTACATTATGTTATATCACCATTTAAATAAATTAATCACATAATAAGAGTCTTACATAGAAAACGAATGTATTTGGGGAAAGTTTCAGCTCATAAATTGGTATGTAATGTGTGTCTCACATAAACACCTCTAAAGCTGTTCCTTTCTTCCATACAATAGCAATTGAATATTTGATGGAAATTACTTAATAGCTGTGTTCCACTTGTCTCATGCAGCTTCCCACCAATTTTGAGTAAGGAAAAGATTGAAATTAGAACTAAATTGTTATGCCATTAACAAAATAATAGGTAAGAACTCCCCCCAAATACAGTGAAATAATAAAGACCTGAGCAAATCTGTACTGAACACATTCATTTCCACCACACAATAACCTAGGTCAATATTTCAAAAAGTAAATACAAGAGAAGAGAGGTGAAAATAATTGTTAAAATGCACCACGATTCTCTACATGCACAAAGGTGGGAGGTGATCATTTTAAGAAAGTCTTAATATTGGATTTGATAATATAGATTCATTAGAATTTCTTTCATAAATAAATCTTAAGTTAATTTACTTTGAGTATTTTCTCAAAGGTCAAATAGAAGATAATCAGATAATATGTCCTAACAGAAGTAGATAAAATTAGAAATTCACTGTAGTGGGTGCTGAGCTACACTAATCCAGGTGAGGACCAACATGCCAGTAGTTTTTCCAGTGCCTGGGAGTCTTGTCTGGCTCACAACTAAGACCCTCCCCAAGAACTGCTTTCTGCCAAAAGGAGCTATATCTCCACTGACTGGTCAAGGTGGGAGAGGGTGCAGAGGTGAATGCTTTTGCCTCAGTATGGGAAATCTCTAAAAGGAGCACCAACTCCAGAGCTTCGAAGGGATCACCTAAGTCCTCTGTGTACACTCTATTGCATTTCACCTTCTCCTTCTGCTCAGTCACACCTGCTTCCTTAACTGCCAGATGTTGTTCTGGAGAGCTCCAAATAAACCATGTTCATGCAAATGTCAGTCTTAGAGTCTGCCTCCTAGGGAATCTAACCTTGGCATTGGCCTCCTCCCTAATTAATTATATTTTGAAACTGCATACACTATAACAGGAAATTGGAAATACTCTGCATTTTATTATTACTCTACTGTAATTTTATTAAAATGCTTTGCTTATTTGTCTCAAAAATTCTTATAATGCTCTCCTTTTTTCCCTCTCCTATATTCTTCATCAAATTCTGATCACATCAAGAATATAGGACATTGACTTTTTTCTTTTCTAGATGCATGGTTTAATAAGGACAAAAATTTTGAAAGGTCATTGAATCCAGTTTTAGTTATAGTTTCAAAAGCCAATAGACTATGAACATTCTATTCAGTCCTCCAAATTAGCATTAGTCATCTCTATTTGAGACATCCCTGTCTGACAGCTCATTCAGATTTATATTCCCAGACTTGGGCTACTCTAAAAATGAAGCTTAAAAGACATAAACGAAGAGTTATATCAGGAACACTGCCAAATTTCTATTAGGTGCAATGCATATTTAAAAAAAGACACTTTAAATATACTAAAAAAAATTACCCACTATTTAATGATGCTTAGTATCTGCTATATACTACATTAGGCACTTTTCATATATCGTCCCTAAACCACACAATATATTATAAGACAGGTATTATGACTATTACATAAGGAAAAAGAAATTAGTTGACATTCATGATTTTCAGGTTCATGAAGTTCATGATTATTAAATAACTAGGTCAAAACCACATATTTAATTAGTGGTAGTTTTGAAGCTCCTTGGTGAAAGGTAGCCAGGGACATACCTGTGATCATACAATGTCAAGCTTATTTAAGTTGGTGTAGTCAAGGAAAACACTCCCCAAGCAAGCCTTCAGAGTTTCTCAAACTGAGGAAGTTATGACAGGCTTTTATAGGGTATTGAGGCTTGTTATGAATGCTTTTAAGGTGCAAAAACAGAGTATCCGTTAAGATTGATAGAAGCAGAAGATATATGCTGATTGGTTATGGACTCTCCGTAGAAATATTTTAACCAAGGAGAAATGTTTTGTATCATTTTCTTTGGCCCACATGTCTATTCGTGTGATTTATAAATTAATACCTTTAAGGGGGCCCATCAAGCAGTTTCTCAAAGGACTTAAACCCCATTGCCATTATCTGAACACCTCCAAGTATTTGGACCTGAGCCCATTTTACCTATTCAACCATATCATGCTACCTTTAACCAAGGCAAAAATTCTAGAACATAGATGGATTAGAATGTTATCTTTTACATTTGAAACTTCATTTACAGTAATATATGTCTGTCAGTATGATCCTCACCATCAGCTTTCTCTTTAACTGGGTAAGAATGTACATTTTTCCTCATTGTTTTTCCTTTTCAGGAATGGATATTGGCTACAGTTAGATCTGTAACCACCATTTTGAAGGAAAAATAAAAGAAGTAAGTTTGGGCATAGACAACAGAAAATGCTTTGATATTAATTTTATTTGTGCAATAATTAAAGATGGTCCTAACATCTAGAATCTGAGTGAGCACTTATCTCTTCCTTGAAGAGGAAAATCGAGTTGATCTACTTTAGACCAACTGAATTTGAAGTGGGTATATAGTGACAGATTTGCCCTTCTCAGTTTCTCCTAGACCTTGTGAAGCAGAACATGAATGATTTTGCTTGCTCATTATAACATTACATAGTTTTGATTTACTGTGTGAGATATTCATGTGCACAGTTCATCATTGTAGTCACTGCAGAATGATGGCAGAGGTGATATAAAGACACCCCATCCATTTTTGGAGTTGAATCTGTTGATGTGGCTTGACAAAGGAAATTTTCAAACATATGAAGTAACTGTGCTAAAGTTTCTAGATGACTTATTTAGGAGTTGTTCTGGTTACCTTATTGCTGCCTAACAAACTCCCCTAAAAGTTAGTGGCTTAAAATAACATCTACTTTAATATATCTTGTGATTTTAGGGTCATAAATTCAGGCAGTGCTCAGTTGAGCAGTCATTCTGCTCTACATGGAAATGATGAGGATCACTAGGTGGTATTCAGTTGGAGGCTAAGCTGAACTGGAAGGTTCGAGACTGCTTCACTCACATGTTTTGTGCCTTGCTGGAGGTTGCTGGAATGTTGGGTTCATCTGGGTTTCTTTTCTTTTCTTTTTTCATATTCTCTCATGGCCTTAACCTATGATTTCAATAGCAAGGTAGTTGGACTACTTAGGTGGAGGCTCAGGGCTCCCAGTGACCAAAATGGAAGCCACCCATGCTCTTAAAAGCTAAGCCCCAAACTCGAATATTTCACTGATTCCAAACCCTGTTGGTGGAAGTTGTCATAGGCCAGCCAAACTAAAATGGGCCAGGAGCACCCAACCCTTGATGGGAAGAGTACCAAAGCATTTGTGGTCATTTAATTTGCTATAGGAGTGTGAGAAGTTAGGTGATGCCTCTATCCACTGCTTATAACCTGACAGGCCCTCACCCTAAACAAGCAGAATCTGTTCACCATCTTCTGAGCACATCAACCCTAAAGAAAGCAGTGATACTTAAAATGCTGTCATCACCCATCCTGATGCCCTCTCATACTTTTTGTTAAAAAAATTTTTTTTTTAATTTATCGTGGGAAAATATATCTTGTAAACAGTTTGGAGGGCTCATACTCACCAATTCTCAAAATAACCAAGTTGAGTTATAATGTAGACTGTTGGAACTAGTAGAAATGTCTGAGATAGTGACAAACCTAAACTCTGCTTTTAATTTTTATAGATCAGGTAACCAATATATATTTTATGAAAACTGTTTGGATTTTATTTAGATAACTTATACCAACCTCAATTTTGAAAATAAATTAGATTCTTGAATAAGAATCTAAAAAGAGTAGTATTTTCCTGTTGAATATTGTTTACTTAAATGTATTTCCAAATCCAGAATCTCATTATTAACCAATGTGCACATATGAACAAAAAGGTGACTAATTTAACTGACAGGTAAATACCATATGTTCTTATTTTCAATCAACAGCTTATTAATAAGGACATCAGTTTAAATGACCAACATCTTGAAAACCATAAATTAACTGTTGTTGGTTTGTAAACATGTCACCAAGGTAAATTACCAATTATAACCTGTGTAATTGGAATTGAATTGCAGCTAGAATAAGTTGTATTTAAAGACTATAATTTCCTTTCATTTTTATAAACCTATATTTTAATGAATTATCTATATTGATTAGATGTAAAAATGCCACGGTTTAAACTGTTCACCCTAACTAGAATTGAAACGCTTTCTTATTTTCATAATTATGATAGGTCTATAAATATCTGAAATACTTTATGCTTCCTATCCTATGTATGGTAAAATTCTCTTTTGCGTACATTCTATAGATATTCAATTTTTAGAAAAAATTTTATTTTCAACAACTTTTTTCAAGTATAGAAAGTTTTGTGTAAGAGGTTTTTAAAATAAGTTATGTATATAGATTATCTTCTCACATTTTATTTATGGATTTGAGTTTCTCTCAGTCATTTATTTTCTGTCATAAATGTTGTAAAAAAAAAAAAGTATAAATTGCTGATAAGTAGTCACACCAATTCACCCCTGAGTTTTACTACAGTCTTTCAGTAGATGCTATGCATCCTTAAATATTTATTCATATATCTTTTTCAGTTAGATATGAATCAACTGTATATCTACTACTGTGTCTTAAAGAAGTATATAGAATTTTAGTATTGGTATTTAATGAAATTTATGTAGCCCCTTCATTCATTGGTAAACATTAATTGAGCTCCTACTCTTGTCACTCTTCTAGGATGACAAACAAGGCCAGCTTAACCCTCGGTGTCTTGAGGTTTTCACTGTATTAGAGGAAATGGCAATATAATAGTAAATAAATAAATATAATATTAGGTAGTCATTAGTGCCATAAAAATTTAAGTCAAGTAAAAAAGGTAGGGAATAATGGGAAAAATGGGTAGGAGGACTCTTTTAGTTCATGAAATCAGCCGAATAATTTATATGGGGGTGACATTTTTTTATGGGGGTGACATTTGACAGGTGCTACATAAAGGGAGAGTGGACCATGCATGATCCTGCCTGTGCACCCCATCATGCTACCTCTTCTTCCATAACTAAATTGTTTTATGGCACTAATTAATATTGCATATATATTATATATATGATATGTAATTATTATATATAAATGAATATGTTTTTTATTTTTATATATATGTAAAATTATTTTATTACCTGCTCCCTTAAGGACTTAAGGATGCCAGAGGTTATGTCACTTTTGCTCATCATTGAATCCCTAGAGGGAATATTATAAATATATTTAGCTTTATAGATGGGGCAGCAAAGGTCCTTCAGTGATCAGGTTTCTTAACCAAAATCATACAATCTAGTTAATAGGATGAGGAGGTAGGAAGAAGAAAATAAACATAAGTTGATGTTAATATGTGCCATGTATCATGTGTCATGATTGGTACTTTATATCTATTATCTAATTTAATTTTTTTGTTTGTTTTTAAATTTTTTTAAATTTTCTTTTTTTTTTTAATTTTCTTTTTTATTTTTTTAAATTTACATCCAAATTAGTTAGCATATAGTGCAACAATGATTTCTGGAGTGGATTCCTTAGTGCCCCTTACCCATTTAGCCCATCCGCCCTCCTACAACCCCTCCAGCAACCCTCAGTTTGTTCTCCATATTTATGAGTCTCTTCTGTTTTGTCCCCCTCCCTCTTTTTATATTATTTTTGTTTCCCTTCCCTTATGTTCATCTGTTTTGCCTCTTAAGGTCCTCATATGAGTGAAGTCATAGGATTTTTGTCTTTCTCTGACTGACTAATTTCACTTAGCATAATACCCTCCAGTTCCATCCACATAGTTGCAAATGGAAAGATTTCATTCTTTTTGATTGCCAAGTAATACTCCATCGTATATATATACATATATACCACATCTTCTTTATCTATTCATCCATCAGTGGATATTTGGGCTCTTTCCATACTTTGGCTATTGTTGATAGTGGTGCTATAAACACGGGGGTGCATGTATCCCTTCGAAACAGCACACTTGTATCCCTTGGATAAATGCCTAGTGGTAAAATTGCTGGGTTGTAAGGTAGTTCTATTTTTAGCTTTTTGAGGAACCTCCATACTGTTTTCCAGAGTGGCTGCACCAGCTTGCATTCCCATATCTAATTTAATTTTTAAAGCAACTGTTAATAGGCTGAATATTGGCCCCCTCAATATCCACATCCTCCTCCTCAGAACTTGTAAATGATACCTGATAACAAAAAGAGACTTTGCAGATGTAGTTTAGCCAAGGACTTTGAGATGAATTCAGGTGGGTCTGTGTAGTCAAAAGGGTTCTTATAAGAGGGAAATAGGAGATCAGAGAGAAAGCAGATGTGAATTTGGAAACAAGAGGTAAAAGTGGTGTGAGGAAGAGGCATGAGCCAATGAATGTAGGTGGCCTCTGGAAGTTTTTTAAAAAACAAGGAAATGGATAATCCCTGACAACCCCTAGAAGAAACCAGTCCTGTCAACATCTTGACTTTAGCGCAGTAAAACTGATTTGAGACTGATTTGGTCTCTAGAATTGAAGATAATACATTTGTGTTGTTTTAAGCCACCAAATTTGTGGTAATTTGTGACAGCACCTGTAGGAAATTCATACAGCAGCTCAGCTGGGGAACTCAGGTTAGGGTTAGGTAACTTGTTCAATAGCACAATACCTCTGTATTAGGAAGTTCAGTGTGGGGCACCTGGGTGGCTCAATTAAGAGTCCAGCTTCAGCTCAGGTCATGATCTCATGGTTCAGGAGTTCAAGCCCCACATCAGGCTCTGTGCTGACACCTCAGAGCCTGGAGCCTGTTACGGATTCTGTGTCTCCCTCTCTCTCTGCCCATCCCCCCACTTGTGTGCTCTCTCTCCCTCTCTCTCTCTCTCTCTTAAAAAATAAATAATCTTAAAAAAAAAGAAAGTTAAATGTTCTCTCCTATATTTGCAACCAGTATTCCAAAGCTTGTAATCAAGACAGAAATTGCTCCCATGTTTTAAATAGAATGTCAAGTAGCTACAAGCGACTCTATTTATAGTTCTTAATAAAATATGGCAGGGCAAGTTTTTTGCTTTGTTCTATTTTGTTGTTGTATTTGTATGGTTTGGTTTTGAAGGGAAAATATTTGTTCATTACAGGTTTTCACAAACTCAGCATCAAATACAGTTCTATATCAGAAACCAACTGCCCCAGTGGTCCAGCAGCCCTTTATTAATAAGACGTCCAGTAGCGTTCTTATCCCAAATGCTGTGTTTCTCTCTCTGCCAGACAGACCTAACACTTCCTAATCCTGCAATGATTGTATAGCAGTCACAACACTTACTGGGGCACCAAACCATTGCAAAGCCTTGTGCTTTAGGCTTGGAATGACTGAGTATTGGTGACATAGCTGAAAATACTGTGACAATTTTTAAGGGGCAGCTTAGCTGTTGTCACAGTGAAGATGTCCCTTGTCACACAAGATGGCCCACCAGTGCTGTCAGCCTCACAGGTCTTAGGTCATAAACTCACCTGCTTCAGAATTCCATGATTTGGCTTGATGGGAGGAACAGCAGAGCTGAGCTTAGCCAGGGAGCAAGAATCTTCCTGCCCAGAGCTGACTTGTGCTCCTCCTTTGTTTGCCATGGCCTAGTTCATCCTGCCATCCAAGTTTGTCATCTGTTTGAGAGACTGGTCTCCAAGATGAAAGACTTCCCCACTGTGAGGAGTCCATCAAGCAGACTTACAGCACCCAATCCACTTACATCTAGAGGTAAGTGAGGCCATGACCATAGCCCAGGGGTTTATATTTGTTGCGTCATCCTGAAATTGAACTCTTTGTCTAAGACGAACTAGCCTGTCCTGTGAATCTTCCTTGTCGCTGTTTTTGTTTGTTTGTTTGTTTTTGTTCGTTTTATCTGTTTTGTTTTGTCTTTTGGTGCTGAAATCCAGGGTTGGTTGTTTTAATTAAATAGAAGAAGCCGTACCACATGCTTCTTCATATTTCATTTCACACGGGTCTTTTGTAAA
Organism: Panthera leo; assembly: GCF_018350215.1. Lineage (NCBI taxonomy): Eukaryota > Metazoa > Chordata > Mammalia > Carnivora > Felidae > Panthera > Panthera leo. Next base: position 106,768,579 of record NC_056680.1, on the reverse strand, counting down.
TCATGCCCACAGCCCATTCAGCCTGGGTAAGCTGTAGAAGACTTTATGAAAATAGGGAATTCATCTGGGTTGTTGAACTGTGAGCTCAAAAAAAAAGGACTAGGACATGTGGGCTCTTTCTCTTCCAAGGCAAGATAATCTAAGAAAAGCGTACAGAGATTGGCAGTATCTTTACAAGAAGTAGACTGCGTCTCATACCATGATTGAATGCTTATGAGCGATAGAACCTCACAGTCTCATCTTGTGGCTTCCCTTGGAGTAGAGCACAAGACAGTGCTTAAATGAGTCTCTTGCAGGATGGAGGCATTTATGTACCTAAAGGCTTAAACCTGTTTATTGCCATCAGTTTTCTGTGGGTGGGAGTATGGCTAGAAAGGTCCACAACTGCAAAGAGACCTAAGGTGTTGAAGTGGCTTGCATCCCGCCATTGGATATGCAAGGATTCACGGGGCTGATAGATGCAGAATACAGTAGCCCAACTTAAGTCTTCCTTTATGTGCCTCACAAAACAGGAAAGCCTGCCAAGAAGAGTCCCCACAGCTTAACACCCACATTACAGTACTATGCATTGTGGAGATCTTCACCAACCCACTGGAAAAATTCACTCATATGCCCTAGGAGAGTGAGTCATAGTGATTGAAAAGGAAATAGACGTGACTTAGAGTTTATGAGATTTGCATAATGCATCATCAGGGGGCAGGGAAGCTTGATCCAAAAGGAATGTTTAAGAGGAATAGCTGGTGTAAAAGAAAGGGGCTTCCAGAATATGCTTCTATTGAATTTAGTTCACTCAATACCCCAGTTCCTGCACAAGTGTAGGACGGTGCAGCTAGAGCTTGGGACCAGACCTCCCCTATTGCTGTCAAGTTTTCTTCCTATGACAGTATATCAAGGTCTAATATCTATAGAAATCTAACATTAGAATTTAGTCTCCAGTGTCTGGTTTTCAGTGAATGTGCCTTTATGATACATTATACAGTGCACTGATGTTAGTGGTCATTACCAGTTAGTGAATCGACAAATTCTCTACAAAATTTTCCTGCCTTAAAACATCAGATAAACTTTAGATTTCCTAGATGAGTGTTTTTCATTTTTTCCTCTTAATTTTTGGTTTGCCTAACTTGCCACACTTTGTTCTTGCTTGGAAGTTTTTTCCCTTTTTTCATGTAATAGTCAAGTGGTAGAGAGACTTGAGAAGATAATACGTTAAAAGATACACTTCCAGGAGCAAATTTAGGATATTTTTGATAACCTAGGAACTATATTTTTGTGGTCTTTAGGGTTTATGATTTCAATTAAAGGAAAAGAGGGGGAAATGGAGAGCATTACTTTGTCTAAATGGTTTCTTGAGAAGTTCAGTCTCTTGAATGTCAACCATTAAAGATTGTCAATTTAAATAACTAAGTCCTTTATAGGAAATAGATGAAGAATAATAATGGGAAAGGAAAGACCTACCTTCAGTCATTAAATGACCTAAAGACATTTAGAAGATAATTAAATAAAAGCATCTCCTGAACTCAAGACCAATTGAAACACTCAGCAAAGATGTTACATAAAATTGTCTTTGAAGTGAGAAAGCTCTCTTTGTCCTGTACCACTTGGAAATTGCTAAGAACCAGCATTTCTCAATTTTTCATTTCATACTTCAGATTTTATTTAAAAAGAATAATAACCCAAGGCATTTAAGAGGAAATATGTCAGGTTTAAGGCTGGATATCTCTTTCTATTCTAATTAAATATCACATAAATATATATGTCCATCAAAAATGTTTTAAGTTTACAATAGATGTGTCTTAGAGGGCAGTAAAGGTATGTTCTTTGCACTGTTACAAAATAAAGAGTTCAGTAACAGAGTCACAGAGTTTCAGATCTGGTTGAGGTCTTAGGACTCATCTAGATGACTTCCCTCATGGTTGGATTCAGTTTTCCAAGGTTTCTCATCTAATCAGGGACAGAGTTTGAATTAGTTGCCATTTCTTCTGTCTCCTGTCCAGTGCACCCATCCTCTCTGAATAGCATTTGTAATTTTTTTTCTTGGTTCCAGTTAACACACACATTCATCCCCTTCCCATCCTCAGCTTCCCCACCTCCCCACCCAATGATACAAGATGAACTTTGGGACAAATTTTATTTTTATATTTCTTATGTTCAAAATCCAAAATCATGTTGTTTGTGAAGTACCTTTCCCCCTCCATTTTTGTCTACTTATTTTTTCTATTCGAAGTCTTGATTCCTTAATTTTTCACGCATTTGAGCCTCTTTGAACAGAGTACTGTGGGTAGGAGTTAAGGGTCAGTTTTAGGAGAATTGGGACAATCTGTATGAAGATGACAAACCAGAAATTTAGACAGTTTGACCCATTTTCTAATCACTCAACATGCTTACAGGATTTTGTTGTATTTTATGTCAAATTATATACTCGTACCAGTATGAAAACAAGATAATTCTGAACCAGTTTCCCTAATGTTTCTGCATGAGATAAAAGAGGCTACAGTGTATTAACAGTAGATTGAAAATGCAATGATGAAAAAAAAAAGGCATTTGTTTCTTTCAACCAATAGTGTAAGATAGTACTTCTCAAAATAGGAGAACGGTTAGAAAAGAAGATTCTGGAACCTGACTCTAGATCTCCTCAACCGGAAACTCTGGTACTGAGGACCAGCAATGCTTAAACAGATCCCTCAAGTGTGTCTGGTGCTCACTACACTTTGAAGTCTATGGGGCAATTTCCCAACCCAGAGAGATGTAGGTGTGTGCCGGTAAGAAGGGGTACCTCTGCTCCACCTCTTCATGCAGAGACCCAAACTGACTGTATCTCTTCCATTCTCAACATACCCACATGAAAAGGGTGAGTGCACAGAGCAGTATATTGCGAAGTTCCATAGGACAGTTATTTTGCTTCTTACATAATTTTTGAGGGAATTTCAGCACACTGTCATAGGCAACTGCAAGGGAGGCTGAGAAGTGTAAAATAGCTGATATATAAGTGTAATGTAGCTCATAATATTCCCAGTTACTACAAGAGAGGGGCAAAAGGGGTTTTGGTAGACATCTGACAGTCTCTGAAACAATTACATAATTATATTTGGACAAACAGGTTTACTGGTGATGTGTTTGGTCTCTCCTTTTCCTTACATTCCTATTGATTGTTGCCTTCAGTCGGACACTTTAATTCTAGCATTACACAAGCGGAGTGCATCTTGGAAGCTGAAGTAAGAGGGTAATTCAAGAGAGACAAAACAGTTTATAGTGTCACATGCTGCTGAGAAATCAATGAAATGAGCACTAAAAATGTCCCCTAGGGGCGCCTGGGTGGCGCAGTCGGTTAAGCGTCCGACTTCAGCCAGGTCACGATCTCGCGGTCCATGAGTTCGAGCCCCGCGTCAGGCTCTGGGCTGATGGCTCGGAGCCTGGAGCCTGTTTCCGATTCTGTGTCTCCCTCTCTCTCTGCCCCTCCCCCGTTCATGCTCTGTCTCTCTCTGTCCCAAAAATAAAAAAAAAAAAAAATGTTGAAAAGAAAAAAATAAATAAATAAATAAATAAAAAAAATAAAAATGTCCCCTAGATTCGGCAAAGTGGAGGCCATTGATCACCTTAGGAAGGATTATTCCATAAAATAATGGTACGTAAGCTGTGTTGGCATAGAGTACATAGTAAATGCATAGGAGGTGAGAAAATGAAGACTGCAAAATATAAATAACTATTTTAAGAAAGACTGACTGTGGAGTGGTGGAGAGATAGGGCTGTAAGTAAAGCCTGATATAGGATGGAGTCCTAGGAATGATTACTTATTGGTAGAAAAGATCCAGTTGAGGAGGTGTGGTTGAATACTCGGGTAAGGGGAGTTGGATAACATGGCTGAGACAGTCTAATGGGGTCCAAAAGCACAGATAGATGGGAGGAGTGACTTTTTTTAAAAAAAAAAAAATAATGTTAATTTATTTTTGAGAGAGAGAGACAGAGTGTGAGCTGGGGAAGGGGCAGAGAGAGGGAGACACAGACTCCGAAGCAGGCTCTAGGCTCTGAGCTGTCAGCACAGAGCTCGACGCAGGGCTCAAACTCACAAGCCGCAAGATCACAACCTGAGCCTGAGCCGAAGTCGGATGCTTAACCAACTGAGCCACCCAGGAGGCCCAGGAGGCATGACCTTTGATAGAAAAAAAGAAAGAAAAAAGAAATCTACTTCTAACGTTACAAAAAAAGAAGGAGATGTATAGGGAAAGGGGGGAAAATTGAGGTAATCACTGGGGAAATTGAGAGAGAAGTTTCTAAAGTAACATAGATGGATTACTGAGCAGTATTAGAGACCTATTTGAAGTCACTTTGCACAAATGTACATAAAATCGTAATAACATGTTAATGTTACATTGATTTGCTATATAATTTGAATGCTAACCAGCCCTAAAAATTACATTAATTAGTTTCTCTGTTATTTTTTTTTTCCTTTTTAAAAACTTTTAAAAACTGGCCGAGGGTAGAAAAACTATGATATTTTATTTCTGCCTAATCCTGTTTAACTAATCTGTATTGGGAATTCCCTAGTCAGTAGGTTTATTACAAATATAGCACTTTGTGAAATTCAGTAATTCTCTCAAGGCTTCACAATAAACACTTACATAAGAGGTTTTTAAAAGTTGCCATCATTTCTCTATATTTTATGGAAATTTTAGAAAATTCTGAACAGAAACTTACCAGATGAACCAGTGCAGTGCTTCCTGCTTATAAAAAATTAATTAAGGAAACTGAGTGCCTGGTTTCACATTCATTTCCTGTGTCCAGAAAACGGGCGGGGGGGGGGGGAAGGGAAATGGGCATTTCTTAATCATTAAATATACTTTTACAGGAAGTCTCTAGGTGCCTGTAAGTTGAAGTGACCCGGGTGTGTATCCAATGCCATGCTCTCACCCTTGTGGTCTATTTTGAGGCATCTGAGTGTACTGTGAACATTACTAAAACCTACCATGTTGCTCTGAAAAGTTAACATCCTTTATTAGGATCTTACCCTCTGCGCTATTTTGAACCATCCTAATTGCTCCAAGTACCAAACAATGAGGGATAGCCCCTATACTAATTATTCAAATTAGCCAATCCTCAGGGAGGCTGCAAAATCTAACTAACCCACCCTGATAGCCATAGCACCCCTACATAGCTGCCCCTACAACTCTGGTTTGCTTTTATCTATCCCTGGGTGCTCTGGTGGGCCCCATCTGGCAGCTATCTTTAGTTAGTAGATGTAACAACAACAATAACAACAACAACAACAACAACAACAACAACAACAATCAGCCTTGTATCTACAGGAGTGTCAGTATCTTGTATCCTACCATTAAAAGAATTCTTCAAATCGTAAAAAAAAACATTTGTTACTTTAGCGATAACCACTGACTTTTGTATAACTTCTTGGGAGACTGCTCTTGACTTACTAACTGGTTCCAGACCGCAGAGGAAGAGACATTTGGTGTGGAATTGAAGCTTGTGCTTTTTGTCTTGTGGCCTGCTGCTCTGTCTGCTAGTGGTTGCCAAGTCTCAGAATATTCAAAATGAGCCATGCTAATTGGCTCACCTCTGGGGGCTCACCTCTGTGGACACACCTTATACATAGAAGTGATAGGCCACGAGCTCTGCTTTATTGGGTCTTTGTTCTAGTGTGCTTCCAGTCACCCTGTGTTTGGCAGAAGCCTATTCCAGGGGTCTGTCACTTCTTTGACATTGTGTTTTTTTCATTATTCTTTGGGGCAGAACTCTCATTTGTCTATGTGTTTGATCAACTCCTATGCAGAAGATGTTGGTTGGCTCCCCCACGGTAGAGAAACTGCACCTGGGTCTCCCATTGCTGTTGCTTAGGTGGGAGTAACAGCTAACTGTTTTCTTTGCTGCTGCATACCTTGTTGCTGTCACCAGGGAACTTTACACTTTCTAGATGTTCAGGGGCCTCGTAGGCTGCATCCTTGGAGACCGGCCACACAACGTATAATCCAAAGGAGGCCTCTCAGGCAAGGAAACTAATATCTCATCCCAACAACCGCCTTTGGAATACCTGCCAATTACCCTATTAAGTATTACAAGAACCCTAGCCAGTATGCCTGGACGTTTGTAAGTGCCCCAACATAACATACAAAGGCACTGGTACTTCTGAGTGTTGCTTACTGCCCTGTCCCAAGGAGAGGCTGCTCTAGCTCTCAAGTGCAAACTCCACTCCTTTAGAGGTGGCCTGGGAAGGCTGGTGCAAGAGCCACCTGCCTACGAGGCAGGCCACTGGTCCCTTTTCCCTTTTCCCCATAATCACCTAGAAGTTTCACACTGTGAGTTATCACACAGAGACTGAAACTAAAATCACAACATTAGGTGGCCAGAAGCCCCAAAACAGGTAGAAAATAATGGAATACAAGGGAAAGAAATAAATGCAGATACAAGAAAAAAAATTAAACTATATGTATGTGTAACTAAATTCCAGCAAAGGTCCAGAATTTGACCCAGTTGGAAATCCAAAATTTACTGAAACAATGTTTGTAGCAACAAGATTTAAAAGATGCCGATTGCCTTTTTTGCCTCAATAACACAGTCTCTAAATTAACTTTGACAACTACTAAAATGTACCAATTGACAAAGCTTCAAGACTTAATCGTAGTGGGTCTCAAATTTCAGTTTTACCAGAAATCCCATTAAATTTAAACATAGAACCCCCTATAACCTTAGAAGAGTAACTAAATATAAAATAGAGGAAAAAATAGGTATTCCTCACTTGAGCTATAGCCTTGCCTAAATTTCCCATGGCCATAATATCCATTGTCCTAAAATATTCCATATTGGACATAAACACTAGGAAACCATGAGCAATTATTTGAAACTGAATAAAGACTTTGGTACTTACAAATTGGCTTGACAAAAATGAACCCCATTGACCTCCCAGTTAAAATAGTTAAGATGGCACAACGTAAGTAAAACAGCACCTTTAAGAAGTCACTAATTATATAAGACATAATTAATGAAGGAGTGATTATGCTCATTCCTTCTCCATAAAAGTCAAATTTTGCCTGTTCTTAAATTTTCAAAAATTAAAGAAAGAAAAAAGAATAGCACCTCACAGTGGATTATTGAATATTTAATACTGTGGTTCAATCTGCTAAGGTCCCCATACCCAATATCCAATATTATTAAAATTGCTGACCTCACGCAATCACCAGCCAATAAATATTTTGATAGCAGAGATTTAGCTAATATGCTGTCTTTAGTGTCTATTTCAACAGTTTCTTAGTGGCAGTTTTCCTTCACCTCTTTTTTTTTTTTTTTTTTCCTTTTGGAGAGAGAGAGAGAAAGAGGGTGAAAATGAGCGAAGAGGAGGAGGAGAGAGAGAGAGAGAGAGAGAGAGAGAGAGAAGAAGCGGGCTCACCTACAGCGGTGCTCATGTTTTTACCTGAAGCAGGGCTTGTGCTCACCCAGTGAGGAGTTTGCCTTCACCTCTATGGGAAGCAAGACATCTTTTCCAGGCCACTCTCCACAGTACTCAACAGCTTTGCCATTGTATAAAATATTTACAGACTATATCTTAACTGCATCCACCGTTCTCCATCAGCACGAGTATGACATTACAGTGGTGATATCCTCCTCCAAGGAGTTTTATTTAACACACTTATTTTTTTAAAGATACTTTTTTAAAAAGATTTTTTCCTAATTTTTAGGTAATTGCTACACCCACATGGGGCTCAAACTTACAACTCTGAGATCAAGAGTAGCATGTTCCACCAACTGAGCCAACCAGGCACCTCAACACCCTCATTAAGGACATAAAAGTCCAACGTGTTTTAGTTTAGTCCTTTTTTACATTCTGGAAGCAACATATTCCTCATTTAGAGATTCTACTTAATCTTTCTGATGCTGCTTCTTACAAATTAACCTACCTTAACTGGGATCCTCTCCAGCAAAAGGCTCTAAAATCTGCCCAAATTAAAATCAATAGGCCCCACAGGGGACAACTCCATAAAATGCAACTGGGTGACATATGGGGTTGAACCAGAATCATTCACTCTGGAAGAAGCTGTTACTGCCTGCACCTGGTCACCTCAAGTGGCGACACACATGGTTGTTTTCCTGTCCCTGCATGGGGATACCCAGGCCACTGTCTCTGACGTGGTGCCCTGTTTGATTATCAAGGATGCATTCAACTGCAAATGCCATTCACTGAGATAGTAAACAGCCCAACTCAGTCCTGTCGCAGATACCTTCACTCAGTCCTTTACTCCCATGCCCCACCCCCCCCAGGAGGCTTTTCTCACTTGACCAAACTGCAGAGCTGAATACAAGGCCTAAAAGCTAGATATGCACCTGTGCAAGGTCATAGACAAGTTCATTTGTGACAATGAAGAGTGGCCAAGCCTTCATCAGGGACTTCCATCTTTGTTGCCTCATCCTGATCTACATGGGGAAAAGGTCATTTATTTTTGTATCTAGTGGCTGTGATTAAGATTTAACACAAAATCAATTTAACACAAAGAAACATTTTGAATGCAAACATGAAAATCAGCAAAACAATATGAATGCCACTTTGAAAAGAAGGCCTTTAACCAACATCAGCAGCTGAAAATCCATCAGTGATGATAGAAAAATGAATCTGATATAATAGAATTCAAGTGAAACCATGAAAGATGTGTAAAGCACTCTGCTTCACCCAGTAGTCTAGAAGGACATGGGATGGTTCACAAGGGCTGCATGCATCAAAAGGGATGTTCCACTGTGGCAAAACATGTGAGACAAATCTACGAAAAAGGAACCAACATGGAAATAATGTGGAAAACATTCAAACCCAAGGATGAAGGTAAGCGACATACAGAAATTCATGCCCCAGAAAGAGAAATGTGTCAACACCCAAGAAAAGACTGCGGTAGAAGTTGTGCTTAGTCTCCAGATCCATGTTTTCTTTTTTTGTGAGGAAAAACACCTGTTTAAGTGTGAATTTGATGGCTATTGCAAAAGATTCGCAATGAAACACTGTCTCATGAGGCATGCTGTTGTGTATGATCGTGACAAGAAGAAAATGAAGATCAAAATAAGAACATTTCATGAGGAATCCAGTGAATATATCCCTTCTGAAAGAAAACACCAACAAAGCTTATCTTAGCCTACAAAATGAAGACGCTGAATGGTATTGATCTCAATAGTTGTAACACTTACTCTCAGCTAAATATTAGATCATATTGTTCAGAGAATGACAAACTGATGGAGCTCAGTTATTTTCTCTCAGAAGCCCATTTCTCTTCATTGAAATCCTGATTTAGAAAAATCAAAAAATTGCTGAGACTCTCCTTAGTGTCCCGAGACTCCTTCACTATAGAGGCTTATCAGCCTCTTCTCAGGCCTCCCTAGTATCAGAACATCTATGACAGCCATAGGTTGCTAGTGGGCTTTAGGTGGTAGCATCTAACCTTGGCTCTGTGCTCTACACCATTAGAGCAAAAATTGCCATCCACTTACTGGCCCTTCCTAAAAATAATGGCTCTCACAGATCTCTGAACCTATGACTCTCTACACCTAGTTGCCCATTATCCCTGGGTCATAAATGCATCATCTCTCAAGCCACACCTTGATACAAAACAGAGCCAAACCTGGGCCTTATGGCACATTATACCTAGAGGAGCATGTGATCTCTCCTGTCCTCAGTACCTTGTCAGATCTAGGATGCCGGATAAGATTATCGTTCTCCCAGACACCTTAACCACTTGGCATTCCCTTGGGATCAAATGAATGAATGACAGTGGGAATTCATACACTATATGGATGGCATTGCTACTACCAAATGGATGGAGCTCAGTTGTATGGTGTTGCTTTGTATCCCCTAACTGGTGTGTCCCTGATAAAGTACCCTGCTCAAAAGTCAGCAAATTTGCCAAACTTCAGACAGTCATCTTGCCTCTGAATGTCCTGGTCAGCAAAGTACCTCTACTATACAGTTTTTAAAGAAATTCTTGAGTCTTTGCCTAAGAGTTTTACCCTCTGTTCAGAGTATAGAACTCTGTGAGCCTGTAGTCTCACACATACCCAAAATATAAATCAAGGTCACATGTATTTCTACATATTCTGAAGCCAAATGCCTCGTCAAAACACTTCTTATCCCCTTTGGAGTTTCAGACACTTCTCAGAAAACAGTATAGGCCTACCTCTTTTTGTTGTGCTTTGCTTTATTGCAATTTGCTTATATTGCATTTATTTGTTTTTTGAAGATTCGTGGCAACCCTGTGTCAAGCAGGTCTAGCAGCACTATTTTTCCAGCAGCATTTGCTTACTTCATGTCTCTGTCATGTTTTGGTAATTCTCACAATATTTCAAACTTTTGCATTATTATTATTGTTATGGTGATCTTGATATTAGTATTGAAATTGTTTGGGGGCACCACAACCCCCCTCCCCAGGTAAGGTGGCAAATTTAGTTACCAAATGTGTGTGTTCTGAATGTTTCACTGCCTTGCCATTCCCCCATCTCTCTCCCTCTGTGGCCTCCCATTCCTTGAGACACGATATTGAAGTTAGGCCAATTAATAACCCTATAATCACGTCTCAGTGTTGAAGTGAAAGGAAGAGTCAATCGATATGGCAAACTTAAATGTTGTCTTACTTTAAGAAATTGCCACAGCCATCCCAGTCTTTAGCAACCACCACCCTGATCAGTCAAAAGCCATCAATATCCAGTCAAGACCCTCCTCCACAAAGATTACAACTTGCTGAAAGTTCAGATGAGATTTATTCTCTTTTAGCAATTAAGTATTTTTTAAATTGAATTTTAGTTAACCTACAGTTCAATATTGGTTTCAGGAGTAGAATTGAGTGATTTATGATTCACACCTCCCTCCATAAACCCTCAGTTTGTTTTCTATCACTAAGAGTCTCTTGTGGTTTGTTTCTGTCTCTTCTGTTTCTCCCCCTTTCCCATATATTCATCTGTTTTATTTCTTAATCTCCACATATGAGTGAAATTTATGGTATTTGTCTTTCTCTGGTTGACTTGTTTCACTTAGCATAATACATTCTAGCTCTATCCATGCTGTTGCAAATGGCAAGATTTCATTCTTTTTGATGGCTGTGTAATATCCCACTGTCTATATCCCACATCTTTATATCCATTCATCAGTTGGTAGACATTTGGACTCTCTCCATAGTTTGGCTATTGTTGATAATGTTTCTTTAAATATTGTGGTGCATGTACCCCTTCAAATCTGTATCTTTTTTTAATACTTTGTGTAAAAATCCAATAGTATAACTGCTGGATCATAGAGTAGTTCTGTTTTTAGTTTCTTGATGAACTTCCATACTGTTCTCCAGAGTGGCTGCACCACTTTGCATTCCTACCAGCAGTGCAAGAGGGTTCCCCTCTCTCCATGTCCTCGCCAACATCCGTTGTTTCTTGTGTTGTTAATTTTAGCCATTCTGATTGGTGTGAGGTGGTACTGCATTATGGTTTTGATTTGTATTTCTCTGACGATGAGTGATATTGAGCGTCTTTTCATGTCTGTTAGCCATCTGGATGTCTTCTTCGGAAAAATGTCTATTCATGTCTTCTGCCCATTTCTTAACTGGATTATTTGTGTTTTTTTGTTTGTTTGTTTGTTTGTTTTGAGTTTGATAAGTTCTTTATAGATTTTGAATACTAACCCTTTATCCGATATGTTGTTTGCAAATATTTTCTCCCATTCGGTAGGCTACCTTTTAGTTTTGTTGATTGTTTCCTTCGCTGCGCAGAGGCTTTTTATCTTGATGAAGTCCCAACAGTTCATGTTTCTTTTTCTCCTTGGCCTTTGGCAACATGTATCATAAGAAGTTGCTCTGGCCGAGGTCAAAGAGGTTACTGCCTGTGTTCTCCTCTCAGCTTCTGATGGTTTCTTGTCTCACATTTAGGTCTTTCATCCATTTTTAAATTTATTTTTGTGTATGGTGTAAGAAAGTGGTCCAGTTTCATTCTTCTGCATTTTGCTCTCTAGTTTTGCCAACACCATTTGTTGAAGACACCATCCTTTTTCCATTGGATATTCTTTCCTGCTTTGTCAAAGATTAGTTGACCATATATTTGTGGAAGCGATAAAATATTTTTTAATTAAAATATATTCAGTGTATTTAAACATAATGCTATTGCGCACTTAACAGAATTTGGTAGAGTATAAACATAACTTTTATATGCACTAGGAAACCAGAAATTCATTTGACCTTGCTTTTATTGTAGTACTTTATTGCTGTGATCTAGAACCAAACTTTCAGTATCTCCAAGGTATGACTATATTGGGCGCTTAAACCCATCTAATAAAACATTTCCCCAATAGATCCCAGAGGCCTAATGGGCTCCTCAAAAAACTCTCCTTTGAGTTACACAATAAGCTACTAAATGGTGTCTGTCTTACCCCAGGCGTTAGTCTGTCTCAACTCAAGGCCCTTTAGCCAATTCATACTAAACACCAATTAAAACAAAAATAAAAACAAAACAAACAAAAAACAAAACCTTCCTAAAGACCTTTCCCGTATTTAAAGGGGGAATATACCTGGCCTACATGTATATAAACACACCTTAATGGTGTCTTCTTCTATTATTTTTTATTCAGATTTTTAATTCTGCCACCATCCCATATTGCTGGAGGCCAGATCTGAGGTACATACTCTCCTGGAACCTGTTAACCGTAGGTTGTCCCATGGGCCAGGATTCTGTCCATCTGATACAGGATTCATTTGAGCCTAAATTTCTACCACTTTGAAAATCTATGTCAATATGCAGGTTATAAGGGGTGTATACTTAATTCCTACAATACTTTTTATTCCCTCCAGAAAATTAAAATTACTCTTTCAGAGCCTTTCCAACAGAGAGTGCACACTAACACAAAGGAGATAGAAAACTAGACTTCGTAAATAAGATAAAAATAACACTCAGAGATAAAATCAACACCATATCCCATAATGATAAAACAATACCTCATTGGTAATAATCAAGCCAGAGGAAAATCAACATCAGACAACAAAGGTCTGTCAAGTGCAGCTATACACCATTCTGTTGACTGTTGGTTTCATTGCTATCGGTCTGGAGGCTTCCATTGGTTTGCAATCCGGCTCAAACCCTCCAAGTAAACCACTGTTTCCTGGCTTGTCCATCACCAACCAAACCAAAAACTGAGTCAAAGCATCCATAGCAATTGGCTAAATTGGGGACCTGCCTACAGGAATAATGCTGGAGCTCCAAACACAGCCACAGATATTTTAATGGACAAACATGACATCCTATTAACTCCATGTGCCCAAATCTGGTCATATGATTTAAAACCTATCTGCAGTAGAATCTCCCTCATTACCCATCTAGACCAAACCTTGAACACTTGGGAGCCTTTAGATTTGACTACCCTTAGAGATTTAATTGTGCCAGTCAGTTTCTGGTACTTTAGTCCAGTCATGGCCATATCCTTGATACAAGCATCATCTTTGCTAGCTGTGTACCCACAAAGCCTTGACTTAGAAGATACTTATAATTCAAGCTTTCAAGCCCAACATTGCCTTCATTTTCAGATTATACAGAGATTTAGCCTTGCTATAATACCATAGATCCACAAAAACAAAGCCCCCATCAACTCAAGTGCTCATCCACTTAAAAAGGATACTCCAGTACCATATCCAAACCATATTGCCCTAGCTGGAAGCTTGCTCTTAGAGAAGACATCACTTCACATAACTTTGCATGGGACAAAGACCTCAGCATTGGAAATGACTTCGCATTCTGTGCCAGAGACAACTTCTCCCCAGACACTGAGACTACCATAACAGCAAAGCCCATGGGTTGCCTCTGTTATCCCCTAAGATGATGATAAATTGAACATGGGACACTTATTACTTTTTATTTTTTTATTTTGTATATTTTTTTAATTTTTTTTTAACGTTTTATTTATTTTTGAGACAGAGAGAGACAGAGCATGAACGGGGGAGGGGCAGAGAGAGAGGGAGACACAGAATCGGAAGCAGGCTCCAGGCTCTGAGCCATCAGCCCAGAGCCCGACGCGGGGCTCGAACTCACGGATCGCGAGATCGTGACCTGAGCCGAAGTCGGACGTTTAACCGACTGAGCCACCCAGGCGCCCCAGACTTTTTAAATTATTATTAGAAATTATATTATGTTTCCACAGCTTGCTGTTTGCTTTGTCCATGTTTATGTCCCTTGTGCTCTAACCATACTTTTATACCTGAAGGTAAATTTTATGGAGGTCCCTACTATCTGTGCCATTCTAAAGATTAATTCAGATTATTGATTCTCCCAGTAGGTAACTGCCTCACCCTTTGATTGGACCTCCTATTCCCCTCCAGAGCCTTCTCCTACTTCCCCCCTTCCTCCAGTCTGTCACCACAACCTCCCACTCACCACAGCCACCCCTTTATCCTAGTTACAAACAAATACTATTAACCTTTACACATACTTTACTGAACTATCAGCTTATAACCTCCAACAACAAAACTGCTGTACTTACCATCTTGACTCAAGAAATACACCAAGATATTATTATTATAAAAATATGTAATTCATACTTTAACAAACTTTACAATTCCACCATGATATTGTTAGAGACCCAAAAATTTCAGATCTAGGAAGATATATTATCTATTTTTTTTAACATGATGTGACTTATTTTTATTTGCTTTGGGGCAATTATAAGAAAACTATGTACAAGTAGTACCCCCTCATTATGCAGTTATGACAAACAACAGTGTCTCCAGATATTGGCAAAATCTCCTAGCCTGCATTTGGGAAGCCCTGGTCTATCATAATTTCTCAATTGGGATTGCAAAGGGACTGATAATGACTAAACCTAAATGATGCAATGCAAAATGTACGTTTTATTGAACAGTATAAATATGGCCATATATATGTTTCTATAGATGTAAATAAAACATATAAACATGCTACTGACTGTATTCATCCAATACTCCTTTTGGTCTCCAATCCCACACTTAATAAATTTGAGATGGTATGGCATAAAGTAAATATTCAGAACTTCAAATGTCAAGTCAGGGACTTGTGAAATTTTCTTAAATGGAAATAAAATCTTTTATTAACAATGAATCAAAATTAGCTCTATGAAAGCTATATTTGGGGAGGAAAAAATTCCCCTTCTACTTTGTAGGTTCTTTAGCTGGTCTAATAATCAAATTAACATAAAATAGATTAGTATCAGAAAAACAAATTCTATTATGTACGTGCAGGTGCATCATAAGGATAGAAGACCCAAAGATGAGCTGAGCAATTGAGGATTATATGCCATCTTGAGCTAAAGGATGGGAAAGGGGCCTGAGGCTTCCAAGGGGAGGAGGGCAATTAGCGCACATGACAAAGCAGCAGTTTTGGGAGACTTATTCTCACCCTGTCTTAATTAATAGAGCCCTGAATAAGCACATAATTTTTAATCAGCTGAAAGATAGTTCTTTCAATGCAGACAGATCATTACATTTGACCACATCTAAGTCACCATTTTTGAAGTAAAATTACAGGGTGACAAAGTAGCAATGCTACTTTTCAGAGTAACTAATGAGAATGATCACTGAAACAAATCTCTAAATGAAAAGTAATCCAGTTGTGATTTTCATAGTTTATCTTCCACAAACTGGTAGATTTTACACAAATCAGGTAAGTTCTGCTTTGCCCAGAGAGGCTTTATTTTAATTAGAATTAATTACTTTTAGATAAGGAATTTATCACTGGTCAGATTCACACCTTCATAAAAGGCATTAAAGTCTTCTCAAAATGAGGTTGCTCAATCAGTTGCAGTGTCCTGGATTGGAGGAGGGAGTAATTTTCTTCCAAATTTCGGCATGAGATCCCATACTTATCAACATCTATGGTTCATTATGAATTATTATTTTGAAATTCCTGTAATTTTGTATGAAAAACTCAATTATTATATCAGAGTTTGGTGTTAAAATAATATACTTATTAAAAGAAAACATTTTATTTTTTTAAATGTTTATTTATTTTTGAGAGAGAGACAAAGTGTGAGCAGGGGAGAGGCAGAGATAGAGGGAGACCCAGAATCTGAAGCAGGCTCCAGGTTCTGAGCTGTCAGCACAGAGCCCGATGTGGGGCTCCAACCCACGAACACTGAGATCATAACCTGAGCCAAAGTCTGATGCTTAACCAACTGAGCCACCCAGGCCCCAGAAAACATTTTAAATATACAAAAAGTAACCTTTTTTGTGTGTATATATTTTTCATTCTTAATGGGCTAGTGACCTAAAAATAGGGGTTCTCTGTTCAGCTCTAAGATGCTCTGACAGTGTTGTTCTCACTGCTTATTGTGAAGTCAGTCTACAAAGACATGGACGGAGAGATAATTGAACCACTAAATGTAACATCTGAAGTTTCAGTAACATCCCTTTGGCATGAAAGGTGATGCCTGAAAGTGTTTTGCCAAGACTGTGAGGGATTGAATCCAGAATTCAGGACTGTCACCCCCATATCACTCTGGGAGTCCAAAAAAAATTAAAAAGGATTTAACAAAATAATTAAACTGAGCTCATGACTTGAGGAGCTTTTGTATTTGGCAAAGGCACTTGGGAGCAGAATCTTCCTTAGCAACCGGTTAATCATGATCTCTTGGCTATGTTCACCATCATCCATTCACACACTTGTGTTTTTATCTACATTTCACAGATACATATATTCTTATGTTAGTCTATATTTTTGCATGCTTTATTTATGTAAAGCTCATTTACCTATAATATATTAAACAGTACATTGTACAGCATTTTGAAATGTAAAATGCACCAGGAATCAGCACTGATATTTTTCTCAGATAAATCGCTGCAGTGATTACCATGAAGTACATTGATGTCACTATCACTATGACAACATTATGACAAGAACTAGTCACTCTAAGCTACCTAGTAAAGGGAACTGTCATCTATATTTCTGAATAAAATATAATACATATTAGGACCTCTGCTTTCTTACATAAATTTGTACCTTAATGGTTAGGGAGTGTTGAATTACAATTGGATGAAGAAACAATTCATGTTAATGTCTCTCGAAAGGTAAGATTTGAATATTTGAAGAATGTATACTTTAACTTTTCAGTCAGTTAGAAAGGAAGCAATTGTTTTATCATTATGGTATAAGCCTATTTGATGCAATAAATGACTTCTTTTTACCTGCTTTTTTATATTTTTGCATTTAAAAAAACACAATGCAGTGATACCAACAAATATTCTAAATAGGTGAACTTTGGGATCTATTTGAAGGTTTTTACACGAAGCGATATTAGAATCTTTCAGGATACTGCATAGTTTTTAATTTTTAGCTTCTTATGAAAGAAGTGAGTCACCCTTTTGTACTGTTCCATTTTTAATTAAGCAAGGATTCAAACGCATTTCTCCTTTGTGAACTCTAAAAATCACTTGACTCTTATGTATTTTCTGTCTCCCTCCCCCTAGCCCCACCCAGGGTTGTCCTATAGAAAATAAATGAAGGCGGACTAGAACCCTAGGAAGAAAATATTAGTTGTCACAAACACCATTCATCTAGAAATGCACTGTTGCCAATATTTTTGGATCATTTATGCTCAATTTTATACTTGTTTTAGTTTGTACAGTACAGTGTCAGCATTCTGACATTTGCTGTTTAGAGAACTATATTACCACATGATATGACATGAAACAGTTGACAAATGGCAATTTTCCCAGTAATGTTTGCCTTTTTATTTGATCTGAGCCAAATCAGAAACTCTTTAGAGGAATTCCTTCCTTGTAAGATTTTATAGGTTTATAAAAAGAAAAAACAAAGGTATAATCTGTCTTGATTTTAAAAGCCTACTTTCCATTTGGGGCAATTAAGAAATATGTCTGTATTGGACATAATATGTATATATGGGCTGTAATCTTAGCGATGCACACTGTGTTCTCTTATAACTTCTTAATTGCAAAATTCTTAATGAACATGATTGAAAGGCTACTTCATTTTTTGTAATGCATCATTTGGTGCCAGAGACACTGAAAGAAAAGCAGAAACATTCTTGGTGCAGGGTATATTATTCCAAGTATATTATCTGATGCAAAACTCAATTATGTTTTTGGTGTTACTCAAGTACCTATTTAGAACAACTGAGGAAGACCAGCAATTCTTTAAAAAATTGAAAATGGATAATATTCATTATAAGCAGCCTGAGGTTTCTCTGAGAAATGATATGATTAGCTTAATATGCAATTCGTATTTTGTTGTATCAGTCTTTGTATTAGAACTCAGTTGTACCTATTCTGATTATACTATTTTTAACTAAATGTTTCTTGTTTTTCAAATTATGCTGACTGTAGGTGTTATACACCATCTAAACTAAGAAAAAAATTTCATTTCAATAGAAGACATTTTGAATATGCCTCAATTGCATTTTTGACCAAAAAATAAACATAAATAAACGTAAATATAAAGTGAAGGAATACAATAAATATTCTATTGGTAATTTAGAAGCATCAAGCAGAGAGGATGTCAACTTGTATTTTAATGAAAAAAAACTTTAAAATTGATTGCTTTAAGGGTTTTGTTTTCATAAGGCATAATTTCCTTGCAATTTGTAGTTTCTATTTTAAAATAAGCCTTTAGCTGAGCATATTGCATATCACTAAAAAAAAAATTGCTCGACACCATCCATCTAACCTATTTTTATCATGTAATAAGACAAGCATTAGATTTCCTGTGTCTTATATAAAGTTAACCTACTTTCTACAACCCCCCCCCAACCACCACATGTATACAAATGTACACTCACATGCTTTTGTGTTTATTTTTCTCTCTAATTCAAATTATATGTTTTACCATAATATCATTTTTTACATCTCTCATTTAAAATTCTTGCAGAAGTAAACAAATTTAAAATTTGGTTCCCTAAGAACAACTCTTTATTTGAAGATTTAAGCAACAGTAGATTTTTTAAAATCTTTCAGAGAACCAGGACATCAAAATCATATTCTTACAAAAGGAGTTCAAATATTAAGAAATAGTTTAGATCTAATAGAATATTAGTCAGATGTTAAATTAATCACTTTAATGTGATGATTATTCCCTCATCTAGTGTTTTAAATTTACTCAAGTTCAGTGATGTTATAGCAAGTCGGAAATAGAAGGCAGGAAGGTAATCTTTTTTCTTCTTTTGGATTAAAAAGAAATGTTTTAACATTTTGCTTTAAAAAGAAAATGTTTTTGTTAATCTGGAAATAAATAAAAATTGCTGCTTATAAATGTAGGACAAAAGGACAGCAATATCTCTTTGTCACATGGACTCTGAGTTACTCTAGTTTGTCAGTGTAATTTCAGGAGGCAGCTTTTAGAGTGCATAAGGAATCCTGACATTTCACAAGATACTTAATCTAAAATGGAAACCCTTTTTTAGTATGCATATTAAAGTAAGAGTATATATCAAGCCTTAATTTATTTGCAGTTCACTGTAAAAATGACATTTGTGAATAGAATGGCAGGGACTCCAGACACCGATTTCTATCATATCCAGATCCTAAGACAAAGTAGCTGTCATTATTTTACTAAAGCAATATCATCTTGATTTATCTTAAAATTACATTTAGTATTCTTTTATAAGCAAGTTTAGGCTGTGACTTTAAAAAAAATTGAAGGCTTTCATCAATCCAGGAATTTTTACACAGACAGTATTGTATTTGATAATGTTAATGAACTTATTTTTCCTTTCTTTTTCCTGAATAAACCTAATTTGTTTCCCAAATGTTTGTTTTAAATTTAGTTGATTCTGTGGTGCAGTTAAGATGTGGAAGATAAGCTAGATATTTTTATTCACCTACAAATCTTAACCCAAGTAATTGTTTAAAAAAGTACTATATTTAGTGTTCACAAAATATAGCTTGTGGCCAGAGTTTTTGGCCAAAAATATACCATAAACCTTTTGTTAGTATTTATGCCTAAGTGAGAAAGAAGGCAGGAAACTTTATTTTCTTCAATGTAAGTGAGGTTTTCCCCTCTCTATTATCTCAGAGTTCAGTACGCATAGGAGCCCCTTGGAATATATTTATTTATGATTACATTTTCCATGAGCCCAGTCATTCTCTAGCCTTTGAAATACACAGGCCTTATTTACTTATCTGTTAGGAAATATTTACTTATTCACTATCTGTCTGGAAATATTTTGAGTTGAACAGAAGCAGCAAAAGAATAGCTCCACCTGCAGATGCTGTTCCACTGAGAAATTAATCCTAACAATTGAAATCATCACTGAGGGAGCCCGGGCTTATATTTCTTCTCATTGTGATACGACAGTTTACCTTATTTGACTCCTTGGGATAAGGAAAGAAAAAGACTATTTTTCATTCAGATTTCCATTTAAAACTTCACTTTAGGGGTGTCTGGGTGGCTCAGTAGGTTGATTGTCCGAATCTTATTTTCAGCTCAGGTTACCCCAGGGTCATGGGATCGATCCCCATGTTAGCTTCTGTGCTGAGCATGTAGCCTGCTTAAGATTCTTTCTCTCTCTCCCTCTGCCCCCTCCCCCACTCCCACTCTGTCTATCTCTCTCTAAAATAAAAGGAATCTTTTTTTAATTTAATACTTCACTTTAGGACTTTACACAAAAATGGTTCAAGATTCCTCTACTCCCTGTCCTGTATTCTATTTCCATCCTAGTATATATGGTTGATCTGCACTCCAGACTGAGATCCATAAATGGTCTTCACGGCAGGGGGAGTTTAGGGCTACCTTTTGGAAGATAGACTCTAGGAATACTACACAGTATGTTATCAACAAGATTTGAACCCCCGTTAAAACAAGCTAAAATAAAAATATAGCCTTTTAAGGGACAATTTATAAAAAAGACAATCATGCAACTTTGGGGAATGGGCTGGAAAATTCGAGGGACAATTTTGTCTGCTTTTGTGTGTGTGTGATTGAAGATGTGTACATTTTGAGGATGATCTCTATGTATTTGCCTTTTTCTCCTCCAAATAATTCATTCATTTCCTTTTTCGCTTGTTTCAATTATTTTTTTTTCTTTTATTCATTCAACTAACATTTAGTGAGCATTGTAGCATTGTGGGCCATTTTATTTTTTATTTTATTTGCCAAACTTTTTTCCCATCTCCAGACTTTACCTTTTCCTATTATCCTAGTTGATTTCTTCACAACATTTGTCACTGCTTGAAACCATCTTATTTGTTTTTTGTTTTGCTACATTGTCTGTTTTCCTCTACCAAATATAAGCTTCCTGAGAAAAATAAGGTGTGTTGTTCAATGCTGAATTTCTCAGATCTAGAGACTTGCCTGGCATCTAGTGTTGATAGTAAATACTAGCAATAATAATACCAACAGCAACAATCAATAGGAGCTAACTTTTGCTAGAATTTTAACATGTTTGTTTAATAAATGAAAAGAATGAAAGATTGAAGTCATACCATAGGATTCCTTGAGATGAGTGAGGCCCAAATTATGTTACTGGACTTAATGTTCGATTGACCCCATAAATTTTCATTTTCAAATAACCTGGTTTCCTAAAGTCAAAGGGTATCTGCAGGCACTCATCATTATTCCTAGGGCACGTTTGTGTTGGACAGGAATTAGAATGGCATTTTGGGGGGCACCTGGGTGGCTCAGTCGGTTGGGCATCCGACTTTTAGTCAGGTCATGATCTCGCAGTCTGTGACTTCAAGCCCCATGTCAGGCTCTGCGCGGACATATCAGAGCCGGGAGCCTGCTTCAGATTCTGTCTCTGTCTGTCTCTGTCTGTCTCTGCCTTTCCCCCTCTCTCACTGTCTCTCTCTCTCTCAAAAATAAAATAAAAACATAAAAAAATTTTAGAATGGCATTTTTTGTGATATCTTAATAAAGTAATAAATGGATATTCCCTTGAGGCCTGGGCCTCTAATTATTATTCTTACATTTGCTTATGATACAAGAATCCTTAAGGAGAACTGATAGTAACACCAACATTCTACCTTTGGTTTGTCTCTGCTTCTGGTCTTGTTCCTGGTATTGTCGTTTTTGTTAACTCTTTTACAAATGGTGTTAACACTGTACAGGATAGTGAAAAGATTAGGTGAGGAACAAATGATCAAATTAATTTTGACAGTTGGAAAACAAGTCAAAATAAAGAGCTAAATTTTAACAAATATTAATGGAAACTGTTGTATTTAGGTTTAAAAACTAGTTAATACGTAATAAGAAAATGCCCAGAGTAATGGTGTTAGTGTGAAAACAAGACACATCACCTTCTTCGAATGTTGGAAATGTAAGGTGAATATGGTAAGAATGTGAAATCTCATGTGCTTTGATAAATGCGTATTCTCAAATAAAGGATACCATGGTCTGCATTTTAAGATTGATACTAAAAATTTACTTCCATTTGAAGAGGGTCAAATTAATTTATTCCATGATTTTCCAGAGCAATAAGGCCTGCATCTTGCCACAGGAAGTGTTTGGGTAAAGAATGAATGAGTCTCATTCAGTTGTAGAGAGAGTCCATGCATGGTTGGTACAAAGGGGTGGATGATATGTTTCTTCTAGGTCTGAGTTTTTTTTTTTTTGGAGTAAATTATTCAAGGCCAAAAAACAAACAAAAACGGAAAAGTGAAAAGAAAAAGAGGATCTTTTATTTCCAGTCATCAAATGTAGAACATACTAATTTTTTTAAAACGCTCTCTTGAGAACCTATTATTTTAATTTCACCTGCTCTGTTGAAAAGAGCTAAAAATGGGTAATTTATTATCGCAGATTTTTTTTTTTACTGTAAAAACAGCAGTACTACATTTAGCTTGATTCAATTAGCCACACACACAAACACAATAAATCAAAAATCTATCAAATAAAGTGTTCTAAAGCCTCAAGTTAAGAACTCTTTTGTAAATTGTTCATGCTCTAATTGAGAGCAAGCTTGTTATATTTAGTGTTTCTTGGCTAATATGACAGTAAAGTCAATGGAATGTTGTTTTTAATATCCTAATACTTTAGTGTTGAGTGGGGAAAAAAGAAGGGAGAAAAAAAGATCAAACTTGTCAAAGACAGAAAGATATAAGGAGCAGATTGTTTTTATTATCCTTAATACTTTAGTGGGTAAAAAAAAAAGAGGGATAAAAAAAGATCAAACTTATCTAAGACAGAAAAATATAAGGAAGATAATATAAATATTTATGACTTCTTTGCTACCAGAAACATTAAGCAGAAAGTGGCCAAAAGGATTTCAGTTCTGAGTTTCTCTAATATACGGAAAGTGGCTGAGTGGGCTATCACACTCCTCTCTGTGCCTTTGTCAGAAATAGGAATACTCACTGATCTCCAGAAATTATTAGAGTAGGTTATTTCTTTGGACTAAACTTCTGTTTTTCTGTCTCTGTCTCTGCATCTCTCTGTTTCTCTGTCTCTTTTTCTCATTCTCTTCCTGTTTCTTTAATACCTTTTGCTCTAATAATTTTTCTGACTAAAATTCTCCAGTAGAATTCATTAGTCTTATATACTTTACTGATTTTTAAACAAGATTGTTCACTAGCATTTTAATCAAGATTGTTCACTAGCAAGGATAATTCAAGTGTTTTAAGCCCTGCAATTACATTTATCTCCCAAATCAAGTCTGAAGTTATGCTAAAGATTTTTAAGTTTTGTTTTTAATTATGAAAGGCATTCTCCTTAAAAGAGTCAACCATGTGCCTATAAAGTTAGCAAGCATTTGTTGCTTAGAGTGTTCTGTGGATGAAACGCAGTTTGTTTACATTATGTAGGAGTTTTAAAATGCTCTTAGATTTTTCCCTGGCATATTTGGATTAATTTTGTCATCTAAATTTTTTTGTCTTTCATGTAAAAAAATCTGCAGCTAACCAGATGAAGTTGAAGTCTAAAACTAAACTTAATATTAATTCAGTAGTTTAACCAAACCGTACTTTTTATATATTATATTTTAACTTTTTTTTTGGTAATCAAATGGAAGTATTCCCTTCTCTAATTCTCAGTTATTTGTCTTTACAACATCTCTGCACTTAAGCTCACAGAAAAATAAAATTAACAATTCATTAGACTGCGTAAGGTTAATCATGGAATGGAACCAAGGAAAAACTCCAGGTAGATCTCTCACCTGCTCAGTTCTGTTGTAATAGAAGCAGCATAAGTTTAGGCAGTCAACAGTGAGGATTGAATAGCTCCTTTCAAAAGTCTACCATTCTTGGGCCCCTTTGATGGCTCAGTCTGTTGAGCATTCATCTTTGGCTCAGGTCATGACTTCACTGGTTCTCTGCATCGGGTTCTCTGCTATTAGTGCAGAGCCTGCTTCAGATCCTCTGTCCACTCAATCTCAGGAATCGTAAGCCTCAGTCATCAATCTTGGGCATCACTGATTTGGTTCAAGAAACTGTACTCTTGCCTCTTATCCATTTAATGGCCAACTGTCAATTCCTCATCAAACTTCTTTCCACACTGTTGCCAGCAAGATCTCTTTAATATAAAAATTTGATCCAAGTGGCTGGGTGGCTAAGTTGGTTAAGCATCCGAATTTGGCTCAGGTCATGATCTCACAGCTTGTGAATTCAAGCCCCGCATGGGGCTCTGCCCTGACAGTGTGGATCCTGCTTCAGATCCTCTGTCTCCCTCTCTCTCTGCTTCTCCCTCATTCGTGTGTGATCTCTCTCTCTCTCTCTCTCTCAAAATTAACCATTTCAAAAAAAGATGTGAAAATAAATAAATAAATAATAAAATAAAATAAAATAAAATAAAATAAAATAAAATAAAATAAAATAAAAGTTTGATCTTCTTACCACCCCCGGCTCACGAAAATCCTATTTAAAAATTTTGAATCATGTTAGAATAAATGCCAATATACATTGCATAATCTACAAGATCTTTCCCTTTTTGGCTTCAGCTATCCAACTCTTTGTATGTAAAAATTATCATACGCTTTACTCTGTCTGGAATATTTACAATTTTTCTAAGTACCATGTTATTCTATGAATCTCTGCCTTAACACTTCATATTCTTATTCGTAATTCAACTGTTAAACACATTAATTATTCCAAACATTTGTCAGGCATTACCTCCAGTGTCAAAATCTCTCTCTACCCCCGAATTTCCACCCCTTTCTGCAAAGGTCATCAATTTTTACTAATGAAGTTTTTTATGTAAATTTATTATGGCAAATATCATATAAATATCATAATATCATAATATGGGCATATTTAAATAAATTTATTTTACTTTTACCTCTTTTGTTTTCCTTATTGAATTATGTGCTACTACAAAGTAAGGTCTGTCCTGGATTTATCCACCTGTCACTGTTGTTGAACATAGCGCCTGCAGCATGGTAAGCTTTATTAATATTGGGTAACATAGAATATATTTCCCACCTACTGGAAATAAAACCGAAGAATATCTCAATAAATTTTAGTTGTAGAATGGGAATATAGGACACGTTAAAAACCAGGAGCTCTAGAACAAGCCCCTCTGGCAACGAAGTTTTATTCCATCACCCCCTAGTAATTGAGTCTCAAAAGGCAGATATACCACTGCTGCTCCAATGCAAATGTGAATTCAGAAACCATGCAAGCAGGCCAAGGGTTGCAAACATAAGAGAATGAGAGAGAGGTCCAGTGGACTATAAGGTCTTGATCCTGATTTCCCTGGGAACTGTAGTTTAATTCATGTGCCAGTATATTCTTTAAGGTCAACATCTTGCCCAGACTCATTTTATTTGTGTTCATATCACTTGCAATCAATAGAACCCTAAATAATATAATAGCTTATATATTTGCAGCCACGAGGGTTTGTAGGTTTGATGAAAATAATAAAATTGAAAATTAAAAATTAAATATCACTTGAAATAATCGTAGGAACATATATTAGTCTTGATGGTACTTTCTGGTTTTGCACATATGCACACACACACACACACACACACACACACACAAACATACTCACTCCTATAGCTACTTATAAAGAATTTCATAAACATTAAGGTATTCTGAGGAAGCATAGGGAGGTGTTTCATTATATACTGAAGGAGTGAAAAATAGACAAATTCTTGATTTACCAGGATCACGATAAAAGGTTTATGTTTTTTCATGTAAACACGTACTCTCTATCCCAGAATAAACCATTGTATTGCAAAACATAAAATGATAATGTGATTATGATCTTTGAAAAAGGCCTTGTTCTACTTTTGCTGGCATTGTTGCTCTTGTAGTTTTTAGATAAAAGTGTGATGTCCTTTAAAATTCTGCAACCAAAATAAAAACTGTCAATGAAGATAGCTATTCTGAAATTGGAAAGTGCCTTTTTTACTTCTAAAATTGGAAATATAGGAGAACTTAGATGTATGGATGGATGTATAGTGTTTTTTCTCCAACTTAAGGGTCTGGAAGTGCCTCATAAAAATATGTGAAACATCACACACTCAGTAATTAATTAAGCTGATGATAATTGAGGATTATAGGCTAGTGGCATATACTGTTCATACTGACAAATAATTTTTCATAGTTCTGGACAAATGGCTATATAGTTGGTAAAATTATAATTAGAAAGAACCCATAAGTATATTGCCCCACATGATATCGAGGCTGAGAGGATAAGAGTTTTTTTACTTAGTGGGTAGATATGATGATAAGTAATCAGCCTGCAGTAATTTTGTTTAGTGTATTATAATTTTTGTAATATATGAAATTTAGATCCTGTGAGAAGCAGATGCTGAGATTGAAGTTCAGAAGGGCTACCAAAGGTTATTGTGGAGTAAAACCTGTTTTAAAAAAAATAGAAGGGAGTGGAGTGGCAGGAAGGAAGAAACATGACTATGCAGCAAGAACTTTCAGACCATGTTTTGTATTTGATAAAATCTACCACCCCATCAGGGAGGCTTGGGAGAATGATTGCCTGTTAGAAGAGTCCTGCGTTAAGCAGAAATGGATCGTTAAGTATCATAGTTTGATCAGTTATCTGCTGTGTCCAAAGAGTGACCTTGGCTCAAAAGCTGTGATGAACTAGAAAGTGCTCTGAAGAGTGTGGTTGGGAATCAGGCTGCCGCTTCGTGTCACATGTCCATGACGGCCACATTAAGAAAGACAAAGTTATATCATGATGAGCTCTGAGTAATAGAATTGTTGAATCACTGTATTGTATACCTGAAACTAATATAACAGTCTATGTTCATTACACTGGGATTAAAGTTGAAAAAAACACATAAAGCTAATTAAAAAGCGTGCTCTTTGATCAACTGAGGTAACATAATTCATTGAGAGTTAGGACCATTGTCTAGAATTCCAAATTGTGTGTTTTTAATTTGGAAAGCGTTTGCTTACTAAAGAGTCTTGGGGTGCATGGATAACTCAGTGGTTAAGCATCCAACTTCAGCCTAGGTCGTGATCTCACGGTTAGTGAATTCAAGCCCCACATTGAGCTCTCTGCTGTCAGCACCGAGTCTGCTTAGGATCTTCTGTCCCACTCTCTCTCTGCACCTCCCCACCACTTACTCTCTCCCTCTCTCTCTCTCTCAAAAATGAAATAAAAACATTACAAAAAGAATCTGGGGGTTACCACAAGGGAGTGCCTGAATGGAAAATGGAGAAATGGAGACATCAAGTAAATGTTCTTTTCACTAAAACTTCATTATGTAAAAAAACAAAAAAAAAAAAGGTAATTTGCATGAACACAGATCTCCGAAACAAAGTGAACAAGATGCCAGGTTCAAAATATGGAAAAGAATTCAGAATAGAGGGAATAGAAAAGGAGTACAATTGGACACATGTCAAAAAAGAATGGGATAAGGAAGAACCTAGAAAAGATAATTTCCAGAGTGGAATACACATTAAAATAGGCTATATAATATTTGTTTTACTATTATTATTATTATTATTATTATTATTATTATTATTATTTAAAGTTTATTTATTTATTTTGAGAGAGACAGAGACAGTACAAGTGGGGAAAGAGCAGAGAAAAGGGAGAGAGAATCCCAAGCAGGTTTGGGCTGCCAGTAGGGAGTCCAATGTGGGGCTCAAACCAGTAAGCTGTGAGATCATGACCTGAGCCTAAATAGAGTCTGACTCAAACTCCGACTGGGGCACCCAGGCGCCCCCAGCTATACAATCTTTAGAGACCTCCATTCTGCATTGCTCTTAGAAAGCAGCTGTGCCTAGCCTAATTCCTGCCATAACTACCACCTCTAAGAATGAGATTGCCAGAATGTGCAAGAGAATTTGTAGTTTTATAAGATATAATATATCCTTAAATTGGGATGTTATGTTCTCTGGTAGTTGTCCTGTGCTTTTCAGCTTGAGATCTTGGGTAATGAAAAATTTATTAGTGGCATATATTTAATTTGATTTGACAGTAAGAGAAATATTTGTTGGTATAACTTATAAAATCTGGGAGGAGAAAATAAATGGATTCACAGTACTCAGTACACAGTTTTCACGTCAAGTTTAAATTGGATCAAAAAATTATGTGATTTGACACTGACAATGGCATCCCACTAGTCAGTAGCAAATGCAGTTTGGGGGAAAATCACCATTGTCATTGTCATTTTCATTCCTTGACTGGATTTGCTGTGACTTTATTATATAAAACGGTATTTGGAGAATGTATTTTCTCAAATTATAATATAAAGCTTACCTTCTTTCTACTTTTGTTTACCTTTACCATAATATGTTTCTATTGATAATACTTTTAAAATATATTTTTACATAATTAAATAATTAAAATAATACAGTTTTTAAGTCAATCTTATAAAACAAAAGAAAAAAATGAAGTCCAGGGATTGCTTATAGTTTTACTATCTAAGTGTAAGTATTGCTAATATTTTTCTTTCATTTTAAAATATAAGACAACTATTCTTTTTATAATCAAGTAGTACATACAAATTTGGGTTTCTTTTTCCTTTTACTACATCATAATGTTTCAAGCTGTTACATATTCTTTTTTAATTTTTTTTAATGTTTATTTATTTTTGAGAGACAGAGAGAGACAGAGTGTGAGCGTCTGAGAGACAGAGGGGCAAAGAGAGAGAGAAAGACACAGAATCTGAAGAGGCTCCGGGCTCTGAGCTGTCAGCACAGAGACCGACACGGGGCTGGCAGTCACAAGCCATGAGATCATGACCTGAGCCGAAGTCAGACGCTTAACCGACTGAGCCACCCAGGCGCCTCTGTTATACATTCTTTTAAGCACTATTTTGAATGGTAGCATAATATTTCATTTACTGAACCAAATGCATTTATCACATCTCAATACTTGAATCTTACTCTTCCACAAATTGACCTTTGGAGTCTGTAAGAGTCACAGATCAAAGTTAAGAGGCTGATCTTAATTATTACATATTTGTAATTTAAAGATTTTTTAATGTTTATTTATTTTTGAGAGAGAGAGAGATAGAGTATGAGCAGTGGAGGGGCAGAGAGAGAGGGAGACACAGAATGTGAAGCAGACTCCAGACTCTGAGCTGTCAGCACAGAACAGGACGCAGGACTTAAGAACTGTGAGATCATGGGGCTCCTGGGTGGCTCAGTCAATTAAGCATCCAACTTCAGCTCAGGTCATGATCTCACAGTTCATGAGTTCGAGCCCCACATCAGGCTCTGTGCTGACAGCTCAGAGCCTGGAGCCTGCTTTGGATTCTGTGTTTCCCTCTCTATCTCTGCCCCTCCCCTGCTCATGCTCTGTCTCTCTCTCTCTCTCTCAAAAAACAAAACAAAACAAAACAAAACAAAACAAAACAAAAAAAAACAAAAAAACGTGAGATCATGACCTGAACCAAATTCAGATGCTTAACTGACTGAGTCACTCAGGGACCCATCATATATTTGTAAGTTAGAAAGTAAATTAGTCTCCAAAAAACAGGCTGAGGTAGATTTCGAACTTGTAACTCATGTCTCTAGTCACAAAAGTGACTGATGATGGAGTTTGTCTTCACTTTATTTATTTTTTTTTAATTTTTTTTTTAATGTTTATTTATTTTTGAGACAGAGAGAGACAGAGCATGAACGGGGGAGGGCCACAGAGAGAAGGAGACACAGAATCCAAAACAGGCTCCAGGCTCTGAGCTGTCAGCACAGAGCCCGACACGGGGCTCGAACCCACGGACCGTGAGATCATGACCTGAGCCGAAGTCGGACGCTTAACCGACTGAGCCACCCAGGCGCCCCTGTCTTCACTTTAAAAATATAGGAAAACAGGACTCCTTGTTGAGAGGTCATGAGGAAAATGTTATGCTTTCACTCAGGGTTAAATATCAAAATCATTTTGCTTAAAGAAAGATATAGATATTTCTTAAGTATATGGTAAGTATAATAGGTGGATAGATGGATAGATAGATAGATAGATAGATAGATAGATAGATAGATAGACAGATCGACAGACACAGATATCCCTATATATACAGCTATTTTCATTGAAGTGAGAGAAAATATTTTGGGTAAATTGATTGAAAAAAGGAGAACTACTAGAAGAAACCAATGTTTTACTTTTTTGCTTTCAGTGATAAAATCTAATGTTATATGATAGAGCTTTACATTTTACCTCACAACAATGATTGTGTAGGAATTACAGTCCCCTCTCCAGACCTAAATGTTTAAATTACTGAGATTTCCAGTGACCTCTTTCAGGTTGACACACTGGAGCAGTTACTTAATCAGCTAGCCTGGCAAACATGTAATTTAGTGACAAAAATGGTTACTAGGTTACAAATGAGTTATGCTGTCTTTAGTGAACTGTAGAGCTTTGAATACACAAATTAGTTTCCTCTCCTCAAATTTAAAAATATTAAAGAAACTGGATCATGATGACAGATCGAATGAATAGAGGCATATAACTCCTCATCCATTTAAAACACCCTAAAAGTATGAAAAATATGTTTAAAAATTTGTTTACTATACTGTCAAGTGAGACAGTCATAAACTGGTTATGAAATCAGTTTGTCAAAATCAATAGCTTTCATATAAAGCAGCTATATACAGCCAGTTAGAAAATGTAACTGAAAAATATCTATAACCACCTAGAAATAAACCTATCAACAAATGCACACTCATTCTGTGAAGAAGTTTACAATATTTTAAAAGATAAAAAAGAACTGAGCAAGTGGAGACATATTCAATATTTTTAAATGTGAAGACATATTTGTAAAGATTTCAGGTTTTATCTAACTCTGCATCCTACTGACCTATAGCTCAATGCAGTCCCAAATAAAATACCAAATTAACATCAGTGATTTTTCAACCAAATGATAGAGATAAATTCCAGAAACAGTATCCAGAATGAAACTTAGGAATTATGCCGTTACATTCTTTTTTGGCTTCTGACATAAGAATCTAGATTATTTATTCAGATATGAACTGCAACATTTCCTTATGCCTAGGCTTTCAACCAACCAAAAAGATCCTTCCCCAGAGAAGCTCCAGTGGAGGAGGGAGGGACCACAGTATAACATGTGGGCACAGCACCCAGCTGTGTGTCCACCAGGTGGCAGAAACCATCATGGAAGCTCTTCCTTGCTCTGTAGTTATCAACCTTCCTCACATCAAGAGTAGGCAGGAAAAAGTCGTGCGTTCACATTTGACCTTGACTAGTTTTTCTGTTGTTTTCTACATTTTCCAGCAGTGAAATCAAACTGGGTCTTCAGCTTTTTTCCTGCTTCTTGCAGGGAAGACCGTTTTTACTATTGGACATGTTTTGTGTTTTTTTCTCATTGAGAATTTGAACCCTCTTTTGTGTTCTACAAAAATTTGGAAACATGTTTATTTTTACCTGCTTTTTATTTTTTACTTTACAGATAATATTTTTAATATTGCACTTGTGTGTCAAAATAACACCTCTCGGGGCGCCTGGGTGGCTCAGTCTGTTAAGCGTCCGACTTCGGCTCAGGTCATGATCTCACAGTCTGTGAGTTCGAGCCCCGAGTCGGGCTCTGTGCTGACAGCTCAGAGCCTGGAGCCTGTTTCAGATTCTGTGTCTCCCTCTCTCTCTGCGCCTCCCCTGTTCATGCTCTATCTCTCTCTGTCTCAAAAAATAAATAAACGTTAAAAAAAATTCAAAATAACACCTCTCACGTAAAAAATAAAAACAAAAATTTGGCCAGGGATATGCATAGTACTCTTGTGAAGATATTATACAAAGAGACTGGAGTTAAAAACTTTGACATAATGAAATAAAGTTTGCTTAAAAAAAAGGGGAAATGACATTTTTGGGAGATTTGGTCAAAACAGAAAAAAATCAGATGTTTTGGACTTAAAATACTTAGCAAGTTTGTAAAGCTTATATATTTTTTTCTATTTTATTCACATCTAGAAGAGGTGTGTGTGTGTGTGTGTGTGTGTGTGTGTGTGTGTGCACGCATGTTTAGAGGCATTGGTGGAGAGGGTGGTAATGTCATTAAACAAGAAGGCCATTAGGTTGAGGTGGCTTTAATGCCTTGGTAGCCTACCTAAGCAAATGAAAACCTAAGCCAGAGTCAGTGCAAGTGTATCTGAGAAAATTAAACGTAACAACAACCAACCACAAATAGCCAACTAGGTTTCCCCAAATAAGACAATTACTTAAGCTATAGCCAATCACATATTTCCTTGTTTTGCTTCTATACCTTCTCTGTGAAAAATTTTTTTCCCTAGCTCCTGTAGGCACAGCACTCCTAACCAGCTTTGGTTTGGCTCTGTGTTATTCAAATCAATGTATGCTCAAATAAACTCAAAAATTTTAATGTACCTAAATTTATCTTTAAAAAAAAAGCTATTTTGTTGAGTTAGGAATTGTTTGTTTTTGTTTTCAAGTAAGCTTTACACCCAACATGGGGCTTGAACTCACAACCCTGAGATCAAGAGTTCCATGCTCCACTGACTGAGCCTGCCAGGTACTTCTCAGTTGATCATTTAACAGAGGATACTTAACCATTTAGGATACCACCTAATTCAGTTTTATGTGTTCACCATCTACCATCTACTGTCTTGTCTAAAACAAAACTACCATGTCACATGTACACTTGCCTCAACTGACCACAAGACCACAAGACCTCAGCCTCATAAGACCACAAGAATCCCCTGGAAGCTTTCTTAGTTATACCACAGAGAACTTTGCAGATGGAAGGGAAACTAATGCCTATCACCACATGTATGGATGCTGACATATACAGTCATATGAGTGCCCCGGTTCACTGGATGTTGACTTAACTCTTGTGAACTGATATTGCCAAAATTGTTGGAAGACTAAAAGAACAACTTAGAATTTGCATAAGGGTTTCAAACTAATGCATTTAAATTACACATGTACAATATAACATATTCTACAGTGTAGCAAGTGCTGTAGAAGTGTTTATCAAATAATTATTTACTGCCCAAGATATATTTCTGATACAAATATTTTAAAGCAATATTCAGTTTTTGATTTTACAGTGCCATGGATGTGAATTAAATTTTGAGATTTTGCTGTGTTAGTATTGATTTCTATCATTCATTTCTAATTCTATAAACAAGATTACTTCATTTATTGTTCAATTATATATTTCAGACATTTTATATATATTTGGAGTAGGTGTTAAAAATTTGTAATATATAGAAATAGACATGGTAATAAATTGTGACAGTCTTATGTAAAACACACACACAATCAGATTTACAAGTATATATACATCAGTGCTTAGTAAAAGAAGAGAGAGTTTCAACACCATTGCTAGATGGATAAAAGCTAGTCTCAGAAAATACATTCATAATTCCTCACCAACTTTTAGGCACTTTTCTGTAGAGTCTTTCTCAATCTTCCTTAGTTGGAATTAATCTATTTCTTTTTTCTTATGCTCTTTTGTTCTTCAATGATCATTTTCAACATATTCAACTTTATGTTATAGTTGGTTGTGTAACAAACTGTCTCTAATACTAGACAACATTATTTTATCCCACCTCATGGTAGCACAGGAAAAAATAAATTTTTAAGTTGACCAAAACAACATTCTAAACCTTACTGCTTAGAACATTTCTAAGCTGCAGAAATGGTATAGTAAGAAAAATAAAGGAGAATCAGGAATTTTCAAATTCTGTCTGAGGATTGATTTCTAGAGGCATTGAACCAAGCTAAGAATTTTGTTTTGTTTTTGTGTCCTCTTTGTTAAAAAAAAAACATAAAGCCAAATACTTAATAAATAGTAAAATTAGAAACAGAAAATTTCAACTATGGAACTAGAAAACTAAAAAGCTTCACAAATTCAGATTTAGGCCTTTGATAGCCTCTGAAAAAGAGCAGCATCTGATTATAGGTTTCAGTTAGAGATTTCATTTCTTTGCAAATGAATTGTGAAGATTGCTTTAGAGCAAGGAAACCAGGAGAACAGGAAGGAAGGCTACAAGAATGTTTAACTTCATGTTAACTTCTCATTGGCCTTTTTTATACTGTTTTTTTTTTCTTTTCATGAAATGCCTTTTTCTCCCCACCCTCCACATTTTTTTTTTTTTTTTTTTTTTTTTTACCTAAGAGTAATGTCATTCTTCACACACAACCTAAAATCCTTAATGCTGATATTTCATGAGTTTCTACGTGTGTTTGCTGCACATATGGGTATGCTTCTCTTTTTCTTCTCTAAGACCCTATATAATTTTATGTAACTGAATTGGTTTGTGACATTATGATAATATCTCTTGTATACACACTGGTATGTTGCTAGAAGCTAAGAAGCTTAAGCTATAGCCAATCACATTTTCCTTGTTTTGCTTCTATACCTTCTCTGTGAAAAATTTTTTTCTGTATTTCTGTATTACTACACTACAGCAGATTTTGAATTTTAACAAAGGCTTCCTAAAATCTTTATAAATTTTGGGGAAAATTGTATCTATTTAAATCATTGCACATAGGTATGCTGGTAATGAACTTTACTGGGTACTCTTCCTTAGTCTCCACACAAATATACTAAGTCCTTTACTATGTAGATGTCAGAGTTACTGTGGGGGACAAAACTCATTCTGGTTTGGGGAAAATCTTGCTAAGTCAAGAACTGTGTTTGAAATTCTTTGGAAGGTGTAAAGTATCCTACACATGAATGGCAAAACAGTTATTTTAGTTAATCTCTCAATCCCTATTCAGTTTTATACTTCTGTCAAAGGAGTCATCTTTCTTAGAGTTACCTTTAAGAAACTGGATACACGGTTCTTAGCATACTTTGTATTTTTCCCCATATTTTGATACATCTTATTATCACTTAAGTTTTGCCGAACTTAGTTTTAAATTTCTCTTAGGACGATCATTTTGTCTCCATTATAGGTGTTATACTTCTCCAGAATACACACATCTCATACTTGCCTCTTCAGTTTAACTTCCCATAGTTCTTTCTAAATAGTGGCCTAAAAACAAATTAGGATCTGCCCACCCTTCAGAGATTTGTTCTACTTGTATTCTTTGTAGCAACAAACACTGACATGGTGATCACCTATATATTTATGATCCTATTTATGATATATTATGTAAACTCTAAAGAGAGTAGGTAAATTTATCATCTTAGCATGGTTTCAGTCAGACATTTTGACTGGCTCTCTTTATCATTGCCCTCCTGTTCCCATTGCGCATTAAAATTTTTAAGCATTTTTTTCTTTTTAAAAAGTGTTTTAATGTTTATTTTTGGAGAACGAGAGAGAGAGAGAGAGAGAGAGAGAGAGAGAGAGAGAGAGAATGGGTAAGGGGCAGGGAGGGAGAGAGACACAGAATCCAAAGCAGGCTCCAGGCTCTGAGCTGCCAGCACAGAACCTGATACAAGGCTAGAATTCATGGATTGGGAAATCATGACCTGAGCCAAAGTCTGGCGTTTAATGGACTGAGCCACTCAGGTGCCCCTTAAGTATTTTTTTTTTTCTGTTCCTTCAGCCCCTGCCTTGTTTCCTCCCAGTTGTCTCTTCTCAGACAAGCAGCTGTGGGATTTATTGAAGCTGAATATTTACATGAATATCATTAATTATTTTCCTCTAATGTCCTACATTCTTATGAAATGTTGTTAAGATATTTTTGGACGCAGTCACTTGGGACTGGAGAGATTTTGATGCCTCTTTGAGTGACCTTGACTATCCTTTAAGATAAGCCATCATCACTCCACGAAATGAAATTTTATGGGATTGGTTTTTCTGTTCTTGGCTGAGAAGGTCAACTCTATCCCCCAGGAAAAAGGTGAACCCATTCACATCATAAAGTTCTGCCAAACACAGAGTTTGTGACACCAGAGGACTATCCCCCCACTACAGGTGACTTCAGGGCTCCAAAGGCTTCCTTCATGAATCTGTTCTTCTCACTAGCTTTATGATTCTCTTCCATTGAGGTAGCAATTTTTTTGCTAGCTTATTTTCTCTCAAAGCATGTCTTTTTA
The DNA here is from genome assembly GCF_018350215.1 of Panthera leo. Lineage (NCBI taxonomy): Eukaryota > Metazoa > Chordata > Mammalia > Carnivora > Felidae > Panthera > Panthera leo. The sequence continues at coordinate 106,732,287 of NC_056680.1, read as the reverse complement.
CTGTACATACATCAAAGCTGTACACATACCAAAATTTCCAAGGGAAACTGAAAAAGAATTGAGTCTCGTATTCATAATTCAGGCACCATCAGACTACCACACAACTGCCACAGGTTAGCTGGAAAGACATTTTTGTGGTCATCGGCAGGCCCTCATTGGCTCCCAAGGTCACTGCAGGTCTGTCTCTGGCCAGTTGCTTATGGATTGCAGCTGCCTTCCTGCAAACTCTGTGAGTGTTCTATATCAAAACCAAACAGTGCCTGGAAACCAAGACAGATAAGCTTAGAAAGGTTAAATGGCTCATTCAAGGACATGAACTATTAAATTGCAGTTAGATTTAGAATCAAAATAATCTGTCTCTGTCTATAATTGTTTTTTTTCTTTTGTAAACCATTCTATATTGCTCAATAATTTCACCCTGCTTTTAAAATAATGTTGTTATTAAACAATGTTTAATGTGCATGTATCTGTACAATTCTCTTTTCTCATCAGTATTCCTTTTGATTCTTAATCTAATAGAAAAGTGATCGTTTTTTTTGTCACATGTGCTGTTAACCCATTTAATTAACAAGCACTAATGGAACTACTCCTATACAGCAAGTACTAGGGTTACAGAGACAAGGAACTCACATTCTAGTCAAGGGGACAGACAAGCTAACACACAATTATATCTTGCTAAAAGAAGCTATACAAGCTTAGGGAGGATACCTAACCTGCAGGGCTTGGCAAGGGGATACGGCCCCAAAAGTCAGTTAATATGAGGAATTATATTGCATTGGAGTTTTGAGAGTTCAGTAGGAGTTAGTTCATGATGGTGTGGCCAAAAGATGTTTTTAAGAAAAAAACTAACAATTCATATAAAAGCAGAGATAAATAACACTGTGTTTTGGAACACTGGATGTTTTATGGTTTAAGAATTGGGCATGACAATGGAAATGACAGGATATCATCCAAACATTGTCAAGGGGCAGTGGTATTGGAAAAGTTGCACATTTGCCTATGAAATTGTGGATTTTCTCCTGGTTGCAGTGAGGAACCTTGAAGTGTTTCATGAGAGGCAGTAAGATGATCAAATTTGATTCAATAAATGCATTTAATGCAGAGAATGAGAAAGCTCCATAATGCAAGGGTGAGAGCACTGGCCTTGTCATATGGAGAAGAGATTGTGAGGGAAAGAGGCTGTGAGATTGGAAAAACAATTCAGGTAAGAAACTGCAATCATATGGATTGTACAAAACAGCCTTACATACTAATATAATACTTGGCAGAGTGGTGAGTTAGGCAAAAATCAACAGGGCATGTGCAGAATTGTATTTATCTATTGAGAAGAGTAGGAGGTCAAAGATAACTTAGGTGTTTCTGACTTTAGCGACTTAGTTGATGTTCATGCCATTATGATTACGAATATGCATGTGTGTTTGGGGTGAGATGAAGCTGAAGTATTTCAAAATACAATTCCATTTCCAGAATGGACTTAGATGAATATACCAAACCGTCTCTGAAGACAAAGTTTTGTTTAAAGAAAAGGGTATAGTTTAGATAATTTGTAAAAAAAAAAAAAAAGTGTGTAGAATGACATCTACAAAGAGGAATTCCAGTGTTTGTGAATTTAAAAGAGAATGAGATGCTTACAAAAGAGATTAAGCTTCACTAATTTTTGACAAGAATGACTCACCCACATTTTCTCGACTTCTCTTAATCACTCTGCAACTGAAAAACATCTGGTTTCTCTCCTAAACTTTTCCACTGGACCCGCTCTCCCACATGATCTTTTGTTAAGTCAAATGTGCATTTCCAAGTCCTATTTTTATTTGACATCTCAGCAATTTTTTCAATGTTGGTCTCTCCTTATTTCAGAAACTTTCTTTTTTGGCTGTTCCCAACCCCACAGCCTTCTGGGAGTTCTCCCTAACTCTTTACCTACTTTAGTCTCCTTTGTTAGCCACTCTTCTACCAGGTCTCTTAATGTTTCTTCAGGCTTATTAGTAGACTGTTTTATCTCTTTATACTCTTGCCACAGCTTTTCATGGATTTGGAAAATATCTACATACCAGTGACACTCAAATATGAACTTGAACCTCAACTTCTCTTCAGAGCTGCACACCTATATAGCCAAATATTTATTTGCTATCTCCACTTGACTATCTAGTAGCCATCTATAATTTTATGATTTCATTATACATATATCTGTTATTCATTTTTCCTTTTGGTTTTATCTCATATTCTATATCAAAAGAATTTCCTGTTATTCCTCCAGAATATATATCAAATATTTATCTTGTCACCATAACTGTAATAAAAAAAAAAAACACACCTATCTGGAGGATTCTAATAACCTCCTCAAAATATTCTAACTTGTAGTATTGCTTTCCTTGCAGTTGATTCTCAATTCAGTGGCTGATCTGATTTTTTTTTTTTTTCCTTTGAGTGATTTTTTAAAAATGCGTATCTGATTACATCTCTACACTGCTTTAGTCATTGATGACTGCCTTTAACCAAGGATAAAATTCAAGAGCCTCATGTCCCTTACAAGGCTCTGCATGATTTTACTGTGTATATTTTAGCCTCATTTCATTACACTCTACCTGACGTTTAATATATTTCTCCAAACTCTTTCATCCGCAATGCTTCCCCATCTGAAGTGCTCCCTACCCACTACTAATAGACCGGTCTCATGATCAGCACCATGGACATCAAATGCCAGCCTTTTAGAAATGCAGAATCTTAGCACATACTGCACAATTCACTTTGGTGGAGGAGTCAGAGATGACCCCCAGGTTTCTGACTTGAGCAAGTAGAGACTACATCTTCCTTCCTCTCCACATCTACTTAAATTTGAGATCTTAAAAGTAGATAAGAACTGCTGCAAAAAATCCTCCTCTGATCCTCTTAAATAGTGATTCTCCAATTTGAGAGCAACATCAAAGTCATCTGGCGAACTTAGTAAATCACAAATTGCTGGGCCCCACCACCGGAATTTCTTACTTAGTAGGACTGATGAGAAAGGGGTGAAATTCACCTGTCTAGTAAGTTCCCAGGTGATGCTAATGCTGCAGGCTTAGGCACCACTCTTTAGGAACCATGGCTCTGCTAAGTAGTCCTCAGCCTTAGCTGCATAGTAGAATCACCTGGGGAGAGTTTTTACAATCCTGATGCTGTTCCACACCGTAAGCTAATTAAATCAAAATTTCTAGGACCTTTCTTAAGGCCCTTACATTGGTGTGGCGGGTTTTACTTCAGCCTCTTCAGTTTCTTGAAGGACCTATACTGATTCTGTTTACTGATGTCTTAAGGTAAAGTGTTTTATGTTTTATATTTTCCTTGTTTCCTTTCGCTGCTAAAATTTCAACTTCATATTTGTGTGGTTGTTTTACAATTTTCAATTTCCTTTAAATTCTATTGAATCTAGTAGTGCATCAAATTCCCTGTATGTTGTAGTTATTACAGAGGCTTAATAATTTCAGCAAGGGAAGGGAAGTCTGGAGGGTGGATCTGCCAAACCATACCATACTGCTAAGTTTGAAAGACAAATTTCAGTAGAAAGTTAAGGAGGAAAAGTCAAGAATTTTCATAATAAATAAATTGAAAGTAAATTATTTTTTAGTCCATATTAGAAAAGGGGAATATTAAGACAGAAAGGGGCGGGATTAGAGTATTTGTAACCTCAATTTTGTTACTCTGATTCAGAAACTCTGATACATTCTTGTTCCTGAATCTCATTTTCTAGGCCCCATGGAAATTATTTTCCTTCTTGACAACTTTCTTTTCAGTTAAGGAAAATACAATAGTCAATATATTTTACTTAAGGTTTGTGAGCTACCTATTTAAAGAGTATTGGGGTGCCTGGGTGGCTCAGTGGGTTGAGCGTCTGACTTCAGCTCAGGTCATGATCTCATGGCTCGGGAATTTGAGCCCCACGTAGGGCTCTGTGCTGACAGCTCAAAGCCTGGAACCTGTTTCCTATTCTGTGTCTCTGTATCTCTGCCCTGTTCATACTTTATCTACCTCAAAAAATAAATAAACATTAAAAAATAATAATTAAAAAAAATAGAGGATTGCTTCAGGTGTGTTGGCTGAACAAATAACTTTATATCTTTGATTCTTTTGACCTGAGGTGTATGTGTGTGGATATTTTCTTTTTCCTTTCAATCCTCATAATATATTGGCTTTACATGGAAGCCAATAAATGGAAAAGAGTATGAATATGAAATGAATGAATATGAAAAAAAGGTGGACAAAGAAAGCAGTAGATTACTGATAAGTAGGATTACTGAGCCTATTGAAATGGAGAAAAAAATAGCAGATACTTGGACGAAAAGATTCAAAGGAACTGAGTATATATGGCTGTGTCTAGTGTAATTCTTTAACATGTGATTTTCCCCAACTTTTCATTGAACATACATGATAAAATATATATTCTATAAATTAAGATACATACACGCATGTTTTTTAGGGTTGTTTTTACAGCTCTTCATATATATAATAAACCTAAGAGTGTTTTCTTTTCTTCTATGGATATTATACAGTACACACTGTTATATGATCCTATAATTACATTAATTTGATTCCATTGTGGTCAATATAACTCATTACTTTATCTTAAAAATTTCACTTAAATATATACATAATTTCTGTATATGTCCCAAAAAGTTAATGATGCAGGGATAAATCTTATTCAGTAAAAATTTACATTTGAACAATAATTCATCCAGAAACAAGTGGAATGCCAGAAACAGAACTGAAAAGATTCATTACAGAACAGTTTTGTTTTCCATTTCTATATAAAGGCGTTTGTTTTACAAGCAAAGTAACAAATGGCTTAAAACAATCTTCTTGTTGCTAGGCTCTTAGATACCTAAACAGACCTTATACTTTTTAGGTTTGAACATAACAAACTGTAGCATTATAAAGATGCTTAGTAAAATAAGAAGGTGACTCATTACAAAAATTAGAATTTCTGTTTCCAACTAGAAGTTCTTGTATTGTGTACAACAGATACTAACTTCTTTGTTAGGTTTTCTCCCTTTTTTTCCTTAAACCTTATCTTAACAACAACCTGGCTATGTGAATTAATATTTTTTAAATAAAACTCTGTAAAATATTTTTAAATTACAGTTTATTATTGCCTGGTTGTTATAAATAGGCTGTTTTATTTTAAAACATTTTCAGTTATTGTTATCTGATAATAAATTTTTGTGAATATACAACAAATCAAGTATAATAAAAATAGATTAAGGAACTTGTTTCAAATGTTGGAAGAATCTTGCCAAGTAGTGTGGATACAATAATAAACAGTATTGAAAAGGGAGCTTGGAACTGGACTTTCAGAAGACTGAATGATATGCCTTTTGATGACTTTATGGCTGTTTGATTGTAGGCAAGTCCTGTCTCCTTTTGAGACTCCTCATCTTTCCCCTTTATATAATGTCATAGACTCCTTTGGGAGCAAAACATTGAGTAACTTGAGGGCATGATGTTGTGTGTGTATATGTGTGTAGTTTTGAAGACAGGGTGTGGATGTTGCTAATTAGCTACATCACATAAAAAGATACAGTATTAAGTACCAGCCTGTGAAATGTAGATTTAATTTTATATGCAGTATGTGTGTGTGTTGAAAGGGGAGGGAAATCAGTTTGAAGGAAAAATGATCAGTATCTGGATGGAGAGAAATAAATTAAGAAGCCAGTGTAAAAGCAAGTGGGAGTTTGGCCTAGATAAAGGTAGTAGTTAAGGAAATGGAAGGTTCTTTGATTTTTCTCTGCAATAATTGGTCCATTTTTTTTTTTCTTAAAACTATGTCAGTGTCAAACTTAAATTCTCCTGGAGATGTTTAATAGATCATGAAAAACTAAAGACACAATGCTGTAGAACCTGTATGGAAGTAAACTACAAAACCAACTGGGTAACAATATGGAAAACTTAACAAGAAAATTATTGATACTGGACAGTATATACATTCTCAAGAAATCAAAATTATAAGAGTAAGAATACCTATGTATTAACACTTTGTTAGTGGCATAATCTTATATTAGATGCTTAATACACCTTCATGCTGATACATTTGTTGGGAAAACAATTAATTCTACAGTGCCACATTAATATTAATACCAAAATATTTTCTTCTTGAAATTCAAGATTTTTCTCTCAATTTTTTAAGTTTATTTATTTTTAGAGGGAGAGAGAGAGAGAGAACATGAGTGGGGAAGAGAGAGAGAGAGAGAGAGAGAGAGAGAATCCCATGCAGGCTCCACACTGTCAGCACAGAGTCCAAATGAGGCGCTCAAACTCATGTACCGTAACATCATGACCTGAGCCAAAACCAAGAGTTGGATGCTTAACCAACTGAGCCACCCAGTTATGGATGTGGAAAACTGAAGGAAAAAGTTATAAATAGGTTACTGTAATTTGCTCACTTACCTGATACAGATGTATAACACATAGTATTGATAAGTCATCAGAGACTATGACTTCATTAATTCTTAATAATCACCAAGGTACAGGGTACCTGGGTGGCTCAGTTGGTTAAGAGACTGGCTTCAGCTCAGGTCATGATCTCATAGTCTGTGAGTTTGAGCCCAGTGATGGGCTCTGTGCTGACAGCTCAGAGCCTGGACCCTGCTTCAAATTGTGTGTCACCCTCTCTCTCTGCCGTTCCCCTGCTCACCCTCTGTCTCTCTGTCTGAAAAACAAATAAACATTAAAATAATAAGAATACCAAGGCATAAGAAATAAATATTGTAACTGGTAATTGGAATATTGATTTTTTTTAACACTACCTTGCTTTTGCATTTTTCTTCATCTATGTCTAAAATGGCTGGATTTGTATCAATAGAATATTTGTATTGCCTGTTACTTGAATCTAGAGTAGTGGAATGTTTTCAGGTTTAGTTCCTTTTAGGGTGTACATACTTCTGTTTGTGTGTGTGTTAGTGAGGTTATAAAGGAACAATCATTATAATTAATAATAATGGGTACATATAAAAGATCTGGTATGGTTATTCTTATTTGTAACCAGACTTGTTTTAGTTTTCTAAGTAATTTAGTCGATAACATAACAAGAAGGGAAAATCTTAAGTGTGTAAATCAAAACCTTGTTGAAAATTGAACACACAAATTACCAGAAAAGAATTTGAAAGCCAGGATGTTAGCAATATTTCTAAAGTTCTTCATATGCTCTCCTTCAGTTATTACCCTCTCCAGGAATAAGCATACTCCTGACATCTAACACTGTAGATTAATTTTGCCTGTTTTTTAATTATACATAAATGAAATTATGTGATCTAGACATTATTATATCTTTTTCAGTGTTAAGTTTGTGAGGATTTTCCCTGTTGTTTCACATAGTTATAGTTGACTATTTTTTATGGCTGCATAGTATCCACTATGTGATAATACAGTCTATTTTTCCATTTTTCTGTTCTGAACTGTTAAATTATTTCCATTTAGGTGGTATTATGTATGAGCTATTACAATCACGTGTGTACATATATTTTAGTAAACATATATAATCCATTTCTTCCATGTGTCTACCCCCAAAATTGTTAGGTTATTACTAGTTCTTTTCCCAGATGAGAGTGACAACATTTGGAAAAAAAAAATAGATGATGGTCATACTTCCTGAAATTTATACTTCAAACTGTATCTTCTGATAAAAGTTTTTGTTTTTACAAACAAAGAAGCAGATTTAATTTAGGTTATTCAAATCTTAGCATTATTGCCATTTTTGAATGGTAAAGTCAGTTACTGTGGGGATCTTTCCTCTGTACTTGATGATATTTAAAGGTATCCTATACTTCCATTTAAATGTATCCCTGAAATGGCAGTAGTGGCCTCCACATTGTCAACACTAACAAATGTATTAGATAATACGATGAAATATAATTTAAATGCTATTGAAAATGAGCTTGAATTCTTTATCAGCTCTCAGAAAAAACATTGTTGCAATATGGTAAGATTTAATAGCAGAATGAAGGACAGCCTTGTAGGGTGATGGGTGAATAGCCATCCACTGCTGAACAGAAAGCAGATAATACTGTGAAAGAAAATAAAGGGTCACGTGGGCCAGGAAAGAGCAAATTTGACTTAATAATGTAGTAAATGTAGTAAATCAATTAAGAAGTGATGAATCTTGAGTATTTATTATCTTTATATTTAATGTAACTTATTTAATTTCAAGTTAATTTGATTTTAATAATAGCTGTGTTTAACAACTAAATCCTAAGATTCTTGAAAATTCAACAATTGGGTCCCCTGAGTTGGTACAAACTGCCTTCAACAAATCACTGATGAACACTGAAAATACATGGAAATACATGAGTAATACATACAAATGTGCTTAGTTATCTCAAAAGCAGGCATTACAAATCAAAGTTATTTTCAACAAATGTTTGACCAAAAATATTTCTGTATTATCAAATATCTATACACCCAGGATTAAGACTCAATTTCATCATCCCATATAAATAAAAATAATGTGGATAATTTCTTCTGGCTTAGGAGTTCAAGCATTCCTTGAACACAAAAAATAGGTCTGTGAAATAACCACCTAGGATGTTCATTGTTATGAATTGTAGGCTACATTTGACTTACTGTAAGTCTGATTTTGATTTTGGATTTTTCTTTATGATGTATTTTGTATAGTGTTAGAATTCAGTAAAGAAACTAATTGGTGTACATGAACATATTTTTTCCAGTATTAAACTAGAACTATTCAACACACAAAAAAATCTGAGTAAAAAATGGGCAGAAGACCTGAATACACATGTTTCCAAACAAGACATATAAATGGTTATCAGATATATGAAAAGATGGTCAACATCACTATTCATGAGGGAAATGCAAATCAAAACCACAGTGAGATACCATCTTAAACCTGTCAGAATGGCTAATGTAAAAAACACAGGAAATAATGTTAGTGAGGATGTGAAGAAAAGGGAAACCCTGTATACTGTTGGTTGGAATGTAAATTGGTAGAGCCATTATGGAAAACAGTATGGTGGTTCTTCAAAAACTTAAAAATATAATTACTATATAATCCAGTAATTCTACTACCCAGAGAAGACAAAATACTAATTCAAAAAACATGTATGCATCCCTATGTTTATTGCAGCAGTGTTAACATATTGCCAAGATATGGAAGCAACCATATCTATAGTCTATATATGCCTATAGATAGTGTCTATAGATAGATGAATGGCGAAAGAAGAGGTGATGCACACACGCACACACACACACGAAATAGAGTATTATGCAACCGTCAAATGGATGAACTCTTGGTATTTGCAACAATATGGATGAACCTAGAAGGTATTAGGCCAAGAGAAATTACTCAGACTGAGAAAGACAAATGCCATGTGATTTCACTTATATGTGAAATCTAAAGAAAAAAAAATGAATAAGCAAAAACAGAATCAGACTTGTCAATACAGAAAACACATTGATGGTTGTCCAAGGGACGGTGGGTGGAGGATAGGTAAAATGGGTGAAGGGGAGTAGGAGATAGAGGCTTCCATTTATGGAATTAGTAAGTCATGAGAATAAAAGTCAAGTGGCACGTGGTATTTATACTTGTGGTGAGCATAGCATCAAATACAGACTTGTGAAATCACTATGCTGTGCACCTGAAACTAATGCAACATTGTGTGTTAAATACACTGAAATTTAAAAAGTAAAAAAATAAAATTAAATTAAAAACAAAATAAAAACTGAGACTTCATTAACTCTAATGATATCCACAGTTTTCTTCCATTTAAGAATATCTTATCTCAATTAAAGGAATGTGATCATGGTATTTTAAAAACACTTTTCTATATTAAATATAAAAATAAAGAAAATAAAACCAGGGTGCCTAGGTGGCTCAGTTAGGTAAGCATCCAACTCTTGATCTCAGCTCAGATCTTGATCTCACGTTTGTGAGTTGAAGCTCTGTGTTGGGCTCCACAGTGGGAATAAAAACTACCTATAAATAAATAAGCACACAAGCAAATAAATCCTACATATTTATCAGTATGCCAGCTGGTCATTCGCTCAGTATTGAGTGATCAATTCCAATGGGATCCTTCAATTATTCTAGGTATGAGTGACTTCTGGTACCAGGTACCTAGGTACCAGAAGCCTGGAGTTAGGCAGCTGTAGCATGGTTTCAAAGGCTCATTTCAGAATAGCACTAAATACCATGCAATTTTCCATTCTTTCTGATGGCCCAAGGACCACTTCTGCAGCAGTATATATAATGTCTTTGACCAGCCTAGAAAAGAAGTGGTTCTCAGTGCATGCCTCACTTCCTCATCTCTTGCTTTTTTGAATCAGGATAAAAGTATTCTATTCAAGTCCCAGTAGAAATTAGTCACTGGCAAAGAAGGACAGAATTACCCATTCTGGACATCGTTAATACAGGATCTGAGCTGGGGTAAAGCGCCCACCATACCTACACAAACAGCTTTGCCTAGTCTAAATTTTTTTAAAAATAAATCTGTGGTTTTCCTAATGAGGGAGTAGAGATTGAACAAAATTAATGATTGAGCAGGTGAACAATAATATCTGTTCACTTTATATTCCTCAATTTATTTGAACTGTTAAGTTTTTCACTCAATTGCAAAGGCAAATCTCTGAACTAAATTAGCATAAATGAGCGCAGCTCCAAAGAAACTATTACTAATCGGATTCTAAAATTGACCTCTACTAAAGTTGAGTTTGAAATAATTTAATAAACTATGAAATTATGTCTTCTTATACCTATACTGATTCTAAGTATACCTTTTCTTAAACTGTATCTTAACTATTTAGCATAATTTTTCAATATCTTTCCATTATACTGAAATCTGGAACCTATTGTAATTTTTAAATTTCTATGTTGTTTTTATTATAAGTGTTTAGGGATTGACACTTATTAGTCATGTACAGAGGGTTTTTCAGACTAAGTACCAAAAAACCCCCTAAGTTTGTATTTTATATTTTTCACCAGTATTTGAATCATTATTATTGTTTGAGGACCACTTTAAGAAATTTTATGTAAACAACAAATCATCTTCATGGTAGTTGTGTATATTTACAAATTAGGCGTAAAAATTCTAAAGTAAACACTCTCCATGGAATCGACTTAAGTAACCCATAAATCTGTGGACCATAGTTAAGATTTAAGTAAATATTTTTAAAAATCATCCATTTCTTAATTCCTCCAGCTAATTTTAAGTAGCTATATCCCATTAGGAAATAGTTTTATCCAAAATCACTTGCTGAATAATATTATGGGTAAGGTAGTCTTTTCCTAAAACATGCCACATACAATCTCAGACTAAGACTCTTTTTCATTATAAAGAGCACTTCTGTTTCAATAATTTATTATTTTTTGCAAGAGCTTGAAAAGATGTAATTTTTGTGACAGTATTAGTTCCATTTGTAATATTTCCCACTGTCAGTGCCCTACTGAGGCTATTTGACCTTTGCTTTGAGCAAGAATAAGTAATTCATCTCATAAATTTTCATTAAAAAATATATCTTCCTCACATCTAGTATTTAAATCATGGTCCCTACCATATCAAGAAATATGATCTGTATACTTTTGAGTATTCAATAATGCATTTATATTCTCACCCATCAAAGTCTTAATTCAGGCCTATGTTACTTTAAAAAAAAATCCTAAGGGATTATTAAAAATCAATTAATATCAGGCTACCAGAAAACAGAATACCTGGAATGTCATCTTACTGTCCAAAGATATACACCTAAACTGAAATAGGAATTATTGATGTCCTTAGTCTTTATAGAAAAGTAACATAAGAAATGTTAGATTTTGAATAGCAATTTTGTGTGCATGGCAAAATGTGTTTCCAGAAAAATGTGTCTTGTGGAAAAATATTTGTGTAGTTCCAGAAAAATATTTATGTACTTGTTTATACATTTTATTTTACGACAGATTAAAACAATATGGTGAAAAGGTTACTTCTTTTTGTTATGTGAAAAACTCCAGCCTCATTATGTGCTCACCTAATATAATCAGTCCATCTCAAATGTCTAACAAATGTCTAGGGGTTTTTCTTAATTTCTTTAGATTCTATTTTATCTCTTAAATACCATCTTTAAGTAGCATTTAGAAGCCCTTTTAAAACCTTTTGGAGCTGGGCAGCATGTGTATATTTTTTAAGCAGTTTGAAATTTTGTGTCTTCTGTAGAGTTCAAAATAACATGCAATATTTCCATAGTTTTCTAAGTAACTCTACATATGTGTGTGGGTGCAAACATATGTGCTGTTTGACTACTTGTGTGCTTGTATGTTCATGTTCATATACATGAAATATGGGCAGAGAAAGGCCACAAAAACAATAGAGAAAAGGAAAGAAAAGGAATAAGGTCTTATGTATTGCTTAGTATGTGTCAGGTACTGTCCAAGCATTTTATATACATTATTTCATTCAGTCTTTGCAACAGTGTTAGGAAGCTGGTATTAATCAGCTTCCCATTTTACCAATGAGATAACAGATTTTATATATATAATATAAATATAATATACATACATATAAACACACATATACAGTAATTTTCTAAAAGAAAAAGAGCAATGAACTTGGAGTTCAAAATCTACATCCATATGTACATATGACCATGGTTATCCAGTGGCTCTAGTTGATTTGTTTATATCATGCTAGGCATGTAATGTAGCTGGATTTTTGTAAAGACAGAGATGCATTATTGTCTCCTTCTTTTCAAAGGAGTATCTTTCCATTGCAGGTCTTCCCTCATATGAACTTATATTCAGTCAAGATTTGGATATACTTAAAAAATTAAGCTACGTGGGGGTGCCTGTGTGGCTCATTCAGTTGAGCATCTGACTCTTGATTTAGGCTCAGGTCATGATCCCAGTGTCGTGGGATCAAGCCCCATATCACGCTCCTTGCTCATGCTTAAGATTCTCTCTCTTTCCATCTGCCCCTCTCCCCAACTTGTGTTCTCTCTCTCTCTTTCTCTCTAAAATAAAGTAAAAAACAATTTTTTTAATTAAGCTACGTTTATAAGCATGTACAGGATTTTTTTTATTTCTTTTTATTTAAAGTTTATTAATTTTTTAAGAGAGAGACAGTGTGAGTGGGGGAGGGGGACGGAGAGAGAATCACAAGCAAGCTCTGTGCTGCCAGCACAGAGCCCAACATGAGGCCTGAACCCATGAAACTGAGATTTCGCCTAAGTCAAAACCAAGAGTCGGATGCTAAACCAAATGAGCCACCCAAGTGCCCCAGGACTTTTATTTCTATTAGTAATACATCAATAGATTTTTTTTTTCATTTCAGATATTTCAGTTTTATTTGGCAATGAAAAGCCTAAGAATGTTTTTAAAAACATATCCATAGGGAATACTCTAACCATAAAATCAATTTGTGTGATTTGGCAGGACAAATCTCAAATGTGTACTTTCAATGTATGTGACATTTTTATAATTACTATTAAAAAAAGATAACGTTAGTTGAAGTTATGTGATATACTAAAGTTGTGTGAAAGGTCTGGATGGACATATTATCTGGAATAATAACAATATGAAAAATGAGGAATAATTATAAACCTAATCCTAGAGATGTAATCAGGTTATTGCCATGACACTCAATAGTCTAAGGAAAAAGTCAAGTAAAGCTGATTTGAGATGAAAATCAATGAATCATATCAAAAGCAGTTTTTATAACACTTAAGCAGAAAGTCTATATAAGGGGATATTTAACAGTCTCCAGGGTAAATTTACATGTAAGTGGGATTCTGTTTTGTCAAATAGTCTTCTAAAACTACCTGAATTACAAAGTTGAGTGTCAGGTCATGAATTTTTGCAAACTGACACAAGAGACCCATCATTCTTGCTTGTGTTGCTCATTAATGAACATCATCCCTAATTTTAGAAAATAACTAAACCATGTATGTTACCTTTTTTTTAATCGCCCTATTACCAGCCAAAGATTTCTGAGCTATCAGGAATATTGATTGTGCTAAAATTTTCTTGAAAATTCTGAGTGTGTTAGCTTTGTCACTCTTTGAGGGGTCTCTGTTCCATTACCTTTATCCAGAATTTTTTTAATGTTTGTGTATTTTGAGAGAGACAGAGCATGAGTGGGGGAGGGATAAAGAGAGAAGGAGAGAGAACCTCAAGCAGGCTCCATGTAGGCGGTGCACAGAGCCTAATGCAGGACTCAAATTCAGAAAACTGAGAGATCAGGACCTGAGCCTAAATCAAGAGTAGGATGCTTAACCAACTGTGTGCCCCAGGTGCCCTTGCCCCTTTTTCAGAATGTGAGCATTGCATGCAGAAGAATTTGAATAAAGGAAAAATTTCTTAATGCCAAAGTTCAAAATAAAATTTTTATTTTTGGATGGGATCTTTTAACATTTCAAAACCCATTAAATATATCTTACAAATAAGTGCAAGTAGTTTTGCTATGGAGACCAATTCCATACATCATAAAGAAAAACAAGTCTGATCTATTACTATCTCTGTCACACTTTGGAAGAATATATCTTTATTGAGCAACTATGTGGTGATTGACACAGAATGAAATGCACAGGATGGAAATAAAGTTAAGATCTAGTCAAGTTTTGAAGAGCAAAAAATTGGGTGGGGAAGGTGTACATATAAATTAATTTAATGTGATTTAATGTACATACACACAATGCTAGAAGGACATTTAACTGTCGTTGGAGTCTTGAAATTACCTTTTTCAGAAGAATGAGTAAAGTACATTTCTCTATATTAAATGTGTCTCTTGGGACACCTGGGTGGCTCAGTCAGTTAAGCACCTGACTCTTGATATTGGCTCAAGTCATGATCTTACAATTTTGTGAGATCAAGCCTCCTGTCAGGCTCTGTGCTGATAATGTGAAGCTTGCTCAGGATTCTCTTTCTCCCTCTCTCTCTCTCTGACCCTCCCCGACTCACATGTACATGTGCATACACTGTCTCTCTCTCTCTCTCTCTCTCTCTCAAAAATAAATAAATAACTTAAAAATTAAAAAGTAAATAAATTATAAGAGACTGCCAAAAAAGATTGTCACTTCCACTACTTAATACTGTTTTAGTAAAGGTCCTTTTGTTGTGTAAGCAATTTTGTCCCGCTTACTTTAGAAGAAAAGGAGGATGAAAAGTAGAAGAAGTAAATTAGAATTGAAATCAAAGTTAGGGTACCTTGGTGGCTCAATCTTTGGAGCATCTGACTCTTGATTTTAGCACAGGTCATGATCCAGGGTTGTGGGATCAAGCCCCACATCAGGCTCTGTGTCGAGCATGGAGCCTGCTTGAAATTTTCTCTCTCTATCCCTCTGTCCTTGTGTCCTGCTCGGATGCTCTCACTCTCTCTTAAAAAAAAAATTGAAGGTGAGCATTCACACATTGGAAAGAAACCAAGAGCAGGGTGCTGGTGCCTCTAATTGTACCTTTGAGAAGCTTCCAGGGACTGTCTTCATCCTCTTCCTCCTTTCCATTATTCTCCTGATACAAGGGTTCCTCTTCTTTCGAGTGCAATATTTCCACTTGTGATTTTGATCCAATTTAGGCTTTTTTTTCACAAGGACTACTGCACATTGAAAGCTGTTATGCAATTTTCTTTATTCTTGTTTGTATAGTCTCTCCCTTTCCAGAGACCTCACTGGCCTCTAACAATACTCTGAAGCTTCTCAGTTGCAGAAAAAGCAGATCTTTCTTTCAACCTTGTTATCTCTCAGCCTCTTAATGCTTTTTATTTTAAAAATTACGCTCTACAGACTATGTTATTTACTCTTCCTTATTTCTTATGTACACTTTGGCATCTGATCCTGAACGCTTTACAAGTTGCTTTTAAAAAGATTTTTCTTGGGGCACCTGGGTGGCTCAGTCATTTAAATGACTGATTCTTGGTTGTGGCTCAGGTCATGATCTCTTGGTTCATGGGGTGGAGCCCCGCAATGGGCTCCATGCTGACAGTGCAGATCCTACTTGGGATTCTCTCTTTCTTTCTCTCTCTCTGCCCCTCCCCTGCATTCTCCTAGTCAAAATAAATAAATAAACTTTAAAAAAATACACAGATTTTTTTCTCTCCTTTTTTTCAGCCACTTAGTATCTGGTTGTCTTTCTGATAGCTCCTTCTCTAACTCTTCTGTGACACATTTCTTTCATTACCCACCTCCCAAATACTTACGTTGTCTGAACTCTGTTCCTCAACCATTTCCATTTCATGCCACTGTTTAGACACTGACTACATTGATAGGTATCACTCTTACTTCTAACTATTGATTAGGTATTGTCACCTATTGTCATGCTGATGCCTCAATATGGAACTCATTTTCCAGGTCAAATCCACGAATAATACTGACACCTCAATTTCTACTAATAATACTGTCTTTCTTGTCAACCGTGTTAAATACCTGCAGACATTCCTCATCCTTCAAACTCATGGCTCTGAAAAATCATTCCTTTCATTCTTACAGTGAACCTTCCCTGATCATATGACCATTATTTTTTGCATAGATTAGCATTTCTCAAAATGAGTTATTTTTTTAATATATGAAATTTTCATAAAATTGGTTTCCATATAACACCCAGTGCTCATCCCAAAAGATGCCCTCTTCAATGCCCATCACCTACCCTCCCCTTCCTCCCACCCCCCATCAACTCTCTGTTCTCAGTTTTCAAGAGTCTCTTATGCTTTGGCTCTCTTCCACTCTAACCTCTTTTTTTTTTCCAAAATGAGTTATTGAGTCTTCCTACTGAAAGTGTGGTTGACAAACCAGCAATATAGACATCGCCAGGGAATGTTTTAGAAACGAAGACGCCTCAGATCCTAGTGAATCAGAATTTACATTTTAACATGATCCTTTGTTTTGAAGTGACTTGCTTTGAGAACATGAGTTCCATGAGATTTTTTTGGAGAGGGAGAAACAGAGATAGGGACACCCAGACAGAAATGGAGAAGGAGGGAGGGAGAGAGGAAGAAGAGAGGAGGAGAGGGTAGAAGAGGGCAAAGAGAATGTAGACATGTTTCTCCTCTTGGATTTTCACAGTGCACGTAGCCTATTTCCTGCTTTATAGTGAAACAAAGAATCTTCTGCATGTAATATATATGAAAGTTCTTGTAAAGAGCATTATATATAGTACTTGTTCTATACTCACTGATTTCCTCATTTTTTTAATTTTTAAATGAAATTAGTGGTGTTACTTAAAGATTACTATAATCTTGTCATAATCAAAAGGTTGATTTCAATGCTTTTAGTCAAAATGCATATAATAATTTCATTGTATTATTTTTATCTAAACTTTTTTTGGTTAGGAATTATCTGGTGGGATGTTTTAAGAAAAATATCTTTAATAGACATTCTTATAATTGAAGTGTGTTACTGGGTCTTGGTGAGCATTTTGTATCCATTCAAAACCTATGGAGTTCATCCTGCTGTTGCCATAAGATAAATTTAACTTTGCTTCTTGATTAAAAAACAAAAACAAAAACAAAAAACAAAAACTCATTGTGACACCCCCAACCTTTCTGGCACATTTTCATAGTATACACTGTCTTCCATTTGGAAATTCCCTATTTAAAAAATGGCAATTTCACAGATCTCTAAGGCTGCCAAAGCCTCTTTACATCAGGGTCTCATTTGCAGGCTCATTAAAGCCCACACAGAGACAGCTGCTGGTCATCACTGATGTGTTGGCTGATAGGCTCAGGAAAAAGCAGGCACTTGAATGGTTTTTTGCCCAATAATACTCAAATTGGCTCTAAAGCTCGTCACAGCATTAATAACCTGCTTTTAGCACTGCAAGACTCCAAATTAGGCTGAGGTAAAATTATGACTGCAAAGAAATTCGGTTATGTGGGATCACTTTTATTTGCCTCAGCCACTGATAAAAATCATTGAATTAAAAAAGTTGGGCAGATGTCAAGTACAGATCAATATTCCACATGGGGTTTTAAATCACATTAAAGGGATTGATTGAAGCAGGCATCTGTCACCAAACACAAAGGATCCATTTCTTGGGGTGTGTCAGTCAATAGACCAGCCCAAGTCTTTTGTTTTGAGCAAAAAGTTTGTTTGTTTGTTTGTTTGATTACTGGCAACAGGTAAGTAGATAAAAAAAATAGTCGTCAAAGCCCTGTCTCCTTTTGGGTTTAGTGCAGGATGCTTTTATTCAGTGAGCTAGGGGGCAAAAGCAGGCAGCTTGATACACTGAGGAACACACATTTTGTAACTTAGGCTCTTAGGTTAGCTGTGCAGGCCTAGCATGTAACAAGCTAATACATATATTGTATGTTCAAAAAATGGCAAAAAAACAAAACAAACAAACAAAAAAAAACACCGTACTAGGAGATTTTAGGATTATAATGAGCTAAAGGTAATTTCAGGCCACTTCAGGGAGCTTTTGTGCAAGTCCTCATCTCTAGGCCCTTAGTTCCAGACTTGTTGAACTGGTTCCCGAGGGGATCTTGTGGAACACCTGGCTGTGTATCTCCTCAGTGGGAGCTGTTGTTCTGAAAAAGAGACACTTTACTGGGGGCCTGGATGGCTCAGTAGGTAAACCTCTGACTCTTGGTTTTAGCTCAGGTCAAGGTTTTCTAGTTTTGTATGCATCGGTTTTGCAAGTTCCATCAATTGATGAACACTTAACATCTGGGAACTGCATATGTGAGTAAGAAATCATTTCTACCCTGAGGGAACTTGTGAAGTGATACAGTGTTTACAACACTGTTTGGTTTTAAAAAACTCTGGGGCACCTGGTGGGTCAGTTGACTGAACATCTGGCTCTTGATTTTGGCTCAGGTCATGATCTCACAGTTTGTGCGATTGAGCCCTGCATCTGGCTCTGTGCTGACAGTGTGGAGCCTGCTTGGGACTCTCTCTCTTCCCCCTCTCTTTCTGCCCTCTCCTGCTCGTGTCCCCTCCATCTATCTGTCTGACTGTCCTCCCTCTCTCTCCCTCTGTTTCTCTGTCCCTCTCCCACCTCCCCAAGTAAATAAATAAACTTAAAAAAACAACCAGACCTATTCTTTTCCTGCTTTTGTCCCTTCCCCTTCTTCTCTTCTGTTGATAGCTTTCAGCCTCTGATCTGAGTATTCCCTACTATATCGTAGCTCATAATTCCTTATTTTAATTGCTTGACTTTCTCTGTTTTTCCTCTGCTAAATGAGCACTTATTTTGAAATATACCAAATTTGCATTATTTTTACATGATAAAATGTACTATATTAAGCATAATATATTTTGAGAGATATAAACAGTAAAAAATTATGGTGGAATATATTTAAATAGGTTTACTCTTGATTATTTTTAAAATTAGCATTTAATGATTTTTATTGCTTCCCTCTTCCTTACTTGGGAGTCCTCAATCAGCACATTCAGAAAGCAATAGTTTGATCTCACAACAATCTCACAAAAGTTAATAAATGAAAACGAATTTTTACTTCAGTGAGATTATAGATTGATGATTTATAGCATGCCAAGCACTCCTGTACTCAGAGGAGTGACAGTCCAGCAGATTCTTGACTAATTGCTCTATTTTACACATAGAATAATGTTTATTCCTATTATACATGCTTATTTAGAATATTGGTATACAAATAAATAAGGTTTGTCACTGAAATTTTAAAAAGTGGTTCTCCTCTCCTGTAAGCATTCTATTAAAATAGTAATTTTGAAGTTAGTGACGTCAAAAGAGAAAAGTAATATAAATTTTTTCTGTTGATCAAATGGAAGTTGAAATTATTCTTGATGTTGAAGCATGCACTGAAACCTTGTTTATCGAACACAGAACTAACAGGTTATTCAAATGCTTGCTTTTGCCTGAGGATATTGTTCATCTGCGGATAGAAAACAATGAAAGGGTATTCACAAAGGTTATCAGTTTTTTGCTACTGACAGTACATCCTTTTTCCACAGAGTCAAGTGGTGGATTCCAGAGTGGAATATAGTGAGATGTCGCATAGTTAGGTGGATACTCTTTCACAGTTCTTGACTTAGGTGTCATAACTGATAAAGGAAAAAATAGCAAAGTAATGCCTTGTAATTTTCAAACATCAACCTAATAGAGAAACTTTTGGGTGTTGAAAACTAAGTACATTGTATCTCTTAAATATTAATCATAATTAAATCTTAGCAAAGCATAAAATAGTAAAACTAAAGAAGTTTGTGTTCTGAAAAAGCTAAACTTTTTGCCCTCCTGAAATTAAAGTTCATATATTCATAAGGCCTTGAGTGCTTTTCTAGTTTTGTATGCATCAGTTTTGGAAATAGCATCAATTGATGAGCACTTAACATCTGGGAACTGCATGTGAGTAAGAAATCATTTCTACCCTGAAAGAACTTGTGAAATGATACAGTTTTTACAACACTATTTGGTTTTTAAAAGCTCCGGGGCACCTGGTGGGTCAGTTGATTGAGCATCTGGCTCTTGATTTTGGCTCAGGCCATGATCCCGCAGTTTGTGAGATGGAGCTCTGCATCAGGCTCTGTGCTGACAGTGTGGAGCCTGCTTGGGACCCTCTCTCTCCCTCCCCCTCTCCCCCACCAAACTGTGTGCATGCTCTGTCGTCTCTCTCAAAAATAATAAACATTTAAAAAATAAAAAATAACATAAAAAGCTAGAGTATAGTCTTTGAGGGATATACAAATGTAGATGAGACCCATAAAAATATAGATGGAAAATGTACTTCATTCTTTAGACACACAAAGTTCCCATAGAGTATGTGCCAGATAGTATGTTAAGAAAAATTTAAGTCTGGGGCTAAGGAATGAATATCTTTATAAGTAAACCAGATTTAAGAGGGGAACTAAAAGATGGATAGATACAATTTCCAGTGATGGAGGAAGAAGAGGAAATGTATTCTAGGGATACAAAAATGTATCTAGGGATACAGGGTATAATGGCCAGTTCAAGTGTGTTCAGCTGATAGAGTAATCTAATAAAGAATACGTACTGATACTTTAGTAGTAGATTAACATAGAAGCAGGGTTTATCATAAGTGGAATAAACTGTTGTGGTTATTGTCTTTCAGTGCCAGGCAACCAATTTTATAATGTGCTCTGTGATACTGGGGATGAGAGTCATTTCTATGTTTTCCTCACTGGCTGGGACGCAATGGTGTGTGACTAAAAGGTCAGAGTGGAGAAAGGACTCTGCCTCCAGCCTTCTGTCAGTCATTTCAGCATCAGCAGACAGCAGCAGCTCCAGTGCCATTTGCTTGCACTTTCCCAGGTGGCCCAACAATTAACCGTAAAGTTCCCACCATACTCCAACACCTCCTCTTTCTCCCCCCCTCCCCAGTCCCCAGCCATGTCATCTAAAATCTGCCTTGGTAGCCAACACATAGCTTTGCTGAACTCCTAGTTTCTGCTGACACTTCTGACCCTCTATTTCTCAAGACTTAGTGGCCATAACTGATTCTTATGGATCCCATTTTTACTTGAGACTTTTCATATCTGAGTAACCCATTATCTTTATTAAATGATCTGTGTCTGAAATGCCAAGCTTGTTTCCATTTCTTGAATATACCTTATTTAACTGATACAGAAAACATTTAAAGATTTTGCTCAGTGTATGTGGCATAAACAGTGATGTGCTTTTAAAAAGTATAATTTTATAGTTTGCAGGATTGATAGGATGTGTGCTAACTGGCAGTATGGCAATCATTTGGGAAGACTGTTAGTAATTCAGGTAAAGGGAAAAGAACTGTTAAGAAAAGATTGAGTGACATATTAACTATAGAATAGAAATACCAGTGGGTTGAGAACCTGAGGAAGTTAATCTAGCACATGTATATCACTATTAAAAAATATTTGGCCTTGAAAGAACACATAAATTCCATAACATCTGAAAAAATATGCGCAGTCTCTAGATTTTTTTTATTCTGACAGAGAAAATTACATACTCATTTATTTATTATTTTGAGATGCCAATGGATGAAGTAAAAATCCGAGGAAATTTTGATACAGTTAGAGTATTGCTAGGAAAACTAGGTATTGATATGGTTAACATTTTTCATGAATTTGTGAATCTTCATTTTGCTATAATTGCTACCAAATAAATTTCTACAAACTCACCCACTAGGATGGATGCAGATTTCGTGAGTTCAAGGCTGTATGTTCACTTTTGAATTACCAGTGCCTGGTAAATAATAGCTGCTCACTAAATATTTATTGAAAGAATTAATCTATATTTCAGTATATCTATTTTTATTTAACTTCTATACGAACCTAATTTAAAATAGTTTTTGTTCTAAAGTTCAAAGGTCTTCTGCAAGAAAATTTTACCTATTTAATTTCTCAAATTCCTAGCCTACTCCATTAGTTACTCTTGTTATATTATCTAGACTCTAGTACTACGAGGGATGTATTTGTAGTAACAATCTTGCCTTTTTATAAACTGGCTCAAAATTCACTGTGAATTGCCTTATAAACAAACTAGTAAACCATGTAATTTGTGTAAATTGAATCTGTACTGAGATCTTAAAATCAGGGATTTTAGAGGTTGATTTTGCAGATAAATATTTGGGAAAGAGGGAAATGCAAAATATAAACTGCTACTTAGAATTGGTAAAAATTGTTGGAAAATTTTTCTTTTTACTTTTTTTGGTTTTATTATCTGTGCTCTGACTTTTCTCTGTGAACACAGGATATAGCTTAGGGAGAAAAAGGGGGAAATTATTATTCAAAGTGATGTTGCTTTGCTTCATAGAAAGCAGGAAGCAATATACTTTTTCCAAGTAAATATAATCCTGTAGTTACATTAACCTTTATCTTAATATTTCTTAACCATGACTTCTGTGTATAATACTGCAGGAATTATGTAGGGGTTTGCCTGGAATTTTTTTATGCCTTTAAAAATTCTTATTTACAGAAGATAGAAAACAAAACAAAAAATCTAGCATGCATCCTCCTAGATTAGTATACATATTGTTTAAATTATAAGGATAGTGTATGGTGAAACAGATGTCATACTCATCTTCAGAAAACAAGAAAAAAAAGAATGTTTAAAAGTTTGTTTAAGGGTATAAATGAACTAAAAATAAAATAAACACTTAAGAGATTCAAACTGAGAGAAGGCAAGGACCAAATAGGTAAGCAGAACATTGACAAGAGCTTTCTCTGTCTTGACCACATTTAGCAAAACAGATGAACATGATTTTCAGTTTCACAGGAATACAGAAGAGAAAAGAAAAATGCCTAGGACCTGCTCATTGTGGAAGAGACCACTCAAATGGGAGAGGACTGTCCTCCCCATCCCTGCATAAAATTGGAATCCACAAAATTTAAATCATCGACACAGTGAAGTAGAAATGTTCGCCTCCCAATGACACTAGTAACAGGGAACTCTAAGAAAAAAATGCCTGTCCTGAAACTTTATGTTTGAAGTAGAGAGAAAAAAGAATCACTCCTGTGTGTTTTTATGATAAACACACTCCTTAATGAGTCTATGGCCCCATTTTTTACTAAATAGAAAGTTCAAAACCCTAAGCTCACAATTTACATTCAAATGGTCCTAGGTTGGATCTCCAATACCCTTCCAAACATATGGAAGCAAGTGCAAATATTCTATAGAGAATCACATTCAGCAAGATATCAAAGAATTCCTGTGATAAATTTTAAGGAAAATGAGCTGATTTCTAAAACTTAAAAAAACACCAACAGAAGCAGGCATTACTAGCTAGAATCAGAAGAAGTAATAGATCTCACATTCAGATGCAGAGACATTAAATACTGGCTATATCAAACATTAAATATAAAACACTTAGGATAAATATATTTAAAGTAATAAAATTAAGGATTAAAGATATGAGAATGAAGTACAAGACATGAAAAGTGACCAATCAGATGTGTCAAAATGAAACAAAAACATACAATAATGTAGAAATATGGGATTTTTTATTCCATAAAGATAGAGTAACCTTATTCTTCTCAAATCCTTCCACTTGGAACTAAAAAAAAAAAAAAATGCCTGAACATAATGCAACAAGAACAACAAAAAATAGAAAGATTCTGATAGGTGGAACAAAGGTCAGACTGTTTAGGAGCCATAGAACTTGAAAAATAAAACATTTAAACATACAATTGAAAATCATTCACACTAAGAACAAGGGAAACCACAAATTGAATGAGAAAAGAAAGTCAGCAGATGCCATCAGCAAAATAAATCATATGGTGTAGTTATCTGACCAGAATTTTAAAGCAGCCATAGTAAAAATGAAATTCACAAAGCAATTATATATCCTCTTAAAACAACTGAAAAAAATAATTCCAGCAAAGAAATAGAAATTATACAAATAATTCAATGTTAATTATAGAATTGAAAACTAAAATAAAATCACTAAAAACAGAACACAACTTGGGATGGTTTTAGTAGTAGACCAGACATGACAGCAGATAGATGCTATGAACTGAATGACAGATCAATGGGATTTACCCAGTCTGAAAACCAGAGAACATAATTTGAATAACAAAACAACAAAATTAGCATAGCCTCAGTAATCTGTAGGCCAATAACAAAAGAGCTATGTTTTGTATTCTTTCTAGAGATGGCCGCTCAAGTGTGGCCACAAAAGGAGACACAGGAGAGGCACAGGGAAACAAAGTTAATTATACTTACAGATCTTAGAGAAACAGTCACTGCATGCCCTGAGCAGTCCTTGGGGGAGTTAGCTCAACCAAACAGTTGCAAGCTGAAACAGAAGTGTAGGGTTTGTGGACAAGTGCCTTCATGGGGGTCAGGATGCAGTATACAAGCAAAAGGTGTGAGGGAAAGTCACTGACGCATTTGGATGTCACTGGGCCATAGTCAGGGGAGAGTAAGAATTTGACTCCTTGAAGCAGAGAAGAGAGAGCTGGGACTAGAAAACTATTCAAAGAAATAATGGCTGAAAACTTCCTAACTTGGTTAAATACATAAATCCTAACACTAAGGCAGGTGAATGAACTCTAAAAAGGAAAAATTCAAAGAAATCCAAATCCATACCAGGGCACATTATAATTGAACTTTTAAAAACTAAAGACAATAAAACAAACAAAAAACTCTCAAAAGTGGCCAGAGGAAAACAACCCATTGATTATAGAGGAACACCAATTTGAATCATGGCAGATTTCTTATGTGAAATTTATAGGGACCATAAGGAAGTGTATGATACTTTTCAAGTACTGGAACAAAAATGTAACCATAAAATGTTTATCCAGTGAAAATAAATATCATGGATGAAGGGGAAATAAACATATTCTCAGACAAAGGAAGACTAAGGAAATCTATTGCCAGTAAACCCACACTTGAGGAAATTTCTCTTTATTGGTAGAGAAGGTAAAGCACTTTAAAGAGAAAATTTCTAAACTTCAGTTGATGCAGTAAAACATAAATATGCAGTAGACTGTGCTAAGTTAAATGCGTATATTGTAATACTTAGAGCAACCACTAAGAAACATACACCAAGCAGTATATTGGGGGAGGGGAGCTAATTAGGTCAGGATGCAACCCTATCAAAAAAAATCAAGGCATTAACAGGAAAATGAGGAAAGAGAAAATGAGGAAACAAATTAAATACAGAAAATTGTGATATTTAACAAATGAATACTGAAAAACATATAGTTAAAAAATGGAATTAAAAGATGGAGGTTGGCAGAAAGGATTTAAAAAGGAAAAGCATAATCCTAAAATACCTAGGAATAAACCTAACCAAAGAAGTGAAAGATTTGTACTGTGAAAACTATGAAACACTGATGAAAGAAATTGAAGATGACACAAAAATATGGAAAAACATTCATTGCTCATGGATTGGAAGAAAAATATTGTTAAAATATCTCTATTACCCACAGAAATCTACACATCTAATGCAATCCCTATCAAAATACCCACAGTATTCTTCACAGAGCTAGAACAATCAATCCTAAAATTTATATTGAACCACAAAAGACCCCAAATAGCCAAAGGAATTTTGAAAAAGAAAAGCAAAGCTGGAGGCATCACAATTCTGGACTTACGATGTATTACAAAGCTGTAGTAATCAAGACAGTGTTGTACTGGCACAAAACAGACACACAGATCAACGGAACAGAATAGAAAACCCAGGGATGACCCACAACTATATGGTCAATTAATCTTTGACAAAGCAGGAAAGAATATCCAATGGAAAAAGACAGCCTCTTCAACAGATGGTGTTGGGAGAACTGGACAGCCACATGCAAAAGAATGAAACTGGACCACTTTCTTACACCATGCACAAAAATAAATTCAAAATGGATTAAAGTTCTAAAAGGGAGACAGGAAACCATCAAAATTCTAGAGGAGAAAACAGGCAGTAACTGCTTTGATATCAGTCATAACAACTTCTTACTAGATATGTCTCTTGAGGCAAGGGACACAAAAGCAAAAATAAACTATTGGGACTTCATCAAAATAAAAAGCTTCTGCACAGCGAAGAAAACAACCAACAAAACTAAAAAGCAAACTACAGAATGGGAGAAGATATTTGATAAAGGATTAGTATCCAAAGTCTATAAAGAACTTATCAAACTCAGCACCCTAAAACACATAATCCAGTTAAACATGGGCAGAAGACATGAATAGATATTTTTCCAAAGAAGACATAAGATAGATGGTCAATATACACATAAAAAGATGCTCAACATCACTCATCATTAGGGAAACACAGATCAAAACTGCAATGAGATATCACCTCACACCAGTCAGAATGGCTAACATTAACAACACAGAAAACAACAGATATTGGCGAAGATGTGAAGGAGGACCCCTCTTAGACTGCTGGTGGGAATAACAAGTGGTGCAACTACTCTGGAAAACAATGTGAAGGTTCCATGTTTTTATTTAACAAGTTAAAAACAGAACTATCATATGATCCAGCATTAAAATATTTACCCAAATGATAAAGAAAATACTAACTCAAAGGAATACATGCACCCAATGTGTATAGTAGCATTATCAATAATAGCCAAGTTATGGAAAGAGCCCAAATGTCCATTGGCTGATGAATGGATAAGGAAGATGGGATGAAATCTTGCCATTTGCAACATAGATGGAGCTAGAGACTATTGCGGTAGGCGAAATATGTCAGTCAGAGAAAAACATCTAGCATATGATATCACTCAGTATGTGGAGTTTAAGAAGCAAAACAAATGAATATAGGAGGGCAAAAAAAAAGATAGGAAAACTTCAAACAGACTCGTAATTACAGAGGACAAAGTGATGGTTATTACAGTGGAAGTGGGCAGGAAAGGTGGGCAGGGGGATGCACTAAGTAGGTGATAGGTGTTAAGGAGGGCATTTGTTGTGATGAACACTGGGTGTTGTATATAAGTGTTTAATCACTAAATTTATATACCTGAAACTAATACTGCCCTGTATGTTAACATACAGGGAATTGGAATTTAAGTAAAAACTTGCGAATAAAAGGAAAGAATCCAACAATACTCATCTACAAGAATTTTACTTCAAGGAGTAGAGGGGAGCTTCCTCAACCTGATAGAGAACATAGACAAAAACCTACAGCTAACATCATTACTTGATGGTAAAAGACTGAATGTTGAGGAATAGTCAATAATGTCTGTTGTTTCCACTCTCATTCAACAAAATACCTGAATTTCTAGCCACTGTAATAAGAAAAAGAAATAGAAGAATATATATTGGAAAGGAATACTAAAATGATCCCTTTTTGCCCTTAGCAAGATTGTCTACATAGAAAATGCCAAAAAATCTAAAAACTTTTTAACTAAAAATAATTAAGCAAATAACCTCCTAGAACAATAAGTGAGTTTTTTAATGTTGCAGGATACAAGATCAAAACACAAAATAAATTTCACTTTTATATATTAACAATGAACATATGGAGACTAAAATTTAAACACAATGCCATTTAAAATTTCTCCAAGGAAATACTACGTGGCAATGAGAAAAAATGAAATATGGCCTTTTGTAGCAACATGGATGGAACTGGAGAGTGTGATGCTAAGTGAAATAAGCCATACAGAGAAAGACAGATACCATATGGTTTCACTCTTATGTGGATCCTGAGAAACGTAACAGAAACCCATGGGGGAGGGGAAGGAAAAAAAAAAAAAAAAAAAAAAGAGGTTAGAGTGGGAGAGAGCCAAAGCATAAGAGACTGTTAAAAACTGAGAACAAACTGAGGGTTGATGGGGGGTGGGAGGGAGGGCAGGGTGGGTGATGGGTATTGAGGAGGGCACATTTTGGGATGAGCACTGGGTGTTGTATGGAAACCAATTTGACAGTAAATTTCATATATTAAAAAATAAAAAAATAAAATAAAATAAAATAAAATTTCTCCAAGGAAAAATGAAATAGTTAGGTACAAATCTAATAATGCATGCATAGGCTATGTATGCTGAAACATAAAAATGTTGAAATACAGGTGCCTTGGTGGCTCAGTCGATTAAGTGGCCAACTTGGTTCAGGTCATGATCTGGCAGTTCGTGAATTCAAGCCCTGAGTTTGGCTCTGCGCTGACAACTCAGAACCTGGACCCTGCTTCAGATTCTATCTCTCTCTGTCTCTGACCTTTCCCTGCTCATGTTCTTTATCTCTCTGTCTCTCAAAACATGAATAAATGTTAATTTATTTTAAAACATTGAAATAAATTTAAAAATACCTGAATAAATGCATACACATACCATGTTCATGTATTTGACAGTTCAGCATAGGAAACTTATAAATTCTCCACAAATTAATATATAAGTTTAATGATATTCCTACCAAAATCCAAACAAGGTCTTACATCTAGAATATATAAAGAACTCACAAAAGTAAACAATAAAAAATTAAAAACTGATTAGAAAAACATGCAAAAGACATGAAAGACATTTCATCAAAAAAGAGGCACCAATGGCAATTACTATATGACTCAGAAATTGTACTCTTAGGCAAAGAATGAAATGCATGTTCATACAAAAACTGATTCCTAAATGTCCATAGCTCCATTTAACTCTTATCGCCCGTTACCTTTTGGTCCAGTCGCTTCTGCCACCATTAAGCTGGACTCAGCTGTGGTTCTCTGTGTTTGCTTATCCCTCCAGCCTTTAGGTGACAGTTGCCCAGTGACTTCAAATTTCTGATTAATCTGAAAAAAAGTTACCGATTATCAGTTTGTTCAGCCATTTTTTAATGTGAGAATGACAGTGATGTCTTCTAATATCTTTATATGTCAGAGCTTAGAATATAAGTCAAGAAACTACCTGTTTTTCAACCAGCAAGTCATTCTTGAAAATTCTCCTCAAATGTCAACTATTCCCTGAAAAACTTCCCTGTAATTTACTTCCCATTTTTTCATGACTTACCTCAAACTCTTCTTTAGTATTTTAGCCCTACTTTTGTTAAGCTGTCACTTTTATCTGTAACCTTTAAATGGCTTTGTGGGATTTACCTATTTTAAAGTCCTTGATTTTGGAAAATAGAGGTCTTTCATCTTTGTATTTACAGTGCCCAGCACCATATCCAGCACATAAAACATGATATAAAACATGATTTTCTTGTGTAAGGATAATGGATATTACGAAGACTATAATGCCTAACCTTAAGATGTCACATGTTTTAGTAGGAGTACCAGAAAAACTCAGAGTAATTTTATATGCAGTGTGCAAAGTACAATAATTGCTGAGTGCATGGGTGCTATGAGGATCAGCAAGAAGAGAAATTACATGTTTTTCAGAGGAAAGGAGACCTCTTGTAAAAGAAAGAGTTGTTGTGAGCCAAGCAAAGCAAGAGATGGTCATAAGTGAATCAGATAGGGCATCTTGAGGAAGAGTGTGAAAGTGAGTGATAGCATGGGTTGGGTACAGATGTGCTGATCCATGTGCTGGCTGAAGCTGAGCAGAATTCTGGACATCATCACATTTCTTGATGAAGTGGAGGACCACATCATTTGCTCTGAGTGAGAAGGTTGAACAAAGTGGGAGAACCATGAAGTCTGAAGTATATTTAAAAAAAAAGAGTAAGAATAAAACTTTTTTACACAGTGAAGGAAACCACCAACAAATAAAAAGGCAATCTACTGAATGGGACAAGATATTTGCAAATGATAGATCACCTAAGGGGCTAATATCCCAAATAAAGAATGTAACATAGCTCAATACCAAAAAAAAATCTGATTTAAACATGGGAAGAGGACCTGAATAGACATTTTCCCAAAGAAGACATACAGATAGTTAACAGACACATGAAAAAATGTTCAACGCCACTAACCATCAGGGAAGTGCAAATCAGAACAACGAGATAATACCTTGCACCTGTCAGAATGGCTAGAATGAAAAAGGCAAGAAATAACAAGTATTTGTGAAGCTGCAAAGAAAAAGGATTGCTTGTGCACTGTTGATGGGAATGTAAACTGGTAAAGGCACTGTGGAAAATAGTATGGAAATGTCTCAAAAACTTAAAAAAATTACTAGGGGCGCCTGGGTGGCTCAGTCGGTTGAGCGTCCGACTTCGGCTCAGGTCATGATGTTGCAGTTCATGAGTTTGAGCCCCGCGTCGGGCTCTGTGCTCACAGCTCAGAGCCTGGAGCCTGCTTCAGATTCTGTGTCTCCCTCTCTCTCTGCCCCTCCCCCGCTCATGCTCTGTCTCTCTCTGTCTCAAAAATAAATAAAAACATTTAAAAAATGGCATTACTATATGATCTAGTAATTCCACTACTAGGCATCTATCTACCCAAAGAAAACAGAAATGCTAATTTGAAAAGATACATGCATCCCTATGTCTACTGCAACATTATTTACAATAGCTAGGATATGGAAGCAACCTAAGGATCCAGTGATAGATGAATGGATAAAGAAGAGGTGGTATAGATATACAATGGAATATTATGCGGCCATAAAACAGATATTACTAGCTTGCCATTTGTGACAACATGAATGGACCTAGAGGGTATTAAGCTAAGTCAAATAAGTAAGACTGTGAAAGACAAATACTGTATGATTTCACTTATATGTGGAATCCAGAAAAACAAAACAAATAAATAAACAAACAAATAGAAGAATAAGACTTATAAATGCAGAGAACAAACTGATGGTTGCCAGAGGCAAGGGAGTGGGGTGATTAGCAAAATGGGTGAAGGGATGTGGAGATGCAGGCTTCTAGTTATGGAATGAAGTAGTCACAGGAATAAAAGGTACAGCATAGGGAATATAGTCAGTGATATTGTAATAGTGTTGTGGCGGATGATAGCTATACTTGTGGTGAACGTAGCATAATATATAGAGATGTTGAATCACTTGAAACTAATGTAATACTGTGTGTCAACTCTACTCATTTTTTTTTTCAAAATTAGGATAATAAACTTTGACACAATAAGTAGGGGACAGTGGCTTAAAACAATGAGAGGCAACTTGAAAGGAACAGAGAAGAATTTCTTGCACAAGGCAACATGAGAGATGGTGTATAAGTAGGAAGAAGTTGTATATATGTGGGGCAATTATATGTGTGGGGCATACAGCACCCTACAGAAGAAACAGAGCCTTGAGTGGAATCATAATAAAGAGAATAGTGATGAAATAGACAACCTGACAGGTTTCCACTACAATATTTACTTTTGGCATTGGCGTTCACTTATCCTACTCAGTGGCAGCTAGGGTAAGAAACAATGATGAATTTTGTGGCTGAATCTACTTAACACTAAATACTTTTCATGTTAACTCCATTGAAACAATTCTGGCTTCTTAAGTAATCTTTTCAACAGCCTGCTGTTGGATCCTCCTGGTGTTTTTTCTCTTTTTATTCTGATACGTTCTAATCATGACCACCAGATGAATCACCCTAACCACTCCCTCGCAAAAAATTCATTCCTCTGATGAAAACTCAGAATGTTTCAACATTGCTTGATCTAGCTGCTGATGTTCTTGTTGCAGACAAGTTGAACTGACTCAAGCTACTTGATGCAAGATAGTATCATTCAAAAAATGTAAAGTGGTTCCTACACTAAAATAAGAGACAAAAGGACCAAGCTTAGAAAGGTTAGGAAATAAGTCAATTTTAATATCTATATAGAAACATATGAGGCTGTTTTTCTTGGAATTTTTCAAATCCATTAGCTTCACAGGGTTTGGGAATCTCAGCTTTCTAGGGAGAAAGTCTGGTTGGCTAAATTTAGATCCCCTTGGACTTGGGAACAAGGTGTTTTTATTTACATTGCAGCAAAATTGTATCCAAAGAAAAATTAGAGTTTGTTACAAGAAGATGGGGAACTGGACACTGAGTAGGAGTAAACAGAAGCTAAACAAGTCCAAAACAATAAAAAACTCAGGTGTGCTTTGAACATAGCCCAAAAATTTTAGCCTAATAGGCAAATTCTTTGTTGTTTTTTTCTGGTTTCTGTATACTCTTTTGGTGTCCTAAAAAGTTTCCAACATTTTGTATAAACAAGTCAGAAAATGTGTAACAAAAAATGGTCCATTAATTTAATTAATCACTTTCCTTTTTTTAAATTTTTACATCTTTGGTCTCCTATCTTGGGTAAAATGAAATATAGTGTTGCTGCAGTTTGACTTCCCTGGGTAATAGTATCCAGATGCTCTCTCTATAGCTTAAGGCTCTCATGAGAGCCTCAGGTGAACATGCACATCTTTCCCAGATGATTGAGACTTGGAAAAACCAACCTGGGTTTTGAAGGAAAACAAAGAAAAGAAAGAGGTTTGCCAACTCTTCCTGAATTTATTAATTTTATGTAGATGTGGATAATTGATCATTAAACTGGAGTGCCCATCTGCCAAGCTTCAGGCTAAGGGTTGGAGCTGTAGTGGCCAAATAAACATTTCAGAATCCTGCCCCTCATAGAGCTTACAAGTTAGTGAGATTGACAAAATACTAAGCAAATAAACAGCAAATATATTGTACAGTTAATAATTATCCTAAACCATAGGAAAGCAAACCAAAAATACTCAACAGCAGACTATTAAGTTTACATAAGGTAAGATCAACTGTTTAGAGTATTTTCAGCATTTGGACAGATCCCTATACAAACACATTTATTGATGTTGTGATAAATTTGGCAATGTTTCTTATTCCAAATATTTTTCAAAGAACTAAAGCTACAAAGGCAATTAAGATATAGCCCTTCCTTCATTGAGTTTATGGTCTAATGAGGGAGAGCCACAGAAAAACCAACCATAATAATATATCGTGTTTCACTATATATATATATATATATATATATATATATATATATATAGATAGATAGATATAGTGTATATATATGTGTATATATATATACACATTGTATAGTTATTAAAATGCATAAATTAATGCCTCTATTAATTATTCTTTACCTTGGCATGAAGTATATCTATTACAAACTATTAGTTGCAATAATTATGCAAATGCCAGAAATAGATTATAACATGAAACAATGAAAGGAATCTTGAATTTGTAGTTTAATGAGGATATTAAATTGTCAAGAATTCTACCTCTGTGTGATTTAAAGTTAATATAAATTATTGACATTTCAAGTGTTAGGTACATCAGTACTGATTAAACATAGATTAAGCAATTATCTGTCCTATTGCCATAGGCATTCTAATTTCATATCTTAAATGATATTTCTCTATGGAAAGTAGAGAGGCAGTATAGCAGAGCTGTTGAGAATATGAGGTCTGAAGTTAGCTTATGAAGATCCAATGCCTTTGCTATTCATCAGAGGTTTTGGTCCTTGAATAAATTAATTAACTGCTCTGTACTTCTGTTTCTTCATCTGAAGATTGGAAGTAACAACGGTATCTGCCTCATAAGATATTGTGACAAGTAAATAAGGTATCATTGTTTAGTAGACACTCTCAGATTAGTGGCTAACATAAAAATATTTGCTTTTCCTGAGAGTGAACATATTTTTGGTGGACAAAAAAAGGAAACATAAAGTTATTCTGAAGGTGTATGTTCTTCCAAGTTTTGGTTGTTGTATTTTTGGAATAAATCTTTCCAAGAAAAAAAAAGTATGCTACAGGCTTTAGTTTTTCTTCATTTTAAAGAATATATATTTTGTTTGCCTAAATTTTCGTGATATCACAGATTCCCAAGATTATCACAATGGGTGGCAATTTTTGCCTAACAGTTTTGACGTCAGTTCCTATTGACGTAAAAGTGCTAATGTGCCAGGGTTTCATGGAGCTATTAAACCTCAAAGTCATTTTTAGATAAATCATCCAGGGCAAATATGGTCTCTGAATTCAGGTCATGCCAACTGAGAAAAAAAGTGACTGATTTTTGAAAATATATTTAGTCATTGTCTGTTTTAATTATACAACTTATTTTTTTTCAACGTTTTTTATTTATTTTTGGGACAGAGAGAGACAGAGCATGAACGGGG
This sequence comes from Panthera leo, assembly GCF_018350215.1. Taxonomy (NCBI): domain Eukaryota; kingdom Metazoa; phylum Chordata; class Mammalia; order Carnivora; family Felidae; genus Panthera; species Panthera leo. The sequence goes on along the minus strand of NC_056680.1, from coordinate 106,697,998 downwards.
GAGGGGCAGAGAGAGAGGGAGACACAGAATCGGAAACAGGCTCCAGGCTCCGAGCCATCAGCCCAGAGCCTGACGCGGGGCTCGAACTCACGGACCGCGAGATCGTGACCTGGCTGAAGTTGGACGCTTAACCGACTGCGCCACCCAGGCGCCCCATATACAACTTATTTTTAATTTGCAAGCTGACATGTAATGAAGTCCATTTGCAAAATAAAATTTTCATACTGTCTAAGAAAACTTAGTTTTAAACATTGGGCTGGGTATAGTTATAACTATTTAGAAAGTCTCCAATGAAAATTATTTTTCTTTCTATTTCTACAAATTATTAAAGTTCCTCTGAGTAATATTCTAAGAAGACCTACAAAGATGAATCTTAATAATGTAATACATACATGATATTTGCATAGATAAGAATGATGAGGGCACCTGGGTGGCTCAGTTGGTCAGACAGCTCAGGTCATGAACCCTCAGTTTGTGGGTTCAAGCCGCATGTTGGGCTCTGCGCTGACAGTGCGGAGCCTACGTGGGATTCTGTCTCCTTCTTTCTCTGTGCCTCCCCAGCTTGCTCTCTGTGTCCTTCTCAAAACAATAATAATAATAAAAAAGAATCATGAGACTATGAAAATATATAAAAAGGTTTAGAAAAAGGCAACATTAAGCAAAACACATCCTCTTTCAGGAGACCTTTCTTCATGCTGAGTTCCTTGAGAATCTGACTTTGAAAATATGGTTACAATAAGAAGACAAGGAATTATTCACTGTAGAGTGAATGAACTGGTTTTAATAGACATGTTTGGGGACGGTACAAAGTTTCATGTAGGATCACACTTTTCCTCCTTCGTACTCTTCATGCTGGATGTAGGATAATCAGTAACAAGCCACCACAAAAAAAAAAAATATATATATATATATGAGTTAAATTTTTAAGAAGTATTTACTGAGGCTTAGAAAAAGCTTCTCTACTTCGCAAACTCACTTTATTATTTTAATATTTATATTGATCTCTTAGCCCATACAGATGGAAAAGGTTAACTGAAGAAATGCATCGTCAGTTTTTCGAACTAACTTTAAGGACAAAAACCACACAGATTGCTGATTTCACAGCAGTGAATATAAAGATAATTAATCTTCCTATTAAATTTCCACAATCTTCTAGCACTTGCCTTTCCAATAAAATGGTTTGTTAAATCCACCCCAAACTAATCTCTGTGCATATGCTTTTTTAATGCATAGCGCAGGTAGCTATGATTCCTGTTACAAATTTTAATAAAGACTCTTTATTTCAGAGTACTTGCCATCCTAGAAGTTATACAACTCTATGTTTCAGTTTAATAAAAATTTACTTTAATGTTAAATCACATAAGATGTACTAGAAAGCCATTCAGCAACGCCCCACCCCCCCGCAAATAAACAAAGAAAATCCCTACCCTTTATCTTAAGGTAGTCTTGTCTAATATGTAGACAAGATGAAGCTTATTTAACCAGTTAAATAGCTTAAAGCAAAAATAACTATTTGCTTGAAATTTATAATCTGCTGTTCTAAATATTTAGCTATTAAGTGAAAATTAATTCTTCTCTTTTAAAAGACATTTAAAATGATTTTTGTTACAACTCCATATCAATGCAATCGAAAATCTTTGAATGCCTTCTCTTTGTGAAAAAAAAAAAGAAAGAAAGAGAAAAAAAAACCAAAATCTAAATTGACCTGTAAGTCCATTGAAGAGACAAACAAATGACCTCCAAAGTGTTAGGAAGAGTGATGGGATGTCATTCTAGGGTTAGAAAAATCTCAGAAGAAGAATTAATTAAATCTACCTATCTAGTTTCTTTGAAAAAAAAATAGAAAAGGTCACAACAGAATATATATGTTGTGTCTTAAAAGAAAAAAAAACAAAAAAAAAAACATTGGTCTAAATAGTAGTGAGGTCATACTATATAAATTATGGCCATTTTTAAGAATTTGTCCTGAAATTCACTATGTGGATGATCATTGCTAAATTAATTATGCTGTAATCCACATCCAACATGGAGACAGCAAATAAATGGCTGTGCTGTATCAGAGTCTGCTAATTTCCCACATAAAACTTCAACTTCAAAACTATAATTTCTCTGTCACAGACTCTGTGTTTCGTGCCTTAAACCATGTTTTGCTGCATTTTCTGTAGTTCCTTAAGTAGGTATATAGCTGTGGACTTCACATGTTGTAGATTGAACAAATGTAATTCAATAATTCGTGTGATTAATCACTGTTCAGTCAGACCTCTTTACAACACAAGTTACCTTCTTTGAAGTAGAGGGAAAATACTCTGATTGTAAAAATTGTCTCTTACTGTCAGCAGTATGCTTGCTGCCCCTAAGGGAAATCATGCAGATTCTGCCATCATCATTCAGTTTAAAAAATTAAATAACTGGAAAGTCAAGTACTTAAACATTAACCCCAGAAAGTATCACAATAATGAAGGGAAGACGTAATAGTCCTTTTGTACGTATGTGTGCACATGTGTGTGCATATGTGGATGGGAGCTTTGCTAGGCAGTGGGTTGTGTATTTTACATGTGCCGAATTCTTTGATTTTCTCAACTATTCGCTGGGGTGGATGCTATTATAGACATTTTGAGATATGGACAATTGCATTGCCTTCTTTCTCTGGCATGCTTTAAGGATAAAACCAGGTTGCCAACATTTCTCCAGAGGGAGCTTATGCACATGACTGGTGCCCCAGCTTTGATGGCTGCCGCCAAACAATGGGACACCAGATCACCTGGCTCTGATAGCCAACAGGGCTTGCTTTCATGATTCCAACAGGACTATAGTAAAGAAGTAGTTACATTTTCAAAAAATTGTATTAATTACAGCTTTATTGAGGTATACTTGACATGTAAAATGTTGAGATATTTTAAGTATACATTATGGTGATGGGACATATTGTACATTGTGAAAGGATGCCCCCCTCTAGTGAATTAACACATCTATCACCCCATTTATTTATTTCTTGAAAACATTTAAGCTCCACTCTCAGCAAATTTCAATGATAGAATATAATATTACCAACTGTAGTCATCATGTTTTACATACAATCTTCAGACCTTATTCATGTTATAGCTGAAAGTTTGTACTCTTTTATTTATTTATTTTAATTTTTTTTAACATTTATTTATTTTTGAGACAGAGAGAGACAGAGCATGAACGGGGGAGGGGCAGAGAGAGAGAGGGAGACACAGAATCGGAAGCAGGCTCCAGGCTCTGAGCCATCAGCCCAGAGCCCGACGCGGGGCTCGAACTCACAGACCGCGAGATCGTGACCTGAGTCCAAGTCGGACGCTCAACCGACTGAGCCACCCAGGCGCCCCAAGTTTGTACTCTTTTATCAACATTTATCAACATTTATCAACATTTCCCTATTTCCCCCACTTTGGCCCCTGTGAGCACTTTTCTGCTCTCTGTTTTATGGGTTTTTGTTTTTTGTTTTGTTTTGTGTTTTAGGTTTCACATATAAGTGATACTATGCAATAATTGGCTTTCTCTGGCATGTTTCACTTAATATATGTTTATATCATATATTCTTTATCCATTCACCCATTGACAGACACTTAGATTGTTTCCCTTTCTTAGCTATTGGGAATGATGCTGCAAAGAACATGAGAACGCAGATATCTCTTCAAGATTCTTATTCCATTTCCTCTGGATGTATATGTAGAAGTGGGACTATTGGACCAGACAATAGTTCTATTTTCAGTTTCTTGAGGAACCGCCATACTGTTTTCTATAGTGGCTGTACCAATAGTATATAAGGGTTCTCTTTTCGCCACATCCTCACCAACATTTATCTCTTGTATTTTTGATAATAAACACACTAACAAATGAATGGTTACACACACCTACACACGCGTGCGCACACACACACACACACACACATATATATATATATATATACACTCATATATATAGTGGAATAATAGCCTTAAAAGAGAAGTAAATTCTACCATTTGCCACTTGCAACAATATGGATAAAACTGGACTACGTTATGCTAAATGAAATAAACCAGACAGAGAAAAAATACTGCATGGTTTCATTTACATGTAGAATAAATAATTTTTGAACTTATACTAGTGGATCAGAATGGTTGTCGCCATGAGCTAGGGTGTGGGGAAATAGGAAGAGGTGGGTGAAATAATATGAACTTTGAGTTATAAGATGAATAGGGAAGATCTAGTGATTAACATAGTGAATATACTTGATAATACCATTTTCTATCATTGAAATTTACTGAGAGAGCAGAACTTAAGTGTTCTAGCAAAAAAAAAAAAATCAAATATGTGAAGTGATGGATATACATAAAATTAACTTTATATGGGAATCTTTGCACATAGTATATGCTCATCAAATCATCGCATTGTACATTTTGATTATATTCTATTTTTAGTTGTCAATTATACCTTAATAACACTGAAAAAATTATCCTTATTTTATCAATGTGAAACTAAAGTCTGGAAAGAGTTTTCCCAAGATCATAGCTAGCTATTGACACACCAAATCATAGCTAGCTATTGACCTTTTTGTGTGGGCCAAAACTTGCATATCTAACCCTGCTATTCCTAGTCAGATGGTCTAGTGGAGACTGGTAAATGACCTCAGCAATAAGCCATGGTGTTTTTGTCCATCCTATAAAATGTGAGAACTGGACTACATTAGGTCTAGCATCCTATTCAAACCCAATATTTTAAGATTTTTATTCATAATAAAATTTTTCATAAAAATTTTTTTCATAAAATTTCATATGAAAAATTTTTTTCATAATTCTTATTCATAAAAAATTTTTCTGGGCCTTTCACAATTTCTTAGCCTGCATCTACTTATTCATGGTTTGAAAGCCAGTGGAAAAGTTCCCATGTTATAATGTACTCAGTTTAAGAAGTAGCTGTGCTCTTATCATTTAAATCAAAGTTGGTGAAGATTTTAATCACATTTCATATAAATTAAGCTATTTATTTTTTTCTGAAACATAACAGTTAAATAAAAAAATGTTCAAATTATAAAGTAAGAATATGTTTTTTTTTGTGGGACCATATGTCCTTTAGAAGCAGATGCTATGGGTGATAGACTGTTTCTCTTTCCAATGCTTTGTATGTAATAAATGTTCAATAATTATTTGTTGAATAAAGTATCATGAGAAGGTGTTTTTAAGCCCCAGTTCACATAAAAGGCTTGATAAGTATGGATTTATATTTACTTTAAGTAATCTATGCTACATCGCTAATTAAGTCCCATCTTTCATAAATTGGTTTTAAGAATTATGTTGCTAAAATTCATAAAAGGTCAGTAAAGGTTACCTTGCTTATAATCCTTATTACAGGACTAAAATTTTAAGAACACATATACATAGCTGTGTAACAACTTATTTTTTTTTTCTTTCTCCTCTTCCTCCTCCTCCTTCCCTTCATCTTCTTTTGCATAAGCTTGTACTTCTTACAGATTTTTTTTCTAAGTTTTTATTTAAATTCCAGTTAGTTAACATACAATGTAATATTAGTTTCAGGTGTAGAATTTAGAGATTCAACACTTCCATGCCACACCTAATGCTCATCACAAAAAGTGCCCTCCTTAATCCCCATCACCTATTCAACCCATCTGCCCACCCACCTCTCCTTTGTTAACCATCAATTTGTTCTCTATACTTTAGAGCCTGTTTCTTAGCTATCCTCTCTTCCCACCCCCTGCCCATTTTCATTTGTTTTGTTTCTTAAATTCCACATAAGAGTGAAATCATATGGTATTTGTTTTTCTCTGACTGACTTATTTCACTTAGCATATATATATATATATATATATATATATATATATATATATATATATATTATTATGGTATTTTATATAGATAGATAGATAGGTAGATCTGGAGTACATTATTGCTAAATGAAATAAGCCAGAGAAAAACAAATACTGTATAGCTTCACTTACATGTGGAATAAAAAAAAATTGAACTTATAATGGAGAACCAGAATGGCTGTCGCCATGGACTAAGGAGTATGTGCGTGTGGGGGTGTGTGTGCACACGCGTATATGTGTGAACATTTGGGCTCTTTCCATAATTTGGCTATTGTTGATAATGCTGCTATAATCATCAGGGTACATGTATCCCTTTGAATTAGTAGTTGTGTATCGTTTCCATAAATACCTGTAGTGTAGTTGCTGGGTGATAGGATAGTCCTATTTTTAGCTTTTTAAGGAATTTCCCTACTGTTTTCCCAAGTGGCTGCACCAGGTGCATTCCTACTACCAGTGTAAGAGGTTTCCAGTTTGTACACATCCTTGCCAATACCTATTGTTTCCTGTGAACAACCTATTTTCTCAAACATCTAGCCAAGTACCCACTGAACTAGCTACAGATTTGGAAGTAAAAGTGGGAGAAACCACGCATTTCTTAGTGATGAATAGGTCTTGATGTTACTGGTTTGCAAAATTCTTAGAAAATGAGATTTTAGGGAATTAATGTTGATTGAATTCATATAGTAGAAAACCATTTTGGGCAAGTATTAGGGGCATTTATTATGAAGTTCTGTAAAGTCTATGAGATACTTTTTAGCAGTAAAGACTGGAAGAATTTAAACATCCATATTCCAAGTTCACCTATCTTCCCAATATCTTGCATCCAGAAATTAATTTATTTACTCATTCACTCATTTGTTAGAAAACTACTTACTGTACACATAGTACATTCTAAGCACATTGCTTAATGCTAGAGGCATAGGAAAGAACCAAACAGCCACGGCTTCTGCCACTGCAAAGCTTGCCATCTTTGGGCTTTTCTACAGCAAACACATATTTAGTTTGGGAATTACAGAATCTAGTTTGGGAATGCATGTTTTTTTTTTTTATTGTCTATTTATTTTTGAGAGACACAGAGAGAGCTTGGGTACATGTGCACAAGTGGGGGAGGGGCAGAGAGAGAGGGAGACACAGAATTCAAAGTGGGCTCCAGGCTCTGAGCTACCAGTTCAGAGCCAGTCATGGGGCTAGAACCCCTGAACCATGAGATCATGACCTGAGCCTAAGTCAGACACTCAACCAACTGAGACACCCAGGTACACCAGGCATACATGTTTTGATAATAAAGAGGTTTAGTTGGCAATTAAGATATTATTTATTTCTATAAACCCATAAATTGTTGGGTTTGTTGATTGATGGAAATTTATAGAACAAGTTTATTTCTCTGCCACTGTGTTTCTGAGGTTCATTAATTACACAATGATTCTTATGAATTACTAAAATCCACTGATGGATCTATGGATAAATTTGATCTTCTATATCAAATATATTTCTAAGTAGGGTGGACAACCTTTGCCTACCTCCTTACATGACATTAAATATAGGTTTGAATGTGAAGCTACTCTGGATTATTTTTTAAGATTTTTTTTAATGTTTATTTTTGAGAGAGAGAGAGAGAGCAGGAGAGGGGCATAGAGAGAGGGAGACAGAAAATATGAAGTGGTGTCCAGGCTCTCAGCTGTCAGCACAGAGCCCAGAGTCGGGCTTGAACCCACAAGCTGCGAGATCATGACCTGAGCCAAAGTCGGACACTTAACCGACTGAGCCATCCAGGCGCCCCTGGATTTTTAATAATGGTAACATATAAACAGAAATTGAAGAGGCAAAATTATGTGACTATTTGACCTTAAGTTTTATTAGGATTTTAACATTTAAATAATTCTATATACTCTTTGAATTTAGTACATTGTATGACTTTTAAAACAAAATATTAATCTATGTATTTTCTATAATAATTGTCATAAGGTTGGTTTTGGTAAATTGATAATTATTGGACAATTGATAAATGCTTTGCACATGAACTGGTCTTTTTTTTCGCTGAAAGCAGTGATTTTCTAATATAAACAGATCAGGAAAAGATGTATTACTTAATCCTTTTGGGTTCTTTTCCTCCTTTTGGATCTTCTGTTGTATTTCTGTTACGCTTCCTTCTTTTTGTATTAACATCCTCCAAATTAACCCTGATTACATAAGCCCTGGCAAGTGAGAAACTGTATGGCAAATATGAAAATTGCTCAGAGCAGAGCAGAAATAATTAATGGTGTGCATTACAAATAAAATTAAAAAGGAATTAAGTTTATTTTTAGCTTAGACAACTAAATGCTGAGAGTGGCTTAATACCACCACCAATTGGGGTGCCTGAGTGGCTCAGTTAGTTAACTGTCCAACTCTCTTGATTTCAGCCCCGATGATGATCTCATGGTTCCTGAGATCAAGCCCTGCACAGGGGTTTGTGCTGACAGCACAGAGCCTCCTTTGGATTCTGTGTCTGTCTGTCTCTCTGTCTCCCTTTCCCCCTCCCCTACTCATTCTCTCTCTCTCTCTCTCTCTCTCTCTCTCAAAATAAATAAATAAATAAATAAATAAATATTATCAATTAAGTGGTGTGCACGTGTGTGTGTGTGCGTGTGTGTGCGTGCATGCATGTGTGTCTATTTAGGAGGGGTTATTCATTGTTAGGCAGACTCTTACAGAGCAAGAACATGAAGACAAACTTGCTAGAGCAAATTAAGTTAGTTATTAAGAAGTATTCTTGTCTTTGGGGGTTTTGAGAACTTCCTTAACTTCTTAGTTCAGCTCAGCTTCACCTTATGTGAGAATAAGCTGGAGATAAATCAGGACAGAGAATGAGAAACCAATAAGGAGGGAAGGGGGAGTCCACAAACAGCAGTCACTGGTAGGTTTTCATCAGAATTTCTAGCTGACAGAAATAGTAATGCATTGAAATCAAGTGGATACTATGTACAGAAGACAGAGCCACCAAGGGATGTGTGTATATCAAGGTAGCCTGCACTTAAGCTTGTAAACACGCTCCTTAATTGTTTTTGCCCACATTTTATAAGATAGAGATGATTTGTACACAGGCTTACATTTGTATTACTCCAACGCATTATTTTACACACGTGACTCAAAATTATCCTTTTACCTGTGACCTGACCGATTACATACACAGTTTCCCTTCTAATATTCACCTGCTTTTCCCCTTGCCTTCCTAGTTTGTCGTCATCCATCCTCGAGTCACCTGCTCCCAGACTGGAATGCAGAAATAGAGTGTGCAGCTGTTAGAATTGCTAGAAGTGGGTTAGCAAGTGGTTGATGAACAATGACCCATCAAGGACTGTAGTTAGCAGAAGGGTGATGGGGAGACAGGTATCAAGTTTCCTGTTGAAGGGGAAATGTATCCTGAATGGTAGTAATTGCGGTGAATCAAGCCTAATGTCTCAGCCGCAGCCACTCATACCTGCACAGTCTCCACCCTCCTCTTATAACTGGTCCAGCAGTTAAATAGCTGTAAAGCACTGTCTCTTTCTGTCTCATTCTCCCTGAGCTCCAACAGCAATAGTAGCAACAGCAGCTGTGGAAGCGGCAGCTAGAGATAGGCAGGGCTGTTGCTCGCTGCCGCGCAGATTGCCTCCTCCTTACCACACACGCGCGCGCACACACACACAGACACACACGCACTGCACGGATTCCCAACATCACCGCGTCTTGATAGAAATGAAGGACTCAGAGAGATGAAACAAGAGCATGAGTCATGGACAACAGGTATTTCAAGCTCTGACAAATCCCGTTTCCCTCGCATGCCCCTTGGTATGGCTACCAAAATAACCGTTGGCGATGCCGGGCTTAACCGGGAGCCTGGAGGTGGCCGCGCATGGGAGGGGAAGCGGGAGTGCGAGGTGGGGAAGCGGGATGCCAAAGATGACTTTCAGGCTCTGGAAAGCCACATCGTTCAGCCTCCGCTGTTTGGGAGTTGCAAATTGTCAGGGACCGGTGGGCTGCAGGCCGCCTGTGTGTTGTGGACTGGAAGTCGATGTCCATCTCTCCGACACTAGTTAGAATGGGCCGCGCGTTGTGCAAGGGGGTGGAAGTGGAGGGGAGGAAAGGCTGCGAGCGGAGTTCTTGAAGCTCCACTCCTCTGGGGGAAGCCGAGCCGAGAGGCAACCTTCTTCCCGAGCGGAGAGCGTGCGAGCTGGAAGCGATCCCGAGGGCTGGCCGGTCCAGGCGCAGGTCCTCTCCGGAAAAGCGGTTGCCCTCGCTTGGGAGATGCGCCCAGCCTTCGCCTGCATCACACTGCAGTAAGTTAAACTCGACACGGTTGGCAGTTTGAGTGCCTTCTGGGTTTGTGCTGCGGGGGGAAGGGAAGCTGAGAAGAAATGGCGAGGAAAGTTAGAAAAGCATAGCTCTGATTCTCCTTGAGATGTTAAATCCTTTGGTCTCTCCGACTCCCGTCCTAGTTACGCTATAGTTGGTGTACTTGCTCGGCTATTTGCTGAAGGCTGTGGCTTTTTGGCGAGGTATGCATAAAGCGCTCAGTCCTTTGGGATTTTAGGCAACAAAACTGGTAAATGCGTCCTACATTTCGTTACCAGCGCGTGCTCCCGAAAGTTACCAATGGATGGCAGTTTGCCTTTGCAAAAGAAAATTCGTGAAGAGGCCAACTTGCACTTACAAATGCTCAGCTAATTGCTACAAATTTATTCCAGGCTCCTTCCTAATCTGCAAAATAAAGAAGCAATCCAGCAAACAAAATGAAGGGAAGGTCTTTGATTTACTTGGTTGAGTTAAAATGTGAAGTAGGGCTCTAGATAACTGCCAGGCAACAACAGCCTAGGCGACTCTGATGATAGGATAAATATGCAAATACTCTTTAGTGGATGGAAGTGCTGGATTCCCCCAGTTTCTTACTCCGGCAAAAAGCACCTCCACTTGCTAAGCAGTCCCTTCCTTGTGATTTCAAAGTGGTGGTTTTTACACAGATGGCTTTATACTCAGAACCAAGCAGCATTGTGGTCCCTGGCAAAATAAAATGAAGGCGAAAAAACTTTTGCAAAAGTACTTCAACTGGTTGCTCAAATTACAGATAACAAACTCTTAAAAGGAGGTAAAAACAGGTCAGTGACACAGCCAGCCCATTGTAAAGCAAATGACCAAATAAATGTGAATTCAGGCAGAATACTAAAGGTCTTTTTTAGAGAGAAGCCAGGAATAATTAATCTGGAAATGTTGGTGTATTTCTAACCAGTCCCTCTTTTACACTCACCAGAATTTTATAATGAAGAGAAAAAGAAGAACCACCATGTTTCACAAAAACTATTAGACTTAGTTACAGAATCACTGGAAAAAAATTATTCTATTACTATAGTTTTCTCCAAGAAAGATTAATGAAAAAACAGAGGTTCCCCAAAACGGAATCCAGGATTTTAAGCTGGTTTGTCTCATGTGCTGTCATAAATTCTTTAGGATAAAGAGGTGTCAAAACTTATGAAACAACTATTGTGAAATGCAAAATAATTCTAAAACTCTCCATCATTAGAAAGGAGAAAATAAGGATCACTCTTATCCAGTTATTGCAGTTTTTAATTGTGTTAAACTCCTCAAATCCACCTAATCTTCATTATCTTTTTAAGAAATAAAACATATCCCGAATGTAATTTGACTTACTTCACCTACTCATCCTAAGGATCTCCATATAATGTTCTTGTCATTATGGAAATACCCAGTTAGTTACAGGTAACCTGTTCCATATACACATATTTCTTGGTGCAAAACTCTACATATGACTTTGTAAATCACTGAGTAAAATATCATCCAGAGGACATATTGTGATAGTGCATGCATGAGGGTGGTTAAAAATTTTAGACGGCAACAAAAGGGAAAAGGAAGCATCTATACAAAGACTCAAAGAATATGGTTGGAGCCAGTTTGTAAACAACTCTAGAATAGATCGTTACTTGTATCCCAAGTATTGGCTAAAGACCAGAAACATCAGGCTGAGAGCCTGAATGGAATCACTAGGAGTTGTAGTTGAATAGGGATTTGTGAGACTATCTTTAAAGATAGAAACATAGGTGGGTGGAGTTGAGTTTGGGGAATACATTTGCTTCATATTTTGATTGTCCTCATGATAAACCTCAGGTTACACCTCATGGTATGTCCGAGGTGAAGATTTTCAAAACTGTTTTTGAAATCAATTATTTTAAGGTTTAAACCATTAGTAAGTTTTGCTGGGAAAAGCGTCTGAACTAAGCATGTATCCTATGACTCATGCTTTCCTTGAACACTATTGGAAGAAGGAAGAGTTGTAGCCAGACAAGCCAAAGATAACTGCTGGTCCCCGCTAATAATGACTATGATGTTGATGTATAGGCTTGAAATGACATTAAGAATATCCTTTCCTGGATGCTTCTCCTCCTGGCTGGCCTCAGGAACAGAACTTTACTTATGCATGCATCATACTGTTGTAATATTATCTTAAGGGTAATACTTCTAGCCTAGGAGCATCTGCCTGGAGGAAGATCTAGGCAAGAATTTAAAGAAGGCTCTTCCTGTTGCTCCTTTCCCATTCATGACATTTTCTCTCTCTTTTAAAAAGCCAACACAAAAATCAGACCTCGTAAGAATCTTATGGCTTTGTTCACCCTTGGGTATTGATTGTGAAGTAGATTCAAGCTCTTAATAGTTCTTTCATTTATGGGATAACAGCTACATTTTCTCCCATTTATCAGAAACTTAATCTCAGAGTAAATAAGCAAATTGCCTAAAGCAGTATATTCAGTAACTGGTGGGCTAGGATTAATCACTTTGCCACTTTGTTTTATTTAAATGGTACTCTACCATATCCTAGTGGAATGAGCTTGTTGTTCTATCGTTGAAGAATGTTGAGAGTGCTTGAGAAATCATCAGGAGAGAACTCCCTCCTGTACCAATAACCAAGATTGGATCCACTCAGTTTAGAATCTGAATTGACCCCAAATCCAAACTTAGCAGAATCAATGATTCCAAGTGAAGTGTCCTACTATGGTTTCATGATCCATGGGAATGAAGCTGGAAATATCTTTTCCAGGAAGGAAAATGATGGAGTTAATGTAGGAGGGAAAGAAGTTGGAAAGCCCCAAAACCAAGAGGGATAAAAGGGAACTAAGGGGAGATTGGCTTATCATGGTGGGAGACTTGTATGAGAACTTGTCCAGAGACTGTGTCCTGAGGGATGTTAAAAAACAAACTCTTTGGATGGTATGTGGGGTAGATAGATAAAGCACAGATTTAAAACAATTCTTTAAGTATTTATAAGGTCTAATTATAAAAATTAGATTAGGTTTGTCTTCAGATAATGTCCTTTACACATTTTTTAAAGAGTAAAAGTGATGATTCAAAGGAAAGTGGGGGAGAAAGGCCTGCTGATGACTGAAGAGGTAAAACAGTGGTTTGGAAATCTCACTGGTTTTTGCATAAGCACTTTCTGAAAATTTGCCAGGAAATGAAAGGCCATCTTTAACTGGTGAGGATAAAAAGAAAATGGTTCATTTAGGTAAAATCTGAAGTGTTAAGGAGAATAACATGATTACTGTCGCTTGTCTTCTTAACACAGAAGACAAACACTAACAAGGAAAAAAATGAAAATGTTGTGGGCATAATGCCAAACAATATTTTAAGATTGGTCTTTCTCAGCATGCTAAATTTAAACAGCTGAAATTCTTTTTTAAGTATTATCTGAGTCAACAATTTGAAATGAAGGATTTGCCTTTTAATAGAGAATCTGTATTGCATTGGAAGTTTGAAACAGTGTCCTTGAGTCAGTTACTTCTAATTGGCAATTTGCCAATCACTACAGATCAAGCAGCACCAAAAATAATACCTTCAAAATGAGAGTAAAAATACATATGCTGCAAAAGGAAAGTTGATGAACTTTGATGGAGCTTTGCAAATACATTTACATTATTAGCCCTGATTCTTTGTTTTGTATCTTGTCACTTGTGACACTGCAAATCAAGGTTAGAAATAGAGTTCCTGTCAAGAGTTGATTTTTGGATGTGGTGCTTTGGCTCTTTTCCCCTTAGGGTTTAAAAATAATGACAGGAACACTTACTGAGTGCTTACTACATACCATTTGCTTGTATGAATATCTTGCACATTTAATCTTGACAGTGTTACTCTTGTAGGATAATCCCATTATCGTCTGCATTCCCATTTTATAAAAGAGCACAGTGAGGCACAATAGGGTTAAGTGACTTACCCACAGTTAGAAATTAATAGTTACAGAGCTGGTGTATGAACGGGAAGTCTGGTTCTACAGCCTTTGCCTTTAACCCAAAGGCTACAAGTCTACTCTTAACTCTTACTGGCTTTTTATAACCCTTAACAGTTCATGCTATTTGTTTACCTCTTTCATCTCTGCTTACACCTGTCTCTGTCTGTAATTTCTTTCTTGACACGCAGATCCTTCTGTCCTTATTCCATTAGTGTTTTACCTTAGGATACATCTTTAAGCTTCTGCTGTAGCATCATGACCTTTCAGGATTCTATTTGGATTCCACGACTGGCCTAACTGTCCTTTTCTGTTGTTCCACTGAAACTTGTGCTTACCTTTATTATTGGATATGCCACTGAGGGTTGAAATAATCTATTTTCTAAATTGAGGAAGGAAATTAAGCTTTATTTATCTTTGGAACATTAGTGCTGAGTGTTATGTCTAATACAAAAGTAAAAATCAAAAACCATTGAATTCAAAGCTCTAATTCAATTCCCTGAAGGGATAGGTAGTTCCAATTCCAGTCTTTATCCCTGCAAAGTCTAGAAAATAATGTTTCAAATGCAAGTTACCACCTCTGAGCCAGATAGTATATTTTAATTAGTTGAACTCATAATTAGTATGAAATTACTCAAAAGATATTTGCCACCCTCTGTGGTATTATATATTTAGAATATAGGAGACAATATTTTGGAAGGTGACAGATGGCATATTCCAAATTGCAATATTGAAATTTACAATGATAACTAATTTCTGGTACTAATGTATCTGGGGGTGGGGGATATTAGAATAAATGGTTCAGCAAAAATGTTTTGCCGATAGAATGAAGTTGTGAGATGGCTCTTTTAAAAAATTGTTTCTTGAACTCATTTTCTTTGAGGAAAAGTCCTGAGAAGATTTTGATTTAGTCATAGCTGATAAATATTGAGTCATATCTGTGAGCAGATGTTAGAACCTTGACTACCACTAGAGAAAAATGAAAAAAAAAAAAAAAAAAAAGATAGTAGTGGGAAAATCAGTCCCCACTCTCCCTCCCCCAAAGAAGTATTTTCAGTTTATGGGATAAGTTGTATTTTACTTATTAATGATTTGTAAATTTCTTTCATTAAGTATTAAAACAACATAATGATGTGAACTGAATGGACATTGCCTAGGGCTGTCCAAATACAGCATTTTCATTAAAAATATCGTCTTAGGTCAAATAATTCTATTTTACTCTCCAAACCACACAAATCAGTTGTCAAATAAGAGTTATAACCAGAAGAAGAACAGATGTGATGAGATGTGTGGTAGGTATTTAAGATCCCTTTGGAGTTCCATCACCAAAGTTATCTCAGGATGAGATTACCTCAGTGAAATAGCTAGACCTTCCTTTATATTTCTTTTTTCTTTACAGAGTCTTGACTTATATCATATTTTGATTATTCATGATGATGGAATTGTGGTTTAAGGTGTGGGGAAATCGACTCCATGTAAAATTTCTCGGTATGCAAAGATGCCCATTTGAATTTCATTATTTCCTTCTTAGGCACTGTGATACAGGGGTTAACACTTACTCTTTGCATTCAAATTGCATGGCCTCAAATCTTTACTATGTGGATGACCTTGAGCAAGTAACTTAAAGTCTCTGGTTTAGATTTCTCTTTGTAAAATAGGGGTAATGAAAATGATATCCACTTTATTGAATTGAATTATTGAATTAATCCTGTGTGTAAGAGGCTTAGAACAGAAGGAACATAATAAATACTCAAAAATATTAGCTATTTGTTACTTCCTATTTACTTAGGATGTTGTCTCAGGTAAAAAGTAAAGTACTGATAGCAAAGAAAATGTTCTAAATAAAATTTAAATCTGAAAACCGTTTCCATTTTAGTTTTATATTAATAAAACATTTATGAAACTCATAAAATCTATTAAATGTTATAATAAACAGCCTCTCATTAGGGTCATCTTTACTTAGTATTTTGCCCAAAAGGTTTTTATTGAATTATAGGAAAAAAATGGCAACTGGTCACAAAGATAAATTAGATAGCACATGTAAATACTGCCAGGAGAGTGGCGGGCACATAATCAACCCTTAGAAATTTTAATTCTTAGGGTGCTTGGGTGGCTCAGTTGGTTGGGCGGCTGACTCTGGATTTTGACCCAGGTCAGGATCTCATAGTTCCTGGGTTTGAATCCCACGTTGGTCTTCATGCTGATGTTATGGAGCATGTTTGGGATTCTTTCTCTCCCCTTTCTCTACCCCTCCCTAGCTCAAGTTCATATTCTCTCTCAAAATAAAGGAAGAAACTTTAAAAAATTTAAAAACAAAGAAATTGTAGTTCTCTTCCCTGTAGCTAGAACCATGGTGAGAGGCCTTTCACTTTTCTTCCTCCACCATTCTTAAAAGGCAGTCACAGCTATCATCCATTTAATATGCAAACTGATGCTGTATTTTCATCCTTATCAACTATTCTATTTGTACCTATGCAGACTGGGAAAATTTCCTCTTGTGTGAGCAAATCTATTATTACATAAATGGACTCCTTTTGAATTATATGAACTGGAAAGGAGGAAGAAATAGAGGTACTATGGAAGAGCGTTACAGGATCCTTGACCTGAAAACAGAACTTCAAACACATAAGATGAGTTTGTATTTTATTCAGTAACTTGTTTTGCTGAGGCAGAGAATGTGAGGAAATGTTTTTTCCTGGGCTTTTGACCAAGGAATCCCTTCACTGGTTCCTTCATGAAAAGAAAGAAAGACTGGGGAATTCTCGCTTGCCTGCCTTTCATAACATTGTATTTTAGGGATTGTAAGTAACACACAGCTACCTCTGGGAAATTTTAAGGTTCATATAAATAAACACTGTTACTAAAACTATTACCTTAAGAAACAGAACTACTAACACCAGGATCCTGTGTTTTATTGTATTTCATACTTTTTTTTAAGTTTATTCTTTTATTTATTTTGAGAAAGAGAGAGAGCACATGAGCAGGGGGAGGGCAGGGAATGAGGAGAGAGAGAGAGAGAGAGAGAGAGAGAGAGAGAGAATCCCAAGCAGGCTCTGCACAATCAGTGCAGAGCCTGACACGGGGTTTGAACAAATAAATTGTGAGATCATGACCTGAGCTGAAATCAATAGTTGGACATTTCACCAGCTGAACCACCCAGGTGCCCTTATTTTATTTCATTCTTTAGTCATTGATGGGCTACTCTGTCAAGCAATATGCCAGCCTCAGGGAAGGAAGAATAAAATAAGGGACAAGTTCCTACAGTACTGAAGGTACTACAGTGAAAGAGAAAGACACAAGCCAATATAATAAACAAGGAAGCAAATACATGATTTATTGTTGTTATTGTTTTATTAAGTGCTATGAAAGAAAGAGTTGAAATAGAGAAGAACAGAGGTCCAACTTACTGAGGAACAAACTGGTTTCAAGATTTATAAGAACCATTTCCACACATCTCCCCCCATTATCATTTTTGTCATGATAGAACAAGTTTCTGGTGTTGACAGTGATGAGAGGAGGATTATGCACGTGAAGTAATCCTAAAACTAAGACTGATGAACTCATGGTGAATCAGAATTTTAGAATTATTGAGCAAAACATTTTCATTCAGTCAGAAACATGACTCCCACATTGCTTTTCCCTTTACCTTTATATTACAGGATTTTTCAGCTTGTGGCAGCTTTTAAGGATTAGAAAAACGCGAGTCCTTAATGTTGCTTAGTAACTTGTATTGCCTGTCATTTTGGGCTGCACATAAACAACTTGTAACTTCCCCACACTTGTCCCAAATTACTAGAATTGAGAAAGAGCACACAAGCTGATGAGTCACTTTGCTATCCTGTTGTTCTTAATAAGAGTTCTGGTTACCAAGATGCGTGCTTTATCGTTACATAATCTTATTTGCCACCCCATATGTCAGAACTTTCTATTTGGCAAATAGAGTTTCCTTCCCTGTCACACACTGAAAACAGTATAGCATAAAAACCATTCACGGTGGGACTATTGTTGTGTTTGGGTCCCTGGTTTTCAATGTACTGTAAACTCTATCAGAAAACATATTGTGAAGGTGAAGTGGTACAGGGTTTTCACCTTCATGTGGAAATTATATTTTGGAGCCACGGATGCTTCTGTCATTTAAGTTACTTGCATAACTGCTTGCTGGTATGTTTAGTATTCAGGTAACTATATTATCTTCGTAAGAACACTTTCAAAGCAAAGCAAAAGAAAACAATGATTTCAGTGTGGCTATAATATTGCTATTCTTTATGGTTAGACAGTGTTTTCTAATTCTTAAAATTAAATTCTTTTATAAATTCTTTTATAAAAAAGAAAACAACAAGATTCTGTTAGATTTGGTGTATATATCAATAATATGGGAGTACTATACTGATCAAAATTTCTTCTCCACTATGAACTGTCAAAGCTGTATCAAAGGAATTAGCCCCTGTGCCTTACCTTTGGGGAGAATCCTAGATAAAGAGAATGTGCATAATTTCTGTTTTTTTAACATCTGTTTTGCTGATTCTAATAAGTTAAAATCCAAATCCAAACTATGTTAAGACAAAAGGGAAAATTGTTTGGGGAATGCTAGTATGTGTGTTAAAAGAAGAAAAGGGCAAGAAAGCTTTCTTTATCCAAACATTAAACAAAATTAAATAGTTTTCTATTTTAAGGACTTCTTATAGTTCATCAGATGCAAGTGTGTGTTGGAATCTCTAGAAGTGGGATTTAGTACAAATTTCCCCGACTTTATTTAATCCCAGAATCTTTTCTTTTGGGAATATCTATTAATATCTCTTTGAAAACCCCAGAGAACAATTTATTGGTCTATTGGCACTCATTTGTTCATATAAAAATTTTTGAGCATCTCTCATACATCAGAGTAGAAAGTTCTGAGAAGAAATTTATGAATAGAACCTGGTCCTGTCATTAAGTGGCTCCTAATTTGGGGGTTAGAGGAAGACACATGAATATAGAAATTATAACACCATGGTGTCTGGGCAATGATAGAAGATAGATGGGCAGGAAGTACGTAGTAGGCTATAGTATAGGTAGATGAGAGTATATAGTAGATGAGAGTAAGATAATAAGTAATTCATTATAGATAACTTAGAATTTGAGTTGGATCTTGAGAAAAAGTAGGAATTTTTTCAAAACAAGGACAAAAAAACAAAACACAAAGTTATGTCTAGAGATCGTTATTCCTTTGCTCTCATGTGGAAACCAGTACTCTTTGCACTCATCCAAGCATAACTCTTGAGTGAATAGTGGCTACATAAATTAAGAGATACGAGCAGCAAACTGGGAAAAAGATATATAAATTTGGTGATACAGATAGTACTTGATTCCTTTGAAGTAGATAAGAATCCCTGGGAAAAGAATGTAGAGTGATAAAAAGATAATTGTAGGTTTCTTGGTCAATTTTTAGAGTATATTGGAATACACAGGATATACAGAGTGAAAATGAATTGTCACACAGGAGAAGACCAATAGCAGGAATCTATGGTATTCCAAAGACTAGGGGAAAATATCCTCTAAGAAAGACAGAATAATTATCCCTGTAGATGTTGCTGGGAGGTTGAGATGAGGAATGAAAAATATCCATTGGATTTGAACACTGGGAGATCATCAGTGATTTTAGCTAAAGATGTGTTGCCATGGTGATTGGGGTGAAACCCAGGTGAAAATGTGTTAAAGAGTGAGTAGGAGCCCAGGAAATGGAGATGGAGTGACTCATTCAAAAAGTTTGTCTGTGAAGATTTGAAAAAAAGAACTGTTTTTGCACAATAATGGAAATTTGAAGGAGCTTTTCTAAGATAGGAGTTTTTGAGCATGTTTAAATATCTATGAAAAGTCCCAGTGATCAAAAATATAAAAGTGTACTCTCCTGTTCTTGGTGGGGGTCAAGTGGGTGGTCCCCACCCCTGAAATGTATTGAGGCAGAGGAAAAGGGCTCCAACCTTCTCTGTACTATGTGTTTCAGTCCACCAGTTCAAGTGCCACAACATGGGTTCCAAAAACAAATACAAAACAAAATTTAGAAAAGTAAAGCAATGTTTGATGGGTACCTAAAAATGTGAAATTGAATAGGTTTTAAGACATGGAGTATGAGTTGACTTTGACTAGCAGTTAACACATTCTATAGAGAAAGAGGGAAGGAGGGAGAGAAAGGAACAATCTGAATAGGTATATAGGCTTTGTAGTGTTAAATTGAGGATATTTTTGGTATTTAACCTTTCTTGATAGAAATCTGAACAAAGTGAAGAAAGTTTGAAGTTTTTGAACGAGGTTGGAGGAGTTACTGACTGAGGCATTTGCTAGGATCTGGGTGATATTGGAGGAAGGGGCATTTGAGTAGGTGGTCATGACTTTACAATGATGGCATTTTATGTCAGTATGTGATTCTTTTCAACAGCTGGGAAGTGTGATGTTAAAAAATATAGAGCTCATCCAAGATGTATTGTTTTATTTCATTTTGTCTTTTATATTGTCATCGCCTACTCTCTCAGTATCTATCATCTTCTTTAGTACGTCTTCAGATTTAGAAATTTGGATCACAGTTTTCCTTTTTCTTACCTCCTGTTAGCATTATGATTGGTTTTTTAAATTTTTTTAAGTTTATTTATTTATTTTGAGAGAGAGAGATTGAGAGAGAGCGAGCGAGCACACACCGGCTGGGGAGGGGCGGAGAGTAGAGACAGAATCCCAAGCAGGCTCTACGCCATCAACACAGAGCCTGGTGCGGGGCTTGAAACCACACACTGTAAGATCATGACCTGAGCTGAGATCAAGAGTTAGATGCTTAACCAACTGCACCACCCAGGCACCCTGCATTACGATTGATTAAATTATATGGGTTGACAAGTCAATTAATAGCCTGTAGAAATTTTTAACCAAATTACCTTCATTGGTATTCTGCTCCCTTCCACGTTAACCATTGGCCAATGACTCTATTCTGAATCTTGATATTATCTGGAACTTTTCATCTTTAAAATCATCAATCACAAAGCAGTAATCTTCTTGTTCTGTCCACCTCCCACCAATCTCCAGCACCTTGACACACCTTGTTTTCTTCATGACTGTTTTCTCACTCACTTCTCCTTACCATGCAGCCAAGACCTAGTATACAACTTAAAGAATTCGTTTGCCCAAATCTTTTCTTTGTACTCTTTTCCTTCCACTTCACATCTGGCAAAATCCTTGCCCTTTCTCAATTGAGCAGTTTCGCTTTGCTTTTTCACTTGGGGTATTGAATGCTATCAGAAATCACAAAACTGTGAAAACTGGTGTCATAATAAATTTGTGATCTCCCATCTCGGTCTGACCCCAGTAATACTTCTAAGTGCCCGTGTTTTATTTACCTTTCCATTCTCTGCAACAGATATCTCATAAAACTCTGCCACACATGTACTTGGTAATTCCTTAAGAAAAGACTTAAATGTTATTACCTTCTTCCTCTTTGTGCTGTTTACAGCACAAAGAGGTATTGATATTTTGGTATTGATATTTAAACATTTTTAAAAATTTTAGATTTTAATTAAAAATTATCCATTTCCATAAATAAATCAACCTTCCTCCCCACTGTCTCCACCAACCCCCTATACCCTAGCTTTTAGATAGTTTCATAATTTGTCCCCTCTTTATCCTTGCAAGAATATATATTGCCACAGTATTCTCTTCCAATCCAATGTTTCTTTGACATTAAGCTGCTTAAAATATCCTTTCTGTCAGTGCTCCTTTCCTACCTTACTTGCACTCTCATTGTGTCTCTCATTCTTTGTTTTGTCTGTGATTACAACAGTAGCTGGTACAAAACAGGTACCAAAAAAAACCAAAAAACAGAAAACAAAAACAGAATAGCACTGAATAAATAAGTGGATTTTGAAAATGCCTCCTTTTTGATTGAGGGTGATGGATTGTCTCATAAAGCATTTCCCTCAGTCAACAATGTTTTTATCTTTCAGTTTACTCTGTTAGAATGCTAAGCGACCATCTCTGTTCTCTGAAATATACTGTCAATTTTTCAGTAAAGTTTTTTTTTTTATTCTAATCAAGTGCTTGTCTTCTATCACGTTTTCCCCTTGGTAAGTAGTAGTAATAAATACATTTGCTTATTCTGGAAATGATATTCAATCATGTTATTCTGTTTTGAGAGAATAAGATTATTCTTAATTTGACCAAATTCAGTAGTTGGCAATTTATTTTACAATATTAACTGTTTACGTTAGATTTAGGCACTTGTTTTATTTGTGACACATTTCATGAATTGATTATCAGCATTTGATTGTCAACCTGGATGAAGTGGAAGGTTCAGAGTTATTTTCAGTATCTGACAAGAATAAACACTGAGACTTTGAGGGCTTATCGGAAGTAAACAGTAGGCTAAGAGGTCACACATGTGGAGAGAATAGAAAATAATCTAGTCTACTTTCCCCACTGCTATGTCACTTTCTCAGAGTCCCATTTAAGTGATGATGTACCAATGACAACAGAAAGAAAATACTTTCCTCAGCCACATGAAACACTTACTTAAAAAAGTGTGAATAAACACAGAAGATTTTTATCATGATTTCTGAGTGTAATTCATGAGAGGATGGTCACTTGCTCAGTTTCTTGCTTTCCCATAGCCCTCTCTTCCCTCCATTCTTTCCACAGAATCAAATATCAACTAATAAAATGAATGAAGGCATTTTTAGGAGGGAAAACATGATTTATATCAAACCTTACTCTAAAAGTGAATTTATCCACAGCAGTATGCTAGTCTACTTTACAAGTGTGTGTTTTTCACTTACGTGTAGCTCTAGAAATTATAGAATAGGTTGGCTTTGGAATAGCTTTTGGATTTCTAATACAGTATTTCTTTTCTATATAGTTTTACTTAAGCAATATAAATAAGGTTAGCTGTGACCTAAAAAAAAAATACTCAGTCATTTTTCTTAGAACACAGTATGGTATGTGCCCTAATTAATTTTATTTGTGGTATAGTAAAAAGTATAACTTCAGAAGGAAATGAAAACTGTGTGGAAAGAGATGACTTTGAGGCAGGGACACTCTATTAGAGCTTATGATTGGGGAAATCCTGATAAGCTGATATATTGTTAACACTTTATATGTTTGATTTTTCCCTCTTTTTTATTTGTTCTAGACGTTACTAAAAGAGGTTAATGTATTGATGTATGATATTTTTTCCAGGCCAAACAGGAAAAAAAATGAAAATTTAATTTTTAATTTGCAGAAATGACTTTTATAGGTCTGGTTTGAAGAAATTGGAAGTCAACTTTCCCTTTGCTTTATGTTGTCCAGATTCCATTCATTCCACACTTTTTGTTTTTGTAGATTGAAGGTGGAATTTTATGTTCTTATTTCAGGACTCTTTTCTTTGTACTTCTTGCTTGAGTGTCAAGAGACTAAGTACAAAGGATTCATTGATACCTGTGAAGACTTTTTGTCTTTGTTTGTGTTTTATGATGAGCAAAACATTGGTGGCCTTTTGCTACCCAAAGAATACTCATTTTCTCTTAGCTAATAGGAATTT
Source organism: Panthera leo (assembly GCF_018350215.1). Classification (NCBI taxonomy): domain Eukaryota; kingdom Metazoa; phylum Chordata; class Mammalia; order Carnivora; family Felidae; genus Panthera; species Panthera leo. Next base: position 106,674,388 of record NC_056680.1, on the reverse strand, counting down.
CTGTTTCTTAAACTGAGTACTGATTTGTGAAATGAGCTTCTTCTCCCATCTACTTAGGGCGTGGAGAAGATTTTCTAACCAGGGCTTGTGGTAGGCCATAGCCAAGCCAGTTGCACTGAAAGTTTTGTTGGTTTGATGAAGCACAAGAAATAGAGCACAGAAGTATGTATACATCTGTGGTGCAGCAAGGCTCTCACTGAAGGGAAGAGGACTGGCCCTTTCATTGTTGCTGTGGTCCCCCAACCAGATGGTTATAAAAGGCCAAATTCCTACATCTTGTACTGTGCTAACTGGGAGGATTCCTCCCTCTGCATGGGATTCTGGTAGTATTGAACTTTGGCTTTGCCTTTGTATGGAATAAAACAAAGCCTCAGGGAGCATCTACTGACTTACATTCTTAATCTTGTGTTTATTCTTTGCAAGGATTCTTTGCCAGTATAATTGTGAATCAAAGCAAAAGCTGAACGTAGTTGAGTCATGGCCCTAATTCTTGCCAATTCTAGAACCTGAACCAGCTTTTTTGTTCTTACCAGCTTAGAGTCAGTGGTGATAAAAATGGTTTTACTGGACGGACTCATAGATTCATGGCCACTTCCTGCATAGTATCAACACTTCCTGGCTTCCACAGTTGGAGGGTGTTCCTCTTTATCTGTATCTTACTTGCCAAGGTGCAATTATGTAGTCTTATCAAATGTTTTAAAAATCATTAACCTAGAAAAATTCTAACAGGCCAGTAAATATTACAGTTACCAGCTCTTACTTGTTTTTCTTCCCAATTTCAATTTCTAGATAAAAGGGCTCAAACATTACCCTCATGTAGCTGTCCTTGAAACTTAACTTCATAGCAATGTTTTGTGTTCTAAGCAATGACCTACTCTCATAACTTTCAGATATATGGCTCCTTATTCACACAGAGGTAAAAATAAAAGGTCCAGTTCTTTTAGATTTAAGGTACCCCATGGGGAAGTAGCCTCTTTAAGGGTAGGCAGATAGGTATTGAATACCTAGTTGATATAATGGTGCAGAAAATTTCAACATTGGCATATGGAGTGAAGGGAACTCAGATGTTAAGAAGAGTATCTACTCTATCATGTTTACCCTTAGGGCGTCTGTCTCTGTGCCTCCCACTTATTCTGTAGCCAATTATACTTTGCTATCAATATATACCTGTACTTAAATTGGCCTTAAAATTTATTAACAATTTCCTGGTTATCAAATTCATTTACTTTTTATCAGTTTTTTTGCTATCTTTAGCCTCTTTACAGAATTTGCCACCTTGGATAGCTTCACTCATTGTTGTAACTTTAGTCTTTGTCATTGGTAAGACTGCACTATTAGAATGTTACTTCTGTTTATTCAATGAGTCAAAAACTATTCAATGACTACCATTTACCAAGTACTTGGAAAAAATGCTAATAAAACACGTACATAGTTTTTGTGCCTAGTGAATTTATAGTTTAGTGAGCGATTGATAATAATTTATTATTTGATTTGTAAATATATTTTGAGTACCTACCTGATGCCAGGTTCTGTTCTAGGCATTAGAAATGCAGTGTAAAAACAGTACCTGGGGAAACACGTTTTCTTGGAGGAGATAGAAAGTAACAAGTACTTAATATCATTTTATATATAAGTGCCATGATGAAAAGTAAGTCCGGGCAAGAGGAAAGGAAGTGATAGAGAGTGGGTGCTATTTTTAATAATGTACTATTTTAGGGGCACCTGGGTGGCTCAGTCAGTTAAGCATCCAACTCTTGATTTCAGTCATGACCTCAAGGTCATGAGATCCAGCCCTGCACGGGGCATTAAGTTGGGCATAGAGCCTGCTTAAGATTCTCTCTCTCTCTCTCTCTCTCTCTCTCTCTCTGTCTTTCTCCTTCTGCCCCACCCTAGCTCTCTCTCTCTCTCTCTCTCTCTCAAAAAAAAAAAATAATGTACGATTTTAGATTTATTAAATATGTTCCATTCTTCCATGGACATATTACATTTGAAATGCCTTTAAATTATCTAATAGGTGCTGTTAAATAGGCAGTTGGGTACACGAGCCTGAAATTCAAGAAGTTATTGGAGGGGCACCTGGATGGCTCAGATTGTTGAGTGCCAGACTCTTGATTTCGGCTCAGGTCATGATCCCAGGGTTGTGGGATCTAGCACCACCTCAGACTCTACACTGAGCATTGAGCTTGCTTAATGTTCTCTGTGTGTGTGTGTGTGTGTGTGTGTGTTTGTGTGTGTGTGTGTCTCCCCCATGCTCTTCTCCCCTGCTTGTCGGAGACAAAAATGTGAGATTTGTGCATAGATCTAGGACCAGGAGTGATCATGTAGGGAATCAGATTAGAGAGAGAAGAATATACAATGATGAGCCTTGGAGAAAGTAAGAAAGAGCAGCAGGAGAAAGCCAGGAGAATTTCTCTGGATGCTCAGTAAGTTTGCAGTAAGAAAGAGCTGTTGAAATATGTGGCTTGTTACTGAGAGGACAAGCAAGAGGACCAGGTAGGTTAGCCACAGGATTGGGAAAGTCAGTCTTTGTTGACCTTGAAAAGGGAAATTTCAGTTGAATGGTGTAGCACAAGTTAGACCAAAGCAGACTGAAGTGAAAATTGTTGGTTTGACGTGGAGGGAAAACCAGTGAGAGAACAATACCAATAAATTGGAAATTGCACCTGAAATGAATGGCCCAAATATAACAGTATCATTTGAGTTCATCAAGAGGGTTTGAAAGGCTTCATGAAGAAATGATTTTAAACTGAGGTCAGAAAGATGAGTTGGTATTAACTAGACAATAAGGCAAAAGTAAAAAAGCTTGTAAAAAGACTAATACCGCAAGGTAAACTTGAAGACTGGAAGAAGCTCATACAGGTTGGCGTGGGTATGTATGAGTTTAATGATGGCATGAAACTGTTTTATCCTTTTTTCAAAAATTTTTAACTTTATTTACTTTTAAAGAGAGAGAAGGAAAGAGTTCACACACATGGCATGGGGTATGGAGGGGCAGAGAGAGGGGGAGAGAGAAAATCCCAAGCATGCTCCATGCAGTCAGTACAGAGGCCAATGTGGGGCTAGATCTCATGAACTGTGAGATCATGACCTCAGCTAAGATCAAGAGTCAGACAACTGACTCAGCTACCCAGGTGTCCCAAGACTGTTTTATCTTTTACCCTAGAGCATTGGGCATAATGATTAGAGGGAGATGGGGATATGTGGACAACATCATCTATCTTTTGATGAAGTTGTTCTAGCTGTACTGTGTATAGGGTATAGAGGTAGGTTGGCAAGATGGAAGTTGGATAGCTCACGAACAGGCCATCTTAGTAATTAAGGTGAGTCAAAATTGCAGCTTGCATTACAGCAGTAAAGGTGTAAAAATGGAGAGAAAGAGAAATCTGAGTGATATTTATGAAGTGAAATTGATAGTGCTTACAACAGTCTGGATAGGAGTATATGAGGAAATGTAGAGAAGTCAAGCATGACCCTTAAACTTCTGGCATTCACAGTAGAGAGGCAGTATCTTGGCATTAATTAGGAGAGAATTAGAGCAGAACTCCATTGGTTTGCCATTATTTTTGTGGGCCTTAATGGATTTAGGTTATGCATGTTGGATTAGAGGGACTTGTGAGCCATTCTCACCTGCCTATTAGACTTTTCTATCTATATATCCCACTGAGTTCTCAAAAATATTAAAACTGAGTCCATCTTGATCCCTTCAAAATTTCTCTTTCCCATCAACCCAGACTCAATCATCTTGTAATGATTTTTCTTCCTAGTACCCTCTCAGTTTCCATGTCAGGAGACTCTGATCTTTCTTGACTGTTCTCTTGCACATTTGCCCTTTTCCATTTTTACCCATACTATGCAATTTCAAACTCTTTAATTTCACTCCACTGTACTCTTAACCTGCTATGTGGTCTTTTTTTCCCCCAAATCATTCCTTGTCTGATACTTTTTTAAAAATTTTAAGTATCTATTTTCATATTTAAGATTCTGATTTTTCCCATGTCCCTACTTAAAATAATTCAGTGTCTTTCCTATTCCTTATAAATAAGCTGTAGATTGACTTTAGCTTGGAATTCAGGAAAAAAAAAATCTGTAGATTTTTCTTCCCCTGACACACTGTGGAACTCAGTAATTAGAAACTGCCTGGTTTAAATCCTGAGTTTAGTACTTACTAGTTGTGTGGTTTTGGCTGAGTTAATCACAATTTTCTATTTTTCAAATGGGATTAAAAATAGAAACTCATTTACATGGTTGTTTTAAAGTCTAAATCCATTAAATTCTCTTAGCACAGTCCCTGGCACAAAACTAGCACTCAATTAATGCAGTTTCTATTATTATTCTGTTAGCCTCCCACCAAGCCCCCTGTATGTATGCTGGCACATTTAACCACTTCGTGAGCATGCCTTTTATTTCTCTGATGTGCTGTTTTATACAACTTGCATTCTTCTGCCTAGAAGGCTTTCTCCTTCCTCTCTTGGCAGCCTTTCCCCACAACGCAATTTCTTCCTGTCTAAATTTGTTCATCTCTTCAAGTACCAGCCCTTTTCTATCCCCAGGAAACATTTCTGTCTTTCCCAGCTTGCCCCGTCCCTGGTTCTAGGTGCGGTTACCCAATATTTTTTTTTTTTTTTTTTTTTTTGTATTTTGACACCTATCTTATCAGCTCCTTGTATATAGTTAGGTATGTAGCTTTCTTGCATCTTCTACAGGGTAGGCCTTGAGTATAGGGCCATTTTTAGGATGCTATTTGCCTAATGTCTATAGTTTTTGCAATATTAGTGAACAAAAGATTGCCAGTGTTGGTGGGCAGTCCCCTCATTTGCCTGTGAATATTCTCTTGTTTTCCTTCCATGTAGACTGATTTTGGCTCTACTCCTCATCAAGAAACATCAAGTTACCTGTCCCAGATCTTTTCCTTAAGGACAAGAGCTTTCAAGTCAGCAATCCACTAAATCCGTCAGGGCTAATGTGTTTTCAGTGCTCTCAGGAACTCTAAGTGCATTTAACCAAGCTCTTCTGGCAACATTGGCCCTGTTTTTATGTTCCAAGTCGTTAGTTTTGTTTTGTTTTGTTTTTCTCAGTTACACATAATTTGAAGGAAGCAGTTTTAGGAGAGGTAACTGAGCACCAGCTTAATAGCGTTTTACTCAGAGATCTCTAATAATGGGCTTCTTTAAAATTAAAAAAAAAAGTGACATAAAAAACAATATTTAATATCTTTTCTGTTTCCTGCCTAATTGCCTCTGGTTCTGCTGGGCCATGGCCTTTGGATTACAAACTGCCACTTTTTAGGATGTTCCAAAAGCATGAATCAAGATTGATTCTTACTTTATCCATCGTTGTACTTGGTTGTAACTTACACAGCCTGAGATGAGGGTTTATTTTTCCCCTCCGAAGCTTTCAGGGATGTTTTTGTCGGGTTTTGGAAAATGTGCTCCAGAGTAATGATAAATTGAGTGCTGCCTCAGAAAGAGTCAGGCTGTCAGGGAACATATTTATCTCCACATTTGGAAAGCAGAGCAAAATAAGTACAGACCTTTCAAAAACCTGTGTGAAAACTTGCTATGGTAAGGGAGAAGGTCAATCTGACATGGCTTTATATCCACTTTATTTATAATTTATGGGCTTTATGGACATACGGAATAACCTAAAATCCATGATCATTCAAAGATGAACAATGTTTTTCCCTACAGTAATGTACTACTGAGGAAAACTTGATAGTTAAATGGTTCTGTTTCCTTCTGGTTCAAGAAAAGATATCATGATATAAGAGAAATAAATAATTGTATTTAAGAAATACTCTCCTACATTTGCCTAAAGTACAAATCTGCCTATTTTTGTACATAAAAAGTTATTGGAACATGGCTGAAGGAATTTATTACATGTTGCTTATGGCTGCTTTTGCACTACAACTAGAAGAGTTGTGTAGTTGCAACAGACACCTTTTGGCTCACAAAGCCTAACATAGTTACTCTCTGGTTCTTTACGAGAAAAGTTTGTTGTCCTCTGGCCTAGGAGGAAATTCTGTCACAAATGGAAGTTTCTGCTCTATTTTCTATAATGACATTAACAAGAAGTTTGCTTTAGTTGTAAGAGATGACAGGATTGTAATGGGAGCATCTGTTTTTTAATTGGTGGTCTTGTTCTATGGATTTATTTGTTTGTCAGGGATAACTGGGTTTAGTATAGGGCTAAAAATGAAAAGACAATAAATTAATAACTGCCTCATCCAACTAAAGCATTCATTAGGGTTTTAATTGGATATCACAGAGTTAAGTATTGTTTGCAGAGGTACTGAGTCTATTTTTGTGAGCAAAATGTCAAGTAAACCTCTAGTTTTAGGTCCCTATTCTTATAAGAGATTTCCAGAAAGGGACTCTCCAGTTTGTTCAGCATTATGAATAGTGACAGTAGTTAATGTAAAATAATACGGCTTTGAGTGTAGACTCCTTGCAAAAACTGTGAGGATTGTCTTTATCTCTACCTACCTCTATGATTTCTACCTCTATCTGTGTGTGAATATGTATGAGTGTGTATTTTTCCATCTTAAATATTTCTCTTTTTTTTAAAGTTTATTTACTTATTTTGAGAGAGAGTGAGCATGTTGTGTGTGAGTGGGGGAGGGGCAGAGAGAGAAGGAGAAAGAGAATCCCAAGTAAGCTCCATACTGTCAGTGCAGAGTCCATCGTGGGGCTCAATCTCATGAACCATGAGATCATGACCTGAGCTGAAATCAAGAGTCATATGTTCAACCAGTCGAGCCACCCAGGAACTCCCATCTTAAATATTTCTTAAAGAAATGGCAAAATCTGAATTTTTTAAATTTTTTTCATGGATCTACATGTTTTGTGTTCTAGCTATGTATCTGTGTATTGATCACTAGCACTCATTAATATTCATCCAATCAAATATTACCACTGTGCTAGGTACTAAAGGGGAGCAAAAAAGCATGTTCCCTAAGTTCATCAAGCCTTCATATTTGGTGTAGACAGACAGTTAATACAGGACAAACAAATTACATACATATTTTTATTACCTTTTTATTTGAAAAGAAAGGCACAAATAATAAATGTATGGTTTTGTGAAATGTTCACAAACTGCACAGACCCATGTAACCAGCACAGACCAAGATGCAGGACATGCCCAGCAATCCCGCTGATGTCCCTTCCTTGTCATGCCCACTCTCCAAAGAAAACCATGGCTTGACGTAAAGCCTCAGAGATTCAAACCTGAGGACTTTCTTTCTTTCTTTCTTTCTCTCTCTCTCTCTCTCTCTCTTTTTTCTTTCTTTGTTTCTTTAAGTTTATTTTTTTAGAAAGACAGCAGGGTAGGGGCAGAGAGAGGGGGGAGAGAGAGAATCCCAAGCAGGCTCTAAGTTGTTAGCGCAGAGCCTGACACAGGGCTTGATCCCTTGAACTGTGAGATCATGACCTGAGCTGAGATCAAGAGTTGGAGGCTTAACTGACTGAGCCACCTGGTGCCCCCAAACCTGAGGTTTCTAAAACATTGAGTTTCTGATATTTATAAGTCAGGCAATCTGCATTTCTGCCCTCCTTTGACAAATAATTTTTGGGGCTCTGAGCATGTGTACTCCTCCAGGCAGAGGCCTGCTGAAGCAGGAGCTGCTCCTGTCCCTGAGGGAGGGTGTGGCCTCCCAGGCCCACTTGGCTCACCTCATTTTGTTACTGGCCTGTCTGTTGATACGAGAGACACTTGCCTTTTTCTATCTCTTGATCCTAATTTTATGTCTGTATTTTTGGCCACTTCAAGCCTTTTGTACAAGATAGTATAATATTACATATAATTTTATATATAATTACATATATATAATATATAGTCCTTTTTGTTGTACTTATTTATTTATCTAACACATACAAATTTAACATGTGCCATATACAGGAGATAAAAACTGAGTTTATTACACGGGGCTGTGATATGGATAGACGAGCAACTGAAGCCTCCCCTAACAAAGTAACAATTTAGCTAAGATGAAAAGTGAGAAGTTAGGCAAAGAGGAGAAGAGAGAACATATCCTAGGAAGATACCTTTATACCATTCACAGTTACACTAAGTACTTCACTCTAACAATCTTGTCAATTGTTTTTCCTCTGTAAAGCTTGTTTTTATATGCTCAAAAATGACATTTAACTTTCCCATTCTTCTTAAAACTTCAGCCATCACCTTTTATTGAATTCGCAGATGGCCATGGCCCATATTTTATACAGATACATATGACAAAAGTACAAACCTTAAAATGGGATTCGGCACTGCCTGTCAGTCAATAAAACTATCCTGCCCACCCCTCCTTCTCTCTGCTGTTATGGGAGAGGAAGATTTGGTCCTCGGGTAGAATCTAGGAACTTAGTGTATACTCTGACCATCCAGCACTCCACCCTTCTCGTGGACTAGCTTTTCTGTTACCCATTTCATTCTTCCTCTTGCGTCTCATCCGTGATTCCTCTTTCTCCCTCATACTCTCAAATATACTCATATTTAGTTTCTTTTTACCTCCAAAGCCTACTACTCTTGATTTTCATCACTGCATTTGAGACCACCAAGGTTTCTTGCTTAGGAAACATCTGCTAAATTTGCAAATAAACTATGGAATGAATAAGTTACGGAAATAAAAGGCACAGCATGACGAATATAGTCAATGGTATTATAATGGCGTTGTATGATGACACTGGTAGCTGGACTAGTGGTGAGCACAGCATAGAATATAAAATTGTCAAATCATGATGTTCTGCACCTGAAACAAATGTAACATTTGTGTCAACTCTACTCAAATACAAAAATCGCTTTCATAAAAACACAAAATGAACACATTTCAAAGATTTTAGTCAACTCATTAATTAATGAAGGAACTATTAACATGTCAGGAATGATTCAAAAGAGAATTAGAAGATGTGATATTTATAGAGCTGATTAGTTAAAGGAATAAAGAAATGAATTTACTAAAAGATACTAAAGTGGTTGGGGCGCCTGGCTGGCTCAGTCAGTAGGACATGTGACTCTTGATCTCGGGGTCATGAGTTCAAACCCCACATTTAGGGTAGATTTCACATTTAAAAAATTGAATAAGCAAAATTGGAGGGAGGGAAGGTCCAAAGCTGCAATAAATAATAACATTTGGAGTATGGTATTAAAGTCATTGACGTCATTTCTTTTCAACAACATAATATAAAATTTTTTCAGAGAATGATCATTGGCATTTCACTCAGTTCTACAAGTTAACCTTTATTCTTAAATAGTTGCAACATATTCAAAGTAATAGTAAGTAGGAAGTTGAACAAAGATACGTGACCCTAGATATGTGACCCCCTTAAAATATCTTTTAAATAAGAAAATCTCCAGTTAGGGTGTGTCTGATACACAAATAGCCAGTTACTGTACTGAAATGGCACCTAGTAATTTCTGTTCCCAAATGCAGAGCCATGTTTATGACTTAATTGTTCTGCACACACTCTTAACCCTTAATATATTCTCTAGAAAACCAAGAATGTTCTTTTGCCAATTTTATTATATAAAAACTTAAAATGGGGGTGTCTGAGTGGCTCAGTCAGTTAAGCATTCAACTTGATTTCAGCTCAAGTCATGCTCTTGTGATTTGTAGGTTCGAGCCCCACATCAGGCTCTGTGCTGACAGTGCAGAGCCTGCTTGGGATTCTCCCTCCCTCTCTGCCCCTTCCTCTTTCTTTCTCTCTCTCTCAAAATAAATAAACTTAAAAAATAAAAACACCTTTATGAACTAAATATTTTAGTCACATTCAAATGTGAGCAATTTGTTGAGAGAAAATACTTTTTATTTATATAAATGGTAAAAGGTTAACTCCTCCAGGGTTCAAGTATATACAAAAAATTATTTTAAAAAAGATTTCAGAGTCATAGAAGCAAATCAGCAGGATGAGAACAATCAGTTTATAGAACCGATTCTAATGGGCAGTCCTGTGAAAAGATGCCCCATCTCAGTTGTCACGGAAATGAAGTGATGACCACTCACAGCCATATAATCCAAAGTTTGCCTATCAGACTGGTAACATTTAAAAGCATTTAATGGTATCCAGTATTGACAAGGCTGTAAAGAAATTACTCTCTTATAAACTATCAGCAGTTCTGTAAATGCTGTGGAATATTTTGAAAGCATTTTGCTATCACTTATTAAAATCCAAATTCCCCATCATTTTTTACCTTACAACGTCATTATTGTTTATTTATTCAATGAAGTAAAAATGCTAGAGTATAAAGATACATGATGGTGATTATTTTTATTGCAACATTATATATATAATTTATTATAGCATATATATAGTTATATGTAATATATTATAGCATACAATTGGAGAAATAATAGCAAATTAACATCATTAGGGATATGATTAAGTAAATTATACTTCCTTATTGTGTAATTCTCTGGCTATCATAAAGAATGAGTTATAATTGCCTTTATGCCTATTCTATTTTAAACTCATTAAATTATAGAAGGTGTAGCATATGATCATATCTTTAAAAAATAAAAAGTAATAGCAAAGTAATATTCTCTGTATCAAAGAGGTTGTATAAGCAGAGAGAAGTTATACACAAAGCTTTACCAGTGGGTAGTATAGGTTATGGGATTGAGATGAGGCTCCTAAAGACGTTGACAATTTTGATGCTGCACCATTTTGTTAAAAAGAACATTAATTTTACTGTTATACATATAAGTACATTACTATACCATATTATAACTGTCCATATGCTCAAAATCTCTCAAAGGGCTTATTATGGAGTTAGAGTGCAATCCAAATCTCTTACCCCCATCTGTAAGTCTCTTGGGGTTCAGTTCTTACTGCGCCAACTTGAACTTGGGCAACTCTAGCACTCCTGAGCTGCATCTGGAAACAACATCCAGCTTTTAGTTTATTTTGCAAAGTTAAAATTCTTTCTTACCTTAAAGCCTCCCCACTCACCACCATATCCCCTGTCTAGAACCACCTTTCCTGTACCCTGGCTGATTCAGTTTAAATGTCATTTCTCTAAAATTGCCACTTTGTTCCTCCAATAAAATTTAGGTCCCCCAGTTAAATAGAAACCAAGTTGATGACTTATGACTCTCAGAGTTGCTAAATGAAGTTTTTGAGTGTGCTGTGCAAAATGAGCTAGCTAAATATCGAGTAAATAAAATTTGTAAAACTAGAATTCTGTTATGAGAGAAAAGAAGGATCATGCATTCATTTGTCATTTATTAGTTACATGAAAGCATCTGGATTATTTCACATTAAAAGAATTTCAACTTGTCACACAAATATCTTATGGGATAAGATAATTTCAACATAAGGTTAACTTACCATGGAGAAAATTAATGCTCCTTCTTGATTTTTCTTCCTAGCTGTAGGAGCTGCCACTATGAAGGTTTTTGTTCGATAAAAGAAGAGTTTCACAAGTTTGTTTACTAACATACATATTTAGAATCATAGGCATATTCTTTGGACTTGATAGACCTAGGTGATTTCAGGTAGGAAAGAAAAAAGTTTTGGCCACTTGGATTAGAACCTTCCAAAGGCATAAATATTTAGATAGACTGCAAGGAGGTTCTGACAAGATTAAGTATAAAACATCCAAATAGCTTGGAAGAAGAGTTAAGTGTTTTATATTTAGGGAGCAAACTCCCAACTGAAGCAATAAAAACAGTCTATCTCTTTCAAGTGATATATTTAAGTGCATTCCTTTACTGAATACAGAGTGGAATTTTGCCACATTAAATTGTTTCAAAATTAGACTTGCCTAGCTAACAGAAACAAATCAGGTATCTAAACAGGATATCCTTTACGCCAGGTCATGAATATATTGAAAATCATTAAAATACAGATCATTTTGGTTTGTCATAATTTGGGAAGAGTTACACTACCTTGAATTGTGATGTGTCTTGATACACATTAGTTCTTTAACAATACATCAGGAATCTGTATGATATTTTGTTCTGTCTAGAACATGAGGCCAGGAGTTTATCATTGATTCTTATCAACTAAAAGCATGGGATTTTGAGAACTGAAATGTAACAATTTATAAAGCGGTAGCATTCATTTTGCTGGTGGCATTTAAATAGATGTTGTTGGCTTTTGATACAAAGTGGAATGGCCTGCGGCATATTTTTACAGTCCATAAACTAACACCTATGCAAGATTCATAATAAATTCAATAGGAGGAAAGCAAAGTTAGTTTGTGAGACATTTTAATAGATCACATGGTATAAATATTACATATCTATGTTTTTCAATTTTTTGTATCTGATAAAAATGTAGTTTGTAGGGACTTATCACCAACTTGCAAATTGGGCAGTAAAGTGCATAGTCATATAACTACTCTAGATCTGACATTCTTTTAGAGCTTCACTGAAGGGACATTAGTGCAATTAGAAAAGACAAAGATGTAGCAAAACATCATGGTAAGAGTTTTACTGCACATTACCATTATGAATGTAGATGAAATAAGGGGTGAAAGTGTTAATTTCTGGATTATTATTGGCATGATTTTTTTCTGGTTAGCTTGATGTATAGATTATATGTGAAAGGCTCAGACACAAGGAAATTTTGTTGACAGACTGTATTTGTATGTGTGTATATTTCACGGATAAAATATTGTGTGCTTTTCCCCTTCTTACGGGGCATTCCCAAAGTCACCATAAAGTAAGACAAATGAAAAATTTATTCTTGCCCTTCTGTAAAGCACAAATGTGGATTCCTTTTTGAGTACATAGTCATATAAACTAGGTACTAGAGACACAAAAAGTCATAAAATGATAATCAGTCCTCCTGTATATGATTTTCTTTAAATTCTCCTGTATATGATTTTCTCCAGAAACCAATCAGCATATTTTCTAATGCTTTAAGGGCCTACTGTTTGTACAACTCAGCACTATGGAGAGTTATTTATTTATTTCTTGGAAATAATTTGGAAAAAATTTAAAATGTGAAGTTAGCTGGAGCATCTGGGTGGCTCAATGGGTCAAGCGTCAGACTTAGGCTCAGGTCAGGATCTCACAGTTCTGGAGTTCGAGGCCCTCGTGTCTCAGAGCCTGGAGTCTGCTTGGGATTCTGTGTCTCTGTCTCTCTCTGCCCCTCCTCCGCTGATGCTCTGTCTCCTTGTCAAAAATAAATCAACATTAAAAAAATTATTTTAAAAAATGTGAAGTTACCTTAGTAAATAAACATTCATTAAGCATCTATCACAAACTTGGTTTTATGGGGAATACTCCAAAGCAAAACAAAAGTATATGTAAGTTATAAACTACTGTCATACGAAGCTGCACAAGTTGTGGGCAAGGGTGAGGGAAATGCAATCCCAGAGTTAGTGCCCCAAACGGATTGTTTCAAAAGAATATTTCAGTAATAATGAGACCAAAACTTTGACTGAATTTCAGCAGTAATATTGTAAAAGGTAAATTATACACGTGAAATCTCAGAGATTCCAGGACAATGTGTGGTACATAGTTACGAAACTTCCCCTAGCTCCCCGATACTGTTACATGAGAAAAAAAGTCTTAATGAACCATGATCATATAAGTCCTTTAATTTTTGTCACATGCAAGTGTAAAAATATTAATGTCTTTGTAATTATCTTCCCAGAACTAAGCATAGTTGTAAGCACATAAGTAGCATAGGAAGATTGAAATTGTAGACATTGAGTAATTTTTTCCCCCTGAAAACAGAATTTGGTGGTTGTTAGTAATCTGAATTAAATAACATACAGTTTATGGGGTGCATGGGTGACTCAGTTGGTTGAGTGTCCGACCTTGGCTCAGGTCATGATCTCACGGTTTTTGAATTTGAGCCCTGTTTGGCACTCTGTGCTTTCTCTCTTCCATTCCCTTTCTCTCTTCCATTCCCCTGCTCACTCGCTCGCGTGCTCTCTCTCTCTCAAAAGTAAATATTAAAAATGTTTTTAAAAATTACATACAGTTTATAAGAAAAGTAGTTTGGCATATGGGTTGAGTTTTTATTTATGATGTCATCCACTAGATTACAGACATTTATACTGAATGTACTACAGCAGTGAATTTTAAAAGATGATAGAGAGTAGATAGATAGATAGATAGATAGATTAAATAGTAGCCCAGCTAGCTGAGGAGATATGCTGTGTCAGTGAATGACAATAGAGAGAACATCATATGATTAGGGTCGAATATCAGTTGTGCAGGAAAAAAAAAAAAAAAAAAAAAGAACAAGCCCAGAAAGGCAGCTAAGTTATATTGAGTTGAATAAGTTGTAATTTATAATAACAACAACAATGTAGAACTGATATGATAGTGCTAATACTAAATAAACATTAAAACCTAAGAAACAGAAGAAAAACAGTTCAGGAAAGTTGGTTGAGTTCTAGCTTTGCTCTTCTTAGAGTTCAAGGCAAAAACGTAGACCTGATAGTTACGAGTCTTATTATTTACTCAAATGATGCACAATAGTGTGTTACGAAAGGTAGTTTCTTTTGCCCAATACTGGTCATTTTGAGATAAGATCATGTGTGCATGTGCATACACGTACAAATATACATACATACAAATCTAAGATATTTAGCATGTATGCACAGATTCATGAAAATTTCATAATGATCTTTACTGACAATTATTGAGCAGCAAGATTAAGTGGTCTTGATAGTTTCTCATAATTTATTTTTACAACTAGCTAAATAATGAGGCAAGCATAAGACATTATAACAACTTAAAATTAGCAAAAGCATTTTACAGAGGCGTACAAATTGGTATATTTCAGACTATAGTGTTAAATCATCTATATGGTTTGATTTTTTTAAAAGCATGATAACTTCTAAAAAGTGAACGTTGATTGTTTTCCTAGATTTTAACCTATAAGCAAATATGGGAAGCAGCATTTTGGTTATGAAGTAAAAGAAGTAACATTTGGCATTCATTGAGGGTGTTTGAAAAGAATAGATGGTCCTAGATGACAAATAGCTTTAGAGGAATGACATTTATTTTGTCTGTGGCTTGTAGTGGCTGCTTCCTTTCTCCGCAAACATTTCTTTTGATAGGATGTTGGTCAACTGTTATTAAATTATATTATTCTTTGTGTTCTGTCCCTGACTTTCAAGGAAATTCATCTTAACTCCATTATATCTACTTAACTTCTTAATGATACACCAAACTCCTCTCTAGAAAATAGGTATTATTTTTTAACACAGAAGAAAATCTGTTTTTTCATTAAGCTAGGAAGATGGAAAAAAAAAAGGTTTAGGAAGGGAAGATAGTATAAAGCTCTTTTTTTCTCCTACTTACTTGCGAGAAACAACCTGAAAATTTACATACAGGGGACTGTGCAATCTAAGACTTGATTTTATATCTAATAATTAAATCTATGTGGGGGGATTGATTTTGAATAATGCTTTGAAGCTCAGGATACAAAGGATTTTGCTGCAATTGCTGCTTTTTTCAGTAACAATTTAAAAAAGCAGTATTTCAGGGGCGCCTGGGTGGCGCAGTCGGTTAAGCGTCCGACTTCAGCCAGGTCACGATCTCGCGGTCCGTGAGTTCGAGCCCCGCGTCAGGCTCTGGGCTGATGGCTCGGAGCCTGGAGCCTGTTTCCGATTCTGTGTCTCCCTCTCTCTCTGCCCCTCCCCCCTTCATGCTCTGTCTCTCTCTGTCCCAAAAATAAATAAAAAAAAAAAAAAAAAAAAAAAACGTTGATAAAAAAGCAGTATTTCAGTTGACTTTAATCATTTGTATCAATACTCCTCCATTTTTGTCATGTATATGTAGTATTATATATTTTGTATTATTATTTAGTATGATATCTTAATAGCATCTTATTTACTGTACTATAAAGTAGCATAGCATTTTTTCCTCATAATTTCATGATGAGGCTTTGTAGATAAAATAATTGGCATTCTCATGGATTAAGTACATCTCCTATAGTCATATAAATGAATAAGAGCAATATATATTTATAGTATTTACCATCATGGATTTAATTTGAAATGTGGAAAATCTTTGCTGTTTCCAGTGCTAAACTATGTCAACTAATTTGCCTCCACAAAAACTGCATTATAGTAAATTTATTTCTACTGAAATGATCTATGAGTTCAATAAATCCTGAAAAAGGAAACTGGAGGAGACAACTAAAGACTCTGTGATAGATCAGAGAAACTCAGGTCCTACTTTTCTGAGGTCAAACTTTGTGATTAGTTTGTGTGTGTGTGTGTGTGTGTATGTTTAAGTGCTACCGCAGGATTAACTGAGTACACCTACCTGTTCATCTTCAATTAGAAAAATTCAACCTCTGATACATTGGCTGGACTAATAGAATATTATTCAAAGAAAGAGTACTGTTTCTAATAATGTTTAGAAATTGGGGTTGGTAGAGCATGTGACTTTTGATCTAGGAGTTGGGAGTTCAAGCCCAACATTTGTCCCATATTTTAGAAAACTCCAAAAAAGAAAAAAACAGTCTCAAGAAGTTAGTCCTATTCAATCC
Source organism: Panthera leo (assembly GCF_018350215.1). Lineage (NCBI taxonomy): Eukaryota > Metazoa > Chordata > Mammalia > Carnivora > Felidae > Panthera > Panthera leo. The sequence continues at coordinate 106,657,934 of NC_056680.1, read as the reverse complement.
ATTAAAAATGTTTAAGAATCACTACTGAATATTTTCATTTCACTCTTTAGGAATTCATTCTACTGTTTTTATATTTTGATTAATAAAATTATTGTTCCATATTTTTGTAATGACTGTCTATGTAATATGTTACAAATAAGTTACTGTGGAATACATAAATAGTGCCATTACTGAATTCTACCAATTAAATTTTCTTTAAAGGAAACAAATGTCTTTTTTTAAATAGAAGTATTGGTGACATACAGTATTACATTGTTTTTAGGTGTATAACAGTGATTCATCATCTCTATACATTATGCTGTTCTCACCACAGTGTACCTATCATCTATTATAATGCCGTTGACTACATTCCCTATGCTGTACCTTTTATCTCCATGACTTTTTCATTTCATAACTGGAAGGCTGTATTTTCCGGTCTCCTTCATCCATTTTGCCCATCCCCCAATTCCTTCCCCTCTGGAGACCACCATTCTGTTCTCTGTATTTATGGGTCTGATTCTGCTTTTTTGTTTGTTTGTTCATTTGCTTTGTTTTCCTTTAGATGCCAGATATAAGTAAAATCATATAGTATTGGTCTTTCTCTTATTTTTTTTTTTTTTCACTTAACACAATACCTTCTAGGTACATCTGTGTTGCTGTACATGGCAAGATTTTATTCTCTTTTATGGTTGAATAATGTCCCATTGTATATACATATACCACATCTTCTTTATCCATTCTTTTATGGATGGACATATATGTTGTTTCCATATCTTGACTATTGTAAATAATGCTGCAATAATCATAAGACTGCATATACCTTTTCAAATTAGTGTTTCCATTTTCTTTGGGTTAAATACCCAGTAGTGGTATAGTGGTTCACATGGTATTTCTATTTTTAATTTTTGAGAAAACTTCACACTGTTTTCCACTATAGTTGCACCAATTTACCTTTCCACCAGTAGTTCACAGTGGTCTCCTTGTCTCCCCATCCTCACCAACACTTGTCATTTCTTATCTTTTTGATTTCAGCCATTGTAACAGGTGTGAGGTGGTATCTCATTGTGGTTTTGATTTGCGTTTCCCTGATGATGAGTGAAGTTGAGCATCTTTTCATGTATCTGTTGGCCATTTGTATGTCTTTTTTGTTTTGTTTTTTTTTTTTCCTTTGATGTTTCTTTATTTTTGAGAGAGACGGACACAGCATGAGTGAGGGACGGGCAGTGTGAGAGGGAGACACAGAACCTGAAACAGGCTCCAGGCTATGAGCTGTCAGCACAGAGCCCAATGCAGGGCTCGAACCCAGGAACCATGAATTAATGACCTGAGCCGAAGTCAGACACTTAACCGTCTGAGCCACTCAGGCCCCCCTGTATGTCTTCATTGGAAAAGCATCTATTCGGGCCCTCTGCCCATTTTTAATCAGATTATTTGAGTTTTTTTGGCACTGAGTTGTTGAAGTTCTTTATTTTAGATATTAACCCCTTACTAGATATATCATTTGCAAATATCTTCTCCCATTCCCTATTTTTGTACTAATTTCATATGGAATATTTTACATATAAGTTACTAATAGAATACATAGGTAATGTCATTACCAGATTCTACCAGTTATATTTTTTAAAGAAACCAAATGACAAACAATTTTCATTCAGTTCAGAGACTTTCAGAAATGACTCTGTAGTTTTGGACTGTAAGGGTAACTGTCTAGAAATAATGGAACTCAGAATTAGCTATAAATTGTTGTGTATTTACTTGTCACTTAAAGCCTGTGTACACACGTATATATAAAGAATATTTATTTAGTATCTAATAAACTTACTAATATTTATTTGGTATCTACCGTAAATCAGGAGCTGTCCTAGGCATTTGAAGCATAACATAATATAAGACAGAAACTTTGTTGGTCTTTCAATAAATACTTATTCCAGAGCAGGTGATAAATAGGTTTCATTACCTATGCCAAAATTAATCAGTTGGTAGTATTTGCTTCTAGTACTGTGTAGAGACAGATTCTGAGACTGCCCCCAAGCTCAATAGGATGCTATTGTAATCCTTTATTTATGACTGAGTGTTGGGAGATCTGTGCTTAGTGGTATATTATATATATCCATATATAGAGAGATATATGTCCATATATCTGTATATACATATGTATATGTATATGTATATATATATGGATATATATCTATATACACATATGCATATAAATGGCTATATATCTATATATACATATCTCTATCTCTATCTCTATCTCTATCTCTATCTCTATCTCTATTTCTATCTCTATGCTGTACCTGCTATCCCTGTTCTAGTTTCTTATTTAGAGTCAGCATTTCATTGGAGAAATAGATGTACTCTAAAGGTAGCATAGTTATATAATGAACAATATGGACAGATGAATATATGATAAATTCTTATATTACGGTGTTCAATCTTTCATCCTTTATAAACTCATATTTATTTTTAGATCTCATGAATCACCATTTTCCCCTTTGCTTCACAAAGAGCTTAGGGGCATTAATGTTCTTGAGACTCTCAGGTTTGTCTCAATGATAGCTTTATTTCGGGCAAAGTGCCATATTGATGATAGAAGTTGTAGCAAAAAATATTAGAGAGTACTTACATTTCAAACTCAGAGGTTGTTTAAGATGAAAATATGAAAACTAAATGAGTAAACATTAAAATTTATTTTGACAATGATTGGTTAATGCCTGCATCGTGCCATCCATCTTTATATCTCCCCATAGGTAGCAATTAGCATAATAAATATGTTAATGTTTTTACCAATCTAAACAGTGCTGGCCACTTAGTAAAGGTACACTAAATGCCTGTTAATGATTTGATAAGTATGTGATCTGTGTGTTCCAAAAATTTTTTGTCAGCATTGTGCTATGAATGTTTTATAAGAAAGGAGAAGCCTAGTCCTTCTCAGTCCACATCCTAGGTAGTGTTAGCATACCAAACATCTGGGCATATTAACATTACCAAAAACAGAACAACAAGCATATTATAAATATGTGATAGGCTGTGTGAGACTGACCTTAAAGGGGGTAGATCAGAGTAGGGTGACTCATGGTAGCTAGAGATGAATATTCTCAAGATCAGTCTTAAGTTAGTCTTTGTCAGAATTTCTATGATGAGAGAAAATGAAAAAAGATTTTTATCAAAGACAGTAAGGGAAGTATTCTGCACAGAAGTCCAAGATATTTTCTAAAGAATTAACTCATTAATTCTCATATTTATTCATTTCATCTCACTCATTTACCCAGTGTGGAAAAAGAAGTTGCTTGTACACCTACGATGCAGGCTAGGAAGTTCCAAGTAGGTTAATCAGGGGAGGAAAGAGAGCATTTTATTTACAGTATCTGTAGGATACCTAGATGAAGATCCCTAGTTAATAGTTGACTCTGTAGGCTTGGATGTCAGGTGAGAATAATGGGCTGAGATAAGTTGTAGATGCATTTTCAACTGATTAACAGTGGAATGCAAAGATATGAGTGAGATCCCTCAAGGAAAGATGTGTAGGGCCAAGACTCTCAGTATACAACTTTGCGCCAAGGTGTTAAAGAAAGAAAGGTTGATAAAGGAAATTAGAAAATAGGTAGAAGAATAATCAAGAGAGAGTGTAACTAACAAAGTAAAGTGTTGGATTACAAAACATTAATATCGTCTCCTAAATCATAAACTAGATCTTCTGGTATAGTATGAACATGAGTGGGTCATCATTTGTTTGTTTATTAGTATGTCATGATCCTTTGATACTGACTAGACAGGAGTAAATTACTGTAAATGCAAAGCAGAATTAATTTAAATATATGAATATACATTGTGTATAAGATTGTTTCAAAAGACGAATTAGGCAAAGAACAGGGAAATACCATGAGTAATAAATGCTGTGATATATTCTTTATTTATGAGCTACTTTTACATAAGGAGGAATAAACTTTCAGAAAAGCTTTTATTTAGATAAGGTAGATCATACTTGTTTTTAGAAGTTAAGTGCTTAATGTTTGAAATGAATTAATTTACTTAAGAATGGGCGTTGGGGCGCCTGGGTGGCTCTGTCAGGTAAGTGTCCTGACTTCAGTTCAGGTCATGATCTTGCAGTTCTTTGAGTTCCGCTGCGTGGGGGCTCAGTGCTGACAGCTCACAGCCTGGAGCCTGCCTCGGCTTCTGTGACTACCACACTCTCTGCCTTTCCCCCACTCACTCTCCCTCTCTCTCTCTCTGTCTCTCTCTCAAAAATAAATAAGCATTAAATTTTTTTTGAAAAAAATGGGAATTAGTAATAATACTGTGATACAGCATTCAGCTTAAACATTTTCCTAAAAATGGAAAGAATATTCCCACTTTAGAGGAATGCTCTTTACAAAGTTGTAATAAAATGCATTACTTAAAAAAACTTTTAAACTTTAAAATGTACGGGAAAGTATGGATCCATTTAAACCTTAAGTGTTTAACCCTGTCAAAACATGACAGAATCTCATAGTCTCCATGAGAGGCACCAATGTGAAGTAAAATATCAATAGTAAATTTTTAATCGAGTTTCATTTTCCAAGAATTTACATAGGTTGTTTTGAGCGTTTCATTACTCATTTTGATGAGGAACATGATTTTTTTTCCTTTTTTTTTTTGTAGATAATATTCGCTTTGGCAAGATGCCATTGCTTATCTCTGTGGGCTTGGTTGTTTTAGTGATTGCCATCTCAACGTAGAATTTATAACCTTTAGTTATGAAGAATTCTGACAATGTTTAGCTTATAATATCTAGAGAGACTGTCCTTGGAGTTTGACATAAGTGTTCTATCTTTACCAATAAGACAATGAGTTCTTTTTTCTTAGGTCTTCATGGGGTGTTTTATGTCTTCATCTTCCCCGAGAAATTTAAAATTTGCATTTCTGTAAGGAAGCAAGGAACAAGCAATTTACTAACATGGATTGAGTGTTTAAATATACAACAGTAAATGTGCTAGATTCTTAGGCCTTTGATTTCACAGGCTAGATTCTTAGGCCCATTGAGGTAGGTACTGTTGTCTCTCATTATATTTAAGGGAGAAAATTCAGCCTTTTCCACTTCTACAGAGGGCGACTGGAAAGTAAAAAGAAAAAAAAAAATCAGAGAGGCTGGAGGGAAGAAAAATTGTTCAACAAAGCAAAATGGTGGGGAGAGTTAAAGGAAAGTAGGTAGGAAGGCATGAGGTTTGGGAGCAGAGCCAGAGCTATTGTGCGGAGGAAGTCTCTGAAGTCAGAATCTGTACAAGAGAAGAGAGGCCACCATGTGGGGCAGCTACTGAAGGGAGCAGGTATCGAGTGGAATTTTAAGGGGAAGTTTTGCTTTGGAACATGAGTGTAATATCTCTTTCTCCTGTATTTTACCACAAAACCTTCCATATAATCCACATTATGTTCAATGAAAGATGGAGGTTTCCACTGGGGGTTCTTGGTCTGATCAGAGCCAGGACAAGGTCCAGTTAGGTGGGGATTAGATGATGAGAGCGACACACAGATACAGAGATGTTAATTTGAATTAAAAGTCAAATCCAATCTGTCTCCAAATCTCTTACTTCTGTTACTACCTCACTTCTACAGTTTGAAATCAGCTCTAAATCCAAGGGAAATACTGCAAGAACACTGCTGTAGCTTTTGCTGATACTACCTTAGGTAATATTCCCTTTACAGTATCTACCTAGACAGCCGATTTGATTGTTTCAGCAGATACCTGTAAGGATTAGACGTCAGTCAAGGAATCGGTGCTAGTTGTTCTTACATATATATCCTGAGGATCTGTATTTCCTCCGCTCTGCTGGTAATATTTATAAAGGCAGTTCTCAAAGGAGAAAACAGAAATCTAAGTTAGTTTCACATTCTGTTAAGCGTATAGGAGAAAGTATGATTCATTTGAGATATTTATAGGGGTTAATTACATTTGCTTTTAAGAATTCATAAATATTTAGAGCTTTATTATTGTTTTCCACAAATACTGTTAAACAAATGAGTTTGAAAATTTAGTGCTCCAATTTGAGAAAACACAGTGCGTTTTTAAATTTAAAGAGTAATTTAACAAGTTCCATTTCAGTAAAAGGAAATAAAACATTTCAAGAATTTATTGTTATAAAAACATGTAAACAAACAAATGTTGGCCTTAATGTATTTTATGTGCTGCATTAAGAAGTTACTTCTGGGGCACCTGGGTGGCTCAGTCGGTTAAGCCTCTGACTTCACCTCAGGTCATGATCTCACAGTCTGTGAGTTCGAACCGCACATTGGCTCTGTGCTGACAGCTCGGAGCCTGGAGCCTGCTTCGGATTCTGTGTCTCCCTCTCTCTCTGCCCCTCCCCTGTTCATACTCTGTCTCTCTCTGTCTCAAAAATAAATAAACATTAAAAAAATAAAAATAATTAAAAAAAAGAAGTTACTTCTTTGGGGTTCCTGGGTGGCTTGGTCAGTTGAACGTCCAACTCTTGAATTCACCTCATGTTATAATCTCACGGTTTGTGGATTGAACCCTGCATCAAGCTCCCCACTCTCAGCCTGGAGACTGCTTGGGATTCTCACTCCTTTCTCTCTGTCCCTCCTTCTGCTCATGTTCTCTCTCTCAAAAATATAAGTAAATATTTAAAAAAGGAAGTTAGTTCTTTAAACCCCTTGAAACACAAAATGTATGACATTTCACAAAAACAGTTTAATTAGAAATGGGTTATTTTCTGTAACACTATTTAATGTATGTAGATGTATTAAGAAACAGGACTACTATCTTCAAATAATTAGATGACCTATGAAATAGTTACCAGCATCATAAAAATCTAATCCACCCAGGCTTATGCATAATAATATCTAAAAAGTGCCAGTTTCCATTGCAATGCTCCATAGGAGGGTTTCTCATTCTTGGCACTATTAATCTTTTGCTCCAGATAATTCTTTGGGGCTTGTCTTGGTCATTGCTGGATATGTAGCAGCATCCCTGACCTGTACCCACTAGATGTCAGCAGCGTCTCCCACACCCACCCCATGGTTGTGATCATCAGAACTCTGTCCCAGCATTGCCAAACGACTCCTACAGGGCATATAATTATCTCAGGTTGAGAACCACTGCTCTGTAGAAATTATAATTTACCTCCATTTTTTGAGGCTTAATATCTAGTTGTGTTATTCATAATTAATACAACTAATTAAAACATTTTATTTATGTTTCCTTTCTAGAAGCTTTGTATAATTGTGTAGCTCAAAAACTTAGTACTAGTACTTGATGCTATCTATCTCTGTCAATCAAAAAGATTATTTACTACGAATGAATGAATAAAAGTTGTTTTATTTTAAGAAACTCTTCAGAAGATTTAAAATAATGAGAAGTTGAGACATATCATTCGGCTGAAAACACACATTTTTGGAACTAAATACCATCCCTTTGGCCAACTCCGTACGGAGACTACACTTGAAAAAGTAATGAAGAGAGACAAAACTCATCCTTGAGGTTAATTAAAATCTGGGTGTGTTCAGTACAGAGTTCTGCATGGTCTTTGCTGGCTGTATTTGTAGAACACCCTGCCTGTGAATGGATTTATTTTGTCAATGACTGTCAAATTCAGTGACAGCTATTCTCATTTTACTTTTTAGAATGGAGTTATTATATCCAAGGAAAAGCCCAATAAATTAAAATATAACTGAAAAATTAGGTGCCATCTGTATTCTCAACTTTGTTGAAACTATTTCAAAAATATAAACCAGATTAGTTTTTCTTGGCTTTCTTGTATGAGCTAGTTTCTGTGTGGGAATTAAGATCTTGATAACAGAATACCAAAAGATAAATCCTGAATATTGATCCAAATAAAACATTTTTTTAAGTCTATTTTTCTCTAAGTCTGGACTTTTCAGTCCAGGAAGTAACCTTTCTCCACCATCACATCTCAACTCCTTCTGTCTTTATCTCTATATTTGTATTCATTTCTGTGCTTTTGCTTAAACAATTTATGTCACCAAGAAAGCCTTACTTTTCTACCCTAACTTGGGAAAATTTTTATCTTTTAATTTCACTTATTTCTGAGAGAAAGGATAAAAAAATGAAAAATAAATTTAGTGATTTTTGTGACCTGTATAATACATTTAATGCAGTTGACCTAAAGTGATTAAAATATATAAAAAAACTTATAAAGGCAAATGAGGAGTAATAACTGCATTATATGTTCATTAAAAACAAGGAGAAAAGAGGGAAAAAAAGAGGACCCTTTGTAAAGAGAAGTAATAAGACCTTTTAGTCTTTTCCAACTGATTCTTACACTTTTAAAAATATAGGGGTGCCTAGGTGGCTCAGTCACTTAAGCATCTGATTCTTGATCTTACCTCAGGTGTTGATCTCAGGGTCTTGAGTTCAAGCCCCACATTGGGCTCTACACTGGGCATGAAACCTACTTTTAAAAAGTTAAAATTAAATAAAATATTGGGGCACCTGTATGGCTCAGTTTGGCTAAGCATCTCATTCTTGGTTTCAGCTCAGGTCATGATCTTGTGTGCTATGGGATTCAGCCCTGCATTGGGCTCTGTGATGGTGCCTGCTTGGGATTCTCTCTCTCTCCCTGTCTCTCTGCCCCTCCCCTACTTGTGCTCTCCCTCTCTCTCAAAAATAAGTAAATACACATTAAAAATATATGTAAACATAAACTATTTAATCTGTGTAAGAGAAGTGACAGAACATCATAGTTACAATTCACTCAGAGTGGAATTTCCTCCATTGGACTTCGTGAGTTTGAATTCTGGCTCCATCGCTTGCAAACTGTGGTTCGAGGCAAATAACTTAAAACTCTGTATCTCAGTTTTCTTATTTGTAATATGCAAATAATAGTATTCCCTCACTCAGAAAGTTCTTATAACCACTAAATAAATATAAAAAGTTAAAAATGTACCTAGACGATAGAGTACTTAGTAATTGTTAGCTATTTTCCTGTTTTTGTATTTATTAATAAAAATTTGTTTTCGCTGTTTAAACCATATCACACATTTCTTAAATATGCATTACGCTGTAAGTCAAACATGTTAACACATATCTTTATATTATAAAATCTACTTAATATACACATTTCCTTTTTGAATGTATAACTGAGCAGAAATAACTTTGTACATTTTATTAGATGCCTCAGTGTCTGAGAAATATAAAAAATACAAATAGTGGAAAACCCAATCAGTTTATACAATTCATATACTCAGTCTGGTACTCAAATTTCAGAGGTCTAAATTTATTATACACATATGCCAACTACTTGGAAATAAAATGACTTTGTGTGAAATCATCCTGAATTTGAATTCTGAAGCTTACATTTCCCCTACGATGATGTCTTGTATCACTGCTATTAATCATTTTCTTGCTGGATATAGGTAAATATAGGGGTACAATGTGTCATTCACTGTTTATGAAGGAAATACATTTTAAATTCCCAGAAAAATCTATGATCTCAATATTTGGAATCATATAACCTTTAAAGATTGTCATGAAATTCATGAATTTCCTTTCCCAAGTGTGAATGCATATTCATGCAGTTTTGCATGTCATAAGAGGGTGCTGAAAGAGCTCCTGAGACTGTACATAAACAATTTAATATCCTGAGGGTGGAGGGGGGAACTCAAGGAAGGAGATTGTTTTATAAAATCCTGTAAATGTAAATCACATATAGCTGTACCAGTTAAAACTATAAAACTGATAAATAACTAACTGTGAAAGCATCTAATTAAAATTTTCTATACATTAATATTCTGTCGCTGAAATATTTCTCTCTCAGAATTTACATACCATCCAGTTTTACAGTGTGGTAGGAAGAGAATGGAATATCTATCTGTGGAAAATGACACCAAAATACCAATTTAAAATGATTTCCTTTTTCTTCCCAACTTATCTCAGTTTTTATCTGCCTTTCAGAAAACAATTTACTGAGAACCAATTTATTAGGCATTATGTACACATATAAAAGCAATAAACAGTGAGGGACAAATACAGATATATATGATTGTCATCAGATTTCAAATTTTGTCCAAGGAGCACTTTTGTTATGAGAGGCAATGAATTATCAAGAATGAATGACATTTGTCTTTTGAAAGAAAAGTCTTCTTTATAGATTTGAAATATAAAATATTTTTAAGTAAGTGCTATCTGTCATAAAAATTCACAATGTTTAAAGCATCAGAAATGATAGATTATATTTTAAGTATATATTATCCTGTCCTTTTTAGCCAGAGAAGTTATTTAACAAAGGAAATGCCTGGCACATTATTGTTAAAACCTATCACTTTAGGTACAAAAATATAGAACTGCTTTTTCCATTATTTCCATAGCTAGTGAAATTGTTGCTTGTTGTCACTTTGTTTGTGACAGAGAAAATAAGTAAGTAGATATTATAAACTTATTTCTTACTTCTTGGTACAGTTTTCTGATTACGTGGTTGTGTATTGAAATCACCAAAGTTTTTGCTACTAGGCCTTTGTTACGACTTTGGCTATATTGTAAGCCACATTATAATGTGGTTGGGAATCCTGGGATATAATACAACTGTCTTAAGAGGTGCATTTATTCATTCCCATTGTTTACATTTAGTTAGGAAATGATGGGAAAGGAGAAAGGAAAATATTTATTAAACAACATGAAGATTCCACAATTAAATGTCCAAAGGAAATGTTGCATCAAGAAAATATGGCAATACTTTTTAGTTGTTTGTTAGGAAGAGAATGGATTAGGAAATTTGTGAACTTGTAAAATAATAATGAAAAAAAAACCTGAAAAAGTCTTTCCTACCAGTCTTCTCTACTAGTGAACTTCTCTACTCTTGCATATTTTGAAGATTCAAATAGTCCCATGTACTTCAGCTCTCTTGGCTCACCTTCAAAGTCAAGCTTTCCTGTCTCCTTTTTGGCTTATTTAAATAGTCTGTTCCTGATTCTGGAAAAAAATTAATATTGAATGAAATAATGACAATATACTATATTTTCATGTATGACTGAGGAATCACAGTTCATCACCAAGAGTAATAAGGAGACTCTACTCGACTCGACTGTGTCTCCCTTTACCTTCTTCTTTCCTTGATATCCAGATCTCTTGTCCGAGTACAACCCTTTTTATGCAGACTCTAGTTTCTGTTCTTGACATCCACCCACAACCTGTACTCTCTGCCTGGATCACATCATGATTGCTGATGACAGTGTTTCTGCTGCCTGGAATGCCCTCTCCCAGTGAACATATAATTCAAAGTCTAACTTGGGTTGTACACCTCCTCTTTGTAGCTTTCCCTAATCTTCCCAGTCAGAATCATACTTGCACCTCTGTGCCTCTGAAGCACTCTGTCATTCACCAAACTGCCTCATAGAAAGATGAATGTATTTAAGTCCATCTTTTCAAATAGACTGGGAGATCGTTGAGCTCTGCAACCATGGGCTAATAATGTTTATTTCCCCCAGAAATTATGACAGTGAAATGTACTTGTCACTTGATGACAGTTGGATTTGAATATCTATACCTTATCTACTCTGGCTACTTTATGGAGTGACTCCCTGATCTGTTTTGTCTCTATCTCTTGGTCAATTACTGAGATTCCCTTTCCTACCTTTTGGCTCCATGCTATTCCAGTGGTGGTTCTTTCTCTTTCTCCTTACTCCTTAATCTGTTGCCATCTGACACTATTAGAACTTTATATCCCTCATGGTGCTCTGCTGCCTAACGATAATACACATCTTGCAGGCCAAGTAATTCTATTTCCTCCAAAGCTGCCACCTTGCTTAAATCTTATTTGTGTATCCAATGGAGTACTACCTGGCAATGAGAAAGAATGAAATATGGCCTTTTGTAGCAACGTGGATGGAACTGGAGAGTGTGATGCTAAGTGAAATAAGCCATACAGAGAAAGACAGATACCATATGGTTTCACTCTTATGTGGATCCTGAGAAACTTAACAGAAACCCATGGGGGAGGGGAAGGAGAAAAAAAAAAAAAAAGAGGTTAGAGTGGGAGAGAGCCAAAGCATAAGAGACTGTTAAAAACTGAGAACAAACTGAGGGTTGATGGGGGGTGGGAGGGAGGGGAGGGTGGGGGATGGGTATTGAGGAGGGCACCTTTTGGGATGAGCATTGGGTGTTGTATGGAAACCAATCTGACAATAAATTTCATATATTGGAAAATAAAATAAAATAAAATAAAATAAAATAAAATAAGTAGCTAATGTAATACATACTGGGAAAAGAGGAGGGCAATCAATTCATTGATCAGTATTATTGCAAAGTGTATTAAAGGGTATATGGAAATATTTGTCATCATTAATTTCATAACCATTCCATACTAAAGTAAAAATATAAAAAAATCTTATTTGTGTATCTCAGAGCAGGATTTTAATGTAGAGTTTATTGTCTTCTTTTTACATGCATCTTCCATTTCTTACATATATTCCTAAATCTATACATATTTTCTGTTTTTATTTTTCTCGGAAGAAATACATTTGTACCCTAAAATGAAGATGAGAAGAGTATAATCATGCTGATTTTTAGTGTTCTATTACTGCTGGTCATCAAAGTCCTTTTTATTGTAGTCATTTTTGAGCATAGAGATCTGCTGTGGGCAATCTGGCGATGGTAGTTAGACCCAAGAACAGGAACATACTGAAAAACTGGTTATTTCCAGTGAAACATGATCTCATTGACATGATTGAAAACAAAAGAAAAACGCTAAAGCATGGCTTCTGGGTATGTTTTTAAAGTGTTGTAAGTCAATATTGGAGAACAGTTTTACTTTCATATACTCATTCATCTCCTCAGTCTTGAATAGTTGTTTGTATTATGTTGAAAATGCTGTTATAGGTGACTGAGTATGAATCTTACTAATAGTTGAGAACTAGTATCCATTGAATATTGATTCTAATAGGTCAGGTCAAGTAAAACTTTATCCACATAGGAGAAGATTGATTCACTTTGGATGTTTATACTTTCTAGACTTTCTCTTTCTTGAGATACTTAGAATTGCAGGTAGTATTTAAAAGTGTGCAATAAATTATAAAAATTAGTATATTTAAACAAGGTAAAATTTAAAATTCTGACAGCAAAGATACCATCAATAACTGAAATATGCTTAAAGCAATAAATGTATATATGAAAAACTTCTATATATGGAAGAGAAAAAGAAAAAAAAAACCCAGTAGAAGCATGGGAAAAGGATATCAATGGGCAGTGCACTGAAAAAGATACCTAAATGGCCAAGGTACATGTGAAAAGGTACACTGTGTCCTAAAATCTAAAATCACAAATTAAGACAAAAATAAGGTAGCATCTTATCACCATTGTATTTTTTTCTATACCTCCTTAAATCACCACAGATGTTATAGTTTTAAACAATATTCCTTTATTATATCTTATTTGCTGTAGATAAAGAATGTGGGTGTGGTGTAGCTGAATTCTCTCTCAGGGTCTCACAAAGCTGAAATCAAGATGTCTGCAGAGCTGTCTTCCTGTTTGAAGATTTGACTAGGGAAGAATGTACTTTTGAGCTCCCTCTGGTTGTTGGCAGAATTTATTTCCCTGAGGCTGTAGACTTCATGGAAGCTTGCTTCTTCATATCTGGGAAGGGGGAAGGGCAGAGTGGGAGAGGCTTTGTTGCTTCAAGTCTCTGAGATCTAGACCCACTTTATCTATTTCTTTTAATGATTTATTTATTTTTGAGAGAGAGAGAGAGAGCAAGAGCAGGGGAGGGGCAGAGAGAGAGAGCAAGACATGGAATTCTAAGCAGGCTCCAGGTTCTGAGCTGTAAGCACAGAGCCCAAAGCTCGAACTCAAGGACTGGGAGACCATGACCTGCACTGAAGTGGGATGCTCAACCGGCTGAGCCACCCAGGCGCCCGATCTAGACCTACTTAAAAAATAATAATAATTCCAGTATAGTTGACATGAAGTGTTATATTAGTTTCAGGTGTACAATACAGGGATTTAACAATTCCATACATCACCCAGTGCTCATCAAGGCAAGTGCACTATGTAGTCACCTATTTCACCCATCCCCCACTCACAGACCCACTGTCAAAAGACTTGTTCATCTGACTAGATCAAGTCTACCAAGGTGATCCTCCTTTTGATTTACTTAAAGTCATCTAATTAGGAACTTTGATTATCTGCAAAATCTTTGTGCCTTTGCCATATAATGTAATCCGATCAAGGGAGTGACCATTGCCATATTCTACTATTTAAAAGCAAGTCGAGGGGCGCCTGGGTGGCTCAGTTGGTTAAGTGTCCGACTTCAGCTCAGGTCACAATCTCACAGTCGGTGAGTTTGAGCCCCGTCTCCGGCTCTGGGCTGATGGCTCAGAGCCTGGAGCCTGCTTCAGATTCTGTGTCTCCCTCTCTCTCTGCCCCTCCCCCGTTCATGCTCTGCCTCTCTCTCTGTCTCAAAAATAAATAAACGTTAAAAAAAAATAAAAAAAAAAATAAAATAAAAGCAAGTCGCAAGTCTTACCCACATTCAGGGGGAAAGGATTACCTGACAGTGTGACTCATTGGAGTTTACTGTTAAGAGTGTGTCTTCCACGTTCATTTTATGGGCAAAAGCTTAAGAAACTGACTAAAATAACTACATTGTAAAGAAGAATTTGGTAGCACAGAGCTAAGCATACTCTAAATTCCAACATTCTATGTATTGTTATATACCCCACAAACATATGCAAAAATGTCAATTGCATCATTATTTTTAATAATTAAAAATGACGCACAAAACCCAAGACCCATGAATAAAAGACGAGATGAATAACTTTGATACATTCATACAATGAAAACTTCTGCTCCACAGCACTGATAATGAATAAATCAGGGCCACATATGCTAATAGGTATACATCTGGAAAAAAAAAATGAGTGAAAAACAGAAGTTGCAGGAAAAAAAAGATGGGCAGTAGGATACAAATTAGGTAACATTTCAAACCATATAAAATAGTGCTATGCAGAGTTCATAATATATATTTATATGCTTATGACACTTGCAATAAAATAGTAAAGGAAACAGAAATAGCACTGTTATCATCTAGACTCTAAAAGGTATGAGTGTGTATGTGTGAGTCAAAAATATATGGTTATCAATAGGAAAAGGATCAATTGTAACTGTATACTTTTATATTTCCATTTCAATAAGAATATATCTTTTTCAAAAGATAGGTTGAGATCTCTATATTTATTCCACTGAGGCAGTATTCAAATTTTAATCTAGGATTTTTTCAACTCTTGGAAATAAGCCTCAGGAGGGTTATAATGATGAGTTCATAAATTGAAAGCTGTTCACTTATGAGTTCTTATATAAAACATATCTTGAGTGCTATTAGATTTTGTATTTGATGGAGGAATTATTTTTATCATTAAAATGGATAGAAATATATGCTTCAGAGATTCAAGTGCACTACAGTTTGAGGAAAATGTTAATTACCAATACATATATTTTCTAAATTAGTATATTTGTTATTGGTTGGAGAGTCGGTGGGGTGTGAATGGAGGTCTTAGTTCTTGGATTCCTCACAAAAAAAAAAAAAAAAAAAAAATTAAGAGAGGATCCATGCTGGAATAAAGACAGCCAGAAAGAAAGTAGCAATCACAAAGCAGTTTATTAAGGTGAAAGTACACTCTCAAGATGGGAGAATGGGCAGATTCTGGGAGGTGGACGCCATCCCGAGGGTTGTTTTGGGATTTGTTATTTCTTGTGTTTTTTTAGCCTGGGAGGAGCAGTGATGTTCAGTGGTGTGGTGTCTAATGGTGGCTGCTTCCAATCCTTTGGGGGAACCCCTCCCACAGTTTGGGACAGGGAGTTTTTGACCCTACATGGTTTATACCTGGAACCATCATGGCAGCCTTTCTCAGGGGGCGGGGTTATAACCCAGTGCAAACGCATTATAATGGGTCTAGGTGTTACCCCAGGGTAGAGGTGGAAGTGGAGAGTGCCCACTCAGCACCTGTGGCTCTCAGTCTTTAAGCCCCAAGATCTTGGAAGCCATAAGGTCAGGATGTTGTGCCCCCCAGGCTTCTAATGTGTAATCTGTTTATCCCTACCCTTGCCTCCAGTTTCTGTCTCTATCATCTCCCCATCAAGGATTTGAGACTCTACCTCAGGGTATTCCCTGAGGGTATTCCTCCAGGGCTCTTTCTAGCTTCTACCTAACATATTGACCCTTAATCCCATTACTATTACTATGAAACAATATATATATATATTATCTTTGCATACTGTACATTAAACTTTATGGTTTTTTTTATTATTTGTGCCTTATTAGGATAAAACATGTATTTTATTTATTTTATTGTTAACATTTATTTATTTATTTATTTTGAGAGAAGGAACACCCATGAGTAGGGAAGGAGGAGAGAGACACACACACACACAGAGAGAGAGAGAGAGAGAGAGAGAGAGAGAGAGAGACAGAGGGAGGAGGGAATCCCAAGCAGGCTGACTGGGGGCTCAATCTCATGAACTGTGAGATCATGACCTGAGTCATGAGTCAGTTGCTTAACTGACTGAGCCACCCAGGCGCCCCAGGGTAAAAAAAAAAAAAAAAAAAAAAAAAAAAAAAAAAAAATAGGCATCTGGTTCTTGGTTTCAGTTCAGATTATGATCTCATGGTTTCCTGTGTTCGAGCCCCACATCAGGCTCTTTGCTGGCCTGCTTGGGATTTTCTCTCTCTCCCTCTCTCTTTGCCCCTCGCCCACTCACACTGTTTTTGTCTCTCTTGAAAATAAACTTAAATACATTAAAATTTTTTTTTTAATGTTTATTTATTCTTGAGAGAGACAGAGACAGAGCATGAGCAGGAGAGAAGCAGAGAGGGAGGCAAACACAAAATCTGAAGCAGGGTGCAGGGTCTGAGCTGTCAGCACAGAGCCTGATGCGGGGCTCGAACTCACTAATTGCAAGATCATGACCTGAGCCGAAGTTGGATGCTTAACCAACTAAGCTACCCAGGTACCCCTTAAGTACAGTTTTTAATTTTTTTTTTAGAGTACACATGAGCTGCTCTTCAAAAGAGTAGAAAGGGAGTTGTATAAATAGTCATATCTAATCAACATCAAATAGGGTATTAATATTTAGAAACAAAAACAAGGACAACAAATTAAGTATGGAAAGAATCTGAGCTTTCCAAGAACATTGCGTTCAAAAAAATCTTGTGGTAAATACCTGAGACTTCACTTAAAGAGCTTAATCATTTATGACCCAAGAGGGCAAAATGCTCAATCCATCTCTGACAAAATGTGTGCATATGTGTTTTGTGTGGGTGTTCGTGTGAATGTATGCATGTGCGCTTGTGTGCGTATTTATCTGTGTTGGGTGTCAGCTATGTCTGATGTCCATGGAAATATAGGTTTACATAATCAAACTTTGAATTCTTTATGCTTTTCCATTATGTCATAGATACTTTTTTGTAACAATTATCTCAAGATTAAAACTATACTTACATGGAAGGGATATATATCCTGTCTCTGAAAGAACCTTGAAGGAATAATTTGTTAGTTCAAAGTATATCTCACAGGGTGATTGAGGCTTTCCTGGATTCCCAAGTGCTGCTCAATTTAGGCCATTCTAACCATGAGAGGCTGAGACGTGCTATTTCTCTGCTGATCTCCCAACAGCTGCTGTTCTTACTCATCTTTTTTGATGTAGACCTGATTTAAAATATTACAACCTCGTTTCACACCTTGAATTCTTAAAAAAAAAAAAAAAAAAGAATTTAATTTCAATTGCTTTTTTTTAGAAACCTACATTAAAACCTTTGTAATAATGTTTCACTTGTCAACATTTGTGTGTGTGTGTGTGTGTGTGTGTGTGTGTGTGTGTGTGTGTGTGTGTGTTTAAGGATGTCCTGCAGGCTCTCTTGAATGCATTACACCCCATTATGCTTCTGCTCAGCAATTGTTCCAGTTGAGAATTTGATTCATTTTTTTAATTCTAATTTGGTTATAAAAAACTTTTGAATGTTGTTGATGTTTTCTATAGGTCAAGTAACAAACACACTAGACTAATTTCATTAGTCAATTTGTTCTTTTGTAGTTCTATAAATAATCTTCTGCAGGAAAAGAATAAAAGCTTAACTTGTGAAAGAAGAAATTCTTTTTTCAGTTCAATATTTTCTCAAGCAGGGAAGGGCAACATTTTATACTTCAATGCTAGCAACAAATAAAGAAATCAAATGAGAAAATTACATTGTGTTTTTCTGTGGTGTTTTTGGTGAATCATGTGTACATGGAATGTTTAAGATAGTGGATTTTTCAGAGGGAAATAAAGCCTATATGACCAAAATACGTATTTTTCTATTGCTGATATCTGTCTCTGTGTCAATAAATTGAATATAGCTCTCTGGTTTTACTGTGGATTTACTGCAAGCATTACTTGTTTCTCAGAGCAGACATTGAATTTCATTTGGTAAAAAGGTCCCCAGTGTGCTGCTATAATGATTTTCCTTAGGCAGTTGTGTACTCTAACTTGAAGTTGAATAACAGCATTAGAGTTGATTATTCTCTTTTTTTTTTTAATTTTTTTTTAACGTTTATTTATTTTTGAGACAGAGAGAGACAGAGCATGAATGGGGGAGGGGCAGAGAGAGAGGGAGACAGAACCGGAAGCAGGCTCCAGGCTCCCAGCCATCAGCCCAGAGCCCGATGCGGGTCTTGAACTCATGGAAGGTGAGATCTGACCTGAGCTGAAGTCGGATGCTTAACCCGCTGAGCCACCCAGGCGCCCCTAGAGTTGATTATTTTCTAGAGATAAAAGGTTTGAAAGGTTCCTTACCAGCAATCATCAATTTCAAGGAAGTGCCTAAGACTGAATTTATTTTTTAATTAATAGAAAAAATTGTAAACACATGCATTCATAATACCGAGTCTGAATGTATCATATCAGTGGCCCTTTGGCAAAGAGTTGGGGAATTATTTTAGTGAATTTCTGCTTTCTTGAATTGGGCATGAGAAACAGTAGTGATAAACTTACAAACTTTTAATAATTAGCATTCTAGAAAACATGTTTCTTTTGAAAAAGTCCGAGGTCGAATAGATTGAAAACACTCAATGGTATTTTTCTTTAATCAGTATTTCCATATTCGGGGTGGGAGGAAGGAGTTTTCTTTTATCCTTTCACATTTTCTCTTCTTTATTCGGGATTATATTTATGTTTGGAAAATCTCTGTAAAAGACACAAACAGGCCCTTTCCCCTGATAAAACAGAACAAAACAATGGCCCACAAAATGGATCTTTTCTCTTTCTGGCTTTGAGATCTTTGCCTATTCTAAAGTATTACTCTCTTAGCCCCTTAGTTTTTTATTCCATGACTCTCATTCTCTCAACCATCCATCACTATAAAGTCCAAAGTTAGAAGGAAATCTATATTAAATATTTATACTCAACTCCCAAATACTTTATTCCTCAATTCAGAAGGAGATGGGAAATTCACAGCACTATGAGCCAGACAAGTAACGTAAGAAGGGTAAATTAAGAGTTACACACACACACACACACACACACACACACACAATTTATTCAGCATATAAAAATGCAATAAAAACAGTAAAATAATATTTTGGTACTTTTTATTTGGGTCAAATATTGTCCTAATATTTTTATTTTTACTTTTTAATAATAAAAACACAAAATAGTGCTATAACTCAACCATTTTATTGGGTTCTTGTATTCAGTGGGTCAGACTTTAGAATTTGCATAATGAGTTGGGTTGTCTCTGTTTGGCTCTATTTGGTAGCTCATCTGGGAAGACCTATAGCTTAGAGAATGGGGTTACTTGACAGCTTGGGCTGGAATCTGAAGGCATCTTCACACACATATTTGGGGGTTTATGCTGGCTGTTGACTGACACTTAAGCTGGGCTGTTGGCTGATGCACATATGCATGGTATGTCTTTGGTCTCTTCACATAGGCCAGTTTGACTTCCTTAGAATATGTTGATTAGCTTCCAAGAGCAAGTGTCCCAAGAAAGAAAGCAAGACTGAAGTGTGTGATAGTTTTATGATCTAGCCACAGAAGTCATGCTGCACCATTTCTGCTGAAATCTCTTGGTTAGAAGGTAACCACAAAGGCACTCAAAAGTATAAGGGGAGGAAACATAGATATCACTTGTTGACGGCGTTCAACAGGGTTCTACAATGGCATGTGGAATGAGTGATACTGTTGTGGCCATGGTTGGAAAGTAGATTCTTAGCATAGCACTTTACATTTAGTATTTCATATTGATAAAGGTTCTATCGCTGTACAGGATAGCCATTTCTACCTAACCCTCCCGTCTCCATTCTAAAGGGCATTCTCCTTAAAACCATGTATAAAAAGTGTAATTTTCTTAAAAAAAATGATAATCGAACTTTGAAATCATGACCTGAAAATACAGGTAATGCAGTTTGATGTATTTCCCTGTTTTGCATCACCAAAGATTTCCCTTGAATTTTTTATTTTAGATTTTTTGTGGCAGTAGAGTCCAAAGATAACACAATCATGAATCTTAGATTAAGCCCCCCACATAGTCTTCTCAAAGGTTTGTAGACTTCCAGTTTATTTCCCCTATATACATACTGTATATATGTTCACATCCTATACTGTAAATATACCTTAAATCCTTACTTGCAAAAACAAGGAAAGAATAATTTTTATTGAGAAGCTTTTATTTCTTTTGTATTATGCACTTGTTATTTCATTAGCTGTTAATACCTCTGGGAAGTGGGTGGTATTATCCACTTTTCATGTGAAAGGATTTGAAATTCAGATGGGTTAAGTGATTCACTTTACATAGGGAAGAGAGCTCAGAATTTCAATGAGAATACAGATCTATTTGATTCAGAAGTGGTGGGATAAGATTATGATTAATTGTCCTTTAGATGTTTAATTGTCCTTTAGATGTATAAGTTAATAATTTAAAACCAGGCTGTTTTAGTTCTAAATTTATGAATAGCAATGTCCCATTGGCTTTTAACTGTGTCTGCTGTTCTTACTACATGCCTTTAGTGAACTTGCTTTACAGTATTTGTAATTTTTTTGATTAAAAAAAATTCCTAAAGATTTTATTTTTTAATTTATTTTTTAAAAGTGTATTTTTATTTTTGAGAGAAAGAGACAGAGACAGAGACAGACAGAGAGAGAGGGAGGGAGGGGCAGAGATTGATGGAGACACAGAATCTGAAACAGGCTCCATGCTCGTGGATCTTGTGAACCCCGAGATCAGAACCTCAGCTGAAGTCAGATGCTTAACCCATTGAGCCACCTAGGCGCCCCAAGATTTTATTTTTAAGTAATCTCTATACCCAATGTAGAGCTCAGACTTAAAACCCTTACATCAATAGTGCTCTACCAACTGAGCCAGCCAGGCCTCCCACATTTGTATTTATTTATTTTTCGTATCTTCCCACCCTTATTTCTCTCTTCCCCCATCATTGCCTAAATAAACTCTCTGCTGATAACTACAATTTATATATCATTGAGAAAACAGAAGTCATCAGCCAAAAATCTTCCATTTTCTAACCACCAAATCTACAAAACTACTTGCATCGGTTCTCATTGTTATGATTAATTTTGGCTCTCATATATTTTCTGGAACTTATCTCCTCTTGCTAACAAGGGCTTTTATAATCCTTTTTAAAGACTGAAATACCTATCACTTCTTCTGATCCTTAAACCATTCTCGCTTTAAACCTTTCTCTTCAATTTTAAATTTTGTTGCAGTGATTCCTACAAACGAACAAACAAAAAAGCAAGCAAAATTCCTTGATTCCATATTCTTCTTGGATAGTTACTTCCAGCTTTCCACTCCTCACAATCATACATCTCTGAGAGTTAATGGCTTTCACAGCTATCCCAAGCTCAGTTCTACTCTGCAACCTGTTCCAATTTGAGTTGCTCAGCCTCAGAGAAATTGTTTTGCTAAGGTCACCAGTGACCATCATGTTGCCTTTGGGTGTTTCAGTCCTCATCTTTAAAAAATTTTTTTTAATGTTTATTCATTTTTGAGAGAGAGAGAGAGAGAGCACGTAAGGGTGCACGTGGGGCGATGGGGACGGGCAGAGAGAGAGACACACACACACACACACACGCAGACTTCGAAACAGGCTCCAGGCTCTGAGCTGTCAGCACAGAACCCGATGCCAGGCTCGAACCCACGAACCATGAGATCATGACCTCAGCCGAAGTCAGATGCTTAACTGATTGAGCCACCCAGGTGCCCCTCCTTATCTTATTTAATTGCCCAGAAACTTATGAAAAGTGCCTTCTACTCTATCCTTGAAGGATTCTTTTCTTCCTCTTTTGTTGTCTCTCTGGCACCATATTCTATTTGGGGGGGGGGGGGTCTTTGTCTACATTTTAAAATAATGTTTACTTACCCATTCATTAATTCATTTATTTTTGAGAGAGCCAGTGAGCACGTGTGCACATAGAGTGAGGGGGGAGAATTAGAGAGAGAGAGAGAGAGAGACAGAGAGAGAGAGAGAGAATCCCTAAAAGGCTCCATGCTCAGCACGGAGGCTGACATTGGACTTGATCTCATGACCGCCCTTGAGATCCTGACCTGAACTGATGTCAAAAGTTGGCCACTTAACCAACTAGCGGAGGCACCTAGGCACCCCTCTACTTCTAATCTCTAAATACAGGAACTCTTTGGAACTTTGTCCTGGGCCCTCTTTCTCACACCATATTCTTTCCTCAGATGTGCTTGATACTTCCTTATTTGCCCCTTGAGATTTCCCCTTTCCCCTTTCCCCTTTATCCCCTTCCATATTGAGCTGTGCTTCCTGAGGTTATTTCATACAGGTGGCATCAATTGTTGCCTTTGCCCTCTGACTTATGTTTGGGTTTGGTCATTGTGAGGCACTAGAGGAGATGGGAGAGTTGGAAGAGTACAAGGTTAGGGATGTCATTTCCCTCCACCTCCTGCCCAGCTAAGTCCTTTGAAAATAGGTGAATCCTGCTATCCAAGAACATGGCTCCTGTCAGATGACCCTGTATATATATAGCTACTCTGAGGTTTCTTACCTACAACATCCTTGTTCCGTTTAGGCTTAGGGTCAATAAGTTCCCAAGTTTTGCTAGATCAATATACTTCACCAGCCTCTATTAGCTCCCTAACCTTCGTCCATGTTCACTCAAAATCCTTTTATTAAATTCCTACTTACCCATTTTAAGTGTACCATCTGTTTCCTACTAGGGATCCTGACACATGGGATCCTTCACCAGGAAACAAACACCAAAATGGAGTTAGGGATACAAAGGCTTACCAGGAAATTATTCCTGTGAAAGATAAAGGGAGGAAAAGCAGGATTGGGCAGAGACAGCCTTCAAACAATGATGCAGATTTGATATCCAAGAAAAGAAAGGAGGTGGGGGTGCTGATTTGGTTATGAATAGCTTCAGATCACAATGCAGATCTAACAAAATCTCAACCGGTCCAATGGGTTGTTGTGGAGCAAATACGGATCATTACAGGAGCCCTCCATTGTACAAAAACCACATGGTCCTAGTACATCCATCATCTTTAGTCTTTGACCCCTGCCTGAGAAGAGTGTGACCTTGGTTCAAAAGCTGACTGTATTCTGAAAGCAATAAGAGCTAGAGGCTGTCAGCTACTACAGTCTTGCAGCTGAATGCACATTCTTTCTTAAAGGCAGAGCTTAGAGGCAAAGCTTTATGGCTGCTACATCAGGCAAATGTACACATGCTCGTAGCTTCAACAGTATTATCAATATCAGACAACTCACAAAATATGACCTCTATTTCTCTTTTATTAGCCCTAGGTGTATCTTACTATCTACTAGTCCTGTCAATTGAGATCTCCCTTCTCAAATTTCATACATTCCCAAACAGAATACTGATTCATCTCTTCTCATACCTGATACTCTTCCAGTAAATAGTAATTCTTTAAACTCCACCTTTCTCTATACTGTGCTCAAGCTCAAACTCTAGGAGTCATTCTTGGTTCCCTCATCCTACACACAATATATCCCATTCATTATAAAATCCTACTTCTAAAATATATCTTGAGTTTGGCCTTTTCCTTCATTTTTACTGCCATTTCCGTAGTGGAAGCCAACACCAGCTCTATCCAGTACTGGAGCAGACCTTCCACTTCGATGCTTGTCACCTTTCCATCCACTGTTTATAATGGACTTCTTAAAATATAAGTGGATCATGTTTATCTCCTGCTCAGAATATGTCAGTGGTTTCACACTTCAGTTATGATAAATCTTCAGTGTATCTTCTAAGAATCTACAAGATGTAGTTCTTATCTATTTCTCCAGTTATACCTGTCTTCTTTAGAGATCTGTTATTTTTTTTCTTCCCACTCTGAGGCTTCTGCTCATGTTTTTCTTCTCACCCAAGTTTTTAATTATTACTCAACTTTTATCATGCAGTATAAATAAAACTTCCTCTCTGAGTTGCTCTTTGAATCTCTTAATGAGGATACTGTGGTGCTCTCTCACAGAACTACATTGCCTTTTTTTTTCCATATAAGTTATTACAATTCAGAATGATTTATTTGTGTAGTTGGTTTGTAGTAATGTAGATCTTCTGCCAAAACAAAATCCAAGAACTCAGATACCATATATGTTTTGCTTTTAATATATCTCCAGCATCTGGCATAGTGTCTATCATGTTGTTCCTTTCATTAATAAATGAACAAGTACTTATAAATTACATGATAGCATTAATGTTCCATTTAGTTTCATCCTACTTTTCTTAAACACTTTTTTTTAAGAGGGAGAGAGAGAAAGACAGTGTGATCAGGGGATGGGGGCAGAGAGAGAGGGGGAAGAGGGAGAGAGATAATCTCTCAACAGTGAATGTTGATCTCTCAACAGTGAGGTCATGACCTGAGCCAAAATCCAGAGTCAGATGCTTAACCAATTGAGCCACCCAGGTGCCTCATCATCTTCTCTTTCATAAATTCTTCGGTTGATATTTTGACTCTTATATTTTTGCTATGATTTCTCCATCACTTATCTAATAATTTGGGGTTTATGAACGTTCAGACCCAGTCAATATTTTCAGTCATCATAATACCTTAAATTTGTATACATGTAATTTTCACTATGCCTTAATGTGTATTAACTTTATTCAATCATAGGAGTCATGACTTGTTGACTTTGAATAATTATCAAGAAACATACTCTGTGACTAATAAATAATGAATACAGTCCATCAAATTCATGCATCTAGATATTGCCTATAACTTCTTCATAGGAGATTGGTTTCCTTCCCTCATTGTAGAGAATATGTGTTAGCCCAAAGTAGGCCAAAGAGCCTTCTCCAATTCCTCCAACATAATTATTTCCTGCTAACGACTAAGTAAAATGGCCCATCCATTGAGTAGATGAGAATGCCAGCATTAGACTGCTTTCCAACAGCCAGCAAAGTGGATCCTCCCTGGCTTTCATTTTATGTACCTGAAGAAACCCCTTGCTTGGGAGCAGGAAATCTGTGAATGTACCATAGGGAATCTCAACTGAATATTGTCATTCTCTTTCTACACATTTATAAAGAGGCAGAGACTGTAAGAAAGTGTTGCGATCATGGGAATGCCTCTCCTGAGGCATGAATAGCTGTATGTCCTGGTTTAATATTATACATGCAACTTTTCTCTTTATAGAGAGCTGTGATACGTTAGTTCAACTAGTTTAAAATATTTGATTAGGAAAACTTTTCCATTTGCATCCCACCCTTATTTTTTCTTACTTTACCACATGTCACATCTCATTGTGAGAGTTAGCACTACCAGGATTGTAAGAAGACAAAGGCTTTACACTAGGAGAAGGATTAAGAGGAGGTTTTATTCAAGGTGTATTAGTTTTGGAAGAAACCAAATCCAAGAACCAAAGAGAATTTACTTGGAGTCCTTCAGGGCTGCCATTACTCTTTAACATCTTCTTAATAAAATGCAAATTGTATTAGATCAGTCCAGAGAAACTGTTTTTGATACAGAAAGTTGGGACTCTACCATCTGGCTGGCTCAGTTGGTTAAGAGTCCAACTCTTGATTTCCTCTCGGGTCATGATCTCACCATCATGGAGTCAAAGCCTTCATCAGGCTCTGTGCTGGGTATGGAGCCTGCTTCTGATTCTCTCTCTCTCTCTCTCTCTCTCTCTCTTTCTCTCTCTCTTCTCTCTCCCCACTCACAAGCACTCTCTCTGTCTTAAAAAAAAAAAAAAAAAAGACTAGGACTTGTGTTGATAAGATCATGCTAAATTAAAGAAAGCTATGTAATTTTTTTGTTAGATATAGAAAAATAATTTAAAGATAGTCCTGACGCTCATGTGTGTTATCATAAATTTGTAAACATTCCTTGGGAATAATGCTCATTTATATGGACTTAGTTATATTTGACAACAAAAACAATAATAAAGTACTCAAAAACTGTGTAAAATAAAATTTTTTAAAGTTCATTTATTTTATTTTTGAGAGAGAGAGTGAGAGAGAGGACACGTGTAAGCACGAGCATGGGAGGGACAGAGAGGGAGAGACAGAATCCCAAGCAAGCTCCACACACAGTGCAGAGCAGAGCCCATTGCAGGGTTCAGTCCCACAACCATGAGATCATGACTTAAGCTGTAACCGAGAGTTAGCTGCTTAATCCACTGAGCCACCCAGATGCCCCAGTCTTTTTCTTGTAAATGTAAAATTTTTGTACCTCTAACTACAACTTCTTTGCTTTATGTCTCTTGAGTTGAAGGAAACTGATGGCCCCTAGTAAGAGTGAAATCTGTAGTGACTTATATTCCTAACCCCTTTATGCCCCATTTTCTCTTTCTCAACTTGAGGAGCTCTTTCTACCTCTACTACCCAGGTCTTTCTTTATGAAAAAAGCATGTAAGTGAGTTCATACCATAATTATTTACTAATCAGCTACTACATACCAAGCATTCTTTTAAGTACTAGGAAAGTAGCAAACAGACAAAAATCACTGTCCTCATGGGACTTAGGTCTTAAAGCACAGGAGAGAATATGGTAACATAGAATCTAATACATGTGTTGGGGAGAAAGAATGTCATTTCCCCTTCAGTATTCTAACAGACTAAGAATCAAATTGACATGAGACAGATTAAGAGGAGAAAATCAAATTTAATAACATATGTATGGGGAACCTATACAGATACTGAAACTTCAAAGACAGGCAAAATGAGGCGTATATGTATCCTGAACTAAGGAGAAGGGGGGTAGTGCTCTGGGACGTCAGTGGAAAGGGATGTAATTCACAGGGTGATGAGAATAAGCAGAAGTTTGGTAATTAGATGTTTGCCCAGCCATAAAGATGGGTCACTCTGATCAAATTTATCTCTGCTAATAACTCTTATTCTGGAAAAGAGCACCCGGTGA
This sequence comes from Panthera leo, assembly GCF_018350215.1. Classification (NCBI taxonomy): domain Eukaryota; kingdom Metazoa; phylum Chordata; class Mammalia; order Carnivora; family Felidae; genus Panthera; species Panthera leo. Next base: position 106,630,621 of record NC_056680.1, on the reverse strand, counting down.
GATTCTTCTATGTAGTTACTGGAGGGGCAAAATTGCCTTTCAGTCTATAGGGTCTCTATTGCTTTCAGTCAGAATAATTTCCATTCCAAAGTGGCCCATTTTGGGGTGGCCTGCCCTTGGCCCCTATACATACACCTGGATGAAAATCAAGGGAAAATGCAATAAGTATTTTTCCTTGTATTGTCCTTTTTGTGGAATCCTATGAGGGCTCAAAACCACTCATGTTGCCCCTAATTTGTAGCATGAGGAGCAAAGAATTACATAATATAAATAAATTAAACATTTGATAAGATATTATATTCAAAGCAAATAAAAGCATGATGGAGGGATGGTGTGTATGAAATGTGCAATTTTAAGTTGAATGACCAGGTAACATTTTACTGTGAAGACAGGATTCATGTAGAGATGTGAAGGATATCAGTTATCCAGTCATTTTAAATTTGAGTTTTTTAATATGTAAATAATTGAGGAATTTTAATGAATCTCCCAGCAAGTAACAAGGTAGAAAGCTATAATTAATTAACCAATTAATTACTATTCTCATATATTAATTAACTTTTTATTGCTAATTTATCAGACAGGCCTCTGGAATCACCTTAGTCTGTGACTGTCCATGAACTCAACAAACAGGCAACATTAAAGAAAGGTGAAGCTCAGGGGGCCAGTTAAGAAGCTATTGCCATAATACAGTGAGAGCAAGACACAAAATGAAGGCATTGGCATTTTTCTATAATGACATTTTCCCACAGGGATCAGGTTTCTGGTATTTTGGGATCTTCTACTGTTTATTACTGCCTTCAGAATAATTCCCCAAACTTTATTTAGCATTGAGATCCCTTCAAAAATTGGCCTCTTGCTGGTTCCAGTAAAACTTTATTCACAAAAAATAGGGGGATGGCCAAATCTTTCTGCAGTTAGCTGTTTGGCTTCCTGGCCTACTTTATAGGATTCTACTATTCTTTGCACATGCCTTCCATTTTATCTCAGAAGTACAAAAAAAAAAAAAAAAAACCTGCTGGATTTGCAGCCAATATGTTACCATTCCTGGTAGGAAGTTGGAGGAAGAGAAAAAAAGGTTAAAAGGTAATTTGCCAGCTGTTTTTCCCAGTAGAACCTTTCTATACACCTTATCCAACTTTATTTACATCTCACTGGTCATTTAATTATGCAAATAACCTGACGAATATAGTTTTTTAGATGGATATATTTTCATTCATTAAGATTAGAGTTCTGTTACCAAGGAAGCAAGGGAGAGGAGTAAATATTGTTTAAGTTTCTAGCAGTGTCTCTCATATTTAACCAGATTCTTATCATCCAGGGTCAGTTTCTTTGTTTGTTGAAGTCAGAGAACATTGGTTCCTCACAAAGTTATTTTGTGAAGACTGAATAATCTGACACACAAATACTGTGAGGAGAGTACCATGCATACTGTAAGCTCTCAGTAAAGCTGACACATTGTTGTAATTAACATTATTTTCATTTTGGGGGTATATTTTGATCTTTGTTGCATTTCTAGTGCCTAGAATGCTTTCTGGCACACAGAGGGGGTAAATAAACTTTCTTTAAAATGAATAAATGATCTTCCATTATCATCAGTTAAGATTTGCGGGTTGTAGGCAATAGAAACTGATTCTGATCTACTTAATGCTTAATTGAAAGAATGTTACTTGCTTCTTGAAATGACAAGATATCTGGACAGTCTAGTTCAAGCATGGACATGCAGCCAGTTATTGCTGTATCATTTAGGTACAACTATTTTCATCCTGTCCTTGAATAACTCCATTCAACATTTGAAGCCCCATGAGATGGTCTCATGTGCCAAATATGACTGAATCATCTGTCTCCCTCTAGATAGGAAAGAATAGGACACCTTGTTTTATAGTCCCCAAACTGCACGTAACTGGGAGAAGAAAGAATTAAGATGAAATCAGTGAGAAGGATGAAATCACAAAGAAGACACAAATAAATGTCCATCACATGTTCCTGTTCTTTTAGTTTGCATTATTTCCACAAAGTCATGGTTGTGATTTAAGAGCATTCCCTGGCAGGAAAAAGAGAGCTAGCAATTTGGCCTTTGTTAACACATCAGTATCTTCATTATTGCCAGTTAAATAGCAAACCATCATCCTGTAAAACTGAGTGCAGGAACTCTGAACAGATGAGACAGACAAGAATCTTTTTTAAGGCAAAGATGAAAGGATGTGACAGTGAGGTCCTGGGGTTGATAGGGAAACAAACAAACAAACAACAAAAACAGATGCTAAGAGAGGTTACACACTAATGCCAAATATAGATACTATGGCCTGAGATAATGACATCTGTATAAATAAGCTTTCCAAGCATACAGTTCCATAAACTTAAGTCATTGTTGCTAAATATTTCATTTTCTATAATGATCACAACGCCAGTCTGACTTTGAGCAGTTGATTACTGTCTTTGATAAAAAGTTGAAACCAGATGGTTTGTCATTTTGTTTGCCTTATAGATAAGGCAGTGAATGTAGGACCATGACAACCTAGGGATTTATTTTTAAGCATGATTCATAATAGTTATTCTACTATCATTACACAAGTCTGTCAGACATTTGGAATTGTCTTAATTTGGTAACTTTTATGGGTTTTACAAATTGTAAAATTAAAATATTCTGTTTATTTTATTTCTGGGAAAAATCTCTATATGACTCCCAAAATTGATTTGCCTGATTTCAAATATATGTGGTACAGTTGAGTGTCATTCCAAATCATTGTTAAAAATCTGTTATACCGGCTAATTGTATGTGTAGGGTTTAATTAGCCTCCTTTAATGATTTGCGTCTGGATTTTTATATAATAATTGCTTAAATATTAAAGGATTGATAAGTTCATAAAAATGACACCCTTGTTTGCTCTTAAAATGTGGAATTTATAAACGTGAACAACCAAAAAAATCTACTTTTATGAAACAGACTTCATAAAAGTTTCTTCATTTTATATTTTAATCATATTTATTCCTGTGATCTGGCATTAGGAAATATACATAAAAATGCAAATAAAGAATGCATAGACAATTACCAATTGAGTATTACACAAAATAGAATAACTTTGGAACACATTATTTAGAAATTAAAAATTCTTAACATTCTATAACTTGTCAATTTTTTCTTTGTGCAATAATGCTGATCTTTTCATTTTTATGTTTCTTTTTCTGCAGTGCTTTAATATATTATTGAAACTACAAACTCACATCCACATCGATTTCATGTTGACAGATTGCATATTTTGAAAGCTTGAGATATTTTGTAATGAAACATGCCATGTGGAAACTCTGAAGTATAGAATTCTGCCAAACACCTGAATAAAGAATTCCTCACCTGGTATGTAAGAGACATCACTACCACCATGACCAACCAGGAGAAGTGGGCCCACCTCAGCCCCTCAGAATTTTCCCAACTTCAGAAATATGCTGAGTGTAAGTATTCCTGTTGGTAGTATGATTTTATTTGGCATTCGTGTTAAATCAGATACTAATTATTTAGAGGTTTACAGATCCTGGTTAACGTTGGGATAGATGTAGGTATGTCTTTTGTGTTTGCAAGTAGGTCCACTTGGGACTACCTTTGGGTATGAGAATAAGGAAAAGGTAAACTTAAATATCATTTAAAAAAGAACTAGGATATTAGATGCAAAATGAAGCCTGGAAACCTTCCATCTGTACCAGAAGTAAAGCAAAAGGTAAGAGTTTGGGTTAATGGAAACTGGTGATTTGGCAACTGAGTAGAAGAACAAACAGAAGTAAAGGAGAAAAAAGGAGGGCTTTGTTGTTGTTTCCTTGTTGCTTCTTCTGTTAGTGTAACATTAGTAAAAGGACTGGGAGCAGGGAGTCACAGATCATTGTGGAGTTGGAATTAGAGGTTGTTAGAGAGACGGTATCAGGACCTTTAGCCAACTTTTCAAGTGTGTGTGATTATACAAAAGATAGACCATGGCAATCCAATTTATAGTAGGTTATTTCTAAATATGAAGTTTCTTTTCACATAAACAGTAAGATTTTATTTATAAGCAGTTTTATTTTTACCACACATTTTCAGGACCATGTTTCATGAAATGAGTTTCAACTATAAATATGAATAGCAGCTGGGTCAAGGTATTGAAGAGAGAAAAGGAAGTAACTAATAAGAGGCACCGCAAGTTGGGAAGATGATGAGTAAAGAAAAAAATAGCACATAGAGAGTGGAATAAGATTGGCAAGAATGGTGGGAATACTATGGCGATTGGAGGAAGAGAACGCAAAAAGCTTTAGAAAGAGAAAAACAATCACTAGACCCAAGAATGGAAGAGGAAGCTGGGGCTGCTTATGCAGAGAGCAGGTGTGGCATACAGGAGATACAATAAGACTTGGGAGGAGAGGCAGGGAAAAGAATTACACACAGAAGGGGAATTTGAAATAATAAGAAGTAGATAGGATAAATGAATACTAATATATTTATGGGGTACATATAAGTCAGGAACATTAATAAACAGTGCACGTTATCTGAAAAGGACAATTTCACAAATTTTCTAGAGCCTTCCTCACTTGAGGGCTGAAGTGTTCAGGGTGAGGTTGGGAGGATGTTGTTGGGTATTTTCAGTGAAGATGCAAAGCCATAAGAAAGCGTGCATTTTCTTAGTCAATAATAAAAATACAACAACTATCACTGGTCGGGGGCAGAAATTTCTGACATCGAAGTGTTCCTGATATTCGAAAACTGTTTTGAGCAGCTGAAAGCACAGATCATCCTCTTATCCCATTAAGGACATGAAGTCTAGAATGACTGCGTTCTGCATGCTCTTTGCTGTTGTGTTATATCTGATAATTAAGTAAATAGTTCTGAGCACTTTCTTTTGTTAGAGTATTCTGCTTGGTACTGAAGGAAATACAGATATGAACAGATGTGGACCCTCCCTTGAAGGATGTTTAATGAAGGCTAGAAACTAATGGATAAATGACTCTGTATCTAGGCAGAATATTTTAAGTGCCACAAAGTTGGGGGTTCTGTAGGACATTAGTATACATTTGGAGGTGGGAAAAGGGAAGTCTTCATGGAAGAAGTAGGATTTAAAATGAATCTTAAAAAATAGGTTTAAGGTAAATGGAGAAGAAAATAATATAGGTAAAAAGGAAAATTCAGCATATATTTGAGGCAGGAAGAGGAATCATATTTAGCCATACCACAAATTAAGACTGTAAGTGCTGTTAAAGATGTAAAAATGAGATGGAATTAAAATATATCATGCTAAACTTGAGTTAGACAGTGAGGAGTAACTGTAGGGTTTTAAGGGTAGAAAAACATGAAGAAAGAGTTTAATTTGGTAAAGATGAGGATGATATATGGTATGGAAAGAGGCTCGAATCTTGCCAGTGGGCTGTTAGAATAAGCTAAAAAACATGGATGACGAAAGACAACCAGAAAAGCATAGATTCAGATACTGTAGCATTAAAACTAACAGAGAGCTTGAGAAATAATGAAATTGAGAGAGAGAAAGAGAAATCCAGTTTAGTTCAAAAGATTTGAGTTGAGAGATAGGGGAATTTGGTGACATAATCACCCAGGTGAAGGAAACATTGAGTTTGGTTTAGCTTATATTGAATTTACATGGATCAGTAAAATATTTTAATGTTTCTGAAAGTACTGGCATAAAATAGGCAAATTATTGCCATAATAGCTAAATTATCACATATAATAACTTAATTCAGATATTAGAATTCCAACAGAATTTATTGTTAAAGTATTAAATATGTTATAAACTGTTACTTTCATTTTATTGACTAAGGAATATGGTGTAATAAAATGGTAATAAAAACTGTCATAAATGTAGAAGTTGTAACATATTGAGACAAAGATTAATGAGCATTCAATAAATTGGTAGTAAGAAGTGACACAGTGAGTATAAGAACATTTTAAAATTGATTTTATGGGGTCAAAAATTAACTGATTAACTGTAACAAATTAAATGATTAACTGAAAATAAAAAAATAGTGCAAATTCCATGATCTACGCTCTTTTTTAAATAAGCAAGACAATATGACTTAATCATCCATGAAGTTTCTTGTGTAATTAGGAAGCAAAGAATAACATGATTAGAATGTATCCTTGTGTAATAAATTGCCATTGTTAAATATAGCTGGAAACAAACATTATTCTGAAGATTATAAAAGTAGTATATTTTCCATGCTATTCAGTACATGTGATCGGTTTGTCATCAGCATTTAAGGATCCGGTTTTTCTTTAAAAAATGTTTTTTAATGTTTGTTTATTTTTGAGAGAGAGAGAGACAGAGACAGAGACGAATGGGGAGCAGGGTAGGGACAGAGAGACAGGGAGACACAAAATCTGAGGTAGGCTCTGGACTCTGAGCTGTCAGCACAGAGCCCGACACAGGACTTGAACTTACGAGCCTTGAGATCATGACCTGAGCCAAAGTCAGACGTTAACCGACGGAGCCCCCCAGGTGCCCCAAGGATCAGATTTTTCATGTTGCAGTGCAATGTGGACAAAGTGACATTCCTCCATAGTCGATTAGAAAATGGTATATTGGATTCACTTTCTTGACTTTGTTTTGTAGCTTTCAATAGGAAGCTGTTTATATGTATTAAATTAAAAAAAAAAAAGAGTTATTGATTTAAGTTTAAATTTGCAGCATGTTAAGATTATATGTGCTCTTATATGTGCTATATGTGCTATCAAATGAATGTTTCATATGCTTTTGGGGATGGGGTGGGGCTGTAGACCTCTTATCAAGATGAGAGAATTTGGTAAAACCAAATCACTCAATGAGAGGCCTAGATAGCACCATAAAGATCATTTCCTCAATTGATCTGATTTTGGGTTCCCTCCACAACTGCCACAATACACCCCATGTCTTGTTCTGTTTGGGCTGCTATAGCCAAGTACCACAGAGTGGGTGACTTATAAATACTGGAAACTTAACTTCTCACAGTTCTGTATGTTGGAAGTCTAAAGCCAGGGCTCCAGCATGGTCAGGTTCTGTAAGGGCTCCCTCCTGGGGTACAAACTACTACTTGTACCCTCACAGGTTGGAAAGAGTAAGAGAGGAGCAGTAAGCTTCCTAGGGACTCTTAATAAGGGCACTAATCCAACTGGGGCCACGCTGATGACTTCAGCTAGTTCTCATTACCTACCAAAGACCTTTCCTATTGGAGAGTAGTATAGCAACATGTGCATTTGGTGGGGACCCATTTAGTCCATTACACCCTGTAACAAGAAATCTTCTCTCAACTTCAAGGTTTCTCTTGTAATTAATCAAGGAAAATAGAGTGATATTGGCACAACATTCCTAGTTAGGCTGCTAGCACACCAGACAGCTTGTATTCAAATCCTGATCCTCCATATTTTAGATTTCCCATTTTGGGAAAATTACTCAACGTCACTGTGTCCCATTCTTTGCACCTATAAAATGCAGAAAACAATAAATCTGTCAAGGGTTGTAAGGATTAAATTGAATGAATTAATAATATATGTCAAATAATGATAGCAGTGTCTGGCAGGTGGTAAGTGATGTAACTTTACAATTATTATTTTAATAGGAAGGGAGTAGTGTATTATGTTGGCTGTTTTGAATATAGATGATCAGTAGAAAAGTGCCATATTTTAGAACACAGTCAGTGTCTTTTTTTTTCCTGCTGTAAGACTAGATTCTTCCCACAAGGTGGAAACTTCTGGTGTTATTGGCAGCCTCATTTCTGTGTTGTCCCCACAAATGCTGAAGGCAGCTAACGTGAAGCCTGCTGTGGCTGCCTACAGCCTGCTGAGACCATGCTCCTGTTTAGGGTTTCAGGCTGAGTCACTCCATGGGAAACATTTCCATTGATATGTGGGAGAGGAGTATAATTTTCTTTCCCACTCTTTATATAAAGTCATCCAAACAGTTGTTACAAGACAGAGAGCTCTCACTCCTGCCGTGTAGAGAATTGAGCTTATCACATTATTAGTTTGCCAGAGCTTCCTGCTGTGGTTTCATGGCAGAGCAAAGGGTTAAGATACTCCAGATCTTTTTATGGAGGACAATATTTTCTATGTAAAAGCTACACGATATTTCCAAGTGATTCATTATCTGCCCACATATTGTCACTTAGGATTAGCTTTTTATTTGCTATATATAAAGCATGTTATATAGCATGCAAATTATTTTTGAAAAATACTGTGTTATTATGGTGGGAACACTTCCAAATTTTCATAAATTTTATACTGTTTATAGCAGCTGGCATTGTTGAGAGTTACAAAATTATGATGAACTTGTTCTTTTCAACAAGGACCAATATGCCTAATGTTTAGACCTAATGTACAATTTCTTCCATGGAGAGAGGCAGGTGGCATGGCTTAGAGGAAGGAGCAAAGGATTTGCAGGTAGACTAATACTTGACAGTGTTGAGCCCCAGCCCCATTTTGTAGTTATTAGTGGTATGACCTTTAGAATATTACATAGACTACTTGTGCCTCAGCTTTTTCACCCAGGAAAGTAGAGTCCACCTCAAAGCATTGTTGTAGGATTTATTGAGACAGTAAGCATCATCATGATAAATAATACATTTTATTGTCTTACTCTACACAATGTGCAAGTGTAGAACACTTATTGTCTTATTCTACACAATGTGCAAGTGTGTTAACTCGTTTAACACAATACACCTTAGAGGGAGGCAGATGATCTCTTTCAGGCAGATTACCTAGCACACAGCCATGGCGTAATAAGTGATGAAGATCAAAACAATAATAATTTATATATGTTTCTTATGAAGATCAATATGTTAATAAATGGGTTGTTAATCATGTTTCCAAAATAGGGAAAGCTGGAATCTGGGATTCAGGTCCTCATATTTCCATCAGCCACAGCCATCTCTCAAAGGTTTTTGCATACAGGACAAAACAAAGAGACAAAGCTGCTCACTAAGGCTTTGGCCTCAATATGTCTTCCTGGTCTCTTATCATAGTCAATTGGATTGGATCATGTGTGAACCTCAATGGAGCTCTACCTAAAGAGAGACAGATTTCAATATTCCTCCTACACTCCCTCCTCCTGTCCCTGGAACCTCCCTCACGCTTTCTTTATTAAAAAAAAAAATGGGGAGAGAAAGACAGATAAGAAGAAAATCATGAAGCAATTGTAATAAAAATATGGCAAAGTTCTTTTCCATTTTAAGTTGCCTTACCCTCCTGAGAAACTGCACCCACTAGCATGATGATCTAATGTGTCTTTGAAATATGTTTTGTGTTTGATCCATACAAGATGGGACAAAGATAATGGAGGGGAGCTGACCTGACCTCTTCCCCTGTGGTTATTTAATTTATTGTTAAGCAAATTTAGATCACATATTAGCCCTCTTTCTAATTTGTCATGATGCATTTAGCTTTTGCTTTTGACCTATGCCATGTGTTAGACTGGCTTTGTGTTGGGAGGCCAAACCACTTAATGATGATTACTCTTGGTAAAATACAAAAGAATGAAGGGCAAAGGGTCATTTAGCACAGTGACTGAGAGAATGCAATTTTATGTTGCCTAAAATGAGGTAGGTTCTAGTGCTGTCACAGACCCCTCTGTTTTCTCACCCATGTCCTAGGATTGCAATGATGATTCAATGTGAAAATGCACGTAAAATACACAGGACTCAATCTGTTATTGTTATGATGAGGATTATGATGGTGACGCCTGAGGTAGTTTAATACCAAAAGAGAACTTTTTAAAGTAATTTTTTTAGGCCTATTCACCTATACTACTTAAGTGAAATGTCTTGACTTTGCCCTGATACTTGATCTGAAACTGGAATCTGCAACTCTATTTTGGATAATACATGTCTCTCATTTCCGACCCTGTTTCTTCTGATTCACATTGATTAACTCAGCAGTTCCTGGCTGTGACCCAGATTTTATTTCTGGAATGTATGTTGGCTGCATAATCTCTTTTGCCTCATTTCTGTCTCTGTTTTCTATTTGTTGTACTGTTTCAGACTGAATTTCTCCTTGGTAGCTTCTCTTGGTCCATACATGTCTTTAATGTTTTAATACACGAAGCTTGCAATGATAAAAGAAAGTAATAACTATGAGTGTCTAAATTTCTATTATTTTAGTGTTGTAATGGCACATAATTTTCAGTGATTTTTTTTTTTAGATATCTATTTTTTCAAACTTTTCAAACTTTACAAAAAAAAAAGTTTTATTAAGACTCACAGTCAAACAACCTTTAATATTGAAGTTAGGACTTTGAAGTATTGGCCATGGTGGGCCAAATTATGTCATAAAATCTTAGTGGCTTAAAGAAATAGGCACTGGTTTCTTGCTCATATTTTGTTTCCAAATCTGAGTCAGCAAATGGTTAATTTCACTTTGTCCCCACTCAAGTCCCAGTGACTTGGAATAGTCGTCAGCTTCAGAATTTGGCAGGTGCTGTGGTAGAGACAGAGAGCTTGAGAATTGGGTGCTGGCTCCTAAAGCTTCTCCCTGGCAATGATATTCTTAGATTTGTTTTGCCTAAGCAATCCGCATGACTACATCTAATTCTAAGTGAGTAGAGAAATGCATTATTTCTGTCTGCCCAGTGTCAGGGGAGCACCAAAATATTTGGTGAAAACTACTAACTGGCGAGTACACACAAGTAAAATATAATCAACCATTTACTTTGGAAACTTAGGCTTTATGCTTCTGTTTCTCAATGCTTTACGCTCTCATTTCTTTGCCTATAAAATGAGGATGATACCCCCTATCAAAAAATAACAACTGTTATTTTATCACTAATATTAATATGATAAATTTATAACAAAAGTTATCACTAAGAATCATACATATTGAATACATACTTCATCTTTAACTCGGTTATAGATTAAAAGTTGTCACTTGACAAAAGTTTCCTTTGTCATCACCATCCCCATTATAGCAAAAGTGCTATACACACACAAAAATGTGAGTACACAGACTAGAGGAACTTGCTTTTGCTCAGTGATCATTATTCACACAACAATGGTTAGTACCTTTTATTCTTAGGCATTATGTTTGGCTTTGGGTAATACAGAAGTGAATATTGTGGTGCTTTCAGTCAAAGGGTTTAGTCTATTCAGAGACTAATAATAAGGCAGATGATGATAAAGCAATGAAACACATTCTCTGAATGTTACATATATCAGAATGTTTTTTATTGAGATATAGCTACTTATAAGATTGTGTTTTTTTTAATGTATGTTTATTTTTGAGAGAGAAAGAACAGGGGAGGGGCAGAGAGAGAGGGAGACAGTGCAGGGCTTGAACTCACGAACCGTGAGATCATGACCTGAGCCAAAATCGAAGAGTCTGATGCTTAACTGACTGAGACACCCGGGTGCTCCTAAGATTATTTTAATTTTAGGTGTACAGCATAAGGATTTAATATGTATTGTAAAATGATCACGATGATGAGTTTAATTAGCATCTATCACCATACACAGTTACATTTTTTTCCTTATGGTGAGAACCTTTAAGATCTAGTCTCTTGGCAACTTTCAAATACACAATACAGTTTTATTAACTATAGTCACCATGTTGCACATTATATTCCAAGGACTTTTTTATCTTATAATTGGAAGTTTGTACCTTTTGACCTCCTTCAGTTATTTCACCAAACTCACATAATCACCCTCCATCTTGGGCAACCATCATTCTGTTTTCATATATTGGTAAGTTTATAGAGTTTTTTATATTCCACATATAAGTGAGATCATACTGCATTTGTCTTCTGTGTCTGACATATTTCACTTAGCATAATACCTCAGAGTCCATGAATGTTGTCACAAATGACAGGATATCCTTTTTCATGGCTGAATACTATTCCATTATATACTTTTGGCACATTTTCTTTATCCATTAATATGTCTATGGATACTTAGGTTGTTTCCATGGCTTGACTATTATAAATAATGCTTCAACAAACATGGGGTGCAAATATCTACTTGAGTTAGGGTTTTCTTTTCCTTTGGATATATTCTCAGAACTGGGATTGCTAGATCATATGGTAGTTCTATGTTTAATTTTTTGAGAAACTCCATGCTCTTTTTCATAATAGTTGTACCAGTTTACATTGCCACCAACAGTGTACAAAGTTTCCATTTTTTCACATCTTTTCCAACACTTAAGTTTTGTCTTTTTGATAATAGCCATTTTCATAGGTGTGAGGTAATATCTCATTCCAGTTTTGATTTGCATTTCTCTGATGATTAGTGATGTTGAACACCTTTTTATGTATGTATTGGTACATGATCTGCAAATATGCCTCTTTCTCACATACAATGGGAATTTTAGTCTGATACCTCTCCTTTGTACTCTGGGGTTAAGTCATTAAGAATGAATTCAATTTGCTATGGACCTGTGGAACCTGCAGACATAAGTCCTACTGGCCCCCAGAGCCAGACAGTCAAGGGATGCATCCTCTAGGCAGCAGCTACAGAAGCCTGGTACCAGTTGTGTGTACAAGTTCCTTTCTAATAGATACAAACAACTTGGAGTGAGGCAGAGGGAGAGTGCTAGCTTCCCTACCTCTGGGGAGTATTGCATTTGGCCCCTTAGATGTGTGTTAAGTTAGAAGGTTGTCTCTTGGGCCACAGCTTTTCCTTTTCTTCCAGTTTTATTGAGAAATAATTGATATACATCACTGTATCAGTTAAAAGCATACAGTGTGATGGTTTGATTTATATATATTGTGAAATGATTACCATAATAGGTTTAGCTAGCATCCATCTTCTCCTACAGATAAAATGAAACAAAAGAAAGGAAAAAAGAGAAAAAATGTGCTTTTTGTGATGACAACTTTTAGGATTAACTCTTTTAACAGCATTCTTATGTATCATATAGCAGTCATCATGTTATACATTATATCCCTAGTATTTATGTATCATAAAAGGGGAAAATTGTATCTTTTGGTCACTTTCTTCCAGCTCCCCCTCCCATGATCCTTCACCTTTGCTAACTAGAAGTCTTATCTCTTTTTCTATGGTTTTTGCTTTTGTTTGTTTGTTTTAGATGCCACGTATAAATGGGATCATATGGTATTTGTCTTTATTTATTTCACTTAGCATAATGCCTTCATATCCATCCATATTGTCACAAATGGATTTACTCATTTTCAATGGTCGAATAACATCACCACACACACACACACACACACACACACACAACTTATTTATCCAATCATCCATCAGTGGACACTTAGGTTGTTTCCATGTCTTGGCTATTGTAAATAATGCTGCTGTAAACATGGGGGTGCACATATCTTTTTGAGTTAGGGTTTTCATTTCCTTTGGTTATATTCCTAGAAGTGGAATTGCTGGATTATATGGTAGTTCTGTTTTCCATTTTATGAGGATCCTCCATACTGTTTTCCATAGTGGCGTCACCATTTTATAAACCCACCAACAGTATACAAGGTTTCCTTTTTCTTCACATCCACACCAACACTTGTTAATCCTTGCCTTTTTGATGGTGGCTATTCTAACAGGGATGAGATGATATTTCATTGTGATTTTAATTTCCATTTTCTTAATGACTAGTGATGGTTAGCATTTTCTCATGTACTTATTGTAATTGATATTTTTTTGGAGAAATGCCAATTCATGTCCTTCACCCACTTTTAAGTTGGGTTATTTGTGCTTTGGTATTGAGTTGTTCTGAGTTCCTTACATATTTTGGATATTAACACCTTCTCAGATAAGTGGTTTGAAAATATTTTTCCTCATCCCATTAGTTGTTTTTTTTTTTCACTTTGTTGATGGTTTATTTTTCTATGCAGAGCTTGATTAGTTTGATGTAGTCCCACTTGTTTATTTTTTTTTTATTTTGTTGTTTGTGCTTTAGGACTCATATCTAAAAATCTTGACAAGACCCATGTCAGGTAGCTTTATTTTCCTATGTTTTCTTCTAGAAGTTGCATGCCTTCAGTTCTTACATGTAAGTCCTTTTGTATTAATTTTTGTGACTGCTGTTGATATGGGCCCAGTTTCATTTTTTTTTTTACATGTGAATATCCAATTATCCCAGCATTATTTATTGAAAATACTGTCTTTTCTACATTGAGTGGCCTTGGCTTCTTTGTCAAATATATTAGTTAACTATATACATATATATTGGGTTTACATTTGGACTCTTGATACTGTTCCATCTGCTTTTACATCATTACCATGTTGTTTTGATAGTATAACTTGATAGTATAGCTCAAAATCAGGAATTCTGATACCTCCTGTTTTGTCTCAGGTTTCTTTGGCTATTCAGCATCTTTATGGTTCCTAATAAATTTTGGGAGTGTTTTTCTACTTCTATAAAAAATGTCATTGGCGTTGCATTGAATCTAATATTGCTTTTGGTATTGTTGACAGTTTAACAATAATCTTCCAATCTATAAACACCAGATACATTTATACTTATGTGTGTCTCCTTTGATCTATTTTATCAATATCTTTTAGTTTTCAAAGTAGAGATTGTTTATCTCTTTAGTTAAATTCAATCTTAAGTATTCTGTTGTTTCAATGCTATTGTAAATGGTATCAATTTCCTTATTCTTTTTTTTGAAATTGTTTTAATGTTTATTCATTTTTGAGAGAGAGAGTGAACAGGGGAGGAGCAGAGAGAGAGACACACACAGAATCCGAAGCAGGCTCCAGGCTCTGAGCTGTCAGTGCGGAGCCCCACACGGGGGCTCGAACTCACAAGCCGGGAGATCATGACCTGTGTTGAAGTCAGATGCTTAACCAACTGAGCCACCCAGGCGCCCCATCAGTTTCCTTATTCTTTTTCAGAAAAATTATTGTTATTAAGCCATAGCTTTTAAGATAAGCACATCGGCTTTTCTCATGGAAAGACTGAATGCTTTAGTCTGTTGCCTCTGAGCTATACCTGGGGCTTAGCCTCAGTGAGTCCAGGTGAGTACGTTAAGAACTGTTTCTCAGTTCACTATAGCCTGTTTCCTGGACATAAGCCCTGTTGGTTTTCAAAGCTCAATGTTTTGGGATCCATTTCTCAGGTGGAGGTAGTTAGAGTTGGGGAACTAGATGTGGGAGTCAACCCCTTTGCTTCTCAGGATGAAGCTAACAGTAATAAGTTTCCTTCTGATTCTGTGGCACTCTGGTGGGGGTGGAGTTTATGGTGATAGTGTGTGTCAGTTCCTTCTACCTGTTTCAATGTGGATTTTCTCATTTGCCTGATGTGTAGAAGTCACTGAAGTTTATGGACTTCTTTCATATGGAATTGTTCTATATGTAACTGTACATTTCTTGTGTCCATGGGTGGAGGTGAATTCAGGAGCCTCTTGGCATTGCCATCTTGAATCAAAATCTATGCAAGACACTTGGAGAGCTTTTAATTCTTCACGTAGATAGGAGTTGAGGGGGGAATGGGATTTTAATTTTAATTGAAATTATTGGATAAGAATAAGAGAAGTAGGGAAAATCTAAGCAGTTATCAAAGCATGTGCTGACACATAATATACTGTGACACATTAGGGACAGTTGGAAGTGTGTGTCGATGTATGTACACATTTGTGTAGGAGTATGTATGATGTGTGCACATTTGCATGCATATAAGCACTGAAGATAGGCTGATCAGCAATAGTAATAAAATATGGGTACATGAATGCTATTAATAAAAGATTGTCTATCAACATATACTCATCGGGAGACATGGAAGATACTAGTAGGAGGGATAGTGAAATGAAAAGATTATAATTTTTGAAAGAAGTATGTGTAGAATCACTTTGATTAAGGGAGACTACAAAAAAATATTTTTCTAGTTCAAGTTGTTGAATACTCAGGGTTAAATGAAGTTAAAGGTATTGTTAACAGAGAGGTAATTATTTATTAGAGAGTATCTAGAGGTAGAATAAACCAGATGTAATCACCATTAAGATATGAGGGCTAAGGAAGGAGGATGGTATACTCCAGCTTGAGTCAATGTGCTTTACTTAACCCAGGAAAGGAATACAAACAAACAAATTAATGCATTAATGACAGGTATAGAGAGAACTGATTTGATTTTGGACATAGTGAACCATAGTTTTGTATCCATGTTGTGATTGAAAATATGAATTAGATTCTTGGGCATACAGATCTGGAGCTCCCAAGAAATAAATCAGAACTGGATTTATATATAGAATCAGTGTGCTTTTGCATTGTGGGTGATAATCAAATCATGAGAATAGATTAGATGACCCATTGGGAGAAAATTGAACAAGAAGATGGAGATGGAATACTAGAGATCATTGTGTTTATAAGACATTTAAGATAAGATATCCATGAAAGCAATTGGAAAATAGTACCTAGAAATGAAGGAGGAAATAAGTGAATGACTAGTATTCTACAATCTAAAGAAAAGTGTTTTTAGAAGGTGAGATGTAACTTAATAACCAAAATGTACCCAGAGTTTTCATCATTTAGTGTCGCTGGTGATTTTAATGAAAATTCTTTTTTGCTTAGAATAGTAGATGCAGTGAGATGAGTGGAAAAGAAAGGCAGAGAGAATACATACACACTATTTTTTTTATAGTATCTTAGCCATGAAAAGAAAGAGAAAAATAATTATAGCTGAAATGAATACAGTAAAAAGAAGAAATTTGTTTTACATAGGAGAAAAGACAAGTTCATAGGTGCAAAAAAGGCATCATATAAAAGGAATAACTTGTGGTGGAAGCTTCTTAGCCTATGGCCAAATCTTAATTTTTGTTTTGGTTTTATTCAATTTTCTCAAGTTCATTTCTGTTTATTTTTTTAACATATTAGTTTTAGCCTTTAGCAAGTTACATAATCTTTCTAAACTTTAATTTTCTCAGCTGTGTAATTAAGAAAATACTAAAGCCTATCTCACAAGATCGCTGTAAGACTCAAATAAAATAATGTGTGGAAATGCTTTGTAAACTGCAAACCACCATATGTAAGTTAATTACCACTTTCATTGTAGTTACCATTAGAATGTTCTGAGTTATCTTTATACTATTTCTTTTCTTTTTCTGCAAGACAGTCTCTGTTTCTCCCAAATACACATTTATAATTTCATTATTTATTGAATTTTATCAGTTGATTCTATGGGATTATGTGAAAAATACCCACCTGCTCATTGTGACTTAATTTTTCATTTTAACCTCTTAGATCACAGTTTGTCTTCAAATCCTTCAGTCTCTTGCAAAGACTTTCCCAGGCATCTTCAGGAGCAAGGAATATTTTCTCATACCAAAAACTGTATTTTGTGGGGAGGAAAATTGTCAATATTGTGGTAGGTCTGAGAATTTACCCCACTCACAATTTAACAATTTAGCTTGCCACAGATTTATGATGCTGGAAGACGCAATACTCCTGGATCATAGGAAAAGGGCATTACTAACCATGTCACAGCAAACAGCATGCACTTCCTGTTCTATGTCCCCCAAGGGTTTTCACTACAAAATATCTGTGAAGTGATGGTCTGGAATCAAAGTAGTCTGTACCTCTGTTTGTAAGACCTACAGAAAACTGAAAGAAACATTGCAAATTATCCCCCAGTAAACATAAGCTTATAATAGTCATTACCACCATAGTCAGTATTCCAGAGGTTGATGAAAACACGTTTCCTATCTGGTTGCCTTTCAGTCCCTATGAGTCTCTTTGTCTTGGTTTCTGACCCTTTTTCTTTCCCTTCACTCTGCTTCTGGGTTTTCAGATTCATCCTATCAGAGCCCTACATTTTATTTATTTATTTATTTATTTATCTATTTATTTAATTAATTTTTTAATGTTTATTTATTTTTGAGAGCGGGGTGGGGGGCAGGACGAGCGGTGACCCAGAATCTGCAGCAAGCTCCAGGCTCTGAGCTGTCAGCACAGAGACTGACATGGGGCTTGAACTCACAAAGCATGAGATCATGAGCTGAGGTGAAGTCAGATGCTTAACCATCTGAGCCACCCAGATGTCCCTAGCGCCCTACATTTTAAAGGTGTCTTTCTCTCTCAAAAATAAATAAAAATTTTAAAAAATTAAAATAAATAAATAAATAAATAAATAAATAAATAAATAAATAAAATGTAGGACACTGATAGGATGAATCTGAAAACCTAGAAGCAGAGTGAAGGCAAAGAAGGAAGGTTGAGAGAAATCAGAGGTTATGAAGATCCAGGAAAAAACATAGAAATAGTTAAGATGTTGGTGGACATTTTGGATGGTTTGAATGGGAACTTTCAATCTTTCACTTTTATGAGTACTCTTTTCCCCATGGTCTGAATGTACAAAGTGGCCCCGGGCTGGCTACTGTGTGGAGCCCTTGAAGTTGCCAGAAGAGAATGAGGAGGTCAGAAAAATGGTGCATATGGACCCAGCACTTGTAACCAGACTAATGTTGCAATTCCATCTGTTTTAGGTATTGACCTGTTTTTTTATCTGATACAGGATTGACGAATTGGCATCTTATTCTTTCCTTTCTAGGAAATTGTGGACAGTAATGTCCAGAGATTGACTAAATAATAATAGTGCTGCACATTCCCCCAGACTGCACTAGTAGCAATAGGTAGGGTGTCTTTTTGAGGAAAATCCCATAGCTCCCACTACTCATAAAAGTGAGGATTGGAAGTTCCTTCCAAAATGTCCACCAACATCTTAACTTTCAGTCAGATACATTTCCTTGAGTTGGTAGAGGACCCTTGTATCTTCAGGTATTTCTGATTTTTTTCCTTGTTCTCCATAACCTCTGATTTCTCTTGACCCTCCTTGAGTTAATCGAAACCATAGGGATTTTCAGACATTTTAGGAAGATTGATGGCTGGCAGAACTTGGTCACATATTTGGGCCACATATTTCTCCTATCAGGTCTTTGACTGTGTACTGACCATCTTTTCCTAAGACCTCCTCTCTAGCATCTTGTGTAAAAACTTTCTAGTGCATCACAAAATTACCTATATTTTATCTTCTTTCCTCTAAGTGGTGAAGAAATTAGCATATATCTCTTGATACTTCCAAACCTAATGCAGATTTACTTTCTAAACTAATAGCACAGAGCTCAACAGAGGAACTGCAACTTTATCTACATTTATTCAGATTTTCCTCCATAAGCCACCTCAAAGATGACATTCTAACTTCCTTATGTTTTGCTTATATTTCAGTTTATTTTTCTGTTGTATAACTATGACTTATTTTTTTTTTTTAAAATAATGTTTATTTATTTTTGAAATAGAGAGACAGAGCAAGAGCAGGGGAGTGGGCAGAGAGAGACGGAGACACAGAATCTAAAGCAGGCTCCAGGCTCTGAACTGTCACCATACAGCCTGACACGGGGCTCAAACTCACAAGCTGTGAGATCATGACCTGAGCCGAAGTCGTATGCCCAACTGACTGAGCCACCCAGGTGCCCCAACTATGACTTCTTCAGTGGACAGTTCAAAGTTTCTTTCTCTGGAAATGTCCTAAGTATTTTGAGATTTATTGTCTAGAGATATCTTGCGGAAGCTGTGTAACTTATCTGTTATTGTCCATACAGGGTCTCTGTGTGAATGGCTGAGATGTGAAGTAGATGTCCTTAGCTATACCGTATTCCTCATGGGTCTTTATTCTCCATAAGGATCCTAATTTTCTTTCTAAATATTGTATAATAAATAGGGAATAAGTCATTCTATTGCAGGCTCTTTTACCCAGGATTTCCTTCAGGAAATTTCTTTGAGAGATCATCTTGATAAAGATACATAATATAGCTTGGTCCTGACTTTGGAGTTGAAACAATTTTCTCAAAGCTTGTCTTTCTTCAGCATGTTTACTACAGAGTCCATGTGTCTATTGTATCAGTGTCTCTCTTTCAAAATGATCTGTCCCTCTCTACTATCAGTTTAAAAGCTATTGTAGAAGCTTCTGGAATTTGCTATGATACGCTTGTATTTAGATGTGGCCATTCCACGAGTCAAAAATCCTAGGCAGCACCTTCTCTGACTGTTCCCATGCTAATACTCCATAGTGTTTTAAAGGGTGTTCAAATGCAGTCTGTCTTTCACACCAGATGTAATACTATGAGTTGCTGATAAAAAACATACATAGAGTTTAAAGCAAAACATTTGTTCATTTGTTCTATGCCTTTTTTTTCCCTCCTGTTTCCCTTTCTCTTTCTTTTTGTAGCCCTTTGTAGTGTCCTGGCCCCATCCTGCCTGAGTTCTACAAGGTCAGAGCTCATAAGACCATTATTTTGGTATCCTGTGTAGTCTAGGTCACCTGTTATTCATGGCTTCATCCCATGAGGGCAAAAGATATCTCATTGAAGAATTTGGGTCCCTTTTAGAGTGTTCAGAGTGATGTACTTTAAGGCAAGCTAAGTGTTTGCATGTTGGTATTTATTATCTCTCAGAACATATCTTGAATGTCAAATATAGTATAATATCTAACACATAAGGATCTTGTCATGAATTTATTACAGCTCATGTTTTCAAAGTATCTGTGCCTTAACTATATTGATATATTTAATAATAGCAACCCTATAATGCCAGCAATTATTATTATTGTTATTTTACAGATGAGGAAACTGAAGCCCAGACAATTTAAATTAACTTACATAAGATTATAGAGATATTAAATTATAGAGCCATAGTTCAAATCAGGTGCACTGTGTCTATAGTCTATGCATTTAATTACTGCTTTACTGACTTTTTGTTATCCCTTGGGTGATCATTAGCTTAAAAACAAAGCATAAGCCAGCAGAATTGTTTCCCAACAGTAATGAGAATAGTAAGGAGAAAATGAATAAAGGGACCAGGAAACTCCATTTTGCTACAAGTTCAAGTCATTCATAAAGGATATAAATGTTTTCTATGACTCAGACAAACTATAAAGCATGATATTTCTTGGAAGCTGCTGGGCTGAAAAATTGATGATTTCTAGTATATCCTTTAAGGTAGTTTTGAGATAGTTCTGATGGGCAGGCAGTTGAGAGTCACTTTGAGAGAGCAGTGACTCATGAGAAAATCAGAGATTAAACGGGCAGAAGCTTTGATGAAGAGATACATTTCTTCCAGCCAGAATCCATTTCCAGGCTTTAGTAGGAAGAAGCATGATGAGGTCAGCCAAGTTGTTGGAGTAAGCATTTAAGGCTTGTCTCATTTTTACTGCAAGTTTAACACTGCTGCTCTGGGTAGGCCCTGAGCAGCGTAGGCAAAATCAAATAGGCTGCCTCAGGGCAGGCAGCAGCAGTAACAAGAAATGTTGAAGGTATGATGCAATAAGTGGGCAAAAGGAAGTGTGCACTTGGAGACTTAATGCAACTGTTAAAACTGAAATGAATTACTCAGAAAGCCCAAGATGCCTCTGATTTTATGTTTCATTTAGTTCTCTACCTCACACTATGTCCTTTGTTGATAAAACATAGAGGTAAGAGTTCAGTTATGTTTTTGTTTTCAATAGGTAAGAATTCAGTTACACTTTTGTTTTGAATAGAGAGTTAATTTTAAGGAAAGGGGGAATTGCCTTGGTCATTTGTTTATATTGTGAACCTTTTTAAAAAATCTTTTTAACGTTTACTTATTTTAGAGAGAGAGCATGTGTGAGTTGGGGAGTGTTGTAAACTCTGGGTCTTAGGTTTTCTCTTGTCTAGCAAAAGAGTGGGATGCAGGATTGAAAGCGAAAGATGGCTCATGTCCAGGAAAAGGCAAGAGCCCCGAATAAGTGTCCTTGCCCCATTTTTATTAGGATCAGAAGGCTAACAAACATGGCAATGGAAGTGCACAGAGAGACAATGAATCTGTGAACATTAACTTGTGGATGTGAGGAAAAGGGTTCTTGAAGATACTTATGGTTAGGGGTTTGGGTTAATACAAAACAAAATCTGCACTCCGGGCAGTCCAGAGGAAGGTTGTTTATAGCGGACATGAGGCAGCACCTCTGTTTATCATAGCCAGCCTAGGGGATGAGACAGATAAGGGAAATAACCTCAGGGTTGACAAGGCACATTTTCTTTTGTTAACCATCTCCACTCTGGGATGCTTTGCCTGCAGTTCAGTGGTCTATAGTCCAATTCACCAATTTACCAAACCTGGCACTATTCTCCTGTGAAAGCAGCTTTCTGCTACAGTACTAAATTTTTGGGCGCTTTCACCCTGAATATCTAGGCTTGTTTGTTTCATATACCTATGTATTGGGCACCTTTGCACCATTTCTGTTTCAGGTCTTTGCCTGTCTCTATTTTGGGGGCTCTGCACCCCCTCTCTATTTTGGGGTGCCTTTGCACCTCCTTCCATTTCTGGCACCTTTGTGCCTCCCTATTCTCGGGGTGCCTTTGCACCCCCCTATTCTTGGGGTGCCAATCCGGTTTACCCAAACTCAGGTGTGAGCATTTTATGACTTTGTATTTCTTTATGCCTTGTCAACCCATTGGTGTAAGCCTGCGGATTCCTAAGCTTATCCCCCAGAGGGGAGTAGCAGAGAGGGGGAGACAGAAGATCCAAAGCAGACTCTGCACTGAAAACAGCACAGTGCAGGGCTTTAGTTCAGGAACCATGAGATCATGACCTGAGCTCAAGTCAGATGCTTATCTGACTGAGCCACCCAGGAGCCCTGTGAACCTTTTAAAATATATTTTTTGGGGGCACCTGGGTGGCTCAGTCAATTAAGCATCCAACTTTGTCTCAGGTCACAATCTCACAGTTTGTGGGTTCAAGCCCCACGTCGGGCTTTGTGCTGACAGCAAACAGCCTGGAGCCTGCTTCACATTCTGTGTCTCCCCCTTTTTCTACCCTTACCCCGCTCATGGTCTCTCTCTCTCTCTCTCTCTCTCTCTCTCTCTCTCTCTCAAAAATAAATAAACATTAAATAATTTAAAGTAAATGAAATACAATATGTTTTCAGAAAATCGTGGCATCTCCTTTTTAGCTACTAGCCAGCTAAACAGCTTAGTCCACCTGAAATTCAATCTTGCTGTAGAGAGGAACTCCTCAGTTCAAGCCTGTTGTGTACCACACCTTTCACAGCGTTTAGGAACACATACTGAACAAGAGTAAAAGGAATGCTCTTTAGTATCTCTGCCTACTGGTACACAATTTTGTCTCTAATTTAGACTCAACATGCTGTTTCTGTTGGGCCATTTATTATGAGAATCGAAAAGTGTAAAATTCTATAACTTTATAATTAATAAAAATAGACTGTTAAATGATGTTTTATTTACCTTTCTAATATGATCTTTAGTGACAAAGATGAGGCCAGTTTATAAAAGGGTAATTGTAAATGAAAACTCAGTATGTCTTCTAATCTCTGATGCAGCTCACTTTGGTTGTGACACAACGAACCATATACAATCATGTACAAAAATTTCTCCAAGTTGAGGCCAATTAAGGAACTTTTGAGAATTTTAATTTTCAGCTATATAATGTAACGTAGCTTTCTGAGTTCTGAACAGTAATACAGATACTTTGCTACTAATTTCCTTCTCCAGAGTGACTAAATTTGATGCACCTCTCACTCTCTCATTCTCAATTTGTATCTTTCTTCATTCTTTTTCTCTATTTCCCTCTATAAAACATTCTCTTTCCTTTCTTTATTATAATCCATATCCTGACTGGCATAAACAAAATACACTCTTTAACATAAAAACTGTTTATATATTGCCATTTGTTGACAGAGGGACACAAAAACAATGAGGAAAACATTATGTATCTAAAGGAAAAGTCGATGGTGATACAGGTTGTTTTAATATAGGTTGATGAGTAAGGCCAATTAAAGAAATTAAATTTTATTTTTAGAAGCCATATGTATTCATTGCAGGTAATCTGCAAAATGTGGAGAAGCTGGAAAAAAATTAATACTCTTAGTTTCACTTGCTTTTTGTTTGTTAATCATAATTTTATTGTGTTAACAAAAATTTACCTGCGTAAATTTAAAGATCAAATTGGCTTTATTTAGCAATTCATAAATTGGGAAGTATCCCATCTAGCAAATAGGAAGGACCTCCATGGAATCTAAAAAATAAAGATTTTTATGTCAAGAAGGGGGCAGTAAAAGGAAATCATTAGGAAAGAATGTAATATTTCAGGTAAGTTCTCCCTCCTAAGGGAAATTGAAGGGTTTATCTGGCAGATTATCTCACTAGTGCTAATCAGGTTGACTGGTTAAAGGTTACATACCTTGGGGGTTTAAACTGCAGTTAGGTTAGGTATTAAGTCTTGATTTGTCAATAAGATGGTTAGCACAAGTGACTCCATTTTGGGCCTCCTTGCCTCCTTTTAACAATTGTTTTGCTATTCAAGTGATTTTGGTGAGAGTTGTTTGAAGGGTAATTACTTTTTAAACATTGTGGATTTTTTTCTTAGTTTAAATATAATCGTATGTTTACGGCAGAGATACATTTTAAAATCTGACTTTATAAAGCATAGTCAACTTTAAGTTCTCTTAGTTGAAGTTAACGAAAATATACAATCTATGTCCTTGTTTCTTGTTTTTACTTTTAATAAGATACTATAATAACCATGTTTCCCTCCCAAAGGCTAATTTTTGAGAAAGCAAAAAGGTCCTATATCTAGTATACCACAGACATAAATTTCTAAAATTGAGAAAATATTTTAAATATCTGCTCACTTTAGGAATAAAAAGTAGCAATTGAAAACACAAGACATAAGAATTAATTAAAAATTATGTTATAACTTATCTACATATATTAATACTCTACCTGTTAATTGAGTCATTTTGTCTCTTACCTGTTTTAATTTTAGTTGGTACTTAGATTCCTCAATTACGGTTTTTTGACAATTTTTTGACTTAGTTTTGTTTTAATGTTTATTCATTTAGTTTGAGAGAGAAAGAATGTGATCAGGGGAGAGGGGCAGAGAGAGAGAGAGAGAGAGAGAGAGAGAGAATCCTAAGCAGGATCTGTACCGTCAGCACAGTGCCCTTGGTGGGGCTCAAAATCATGAACAATGGCATCATGACCTGAGTTGAAATCAAGAGTCAGATGCTTAACTGTCTGAGCCACCCAGACGCCTCTACTTAGTGTCCTTCTAATGTGAAAAGATACCTTGGGCTTTCTATAATTGTATGATATGAAAAAATTACATATAAATTTAATTCTTAAATTATAAAATCTATTGTTCAGAATAAAAAATATATAAACTGACTGAAATCTGTGGTGAATTCAATTGAAAATAGATGACATCATCCAACTGTGCCTAAGAAACTGAGTTGAGAAATATTATAGTTGAAGACATCCCTAATTCTTGACAAGAAAGAAAAATTTTCCCAGAAATAGATATTTATAATATGAAGTTCAAATCTTTAATATGTGGTTTTGTGCTTGTTAGAACAGTTGTGCAAGGATTGCTTTTATCTGTTATTTGGCAGTATTTTTGTTTTGTTTTGTCTTGTTTTGTTTTTTCTCATGAGCTCACTAACTTGCTTGTTCGTTGATATCAAAGACTTCTCCCATTCTGTAGTTTCTTACCTACTTTACTCTGAAGGGGAGCAGAATTTGCCACCCAAAATATGCCTCTTTGGTGTAAGAATTATCTTGAGCTAGTTATTTTTGAAAAACTGAATACACAGGAGAAATTCTAAAAACTGAGTAAAAGTTGCCCTTTTGTAAAGGACATTTCATTCATAAGAGAAATCTCCATTTGTAAGTGTGTCTCCTCCTCTATATCTGGAAGGGGAGGATGACCAAATCTCTAGAAACTCTTAACTGTGGAGAAGGCATTGAACGTAAATCTGTGTAATAACCATCCCCTTGTTTACTATGCGTTTCCTGGTAACCTCTCAACATTGGCCTCCCCCACTACATCTTTCTTTTGTCCCCAACTGGAAATGGTATGTAAGGTGGTGGCTTGGGTCATTTTGGAGAGTTAATCAGTTTTCTTGGGTGTCTCATGTATACAGGAGGTATATTAAACTTCCTTGTTTTTTCTTGTTAATCTCTCCCTTATTCTAGAACCTGGAAAGATAGAGGTAAAACTATTTTTCCTCCTTTACAACTCTTTTTATCAACCTACAAATCACCCTAGAATTGTCCATTCTATAAGAACTTTACTAAACATCTCTACATACTGTTCCATCTATCTGCCTTGAGTTTTACCATAATCAATTTGGAAACCTAAGGTTTTCATGGTCAGTATTCATTGTTTATTTTACCTGAACTCTCAAATTAATTCATTTGCATATTCAGTCATTTCTTCCTAAAGCCCACATGTCTCTTGCTTCCAGATCTGTAATTTCCTCTTTTTTGACTACCTCTGGAGTGTCCTTCTCAATCTCCTTTGTAGATTTTTCTTCTAAACCTGACCTCTAAATGTTTGCTGCTTTCAAGATTATGTTTCCTTCTAAAACTCAACTTTCATTCTTTTGTAATGATCTGTTTGAAGGCTTTAAATACCATGTATGTGACAATGACTTCCAAATGTATATTTCTAACCCAGTTCTCTTCTGTCAACTTTAGCTCTAAATATGCAATTCTCTAGTTGACATCTTCAATTGGATTCTCATTGACATTTCACATTTGACAGATCCAAAACTGAATTCTTGATTCCCTTCTGCTCCATCCAAATAAAATCAAAATTAAAACACAACTCTAACCCTCCTTTAGATTATGCATGTTGAATTTGTGCTATTATCATTCTATAACTTTGGAAGAAAAGTTAATACTCAAACTTGATATTCATCTTTCCCTCTCTCTCAACATATAAACTGTCAGCAAGTCAACCTCTAAGATAATTTCTCCATTTCTCTTGATTATGTTTCTTTCACTGTAAACCCAAACACCAATGTTTCTCTCCCAGATTACCATGGTACTCTTCTTCTTGGCTTTCCTGCATCCCCCCCAAATCCCTCTCCAAAATATTCTCTATGGAGAAGCCAGAGAAGTCTTTGGAAAATATAAATCCATCTATGCCATTCTCCTGCATAAAACTATGAAATGATACCCAATTGTACATTGAGTAAGATCCAGATTCCTTACTATTCAGTCTACGACTTGTATGAGCAGACTCTCATCTGATGTACTAAACCATCTGACACCACTCTCTTTTGCCCACTATGCTCAGCCACACTGTACTGTCATATGGTCTTCTTTTTGGGGATGTACTTCCCTTTGAATTTTTTTTCCAAGTGTGCTTCCTTTTTATCTTTCTGTTCTCAGTCTAAATGTCAACCACTCTATGAGGCCTCCTCTGGTCACTTGAAATTCTTCCTCCTTGATATTATCAACCCTGTTCATCTCCTGTTTCACAGTTAATGTGATTTGGGTTTATTCATTTGGTGTTGTTGCTGTTGTTTAAATTTTTTAAAAACTTTTTTTTTTTTTTAGTTTTTAAGTAGGCTCCACAACCAACATGGGGCTTAAACTCATTATCTACCAGCTGATAATAATTTTTTAATTATTTGTTTTTATCATTTCTAGTTTCTAAAGGTAGTTTACTTATTCACAAATATATATCCACATTGTAAACGTAGTATTTAGCACGCAGTGGATACTCAATAACTATGGATCTAATAAGTCAGTAAAACTTAAAGCAAATAAGGAAAATGGCCCTAGCCTATGTATATAGAAAGTGACATGGTAAGGTTTTCAAAGAGGCTTTAATACAAAAATGAACTTTTCTGACTTCAAGATTTCACTCTTCCTACTAATGGATATGTTACTAATTTAGATATGAGTAGCTTTTTTTTCTTTAATGTAATTAATTGTAGAGCAGAGACAAAGACTTTTCTGGAATCTGGTTGAACCTGTTCACAGAAAGGATAGAGAGCTCTAAGATTGTAAATACCTAAGATGTTTCTCAAAAGCCTGGTCTGAGATTGTAACTATGGATTTGGGTCAGAAAGTATTCAATGGACCCCCTGTAGTTCTCTAGATATAGCTTGATTTAAGTACAGAGACACACTTTGCTCCAGTTTTCAAAGTTCTAGCTCTGAGAGAAATCTCTGTGATAATTTTAGGTTAACTCTGTTAGAGTTTCTTGCCTTAAACCCAATAGAAAAGTATTATCATGGAAAGAACACTATATCCTCCATAACATTTCAGATATAATCCACTCACATTATCCCCTCTCCAATTATCCATCCAGTGATCAATTATAATTGCATTAAGAACATTTGCTTCTTTTTGTGCTTATCTTTGTTAAATTAAAACAGTATGGCTTTCAGTAAGCTTATTTCATATAATACTTTAGTTAATTGGAAACCGTAAATGATAAACACCATTTCATAATTATATGTGCAGTTAAAAATTTTTGAAATGCATTAAAATACCCAACCCAAGGAAATTTTTTCAAGTGTTATAATATCAGGCACTGCAAAACACCAATGCCAAGTTTTTTTTTTTTTTTTCTTTTTATGATGATTTTTTTTAGTGCTTGCTTAAGTAGATTATAGAAACAGCAACTATATGTTGAAATAAAGCATGGTATAAACATTTGGAAAACAATGAAATACTACTATATGTTAATGCTATATAAAGCAAAAATTACCTACATATTATTGTAGTAAAAGAGTAGGATTTTCTACATGATGTTTAAAAACAAGGGGGCACAGTTAAATTGGATTTAGGCAATTTTTTGTTGATGCAGAATCTCTATTGTTTACATAGCAGGTCACCAAGCATTTCTTAAAGCATAGAGAATCATCAGATGATTGATGATTGATTGTAACTAGGTAATTCCTTCAATGAGTTGATATCAGGCAATGTATGGAAAGAATGAAAACAAAGGTGACTTCTTGCTATATTCTTTCTACCTTCTCTTTTTTAATGAGTCTCTCTTCCCCACAAGATCCCAAACACATGGATGAGGAGAGAAGGTATTATAAAGATTTTTCTGAATATATGAACCTATACTGATCTCTAACTTTTTAGAATTTATTATATTCATTCATTATATTATTCATTTGACTCTTCATTTAGTTTTATGACTTAAATTAGTATGTTTATTTTGTGCATGTTTTTTAACTCATAAAGTGTATGATATACTAACCAGTATATCAGTATATCAGTATCTTAACCAGAACATGGGTTTAGAGGGATGCCTGTGTGGTTCCATTGGTTATGCATTTGACTCTTGATTTGGACTCAGCTCATGATCTCATGGTCATGAGATTGACCCTGAGTCCAGTGTTGGGCTCTGCACCAGGCAAGGAGCCTACATAAGATTCTCTCTCTCCCTCTCCCTCTGCTCCTCCCCTGCTCATGCCTGTGCACTCCTTCTCTCTTGAAAGAAAGAAAAAAGAAAGAAAGAAAGAAAGAAAGAAAGAAAGAAAGAAAGAAAGAAAGAGAAAGAAAGAAAGAGAACGAACGAACATGGGTTTAGAATTAAACTGCCTAGGTTTGAATTTGGATTCCACAAACGATGCAACTATGGGCAAGTTATTTCACCTCTGTGCAATGTAGAATCTGTAGAATATGCAGAATAATTACAGTATGTATGCTATAGGGATACAATGCTAGTAATTATGATTATTGTTGCCATTTGATTTTCCCTTTCCCCCAAAACAGGTTGGAACTACTGGGGAAGCCCTGTGCCTTTCCTTGGAAGTGTTTTCTGTGTTCTGTGCTGCAAAGCCAAACACTAAACCCAAGTTGCACTTTGGACAGCACCAGCTCTATTCAGTGGGCTGAGAATGCAGAAGCAGGAACTAAGTTCACAAATCCACTTCTCTGGGGTGTATCTCAAGAAGGGTCTTATGGGCTGGGGCAAAAATGGGAGAAATATGCATGAGTTTTTTCTGAATGAGTAGGTTTTTTCTAAGAATATGGTTGCCACCTCCTCTTTCTCCTTCCATGACTTTGGTTGGAACTGTTACAGTGTTGGCAGGTATGTCATCTGGCATCCTGATGTATTATAACCAGCCTATAATCAGATTTGGGGTTCTTCTATGGTCAAATCTGTTGCCATAGTCTAATTAGCTATGACTGGGTTTTTCCAGTCTCCTGCTGCCATCTTGGATCCAAACAGTTATGGCTAGTTCTTGTTTTGCCTGTAACTGAGAAGAAAAAAAGAGATAGAGCCATCTTCTGCTCAATGGGATGGGATGCAACCTTGGTAACATTACCTATTATTGTTATTGGTCAAGAGAACAATTGATTTATCCAAATGGTATACATCTGACTTAAAGGCAAGGCCTCTATGTCCATTTATCCCTTGGTATTATACACACTAGATTCCCTGTGTGTATTTAAAAAGTGGAATATATTGGGGAAAGTAAATTGAATATGGAAAGTGAATGAATCTGCGGCATGTGGAAATGACTGGGACATAAACTAAGGGAAACCAAGAGGAAGACAAAGTGGACAAAGATTAGCATAAAGGAAAAAACAAGTAGCCTAAAGACTAGATGCAATCAGTTCTTTTAATGTATAATTAAATATTGGTACCTTATATTAATGTTTAAATTGCATCTGAGTTATGCCTATTTTTGTAGTAGGGACTTATGTCTGACTGTGTTTCTCTGAACCTCCTTACAAATACCATCACCTCTAGTTGTTTTCTCTCTCGAATATTACCCTCCATGATATATAGATTTTGAGCATAGACTAACCCAAATACACTTTCCATAACAATTAATATGTTTTAATCATCGTTCTTTCTCCCCACTAGGAAAGTAGAATTAAAAGTTGAATTTCAAACCCTGATTGGTAATATAATTTGGAGGCCATTGTATTCTTTAGTTTTTCTTTTTCTTCTCCAAAGAGCCATTGCCTCTGCTTCTGTCTCCCTTACATTACAGCTATTTTATAGTTCCTTCATGACTTCTGCTTGGAGCCTTACTCAGAAGTTTTCTGACACTGTGGAAAGATGGTAGGAGGTAGAAGGGACAGGGATAATTGCAGTAGTCTAATGGGCTAAGTTTCTCCATGCTGCTGGGGAACATAGCAGGCCACCCTGCCTGCCTATTTATTGCTTTCCTTTTAGGTATGCAGGTTGGAATTCTCATCATAGCCTGCTGGTTCAAGATTGTAGAACCGCATGCATTAGAGGGGGCAGAGTTAAGTGTTTGAATTAATAAAGAATAGAAATTGGACCACCTCTGATTTAGCCATTTTATTTATATTTCTGGAAAACACCTTTAAAAGACTTTCAATAGTGCCATGTAGGAGGAGTGCGACAATGGCCCACTTTCTCTTGATATTTTTGAAACAAATGTTCTTAGTTGTTAAGGGCCCCCCTTCAATGAGCCTGTGGTGGTTTAAGTTTCTTAAGAATCCATGTTCTAATCTTCTGGAACATTGGTATTATCACAGTTTCCTAGCAGAAGTCACGATTTGTATACCTAAGAGAAAATCTGGAGTTTTTCCCAGTTGGTGTCTGGGTTGCTCTCTCGTATATCAGCACATAGTGCAGAAATTCAGAATTAGACTTGGCAGATATAGGAGACGCCTACTGATTTTTTGTTGTCGTTGTTACCAGAGTTGATTCTTGCTATCAGCATCATGCCATAATTTGTGTGCTTCTGGAAGCACATGTACTTTTGTATTATTATATTTCACTGGAAAATGATTAAAATAGACTTTACTTTGTAATATATTATTATTGTCAATATCTGTGGCAGGGATAAGGAAATAGACACTAAGCAGACAATTGGTTTTGACAATATAATCTAAACATTGTGTCATTTGTGCTTATTTTAGATGAAAACATGCATTTCCCTGTTAAGAAGGAGAAATGTATGTTAATTAAAATATCTAACTCTGATTCAGATTCTAAAAATGGGTAAACTACTGCAAAAGCATAGATATTAGATACCTTAAAAAAGAAAGTGTTTCTTAAGCTTTTCAAATTAAAATCCAACGTTTACTCAGTTTTTTATTACTATTTAGCCTCCCTTTGATAAGTTTCACTATAGTTATCCCTTAGAAGCTTTTATGTTTGTATTTCTTTTTTTTTGTTTGATTTAAAATTTTTTTTAATGTTTATTTATTTTTGAGAGAGAGACATGGCATGAGCAGGGGAGGGGCAGAGAGAGAGGGAGACACAGAACCCAAACCAGGCTCCAGGCTCTGAGCTGTCAGCACACAGCCCGACTCTGGCTTGAACTCATGAATCAGGAGATCATGTCCTGAGCAGAAGTCGGACACTTAAGCGGCTGAGCCACCCAGGCGCCCCTTTTGTTTGATTTTTAAAGATATAATGATGTCTGACTAGATTTCATCATTTTCTTTTCACATAAAAGCCAAATTTTGTACCTGGGCTTTTTGTAATTTAATTATTATAGTGGAACCTGACATGTGTTAGTATTATGATTGACAAATTAAAACTTGCAACATTTACCAGACTGTGAGATGCACTATTGGGGGCATATCACTTAAATTATCCCAATGGCATTTAGTCATATATATGTGCATGGTAGATGGAGCCATAAAGCAGTATCATCAGAAGTGAAGGTCATGGTCCCTGTGAGATTGTAATCAAATTACCATAAATTGGAGATGAACTTCATGATATCCTAAGCCATCAGTTATTTCCTGAAAGCTCAAACTGGAACTGGGTCTGAAGTTTAGCAAGGATTTGAAGGAAAATAAAAAGACAAATATTGATGCATGTTATGGGAAAGAGCATCTTATAGACAGAAAACTGTGTCAATAGTCTTTGGGCTTTTAAGTGTTAAGTGTTCCATCAGCAGCATAGAACATAAAAGCAAACTCCCCACCAGGAGTTCACACTTGAATAATATTGGCTTAGTATGTTGGGTACCTATAGGAAGCCATTGCTATTATCAGTGTATGTTGGTTCAGAGTTTTTTGTTTGTTTATTTTTGCTATTCCAGTAAAAGCATTTACAGAAAATGTAGGTGTTATCCTATCATAATAGTAGATACTTATCCACATATGTAATATTGTGCTGTATCCTTTGCCTGTATTACCTCATTTAGTCTTTATGCAAAATAAGTCTTTATGTGAAATAGCATTATTTAGGCAATATTTTAGAGCAATAAAATTAGGATATAGAGTCTTGGCATAGCTCTAACATGCTGTCAGTAGTGGAACCTGTGTGTGTCTGATTCCACAGTCCATGTTCTTTATTCACTTGCTGTTTTGACCACAATTCTTCCTGGTTAACAACAGCTAGAGTCTAATAAAAATGATCAATGACTATTTCAATAACTGCCAACCATCAACAGGGGTATGAGATCAGAAAAACCTGAGGCAAAATGGCAACTTAGTGGAGAATGAAAAGGAACAAAAAGGTAATTTCTAATAAACATGTAGAGGGATTTTGCGGCTATTTTCTACAAGTATACAATATAGGTATCTTCTATCAGCCTACAATGTAAGCCTTTCATATTTAAAATCTACATCTTTCTCCTTCAGTTTAACCTGAGGTTGTATTTTATCCATTCCCTGGTGCCCCATGTCTGGTCCAGGGAATTGTCTTTCACAATATATTCCTAATAGCTTGCTTTCTTTTTGTGATTTTGTAGTCTGTGATTTCATTACCTCTTGTTGTGCTGCTGTTGATAAAAGGAAATAACTAAGGGTTGGGGGGAGGAAAAGTTGAGCCTGCCTAGTGGGTAGTTCATGGGTGTGAAGTCCTCCCTTCCACAACACTAAAGCCAGGGACCAGGTCTCCAAGACACCACTCCGAGAGATGAATATGGCTAGAGGAAGAGAACGATACCTATTTCTCTGTTAGGATCTTGGATTAGACAATGGGCTCGGCACAGTGTCATATACCTACCTAAATAAGAGAAAAACAATCATGTGAAATAAGTGGGTGGAAAAATATGGGCAGACATCTGTTATTTTTTGTCATCACAAGGATAAGTGAGTTTCCCATGGGTTAAGTGAATTCAGTAAAACTGGCCAGGTTTGAACTCTTCCACAAGCATCACACCCTAGAGTGAGGCCTGGAAAGAGGACCTTGGAGCGAGAGGTCCACTAGCTTAGGGTCTAGAAGAGAGGATGAGGAGCCACGTTTCTGGTGTCAAAGGAATGTGCAGTGGGAGGCACTGAATGAAGATTTCATGTCTGCACATGAGACTGCTGGCATTGGCTGCCTGCCCCACAGTGAATAATGATAGCAGCAGTCCTAGTCAGATAAGAAGCCACGATCAAGATGGAAAGAAGGATAGGTGCCTGGGTGGCTCAGTTGGTTAAGTGTCTGACTTCAGGTCAGGTCATGATCTCACGGTTTGTGAGTTCAAGCCCCCTGTTGGGCTCTGTGCTGAGCCTGGAGCCTGGTTTGGATTCTGTGTCTACCTCTCTCTGCCCCTCCCTGCTTGCACTCTCTCTCTCTCTGTCTCACTCTCAAAAATAAATAAACATTAAAAAATTAAAAAAAAAAAGATGGAAAGAAGGAAACAACAAAGAAGCAAACAAAACAAAATTATCCACTTTTCTAATCTCTTAATTTTCTGTTTATAACCCTTTCTACTAATCTGTGGCTCATAAGATTTCATTTGTGTAATGTTTCATTTATAATAATATAGAACAGCAGCAAAATTTTTAATTATGAGAGAAAAGACAGTAAATATAAAGTATTTTTATATTTTTATATAAAATATAAAATATTTTTATATAAAAATATAAAAAAATATATATAAATATAAATATAAAAAATATATATATTTTAAAAAATATATATATAAATATAAATATAAAATATAAAAAACCATAAAATACTGTAATTGGAATGCCAGAATAAGGGAACAGAAGAAATCAATCATAAACACCAATTAATTATATATTAGAAGAGACTTTCTGAGCTGAAGAAGAATATGAGTCTGCTGACCCAAACAGTTAATTAAATAGAGCTAATTAAAAAAAAAAAAAACAACACTTAACATATAATACTGCCGTGATATTTTAAAACTTGAACGATAAGGAAAACATTTACAAGCCCTCAAGCAGGTGATCTCTAAAGTAAGAAAATTTGGTGTCCTTTTGGAATTTACCTCTTCAGAAAATTTACTAATTTTCGGAAGAAAATGAAGTCATCATGTTAGTTAAATGTTGGGTGGAAAATGACTCCAAAATTCCAAATCCAACCACATTTCCATTCATAAGAAAATACAACAGAGACTAATACCTAAGCTTTTATGTCAGAAATTGTGATCTTGAAAATTAAATAGTGCTTTATTAATAAAAAGTATTTCTTGAAAAATTCTTACTGTGGAGAGTATTTTCAGTCACAATAATGGAAATCCTGACTCAAAGTGGCTCCCCTCTCTTTATGTCTATTTTTCCCATGTCACATTTTTCTCACTGCTATTCATTTATGTGATAGTTTGATGTTCCCAAGAGCAGTCCTGCTTAGGGCAAATAAGAGAAATATGCCTGTGGGTATACTAAATATAAGAGTAGTTCTTCTAGTGCAATTGAAAAAAAATTAAATGTGCATTATTTACAACTGCTCATCTATATTCCTTTTCCTTTTCTACTAAGACTTGCTAAAGGAAATAGCTGGAAGTAAGGAGCACTGAACGTGTTAGAAATTCAGACAGTGAAGGTCTTTGGAAAAGTTCTGGTTATTAATAAAATTATCATGTGCTTCTCACAAGTCTTTGAACACTCTAAATACGGCGTTGAAAAAGTTAGAGAGCAGTCTACTTTTGCTGTGAACATCAGTGCTCAGGATTTCATGAGCTTTGTTTTCTTATTTTTAGATCATACTTGGTAT
This sequence comes from Panthera leo, assembly GCF_018350215.1. Taxonomy (NCBI): domain Eukaryota; kingdom Metazoa; phylum Chordata; class Mammalia; order Carnivora; family Felidae; genus Panthera; species Panthera leo. The sequence goes on along the minus strand of NC_056680.1, from coordinate 106,595,068 downwards.
ATCACTGTTTATTTTTCTCCTTAGTTTGGATCTTGTTTCCTCAAAGCCGTATTTACTAGAGAGGCAGAAATTACAAGTGAAGGCAAGGCGAGTTGTGGATTGGGGATAAAAAGGAACTGGAGATAGAAGTACTTACTGATGTTGCAAAATTGCTAAGGTGCAATTTCACAAGGCTAAATTTAACCTAACCGAGCACACATGGTATTTTAGTTGTTGAAATTGTATTGCTTTCAAAATGAGTTTTTAATACCAAGAATAGTTCACATGTGGGAGCCGAGAGAAGAACTAATGGAGTGAAGAGGGTTGAAAGATTGAAGCCTGGAGTATGTGACAAGATAAATTCCAACAAAAATGTCAAACTGGGATAATGTATCTGAGACCCAGGTAGCTGAAGCTTAGAATCTTCTATCGATATTTTAAGAGAAATGTTAACATTTCTCCATGTAAAATAATTTAATATTACAGAGTGATGACCTTGGAAAAATATAGTAGAATAAGAAGTAGGAAATACGGGGTAGAAAAAAATTCAGGCTGTCAGGGCAATAAGTTTCTGTTCTGCTAGAAAGGAAGACTGTAGATACTGCCAGCACAAGGAGGAAAGATTTTTATTTCATTCTAAAGTGAAAGGAAAATCTGCTGCCAATTTAATGAAAAAAAAAAAAAAAGTAGAAATGATAAGGGCTTCTCAAACTCAGGACACTTAATAAGAGTGAAAACCTGTGACTTGAACAGGTGTTTGTACACCACGTTCATGGCAGCATTATTCACGGGGGCCCAAAGGTGGAAGCAACCCAAGGGTCCATCAAAGGATGCAAATATAAGCTAAATGCAGTTTATACATAGGAAGAAAAAAATGAGCCTTAACAAGAATAAAGTTCTGACACCAGCTGCTACTTAGATGAACCTTAAGGAAATTATGCTAAGTGAAATAAGGCTGTCTCAAAGGTGCAAATACTGTATGATTCCACTTATATGAGGTACCTCGAGTAGTCAAGTTCATAGGAACAGAGAGTAGAATGGTGGTTGCTGGGAACTGGGGGGAGAAGAGGATGGGGAGATAGTGTTTAATGGGTGCAGTGTATCAGTTAGGAAGAATGAAAAAGTTTTAGAGATGGATGCTGTGGATGGTTGCACAACAGTGTGAATGTACATTTAATACCACATAACTGTTCACTAAAAATGTTTAAAATGGTAATTTTATGTTCTATATATTTTATCAGACACAACAACAACAAAAAAGAGAAGGCCCTATTTTAGAAACTATGGTAACAGGAGAAAATGGTCAATTCATGGAACTTTAATTTTAGGGTATTTAAAAAAAATTTTTTTAATGTTTATTTATTTTTGAGACTGAGAGAGACAGAGCATGAATGGGGGAGGGCAGAGAGAGAGGGAGACACAGAATCGGAAGCAGGCTCCAGGCTCTGAGCCGTCAGCACAGAGCCCGACACGGGGCTCAAACTCATGGACCGTGAGATCGTGACCTGAGCTGAAGTCCGACGCTTAACTGACTGAGCCAACCAGGCGCCCCTAATTTTAGGGTATTTTAACCAATTACATAAATACTTTAAATATGTTCCCCTCAAAATAGATATGTTTTATTCATTCTCCATTTCCACTATTATCAAGAATAAATAAAAATATTAAATTTTTGAATAATAAGAATTTTATGAGAAGTATGGATTTTGATGTAAAAGACCCAAGGTTTAAAAGTGTGTACTATTCTTTATTTGATAACTCTTGGCTATAATTCTTTATCATTAAACACTGAAAACAATTTAAATGTTACTAAAATTGCCCTTACTACTTGGTTTTGAAGCGACACAATCTTGTAGTCATAGAGATTGAGAAATCTGGCTTACTTCAACTGGTCCTTTCTAGACCTCCAGAGTTCCAACTTTTAGTTAAGCCAGTAAAATCAAAGAGCATTTTAATAATCCTCAAGCTCATGGCACTTCACCTGGCACTATTTAAAGCATTTGAAACCTTAACAGTTCCAGAACTGCATTGTCTAATATGGTAGCCACTAGCCATGTGTGGCTCTTGACTATGTGAAATGTGGCAACTCCAAATTGAGACGTGTCATAAATGTAAACTGAACTCTGCATTTCTAAGCTTTCATAAGATAAAGACATTCATTAATGTTTTGAAAGGTTAAATGTTGAAATGTTAACATTTTGGAAATATTGAATTAAATAAATTATCAAAATTAATTTGACTTTTTTCTTTTTACTTGTTAAAATGTGGCTACTACAAAATTTTAGCTGGCTTTTGCAGCACACATTTGTGACTTGCATTATATTTAAATGACTGTGATTGCTGACCTAGAAAATTATAACGGAAATACAATTAAGACCAGCAATGAGAATACAAGTTCAGGATGATATACCTTCACTCAGAATATGGATTCATTGCCAGGAGTGACTTGAGGTTCACTCGATTACCAGAAACCAGACTACAGCACATTTATTTTGTTCTGAAACCATTGTGTTCTAATAATGGCCACACGGGTACTTCTACCATTTATCTCTGAGTCTAGCCTTTGCAGCCACATTTCCTAGTTTCAGACCAGTTTTTAAATATAAAAAAGAATTCATATTTGCAATATGGATACATTCTGTCAGGTCTCTAGGAAAGACTTAAATGTAAGACTAAAGGAAGTGGAATTCATGATCTCAAGGTGTTAATGTAGGATCTTAACAAGTTTAACAGTGATTTGCTTGTTCACCAGATTTACTGGAAAACAGGGAAATAAACACAGTCCTAGAAATTTTACATTGGAAATCCACAGAGAACATTTTGCAAGTTTTCATGTTAGCTTTCTCTCATTTTGCAAATGTGCCAGGGGATGCTGAATAAAGGATCTGTTGCTTACTTTCATACATGTGGCCTAAAGCAATAAGACTATACTTTTCTTGAGGAAAGATCTGCAGTGACTACTTTTAATGTTCCTCACTCCCTACTCTTGTAATACCCAAAATGCTGCTGTATTATTGACATTAAATTATTTTTTAATGTTTATTTGTTTTTGAGGGAGAGAGACAGAGACATAGTACGAGCAGGGGAGGGGCAGAGAGAGAAAGGGAGACACAGAATCCCAAGCAGGCTCCAGCCTCTGAACTGCCAGCACAGAGCCCGAAGCGGGGCTGAAACCCACAAACCATGAGATCATGACCTGAGCTGAAGTAGGATGCTCAACTGACGGAGCCACCCAGGGGCCTCGGCATTAAATTATTACATAGTTTTGATTTCAGATCTGTTTGTCAGGCATATATTCAAGTTGACTTTGGAAAAAGTATTAACTTAAAAATCTAAGAACAAAAATACTTTTTTCCAAAAAAAAAATTGCCTCGTGATGTGCATTCTTTCTTAATGAACACTCATTAGAAGATTCCAAATGTATTAGAATATTACTTTGAAAACCCTACATTTCTTACATGGGTGGAAGGTAAAATATCACCTCCATATTCTTGGGGATAATGACACTGCCCATATAATTCACAGGGTCTTTGCTTCAGCTTCAGTTGAACTTGAAGTCTTAAATCTGGTATTTCACTCACTTCTTTTGAAATGACTTTGAAAACATGGTCTCTGTTAGTATTTGACCTGGAATATTAAAAATGAAAACCACTGAACTCTAGCGGGAACTTAGTGCTTTTAGGTGAGTAGCTAATATCATTGTAAATTAAATCACAATTAAAATCATACATGTGAAAAAAATATATTTAAATGCCTAATATAAAAAATTTAGCCAGAATCCTTAAATATCTAGATAGATTTTCTTAGGAGATATTCAGATTGTATCTTTGCCTCATAAAGTAGTTTTATTACACTTTCCACAATAGTCAAAAAGAGAATGCTAGGAGAAAATTTGGCCTACATTAAAGTTATCACCTACTCAAATTTTGTTTCTAAAGTTTTCTTTAACCTCAGTTAAAAATAAATGTGTTTATGTCTGCATAATTTGAAAACTTCAAGCAACTTCCAGTACAAGTGGGGGATGGCCATTCCCAAATGAAGAGGAACATGGAGCTGGGCCTTTGTTGTCCTCTATTTTGCCCCCTTCCCTCAGTTTCCAGTGGAGGATTTTTTTTTTTCTTTTTTCAGTGGAGGATTTTGAGGACTGGGCATGTTTTCCAAGTTAACCAGTGTTACACAGCTAATTAGTGACAGGTCTGGGGTAAGGACCTGGTGTACCTGTAAGTGTAGTTATTTCCATTGTTTCTAAGGAGCCTCTTGGCCCTTTCCAACAAAATGAAACTATGAATTACAAGCAAACATTCTACCCTCATCAGTTTTCACCTGGGTTTCTGTAACAGCCTCTGTCCATGTTTTACTTCCTTTTTGCAGTCTCTTGTGCTCCATTCATTTTTTTTCTCAGTTATCATTTTCATCAAGCCTTTACCCTGTGTAAAATTCCTTCACTTTTTGCTGATTCAAGCTCAATGTGCTTTTACTATCCTTGAAATCCTTTATAGTGCAATGTCTCTTTTCTTATATTCAATTTTATTATACTTCTTTTGGATTCTTCATAGTTTTGGTGGTTGGTGATGAATATTTAGTGGGTATTAATGCTTACTTCTTGAATAGTCCAGAATCCTTCCGATAACTACCCAACACGCTAACCAGTGTGCCCTCTTCATGTAGCTAGTAACTTATTACTTTTGTGTAGGAATCCTTTTCCTTAAGAAATCATTTTCTTCATAATACTATTTTCTTTGTAGTAAATATCAACATTTTGGGGGAGCTATTTATTGAGTAATATTCAGGAAATGATAACTGATCTATTTGTTTATATAAACATCTCTCATAGAAATCTTGTTAGTCTAGAATAGAAGCTAAATAGTGATTTACAGTGCATGAGCGTAGTTTAAAAATGGAAGCTCTGAAGGGTATTCTTATGACAACTGGGGACATTTGGATATGGTTAGATACTAGATTAGGAATTGACAATTCCTTAGTAAGAGATAATCCATATTCCTAGGAGTTTCATGATGAAGAATGTATGAATAAGTGTCATGATGTCTATAACTTATTTAAAGTGACACCAAAAAATGTATATACCCAGACATATGAACAATAAACAAATATGTCATAATATTACAACTGTTGAAATTAGTCTGAAGTCACGTTTTTCATAATGTGTTTTTTGTAATTAAAACAAAGGGACCATTACTCTAAGAAGACGCTCTAAGCAGTAATGCTCAAACTTTTCCTACCATGACATATTTGTTTGATGGTGTAATTATAGACAACAGGAGTTCTTTGAAAGAGATGGGAGAATACATGTTATGAGGTATTTCCAAGACTTTCAACTCCATCCCTCTTTATGTCATTTGTATCATTTCTGATACACATCAATAGTGATCTTAGTGTAATTTGATGCCATGGTTGGTAACTTTTTTTCTAATCTCATGTTACATTTCTTCATAATGATCTCTTCTGAGGCAGAGCAGAGGGAAAATAATATTTATTTTGTGCCATTTCAAGACATTTACCTCAGAATTATAGACAAAATTATCCTTCAATTATTTTAAATTAAGGATAGCTGTAGTAATATAGCTATGAGAGCTAGTACTTACTCATTTGTGCATTCATTTTTTGTTTATTTTGAATTGGGCACTATGATAGGAAATAAATCTAAAATGATTAACGAGACATCATCATCTCTGTTCTCAAGAAACACAAATAGTGGGTAACGTAGAGGAGAGAATGGAAGGTTATAATATATGATCTGTGAGGTAAAACCTATATTCAGAGAGAAAATTAAACTCTAATTTGCTACTATGAGAGACAGAGAAAGAGAGACAGAAAAAAAAACAGACTTAACTAAAGAATTTCAGGACTGCTCTGCCTTTAGGTATAGCTTCGTTCCCTGAGGAGTTTATCACCATTTCTCAGTTCTGATTTTTCTTTCTAAGAGCTTCATTATGTTTCCTTCTTGAAGCTGGCTGACTCCAGCAGTGATGGATAAGAACCTTGCCAGTAAACAAACCTGGAAGAAAGAGCTGCCATTGTTTCTAATTGTTTAGGGAAAATCCTAGAGCTGCTGATGCTAGTGGTTTCTCAGCTCACTTGCTTATTGCTGCCACAATTGTCTGGGCCTAGGTTATATTGTCATTCTGATAGCCATGGAATAGGGAAGACCTTTGGTATAGCACAGTCTAAGAGTAGGAGCAAGGTGGATTTTTGAAAGAAATTGGTATGTTATCAGAAAGGAGAGGGCAGGAGTATCTGGGTGGCTCAGTTGGTTAAGCATCCTACTTTAGCTTAGGTCATGATCTCGTGGTTCGTGGGTTCAAGCCTCGTGTTGGGTCTGTGCCTACAGCTCGGAGCCTGAAGCCTGCTTCAGTTTCTGTGCCTCCCTCTCTCTCTGGCCCTCCCCCACTCATTCTCTGTCTGTCTGTCTCTCAAAAATAAATAAACACGGAATGAGGGAAGGAAGGAAGGGAGGGAAGGAAGAAGGGAAGGAGGGATGAAGGGAGGAAGGGAGGGCTGCTTATGAATACTAAGGAGGCAAATGTACCAGATAGTCATTATGGGAAATAAGATGTGACAATTGCAAGTACTGTGGGAAGGCATGGTGCAGACAGCATACACTAACAATGAAGATGCCTTGGGACTTAAGATCATGATCACAATGCCTTATTTTACAGTTTTCACTTTACAAACCATAGCAATGTAGGTGCTATTCATATGTTTTTATAAGGCATAGAACAATTATCAACTGTCCATTTGTGTTTACTCTTCCCTTTCTTCGGAGTCAGGTATTTACATGACTGGTAATGAAGGAATAGGTGCTGTGTTATGATCTTGACTACAAACACCCAGATAATTCTGAAAACTTAAATGTATGATCGGTAGCTGTAACATCAGTGCATATAGTATAGTGCCAGGCAATAATTCTTTATAGGATTATTTTCCAAGTGCAAATTGGAAAAAGAATATTTTCTGATCTTTCTGAACGTCATAATACAGTGTTGTGCATTAAAGGTAGCTCTTCAGGGAGGCTGCAAATTAAGCTCCAGTTACAAGAAGAATGGAAGCTAAAAGCTGCTGTGCATACCTCAGGTAGGGTAGTAGGGCACACTATGTCACTTTGTCATATAACTTTGTAAAAAAAATAAATTTTAACTATTATTGAAGTAAAATATGAGAATCTGCTTATCTTAATATCCTAGTGTATATAAAAATGATAATGGACCTATTACATGAAAAGAAAAGACTGGAAATTTGAGTAGGCTACACTGATTTGACTTGGTTTGAAGGTATTTTCTGAAATATAATTACAAATAAAGGATTCAGTTTAACTAAAAATAAATCAATATACTTTAGATTCAAATGTTATGAATTCTTGGGCACTGGCTGGCTCAGTTGATAGAGCATGTGACTGTTGATCTGGGGATTGTGAAGTTGAGCCCCATGTTGGATGTAGAGATTACTCAAAAATAAAATCTTAAAAAAAAACACCAATTTTATGAATTCTTGGTAAAATGACTTTGAGAGGAAGAGTTGTAGGCTTATAACATTGAGAATTAGAAAGAATCATGGATCATTTCCTTAGAATTCTTATCAAGATGGAATTATAACTTCATACTCTTTTATTACAGTCACTAGTGTTAATAAATTAGTTATTTCAAAACTGAAGACCAAATCATAGTTTATATAACATAATATATAGATCCCCATGGACTAAAAACTGGAGAGAAATATAAAAAATAGCATATGTAACTGAATCTATAGGCATGCTGGACTTTCCTTTTAGACTCAAACACAGGAGCTGAGATTTCACTTCCTATGTATCAAGAAGAACTAAAAGAACTCCACAAAAGGTGAGCTACCAGAAGTGTGTTCAAAGTTAGAAGCCAAGTGCTATGGTAAGTCCAACTAGTTAGTGAAAAGAAGCTTGAAAATGATGTACTTGCTGCCTTGAGCAGCATATACAGGGAAGAAGAACAAAGCAGCTGGTATCTTATAGTGATTCCACCCACTGGCTTATGACTTGTTCTGTGATATTCTCATTCCCACTCTTGGATGGTGTTTCCTAAGGCAGCGGGTTAGATGGGTTATACACAATTATATATTATATATTATTATATATATATTATATATATAACTATATACAGTTATATAGATGGGTTATTACACAATTATCAAGGAGTATCCAAATAAATGAGTCCACTGGAGTTGTGAGTGATAGCTCTATGCTAGCATTTCACCAACCTGAATCTTGTTTTTGGAAAGTGGGCTTTGGGACAGAATGGAGGTAACTATAAACTTCTTTGAAGAAATAAGAGAACCTAAAACAAGGAAGAAAATAACTTCTACTCAAAATTCACCTAAAAACTTAAAGAATGGTAACCAATAACAAGCCCAGTCAAAAGGAAAACCACCGATAAAAATTAGCTGTAAGAGAAGAATTATAATATTTTTATAATGACTAAAAATTATCAAAGAGAGAAAGAAATAGAATTTAGAAATATACAACAGCAGCAAGACATATTAAATTAAATGAAAGTGACACAAAAGCAGATGTACCTGAAAAGAGTTAAAGAAATCTTTGGAAAAGAGAATACAATCACTGAGAAGCTATAAACTCATGTAATCCATGTCAACATAATGCATTATTTCATGGAATAAATAACTATGATATTTTTATGGTTCAAAAGAAAGGACTAAAATTCTAGACACTAGTTACAAGGCAAGTGAAGAAGATATTCGCTTGTGACTAAAATATGCTAAGAGCAATTTTTGGAGCAATAATACAGATATTGAACCATAAACAAAAGAAAAATTATATTGATTATATTACACATATAAGAGTAATCACTTTTAAAAGTGGTATCTAGGGGCACTTAGGTGGCTCAGTCAGTTAAGCATCAGACTTCAGCTCAGATCATGATCTCATGGTTAGTAAGTTTGAGCCCTGTGTTGGGCTCTGTGCTGACAGCTCAGAGCAAAAGAAATGAGCAAAAAAAAATCATGGTAGACACCACGCACATGCGCGCACACACACACACACACACACACACACACACACCAGGTGATGGAAATAAATTCAATTAAAAAATTGTCATAATACATTCAAACAGATGAACTCAGTCATGAAGGGACAGTGCCTAACAAATGTGAAGGAATAAAAAACACCATTTGATGCTTTTAAATCAACCCAAAACATATAAATGAGAAACAGACAAGACAAAGTGAAAATAATAGAATGGCCGAAATATTTAGTTAAATTATAATCATTCTTCACACACACACACACACACACACACACACACACACACACAATTAGCTAGCATAGCAATATTAGATGAAAGGATTAAAAGCGAAAGCATTAATAAGGACAAAGAGGGCTCAATCCTTTTAGTGCAACATCTAAACACATGTAATAATAGATGCAGAAAATAAATCACTCTCTGTCTTCTTAAAATGTTGGCTCATGAAACTTTGTCCAAGAGGTCTACATTCATTCCTCTATTTGAATTGCAACCTACCCCCAACTCTTCCACTTCAAGCCTTCCTTATCAGCTTTATGTTTTTAGCACAATCACTTCGAAGTGTTTTCTTCATTATGTTTTCAGTTCATTTTTTATTCTATGAATGAAGATAACCTTAAGAATATGCCTGTGAGAATGAAAACTTGTACGCAAATATTAGAAAAATATTCTCTATACATTTATGGTTATATAAATGTGCAGCAAATGTATGAAAAATCAGTATGATGAAGATCCACTTCAGTTTTCAGATTGTGGTTATTTTCAGGTAGGATTGAGTGAAATGTACGCAGATTTTAGTAAATCTATAATTTTTATGTTGATTTTTATAAATGAGCTAAAGAAAACTATGACATTTTAGCAGTTGTTAAATCTACATGGTGGATTACACAGATGCTCATGATTTTACTCTCTAAACTTCTGTGCATATTTGAAATATTTCTAATAGAATGATAATTTCATCCATCATAATTTGACAAAACTTCAACATTGTTTTATAAAGTACTTATATTAAGAATGTTAACAAGTAAATCTTTTTTTAACAAATAAAGATTTTTTAAAAAATATTCATAGAAGTTCACAGAAATTAAAAAAAATATTTTGCAAAGTCTTTAAAAATAAGCTAAGAGAAGCCAAATAATACTATTGACCTTATTAATATTTAGTTGGCTAGATTTTAATGGGTCTCCCAACATAAATGCTATAGCCCCTACATTCCTAATGATTGCAATGGACTTTTGCAGAAAAATAACTGCATTTGTAAAATTAGTAACAAAAAGGAAAATGAGATAGGCAAAATAAATTATAGAAATGATTGCTCCTTAAAAATTAGATTGCCGTTACAGTAGTGGCAGTGACTTTGTAAATTAGAAATTAAGTCAAGTATAGAAATGATTAAAATGATCTTAATGGTCTTTACTTTGTAATAAAATAGAAAATTCTTGACTTAAAAGGACTATAAATCAGGGATGAAATCCTAGACCCTGACAGAAATTCTAACACTAGATGTCATGTAAGAATTTTTCATGAACATGGTTAATCTTCTAATTTTTTTTCATTTAAAGTCAAGTTATACATACACTCTCTATAAAAACTGAGGTGTCTGTATATTTCTCTGCTTTTGGCAAACAATGTTAATCATCCTCATAAAAACTCTAAAGTACTAATTAGACATAATACTTGAGTGATACTTTATGAACACTTTAATTTTTTAAAGTTTATTTATTTATTTTGAGGGAGAGAGGTAGAGGGACAGAGAGAGAGAGTGACAGGGAGAGACAGAGAGAGACAGAGAGAGACAGAACCAGAGAGAGGCAGAGAGAGAAAGGGAGAGAGAAAGAATCTCAAGCAGGCTCTGCATTATCAGCATGGTGTCCGATGCAGGGCCCAAACTCACAAACCTCAAGATCATGACCTGAACCTAAATCAAGAGTTGAACTTAACCAACTGATCTATCCAGGTACCCCTTGGGCAATATGAACACTCTTTTCTTTTTCCTAAAAAAAGTGTAAGTTTATTATTTGAGTGATACTTTAAAAAGTATATAATCTTCTCTGATTTCTCAAAGGTGAATATCCTAATGAGGCTCAGAAACCCAGACAGAGAAGGCAGAGCAGTGTCAATGTATCTGGGAAGCAGGAAAGAAATACAGTATTTGAATATCACAAGTGATAGTTGTGGGAGAAGAGGCAGGGATGTTTTCTTGGGATGGTAGTGGCGGAATGCCATGTCCCAATAAGGTAAGATAAGGAGAGGAATCCCATTTTAATAATTCTGTCTTTTCTGAATGTAAGAAGTTTCAAGTAACATTTCTTATAGAGTGAATTTCCAATACCCATTTACTAGAATGATTGCTGTTATTTTTCTTAAGATTCACCATTAATGTTCATGCAGAATCTCAATTGGTAATTTTGTCTCACATGACTTTTGTGTCTATGTGTATTTTCACATATCTGTGTTTTCCTTGTTTCCTTAATTAGGATGTTAGTGTTTCTACCAAAAGAACATTTTTCTTCAGATTTAATTTGTATCTTCTTCATCGACAAATTCAAGAAATTTAGTTTAAAGTGGAATGAATTGGCTATAAAATTTCTTTCTATAAGAGGAGTATTATGTTTCCATGTGGGAAGTTTCTCTAGTGGATTGAATTAAAAGTATCTCAACAGAAAAAGTATGAAAGGGTTAATGATAATACTATAGATATGGTGCCTTTTTCTTAAAGCTGTTTTGCAGAAAAAAACAATGAGGTGTGACTAGATTAAACAAACAAAAGTATTCTAATATTATACTTACAGTAACTTTCAAAGTTTGTTCAACAGGTGTTTAATTTCACGTACCCCTTTTGACCTGAGTATGCCCGCCTATTTTTATTATGAATATGAAGATAACTCAAGCCACCATGTGCTCATTTATAGAAACATTAGGAAAAGGTGGATTTTGCTCAGAGCATGAAACCCTTTCTTTAGTTCTGCCTATTATCATCATTGTATGACTACCTGATCTGAGACTTTCCTGGTCTCAGTGTCCTTCTTTGGGTGGCTTCCAAGAGGTATTGTTCACCCATTTCTTTCCTGCTTCTGTGATCAGAGTGGTAGAGTGAATGATGGAAATTCTTAATTCTCATCACATTTTCTATATCCAACTACTTTTTGTTCATTATTTTATTTAATTTTCACTATATTCTTTTGATGTCAGTACCATTATAATCGCAAATGATACAATTGAAATTCAGAGATGTTAAGTAACCTGCAAATATCACAGTTATAAAACAAGAAATCTAAAATTTCAACTGATAATTGTTTGACCCAGTGTCAAATCTAAGACTTTAAGCCTTCTGACCCTTTACTTGAACTGAACAATAAGTTATTGAGACCTTGTACTAGATTCCCTTTAAGATACCCTTTACCTACTACTGACCTAACTCTTCAGACTATCCAGATTGTGTTATCATCATTTTTCTCCTTAGATTAGTTTTGAATAGGTTAATTATGTATATAGTTTGAAGGTCAAAACCATCAAAAAGGGAATAATCTGAGGAGTCTCATTTCTGTAAGAATGAGAGGCTGTTCCCACCCCCTTCATCTCTTTCCTCACCTCTGGTTCGCTATTGCTATTTCTATTATTTTCTTATTTACCTTTCCATTGTCTCTTTCTGCAAAGAAAACCTAATGTATATTATTATCCTTTCACAAACAAAATTTCTCCAAGGTATATACATTCTCTTGCCTGCTGCCATTTTACTTAAACCCTGTAACGATTTTTTAGTAGTATTTAGTGAGCTTTCTCATTTTTATAAGTTTATTTATTTATTTTGACGAGAGACACCATGAATGGGGGAGGGGCAGAGAGAGAGAGAGAAAATCTTAAGCCTGTTCCACTTCCAGTGTTTTGCCAGACTCTCAGTCTCATGAACCAGTTTTCAATGTCATGCCGACTGTCACTGTCATGAACCATGAGATCATGACCTGAGACAAAATCAAGAGTCAGACACTTAGACTGAGCCACCCGGGCATCCCTCTCATCCTTTTTTTTTTTTAAGTTTATTTATTTTGAGAGAGCAAGAGGGGAGGGGTAGAGAGAGAGAGAAGGGGGACAGAGGATCCAAAGCAGACTCCCCATTATGGGGCTCAAACTCACACACCATGAGATTATGACTTGAGCCGAAGTCAGATGCTTAACTGACTGAACCACCTAGGTGCCTCCCTCTCCTTATTTCTTTATAGCTACATTGTATTCTTTATTACCTAATGAAATTTCTAACCATCCTTTGTTGACAATCCCCAAAGCTAGCTAGCAACCTAGCTAGCAGCTATACATATATTTGTTTTATTAATTGGGCAGTATCCTTCTTTCACTACTGGTAGTTAATCAAATTCATGTCATTTATCTATTATTATAAAATAAAATCTTTTAAATAGATAAAGATATAGCAAGGGGATTAAAAGAAAGTGTAGTTAATGAAAAGCTAACAAGATAACTGACACATTAAAAAATAGAGTTATATAATGATAGGTTTGGGGAAAAAATGATAGGTTTGGTAGAGAAAATTGTAGCTTGGGCTTGAGGATCAAGGACACCTCAATGTGTAGTCTTCTTTGCTGCTTACTGGACCTGTTAATGTGGATAAGTTGTTTAGTGTCTCTGATCTTCATTTCCCATCTTTGTAAAATGAGGAAAATGACATGTACCTCAGAAGACCATTATGAGAATGAATGAGGTAATTAATATAAATCTGAAGAGCATGTGGCATATAATAACCACAGTAATTATGTTTTCTTTCTTCTTTATATTGTATTGTTCAGGTTAACATTGTAAAAATAAGAATATTAACAAGTTTTCCAATTTCCTCCTCTAATTTTGTTAATGGATGGTTTAAGATGGAAATGTCTTTCTTGGCATATATCAATGTAGTTTTCTTTTGGACTATTATGTAGCCTCCACCCTTCTGTTGGGTCTCATTCTCTTTCTCTGCTAGGCTCCCAGTGATTTTATAAGAAGCATCTTAAGTGATCAAGGCCACCCACTGTTTTTAATCAGAGCCACAGCACTGAATGTAGCTGAAAAAGCATTAGAAGGGTAGCTACATGACAAGGCTGAATGCTAATTGGATTTGGGGATTAGAGTGGCATGTATAACTTGCTGTACTTCTTCATTCTCATATTTGGTGGCTGTTGGAACATTTTGCTCTGGGAAGGCAAAGCAAATGATAGGTCTAAAACAAGGTACATGACTGTACAACCATCAATCAGAATTCTGTCAAGGCTTCCTGCCTGCCATTTGTAATTAAATCTATTCCTAGAACAGTAATAACAACCCCACCCATCTAGTTGGCTATTTTAAGTAATACAGTACTGAAAACTGTCAGAATATTCTTTAGACAGTTTCAACTGGCAAGATGCCCTCCAATCTGTGATTCCTCTTACTGTTCGTTTTTGATCACTTTGGAACATTTGGCAAAGGAATAGCCGATAAGAAGATGGGGATGCTCATATTTAATCTCTAATGGAAACCATCAAATGCTTTATGTGAAGCTGAAAACAACTTCTGTGAGGCTTTCAGAAAAGCAGATTAAAGACGTAACTTTAAGATGCCAAAATAGTTTTTCTCTTTATTTAAAATATATTTGTGGATATCAGCAAAACAAAGCTAAACATTCTGCCTATACTGTGTTTCCCTTGTCTCTTTTCAAGCACTGGTTTGCACTTTCTCAGGCTCCTGAGTGTTAATCTCTCACCCTTTTGCTGTCATAACCACCCTTGTGAAGGTCATACTTCAAAACACATAGTTGCATTTTTTTCTTTATGTGTAACACGTACTCTACTTGAAGTATAAAGTTTTAAAAATCCTCTATTAGCATAGTATAGCGTATTTGTATGAGGAATATAGTAAAAGATATATGGAAAACTTATAATCAGTCCAATTGCTGCTTTACTGCCTCTTTCATACATGGCCTTGGGAAAACTCTGGTTCTCAGGGAGCCTCAGTCACATTCAGTTTAACAAAGAATAGCACTGCTACATGCAAGAGTTCATATGATGATTAAACTAGATAATGTATAAAAACATTCTGCAGAGTACTTTAGACATGTAGTAATGGATTAGCTTAGATGCTTTAAAACATTTGATTTGCAGTTTCCATCATCTCAGAGAGTTCCCTGTAACGCATTTTCAGTCAATTAACTCCTACCACACCCAACCCCTGGAAATACAGATTTAATTTTTGTCATTACAGTTTTATGTTGGCAAGAGTATCATAAAAACTGAGTCATTTAGTGTATATATTTTTTATTTTTATGTTGTTGTGTTGTTTTGTGTTTTTCCTTTTTCTGGCTCCTTTCACTTAGCATAATGCTTTTGAATGAATCCTTAGTGCATGTATTGATAATTTGTTCTTATTACTCCTATATTTCACTGTGTCAGTGTATCAAATTGTGTTTATGAATTCACCTAGTGAATTGAATGCCAGTTTTCAGCAATTATGAAAGATACTGCTTAAATATTTGAGTACAACTCTTTTTATCCATAAATATTTTTCTTTTTCTTGGCAAATAATTGTATATATACAGAAGAATATTTAAAACAACTATATCATTAATAAGGGAGGTAAATGGATGCAAAAAAGAGGTAAGTTTTCTATATTTCGCTTACTTTGAAAATGGTGAAGTGTATATTATGATAACTTATATGTATGTAGTATAATATGTAGAACAGTCATTAAAATCTGTTAAGGAGATAAACAAAAACACTAGAATAAATGAAAATGGAATTGTAAAAATATTCAAGTAATCCCCAAGAAGACAAGGAAAAGGAGAAACAAAACAGAGAGAACAAATATAAAACAAAACAGTTTGAGCCCCTAATATATGAATAACTGCACTAAATATGAATAGTCTAAGTAAGCCAGTTAAAAGATACATAGTGGCAGAGTGGATTGAAAATCATGGCCAACTCATTTCAAATATAAGGATACAGGCAGACTGAAAGTTAAAATGAGGAAAAAGAATGTAATGTGCAAATATTAATCAAAATAAAGTAGGGTGGAAAAATTAATATCATAATGTAGATTTCAGAGCAAAGAATATTTCCAGAAATAGAGACATTGTATAACAATGAGAGGGTCAATCTACTGATTAGGCAGAACAATCTTAATATATTTACACCCAACAAGAGTTTCAAAATATGTAAAACAATAGCTGAGAGAACTGAAAGTAGAAATACCCAAATCTACAATTAGAGTTGGAGCTTCCATACTCCTTTCTCAGTAATTGATAGACCACTTAAATATTTAAACAGCAAGGATATAAAAGAATTTAACAGCACTATCAACCAATAGGATCCGAACATTATTTATTTAATTGTCTACACAGCAACAGTAAAATACTTGTATGTTACTTTTCAGGTGCCCATAAAACATAAACCAAGATGGATGGTATCTTGGGCCATAAAACAGACTTTAACAAATCTCAAAGAATTGAAATCAAATAGAGTGTGTTCTTTGATCACAATGGAATCAAATTAGAGATCCATAAGAGGAAACCTCAAAATACTTGGGAATTAACATACTTCTAAATAAATAGTGGGTCAGAGAGGAAATCTCATGGGAAATAAAATATTAGTTTGAACTTACTGAAAATGCAAATATATCAGTATTTCTGGAACACAGCTAATAAAAACCGAGAGGGAAATTGACAGCAGTAAATGCGTGTAATAGAAAAGAGGAAACATCCAAGTCAATACTCTCATCTCCTCCCCCAAGAGATTAGAAAGATATGAGCAAACTAAATCTAAAGCAAGGAGTGCGCATGAAATACCAAAGATAGGTAGAAATCAACAAAATTGAAACAACAGAAACAATACATGACACAAAGAACTTGTTCTTTGAAAAGATGAATAAAATTCACAAGTCTCTGGGAAGAGTGACAAAGAAAAAAGAGAGACGCTACAAACTGGCAGTGTCAGGAATGAAATGGGATAGCACTGTAGATCCTGTACATGTCAAAGGAATAACAAGAGAATACCACAAACAACTCTATGCACAAAAGTATAATAACTTAGACCACTTCTTCAAAAAACAGAAAATGTCAAAACTGAATCAATATGAAATAGAATTGAATAGCTGTAATACTATTAAAGAAATTAAATTTATAATTGAATAGCTCGTGCAAAGAAATCTCTAGGCCCAGGTGGTTTTACTGGAATGCTACCAAACATTTAAGGAAGAAGTAATACCTATTGTACATATTCTCTTCCAGTAAACAAATAAACAAAACAAAACAGAAAGCGACAGACTAATATCCCCCCAAAATATAAAATCCTTATGAAAATATCAGCAAATAGCATATAAAAATGGAATATGGTGCTAAGCAAAGATTTTTTTAGACTGGATACCAAAAGCACATTCATAAAAGGAAAAATAGATAAATAAGATTCTATCAAAATAACATATTCTGTGCAATAGACCCTGTTAAGAGGAGAATATAAGCTACAGATGGGGAGAAAATATTTTCAAAACACATTCACTGTATGTTAGCCAACTTGACAATAAATTGTAGTAAAACAAAACAAAGCAAAAAAAAAGCAACAACAAAGTAAAGCAACAACAACAGTGACAACAAACACATTCAACAAAGGACTGCTATCTATATAATGAACTTGCAAAACTCAACAGTGAAGAACAAAACAAATATTCCTATTAGAACACAGGTAAAAGACATCAATAGGCATTTCCCTAAAGAAGATATACAGATGGTAAAGAAGCACATGGAAACCTGTTAACATTATTGCTCATTACGGAAAAGCAAATGAAAACCAAAGCAAGATAGCACTACTCACCTATTGGAATAGCTAAATAAAAAAGTGGTGACATCACCACATGCTGGAGAGGTTGTAGAGAAAGTGTCCATTGCTGGTGGGAATTCAAAATGGTGCAGCTACTCTAGCAGTCTGCTGGTTTCTTAATAAACTAAACATGTAACTACCATATGACACTGCAAATGTAATCCTGGGCGTTTGTCTTAGAGAAATGAAGCTATGTTCACACAAAAACCTGCATATAGGGGCGCCTGGGTGGCTCAGTCAGTTAAGTGTCCGACTTCAGCTCATGTCATGATCTCACAGTCCGTTGAGTTCGAGCCTCGCATTGGGCTCTGTGCTGACGGCTCAGAGCCTGGAGCCTGCTTCAGATTCTGTGTCTCCCTCTCTCTCTGCTCCTCCCCTGCTCATGCTCTGTCTCTCTCTGTCTCAAAAATAAATAGAAACATTAAAAAAAACCTGTATATAAATCTTTATTGAAGTGTTATTTATAATAATAGCCAAACACTGGAAACAATCCAGTTGTCCTTCAAATTGTGGTAGCTTCATACCATAGAATAGGATTCAGCAATAAAAATAAACAAAATAACAAATCATGCAACAAGCTGGATGAGTCTCCAGGAAATATTGCTGAAAAAACAGTCGGTCCGAAAATGTTACATAGTGTGTGATTCCATGTATGTAGTATTTTTGAAATGACAAAATTATGGGAATAAAGATGAGTGCTTGTCAGGGCTAAAGAAGGGTGGGAGCTGGAGGAAATTGGGTATGGCTATAAAAGGGCATGTGGAATCTTTGAGATGATGGAACTGTTCTGTACCTTCACTATCAATGTCACTGTTCCAGTTAGATATTGTACAATATTTTTGCAAGGTATTGCCGTTGAGGAAAACTGAAGAGAAGACAACATGAGATCTCTCTGTCATAGAGTTACTTGCATATGAATCCCATTATCATCTCAAACTTAAATATTCAATTAAAAAAATTCCTCCAGTGGGAAGCTGCAGCTGTATTGTTGTAAAGTCAGGTCTGGAATGCTGATGGATTTTTTCTCAGTATTCTTGCTGCACTGACATCATTTAGCAGACCGTCAATACCTGTGCCCTAGAGGAGACTCTGTGCTGCTTCACATCCTTCAGAAGTAGACACTGTTGTATGTTATTTTATGTAAGATGTTTTTCTATTTATTTTGAGAGAAAGAGAGAGAGGGAGAGAAATTGATGGAGTCAGGGAGGGGCGGAAGTGTTGGGGACAGAGGATTCAAAGCAGGCTGTATGCTGACAGCAGAAAGCCCAATGTGGGGCTGAAACACAAACTTTGAGATCATGAGCTGATCTGAAGTCAGATGTTTAACCAACTGAGGCACCTAGGCGACCTTGTAAGGTGCTTTTAAAAATAGCTTCTATTATTATTTAGGTATGGTCGTGTCAACAGATCATGGAGTGATTGCCATTGAGAAGGTACTTTGTTGTACTCACAGATCCTAAGAGAAGCGGCTCACCCTGCCATAGGGGACACA
Organism: Panthera leo; assembly: GCF_018350215.1. Classification (NCBI taxonomy): domain Eukaryota; kingdom Metazoa; phylum Chordata; class Mammalia; order Carnivora; family Felidae; genus Panthera; species Panthera leo. Next base: position 106,575,740 of record NC_056680.1, on the reverse strand, counting down.
GGAGGGTCAGTCAGGAGGTAGACAAAGTAAGGAGAAAACATGAGCAAGGGCTTTTATTATGGTGTCTGTGTCAAAGAATGGGTGAGGCAGGATAAGCAGGCTTAGGATTTCTTAATTTAAGTAATTTCAGCAGTCTTTGGGTCATGGAAGCTGTCTCTAGTCATTTGATACCTGGCCCTGGAGTAACTGGAACAGATAAATAGTGGCTCAGGGTGTGAGAGCCTGATGAAGTGGGTGAGTGGGGTAGAAGATGTGTATTGATAATTTGTAGATGAAAAGCATGCTCAGAGGCAAGATTTTTGCTATCTTTAGAAATGAGCTAACCCTTGAAACTAGCAGTCCCTTCTGCTTGAGGCAAGGCCTCAAGGTATCAAAGCATCAGAATGCAGAAAACAAAAGGCATATTAACCTATGCATGGCTTTTGATGGGATGCAGATGGCAGTGGAGAATTTCATACTGTCTGCGGCATCCTCAGACTATGTTTCTGTAGACCTGGTCCTCATGGCTTGGGTTGTTCTCAATGTTCCTGATCTTCCTCCAAGGGTAACAGACCTCTGTTTTGTATTAGGTCAGTGCTCTGGCCATGAAAGCTTTATATGTTCCTCCTAACAACAGCAGCAAGCCTTTGCCTGGGATCAGGGTACCAGAGTCTGTGTCTTTCCCAACAGTGTCCTAATGAGACTTATTACTCAGTGCAGTGATGCTAAGAGCCCAGGGCATGTTTTCATTCTTCTTCCCCAGCTGCAGTCTTAGCCATCAACTTTTGCCAGATTTATAATATTTTAAGTGTGTGTGTGTGTGTGTGTGTGTGTGTGTGTGTCTGTCTGTCTGTCTGCATTTTCCTGGAAATTTTCTGACCTTTGCTTCCGATGAAGTTTATAACACAGGAGATCTCTGTACAATTGCTTAGAAATATCATGAAGGGAGAACGAAAGAACGAAAGAAAAGAGGAAGAGAGAGGAAGAGAGAGAGAGACAGGGAGGGAGAGACGGAAGGAAAGAAAGGGAGGGAGGGAGGAAGGAAGGAAGGAAGAAAGAAAGAAAGAAAGAAAGAAAGAAAGAAAGAAAGAAAAAGAAAGACAGAAAGAAAGACTCGCAAATGATTTCCTGCCAGAGTTCAAACACTGTTTTGTAAATAATTCTTTGAGCTGGTGGGATAATGAACTGTAATATGGCTTTCTTTTACCCTTAGATCTTTCAGCTGTTGCAAAAAAAGAAAAATCTTTCTTCTTTTCATATCTGAATGTTGTACTTTCCAATAATACTTGGATAAATTTGAATAATCCTAAATTTTGGAATGTGAAATGAATGTTTAACTTAATCTACTGTTTCAGAAATAGTCTTATTCATGACTTTGGAATGTACAATATATATATGTATTTTGAGGTTATGATTCAATACTTGATTTTCTATTTCAGAATTCAGCTTGGGAGAACAGGCTCAAGTTTCTTTGTGTCACAGTCTTCCTGTTATGTGCTTTTCCACACATGTTTTTGATGCAGGTGGCCTTCAATTTCTAGTTCAGTTCAAAGGAGACCTCTGTCCTATTTCTGATCTCCTGACAAAAAGTACAGCAGTCAATGGATTTAATATAATTTAATTGTGAATTGCAATAAGGTTTTTGCCATATATATATGCATGTGTATACATACATGTATACATGTATATATCCATGCATATATATACATATATATGTATATATACATATGCACATATATGCATACATATGTATACATATGCACATATAGACATATGTATATGTCTATATATGCAAAAGTTTTCAATGAACTACATGGAAGGAGTCAATATTTAGAGCCAAAATGTATTATTTAAAAATAAATTGAATGACAGGCAAGGTTATAAAAGGAAGAAGTGAAACCATTTATTACAGAGTTTGCTAGCCATTTTCTACACTTTTCTTGAGATACTGATAATAAAATACTCAAAATAATTTTCAGAAGCCACTTAGCTATTTCTAAACCTTTGAAATGTCATATTTTTATATCATATTACTTTTTACTTTATCTGTTTTTTCTGAGACCTTGAAAGTCTTACTTCATCATATGATGAAGTAAGTGTAAACTGCCAAGAGAAAATGGAAAATAAAGATAAAAGTCGGTCATAATACTAAGCTGACTCTTTCTTGTTCTTTTTCACGGAAAGTGCACATTTAGCTTCATCGTACAGGCCATAGGGATGTAGGACATGTTAGTCTGATGCAACCAGAACCTTAGTTTATGATGGCCATGCTCTGGTAAAAGAATGAGAGACTTTTCTTTCCTTTCTTTTAAATAACTTTTTATGTAAATTCTCCATCTAATGTGGGATTCAAACTCATGACTGCAAGATCAATAGCTGCATACTCTACTGACTGAGACAGCCAAGCACTTCTTTTTTTAATATGTATTTTTGACAGACTTTCTTTCTCATCAATGTGGCAGACTAGCCATATTGAAAAGCCTTTCAACAGTAAATATACATTAAAATATATTGTTGTTGAGCTCACAAGAAGTATGGAAAATTCTCAAAGGGCAAAAGAGAAAAAGAAAAGCTGACACAGGAGGGCTAAAGGAACAAAGAAGCCAGGTTGCCCTGAGGAAAAGGCTAATATCAGCAAACTAAAGCAATCTTAACTACATAAACAATTGTAAGAATTTCTTGTCATGACCAAAAAAGAAAAAAGAAAAAAAAAAGCTAAAATCTAATCAAAATAGCTTATGATTTGGGAGTTGAATATTGTTAAAATGTTCAATAGCTTTTTAATGGTTTAGATTTTACTAAAATTAATTTGAATAGTGTAAGTAAAATTAATTTGAATAGTGTAACCATTCAAAGAATAGATTACAGAGTGCAACACAATGGGCTGAGAGGGTGAATCCATAAGTATTAATAATTAAAAAAAATACAATGTATCTTACTCTCATTACATTTACTTCAGAAGATTTTTTAAAACTTAAAATGAAATTAATGCAATTTACAATAAAAGGTTCATGTTGAAAAAGGCATTAAGAACATTCAATAAAACTCAATGTATATTCATGATTAAAAATTCTTTGCAAACGAGAAAAAAAATGCTCAACTTGCTTAAAACTATTTAATAGGAAAGTATAATAAATACCATTTTCAATTACAAAATAGTGCAAGTATTCCCTCCAGAATTAGGAAATTGGCCGAGATGTTCATTGTCACTATTTCTATAAACATTATAATGGAGGTTCCTATAAGTAAAATAAGAAAAGAAAAAAATACATATATTAGGATTAGAATAGAAAGAACAAATGAATATGGATGGTGTAATTATCTATTTTTAACATTCACATATTGTGTGCACACATTTTGATAATTAATAGTTGAAGTAACCAGTTGCTGGTTGTAAGACCAATAAAAAAACTACTTCTGTAACTCTAAAACTAACAACTAGGAAATGTAAAAAGAAAATAAAAAGATGTTATTCAAAATAAATCTACCAAAATGTGTACAACAACCTAATGGAGAATGGTATAAAACTTGATGAAAACTTATTAAATCTGACATAAATAAAAGACACAGTATTTTATATTCATGACATGGCAGACCCAATTTTGAAAAAAAAAAGATCAATTCTCCACAAATTAAGCTTTGGGCTTAGTTAAAATTAAAAAAGCATTTTCAAGTATTATTGTTGGTGAGAGAGTTTAGAGAATGCTGTATCATAAAATAGGAAAAGTCTGTGATAAAACAAAAACAGAGATTAGCAAGACTTCTTTGAAATTAAAATAATGATGCCATCATTATAAAAAAAAAAGTTAATATTGGGATGCCTGGTGGTTTAGTAGGTTAAGCTTCCAGCTCTTGATTTTGGCTAAGGTCATGATCTGGTGGTCCTGAGATCAAGACCCAATGTCAGGGCTCCAAGCTGAATGTGGAGCCTGCTTGGGATTCTCTCTCTCCCTCCCTCTCTGCCCCTCCCCTGCTTGTGCTTGCTCTCTCTCTCTCTCCCTCTCAAAATAAATAAATAAACATTAAAAAAAAATGATTCTCAGGGTGCCTGGGTGGCTCAGTGGGTTGAGCGACTGACTTCGGTTCAGGTCATGATCTCAAGGTTCGTGAGTTTGAGCCCCGCTTTGGACTCTATGCTGACAGCTTAGAGCCTTGGGCCTGCTTCTGATTCTGTGCCTCCGTCTCTCTCTGCCCTTCCCCTGCTCAGGCTCTGTTCTCTTTCTCTCAAACATAAATAAACATTTTAAAAACATTAAAAAAAAAAGGTATTCTCACTACCTCTTTCTGCCCCTCCCCTTGGTCGCACGTGCACATTTATGCTCTCTATCTCCTTCTTAAAAAAAAGTCAATGCAATATATATAGTTAAGGAAGACCTTAATGATCTGACTGTAAACAGTGGCTCCATTTTGTACATAGGGCAAAATAACAAAGAATTGTTAGATCTAGTATTCATTTAGTAAATATCTCAGAAAAAATAAAGAAAGGCATTTAGCTACTGTGAAAAAAATCTTTGTAAGAATATCATGCTCTAAATACTATGCAAACTACAGTATGGCATGGTTTGAACTGTGGATTGACTATAAGAAAATAGAACCTAACATTCTTTTTAAATGACACAGGATTAATCTAGCTTTCAAGCTCCATCCCTCAGGGTCCAATCACACTATTTGGTTGAGCAGTAAATTATACCATTATATGCCTAGTGTTGTAAATGTTGCTATGTAGTTTTGATATTTTAGAAATCAACAAACAGACAAACTACTGAAGTGTATTTGTTAAGTGGATTAAGATGCTAAAACAGAGAGACCAGAATTTCCAAAATTTAAAGAAGATGTTTATATCCTTCCTGCAGAAAATAGTCATCTGGGGAATGTTCCACATTTGTGGATGGCTCTATATCCCATGGTCATTTGCTTTTACTTTGCTGCCCTGCCATTTACTGCACACTTAGGCTGTGTGTAGGTTTTCATCATTTTCCAGCCAGCATAAACAAGAAAGAGAAAGCGTAAAGAAGGCATATCCCCATTTAGTGACCCAACTTAGAATTAACACAGAGTACTTCCTTACATTCCATGCCCTGTTTCTACATCTAAGCTGGCCCTCTGCCCAGCTACAACATTCACTATAGAAAAAGAGGCATCTCCATCACAGAATAAAAATGTAGAAGGCAATGTGTAGTTCAGAAAAGTTGGAAAAAAGGTTAGTGAAGTAAAGAGAGTGTAGGGCAATTTTCCCAGGCTCCATAGAGAACAGAGAGCTGAAACTGAAGAATCAAGAACTATAACTAGTAATGTAAACAGTAAAATACTGAATGCATTTATGTGCACTTTGGGGGGAAGTGCATATGCAACATATGTTCTTTTATATCAGAATATCAGGTAATTAGTAAATATTATGATAATCAACAGAAATTGCTAAACAGCAGAAATGGCTAAAGTGGTCAGCTCTGGAATTTGTGGGAGCCTTTATTTTTCATTTTATATTTTTTGGTACTGATGGAATATTTTAATTAAGTTACTTCAACTGTATTACTCATAAGTGGTGATTATGATCATGGTACTTTTATAATTAAAAATGGATACTCTTTCCTGCTTTGTCAAAGATGAGTTGGCCATATATTTTTGGGTCCAATTCTGGGTTCTCTATTCTATTCCATCGGTCTATGTGTCTATTTTTGCACCAATACCATAATGCCTTGATGATTACAGCTTTGTAGTAGAGGCTAAAGTCTGGGAATGTGATGCCTCCCGTTTTGGCTTTCTTCTTCAACATTACTCTGGCTATTCAGGGTCTTTTGTGGTTCCATACAAATTTTAGGATTGTTTGTTCTAGCTTTGAGAAGAATACTGGTGCAATTTTGATTGGGATTGCATTGAAGGTGTAGATTGCTTTGGGTAGTATTGACATTTTAACAATATTTATTCTTCCAATCCATGAGCATGGAATGTGTTTTTCCATTTCTTTGTGTCTTCTTCAACTTCCTTCATAACTTTTTTATACTTTTCAGCCTACAGATCTTTTACATTTTTGGTTAGGTACATTCCTAGGTATTTTATGATTCTTGGTGCAATTGTAAATGGGATCAGTTTCTTGATTTTTCTTTCTCCTGCTTCATTATTGGTGTATAGAAATGCATCTGATTTCTGTACATTGATTTTGTACCCTGAGACTTTGTGGAATTCATGTATCTGTTCTAGCAGCCTTTTGGTGGAGTCTTTCAGGTTTTCCATGTAGAGTATCATGCCGTCTACAAAAAGTGAAAGTTAGACTTCTTCTTTCCCCATTTTGATGCCTTTTATTTCATTTTGTTGTATGATTGCTGATGTTAGCACTTCCAATGCTATGTTATACAACAGTGGTACGAGTGGATATCTCACAAATATATGGCCAACTAATCTTTAACAAAGTAGGAAAGAGTATCCAGTGGAAAAAGATAGACTCTTTAGCAAATGGTGTTGGGGAGAACTGGGCAGCAACATGTCGAAGAGTGAAACTAGACCACACACAAAAATAAACTCAAAATGGATGAAAGACCTAAATGTGAGACAGGAAGCCATCAAAACCTTAGAGGAGAAAGCAGGCAACGACCTCTTTGACCTCAGCCACAGCAGTTTCTTGGTCGACCCATCTCCAAAGGCAAGGGAATTAAAAGCAAAAATGAACTGTTGGGACCTCATCAAGATAAAAAGCTTGTGCACCGCAAAGGAAACAGTCAGAAAAACTAACAGGCAACCAATGGAATGGGAAAAGATATTTACAAGTGACATATCAGATAAAGGGTTAGTATCCAAAATCTATCAAGAAATTACCAAACTCAACACCTGGAAAACAAATAATTCAGTGAAGAAATGGGCAAAAGATATGAATCGACACTTTTCCAAAGAAGACATCCAGATGGCAAACAGACACATGAAAAGATGCTCAACGCCACTCATCATCACGGAAATACAAATCAAAACTACACTGAGATACCACCTCACATCAGTCAGAGTAGCTAAAATGAACAACTCAGGAAACTACAGATGCTGGTGAGGATGTGGAGAAATGGGAACCCTCTTGCACTATTGGTGGGAATGCAAACTGGTGCAACCACTCTGGAAAATAGTATGGAGTTTCCTCAAAAAATTAAAAATAAAACTTCCCTATGATGCAGCAATAATAGCCCTACTGGGAATTTATCCAAAGGATACAGAAATGCTGATTCATAGGGGCACATGTACCCCAATGTTTATAGCAGTGCTTTCAAAAATAGGCAAATTATGGAAAGAGCCTAAATGTCCATCAACTGATGAATGGATAAAGAATATATGGTTTATATATACAATGGAATACTACTTGGCAATGACAAAGAATGAAATCATGCCATTGGCAGCAATGTAGGTGGATCTGGAAGTGATTATGCTAAGTGAAATCAGTCAGAGAAAGACAGTTATCGTATGTTTTTCACTCATATGTGGAACTTGAGAAACTTAACAGAAGACCATGGGGGAAGGGGATGGGAAAAAAATAATTACAGAGAGGGAGGCAGGCAAACCATAAGAGATTCTTAAATACAGAGAACAAACTGAGGGTAGATGGAGGGTAGGGGGGTTGTGGGGAGAGGGGAAAATGCATGATGGGCATTGAGGAGAGCATTTGTTGGGATGAGAACTAGGTGTTGTATGTAAGCGATGAACCACTGGAATCCACCTCCAAAACCAAGAGCACACTGTACACACTGTATGTTAGCCAATTTGACAATAAATTATATTTTTTTAAAAAAAAGAATAAAGGTAAGACAGGGCATCCCTGTCTCTTAATTAAAGATGGCAAATCTCTCACAATTTCCCTCTGTTAATTTAAACAATTGGGATAAAAATAAGAACAAATGTATTCATTCTTTCCATTAAATAATTCATATTGTATTTAAAAGTTCCAAAAATTTAGTGATAGGTACATTTAAAATTCAGAGCTACCTATGTAAGAGCAAAAGTTAAAAGTCAACTCCTTCTTCACCTCTATTTTAGCTGAAGGCAAGAAGTATAAAACTGAGGTTTTCTTAGTTGACTGAATATTTCATATTAGTAAACTTTGTATGAGACCTCAATCAACTTTTTTCTCTTTACTTACTAAAAAAAATGAAGCAAATGGAAGAATGGTTTCATTTGCAGAGGGTTATAGAGCAATTAATACTGGAAAATCAATATTTCCTTTATTTTTATATGATCCTTTGAAATGAAAATGGATTAATAAGCAGCCTAGCATACTCATTTAAAAATATGTCTTAATATGATTCATGTAGCACATAAAAATGACTATTTTACACAAAGTACTTTACATGCTAGGTGCTGTGGAAAAAAAAACTAAGAAAATAAGTCATGGTCATTAGCTTAATGGAGCTTGCAGTATGGTATACGTGGTGTTTGACAACTTGAAAAGGCTTAGAAATTGCCCAATCTGTCATCTTTATTTACAGATTAAAAAAATCAGGTACAAGGAATATATTTGTTCAGCTAGTACAGGTCTCCTAACTAAATCTTGTCACATTTTCATTTCTGAGCACGTTTCTTGTTCAGTCTCTTTATCTTGATAATATTTAAGAGCATGACGCTTATATGTGTATATATGTATATGTATATACACACATGTGTATATATATATATATTTTTTTTAATTAATTAGTTTATTTTTAGAGAGTGAGAGAACAAGAGCAGGGGAGGGGCAGAGAGAGAGGGAGAGAGAGAATCCCAAGCAAGCTCTGTGCTGTCACCTCAGAGCCTTATGTGGGGCTCAAACTTATGAACAAACTGCAACATCATGACCTGACCCAAAATCAAGAGTCGGACACTTAACTGACAGAGCCACCCAGGCATGCCAAGAGCCTGATGATTATTAATTACTCTATAACAATAAAGGAAAAACAGAATTCACCAATAATACCTATGTTCACTTAATTTATTCACAGCAGTATGAAATGTGAATTAATGTGGATTTTTTTTTTACTTGAGTATATGATTATTGAGGCTAGAATACAAATATATTTGCATCATATTTGAATTATGTCCAGATTCTATACACAGCAAATACTTTCCTTATATACATTGTTATGACAAATTAAATTGGGTCAAACTTGCTGAACAGCAAATTGGCATAACGTAAAAATAGCCTTAAAACATATGAAACCTTCCATCCATCCATACTGCCTTTAGGAATTTATCCTATGGATAGAATCAAATATATTCCAGAGATGTGAGTATATTATATTTATTTACCTTTAATATCAATAAAAATTTAGCAATAATTTAAATAATTAAATAGACAAATAAATAAAATTATAGTACAACTATGGAAGGACACCTATTCAACCAATACTAACAATAATATGGATGTGTGTTTATTAACATAAAAACTTAAAAATATATATATTAGGGGCACCTGGGTGGCTCAGTCAGTTGAGTGTCTGACTTCGGCTCAGGTCCTGATCTTGTGGTCTGTGAGTTCAAGCCCCATGTCAGTCTCTCTGCTGACATCTCAAAGCCTGGAGCCTGCTTCAGATTCTGTGTCTTAATCTGTCTCTGCTCCTCCCCTGCTCACGCTTTGTCTCTTTCTCCCTCTTTCTCTCTCTCCCTCTCTCTCAAAAATAAAGATTAAAAAGTCAATAAATAAATTAATGAATTAAAATATATTAAATATAAGGGCAGCTTAAAAATATCATGTCCTCTCTCACCCCAGTTTTCATGATTTCTGATCCCAGTGTTCTAAATATGCATTTATATATACATATTACAGAAATTCTGGAAAGATGTCACTACAGTGATAATAGTGGTCATTTTCAGGTAGAGAAATTAAAGACAGTGATATCTTTTTATATTTGGGCAACTTCTGTTTTATGATTCTAATTTGTGGGCATTAAAAATACAGTCATCTTGTCACTTCCATCTCAGCAGCAGTGGAGCGCATACTATGCAATATGATGCCAATCTGGACAATAAGAGCCAGACAGATAAAGCAATCTGTGGTGGAAAGGAGACTTAGGAAAGGAGAGAAATTGGAGAATTCTAACACAAAAACAATTTTTTCTTACTCTCACAAATTTAAATAAATTTGCTGCTGGGGTGCCTGAATGGCTCAGTTGGTTAGGCATTCAACTTCAGCTCAGGTCATGATCTCACGGTTCATGGGTTTGAGCCCCACATCAGGCTCTCTGCTGACAACTCAGAGCCTGGAGCCTACTTCGGATTCTGTGTCTTCCTCTCTCTCTACCCCTACCCCGCTCATGTGCTGTCTCTGTCTGTCTCTCAAAAGTGAGTAAGTGTTGAAAATTTTTAAATAAATTTGCTGCCAATTTTACTGAGTTGTGCATCTGTCTTTAATTCGGACTTGCTTAGAAAATGTAATAGTTTGAAGAAGACCATTGCATATGACATATAGATACTTAGGTTGAAAAGAGATTATTGATATCCAATTATGATCTGATTAGATTTAAATAACACTCGCAAAGGGCCAGTTATTTAAAATGTCATAAAGCAGATCATCTAATTCAGAGCAACATTCAAGCAAAACCAGTATACTATAGCAAAATAGCAATAATAACACTATGCAAATAAGAGGAAAGCTACGATTTTTGACACTTTGTGCAGCACACTACCCCTTCTTAGCTTTTCTTTAGTTTCAGACTTTCAGTGGAACAAATATGCAGTCACTCTGAATCTCCTTTATTTTGTATGTGCTTGGATGATGTGTCTTAGGCAAAGCTCTTGCTAGGTATTAATTGGAATTTATTTTAATTTCTTGGAATTCTCTTTATTTAAAAAATTTTTCCCAGACCAATTTTGACTTTGGAAGAGATAATTTCTTATTTTTCTTGGGCTCTTCCTATGACAAAAATAACATCAAGATGATTTCTTCAAGGCTTGTCAATCTTTTCTGTGCAGTCACTCAGATACATTAAAAAAAAAAAAAATTAGAGTGTATAATCTAGGCTTCCCGACACCCCACCCCCGACACTTTGCACGGCATTCTACAAAAAACTTGTGAGGCAATACAGGTTCATGAAAATGTAACTTACATCAACACACTTTTATCATGATGTTGACAGGTCGCAATACAAAAGAATTCCTGACAACTGTTGGCCAGTATAATCATCTTTATTTATGGTCCATGTACACCTCCTGGTGATCTCATCTTTGGTCCACCTCAAAAGCTCTCCCATATTCCTTTCTAGCACTTTTAGTACAGTACAAGCATTTTGATTATGTGTTTCTTTGCTTCCATTATTGATTCTTTCACTATTTTTTTCAGAATGAACTTGAGGATATGACTCCTTATTTAGAGCAGCTGATGTTGAGGACTGTACTGTTCAGACTTATTTGGATCCTCTGATGTGCTTGGTTAAATTCCGATGCTATTTTTGGCTTTTCTCACTCTTGTCCTTTCTTCATTACCTTCTTTGTTATTCTTCAGTTACTTTCCCTGAATTCACTAACTATATACATTGTTTTTCTACTTAGAAAGTATAATGTGTGTCTCTTATAATCTGAATCTAATCTATTATTGAAAATGTGTTGACTACTGATTTTTTAATAGTAGTAGCTTCAATGCCATTATTTTTAATAGGGAAAAACGAATGCATTTGCTGCTTATGAAAACATCCAAGCAAAATTTCCCAAGTCATAATAAGTATTGAAAGACGTACATAAACCTCAACAAAGATTTTGTGTAATATAAAGCACTAAAGCACCAAATTACTTAATCATTAAACAATTACTTAGCACTTTATGAGCTTTTTGGTGCATAGGTGTGAAGTATGTAATGATACTGGTATATCAAGTATTAGATACAAATAACCTTCTGTTTCTAAGTAGAAACCTGAAGAATGAATAATATATTGGAGATTCAGTGAATGAAAATAGCCTTTAACAAAATAAAAAAAAAAGTTAAGAAACAGGGTAGTTTTTTTGTTTTGTTTTGTTTTTTAAAGTTTCATTTATTGTGAGAGAGAAAGAGAGAGAGAGTATGTGTGTGCACTTGAGTGGGGGCCAGAGAGAGAAGGAGAGAGAGAGAAAGAGAGAGAGAGAGAGAGAGAGAGAGAGAGAGAGAATGCCAAGCAGGCTCTGCACTGTTACATGGAACCCGACACAGGGCTTGATCCCATGACCCTGGGATCATGACCTGAGCTGAAATCAAGTCTGAAGAGTTGCTTGCTTAACCAACTGAACCACCCAAGTGCCCCAGGGTAGTTTTTAAAATTAAATAAACACTTGCAGACTTCCTGACTGAGGTTAATGGTGAAAAGGGAGGTGGAAGATGTAGTCAAAGCTGCTGCTGGCTGAATGGAAAAGATGAACGGGAGGTAACTGGTAAAGGGGTGAGAGAGGCAAGAATAAGTGCCTGAAGTTTGGCTGTGTCCAAGTACATGGCCATGTCCGAGTATATGGAACCAGTGGATAATTTCTCCTGTTGACTCTTTTGACTCTAGAAACAGATGGCTGTGAACTATCAACTGATGTTACAGACAGCAGTAATAGGCTCTGTAGAACTCAAATTCCACATCTATTTCCATTCATTTTGCTTGTGCCAGTATAACTGGTGATAAAGTGGTAATATGTGATGTTCATATTCATGTCTACATCACATACACTACCTACATGGTTTTTACATGAATGATCCAAAGCGTATTTGAAGATTTGCATCAGCCATCAATGCTTTCTCTTCTTCCAATTCACAATGATTAAATGAACAAATCCTTTGCTGAACTATTCTTCAATGTTTTCACTGTCCAAAGTGACAAATCTGGCTTCTATGCTGGATATAAGATGTCTGTTTGGTTAGCCCTCTTCATGAAAATTTTGGAAGTTTAGTTAAAAAAAAAGTATAGAACTGTGTAATTTTTTTCATATTTAATTTATTGTTAGGCATGAAATCTCTTTTGCAGCCCACTTGATCAATTTGAGTACCTTCTTGCTGTCAGGACCATTCGGATAGGCCTTCACAAGGGCAAAGTCATCTGCATCAGCCTCCCACTCCAGGTACTGCATCACCATAAAGTGATATGCCTTCAAGGTTGCCAGTACCCTTGGCTGTACTAATATTAGTGGTATTGAGAGACAAAAAATATCACTTGTGCATTATCTCATAATCAACAACCCTAGAAGGATATCTTAGGTATAAGTAAAGAGCTGTATTTACAAAAGTTTCCTTCTCGAACTCTTCTTGGAACTTTGATGAATGGTGACAGAAAACTTTTCAACTGAGCCTTGACCAGCTTCTCATCATTTATGCCTTACACTTGGGACTTAGTACACTGTTAATTCTGAGGCCATGCTCTCCCTGGACTGCTCCCAGGCAGTGACTAAGCCCAGTGGTGGTGAGAAACCCAAGTTCTAACAGCACTCTTTCAATGGGCAGTGTATGCTCAGGAGCTCCACATTGGCCTGAGGGAGGCTTTGTCAGAGCTTCCCGGTATCTGAAGCCTTGCGACCCAATTCTCTTCCTTCTTGTGTCTTTTTCCAAGTGTTAGATCTGTTTCATTGCCTGAAAGTTCTACCTTCTCCTGCTTCCCTTTGCCCTTCACAGATGTCTGTCCAGTTTCTTGTATATACTCCTCACAGGACCTGAACTGACATACCATTTAACCAAAAATAAACTTTACAAAATTCCATTAAGATTCTTGGGTTTTTCAGAGCAATGCATCAATACAAGTATTGGCTGAACACTGCCTTTAAAATTTCTACCTAAAACCAGTGTCTTGTGGGTGAATAGTGCCCACACCCTCCAAAAAGGTATGTCTGAGTTCTAATCCCTGGAATCTATGAAGATGACCTTATTTGTGAAAAGGATCTTTGCAGAAATAGTTAAGGATCTCAGGAGGAGTTCATCCTGGATTTAGGGTGGGCTTTAAATCCACTGGCCGATATCCTTATAAAAGACGGAAGGGAAGAACACACAGAAACAGAAGAGGAGAGCATGTGATGACAGTGGCAGGAATTAGTGTTATGTGTCAACAAGCCAAGGATTATCAAGGATTTACAGTAGCCTCCAGAAACTAAAGGAGAGGCATGGAAAGGATTCTTCCTTGGAGCCTCCAGATGGAACTAACCCTGTGGATGCCTTGCTTTCAGACGTCTGGCCTCTAGAACTGTGAAAGAATACGTTTCAGTCGTTTCAAGCCATCAGATTTGTGGTAATTTATTACAGCGGCAGTAAGAAACTAATGAACAGTGTTAGCTTATTTTTGGAGGCTTTATGTTCTTGGTAGGTTTTTGTTCTTTTGTTTTTTGTTTTCCAACATGACTGAGAATTTACTCTGTAGGAGAAGCACATTGATCAATGGACTTCCACAATTCATTTGGAGAGACTGCTGCAGCCTCACTCATTAGAATCTTCTCATTCCTGATTGTTACACTGTGCGATGTCACATGGTCCTTAAATCCCTCAAACCATTTCCGATTTGCTTTGTAACCACATTCCTTTACAAAATCATCACCTCTAATTGTTCCCTTCTTTTTTAGATCTTCAAAAATATTTAAGCAGTGTGGGACTAGCCTTTATCCTGATTACAGAAAAGGTGCATTAGAAATCCCTTCCCTCAGGATAGCCAACACATTTTGCTAGTATTTTAGAAGGTGGTTTTATTTGATGGCAAATTATGGCCAAATCTGTTGGAAGTTGTTATAGCAAATATTCCAATGTAAGAACGTAGATTGTGAGATACCATTTAATAAAATAACATCACCACTTAATTTCCTTCTGAACACCACCTAGTAGGGATATTTAGAAGAACTAAGTGACAATATCCATGTACATAATGTTTCATCTCTGGTCTACTCGCCACTCAATAATTTTTGAAAATATAAAGATGGATTGTCATTTTGTAGGTAAAGTTCTCCATTTAAAATTGTCAAGTTAAGCTTTAAGGGACCTTGATCAAAGTTTATCACTTTTCAAAGTAATAAGTATAAATCTTAATATATTTCTCATATATAATACTAGTAATATGATTAGAGGTTCAAATAACACTGGGGAATTTGACATGCCAGAAAAATCACCTCTCTGAACTGGAATTATTATTCCTCTCCTCCCTTTTCTGTTTATCAGGTTAGTGGGATTAGAAATTTCCAATTTCTTCATTCTGAACTTTATACTCCAGTGTTGGGTAAGAATTAAAGGAAGGGGAAGTATACCTGGGAATACTAGTGGGAGAATATTTAGAAGGTGTAGATCTATTTTTCTATGGCATCTGGAGATTCTTTTTTCATTTGGATCATAGAATGTCTTGGTTGGAAGAATTCTTCAATACTGGTTTTGTTTGCTTTTCTTCTGACTTCCTCAGTGTTGGAGGGAGAAATGGAGGTCCCTTTTATGAGAGGACTTTGATATACATCATCTAAGAGCCAAGGTCTGGAAGCAAATATTTCAACTAGTTTTAATTTCATGTAGAGCTAGAGGCTTCTTTTTCACAATAAAGCTTTCATGGCCCCTGGAGGCATGGTAGAGATGAGGAGATAAAGCCACAAGATAAATAGAACACATTTCCCTGCCTTGTGTTCTGAATTTAAGACCTGGGGACAGTGTTTTAGAGTTTTATGTTCTTTGAAATTATGTATGTAAGCAAATCCTATTCTTTGAAATATGTATGCCAGCAAAATAAATAGACTTCAGTTTTTCCACATTGCCTAATACTGTGTTGGTTGGTAAATATACACAGGGCTGAAAATTTTTATGGTCAGAAACAAATAGAAAACTTTGGTAGTTTTATGTTGTCTTAAAACAGGATGTCATTAGCAGTGCCACTAGAGAATACACAATTGTTGCCAGAATGTCTGGTTTCCCAGTTAAGTGTTTTGCAACCCACACAAAAAATAAATAAATAAACTTTCATCTTCTGAGCTAATGTGGGTTTAAAAGGTTTAAATAATGCACACATTCAAAATTGTAACTCATAGTTGCATTTCATTAAATATTTGATTGAAACACATAATGGCTATACTTAATTCTATTGTCCATAATAAAAAATAAAATTGATAATAAGTATAATTTTAATTTAAAACATTTTGTATTATATCCTGGTTATTGGTTTAAATAGGAAATTTAAAGCATCTAGTGAAAATGCAAAAGAAAATGAAGAAAATTGAGAATAACCTGAAATTAAGGTTATGGAACAAAAAAAATCTCAGGAGCACAGAGTCAATCTGACAGGACAGATGAGAAGAACTCATGTTGGTGAATAACTGTTATGTATCAGGTACTAAGCCCATAAAAATTACGAGGAAGATATAATTACTGTCCCCATTTACCTATAGCAGTAACATCATCACAAAAAGTTGGTAGGTAAGCAGCATTAATCAATATAAAATCTAGATATTTGGTTGAAAATGAGTTCATTAGTTTGGAGATTCTGCATGATATTTGTGAAGGATCTGCTTGAACAATACTGCATGAAGTGGCATTTCTTGCTTAATACATACTTTGAATATTTTATTTTTTAAAAAAATCTATTTTTGTGTGAGAGAGAGAGCGTGAGTGGGGGGGAGTGGGGGAGAGAGAGAGGGAGACAGGGACTCCCAAGCAGGCTTTGCACTGTCAGCGCAGAGCCTGACACAGAGTTCTTACTCCCAAACCGTGAGATCATGACCCGAGCCGAATTCAACAATCAGACCCTTAACCAGTGAGCCACCCAGGCACCACAATATATACCTTTTAAATCTTGCCTATCTTTCTGGGAAAATACAATGAGTACAATTTGTAAAGCCTCCTCCACCAAACCTAACAAATGACTCAAAATCACTTTTACAAAGAAAGAAAAAAAATATTGCGAATAAATGAGCAGTCTTTAAGCCAAAGGAACTGGAAAAAAATATGTAACTTCAACCATATAAGCTAGAAAGTGTTGTCAAGGGGCAGAAAGCCTTCAGAATCATCTCACTGTTATTTTTCAACCTCTCCAAAATGAATTAAGTGGGTGCGTGCTGAGGACGGTTAAAGCATCATCAGACAGGAAGGGAGGAGTAGCAAGCAGTGAAGTGAGGACAGGAGACTTAGAATGTGTCTCTAGAGAAATAACCTTTTTCACCACTGATAGTGATGGCTCCAGATAGAGCTAAGGTACTCGGGCTTTCTATTTTATTCTCTGGATAAGGGGGAAGGATGGAAAGACAATTTTAACAGAACTAATTGTGTCCAAATATAATTAGGTGCATTATAGAATAGAGAGAAAAAAATGAAGGAAGTGGGGGTGAAAAAAAAGCAAGAATGACTGGGGTACTGTTACCTCTTGGGGAACATATATAGAAAGCAATGTGAATTGTAGAGTTCTCTTTTCCATATCATTTTATGGATGGTAGAGAGGAGGCAGTCATCTGAGAAGGAGGTAAAGTTCTGAAAAGCACGATAATTGCCAGAAATGTTTCTCTCTCAAATGACTGGCAGAGTCACACAGTGGACTCTTCGTGAATTGAAGCCGTAATCCAAAACCCATATAACCCCCCAGAAAAAGTCATTAAAACCATCCCTCTGCTTCCTTCCTCAAGTTCCTTTCCTCCCCCTCACTGCAAATCACTTTGGCGAACAAACTATAATGGTAGTTAAATTTAACTCTCCACCTACGTTATAGTTGGCTGGCCTTCAGTGTGGCCTGGCAATCATCTCCCTTGGCCATTCCCCTTTTCTTTCTCCTGGATGGCTTTTCAAGACCTCCATATTCTCCTCAAATTTCTATAACTTCCCGTCTCCTATTTTCTCAATTGATGGTCTCTCTTCCTGCTTCACTGACTATAGTTGTCACGAGAACTTTATATATAATAGCTGGACATCTCCCTGCCCCTCAGCAAATGAACCCGTATACTCTGCCTCTCCCTTGGGTGAACTGTCCATGCCCCCCTCTGTTCTAAACCAGATCACCTGCTGTGAACAAGACTGCATTCTATTTTAGCCACTTAAAAAAGTGCCCATCTAGTGGTTTTCCATTCTTTTCCTTAATTGTTAATTTTTCCCTATCCACTGGATCATTTTTATCAGAGTGATGTTTCCTTTTCTCTTCTCTTAGGAAAGTCAGCCTGAGTCCATTTCTAGTAGTCCACCTACTGCTCAAATTGTGTGCTTCCATTGCAGCAAATCCGTTTGAATGAGCTGTCTCTATTGGCTGCTTTTGAATTCTTCCATTTTATTTTCTCTTAACTTACTCTGGTATTTTGTCCCAACTACTAAACTGAAACAGTTCTTGACAAGGACATGAATGGGTGTCTTACTAAATTTAATGATCAGTTTCTGCTCCTCATCCTACTCGACATTGTGTGACACTTTGCTTCCATGACCCATGTTTCTCCTGGTTTTCTTGCTATTTCACTAGATACTCATTCCTAGTCTCCTTGCAGATTCATCTATTTTTCTTAACATCTGAACATCTGAGAGTTCCATGTCTTAGTCCTTGGTATCTTCTCTATGTCATTCGTCCTGTGATGCTCAATTCTCTGGCTTTAAATATGAATTAAATACATAACACTAAAATCCAGTCCGTTAGCCTAGATCTTCTCCTGAATTCTACACCCATAAATAAATGCTTTCTTTTTTTACTAAAACATTCAATTGAAGTATAGTTGGCATGGAACATTAAATTAGTTTCTGTACAACATAATGATTCAACAATTATATACATGATGACATGCTCATCACAATAAGTGCACTGTCATATCATTGATTGCATTCCCTATGCCGTACTTTTCTTTCCCATTATAACCGCTTTCATAATGGCCATACTTGGATGTTTGGTAGATTTTTCAATTATAAAATGCCAAAAATGAAAGTTTTTGTCTCAAACCTGCTCTTTCTCAGTATCCCCCATTCCTCTTTGTGGCAACTTAATCCTTCCAGTTACTCAAACATAAGATCTTAGAATTTATTTGGTTTTTCAGTTTCAAAACCCACATCCTATCCGTCAGTAAATCTTTGGACTCCACTTTCAAAATGATCCAGGTTTCCTACTCTACTGCTAATACATTCATAAAAAGTCATCAAATCTCTGGACTGAATTAATGTAATAATTCCATAACTACTTCCCTGTTTTAACCTTTGTCTTCTAGAGTCTCTTTTCAATACAATAGCCAGAGCACTCCATTTAAAATATATTTTGAGGGGCGCCTGGGTGGCTCAGTCAATTAAGCGTCTGACTTCAGCTCAGGTCATGATCTCCCAGTCTGTGAGTTCAAGCCCCACTTTGGGCTCCATGCTGACACCTCAGAGCCTGGGGCTTGCTTCGGATTCTGTGTCTCCCTCTCTCTCTCTTTGCCCCTTCCTTGCCCGCACTCTGTCTCTCTCTCTCTCTAAAAAATAAAATAAAAACATAAAAAATAAAAATTAAAAAAATATTTTGAAAGAACTATAGATGCACAAGAGTTTATATTAAATATGTACAAGGAGCCCCCTTGTACCAGTTAGAGATGGTTACACATTAAATAACTACAGTGTGTACAATACCATCAGAATCAGAGAATAGACTTTGTTATAATCCCCAGAGTTTATTCAGATTTCATCAGTTGTACTCGAACAGAGTATTTCTTTTATAACTTAAATCAGATTGAAAGTTTTGCCCAAATGTCATCTGTTCACAGAAGTCTACTCTTGCTATTTAAAATTGCAGACTACATCCTGAAAGTTGATAATTTTCCTTATCATTGTTGTTCTTTCCATAGCAGTTGAAATCTTCTAATATACTACATTTGCTTATGTTTATTTTCTGTCCTCTTTCACTGGACTAAAAACCACATGAGCCAAGAATATTTTCTGTTTTGTGCCTTGATATATTCCAAGTACTTAGAACGATGCTTGTTCTAAACTCATTACATGCCTCTCAAATATTTTCAAGAATGATTGGGCAGTCACAACTGGGCCTTTTGTTCTTTCTCTTGATCTCTATTTGTTTCTAAAGATTTGTTCACTTTCCTTAAAATACATAAATATCTATGTTGATTAATTCATTAATTACTGCTCATGTGAGTGAAATATTAACATATATTCCCAACTCCACATTCATGATGCCATGCTGGAGGCTTGAAATGGCCAAGGTGGGAGGATGTTTACAACAGGTTAATCAACAAACACATAAGTCAGCACTCTGCATCCTCTATAGTAGGTAAATATTTAACAGTACACCACTGAATCATGCTAATCAATTTAGGTCCCAATTACAGTTCATTTTTGTCTTTAGGGAATCTTCATTTATTTTCAAAATAGAAAAAAAAAATTTAAATAACTGCAATTACTACCTGGGCATACACAAAACTCAGCCACAGAGAGAGAATACTAAAAAGCAATCAACTTTTATTTATAGTTGATAAAGTAAATTTTGATCCACAATAAATATTTTATCCTGTAAGCATAAATTAACAAGGTTCATAATCTACCTTCCTAGAAGAGGAAAAGAAATCTGAATGTTGATGCATTGTACTTTCTTTAGGCCTTTAATGTTTACTTATTTTTAACTACAATCTTCTCTTGCACCAAAAAGAAAATACTTTCATTAAAAATATTAAATATTAAGATGTCTTTGAAGGAGTTTTAATCTTTGGGAAATTATTTCTTTTTTGATTCCTTATGTTTTATTTGTTTACTTTCTTTTTTAAAAAATACCTTTATTTTATTTTTTAATTAATTTATTGTTTAATATACATCCAAGTTAGTTAGCATATAGTGCAACAATGATTTCAGGAGTAGATTCCTTAATGCCCCTTACGCATTTAGCCCATCCCCCCTCCTACAACCCCTCCAGCAACCTTCCGTTTGTTCTCTATATTTAAGAGTCTCTTATGTTTTGTCCCCCTTCCTGTTTTTATATTATTTTTGCTTCCCTTCCCTTATATTCATCTGTTTAGTATCTTAAATTCCTCATATGAGTGAAGTCATATGATATTTGTCTTTCTCTAATTTCGCTTAGCATAATATTCTCTGGTTCCCTCCATGTAGTAGCAAATGGCAAGATTTCATTCTTTTTGGTTGTCAAGTGATACCCCATTGTGTGTGTGTGTGTGTGTGTACACACACACACACACACACACACATATATATATATATATATATATATATATATATATATATATACACCATATCTTTATCCATTCATCCTAAAATGGACGTTTGGGCTCTTTCCATACTTTGGCTATTGTCAATAGCCCTGCTATAAACATTGGGGTGCATGTACCCCTTTGAAACAGCATACCTGTATCTCTTGAATAAATACCTAGTAGTGCAATTGCTGGGTCATATGGCAGTTGTGTTTTTAATTTTTTGAGAAAACTCCATGCTGTTTTCCAGAATGGCTGCACCAGTTTGCATTCCTGCCAGCAGTGCAAAAGAGATCCTCTTTCTCCACACCCTCGCCAACATCTCTTGTTGCCTAAGTTGTTAATGTTAGCCATTCTGACAAGTGTGAGGTGGTATCTCATGGTGGTTTTGATTTGTAATTCCCGGATGATGAGTGATGATGAACATTGTTTCATGTGTCTGTTAGCCATCTGGATGTCTTCTTTGGAGAAGTGTCTATTCATGTCTTTTGCCCATTTCTTCACTGGATTATTTGTTTTTTCAGTGTTGAGTTTGATAAGTTCTCTATAGCTTTTGGATACCAACCCTTTATCTGATATGTCATTTGCAAATATCTTCTCCCATTCTGTTGGTTGCCTTTTAGTTTTGCTGGTTGTTTCTTTCACTGTGCAGAAGCTTTTATTTTGATGAGGTCCCAGTAGTTCAGTTTTGCTTTTGTTTCCCTTACAGAGATGTGTCGAGTAAGAAGTTGCTGCGGCCAAGGTCAAAGAAGTTTTTGCCTGCTTTCTCCTCAAGGATTTTGACACCTTCATGTCTTACATTTAGGTCTTTCATCCATTTTGAGTTTATTTTTGTGTATGGTGTAAGAAAGTGGTCCAGGTTCATTCTTCTGCATGTCGCTGTCCAGTCTTCCCAGCACCATTTGCTGAAGACACTGTCTTATTCATTGGATATTCTTTCCTGCTTTGTCAAAGATTCATTGACCATATGTTTGTGGGTCTGTTTCTGGGCTCTCTATTCTGTTCCACTGATCTGAGTGTCTGTTTTTGTGCCAGTACCATACTGTCTTGATGATTACAGCTTTGTAATATGTCTTGACATCTGGGATTGTGAGGCCTCCAGTTTTAGTTTTCTTTTTCAGGATTGCTTTAGGTATTCGTGGTCTTTTCTGGTTCCATACAAATTTTAGGATTATTTGTTCTAGCTCTATGAAGAATGCTGGCGTTATTTTGATAGAGATTGCATTCAATATATAGATTGCTTTGGGTATTATTGACAATTTGACAATGTTTACTCTTCCAGTCCAGGAGCATGGAATCTTTTTCCAATCTTTTTCAATTTCTTTCATAAAGTTTCTATAGTTTTCAGTGTATAGATTTTTCACCTCTTGGGTTATGTGTATTCCTAGGTATTTGGGGGGTTTTGGTACAATTGTAAATGGGATCAATTCCTTGATTTCACCTTCTGTTGCTTCATTATTGGTGTATAGGAATGCAACCGATTTCTGTGCATTGATTTTATATTCTGTGACTTGGCTGAATTCATGGATAAGTTCTAGCCGTTTTTTTGGTAATCTTTTGGGTTTTCCATACAGAGTATCATGCCATCTGTGACAAGTGAAAGTTTGACTTCCTCCTGGCCAATTTGGATGCCTTTTACTCTTATGTGTTGTCTGATTGCTGAGGCTAAGACTTCCAATACTATGTTGAATAACAGGGGTGAGAGTGTACATCCCTGTCATGTTCCTGACCTTATGGGGAAAGTTCTTAGTTTTTTCCTATTGAGGATGATATTAGCTGTGAATCTTTCATATATGCCTTTTATGATCTTGAGTTCTGATCCTTCTATCCCTACTTTCTTGAGGGTTTTTATCAAGAAAGGTGCCATATTTTGTCAAATGCTTTCTCTGCATCTATTGAGAGGATCATGTCGTTCTTGTCCTTTCTTTTATTGTTGTAATGTATCACACTGATTGTTTTGCGGATATTGAACAAGATTTGCATCCTAGGTATAAATCCCAATTGGTCGTGGTGAATAATTCTTTTATTGTATTGTAGGATCTGGTTAGCTACATCTTGTTGAGGATTTTTACATCCACAGTCATCAGGGAAATTGGTCTGTAGTTCCTCTTTTTAGTGGGATCTTTGTCTGGTTTTGTAATCAAGGTAATATTGGCTTCATAGAAAGAGTTTGGAAGTTTTCCTTCCATTTCTATTTTTTTGTAACAACTTCAAGAGAATAGGTGTTAACTCTTCCTTAAATGTTTGGTAGAATTCCCCCGCAAACGATCCAGCCCTGGACTCTTGTTTTTTGGGAGATTTTTTATTACTAATTTGATTTCTTTGCTAGATATGGGTCTGTTCAAATTTTCTATTTCTTTATTTTTCAGTTTTTGTGGTTTATATGTTTCTAGGAATTTGTCCTTTTCTTCCAGAATCCCCATTTTATTGGTGTATAATTGCTCATAATATTGTCTTATTGTTTGTATTCCTGCAGTGTTGGTTGTGCTCTCTCCTTTTTCATTCTTGATTTTATTTATTTGGGTTCTTTCCTTTTTTGTTTTTGATCAAACTGGATAGAGGTTTATCAATTTTGTTAATTCTTTCAAAGAACCATCTCCTAGTTTCATTGATCTGTTCTGCTGGGTTTTGTTTGTTTATTGGTTCATTTGTTTGTTTTGTTTGTTTTGTTCTTTTTCAGTAGCATTGATTTCTGTTCTAATATTTATTATTTCCTGTCTTCTGCCAGTTTTGGTTTTTCTTTGCTGTTTTTTTTTTTTTCCAGCTCTTTAGATGTAAGGTTAGGGTGTGTATTGGAGACCTTTCTTCCTTCTTTAGGAAGGCATGGATTGCTATGTACCTCCTCTTCTGACTGCCTTTGCTGTGTCCCAGAGGTTTTGGGCTGTGGTGTTATCATTTCATTGGCTTCCATGTACTTTTTAATTTCCTCTTTATCTTCATGGGTTAGCCCAATCATTCTTTAGTAGCATATTCTGTAGTCTCCAAGTATTTGTTATCTTTCCAAATTTTTTCTTGTGGTTGATTTCGGGTTTCATAGCATTTGGTCTGAAAATATGCACCATATGATCATAGTCTTTTTGTACTTGTTAAGGGCTGATTTGTGTCCCAGTATGTGATCTATCCTAGGGAATGTTCCATTTTCACTCTAGATAAATGTGTATTCTGTTTCTTTAGGATGAAATGTTCTAAATATACCTATTAAGTCCATCTAGTCCAGTGTGTCATTCAAAGCCATAGTTTCCTTGTTGACTTTCTGCCCATTGCTGTAAGTGGGGTGTTGAAGTCCCCTACTATTATGGTATTATGATCAATGAGTTTCTTTATGTTGTGATTAATTGATTTATATGTTTGGATTCTCTCACGTTTGGATCATAAATGTTTACAATTGTTAGGTCTTCTCGGTGGATAGACCCCTTAATTATGATATAATGCTCTTCATCTCTTGTTACAGTCTTTATTTTAAAATCTAGATTGTCTGATATAAGTATGGCTACTTCAGCTTTCTTTAGGCAACCATTAGCATGATAGATGGTTCTCCATCCCCTTATTTTCCATCTGAAGGTGACTTTAGGCTTAGAATGGGTCTCTTGTAAATAGCATATAGATGGATCTTGTTTTCTTATCCGTTCCTTTACCCTCTGTCTTTTGATTGGAGCATTTACTCCATTAACATTTAGAGTGAGTACTGAAAAATGGAATTTATTGCCATTATGTTGCCTGTAGAATTGGAGTTTCTGGTGGTGTTCTCTGGTCCTTTTTGTCTTTGTTGCTTTGGTCTTTTTGGTTTGTTTTTGTTTTTTTGTTTTTTTCTCTCCTCAGAGTGTCCCCCTTAAAATTTCTTGCAGGGCTGGTTTCGTGGTCATAAACTCCTTTAATTTTTGTTTGAGGAAACTTTTTAAATCTCTCCTATTTTGAATAACAGCCTTGCTGGATAAAGAATTCTTGGCTGCATATTTTTCCAATTCAGCATGTTGAATATATCCTGCTGCTCCTTTCTGGCCTGCCAAATTTCTGTGGATAGGTCTGCTACAAACCTGATCTGTCTTCCCTTGTAGGTTAAGGAGTTTTTTCCCTTGCTACTTTCATGATTCTCTCCTTGCCTGAGTAGTTTGTGAATTTGACTATGATATGCCTTTTTGGTGGAAAGTTTTTGTTGAATCTAATGGGAGTTCTCTGTGCTTCCTGGATTTTGATGTCTGTGTCTTTCCCCAGGTTAGGAAAGTTTTCCGCTATGATTTGTTTACATAACTCTTCTACCCCTATTTCTCTCTCTTCCTCTCTGGGACTCCTATGATTCTGATGTTGTTCCTTTTTAATGAGTCGCTGAGTTCTTTAATTCTTATGTCGTGCTCTTTTGCCTTAGTCTGCCTCTTTTTTTCTGCTTCATTAATCTCCATAAGTTTGTCTTCTGTATCGCTGATTCACTGCTCTGCCTCATCCATCCTTACCGCCGTGGCATTCATTCCATATTGCAGCTCAGTTATAGAATTTTTTATTTCATCCTGACTAGTTTTTACTTCTTTTATCTCCACAGAAAGGGATTCTAATCTATTTTGAACCCCAGCTAGTATTCTTACTATCATGATTCTAAAGTTTTATTCTGACATCTTGCTTGTATCTGTGTTGAGTAAGTCCCTGGCTGTCATTTCTTCCTGTCTTTCTTTTGGGGTGAATTCATTCATTTTGTCATTTGGATGGAAGAAAAGGAATTAATAAAGTAAAAAAAAATTAAAAAGTTAAAAACAACACAAAGAAATCAAATAAAATATGCTAGAACCTAGGTGTGTTTTGGTCTTGTGGTTGATTGAATCTTGATAGATTAGGGAAAAAAGGAAAAGATAAGAAAAGGAAAAAAAGGGGGGGGAGGAAAACATTTGAAAGTTTGAAAAAATGAATAGAATGGTATAGAATAAAATGAAATGTTGTAAAATAGAATTTTAAAAAAATTACAAAAAAGTAAAAAAATATAGTAGAAAAAGTTAAAGAAAAATATTTTTAATAAAAATGGCAAATAATTTTTTTCCTCTTTATTCAATAATAAGAAAAGAAAAAGAAAAAAAAATTGAATGAAGGGACCAGCGAACAGAATGAAATATGATTGAAATGACATCTGGTATCCCTTAGAAGTCAAACTAAGAAGCACTTTATAGTCTGTAAACTAAGCAGGTGGAGGGACTAGTTGTGTTTCTTAAGAGTGTGGTTGGCCCATTTGGGTAGGGATTAGTGTAAGGACTCTGTTCTCCACTAGATCGTGCTGCTTAGCTTACTGGGGTGGATTGTTGTGGCACATGTAGGCATGTATATGCATGCATGGGAGGGGTGAAAATGGCATCTTTCAGCTTACACAGTCTCTAGTATTGGAACTCCATGTGCTCCCCGACCAGGAATCAAGTCCCCCTCCTTTGTGTCTGGATTTCATCCTCTCCCTGCTTCTACACTATTTATGAACAATGTGTCAGGCTGCCAGGCATCACCTCCATCCTGAGTTTTATCTCAGATGAGGCTGTGTTTCCCAATCCCTCATTTCTGAGGAACTGTGGCTTTGACACACTCAGACCATCTGGAGGAGGGTCTCGCTGAGCAATGGCCAGGTGCCAGCCTGCCCCCAGGAATGTTCACAAGATCATGGTGTTGCCAATTCCCAGAGACTGTGGTTGGGTGCCAGCCTGCCACAGAAAAAGTTTGTGTGATCGTGTAGAGGCAGCGCTTCAGCAATTATGGTAAATCACAACACATCTGGTACCAGGCTTCACCCTTTACATCCTTATTTCAACACCAGCAAATCTGGTTGTTCTCTGGGTCCACTGGGACATTTGCCTGTGGGGAGGCCTCACAGCCTCTCTCAAATGTCCTCCCAGCAGGGGAACTGCCACTCCCTGAGTGGCCCATGGAGCCCTTGGACCTTGCTCTTTGCTCCTTGGAATTTATCCTTCCCACGAGAGCACCTCCAGGTATCGAACTACGGAGTTTCAGACTCTGCACTGCCTCTGTTTGTAGAGTCTTAATAGTATTTAAATCCTCTCCTTTCTCCTTTCTCCCTTTTTTGTTCAGACACTTGTGGCTGTTGCCACTTTTGATTTTTCTCTCCAGCTGTTTTTGAAAGGGGGGGCGTGCTTTTCCTGTATTTCTCCCCCATCTCCATCCTCTCTCCACAAGCAAAAATAGCTCCCTGCCCTCTGCAGCTCCTCTCTCCCCCAGTTCACCTCTCTGTTCTGCTTACCTGCAGAGTTCTGTGGTTCAGGTTGTGAAGATTGTTGTCTTAATCCTCAAATCCGTTTTCTAGGTGTGCAAGATGGTCTGGCTACATTTCAGGGACAAGAAATGAAAAAAAAAAAACTTCCGTGCTGTTCTGCCATCTTGGCCTTTCCCTCTCAATTACAATTCTTAATTAAAATAATATTTTCAGTATCAATCCTTAGTTATTTTATAGAACAGTGGCTCAAATGCAAATGTGTATTTTCCTTAATGAATTTTCCATGTGAGAATATCTGTATGATATGCAGATCATTTCATGGGCATTTCAGACAGTATCCAGCTGGAAGACAGATTACCTGTCTTTCCAAGGAATCACTCTTATAAATATTTTGTCCAAGGCATTGAACAAGTGTACACCTCAAAAAGTTAAATATGAATAGATGAATAGGGAAAAAATAGCAAATGCAGAAAATAGTTTTAAGGATTGGTTATTTAAGAGTATTATCATCAAATAATGAATACCAAAAGGAGAAAGGGAATTTTCTCCATAGTCTCACATCAACAGTTATCTTGAAATTAAATAATTGTCTTTCCAGATAAATAGAAATAATTATTATACTTTACCTTGGAGCAAGGTGTGTAATAGTTTTCTCTAAGATAGTGTGACCATTATCTTTTCAAGTTACAAAGATCTCGAGAGCTTAGTAGAAATATGTAGAAAGGGAACTTACTCTCAGAACTACTTAATAGCTTTTTAAAACAACTCTTCCTAATGTAGCTGTACCATTAGAGTATCTTTGGGATGTTTTTAAAACTCCAGCTATATACATTTCACTTAGCATATAAACTGCTACAGTGTGACTTACTATTTTTAACAAGAGTTTCAGGTTTTTTTTCAATCTGTTTGTACATTTGTTATAATTCTCCCACAAGTAGATATGAACTTCAATGTTGGGGTGACTGGCTCTCCAAATATTTTATTCTATAATGTTGTAGGTGTTTATTTACTGCTGCTGACCACAACTTAAATAGGACATTTTTTATATCACCTTGGGATTTACATTAATAGCAATAGCAATTTCTGGATATTCTCTATTTCTAAAATACTATTTTTTGCTATTGTGACCTCAGATGCAGTTAAATCAGTTTTTAAGTAAAATGCTCTAATAAGTTTTTTTTCCCTAATAGAAGTCCCCTGAGCAACAGCTAGACTAAATATATACTTACTAAAGATTATATATAATCTTTACAATCAGGCTAAATATATATAAATTCAGATTAAAGGCTCTGTCAACCTCTTTGCGTCATCAGAGATTGTTTTTTTTTTTTCCTCCTGGAAATGCAATGTTCTCAGTGAAACAGGGACCCAGGTAGGAAGATGTAGCAGCAAAAATTTTGCTGATTAATTCTCAATTTCTTTATGCATCTCTTTAAGGATAAGAACAGTGGTTAATTCAACCTTAGCTGCATATAAAAATCATGTGAGGAGAATTTTAAAAGTTATCATGTCTAGTGGGATCCACTCTAGTGGATTCAATCATCATCACTGTGTTTTAAGCCCAGGTATCAGTATATTTTAAAAACTACCCACATGATTCTAAGATGGATCCCAGTTTGAGTATCACTGGGTTAGACACAAAGCTGTTTGGGTTATTTTGCTTATTTGAAATACTATATAGTTAAGGGAGACTTTAATTTTCACATTTAACTTTGTACTGAATACTAATATGTTATATGTGCATTAATGCTAGCTCAGTATTTAGACTAGAAAATTTTCATTTAAACAGTTGAAGCTACAAACCTTATTTCCTACAGGATTAAAATAGCCACTGCAAAGATGATTTAGATTGAGTGCATAAAAAGATTTCTAGGCCACAGATAACCTTTGTTATAAGGGGAAAATACCACGTGGGGAAGCTTAGACTTTGAAGAAAACTTTTGAAGCACTGAGTTGTGGAAGCCACCAGATGACTTTTCCATGGTCCCAAATTCAGATTACAGGCATTAGGAGCCCCTCTCACATTGTCAGAGCTGGATTATTCCTGGAAACCCAATGTCCTCACTGAAACAGGGTCCCATGGTGTTGTCTACTCAGGCACATAAAGGACTAGATGATTAATCTACAGTTGGTTATTTCAGAATTTGGTAGTTTTAAAAATAACAAATGTGCTTTGTAAGTTGGATAGTCTTGGTGTTAACAGTGGAATATGATAATCTTTTCATGGGAGTGAGAAGGCCTAGGACTACTGTTTGGATAGTAAAACTATTGGCCTTGACCTTTAAAGTATATTTACCTTGGAACAAATAAAAAAAGATTTTCTTAGGAGGTATAATGAGAATGTGTTATTTGCAAAACATTTTTAGGATTTTACTTCAGTAATTCTCTGCATTTGCTGTGACTTTCCCTTCTTAATGCACACAGGCAATTTTAATGTTTGAGATTGACTCAGTAATTATATGAAATACATACATTATGTCAAATTTACATATGTTTTAAGGTTTTCAAAAAGAATTGTATATATATTCTAATTCCATTATCAAAGAGAAATATAATCCTAAACAAAAATAAATATGCCAGAAAACACTTTAAAAATATCCATATAAGGGGCACCTGGGTGGCTCAGTCGGTTAAGCGTCCGACTTCAGCTCAGGTCACGATCTCGCGGTCCGTGGGTTCGAGCCCCGTGTCGGGCTCTGGGCTGATGGCTCAGAGCCTGGAGCCTGCTTCCGATTCTATGTCTCCCTCTCTCTCTGCCCCTCCCCCGTTCATGCTCTGTCTCTCTCTGTCTCAAAAATAAATAAACGTTAAAAGAAAATTTAAAAAAATATCCATATGACCTTTTTGTTTTGTTTTTTATATTATATATATATATAGATAGATAGATAGATAGATAGTATTCTTCACCTGTTAATTTAAGTTGGTAAAAAAGAAATAGAATGTTTCCATGTTCTAGAAAAATAGGTAATGAACTTCAGTGAACTAAATTAATGAAAACCATGGACTGCCAAGTTGATGCCTTGGCTATGATAGGAACTTCTATTTTTTTGTTTTGTTTTGCTTTGCTTTTACAAAATAAGGAAAACAGACTTGGGTCATATACCAAAGTTTGGATCACTACTTAAACCCCTTTGGGTTGTATGATTTTGAATAATTAATGGTTACTTTAACCTTGATGTCTTCATGCATTTGTGAGTCTTAAATGAAAGAATAAGATACAATGCTTAAAAAAAAGATACAACACTTTGCAATCTCTAAAACAATCTACCCATGCAAATGTTGATTAACAGTGTTAATTGTACTCAATGTGTAAATCAGGTGTAGATTCTAAGAAAGTTATTATAGGGTATTCCATAGAAGGTTAGTTGCTATCTACTGTTGTTGAAGGAAGTCTTGAGAGGTTTTATGAATAAGGTGACGGGTAAACTATGGCATGCATTATGTTTGAACTTCATTTGATATTGAAGAGAATCCCAGGCAAAGAGAACATCATGAGCAAAGGAGGGGCTCTAAAATCATGGGATATGTTACAATGAATATTAACTATAATAAGGAAGGCATGAAAAATAGCTGTTGGTAGGTAGGGTATGGATCATATTGTGACATAACTATTATGCCAAAAGGAGGAGTTTGTGCTTCAATCCAAACACAACAGGAAACTGTTGAAAGTAATGATATTTTTGAAGTCATATTTATGGTGGAACAAAGGAACAGGAATTTATTGGGCACTAGACACTCTGTTACATACAGTACTACAAGGTTTGTATCATTATTCCTATTTTCCATATTAGAAAACTGAGCCATGGAGACATTAAAAATATGCCCAAGGATATTCAACCACGAATTCTGGAGCCAGGACTCAAATCTAAAACTCTCTATCTTTTAATGTTTCCATAATTCCATGAGACCTTTGTGATTAATCTGAGAAGTGTGTGTTGAGTTTTTTGGAATGAAGAGTCAAAGAGACTGTGAAATCACAAAGGAAGTTCATTCAAGATGGAAATCACAAAGGAAGTTCATTCAAGATGTAGCAGACACTTAAGTAGATCATCAGTCCCCATATTCATTTCCTCTGTCCTTGCATATAACCAAAGCATTTGCTGAACAAAATGATCCCTCCCCTTTTTTGGTTCAGTAGCACCTTAGTGCTTAGATGATTCTGATGGTGGTAGAGCAAGTAATCTAAAATCCCATAGTCTTTGTTGTGTTTAGTAATATTAAATTGCTTCCTAGTAAAATGGATATGGTTTTACCAGGATATTACTTCCTGGTAAAATGGATATAGGGCAGTGATTTGCTTCTACTGTTCTTCTCCAAGTCTCCTGCCCTATTAGCTGAATCAAGCATCAGTGCCTCTGGAATTAGCCATGTATTTCATGTCATGACCCTCCTTTGCTTTCTAAGAGACCTTGTATTTGGTACTAAGCATCTGTCCTGATCCCTGATCCAAGGATGAAATCAGCTGTTTGAACCTGGCTGCCCTACACTTCAGTTGCCAGGCTTCTTTGATGCCAGACCTTTGTTTCATTACAGATATGTATTACCTGTGAATTGATCCCCCAGTTCACAGCTGGCTGCCTGGCTGCCTGCCTACCTAGATTTCTCAGTATTGCTCAGCCCAGAATCTGTCACTGTGCTCTCTTATTTGAAGCTCCAATATTAGCTGAAATGTGGTTGAGATTATGTCTTTCACTAACCATCTATTCACCCAGGCATCACTTATTTTATGTCTGTCTTATACTAGAGAGTAGGTCAGATTAAGTTATATGTCCTTTCTCCTCTCCACCACCCCAGTGCTGTTTGAACAGACGTGATTTAGAGTTGACATAATTAGAAAGATAAGAATGTTTATGGTGACAAGTAATAGGAGCAAATCCAGAAAAGCAGAATTATAAAATAAGTAAGTGACGTTTCGCCTTTGAAGGTCGGTAGAACACAACAGCAGGATCTTTACAATCTACTGCAGTTTGGGAATCCACACAGATATGTAGACTGTTCATATAAGGCAATTCTGATTAAAGATTAGGGGACCAAGTCAGGATATCTGGAACCCTTTGATGTTTCATACCAGAATCTTAATCTATAGAATATTGGCTGGGTAAGTCAAGGCCTCAGTGGTCAAGAGACTGGGCCCAAGAGAGGTTATTGGGACTGGAGTAGAACAACAAGATAATGTTCCAGTTCGTAAACTAGATTGTGAAGTGGAGATTGGATCATGAATATACTTTAGATATCAAGATTAAAAATGATATTTGACAATTGAAAAAGGGGTAAATAGAGTGAATGGTGATTGATCTAAATATGAATCATTGCTTGTTAAATTGTCCCTGAGCAGGATCATCATTGAAACACAGAGATTTTGCCTCTTAATTTGTTAAATTTATTCCTAGTGGTCTCCCACTAAGAACACTCTAATATAAACTATGACCAAGAAAATCCTAAAAAATGACATGAATAATTTTAAGGACTATTGCCCTCTCTGGAGCATTCATAAATGATTACTGAGTGTGTGTGTGTGTGTGTGTGTGTGTGTGTGTGTGTGTGTGTCGGGCGGAGGGGTTACTCCTATGGAAACCTGAAATGAAAAGCCTATCTTTAGGCAATGTCTTTAACGTTCTTCGGAAAGCCTAGGTATAAGAAAGCAAATTTTTTCCTCCCCCTTTCATTTTATCATGGGGCTCAGATATGGCTAAAATAGCCAGAGTCCTTGGGATATCTTATTCCAAAATTTGAATCTAGAAATGTGTACGTCTATGTAGTTGTATACAGAAGTATCTGCATCTACATCTATAAATTAGAAGAAGTAAAAGTTTTCTGCTAAGTTACAATAATGCCTTATTATTGACAAAGAAGGATTTGGGACAAAAGATTCAGCTTCATGTCTCTCTTTAGTTTTTTTAAAGTTTATTCATTTATTTTGAGAGAAAGGGAGAGAGATAGAGAGAAAGGGAGACGGCACTAGTGGCAGAGGAGCAGAGAGAAAGAGAGAGAAAATGAGAACCCCAAGCAGACTCTGTACTGTCAGTGGAGAAGCCAATCCTGGGCTCAGACTCATTAACTGGGAGATCATGACCTGAGCTACAATGAAAAGTCAGACACTTAACTGACTGAGCCACCCGGGTGCCCCTCATCTCTCTCTTTAATATAGAACCTGGTCTCTAAAGTAGTTTTAAGTTTCTGCCAAGGTAAATGTCAAAGCAATTACTGTAATTTGTTTTAATTAAGAAATAGCTTTGATCAATTGAATCACAATATTTATTGCAATTTCATTACTTCATCTTTGTAATAAATTTGAGTGCTATGTAAAAATAAAATGTACATTTTCTTCCCCAGAGCAACCTACAATCTAGCAGGAAGCAAGACGTAACAAATTAACTCTGATCACAGTACAGAAAGTGGTAGCAAAATATATACTGAAAAAGAAATATATAGGAAAGTGTAACCGTCTTCAAACATGTTACACCACACACACACACACACACACACACACACGCACACACACACACGCGCACACACACACACACACACACACACACACACACACACCAATCTCAACAGCAAAAAGATAAACAACCCCGTTAAAAAATAGTCAAAAGACTTGAATAGACATCTCTTCAAAAAAGATACACATATGGCCAATAAGCATTTGAAAAGATGTTCAGGGGCACCTGGGGGGCTCTGTCTGTTAAGCGTCTGACTTTGGCTCAGGTCACAATCTTGCAGTCTGTGAGTTCGAGCCTCACATAGGGCTCTGTGCTGACAGCTCGGAGCCTGGAGCCTGCTTCAAATTCTGTGTCTTCCTCTCTCTTTGCTCCTCTCCCACTCACACTCTGTCTCTCTATCTGTCTCTCTCGAAAATAAATAAACATGTTTTAAATTTTTTTAAAAATGAAAAGATGTTGAACATCATTAGCCATTAACAAATAACTAATGAAATACAAATCAAAAGCATTTCATTCCCTTTAAGGTGGCTCTGATAATAATTAAAAAAAAAACTAGGAAAGTATAGCAAAGATGTAGAGAAATTAGAATTCTTATACATTATTGATAGGAATGTGAAGTAGGATAGCACTGTGAAAATCTGTTTGGCAGTTCCACCAAATGTTCCACATGGAGTTTCCGTATGACCTAGCAGTTCTCCTCTTCAGTGTATACCCCTGAGAATTAAAATATGTATTTGCACAAAATCATGTATGCTTAAATGTTTGTTCATAGTGGCATTCTTCATAATAACTGAAACATGGAAACAACTCAAATGTACATGAGATGATGACTGGATAAACAAAATGTGGTATATCCATAAAATGGAATATTTTTTAGTTATAAAAAGGAATAAAGTACAGACACATACTGTAGCATATGTGAACCTTGAAGTAAAAGAAGCCAAACAAAGACAACAAATTATATAATTCCATTTTTATGGAATGTCCAGAATATGGAGGTTGTTTTTGGGGTGATGAAAATATTTTGGAATTATGTAGGGTGATGGTTGCCCAGCAATGTGAATACATTTTAAAAACCCACTGATTTGTATAGTTTAAAATGGTCAAAATAGAATCTATGTTATGTGGACTTTTTAATAATATAAAAACAATACAGTCACACAAAAAACCTCACAGAACTTACAACATAAACAAAATTGCACACTCTAAATGAAAGTATAATTCACAAAATATAGACATGATTCACTTGATGGGGATCTAAGAATTAATTTTCTGGCAGGATGCCTCAAAAGCTCATTTGTAAATTAGTATTTTTGGAACTGGGAATTATTTTATGTTACAAACATCACTGAATCTTGGGGAAATGAAAGGAGGATGATATTCAAATGCTAGGACCATACCCTTTTCCCTAATGGAAAATTAAACAGCTTCTGCTTATTTCCCACATTTCAGTTTCAGCCTTGTTTTATCACTATTAATCAAACTTGATTGAATGTTTAGATGGCTTATCGATATTAGTGGTTAGTTTTCTCTAAGTTAAGTATATTGTAAGTCTTAGATTGCCTTATCAAAATTATATTTTGATAACTATGAGAGCATTGTGTTAGTAGATTGATTGCATATATTTATATTCTACTTATTTATATTTTTCTAATATTTATTTTCTTTCATGACATTATTTCCATATTAACTCAGGATTCTTTTGTCACAATCTTAGTATGATGAACATCCTAAATTATTTCAAAATATTTCAAAATTGAAAAAGCAATTCAAAATTATTTTGGTAACATATCTAAACCTTTTTAAAAAATGTTTATTTATTTATTTTGAGAGAGACAGAGAGTAAGCTGGGGAGTGGAAGAGAGAGAGGGAAAGAAAGAATCCCAAGCAGACTCCGCACTGTCAGTATGGAGCCCAACCCAACATGGGCTCCATCTCATAAACCTTGAGGTCATGGCCTCAGCTGAAACCAAGAGTCAGATGTTTAACTGATTGAGCCCCCCCAGGTGCACTTAAACTTTTTTTTTTAAGTTTATTTATTCTGAGAGAAAGAGAGAAAGAGAACCAGTGAGGGAGGGGCAGAGAGAGAGAGGGAGGAAGAAGATCTGAAGTAGTCTCTGTGCTGACAGCAGAGAGCCTGATGAGGGGCTCAAACTCATGGACTGTGAGAGCATGACCTGAGCCAAAGTCGGACACTAAACCAACTGAGCCACCCAGGTGCCCCTAAACTTTTTTCGTGTGTTTTTTAAATTTGGAGCTATAAGTAGCTTTTCATTGAATGCTTCCTCAATGGGGCAGCATCCCTTCTGGCAAGTAGAGAGATACTTCTTCAACTTTGTTTCTTAATTTTTTTTCCTAAACTTTGTTTCTTAATTGAATTAAGCTTTAGTTTGTTCTTTGTGTATATTTAGAAAATTCCTTGTAAAACCATCTGCAAAATACTACAATGTGTACCTTGCCTCTGACTGGATTCACCATTGAGGCTTAACTACACATTTCATTCTGTTTATTTGTCCAGCAGGGTTATTCTTTGCTAATGGAGTAAAATATGTAAAATGTACTGTGTTAATTGTAAAGTTCAATAAAAAATGCCTATGTTTACTTTTTTTCTTTTTTAAATGTTTATTTATTTATTTTGAGAGAGAGAGACAGAGTGAGTGTGTGCACAAATGGGGGAGGGGAAGAAAGAGAGGGAGAGAGAGAATCCCAAGCAGGCCCTAAGCTCAGCACGGAACTTGATCTCATGACCTTGAGATCATGACCTGAACCAAAATCAAAAGTTGGAGGCTTAACCGACTGAGCCACCCAGGCACCCCCTATATTTTCTTTTTAAACTAAGCTTATTTCATGCATTTAGATGTTATGTTATCAAAATAAAGAGAAGAGATGCTACTTTTTTATATGTTTGCTCATTAATTTATGTAGTACATAGGTAATGGCCTTATTCTTGGGCAATACACTTGGAAAACATAGTATTTCTGTCCCTTTCTTTTTTGTGTGTGATTGCTTTGTTCAACCAAATAGCCTTTCGAAAATGATAAAGAACGTTTTACATGTTCATTTTAAAACTGAGTGTCTGTTGGTGATTATATTTTAATGGGTCTTTGTTTCTGAACTGGGTTATTTAACCACAATAGGCATCTACAAACAATTTGTGTGTTCTCTATTTCTTTATAGATTCCACAAAGAAATTAAAGGATGTTCTTGAAGAATTCCATGGTAATGGTGTGCTTGCAAAGTATAATCCTGAAGGGGTAAAACTTCTTTTTCATTTATATCAGTTTCATATATGTGATTGGAGAAGGGGTTTCTTAATGAAGAGTCCTTGGAAATATATGTACCATGTACCATACCATAAATGAAATAAAATTCATAATGAAATGCTATTTTGGAAAATACATAAAATAGTGTACTACTTTTTCCATTCAAAAAACGTTTGCCGATGAAAATAACATTTCTATATTGGGTGCTTGAAAGAGTATAGGTCACCTCTAATATGGTCTTAGGTTCTTTCCCTAGATGCTAAAGATACTGCAATTCTGAATTGGCTTGCTCAGGTAGGATCGGGTCAGGATTAGATAGAAGGGAAGACAAAGTGTGCTTGCCGCTCACTCTGTGACCTACACGTTTTAACCCCAGATCAAAATTCGTTGGGGACAGGAGAGTTACTCCTTTCAGAGAATGATTCCCTTGACTACAGAAAGATCTGTAATTGTAAAAGCCACTTTGGGTAAAAAAGAGGAATTTCTTCACCCTATCTTGTTTTAACCTACTACCAGTAAGCTGACAAGTCCCTGAAATTCCTTCCTTGTAAAAACTTCATGTCCCGTCGATTGCTTTTGGACACCTTGCTTGGATGAATGTCTTTCCTTTCCTAATTACTTGTTAAATAACCTTCCTTTTAATGCTACCTGAGTGATGCTACGTTTAAATGTTTGAGCACCTTTGCTGTGAGTTCTTTGGCAGTTTCTCTGAATGATAGTTGTGTTGTATGGGAGATAAAACAAATTACCCTTTGGAAAAGGCCCTTTCCCCTGGATGAATTATTTAGCCAGCTAGATAGATTTGTTTGCTGATTTAACTGCGATTTGTTTTTTGTTATCATTGTCATTACAGTTTTGAATGTTTATAAGAGCACGGTTCCTAGTTTTCCTTCAATATTACTTTTCTTAGGGATTTATAGAATTTGCGTTTTATCAAAACCAAATCTATATATTCTAACCTTAATTCATATTGTTTTATAATTTCCTTTCAGTATTTCCAATAGCTTTTTTTCATGTCATATTTTCTTATTTTGTCTATATTCTGATACATTACTGTGGCTTGTAAAGGTCTTTAATCTAAGATTTGTTTTCTTTTTCAAGTAAGTTAATATTTACAGCCTACCAATGATGGAGAAAATAAGGCAGTTTAAAGCCATTCCCATTTTCCTGTCCGAGGAACAAAAGCAGATATCCTGCGTACATTTCCCTCAGATTTTATTTTCCTGGATGCTATAGTATGAGAAAGAAAATGTTGGCAGAAAAGTTTGTAGAACTGAAAATCTCAAAGACCATAAAAACAGAGTGGGAAAGCTAAGAGGACAACTGTACAGAATTGCTGTAAGGCCCAAAAGTGTCATTAATATTTACATTTCTGACCATGCTTGAAAATGTACATGCTATCTGATCTACATACATAGATAAAACTAGGTTTGTTTTTCTCCCTAAAGATAGCTGGTAGCTATAAATTAAGTTGGAATGTAATTTTGTTTGCAAAATAGCCTTTTTGCTTCAATGATTTCTTATTTAAAAGACTCTCAAGACTTAGTCTTAC
Organism: Panthera leo; assembly: GCF_018350215.1. Lineage (NCBI taxonomy): Eukaryota > Metazoa > Chordata > Mammalia > Carnivora > Felidae > Panthera > Panthera leo. Next base: position 106,537,277 of record NC_056680.1, on the reverse strand, counting down.
TATTATATTTTTCATGAGGATTATCAGTCACTGTATACTGGATTTATTGAGGTAATTACTAGATTCATTCTTAGACACCCCTATGATGTCAGCCTATTCAGTAATGTAATAATTCTCCATAAACGTGCAGATCTGCTCTTGAAATGCATTATTAAAATAATGAATTGTTGAAAAACAAAAAGTTAGATCTCATTATGACCCCAAAGTAATTCTAATTTAAAAGCAAAACTACTCCTAATCTAACACTGATAGGTCTTTTCCCTTCAGGAAAAAAAATAAATAAAGTTTATATGACTCTTAAACACTAGTATGTATTTTACAAAAGTCAATAGGAGGTAATTAGGAATATTTAATGTTGAAAAAGAAATCTTTAAAGCCTTGAGGTTCTCTTCAGAACATGACTTCATCCAGTTTCTGAAAGGTTACTATAACAGTATGCAGAATTCACATGGGAAGTTATCACTCTCTATTGACTGGACAGGTTAATCCTAAAGTTCTTTGCCACAGATGACTACTTAATTGATGTCCCCTTATACAAGAAAATTTAGAAAAAATATTTAATCTACACTACTTTTAGAATAAATAATAAATCCTTTGTTTTCTAAAATGAACATTGCTTATGTCATCCATATAAAAGATATTTGCAAAGAAACAAAGAAAGAACAGCCTAAATACCTCTTACTTGCTTCTCCTCTTTTAAAGCTGCTTATATGGTAGGTGCACTGTATTTCTTATCACTCTTTTAATTACTGAGTTCTAAATCTTTGTATAAAGGCTTAATATAATGAATATGTGACCTGTTTAAGTGTATTTTAATGGAGAAGAAATACTAATTGCAATATATGGATGAATCTAATGGAGAATAAATACTAACTGCAATATACAGATGGATCAATTATTTTTAATTTGTGTCTTTTAAAGATCATGTAACAATCACTCTTTGAAAAAAATAAATAACCAAATCAAAAAAATATATTATTCTAAACAATGGCACTAAAGATTCCCTAAGAACAAAAATTTTAAAAAGGTCTTAAGTTTCCCAAACAGATAAGATTATCAAGTTTTTAGATAAAGTCATTATAAGAAAACTAAAATTACTTTCTCAAGATTCACAAGCTAGTTTCATGATAAGAGCCATAATTAAAACCTAATTATCTGGAATCCCAGATTAAGATTAATGCCCTTTCTTCTTCACTTTGTTGACTGGCCATAAAATGAGAAGGAAGGTTTTGGGAGATGAGAATAAGGGGAAAAGAAAGGTATGTCACGTACATTGAATGGCATTTCTTATGTAATGAGTATGGCATATTCCCATGCATGTAATTACTACTAACTCATACCTAACAAGGTAAGAGATTCTTATTAGTCTCCAACTAATCTTACATGAATGATATAATGTTAAGAGTATGATTACAGCTAGTTTTTAGTAGCCATCCAATCTCAGTGAGAAGACTCACAGTGAATATAGTCAGCATATCTCAGAAATAAATGATTCATGAAAGTAACGGAATTTGATAATATGAGAAAGAACCAGTTTGGCATAGCATTTTATACATATGTAAAATATACATAGAATATTATAGTATAAGTAATTGTGTGTGTGTGTGTGTGTGTGTATCTTTTTCCCTCCTGGATTTCAAATTCAATTCTATATTGTTCCATTGATGTTTAAAAACATGGGAAAAAATAAGTAGTACTGTATGTATGAGAAGATATTTTTCTTTAAAGGCATTGCAATGGGCTAGTTAAACATGTTATTCCAAAAGATGGAAACATTAGGAGTGAGAAATAAGTATTCATAATCTAATATATATTTATAATGCTGTTATATTTTCATAATTTTCTCTGGAAGGTTTTAAAAATCTTATATGTGTTGTTCATTATATTTATGTCTTATCAGTTAGAACTATTTGCTTATTACACTCAAAGATTGACCTAGTAAGTGATTCTCAAATTTTAGCTTGTATCAGAATCACTTGTGGGTCTTCTTAAAACACAGGTTTCTGCCTGTTCCCCTACCCTCTCAGTTTCTGTGTTTCTGGGGTAAGGCTCAAAAATGTATATTCCTATCAGTTTCCCAGTTTATGATAATGATGCTGTTTCAGGACCACATTTTGAGACCCATGGATCTAGGGTATGTTTTAAAATCAATCTGTAAAATTGACCTTTTAGTTTGTCAGCAATATGAGATAATGAGTATAAATTACCTTACATTAACACATGTATTCTTTCTTTCCTTGCATGCACAGAAACAAGACATTCTTAACCAAGTAAGACATTTTCTTTTCTATTGAAATCTGTCTTTTCTTTTTTTATTCTGATGTGAGCTATGAATTTCTCATCCATATCACTGACCTGTACTTCTGTACCATTAAGATTCATATAATATGCAAGTCTATCCATAATACTTAGTAGGTTATAATTGACTGACACTTGTTCACATCAAAGTCTCAAACGGAGGAGCAAATGTCTTAATGGATTCAAAGAAGGTCTAGAGGGTGGGCTTTAGTTTTATAGGCTCTTGAATTTAATTTTCTAATTTCACCAAAACATGGATCAGACTCCAATAAAATAATTCATTTAATGAAAGTCTTAATTTATTCTTTTACAATGGGAGGTTTATAATTGCATTTAAATGCAATTGATAGGGATTTCATTGTGGGGGGGCATCTACAGTGCTATTAGAATCTGTGAGAAAAATATAACTGAAAAGCTGTTGATCTTTGCCTTCCTGGGAAAAAAGAGTAAACCATCTGTTGTTTCAGTCACTCTCTCCTAGCAAAGCCTATTTTGTAAAGGAAGTTTGGGGTCCATAGTTCAGCTGGGTGCCTAGAATTACAACCCATTTTGGGAATCTCTAAATGGATTTTTCTATCATACTAGGAATATATCATACCAAAATGCATGAGATATTTAAAACCATAATATTGTCTCCCTTGAAAGTAATGGGTATGTATTAGCAGCTTTTTATTCACACGTTTCCCTATGGTCTCAATGACAGCAAACACTGTGATCTCATCCCCGACATATCACAGTGCAATTGGTTACATCAGAATGATCTTGATCGACTAGATACAGGTCCTCCATATTACAGTCTCCTAGGATGAGGTAGGACTGAAATGGCAACTTATTGACTGTGATGACTTTCACCAGTCTCTTTCAGAGGATAACACTTCCCTGATATTATCCCTGACCTCTATGGAAACCTACCAACCACCACCCCACCCAAGACGGACTAGATGGACTTTATGGTTTTAGGGGACAACTCTTCAGAGTAAATGGCTGCTTTTATATAGCATGCTTTAGCTATGAAAGGACATTTACTGAACACGTTGGTCAACAAACACACCTTTCTGCACAATCGGCATCCCTACCAGGGACTGTCTGAAAACTGGTGTCAAAGTGAGCCCTGCCCTTTTTAGGGTCAGTGGGATGAGTTTCTTCCTTTTCCTTGCTCAGTCTTTGTCCCATATGGAAATGTTTAGTAGGCAAGCGATTTCAGTTGCAGAATAGAAAGAATAGGTATAGCTGAGGTTAGCCAAAGGAACAAAACACAGCATGCATATTTATTGCTCTATATGAGTTCTTGGTGTATCAGTGCCTATGAGTGTAGGATTTTCTCTTTACATTTCCTGTTAGTAGATGATCCTTGGTGCAAGGCTGAGTTGTATTTCATAGTTCCCTAAGCTTCCCTTATCTTTTACTTGGTACTCTGTACTGTGGATTCTACTAATATAGAAGGTTACCCTTTACATTTAGATTAATGAGTTGCTTCATTCCTTTAAAAAGAAACCTGGGAATTCATAACTTACGTTTGGTAGTGCTGCTGCCTAATATTATATTTTAAGTGTCTTTAACAAGGATATTGACACTGATAGAATTGTTAGCAATGATATAAACACCCTTTTATTGTAAGCTATAATTGTCCTTCCAGAACCGAATTCAACCTTTGCCATTAAAGAAAGCATCTGGAAAGTATAACAGAGAAAATGTGGTCTTAGGAGTTCAACTGAACTGAGTTCAAATCCCACATCTGCCACATATTAGCAGTTCGTGTACAAATGATTAGCCTCCATTTGTTCAGCTGTCAAACAAGAGGAATACTGGCCTTATTGAGTTGTTAAAAGGGTTAAATTCTAAAGTATGTATAAAATACTTAGCTCTGTGCCTGACGTGTAGGTATTCCAGTGATGTTTAAAGACAGTGGCTGTTAGTCACACTTTAGCAACCAGCATGATTTCATACAAAATTTCTAGAATATATGTGAAAAAAGGTGGGAATATATGAGATACACCATCAGCCTATCCTATCACCTTTATTTTCTTAGAGCCTCACTTTTCTCAACTATAAAGTGAGAAAATATAACTCTGATGTCTTTTCCAACTCTAAATTGATTTCCTTCTACCATGAGGTACGAGTGGAGGACACAAGATGTGATTTGTTTCCCTGCCAAGCCTGGCGACCATCCAGAATGCTGTCCTGCTCCTAGAGTTATTGTGTCTGTTGTATCTGTTCTGCCTCCCACAACTGCATAAATGCCAGGGCAGTTAGCAAGGAATGGAAGGAACATGTCAACCAGTATTTCTGCTTCTCTTCCCTACTCCTGTCAACACAAAGGCAGCCATTTTCCTCTTATCATGCTACAACCAGAGAACAGTTTTGAAAATTTACCACCAAACTGAATAATAAAATGCCTTTGATAATTCTGTATTATTAACATCATATTCACTATGTGTTAATTATTGTTGAAATATTTGGTAACTTTCTTTTCATGATGGGGCTTGGCTTTTACACCTTGATACTCCGAGAATTGCTCTGCCCTACAAGGGAGCCATGTAAAAGTTTGAGAAGGTACTTACATAGATACTTATGAGTTTAATTAGTTACATTTTATCATAATTAAACACATAAATTTGAATAGCTTCTTACAGGTTTCTCATAAATGCACTGAGGATCCAATCTCAATATTGTAAAAAAAAATAGTATCTTGTATCTATCACAACATTTAGAATTTGTGAATGGACCATTTGCAGTACCATATCCTAAATTGAAACTTCAATGATCTATTTCAAGTGGTGAGTTGATACCTGTCACAGTTGATGTATTTCTCCCCTAATTTTCTATAATAGACATATGAGAATGTATTTTCTACTATTCGAGTCTTCCCTCACTCTTCTGCTCTCCTGCCCCTCCTCACTGGATTTTATATAAATTCCTTTAAAACAGGAACAATTTAATACCTCAGGACATTTGCACTACCTGTTTTGCCTATCTGATGTTCTCTCTCCAAATATGTGCAAAGCTATCTCCCTCATCTCCTTTATATCTGTATTCAAAGAACAGATTCTCATTTCTTCATCATAAGATTTCAAACTACATGTGCCCCTCCCAAATACATAACGATTTTTCTTCTTCATTTTCCTACAACACTTAACACTGTCAAACATTGTACATTTAACATATTTATTTCTCTATTTTCTTATATCCATTGTTAGAAGATTAGCCTCTAGTGGAAGGATTTTCGCATGTTGCAGTAGCATCTTCACCCAAACACCTGGGGCGGAGCCTCATATAAAGTGGGTGCACAGTGAACATTTGCTGAATATGAGAAAATCTCCATCCTGAAACCACCAGAATACATTAATGACAGAGCGATGACATTTATTTTCATTCACTCTGAATCTACTTGGATGAACACTAGTGTTATTTCTTTAGAATTAACTAGGACTTAAAAACAAAGGACCCAGATGGTCAGATATAATAATGAAAGGCATATAGAAATGTGTTTTGAATTCATGCCAACTTGGCAACAATATCTCAGCAGCTCCCTCAGTCTGAATTCTTTGCAGATTCTCTATGTTATCTCCCTAAATAGTCTGTGGCTGCTCCTTAAGAAAAAAAAAAAATGAAAAAGCAGCTCTCAAAATTTTCAACATCGTGTGGTCTGTGTATCTCCGAGTTTATAGCCAATTTGATTTTTGAACACTCATTCAGTTAAGTCCAACCCAACTTTTTTTTTATTAGTGTTTCCATTGATGTGCATATAAGTGATCTCATTCTATTTAAAGGTCACAATCTTCAAAAACCAATTCTAATGCTGCTACATGACAGCAGTAGAAAATAAAATACTTAAATTTGGCAATGTTCTACTGAATCACAAAATAAGGAAAATGTATATATTGAGAACAGTATGCACTTACAGATATTTTAGACAACATAGAATTTAAAAGATATTTGGAAATCTTTTACTAACAAGAAAATAAGGAGACAAGGGTAACCAGAAAAGGCATTGCAGAATAATTAGCTCTATGAATTGGAAAACTGAAACAGCTCAATTTTGGCTTTAAAGAAGTTTGAGTTTTATAACACTGTAAATTGTATGTAATGACCGAAATGTAAGGGAGGGGAAATTTGCTTCCACCAACACCGTAAAGAAGTTTGAAAGAAAAGTTTACATCAACAGTAAAACTTAAGTAATAAATGGGATGATGTCATCTCGTAGAAAACTTTCAAAACTGAGGAATTTATGATGATTCCAATAATAGACTTTTATTTTTTTAAAAGAAGATATTTGTTTATAAATGCTCACATTTTATTTTATTTAAAAAAAATTTAATGTTTATTTCTGAGACAGAGAGAGACAGAGCATGAGTGGGGGAGGGGCAGAGAGAGAGAGGGAGACACAGAATCGGAAGCAGGCTCCAGGCTCTGAGCTGTCAGCACAGAGCCCTTCGCGGGGCTTGAACTCACAAACCATGAGATCATGACCTGAGCCGAAGTCGGTCGCTCAACCTACTGAGCCACCCAGGCGCCCCTAAATGCTCACATTTTAAAAACAGTGATTTGTCAATGTTGCCTGATTCTGAACAATTATAGCAAAAGAGCTAAAACACAGAAACTGCAGGTTTGATTCGGGAAGATGTAGTGACTTTCCTGGTTTTCTGGACTAACAAAGAGGAGGGCAAATTAAGATAATAAAAAAATCCATTAAACCTCAAACCAGCACTTCCTTCTATTATTTTATTATTTCATTTATTTTATATGCCACGTGCCCAAGGGCATCTTAAGTGCTTTATGCTGATTTATTATTACATTCAGATGACAATCCTAAATGGTTGATCATATATATATATATATATATATATATATATATATATATATATCTCACTTTATATGAAAAAAAATTAAGGTTTAGAGCTGTCAGAATAAAACCAAGCTGCTTTTTGCTTACTGAGCACAGCAGAGCTGCAGCATTTAATTTTAGAATGTTTCCTGAGGACCAAGAAAGATGTACCAAGGAAGGATGCTATTCGTTTTGATTGATTATTTTTATGTATTTCATTATTAAATTACAGGCGCTAATTTCAAGGAGGGTCTACTTGGGTTATGTAAGGCTTTATAAAATACACCCACTTGAGATGTGGCAGATTTTTTCCTTAAACGAGCATATAGAGGCGCCTGAGTGGCTCAGTCAGTTAAGCGTCAAATGTCGGCTCAGGTCATGAGCTTACAGTTTGTGGGTTCCAGCTCCGCATTGGGCTTTGTGCTGACAGCTCAGAGCCTGGAGCCTGCTTCAGATTCTGTGTCTCCCTCTCTCTCTGCCCCTCCCCTACTCATGTCCTGTCTCTCTCTCTCTCTCAAAAATAAACATTAAAAGATAATTTAAAAAAATAATAAATAAATAAAAGAGCAGATAAATTCCTTGCCCCAGAACCCTCAAATAGCAAGTAGAGATATTAGAATATGACACAAAATTATTTTATTCTGAAGTTCTTCTTTCGTTTTTCTTGGTTGGTTGGTTGTTACTGTTTTCCTCTGTTATCATGTTAAACTCTTGCCTTGCAATAGTTAGGTTTTAAAATGTATTCATGTTCCAAAAGAAGATCCAGAGAATAAATGTCAATGATTCTAGTCCTTTGTTCATGTTTTGTTACCAGCTTTCTAAAACAAATATCCAAAAAGGATATTAAAATGCATACAAAAGGGGCGCCTGGGTGGCTCAGTCGGTTGAGCGTCCGACTTCGGCTCAGGTCACGATCTCGCGGTCCGTGAGTTCGAGCCCCGCGTCGGGCTCTGGGCTGATGGCCCAGAGCCTGGGGCCTGCTTCCGATTCCGTGTCTCCCTCTCTCTCTGCCCCTCCCCCGTTCATGCTGTGTCTCTCTCTGTCTCAAAAATAAATACACGTTAAAAAAAAAAATAAAAAAAAAAATAAAAAAAAAAAAATAAAAAAAAAATAAAAAAAAAAAATTTAAAAGAAAAAAAAAATGCATACAAAAACATTTAAGGTAATGTGGTTTTGAGGCTTATTCTTCAAAGACTATTTGAAATTGCTAATAGATCAAAAAGTAGGTATTATGTTATTCTTATCTAGAGATGGAAAAACTGAGGCATTGAGAGATTAGTAAATTGCCCACCTTGGCACAGCTAGAAAGTGTTGAATCTGAGAGCAGATCCAAGTAGTCTCACTTTAAAACTATGCTGTTGTCTTCTGTTATATTGGCAAACACAATGCTGACTACTTAAGGCTTAGGACACAGAAGCAAGAGTGAATATAAATAACCATGCTCCCGGCCACAGTGCCTATGAATATGTTATTTTTTTTTTACACAAAGTTCCTATATTTTTGTAATAAAATTAACTCCTAATGTCCCATGGGGCTTCACACATTTGAGGATTGTCTATCGATACTGCTCACTCATCCAGTTGAATGTGGATTGAATCTCTGACAATAGGCCATGCCTAAGGAACCCTGTTAGTAACAGTAGGTGTCTCTGCTCAAGAAAACTAATTTTGATACAGTGGCCTGGCTGTTAGCCTTATCAGTGTATTTGGAAACTTTGGTTTCGTTCATGGTAGCAAACTGCTTTTTGGAAGTAACGCTACCTGAGACTATTCTTTATATTTTTATATTATTCATGGATTTTCATTACGTGGTTCACTTCCTAGTAGAATGTGTAATATTTTGCAGTGGTGGTGATCTATTAAATATAGAAGAAAGTGAAGTCTTCTTTTTTTATTAAAAAAATTTATTAAATGTTTATTTATTTTTGAGAGACAGAGAGACAGAGCATGAATGGGGGAGGGGCAGAGAGAGAGGAGGACACAGAATCCGAAGCAGGCTCCAGGCTCTGAGCTGTCATGCTCTGAGCTGATGTCAGACGCTTAACCGACTGAGCCATCCAGGTACCCCGTGGAAGAAAGTGAAGTCTTTTTACTACCTCCAGTGTAAATGTCTGAAGTGCTCTTTATGAATAAGCACAGGAAGATTAAACTAACTAAAAATATCAGATTAAGGTGTATGCAGAGTTTTGCAACCATTAATAAACAACATGACATTTTTGTTTTGTTTCTATTGGCTTGAAATTATATTAGATACAGAAACATACTTAGTACATATTCTTAATTGGCACATGATCTAATCTTTAAAAATGCCCTTTCTGTAATGATATCCCTGTATGTCATATTCCATTTTAGGTTTATTCAAAATAATGTTACAATAAAATTGGTCATTCTGTACCATCTTATCCCAATATAATTACACAGAACAAATACTTTTTCTATCCAAAATGGTAGTTTAAGGAATTCATTTATTCTCATCTGCCAGAAGTTTGACCAAAATTAAGAGCATTTATCAGCCAAATTTAATTTTTACCCTATTTTTAGTTTCATCTCAATTACATTGAACTGGATAAGAAAAAACAGTGCCCTTCAAGGGCTTCTTCTGAGGACCATCGACCTTGCACTCTCTTGATCTGGACAGATGTGGCTTAATTCCAGCTACTTCTCAGTAGGTCTCTTAGTCCCTTCAAATCAACTACTGGCCTCTTCCATGTGGTCTACATTCATTTCCCAGGATATATTTGTGCCTTATTGTCCCTCCAGTCATGAGGGCATTGGCCAAACCCAATATAGTGCCATTGACTTGCCTTTGCCCTAAAGCACCTGCACTCTTATCCTCAGTTTTCAGACAAGAGTAAGATCCTGCCTGGATCTGTCCAGTCCACTGTCCTCATCTGTGTGGAGAAAGCAAGCTATCCAGGTGGCTCCTGGGAAATCCTCTCCTTAACTCAAGGATAGAAGGTGGTTCCCACCACTATTTCCCCAAGTCGACATGGAGACTGTCAATGTATCAATGGTTCTCTCCTAAGAAATAACTGTGTTTTTGTTTTGTTTTGTTTTTTTCTTATAGACCTGCAGTGAGTATAGTTGGGCAAAGTTCTTGAAATAGGTTTCTTTGAAAGTTTGCATAGGAACTTGTAGAATTTCACTTTGGAATTTCATATCACTTGATTTTTTGGTGCTAGGGTGAAATTTATAATTAACCCCTTTTTCCATTTGTCAAAAGCAAGACTCACCATTAGAGGCAGGGAAATGAGACAAGAGAAATTCCTTTATTTCACAGTATTCATGCTGTGTTCATGACTGAATTGGCCTGTTCATGTCAGTTGCCTGATTTAATCATAACAGCAACTCTGCAGGATTGGGAATATTATTCCCAATTTACAGAAAAGGAAACTGAGTTTCAAAGAGGAGATTTTTTTAAGGTGATAAGATACTCTGGAAATAGAAATGTGTGACTGGAAAGCTTCAGCCTTTCCTGCTGGAATCCAGCTCACCCACCACAGGTAAGATATATACTTATCTAATCGCCACTGTTAGCCTAGGACGGCTGCAACTATTTCTCAACTAGTCCCCTTCCTTTGGTAGACATGGATATAAGAATGTTTGCGGTCATTTCTACTACTGTTGATTCTGAATATAGCACATAAAAAATCTTAACATTGGCTGTGTCTGAAAATATATGTTTCAATTTTTTTTCAGACAATAGATTTTGAAGGTTTCAAGCTATTTATGAAGACATTCCTGGAAGCAGAGCTTCCTGATGATTTCACGGCACACCTTTTCATGTCATTTAGCAACAAATTTCCTCATTCTAGTCCAATGGTAAAAAGTAAGCCAGCTCTCCTTTCAGGCGGTAAGTCTAATTATTTATTTAAGTATGTATACACAGTAGAAACCTCAAAGGGAAAATCGGTATCAAGTTCTCTATAAGAGAAGAGATTATTTGCTTAGGAAATATCTTTGTTGCAAGACTTATACTGTCATATTAAGATTGTGCAAAATATTTAAAGTATCTCTGATATAATAATAGCTAAACATTAAAGAAAATATACTTTTTCATTATCCATCACTTGTCATTCACAGTCTTAGAAGTCTGTGTTTAGGTAATAATTTTAAGAGATACTTCCATCACATATGGAAAAGTGCTCCTTTAAATGACTAGATAAATATAGATCACTTTATATATGAAAATGTAGTCACAAAGCCATCATGTGTAGGAAACATAATATTTTTATCACTTGTGGAAATTTCCAATATGCTATCAAGGAAGACAGTTTTGATTTTTCTCTTGGACACTTTTTTAAAATTTAATGTCACCATAGAGATGATTGGTTCTGTCATAATAGGTAGCTTTTCAGAGATGTCTCATGCATTAATACCTGTTGCTAATTGTGTCCAGCTCCATCCAGTCAGGAGAACAGAAGTCTCACTCTATTACTCTAGAGAGTATAGAAGAGGTGATTGGTTAAACAGTGTTGGAAGGTTGAAAAAGCAATGAGAAATACTGAGGTTATGCAGAGGCAGAACCACAGGAAGTGTGTTGGTTGGAGTAATCAAAACTCAGAAGCTTGGAGAAAGGACGTCTTGGAACTGGGACACAAGGTTCTGCGGGGAAGGTGTTGCCTGGCAGATCTCACCCTGGGACTTCTGTGAAGGGGCTACTTCCTTCTGAGTTTTATAGCTCAGGAACTCAAGAGGAACCTGCAGCTTGGCAGTCAGACATCAGAGGAGCATCTCCGAGGTCTGTGCAGGACTGAGGTGCCAGAGGTCCCTCTGCCTTTCTCAATGTGGATGTAAGCTAGTGACTAGAGCCTCTTCTGCCCAGAACCATGTGCTGTGAGGGTGAGATACCTGAGAGATCTAACAGGAAGTGAAGGTAGATGAGCAGGAACCAGCCCCTTCTCCTTTCTTTCTTGTCATGTCTCTCTAGTGCCCCCTGTTAACTTGATAGGAATCCAGCTCACAACAGAGAAACGTAGTATACAGCGGAGTTTCTCAAACTCTTTGGTCTCAGGACACTTTCAGGACCCCAAAGAGCTTGGATGATACCTTTTGTAACCACATTAAAGATGAGACATTGTGAAAGTAACCATAATCAACCCATTACATGTTAACAAAAGTAACATTTTTTTTCTGAAAAATAATTTCAAGAGCAAAACAAAAAAATTGTGAGAAGAGTGGCATTGTTTTATATCGTTGCAAATCTCTTTAACCTCTGGCTTCATATCTGCTTCTGTGTTTCTTTCGCTGTATCCTATGTTTTGCAACCTCATAAAAGATCTACTGTACAGTCATGAGAAAATTATAGTGAAAAAAGCAAATGTGATATTTCACAATTATTACTGATAATCATTTGACCTTACAGATTCCCTGAAAGGGCCCAGGGATCCCAAGGGAGCCCCTGGTCTAGCAACTTCAAGCCCTTACATCACTAAATAGAATATCAAAATGTGAGTAAAGGGATAGATGTTTAATAACCGGCACTCCAATAAATAAAAATAAAAAAAAAAACCTGGAACATGTAATTAAGAAATAGGTGGTTGAGCCATAACTAAGACTTAGGCAGTGTGATGAAGAGTCCATGCTCCTTCCCCTTCTGTTAATGACACAATGTCTCTTCCTCAAGTGATTATATATATGTCGGTGTAAGATTTTTTTTCTTATTTTTTAAATTTACACCCAAGTTAGTTAGCATATAGTGCAATAATGATTTCAGGAGTAGAATCCAATGATTCATCCCCTACATAAAACACCCACTGCTGATCGCAGCAAGTGTCCTTCTTAGTGCCCCTCGCCCATTTAGCCCATGCCCCCACCCACAACCCCTCCAGCAACCCTCAGTTTGTTCTCTGTATTTAAGAGTCTTTTATGTTTTGTCCCCCTCCCTGTTTTTATATTATTTTTGCTTCCCTTCCGTTATGTTCATCTCTTTTGTATCTTGAATTTCACATATGATTGTAGTCATATGATATTTGTCTTTCTTGACTAATTTCCCTTAGCATAATACACTCTAGTTCCATCCACTAAATGGAAATGGCAAGATTTCATTCTTTTTTATTTTTTTTAACTTTTATTTATTTTTGAGAGACAGAGACTGAGACAGAGCACAAGCAGGGGTTGGGGGAGGGCAGAGAAAGAGACACGGAATCTGAAGGAGGCTCCAGGCTCTGAGCTGTCAGCACAGAGCCCAACACGGGACTTGAACCCACAAACTGTGAGATCATGACATGAGCCAAAGTCAGTTGCTTAACTGACTGAGCCACCCAAACTTCTCAAGATTTCATTCTTTTTGATTGCCGAGTAATATTCCGTTGTGTGTGTGTGTGTGTGTGTGTGTGTGTGTGTGTGTGTGCGTGCCACATCTTCTTTACCCATTCATCAGTCGATGGACATTTGGGCTCTTTCCTTCCTTTGGCTATTGTCAATAACACTGCTGTAAACATTGGGATGCATGTGCCTCTTTGAAACAGCACACCTTTATCCCTTGGATAAACACCTAGTAGTGCAATTGCTGGGTCGTAGGGTAGTTCTATTTTGAACTTTTTGAGGAACCTCCATACTGTTTCCCAGAGTGGCTGCACCAGCTTGCATTGCCACCAGCAGTGCAAAAGAGATCCTCTTTCTCTGCTTCCTCGCCAACATCTGTTGTTGCCTGAGTTGTTCATGTTGGCCATTCTGACAGGTGTGAGGTGGTATCTCCTTGTGGTTTTGATTTGTATTTCCCTGATGGTGAGTGATGTTGAGCATGTTTTCATGTGTCTGTCGGCCATCTGGATGTCTTCTTTGGAAAAGTGTCTTTTGCCCATTTCTTCACTGGATTATTTGTTTTTTGGGGTGTTGAGTTTGTTAAGTTCTTTATAGATTTGGATACTAAGTCTTTATCTGATGTGTTAGGTGTGGGTTTTTCTAAAAACAACTATACACCTTCCATATGATATATTTTGATCCCTTCAAACTGTATACCAAAGAGTACGTTTATTATAATCTTTAATTAACCTTAAAATATTTTAGTTACTTAAATAATTCCCTTTATATCATGAATTGGAAGGACTCCCCCTGCTTGTTTTTCTCTGAGTCTTATTTTGTGTGTTCTCACAGTGTGCTCTCAGAGCTTTCCAGTGTTTGGGGCTGAACATTTTAAAATGGGACAGTTGCTTACTTTGATCGAGAAATTAAAACTCTGTTCTCCATTTCATTCTATAAATAGGTTGTACATACCATAGACTAAATAAAATAAAAATTGTCTTTTTAATTTCAGATAAAGCAATACTGTTCTTGGGTTTTGAGAAAGAAGCAAGGGGAACATTTTTCAATCTGAGTAATTGTGTCAGACTTGGATGAAGGGGAGAGATTCTAATTAATTAGGCAGGCTTGTAACAAGTGAAAATCTCAAGCTCTCTTTTCTTCAAATAGCATGTAGTATTACACAGAAGATGCCAGATTTATAAGGAGTAGAAATCGAATCAGTTTCCAAAATGGAAAAAAAAAAAGGGTAACAGCTTGTACTTCATTTGGGACAGCCACATAATCTGCACAGATCTACTTGAAAAGGAATTGCAAGATGGGCTGTGTAACTCTCATGTAGCAAAAAAAATAAAACTGGAATTCCTTTTCAAAACTTGGTCTCCACATTTTAAAACATAAGTGCATGGTGTCCTTCATAGCACTGTTTTTAATGTCATATTCTTTGAAACTTACCACTGACAGTGAAAAATAAATGTATGTTTATTTTTAGAACCCTACTTTGCAATAATCTGTTATGTGCACAAGATGTATTTGTGGCTGAAAAATCACAAATTAATATTGAATACAAGAGAGCTATAATCTGTTTTGTTTATCGCTTCTTAGAGTTCACCATATTGCATTACTACAATATCAACAGGAATATGATCACTATTCTTGACTCTGTATATAAACTAAACAACAATGGTTTCTCAATAAAAAGCAAGACTAAATTGGGAAAAATGTTAATGTTAATGAACAATATTCAAGTATCGGAGATATGGTGAATGTAAAACATTTAGTTTTTATAGAATAAAAATGTTTAAATGAGTATAAAGAGGCATAAAGGGGTGTGTGTGTGTGTGTGTGTGTGTGTAGTTACTTTTTGTTGAACTTATAGTAGCTACTGATCCATCTGGTATTTTGTGTAGTGAATGATTTTTGGGGGGGCGTATATTTTGTTGCAGTATAAGTGCCTTTTGTCACCTACTTAAAATGTAAGCTGATTATTTTTCCTGTTCCCAGGTTAGACTTTTAATTTTTGAAGATATTCCTAACACTATATATTTCCAGATTTCTCACTTCTTCTGCTTCACCGTAAATGTCACGTCCCTAACTCTTCACCTCTTTGCTAGCCTAAGAGACTAACTTCTGATTTTACCTTCATCACTAGAGTCTATTACCTGAGCTATTCTCATTACAGGATTGTTAAGTCATGTGGAACCTTTGCTTTTTTGCAAGTGGCTCATATACCTTCGACCATGAATCGATATTATTATCTCATATTTCAGTCCGTACTCAAACAATAAGAATAACCCAAGAGAAATTTTATAAATATGCAGATTGTTGCCTACAAATTCTTACCATTCAATATTAACATGGCCTTAACACCTTTACACCTTTTTAAAAAATCTGTCTTAAAAAGTACTCATTTTTGGTCCTGTCTCCTAGCTCAATTAGGTTAAAATTTTCAGACATCCTTTAGCTTATTCATTTCTTTCTCCTCATTCTCAATAGGTGATTTTTTTCACATCGTACAAAATAACATAAAGTACCTCAATTATTCCCCATGCAACACAGAACTGTTTCTTCAGCTCTAAGAAAATATATATTAACTATATTCCAGATGGAACTCTTCATCTGGATATCCCATAGAAATTGAACTAAATGTGTCTGAAAGTCAAATAATTATATTCTACCCAAACCTGCTTCAATTCCTATCTCCTCTCTTGGTGAGTGGAACCCAAGTATCTATCAGTTTTCCAATCCTAAAATATTGGTCTCTTACACCCTCCACTGCTTCAGGCCTCATGTTTAATCACAAAATACTCTCTGTTGCTCACGATAACTTATTCTTTTCAAACATTCTTTGTCATTTTTATCCATCATTGTTTGTGTCTTCGGCTATCCCCTGGCATGGCTCCCAGCTGGACCCTGACTTGACATCTCCACAATGTGCTCCACACAGCAGCCTGGTTATTTTACTCTTGGGTTTCCGAGTTTCAGGCCTTCATCATCACCTTGTGGAAAGTTTTTAAATTTTTGTACAGGGAGTCCTAGTCATAGTCCTCCCCTATCTTTTGAGACACCTCCCCCTCCACAAGGTCCCCTTAATGGAACTCAGGGTCTGGGCAGTGCAGTTAAGAAGACGATGAAACCTGAGTTTCCTAGTAGTAAATACAATGTCATGTAGCTTGCGGATCTGCTTATAGTCCCAGTTCTGTGTCCTGCCCAATGCTCCCGCTCCTTTTCATATCTAAATGTTCACTCTGGCTTATGTCTGCTGTGGTTACTCAGAACTCTCATTTCCTGTGTAAGTCTTGCTCTGCCCTTAACTCACAGCAAAACCCAACTCTTTGAAGCCTCGGCTAATGTTTCATTGTAATTGAATAGCACATGCTGTGCTCCATGCTAAGAATGCAATGATCAGTAAGATGAGATACTTAGATTGTGCAACTGGAAGGCAAGCCTGGCACCCTTGTAAAGTCACACCATCTTCCTCCTGTAAGATAGCTGGTGCATCCCTGCTCCTCCCCGACTTCCACCTAGGCCAACTCTGCACAGCAGCACTGGGAATTAACTATCCTCCGCTAAATTACTGTTCTTATTGTATAGGATAGCACTTAGCAGTAGTCATTAGTAACTTCTGCTTTTTCTAAAAATATAGTAATTAAAAGAGAATGTAATTGATTTGTTACCTGCTTCAGACACTTATACTGTATATTTCCATTGGTTCCACAATGTCTAAAATGTTGACTCCACAATACTATCTGTTATTAGCTATAGGTCAGTATAAGTGCTTTTTGTTGTTATTATTAGTTTTATAGGACAGAAAGAGAAGATTTTCCTAGCACCCTTTATATCAGACCATGTAGTGAGTTGGCCAGGTGTGCCATTTAATTCTTTATCTGTTCATTTTATTACATTAATTCATGCATTCCACCATTCTTTTCTAAACCATATTATGTCCCAGGAATTCCACCAGAAAGCTGAAGATCCTTCAGACCCAAGCAGAAAAACAGACAATTAGGTAATCAAGTATATAATGAAATAAAAGTTGGCATCTATTTATCAAGATCATCTTTTTCACCATAAATTAAAATTATCTAATTTACATAGAGGTAGTGATAGGTACCAGTTGGAGAGGATGGAAGGGAGATTCAAGAAGAGAAAACATGTACTCAAATAAAAAATATTGCCTGGGCTTCCTGGGTGGCTTAGTCGTTTAAGTGTCCAACTTCAGCTCAGGTAATGATTGCATGATTCTTGGGTTGGAGTCCCACATCATGCTCTGTGCTGACAGCTCAGAGCCTGCAGCCTGCTTCGGGGATTCTGTGTCTCCCTCTTTCTCTGCCCCTCTCCCACTCATGCTCCGTCTATCTCTCTTTCTCTCTCTCTCTCTCAAAAGTAAACCTTTAAAAAATTAAATAAAAATGCCCTGTCAAAGGATAGTGTGTGAACTATATAAGACATTGAGTATTATTCCATTCATAAATATTTATCTTAAAAATTTTCTTTTATTTAAAAAAATTATTTTTATTTAGGTTTGAGAGAGGAACAGAGAGACAGAGAGTGAGTGGGGGAGGAACAGAGAGAGTGGGAGACACAGAATCCAAAGCAGGCTCCAGGTTCTGAGCTCTCAGTACAGAGCCTGATGCAGGGCTTGAACTCATGAACTGCGAGTTCATGACCTGAACTGAAGTTGGATGCTTAATCACCTGAGCCACCTTGGCACCCCTATTTTTAAGTTTTTAAATAAATTTTAAATACAGTATAGTCAACTTACAATACTGTAATAGTTTCAGGTGTACAATATAGTGATTCAACAGTTCCATATATTTCTCAGTGGTCATCACCACAAGTGCCCTTCTTCATCCGCATTACCTTTTTCACCCATCCATCCATCCACCTCCTCTCTGGTAACCATCAATTTGTTTTCTAGAGTAAAGAGTCTGTTTCTCGGTTTCTCTCTCTCTCTCTCTCTCTCTCTCTCTCTCTCTTTTTCCTTGCTGATTTGTTTTGTTTCTTACTTTTCACATCAGTCTAAAATCATATGTTATTTGTCTTTCCCTGACTTGTTTTGCTTAGCATTATACTCTCTAGATCCATATATGTTGTTGAAATTGGCAAGATTTCATTCTTTATGACTGAGTGATATTTTATATCATTCACAAATATTTATTAATCACTTACAATGTGCCCCCACACTATTCAAATTTCAGTGAGCAAAATGGAACTACTTCCCTTCCCCTATAGTTTTATTTATTTAATAAATAAATAAAAAAATATATATAGCATGTCATAAGGTAATGTGAGGAGCTCTCTTAGCAAACATTGATTAGATAGAAAGTACAAGTTGAAACTGAGGATGACTGGAAGTCCTGAGTTTTTCATGAAAGACTAAAACTGGGATGAGGATCACAAGGAGATCATTTTTGATTGTCCCAGAGCAGATGGTAGCCATGACCTTGGAAGTATTGGGCACAGCCTGGTGGTGGGGCTGCGGAACTGGTCCTGGTAGGATCAGAGTCCTATGGCCTTAGGAGTTAGAGGTAAGTGGGCTTGATGAGTAAGAGGAAGGTAGGCTTGCTCAGTACTGAGAGATCTGGGTCTATGCCTTGAGTTGTTGGGATGGGGCAGATGAAGTGACTGGAAGAGAGTGGCTGGAGAAGAGGCCAGGGAGGGAGCCAAGGGCCCATGGAGAAATTGGAGAGTTGATATATTGTCTTAAGTCAGAAAATAATCACACTGCTGGGGGCAATTGGGTGGCTTAGTTGGTTAAGCATGTGACTTTGGCTCAAGTCATGATCTCATGGTTGTGGGTTCAAGCCCCACATTGAGCTCTGTGCTGATAACTCAGAGCCTGGAACCTGCTTCGATTCTGTGTCTCCGTCTCTCTCTGTCCACCCCACCCCCCCACCACCTCTGCTTGCGCTCTCTCTCTCAAAAATAAAACATTAAAAATTTTCATAAAAAATAATCATACTGACAGCAGTGTGGAAGCTATCACGAAGGGACATGAGGCTAAAGGCACAAAAAAGTCAAGAAGATATTTAAGATTGAGAATAATAATAGCTACCAATGAAAGAGTTATAGTACTTTATCTTTGGCCCCTCTCTTTGCCCATCCAGTATGGCAATGGTTAATTGATTTATGCTGTTAAGCTACAATATCATTAGTGGAATGTAATTCTTTTTATGTTTTCTGTACAACCAGAGAGTCAGACCACAGGTAAAAATTTTAGGCAGAAAAGGAGAAAGAATTTATTGTTGTTCATAAGGAAGTTAATCAAATTAACAACAGAAAAATGTACAATGAAAATGAGGTACTTGAACCTTGGGGAAAATATTCTTTTGCCAAATGACCTTACTGGATGTTCTTGCCAAAAGACACACTTCATTAATTGTGCTGAGAAGAAATTATTACTCTTATCAGGACTGTCTTGAGGATATTAAAAATTTGTGTGCATGTATGTGTGTGTGTATGTGCATGTATATTTTCACCGTAGCTTCCTCTATAGGTCTTTTGTGTCTAATAAACTATTTCAGTTTCCATAATACAAAAAAGGGAAGACAGGGTCTTGCAGAGCACAAACTGAACAGAGTACAAGGCTTACATGACTATAAGATAGGGAACTTCTTGTCACATAGTAGACATTTAAGATATATCTGTGTCTTCGCTAATGTTGATATACTTACATACTTATATAGAAATGCTCTAGAAATAAAGATAAAATAATTCTTATCCATTGGCTAAGTAGCTTTTATTTACATCAACCATTACATATCTTATGCTTTTATAGTACCAAATTTCTCTTATAATTACTATTAGTGGCAGTAATCCACAAATTATTTTATTCCAATAAATATTTTATCTTGAAACCCTGAAAACTCTTAACTGAAACCACAGAAAAATCTACACTTCAAGGCACCATTTAGGATAAAATTACTGTCAGTACAGGAACAGTTCCCCTAAATCTCCCCTTTAATTACTAAATAGGTTTGAATATATTGAGTTTGATTACACAGGTTTCTTTATTCTCCTATCTGAATATTCTAAGTGAAATGTTGGTCTTCAGATTTGCCATTTTTACCATTAGATTTATTCACCAAATATAAATGGATTTTGTATTTGCACTTACATGTTAATGATTGCATATATAAGTGATAATATTATCTTAAGATTGTTGCATTGTGTATTCATGAATATCATTTATAGTTTTTTATTCAAATAAAGGCAAATAGGATATTTAGTACTTTTCAGAGTCCCAAATGAGTCATAACTTTATTTAACTTGTGATGTACTCTAAAATACCTAGGAATAGCTGTAAAAATGAGCATTGCCTTTGATCCATTAGAATGAAAACCCTATAAAAATGGGATTTTTCAAATTTTCTGTGGTCAATGCTATATCCTAGGACCTGGTTTTACGTGACTAATATGAAAGGTTCTTAATATCTATTTGGTTTATACTTATAAAGTGCATGCTAGTTGTACACCTATTAGATAACACAGATAAACAAAAAGAAAAGATATCCAGAATCCATTTCCCTATAAGAAAATGCTGGTAAAGATTTGGTAAATATGTAAATATGTATGTTTATTTCTATACATACAAAATATGTATATATATAAGAACATCTCACAACTGTATTTTATAATGAATGGCCCAAGAAATGATCTGAGTGCAAGAGTAACATTTAGAGCTCTCAGCCATGACTAGGATTTCGAATTTCATTCCAAAGGTTTATGAAATAATCAATGTACATACTCTTAAGAGTCCTGAAAATCAGACTCTTAATACAAAAGGTCATTTATTGAGAGTTAGGAGACAGATATCTCTGATTTATTTTTTCTCTCTAGCCCCACAGAATTATACTTAAAGCATAAAATCTCAATTCAGATTGCCTTTTGAATTGGAACCATACTACTTGCCTCTGCCTCTGTTCTCCCAAATATGAAATGGAGATAATACGTTCATGTATCTTACTGGGTACTGTGGGACTCAAACACATAATGTATTATGTATATTATAAGTGTTCAGTGAATGCCAGCTGTTACCATTATTCATTAAATAGGTTGTTTTCCAGCATTTTAGTTTGCAGACATAGGGAAAAATCAAATTCACTGTCTTTTTTTTTTTCCCTAAAATGTTGTTCATTCTGAAAGAGTACAGTAAATTTTATAGAGTATTAATTGGGATTTCTTTTTTTTTTGTTTTTTGTTTGTTTTATCAAGATATAATTCACACATATCGTACAAGTTTAAGGTGAACAGCATACTCGTTTGGCTTACATATATTGTGAAATGATGGCCACAATAAGTTTAGGTAGCATCCATCATCTTGTACAGACGCAATAAAGAACAAAGGCAAAAGCAAAAACAAAAACAATGTTCTTATAATGAGAACTATTAGAATCTACTGTTAATTTTTTTCTTTATAAGTGGAACTCTTAGGGTCTACTCTCTTAACAACTAGCATATACGATTATATCATATAATAGTGTTACTTATAGTCATCAGATATATTACATCATTGGTACTTATTTATCTTATAACTGGAAGTTTGTACCTTTTGACCATGTTCCTGCAATTCCCCTCCTCACACCCCATCTTCATAACTTGTACTTTTTTAATTGAAGTATAGTTGACATACAACATTACATTAGTTTCAGGTATACAGCAAAGTGATTCAACATTCTTATAGATTATGTGCTCTATGCTCACCCACAAGTGTACTACCATCTGTCACCATATAATGCTATTACACTATCATGGACTGTATATCCTATGTTGTACCTTTTATTCCTGTGACTTAGTGATTCTGTAACCGGAAGCCTGTATCTCTCACTCTGCCTCATTTATTTTGCTACTGTCACCCCAGCCATAAGGTTGTTTGTTTATGGGTCTCTTTGTGGGTTTTGTTTCTTTGTTTTTTGTTTTTCTTCTTGTTGTTGTTGTTCCAGAAGTGGAACTGGGATTTCTCTTTAATATAACAAAAATAAAAATTGTTATCATGACTTTTTTTTTAATACATGGTAGTTTTATTCTCTTACTTTCAGCAGACAGTATGTCACCAGTACTGTCAAATATGGTACCTATTTGATTTAAATTTAAATTAGTTAACAAGTTAATAAAATGAAAATTCAGTTCCTCAGTCATAACAGCCATATTTCATATGCATAACAGCCATGTGTGGTTAAAACTACCATATTGAACAGTACACCTACAGAATATTTCTATCATTGTAGAATATTCTCCTGTAAAGAACTGACATAGATCTTGTTTTTACTGATTTGGAAAGACCTTAATGTCAGGAATTAGATATCCTGTCTCCAGCCCTTGGCTCCCTGGATTGCTATGTGACCATCAGAGGTTTGCTTTACTCTCTGATTTTTCACCCTATTGTCTCTAAAATAAAATTGTAGCGTCAAATCAGTCCCTACCATTGTGTTTAAGTGTTGTTGGCACACAGCTAGGGATGTTATAATTACTGCTTCTTCACAGTACAGTACAGCACAGTACGGAATAGAAGCACAAATGTGCTTCTAGAACGTTACCCCCAAAGACCTGTGCTTTGAGCCCTTCTCCTTATAATTTCTTGTTTGGGGTTTTTGCCAATGTCCAAACAGATGAAATCCAGAGTATGTTGCTGCAGATACTTTGCTGACCCAGTCTCTTGTCAGGGAAGATATCCCACTGCCTGTCCTCACTTGATGCATATTTTACATTCCTTATTGATTTGTAACCCAGTCTATCTCATTTTGCTGCCAGTTTGTGTAAGCATAAAAAATAAAAAATATGTATATATAATACTGTCCTAAGACAAGCATAATTGGAAGGTTAACTCTGAAAATCATGAAATGTCTGACAATACGAAACAATTGTTCTTACTTTTTATTATCTATGCTACTAATCATGACTATTACTAAGGATAGTGGAAATATGATTATACTCTGACAATACTCTGACAATGATTATACTCTGACAAGGCTTGTGTCTAAGCCTGATAAATTTCTGAAAATTGAACCGGTATTAAAAAATAGAAAATCCAAATTGCCAGGTGGTTTTTTGCCTTGTAAGTTTAGAAATGTAATTCATGTTATTAGTTTTGAATATTCCATTTTAATAGATGAGGGGAAACACTGGATATAGTGATACCTTTTCATTATCTGAGCTACATGTGTTTCAAAATAAAACACAATGCAGCAGAGGCAATAATTGAACATGTACCCAAAACTTATTTGCTAATAATTGAACCTTGAAACTGGAGTTAAAAGTATCTGCTAAAACAAAACTTCTTAGGTTTTTGTTGCAGGAAATGGAGTGTCTAGTTTGAAGTACAATGAATATCATGTTCTTGAAGAATGTGATAATAGCAGGCAATACTCAACTTGACTAATGCGAACTATTTTTATAGTTAAAACTTTGAAGAATGTTTATATATTAGAAGATATATATATACAGACAGACAGACACACACTAAAATCATCATCAAACAAACAGAAAAATGCTCTCAAAGTACAAGATAATATTTTTCCTAATTGAACTAATACTCTCTAGTTACAGTGCATATTTTTTTCACTTTATTTTGTGCTTTGTTGTTCAGTGCAATAGATATACATTAGTATGTGGACATAAATGGTGTGTGTGTGTGTATACACTTGCTTCAGTTTTGTGACGCAGCATTCAAAGAAGCATAACCTTTGGCACATCAGCAAACCTGTAAAGTGGGTGTCAATTAATCACATTATCTTTAGAGCTAAATATTGACCACTCCAGGCAAAAGAAACACCACTGTTTTGCTTATCTTTGTGTTCAGTTCCAATTCTAAAGAGTTTTACCAAAGATCAGATGGATTAAAATGGCCTTCCTTAATGGAAAGTAGAATACTGAGGCATTTCATCAGAGGCTCTTGCTGCTGAAGAGGAATGTATGGTTCCATTTAGCATCTCCTTGAAAAGGAGTCAAGAAACAGGCTTGCAACTTCTTGTTTGCCACTTGTGTCATTTCCTGTGTGTTCTGCGTCAACCTTAGCCAGTCTTCTTGAAAGAAAAAGAAATATTTTAGAGCAATGAAGGAGTTAAGTTGTGGAAAAGACCTGAAGCCAGATTTAAGGAAGGGAAAACATATATATCAAGTATATATAAATGGTAGAGTAGGGTTGGAAAAGTCTCTATGAAGACGGATTGAGGCCCCAGGGCCTGCTTTCAGAAAATTAAATGAAAATATGAAGAAACATTTTCACCACATGAGAGAAAGTGAGCTGATCTTGGGGACGGGAGTAGGATCAGGAACAAACATAGGACATTTTTCATCAGTTCAGCACCTCAGGATTCTGTCAAGTCCTGCTCTACCCAATTTTTTGTCATGAAGCAATTGAGAAAAAGGTCTTTAACATTTTTTTTCTGTGACTTTATCTCTCACAAAGGAACAACAACAAAAATCTTTGTCTGGATTTGAGGAAAAGTTGATTAGTTCTCCAATGTGATTGCTAGATAAGCCCATATATTTTTTAAAAATAACCTTTAAATTCTTTTAAATATAAAACTGTGACATGAATGTGACAAAGCTTTTAGTTTACAACATGTCGTGAAATAGAAAGTGAAAAATATTTATTCATTTTGTCAAATAAAAATAATCTTAGTATAATAATATGTTTTTCCAAAAAGGTGGGGCTAAATGTAAATTATATGTGGATGTTTCTGTTCAATATGTACATTACTTAAAAGAAAGGCAAACAGAAAATTATGTGGTTTTCACATTCTCCATATTGTTTATATTATGAGAGCTGATAATGAAATACCAAGCACTTTAGTTTTATACAAACAAATGATCAGGAGGTGTTCTAAATCACTGAAAATGTATAATATGGTTGGCATTCTTTCAAATTAATGTCATAACATGTTCTTTTCCTTCTTTCTTGTTTTGTTATAAGTTTTTTGTGTAAGAGTTAAATCAAGCTGATTAAATCATTTCAGTACCATAATGGGAAAGCAGAGAAGAGAGGATTAGCTCATCATGCAGGATGAGTTAGGTCATAGTTTATCCGACCATAATTCAAATGCTGTGCTTTCCAAGTCTGGAAGTTATGGCTATGTCAAAGGTTAGTGCCAAAATGTCTTTTATCATAAAAGACAACTGCTTATTCCTACAGTTGGCCAAGCTTTCGTTGGTTAGGTAGAACCAGTAAGGTATATAGGTGTTTTAAAACTCAAGATTGTCTCAATCTCTGCCTTTTATTTTTAAAAATAACTATATTAGTTTGTATTAGACATACAGTGACATTTTTCTTAAGAAAAAATCAATTTATAATTATATCTCTCTTTTAATAGCTATAAACAGAAGTAGAATCAATGTGAAGCGTAGAATTGTATTTGAAATAAGACTTTGGTTAAAAGAAAATGAAGGAAAGATTTATAGCAGTGTTATTCAAAATGTGAGTTCTGACCCACTAATGGGTGGTGAATTCAATTTAGAGGGTCTTTGACAGAATTTTAAGAA
Source organism: Panthera leo (assembly GCF_018350215.1). NCBI lineage: Eukaryota > Metazoa > Chordata > Mammalia > Carnivora > Felidae > Panthera > Panthera leo. The sequence goes on along the minus strand of NC_056680.1, from coordinate 106,511,430 downwards.
TGAAATAAAAGAGAAGACAATAGGTTAACATAGAAAAGAAAAATTGGGGCAATTATGGAACCTACTAGTAATGAGAAATGGGGTGGGGGGAATAAAAGGATTCTGCTGGATTAATATGTAAATTGTTTTTCTTATTTTTTCTTACTCTTGGCCTTGAGCAAAAGTAGTCTGTAATTCATTAGTGTAGATTAAAGGGGATGGATTTTCCAGCTGCAGAACTCTAAGCTCGTAAAGTGGGAATATTGTAATCTACCTCACAGAGTTAAGGTGGGAATTAAGTGAAATCATACATGTTAAAGCCTCCGGCTTGATTCCTGCCACATGTTAGACACTCAATAAATGAATGATAGAAGTAATTTCATAATCCATTAGATTATATGCATGGCTATCTTGAGATGGCTAGAGGAGAGGCCAGGTACTCCATCAAAGTTATTCATCAAAGGAAATAGACAAGAGCAAGAGATGTTAGGTTAGGTTCATAGAACTGTATTTGGATGGGATTATTCCCTCCATTCTAGTAACTCCTGGTTGATTAGGACTCTAGTACATTCAGTCCATTAACCATTTCACCCAAGCACCTCTTATTTGCCAAATTAACCTTAAAAGACAATTGGGACTTGCCTTCGGGCCATGTCAGATACACATGATCTGGTTTCACAGGCTTCTCTGTGGAACTAACCATTTATGTAAACGAGTTTCAGTACAATTATTACCGGCCAGATAATCTATAATCATCAGCTGTTGCAAACAGGCATTGAGTTCACTACCCTCGTCTTGGAATAAGCACAGTGAATGGGTTTCAGAAATAAAGTATGAACCATATTAAAACTAAAGTACAGTCATATGTTCCCACCTCTCTAATTAAATGTCTGTCGTGTTTAAGCAGATTTTTGTTTATGCTCCCTTTCTTACTCATGGGCAGATTTCTTGATAGGAAAAAGGATGTGTTGGAAAAAGGATGTTTTATTCACGGTGCTGGCAAATATTTGACATAAATATGAGTTTTTATGAGTGAATGAGTCCTGATTATCAACATATAAATCATATTGTGACAGACTCAAGTTTCTTCTTCAGTTTTTTGTGAAAGGCCAATTTTTTGTATCTCCTTCGCTGATTTATAGCTGTCACTTCCTAAAGCACAGAAAGATGGAAGAGGAAAGTAGTTATTCATGCATTCAAATACACCTACCAGCTTACCCTGGACAAGAGGATTTGACCCTAACACCCTCCTTTAGGCAGGCAGAGCAGTCCCCGTGTCCCTGAATCCTGAAGAACTCTGCACTATTTACAACAATCATAGAAAATGTCTGACTCTGCTATCCTAGAGTTCCAGAGAATTTGGTTATTATATAACCTAAAAATATATAGCTCTATCCATTGTCTTTGCATTATCTATTTTCTTAGTTGTTGTTTTTCTTTGAAAGCAGTGTGGATATTTTTATGAATATAAAGACAAATATGTTTTTTCCCCAGGTTTGAGAATGAATAAAGGTGCCATCACCCCACCCCGTACTTCTCCTGCAAATACATGTTCTCCAGAAGTAATTCATCTGAAGGACATTGTCTGTTACCTGTCTCTCCTTGAAAGAGGAAGACCTGAGGATAAACTTGAGTGTATGTGTTTCTTTATTTAGTTTACTTCTCACAATAGTGGGGAGGAGGAGGGACTAGATACTGATGAATTGAAAATTGTATTTACTATGGTTATCTAAATTTTCATTAAATGAAGTGGCCTTGGTTAAGAAATAAAAATTCTTTCAAGTGGGAATCAAAGGATATTGTGAATATATTAAGATTCTTATCAAATTCCATTTATTACAGAGTATTTCTTTAGCATGTTGGTCTGTCAGATGACTTGTTCTTGACTGTCCCTCAGTTTGGTAACATGATGATACTGGAAAGTGTCATTTGAATTGTTTTGAAAAAACACCTTTATTTCTAGGATATGAGGAGGTCTTCCTCTTAATCAGCACCAAGGTTCACTGGACACATACAACCTGAGCCTTTCTCTCATGGAAATCTTTCTTTAAAACTTCACCACTAACACTTTCTGTGCCAGGAATAAATGATTTCTCAGGTGCCAAACACCTGAAAGTTTCATATATAGGAGTTGACTGTGGATGTTGTAAATAAACATAGCTGTGTTTGTTTTTTTCTACAATGTGGCAGGTGTTTCAGATAGAGATTTTCTATTTAGGTGAAAAGGAGAGAATTGCTGTCTTTAATAAAGCACAGTGTGTGAGCTCTCTCTGGTGGCAAACTATACTCATTGCAATGCAAGAAATATTTTTTTCAAATATTTACAATAAGCCTGAACATTTAATAATCTGGTCTGTCTCCAAAGCCCCTGCTAAACATAGAGCTGGTAGTTTGTTCAATAATCCAATAACTTGATTATATTGGATAGTGTTAAAATAAATTAAAGTTCTTGCAACTGAAATGATAGTGAAGATAACAAATCCTAAATTTGATATTTTCAAGCAAATATAGACCATAGTGATGTTTCAGAATTATGATTTGAAAGCATGTTTAGTTAAATCTAATAGTAACATGTTGATAATATTTCTCTTACTAATAAAGAATTAACTATAATATGACTAAGTCATACCTAAGTTAGAAACTGTATTAGGAGTCTTTAAATACGTATTTATTATTCCTAAATGTGGAATATTTGCATTTCAAGATTTATTTGTATTCCTAAAGACATACATAAATCTTTCACATTCCAAAATAAATATTAATGTTCAGGCAATTTCTATTGAAGTGACAGCCAAGGAGAAAGTTTGCTCAGGTGTTGTCAGGTCCGTGTTTGGGATGATTTTAAAAATATACAGGCAAATCCTTTCTTCCAGGTCTGAGACTGAATGAAGGCACCATCATTCCTCTTCAACATGCTATTTGTGTTGGAGTTTAATTATTTTTATATCAACTGGAAGCATTTTGTTTTTAAGGTAGAATTCTTAAGAGGTGTGCTTTTAAGTTCTCACATTGAGTTTATGAATCAAACCGTCTTTGTCTACAACTGCAGTCAGAATGTTAACCCACAAGTCATTCAAAAACACTTGATGAATCAGGTCAAACCTGACCTGCCACTTACCTTTCTTCACTGTTTTCAACCTCCTTTACTCTGTTCTTTCTTCAAATTTTCCAGCTCTTTGTCAAGCATTTGTCAGATTCAGTTGCCTTTGCCTTTTTTCTTAACTGTTCCTTCAGACTCTTGTCATAGTGGGAATTTTTAGAGACTGGCTCTATCAGTATGATTTTCATCAGTCTCTTCGAAATAGATGAATGTCGATTTACGAATATATGAAGATTCTGCCTCTGTCCCTGCTACACTCAAGTTCTCTGCTCTACTCCTCTGATTTGGAGGAACTTAACTTGATCCTTAATTATCTGGAACTTGTTTTTTGTCTGTTTTTTGTTTGTTTGTTTGTTTGTTTTGCTTTGCTTTGTTTAGTTTTGTTTGTTTTTAATGCCAGTGCCTGGCCCTTTCCTACCTCTGTTAAGTCAGAATCTATTCCTCTTACCCACTTTCATATCAATGGACTGTACACTCTTTTCCTTCTACAATTAAACATTGACATATTCTCAATATTCATGTAGTCTTCTAGAGCTACAGGTTTGAAAAATATTTTCAGTAATACTTTAAAGAAATTTAATGGTGGTTAATTTAACATACACTTATTTCCAAAAGGGTTGTGACTTATTAAACACAATATAAACTAGAGGAAAGAAAAACTAAGTAAGTTGACAATAAATAAATATGGGCAAGCACCTAATATAATTCATTTTTGCTGGTAAATGCTGAACTTGGATCTTAATTTCTAAGTAGCTAAGCAGAAAGGAATACACGCACATTCACTTAGGCCAGAAGTTAAACTTTATCACACATAAGAATTACCTGTAGGACTTAGGAACATACAGCTTATTCCGAGCCCCAGATTCAGTGCAGGTGCTTCAGCAGGCTTGGTGTGCGCCCTTAGAATTTTCATGTATAACAAGGCTCCACATAGTGCTGATGTTGCTGCTTCAGGGACCACATTCTGAGGAACACTGGCTTATGCAATTCCTCCGTCCAATGAAGCATATACACACACACACTTTCTCTGAAGGAAGGACCGTTTCTCAGAACTGCTGAATGGTGACAGTATTTGGTAGGCTTCTTTCCCTGGGTTACTACATAAAATAATGACATGGTTGTAAATGTTTCTAAAAAAGATATTTTCCCCCAAAATACTGTTTTATAAATCTATCCATCACTTACTATCACCTCCCATCTTCCTACCTGTCTTTTTTTGCCAGGCATTTACACAATGTTTAGAATAAAGATTATTTTTTTCTTTGAAAGGAAATAGACAAAAGTCCCCGAACTTTCCACCGATTATGTCATTTCTTCAAATTACTTTGCCTAGTCCAATTATGTTTTCTCACTGAGAACTTTGCTTATTCTGAGGTCCTATCAAGTAGATGGCATTTATTCACCTGCTGCTGTAGAAGGTATATGTGCATGTGCACGTGTTTTTGTGTAAATGTGTTCAGGTTGTGGGGAATTCCATTTTTCTCTTTCCTTGTTGGTGCTACTTACCTGCCATCCTGATGTGTGGAATAGGAACATTGTACCACAGCTGTTTTGCCCTCCTCACCTTAAGTCAGATACAATACTTTGTGGAGAGCCATTCAGTATCTCCCTCTGTTAGTTTCTTTGCCTTCCTCGAATTCTGTGATTTCAACTCCATTTTATTTCAGTCTCCCACATCTGCTGCAATACCACACGACTTGTAATTTGTAAAGACTGGTTTTATTCTAAAATTTTAAGCTCTAACATTTTACTTTGACCCCAGACTATGATCACTTAACTTCCCCCTCTCCTACTTTTAATTTAAACATAGCATAGCACAGTACTGAAAAGCCTAGACTCTTGATTTCACTAACTGAATGCATCCTAGCTTTAACACTTATGACTGCCTGGGGCACATTTTGTGAAACAAAAACCTCTTGAGGCCTTAGTTTCTCCAACTATAAAATTGCAATCATAATAATATCTATCTCATATGTTTGCTATAAAGATTAAATTAACCAATATTTGCTCACATAAATTCCTTCACATTTATTGGTTCACATAAATGTTTGTTAAGTGCAATTTAAATAAGTATTCTTGTCTCTTAACCATTTCCCTTCCTCCTGAATTTGCCTGCTGCTTTTTTGGAAACCATCCCTCCATAATCTATGATGCCAGTCATTCTTTGACACTTAGTTTTGGGCACCCAATTTATTTGCTTATATATGGTGATGGCAGAGATTTAGTAAAATAAAACTATAATTCTACAGATTATAACTCTACTCAAAACTTCAGCTGGCCTACAGTGCCCTCAGTGTTTCTCTCATCATCAACTTCTTCTAGTTAAGTTAATCCAGATGCTTCATTTTTCCAACACCTACGTATTTAATCATCATCTTTACGTGTGAATTCCTATAACTTTGTTTCATCTTACGTAAAACTTGTCAACTTCTAGACATGTTCTTTCTTCTTCCTCTTCTTCTTCTGAATGTGTCCCTTTGACAGTTCCCCATTAAAAATACATAAACTTAAGCCCTAAACTTAGAGCTATAGACTGATTTGACTCTATAGTTTCATCCCAACCTAGTTGGCCAGTCTTGCATTTAGCTTTGACCTACATTTACATGCACAGACAACGTCCTAGTCACACAGATCTACTTTTCAATCACCAGACAAACCCAAACTTTTTCATATTTATACCTTTGCTTATAATGTGCATTTGCTGGGAGTGCTCTTTCTCAATGTATATCAGATCCACTACAGTATACACTTGAGGCCCAGCTCATGTTATGAATTCTCTGGCCAACTCCTAATTGGATTCATTTTGCTTGTACACTTATGCTGTGTAACTTCCTACCCTAGCACCTATTCTGTGTGTGTGAGTGTGTGTGTGTGTATTTCAACAGACAGATGATCAATAAATGATATTTAATTGGAATTGTGTTGAAGTCAATGGGTGTTTGAGAAGAGAAAAAAACGTGAATTATTTAAGTCATGGAATGATGCTAAATTCATTTATACTGCATTTTTAAGACACATTATATTTACATTAGGATTGGTATTTATAAATTGTTAATGACTTAAAGAATAATTTTTGTTAGCTTACATTTAATGAAAACGTATCACTGAAGAGAAATACAAAGTACAGATACAAAATACAAAAATAACCACAAAATAGATCATTGACACACAAATAATGAAGAATAACCTGTATGTTAAAGTTATTGCCATGTATAGTATTAATCTTAGAACGATTGGATTTAACACTGAAGAGACCCTAAAGATCAGTTAGTCATTCTCCCTATAGAGTCAATGAAAAAAATTAAAGCCCAGAGAGACTGGTTGTTAATTATAGCACTAGTTTTTTTCTGCCTGTGACTAACACCCATGATTTCTGAGTGACTGTATAAGTGCTCTTCATTTTGAAAAGCTTCCTTTCCTTGTCTTTGTTGTTTCTCTATAGGAAAAAAGGAGAAAATATTACTTCATTGCATTAGAGGTCACAAACTCCAAGCAGCTATTTTTTTTCACCTCTGCCCTGAAAGCTTACTAATATATAAAAAAGTAAAAAAAAAAAAAGTGAGTTAAAAAATTCCAGCTTACATGCCCTTTATAAACATACTTTCTAATGTTTAATAACAAACTAAATATTAATATTTTGATTAGCAAAATATGTTATCCCAAGTATAATAACACCAGAGTATATTTAGTAGGATGATGAGGAGAAAGTAGATTAAAAACTTGCAAATCTTTTGGAAGAGAAAAAATTGTAGATATAAAGAATGAACCTTATATTGCATAATGTGCCTTTGCCCTGATCTTTTAACCAAATTCATGTGTGGGTGCATAATTGTTTCTATATAAAGGGAAATTGCATGAGCATAAAAATAGAAAAAAAGTGGGTTAAACTAGCTTGTAACTTTGTAACAGGTACCCACATTTGGAACTTATCATGTTGACAGAGTTATTTTAATATTGAGCTTAAATTATGTTTGCACCTAAAAATCTATATCCTTATTATGTTAGTTTTAAGAATATATTTTTTTCAATGATTCACTTGACCTTGGAGCCTAATTTAGTTTTAAATTCTAAGAAGAATATTAATTTTATCAATATTATTCAATGTAGTTTTAAAAGGGAAAGATTATATAGACTTACCAAGCCAAACAATTTTTATTTTCCATAGTTTTAATAACTGCCCTTTAAAAAAATAACTACCTCTTAAAAAAGTTTCATTAGTTTCTCTATCTCTGTACAACTGAAGAATTTTCAAATCCTCCACCACAAATTCTAGTTTAAAAATTTGTGCCCTTCATTTTTTCTTTAATCTTTTCATTCTTAGTTACTTTCTCCATTATTTTACTTGTTCTGTCTTTCTGGAACTATTATTTTTGGATATTGATACTCCAAGACAGAAATTTGAATTTGTTTTTTTTTCAGTATTTTCCTTTTCCAACATATTTTCTCCTATGTCTTTTTTTTTTTCATCTGTAATATCTTCTACATCTGTGATAAGTCTTTGTTTTCTTTTTCTGTCATGCTTTTAACTTCACAGAGGATTCATTTTGTTCTCAGCATAATTCTTATTTGTTTCTCGTTTTATGGATTGCAACTTTCCTCTTACAAGATTTTATTCTGTCTCCCTGCCTTGCTGTTTGTTTGTTTTTTTTTTTTTTCCCTTCCCAATTACTTGTTTTGGAAGGACTCCTTGGTGTGGTGGGTGGGTGGGTATGTGGGTGAGGTTTAAGTGTGACTCACTGGAGATAAGGAAGGGGGCTTATACTCTTAATATTCAATGTGTAGATTTTCACATAAACACCCTGATTTTGGTGTAGTGCCCCTCCCATCAACAGTCCTAAGCAGCCTGAGCTCAGCATCCTCTTGGTTTGCATGCTATAGAGCGTCCATTCTTCTCCTGGGGTAGGGAGCTGGCATATTGTTAGGTGGATGGTATGAAGGGTAGTATTTGAGGGTCTAATTTCTTTTCATGAAGATTATCACTTAATTTTCCATCTCATCACCCTTTCTTTGCAAATCTTTGCTGCTTCTTCACTTATGTTTATATTCTCTGGGTTCCAAGTCACTCAACATGTGTTTTCCAGCTTCCATTTTTTTTTTTCCTCTTACATTTTCCTTGTACTTGTTGATTCATGCCAATTTCCTTTTTTCTTTTTTTAGATGCTTATTTATTTCTTTTGGTGGAGGGGGTGGCGGAGACAACAAGAGAGGGAGAAAATCTCAAGCAGGCTCTGCAGTGTCAGCACAGAGCCAGATGTGGGGCTTGTTCTCAAGAACTGTGAGATCACGACCTGAGCCAAAATCAAGAGTCAGACACTTAACCACCTGAGCCACCCAGGCACCCTGATTTATGTCTATTTCATACATTACTATTACCACAGTCACACTTCAATACACAGCCAATGTAGACAAATGTGTTTAATACTTCATATTTTGCATGACACTAGTATAATTTTAAATTAGGAAAATAGACTTGTCTCTGAAAACTAAAATCCTAGAATTTCTCTCTCTTATTAAGGAGGAAGGAAGGAAGGAAGGAAGGAAGGAAGGAAGGAAGAAAAAAAGAAAGAGGCAGGGAGGGAGGGAGGAAGGAAAGAAGGAAGGAAGGAAGGAAGGAAGGAAGGAAGGAAAGAAGAAATTCTTGATTTAGACTTGGTCAGATTTAGAGTATGTTAGATTTACTGTTTAATATATGCATGCTGTTTATATGATTGCTATTCTTATTGACTAGAACTTTTATTTTTCCACCTTTTCCTTGATGAAATAAAGAGAATTCGTAAGCAACCATTAACCGCTGTCAGTGTGTTTAGAAATTATTCAAAAGATGTCAGGACTTCTACTTTAGACAATAATGAAAAAACTTTCAGACCAACATCTCTACTGGGAACACATAGAAAATTTGGACATAGTATTTTTTTTAATTTGTTTGAATTTGTTCATTTAATTTTTTTGAATTCCAGAGTCTTCTTAATAGGTGTATGGTGGTCTCTGTGGCTTAAATTTTTATTTTGTTTATGATTGATGATCTTGAACACTTTATTTTGACTGACTATTCATGTATCTTCCATTTTTGAGATACATGAATTCATGTATCTCAATACAATTCATGTACTGACATGAGAGTCAATATTTTTTGACTCTCTTATTTGGGTTGTTTGTCATTTTATTACTAAGCTATAGAGTTTGTTAATATATTTTAGAAATAAGCCCTTTATCAGACATCTGTGTTTTCAAAAGTTCTTTAATTTGTGGCTGGATTATTTTGTTCTTATTTTTCTTTTTCCGTTTTCCTTTCTTTCTTTCCTTTTTTCCCCTTTCTTTCTCTTATTTATCTTTTGATGAACAGGAGTTCTAATCCTGATGAAGCTTAATTTACCTATTATTTATTTTTTTAACGTTTTTTTTTTTAATTTATTTTTGAGACAGAGAGAGACAGAGCATGAATGGGGGAGGGTCAGAGAGAGGGAGACACAGAATCTGAAACAGGCTCCAGGCTCCGAGCGGTCAGCACAGAGCCTGACGCGGGGCTCGAACTCACGACCATGAGATCATGACCTGAGCGGAAGTCGGACGCTTAACCGACTGAGCCACCCAGGTGCCCCTACCTATTTTTTTTTTAAAAAATAATTGATGGTCCATATTGGCTTACCTTAAGGTTGTAAAGATATTTTCCTGTATTTTCTTCTAGAAGCTTTATAATTTAGCTTTAGTGTTAAAATTAAAGTCACATTTTTTTTAAGTTCAATTTAAACTTAAATTTTATCTTGATCTAACCTTTATGTCTGATGTGAACTAAGTACCAATGTTGAGTGCACAATATCACTGGGCAAGACAGAAAAACAGGTTAGTTTTTAATTAATTAAATTTAACTTTTAAAAAAATATCCTATGTTTAGGATTTTTGTAAGGTTTATTTATTTTTGAGAGAGAGAAAGAGAGAACACATAAGGGGGGGGGGGGGGGGATGGCAGACAGGAGGACAGAGCATCCTAAGCATGCTCCGTGCTGACAGCATAGAGCCGATGCAGGACTGGAACCCATGAAAGGCGAGATCATGACTGGAGCCGAAGTGTGACGCTCAACCGACCAAGCCACCAAGGCACCCTAATTAATTTGATTTTTAATAAAGCTGGTTATTGTTTTTTAATGATATCGAGGAACACAGAGAATCATTAGTAGAGGCAGAGAACCAGATCTGGAGGATACTTTTCTAGGATCAGTGGTGAACTTAAGTACAAAATTGGACCGGGGAAAAATCCCATTGCTGCCGCTCCGTGCACAGGGAGAGCACTGTTCATTGCCAACAGTCCTGACACATCCAGGACTCCGAATGCGCTCTCTCTGATACTGCTACTCCTGCCTCACATCACCGGAATGAATTTGTATAGCACATTTTTTCTTGGGTCACTAGCATCTGATCGATTAACAAGGTTTTTCTTCTGAATAGTAGAGCCGACGTCATGTGCAAAACTCTCCCTTCAAGTCATCTGTTACTGTGTTTCGTAACGTGTGGCTTTAAGAACATAGAAGTTGCAGACGGTGCCAAAAATAAATGGCAGATACCCCCGCACAGAGTCCACTTGTGTGTGTATTTTTGAGGTTATGTTTCCAACAGGGTTTACCAAGAAGTATAGAGCTCCATATATCTGACCATGTGAAAATGGTTTCATAGTCATTTATTACAATAAGGATTACTACAATAAGATAGGATTAATAGAGTCACCAGTACCCCTCATTCTAAAATGCAGTTAGGCTTGGTGCCTCGGTGGATTAAGCTATCTGACTTCCGCTCAGGTCATGATCTCACGGTTTAGGAGTTCCAGCTCTGAATCGGCTCTGTGCTTACAGCAGGGAGCCTACTTGAGTCAGTCTCTCTCTCTCTCTCTCTCTCTCTCTCTCTTTCTGTGTGTGTGTGTGTGTCTGCCCCACTTTTCTAAAAAATAAACAAACTTAAATAAATAAATAAATAAATAAAGATAAATAAATAAATAAAGTTAGGCTTTTGTAAGTCTTTTCCTTGTTCCCTGCACTGAAACCGTTCTTTGGGCGATGTGTGAATGAATTCCTGCCGCTTAACAAGTGATTTTTATTTTCTGCTTTTTTCACGAAAATCTTAGTATCCATGTTGTGGCAGGTTTTTTTCTTTGTGAATTTTTGTCATTTATTGAGTACATGAGAGAGAGTAATCATCATGGTTTGCAAACAAAGATATTTACATCATTAGCCAGCCTAACGTTATGTTCCTTAATTCAATAGATACACACTTTCCCCTTAACATTTTAACATCTTTAAAGTCTTTTCGCGTTTTACAATAAATAGTATATGATAGTTACATTGCAAGCATTTTTTCCAGTTCGTTGTATGCAGACCGGCTATACATCTTATAAATAAATAATCATATCTTAGATGGGTGAAGTATAATGATTGTTTTTAAATACAAAAAATAATAATTACAGATATATGATCAAGGCCATTGCATAATTATGCCCCCTTGTTATCAATGTCTTTATTTAATATGATAGACCTCAGACATCAAGATTCTCCCAGAAATTATGCAAACCCAACAAAAACTCTCACTTCCACTCCTCTGTTTTAACAGCTGTGTCAGTCTTCTCTGTTTATCTCAAAAAGGCACCTGCAGCCTCTTCTGTGGTCTCCTGGTGGTATGTGAATTTATGAGGGAATCCTCAGGCCATTGAGACCCACTGTCCTCTGGCTTTCCTGTGCTGGCTAGCACAGAGACAGCACTTCCCTTTTCCTCACTCATTAGTTCAAAGAGTGGGTACCCTATGAAACTACCTCTCAGACTGCAACAAATACACCATTATAACCGTGGTAGTAATGCATTTTGTGTCTTGTTGTCCTCTGTCAGAAAAATTCCCTTGTTTTGCACTAATCCTTTCCCATACTGCTTAGGGATCAATCAAAACAAGGGCTTACATTTGTGTACTGACCGACAGCTTTGGATATGCATTTATGTGTATCACCTCACTTAACTTTCACAAGTGTGTTTTATGACAGGGTAGTTATTCTCATTTTACAGAGAAGAAAACAGTGTTTGACTATGCTCATGTACTAGAGGATCGCACGTTCCGAATTTGGGTTACACACCTCCAAATCAGATCTTTCTTCTTATTCACTCTGCCCTTTAATATCTGCATTCTGAATGTCTAAACTCCTTCTTTCATTTTTGAGTTTTCATTTAATGATCTTGTAATAAAAAAATGAGCAAAGAATAGTACCTCTTAGTGCTTTCTAGATACATAACAAAAGTTGATAGACCTTGCATCTGATATTTCATATTTTTGTTAACTGATGAATTCATTCGCAAATTAGTTTGAGAAATGATCCCATAGATCAATTGCTTTGAGTAGGAGAGGATTGAATATTTGCTTTCAACAGAAAATAAATTTTGAAGAATCTGTCTTATCCTAACATTGATCTCACTCACCTATAATATTTTTTTCAACACCTCTTTTATTTCTAGTTATGTTTCGCCTCTATGACACAGATGGGAATGGCTTCCTGGACAGCTCGGTAATTTTTTTTCTTCAAATTTTCTGTGAAAATTTCAAAGCAGTTTGTTCTGAAAAATGCAATGAATAAATTTATAGCTATTACCACAGAAGACACACTTAATATAATTTCCATGCACTCACACAGCATTTTTATCATCTGAATTTTTGAAAGAGAATGATCTGAAAAGGCTGTTAGGATTACAATTGTTCTATTGAATTATTTTACTAGAAAAAAGTGACTTTTATGCATGGGACGATAAAAAAAGACCCCAACCTTGTTTGAATAATACATGAGAAAGTTGAGATCATTGATCTAGAAAGAAAAAAAAAATCTGAGGTTTGACACTAAGGAAATTATCGAGAATACGAGTAGAATTAAAAGAAATTATAAAGTCAATTCAATCATGTTATCATTTGCCACATTTTAAAGTCTTTTGGTCATATATATGCTGTTAAAATACATACATATATTTAAAAATTGATTTGACCAACTCTCCTTTTTAAAATGTCTCATCTAATATAAATGCAAACTGTATTCTTTATCATTTTAGTCATAAAAAGCAATAGGAAAAAAATACAATCTCCGTATGACTTAATTGAAATGAATAATTAAATGTTTATTTTATTTGTAATATACACAAATAAGTGTTAGTTTTCAGAGTAGTTAGATTCTTAATTTTACTGCACGAATCAGTGCCTCAAGTGAAAATCCATTTCAGGTTCCATCCAATAATGCATTTATATTTCCTAATCATATATTTTTCATATTATATCATTGCCTATTCCATAAAGGAAATATAAGAATATTAATAAAATAATAAATGTCAGGTTGTGGAAATTTTGAAGTATGCAGGTACATTAAAAAACAAATGTTTTGATATTTTTAAAGTGATTAAAATGAGCATTACTTCTGATAATGAGTGAGTTTCTCTCATCATCTGATACACCTCCCTCTAACAGAACCAAACAGAATTCTACAGGCAAAGCAATGAAGTTGGATACATATTTATGTAATGCTGAGTACGATAATGGCACATTAGCTTCTCCAGAGAGAGATAATAACGTATAATTCCTAATTTAGGAAATGACCACCCATCTAAATTGATGCTGTGATTGTAGGATTTCTTATTTAAGTCCCTCCAGTTTTTCAAATGCTATCATTTTTAAGTGCCTGGTAGTGTGCAGTTTTCCATTTAGGAATATTAAGCTACACGATACATTTGCTCATTTTCTGGTGGCACTTCACAGCTAGGAGTTTAGACTTTTCTAGATATTTCCATATGCTTATTGTAGCACTTCTGACTATATTGATACAAATTATATTTTAATGCAAATTTGTTTTATTTAATGTTTCTGTTTAATTAAATTAAAAAGATGTTTCTTTACTAGACTTTTAGCCATGGTTTGGCAGCTGATTTGAAAATTAAATTAAATGCTTTTTTTGGTCTCTGGCCATTTTTGTTGTTGTTGTTAACATACAGTATATTTCCAACAATATTTATAACTATACATACAATATTAAACAATGAATTGGGGATAAATAAATTTATTTATAATTCAAGTAGTCTGTTTTGTAATTAAGGGTCTGAATTTTGTTTCTATGGTGTTCTCCATACAACCTACTACAACAGTATATTGCCTTCACTGTCAGGTTGAAATTGCACATGCTGATGTCATTTGTCTTGGAATTGTAAAGGTATAACACTTCACATAGTGGAGGCAAGGCATAGGAAAATTGATACTTTGAAAAATGACCACTATGTGTAATAATGCTAGTTAATATTTATTGATCCCTCGCACTATGCCAGGTGACATAAATGTATTTCATATCATAGCATGTTTACTCTTTGCAGCAACTCTACAAACTAGGTAAGATTAGAATAGTCATTTTACTGATGAGGAAACCGAGTCTTAGGTTAGTTGACTTATCTGATGTCAATTAAACATGCCTACATAGTAGTCCACTAGAAATAGTTTCTGTTCCTAAAAACATATCCAGGGACGTTTAACCTTTCTAAACCATTAAGGCATATATATGTAGGCAAAGACAGAGTAACACACACACACACACACACACACACACACACGCACAATTCTAGCCTATAATTCCAAGGTACACTAGTTTAAAATTTTTCTTATCTGTATTAAGTAAACACATTCATATTTGTATGTTTTTCTGGGGCAACCTGTGTTACACAAACAACATTTTCATGATTACATTTTTCTAGAGAATGGTAGGGTAGCTTCCATCAGTTTTTTATAGGGATCCATTATCTCCCAAAGAAAACCTCTTTTACCATATTTCCTTCTTCACTTTATGAATGTTAAGTACATATATTAGATCAGAGATTGAGATTAGTAGATTAGAGATTAGATTGAGTAGAGTTATCGTTGATTAATATGCTTTCAAACCTTATGCTTTTATACTATAAGAAGTATAAAGTTTTACATTATTATACTGTAACAACAATTTTAATTACGTCATTGACTACATTTAAAATTACTAGCATTTACAAAGCATATTTAATCTATTCTGGAGACAGGGAACAATTAAAGCATTAAATAAATAGTTATGAGCAAATGTTTAAATTTGTTTAGTCAAGTCATATGTATTAACTAGCCGCTGTTCAAAGAGTTGACAGTTGAGCAGAATAATATGAAGATTCTAACTAAAATTCTATTTCCTCATAAAATAAACTTTACATGTACTTAGCCTCTAAACTTTGACCCTTGAACGCACCTCTAGCAGAGCAAATTATACCACTTAATGACTAGAACAGTCAATATACATTCTCAGTGTATCAGAATAAAAATAAACTTCTCAGTTGCCCTCAAACACTTCCCTTCATCCTTCCACACCTGTTTCCAAGCCATAGGGTCAGGATGCTTGGTGACTTAAACATCACATCTTGTGAAAATATGCATGTCTCTTCTTTGATCAGATGTTCTTTCCCAAGACAGATTTTCTTCCTTAAAAAAATCTTCTATTGGAAGAAAATCTTTTTTTGTGCAGTTGGTGCCCTCTCCTGGTGAAGATTTTTAGACAAAGTACAAAATGAATTTGTATTCAAGTGCATCTTTTATGTATAGTTAATCAGACTGTTAAAAGGATATATTACATGTGTGTATAAATTACTATATATATATAAATTTTATATAATAGGTATAAATTAATCATGTAACTCCTTTAGTTTTTGAGCTACATGTTAAAGAAAACAATTCTCGTAAGTAAAAGTTTGAAAAATTTACGAAGACCTTGTATTCATATCCATTCTCTCTCTCTCTCTCTCTCTCTCTCTCTCTCTCTCTCTCTCTCCCCCTCTCTCCCCCTCTCCCTCTCCCTCTCCCTCTCACTCTCTTCTCTCCAGGAACTAGAAAATATCATCAGTCAGATGATGCATGTTGCAGAGTACCTTGAATGGGATGTCACTGAACTGAATCCAGTAGGTATATGAATGGTTTAACTGTTGGCTACATTCTAAAAGACCCCTTTGTCTTTTGGGTTTGGTTTTGTTCTGTTTTGTTTGTTTGTTTTTGGAACTTGAAGATACTCCTGTCATTTGATATTTTCCTTTGATAACTCTAAGTTACTCTTTCTATTCAGTGCTGAAAATGGATTCTGAACAAGAAAATGTATATGTGCTGTTCTGGAGTTCTAAACAGTAACTTTTCCTTTTCTTCTTCATGGAAATTAATTTGAATCGTGGCCTCAAATATCTGTCGGTAAACAGGCTGCTGATGAACACTGCCAAAGTTGTGCCATGCCATAAAAAAGTCAGAAATGATGTGTGTTTTTCATGATCTCTATGATTTTCCTCGTATGGAAATAGCTAAATATTGATTCTAAAAGAAGGTGAACTCAATCAAGAAGATGATAGTTTACTGTGTATGACATTGTATTATTCCCTGTATATATGTTATTCAACACTTGCAACTCTCTGAAGTAGATACTACTGTTTTATTCATTTTACAGATGAGGAATTGAGACCTCAGAATGTTAAAGTAACTTCCCTGTAGCACTTAAGCTGGTTAAAGATAGAGCTAGAAAATTATAATCTATTGTTTAAAGAAATGGTATCTAACGATGCTTGTAAGAACATTAAAAAAAACCTTATTGGGGCGCCTGGATGGCTCAGTTGGTTAAGCGGCCGACTTCGGCTCAGGTCATGATCTCACGGTCCGTGAGTTCGAGCCCCGCGTCGGGCTCTGTGCTCACAGCTCAGAGCCTGGAGCCTGTTTCAGATTCTGTGTCTCCCTCTCTCTGACCCTCCCCTGTTCATGCTCTGTCTGTCCCTGTCTCAAAAATAAATAAAATGTTTAAAAAAATTTAAAAAACCCTTATTTTTACAGCATTATTCAAATGTATATTAAAACATACTTGATTAGAATCTGTGACTTTTGCTACAAGTAATATTTTGAGGAGAGTTGATAAGTATGTTATTGACTTTAGTTTATTCTTGAAACCAACTAAGTCGAGCAAATTATAAATGAGTTAAGCAAATAGACATCAATTTATTTTAATGGCTTGCATTTTATATGAATTTTAAAAGCCTTATAGCGGCATGATAATGACATGATTATGTGATAGGAGAGCTGAGATAGCATTCCCTTTGCTTTGGAAACTAACGCCAGTAAATTACAACAAAATTATATGCAATGTCACCTATAAAGGAGGGCACCATTCTTACTGGGATTGAGGTTTCCAAGTTTTAAGTCAACTGGTTTTTCTTTTTTGAGGGATGTGGAAATACACATGCTGTGCATATGATGCATAGCAGATATCATGAACAAGGTTGCAGTTTTTATATTCAATAATAAAATAATGGTATTTAATTCTAAGAATACTGCTTGATTCATCTTAGTACTATTTTCACTGAAATTAAGGGACTTTTAAGTTCTTTTGTCCTTTGGGGTTATGTTCATCTAAAACAGCTTTCTCCATCCTACTCACCTTAATACCTGTAAATATTGTACATCTTTCAGTCAAGTCTCTTGTCCTCACTGGAGCCATGGAAAGAAGGAAGATGTTTTTTATATTAGATTTTAAAGCTGAAGGCGACACTACTGCTTTCTCTCCCCCAAAATATTGGCAGGCTGTACATTTGAGTAAAAGGGAGATGTGGATGATTTGAGGAAGGGAACAGTTGGTGGCTGGGCCGTCTAATTATGACAGATCCCTACTGGAAAATATAAATAATAAACTGTATGGCATTATTTGTCATTTGCAGCACACACTGATAAATCTGTCACCTCTGTGAGTAGTATAAATAGTAGAAAGTGAAGATAAAATGACTTACCTTGTGCAGTGTGTTTGCCATCATGGGGAACGGCATGCCTCATCCTGCCTAATGATTCGGCAACTCTGCCTGTTTTAAACCAGTGTGTACATTTGTACACGTTGTCAGACACCTGATTCAGATACACATATGAATAAAAACAATTGAACATTTGAGGTTCATGGCAGCTAATGGGGAATATTGAGACGTCCTCGGAAAAGGTTTTTAAAAAATGAACCCAGGCTCTAACATTAGATATGTTAGGTACAACCACCTGAAACAATGCTCTGTGTTTTAGTTTTCTTCTTATTTATTCTTTCTACTAGTTCATCAAAGTACATTCAAAGGGCAGGAGATTTTAACAGTATCTTCTACCTTTTTGCTAAATTCTAAATAATTTCCCCTGTTTTTCATTTGGAGAATAATAAAATGATTATTTCAGCACAATTTGTTCCAAAAAGTCTCTTGTTTCTCAATACCTACCTTTAGGTGTGTATGAAGGAAAATAACCTGATTTTCAAATACTTCATGAGGAACCACACCAATCAACTAAATTCAGGAGTTTTTAGGCAAACAACACTGTATCAACATATCAAGTATTTCATTTATTGCATCTTTTCAAATTTTTGTTCTAATGCTCTCCGTGTATCTTTTTTTTTTTTTTTCTGAATCGATTAAAATTTCTGTATTAGCATTTTGGTGCTATTAGATGGAAATACTTCATCTCCCCAGAAAGCAAGGGTAATATGTTTGGAACACACATATACTTTCTACTAACGTAATATTAACAGCCCCTATGTGATACTTAGTATACATTCTGGATGCTCTTTGAAAAAGCTTACAGTATATTAACATACTTATTAAACACATTGGATTAAATACTGATATTACCACTGTAAAAGAGATAGTTGTATTACCAACAAACACTGTAGAGAACATTTTGAGACACTCTATACAAGTCAACTTTAGAAAAGAAACCTAATCAAAAATGACTTGATGGTTTAACTTCTTGGATTTATTAAGTTCTGATAGACAATTAAAAGCAACTTAATTCCTCCACCCCTTACCACTTAGCAAAGAATTACTTCAGCTCTTTGCCATGAAGTTAATTTGTTCAGACATTTTCTGGCATATACATGAATTTTAAAAATCTAGAGAAAGCAATTAAAGACCACTTTCACCCTTAAATTAAAGATACCTTCTTATTTTAGCTGTATCATTCGCTGAGAAAGTATTAAAAAGTTAAGCAGTTATTCCTACAAGTTGAACATCATAGGTGGTCAAGTTCCAGAAATCATAACAAAGCCACGATATCCACAGTTTTTGGATTAACGTTGTACCAACTTACCTAGATATTTATCTCTACTCTGCAACTAGTTGCTGGTCAGTTTGTTTTAGCCAATTCATTGCAATGCTTTATTCTTTCTTTTGAAATTTATTTTATTGATTCACTGCAAGCTTTCCCTCATCTCTTCTACTCCAGATCCTCCATGAAATGATGGAAGAAATAGACTATGATCATGATGGAACAGTCTCTCTGGAGGAATGGATCCAAGGAGGAATGACAACAATTCCCCTTCTTGTGCTCCTGGGCTTGGAAAATGTAAGCATTTACACAAAGAGGGTGGCCTGGTGGTAAGTCAGTGGGGTGCTCCATTACACATTTTGATTATAAATTGATTTGGCCATTTTCTGTCATTAAGTAGTGAGTGCCTGGACCTTTTAATAAGTATACCACAGTGCAGTGTCATAATAAGTTGTGATTAATACTTGCCACAAACACATTGATTCATTTTAGGTATTGCTTTATTATTTAATACATAATTTCTTTTTTTCTCTATTTAAAATATGATCTAGTTTGAAAAAAAATATTGACCTTCTCATTTTATTTACTGCAAGAAACTCCCCAATATTATTACAGTCTGTGGTTCTTGTGGTGCTCCTTCTCATTCCATAATCACCATCCCCATGAAGAAAATCTATTTTATTGATAACCAATACTTGGAGAAGCCAATTATATACTGAGGTAGTTAAGAGTATATATGAAACATAATTTTTTCTTACGTATCATCAGAGCAGCCAGCTTTTCATTCTAAGCCTATCAAAAGTTTTCTTATATCATTGCTTCCAGTGGTAATTAAAAAGTGGTTTGCCAGAAAATAAATGAACCTAAGTTTAGAATGGGATATAACAGTGAGTTTGAAACTGAATCTTGCTGCCGGGTGTTGATGTCAATTTCAGTAATCAAAGTCAATCAGTCACTATTGGATTTTTGTATGTAGCATTAATAAAAAGAATTAATTCTAATGTGCATATAATAAAATGTATACTAAGATTTAAAGAACATTACTTATGGAAACCACCATAACACATAAAATATTTAGAATTTTGAAATGCAAGAACATCACATCCACCGCTTTGCTGCTGACTCCAAAACTTTTCATACTTATTTGTTACCAGAGCTGACAATGTTGCAGTTCAAGACTATACCAGTTACTCAAGAGTTACTCAAATTTTTTTTAAATTTTATTTTTTTAAAAATTTACACCCTAATTAGTTAGCATGTAGTGCAACAATGATTTCAGGAGTAGATTCCTTAATGCCCCTTACCCATATAGCTCATCCCCCCTCCCATATACCCTCTAGTAACCCTCTGTTTGTTCTCCATATTTATGAGAAGAGACCAAATTTTTTAAAGCCCTCGTGAAATCTTACAGTCTGTATTTGTAAGACCTATGAGAATATACACAAATATGTTTGTACACTTTTACATATGGGTGTGGGAATATATATGTGGGCTTTAGGAAAGTAGCATTTCTCTCTTTTTCACCTGAATGTTCAAATTCTTTCACATTTAGGTTAAGCTTACCCCTCATGAGGCCCATAGGATTTTAGATATGGTCATAGGAAGGCAAAGAAAAATTGCTAATAGATGATATACAAGGAAGTTATCCTTAAAGTAAATAATATATTAAAACAAAGTAGATCTTATTGTTAATAGATATATATTTCTACATTTTGAAAATTAATGAGGGAGTTTTTTCTTATATCTGATGTTCTCATACAATACATAACCTGATATCTTTTGGTAAGAACCTGTTGTATATCTCTATATTTTAAATATTTGTTTAATTGTTTAATACACCTGATTAAACTATACGTAAATATATCAGGAGAAAACAAAAAGAAAATTAACAAAAGTTAACATTTTAAGGAGTAAGGTATACTTTAAACAGAAAAAGTTGTCATATGCTAGTCAAGAAGTTCTGATAATAACATTTCCCTCAAAGAGAATTTTATATTTTTAAAGCTACAATTACATTTATTCTAAATATTTATGGAAATTTTAGTATGAGAGAATGTATGGGAATGAGTAAGTACACTATTTGGTATGCTGGACAGCAAAACGCAGAAATGCACACTTAGTCATCTATTTTTAAAATATTACATAAAGATTTTGAAATGATGTTCTTCTAAGGAAACAGTTGTTTAGATTTTTTATGATTTTATATATATATATATATATATACATATATTATTTATAAGGTTGTGAAAATAGCATGGGTAAATACAATCCACAAAGTCCTGATAGATTTAATTCAAATTATTTTAAACAAATACAATACTTCATCAGTTTCTAATGTAGCAGTAAATTTATTTCAACTGAATGAAAATTCTTTGTCATGAATTTCTATCAGGCTAAGCATACCTAATATACTTTATAATCATGTTCTTAAATTTATATTTTGTGTTTTTAGTAATATGAGATGTTTTTGGAGTTTAACAGGAGAAATCCATTTAGGGTTTCAAAGTAGTAACCAGACCTATGTTCCAAAATTGTGTTTCCAGTAAAAGCCACTAGATGGCGTGGCTACATCGTTTAACATTTACTGATCAACTTAAATAGGAGATGGAATTTTTCCTCTATAAAGAATTCTGAGAGTAATATCCCTTTTCCTTTGCTTTTTTAAAAAAGAATAAGCCAATAATGTTTTAAATTGTCTTTTAATAAAATGTATAAGCCATGTAATTATGATCACAAAACAGAGCATTTATTTGTTAGAAACAGCTTTTTAATTCCGAAGCATGGAAAGTGTTATACAAAGCAGGAATGACACAATGACAACTGAGTGATGAGGGCCTTTTTTTAGTAATTGAGATTTATTTCCTTTTCTGTAGGCAGTTAATGTGTTATGTTATTACCTGTAGAGAATTTGATTCATGATGCCATTTCCCCCTTCCACCCCCCAACCCCCCCCTTTTGCTAATCAAATTGGAAATCTAGAAGCTTTAGGTTGAATCCAGCCATTTATTGTGCAGCCAGTCTTGTTATGTTGTCCTATACATTCTTGTCTTCTGTCAATTATGAGCTCAGGGAGTAGATTCTAATTGATAGTGCTTGTTAAATACCACAGTGCATTTGAAAGTGACTGTGGTGTACTAGCCAAATTACACAGATAAGAACATTGTCCTGGGAGAGAAATCCTTACTTCTAATGCAAAGCAGAACAGTTGTGATTTCATGGTAGTTTATTTTTCTCCATCAATAGACTTTAAATATTTACTCTATTTCAAGTACTATCTGTTTTGGCAGCAAAATCACAAATGTAGTTTATCAGAACCTGATTCTATATCAAATGCTAGAGAGTAAGAGTCATTTCTTTTCTATTATAAGAAGTCCATGAGGGGCACCTGGGTGGCTCAGTTAGTTAAGCATCTGACTTCGGCTTAGGTCATGATCTCACAGCTTTTGAGTTCGAGTCACGCATCAGGCTCTGTGCTGACAGCTCAGAGCCTGGAGCCTGCTTCGGATTCTGTGTCTCCCTCTCTCTCTGTCCCTCCCCCGCTTGTGCTCTGTCTCTCTCTGTCTCTCAAAAATGAATAAATGTAAAAAAAAATTAAAAATTAAAAAAAAAAAAGAAGGCCATGAAACTTAGCAAACCCAGTATGAAATGGTACAGTCTGTTACATCTGAAGGAAAACTGAGAGTTTGGGTGGCACTTGTGATTTTTATTATACCTGAAGCAGAGTCATTTATTTATAAGGTCTTTGTTGCAGTTGTTCATTTCCACCATATGGCTGGCACAGAAGTAATCACAGGAACTAAGTAAAGGAAAGAGCAAAGCTGTGTTCCAGGAAAACCTTATTTACAAAAACAGCTTGCTAGTCAGATTTTACCCACAGGCCATAGTTTTCTGACCCATGATTTATTCTGTCGCTTATCTGTCATATTAGAAACAGAAAGAGTATTAATTTATATTTACTCATTTAGGAGAAAGGAATCTAATATCTTTTTATTTAGCTCAGTTAGACAACCCCAACAAGACATGTGGACTAATGAAGAGATAGTACGGTAGCAGTGAACTTCATCAAATTGATCTTTACCTTGGCTCTGTTACTAACTAACTAGGTCATTTTTGTGCCAGCCAGTCATTCTCTCTAGATACATAAAAAGATACTAGACAACAATATCCCTTTCCTTTTCAAATATTCTTTCAACTCAATTATTCTTTTTTTTTTTTTTTTTTTTTTTTTTTTGGATAAACAAGATAATTCATAGTGCTCCAATTCCTAAAATCTGTAATCTTGGATCATTATTAGGTTTTTCAAAGAAAATTCCTGAATTCATATTATCGTAAAAACAGAAATACACATTTAAGTAGGAGTGTGGCTTAAGATAAGAATACCTTAACTTCTTAGTCTTGGATTGTAGTGCCCACATCTGGCATGTATGGCTTTTGAGTGGATATATGTTTTCATTTCATTTTATGTGTTCTCAGAATCCTGGACTTTAAATACTATACATCATTCAAACTTTGCTGTTGATCAGAATGTCTTAGGACACATATTTTCAGCTGACTCAGCAAAGTAAAAGTAACCACTTGGTGTGCCTCCTGATTTCTGATGAAGTCTATTTCCTGATGAAATTTCTGAGTATAATGGAGAGCCGAAGATGATGCATTCTTAATAGACTAAGCTATATTTGGAAAACTAATGCTTCACACTCTATTTTTTAAATTTAATTTGGTTGAGCTGTTGTTCTGCTGTTTATACATTGCTCAATCTAGAAAGGAATTATGAAGCTGGATAAATGCAACAATTCTTGAGATTCCAAGTTGGGTCGTTCAAGGACACCAGCTCGGTGCTGTGATGTGCTCTTGGATTTGCATTTGAACCCAAGAATGGCAGGTCCTGAGCCTGGCTTTTAAAAATGGGATCTGGAGATAAGCAGTTGATTGCAACTCCACTCAGAATTTTAAACTGTCTCTCTGCATTCTCTTTGCTCAGATCTGATGTAACTCATCTTTCTGTCTTAAAGAGCATTTTCTTACATATGGTTATATCTTTTTGGAGACCTTGAGCAGAAAAGGAAGGTAATTGAATGGTCATTATTATTTAATGAGTTGGAATTAATTTGCAACATTTGCTCTTAAAAGTGTCTTAAATGAAGTCAGCTGAAACAGACAGGGATGTGGCCCGGTATGGGGATTAGGGGCATTTTGGCTATGGCATTAGTAAATTTTCTCCTTCAGGTCTTTTGAAAAAATGAGATTATTTATAGTAGCCCTAGTTCACTTGAACATGATATGTGATCTTGGATGCATTTAGGGAAAAACTAAAACTTTAGAAATCATTAGGGTCATGAAATAGCTTCCAAAAATTTCCAAGGGGCATTCTTGCCTTTGAAACCTCCTTTTGACTTCTAGGGAGTAAAAAGGGAGGAGGAACTTAGGGCTCTTTCTCTGTGTGAACTTGCCTCTGTTTCATTAAGTAGTTCTCTGTCATAATCAGTTCACAGAACTGAACCACTTCACTTATAAAATACAGTGTTTTGTAAATATCAGGAGGAAATTTCTACTAAAAGTGATGTCTGGTAATGAAAAACAGAACAGATTTTTTATGAAACAAAGTATAGTAAACCTACAAACATCCTTCTCAAGTCTTTTGGCTAAAACATTGGGATGTTACAACTCAACCCAATGATAGTAATAATATTTGCTGTTTATATAACACCAATCTTCTGAGGAGCTAAATTGACTTCACAGGTATTGTGTAATGAAACCTCACACCACAGCCTGGGAGAGGAAAGTAGGTGTTTCCATTTTATTAGAGAGGAAAATAGGAAGAGAGGTGAAATGGCTTATCCACATTTTCATATTAGGCCAGGAATCAAGCCTTCTGGATTTTTCTCTTCATTTCTTGTTTAAAAAGATGAATTCCTTTCTATGACAATAAATATTTATTTGCAAGAGAAGTACTATTAGGGACATGCTCTACTGGCTGATAGAATATAATAAGGGACAGATTCTCCCTGTCCCCCACTAAGTTTAATAAGACAAACAAGACAAGACATGAAAATACAGAGGGCTGGAGTATAATTTGCACTGCTGAGAAATAGTTGGCTCCTGGTTTCAATTTCTTCTCTTGAAGTCACATACATATTTCATCCTTTGCATATTTTGGCAATGTATCCGGTTAAGAGCTATAAAGCTATTTAATTTGTTTTTTGGTAAAGTATTTTATGTCTGGGTAATGGATTTGTACATCAGTTACAGCCTGTAACATGGCTAAGTGTTCTGATTGACAGAACACCCACGTTCAGACTTGTTTATTTTTTGATAAGGAAAATGCCAGCTAACTTAGTCCATATGTGCTCTTCAACAAGATGAGGCTTATTCACATGTAATGGACATTCATTTAAAAATCAAATGACAAGGATTATAAGAACGGTAATACATATGAAAATTCCATATTTTTTCTTTCCTCTTTTCACTTAAGAATGTTTGTTTAACCTGATTTTATCTATATCTATGTGTTATTTCTATCTACCTATCTATACCTATATGTCTATATCTATATCTATATCTGTATCTATATCTATCTATTAAATTAACAACCCCCTCACTTAAACTTTTCACTCAGGATGTTTTATTCTTATTTTAAGAAACAGAAATTTTAAAATACAGACAGTTTGAAAAACATAGCAATGCTAAACAAATATATAAAATGTTCCTTTCATATAATAACAACACTAGAAATCTCATGGCTCAAACAAATTAGAACTGGATTCAGAAAGTACTATAAACACTATTTCTTATTTTATTTTATTTATTTTGAGAGAGACAGAGAGAGCATGAGCCGGGAGGGGCAGAGAGAGAATCTCAATCTCCACTCTCAGTGCAGAGCACCACACAGGGCTTGAGCTCAT
Source organism: Panthera leo (assembly GCF_018350215.1). Taxonomy (NCBI): domain Eukaryota; kingdom Metazoa; phylum Chordata; class Mammalia; order Carnivora; family Felidae; genus Panthera; species Panthera leo. The sequence goes on along the minus strand of NC_056680.1, from coordinate 106,485,353 downwards.
GAAACCATGGGATCATGACCTGAGCCGAAATCAAGAGTTGGGCACTTAACCGACTGAGCCACTCAGGCACCACTATAAAAACTATTTCTTAAGTTGTGGAAGAAAATTAAAACACCAGTGTTTTCTGATGTCCTCTCCACAACACCCTTAGCATAACTGCTTTTGTTGAGAGCTTGTTTGTCAAAACAAACAAACAAAAAACAAAAAAACTAAACATTGTCCAGAACTGTGAAGGGCCTAAGAAGTTCCCTACTTGCACATTAGCAAGTTAGCTTGTTCAAGTTTCATGTATGCTGGCAGAGGACATGAGACACCTGGGTCAGAAACAAAAGGACATTTATTTATAGCACAGCAAGAGGTAGGAGCTGCATGTTTGAGCCAGTTCTCTTGGCCTATAGTCTCACACAGGTGATGGAGCATGTCACAAGGAATCACTGTGCACAGCCTCAGAGCTTGGATCCCCTGGCTCGGGGAAACTAAATCTTTTATAATGTGCAATAAACAAACCTGCTTAACCTTTTCTTAGAAGAGAGAGATTATTTTTATTATACTGGACAGTAAGTAAAACTGCCCTCTGCTCTGTAGGGAGATCCATCTCTATTGTCCAAGGCTACCTGTTTTTCAAATATCTTTAAAAAGATAACCTGGAAAAAATGACAGTTCTTCTGCTTACAAAATGTGCAGAAATTCAAGACACCCATGGAGAATTATCTCCCAGGAAACATTTTCATTAATGTTTCATATTATGATGCAAATTTGACATTTCTGGTTCTAATGTAAGAGTTAGTTACTATGGATTTAATCAAGTATTTTAAATCTGGTGGTTTATCTCATCACTGGAAATAAAAAAAGGTGGTCAGGAAGCATTATTATTAATATTTTAGTATAAAGAAAAATGAAACGATCTGGACATGTTTATATTGTCCCACCACTATGGAAAATGTTTTCCTGTCACAGCACACAGTAGGTGATCAAAAAGTTTTATTAGGTGAATGTGTTCTGAAAAATATAATAACTAGGCTAATGTGAAAAATCGTGTCCTATAATGGTTGCTATTGAATAAGTGATGTCTAAAATTAATCTCAGTTTGATAGAATTTGGTGAACATGGTCTACATGGTCTACAAGGACAGAAAATGATAGTAACAACAGTAATGGTATTTAATAATTTCATTTAGTATCTTGACCTTCTTGTAAAGAATTCAAGAGATTCAGGAGCATCTTACTATTTCATTTTACTTCAATCTGAACAATATAGATGTAATTAAATACCTATTAGAGAAATAGCTATTATGATATTATATAGTTTTACTTAGAAGAATAAATCATAATTATAATTGTTATGAAAAATGTGATTTAACTTAAACTTAAGATTATTATAGCAAATAACTATAGTGCTTGTTATAAATAAATACCATAATACAGTTTTAATATTTTAGCACCTTTCTATGAGATCAAAATCACTCATACTTTATGGAAGAGGAATAAACAAGATGATAATATAATTAAGTCCGATGATAATATAATTAAGTCCTTAAAAAAGTTTATCTTTTAAATTTTGCTAGCTGTGACATACAAAAATACACTAATGTAAATTATAAGGTGTAAGTAGTCCTCAACTGAAGTCTTAAAATAACACCAATAACTTACCTTTAAGTAATTGTTCTTTCCCACCTCACTCCATCTCATTCCTCTGCCTCCTTTAAGACCCCCTCTCATGAAATTTGAATATTCCTACTACTAAGCAAGGGTTAACATTCTTTCCAAGTTTGTATTTGTCAGGCTTTTCCACTCAAGAAGAGCGTTTTCTCTTTATTTATTCATTTACTTCTTTCTGGAATTGTTCTAAGGATAAAATTTTCAAAGGCGAGGCAAGCATGTCCCCTTTCTTAGGGAGTGCTCGGTTTGCCAGGTCATTATGATGGTTTGGGACATGCTGTTGAACTGTTGACATTAGACAAGAATGTGTGCGTTGCTATAGTATCCGAGATGTGTTAGCGGATCTCATTCCACTAGAGCACATGTGTTTTTCTAGACTCTTGGGCGATCTTGGAGAAAGTCAGGGATGAAATAACAGATTGTCTTCAAATGCCTCAGTCCAGCTCTGAATTTTATTGGCACTTGCATATTCCACTGTTTATTTCATTAAGTGAAATCTGTTTCTTTTGCGTCCTGCGCAGAACGTGAAGGATGACGGACAGCATGTGTGGCGACTCAAACACTTTAACAAACCTGCTTACTGCAATCTTTGCCTGAACATGCTGATTGGTGTGGGGAAGCAGGGGCTCTGCTGTTCCTGTGAGTATATTTACTTTGCCTGGACGTCATCACCTGGAGGAAAGGTTGATTTCATGGAATAGTCCTATTTGTAGATGGAGACCTAAGAAATGATTCTGACCTTTCCTGTACCTAGGGTTCATGTTTCCCTGCAATATGTTCCTAAATGTTTAGGTCTCTCTGGTTTTATCTTTCTTCACTTTTGAGAAACCTTCCCCTTGGAAAAGAACAAAGGACATTTTCCAATTGAGTAGCCATTTTCTTTCCATTGTAGTTTGATTTATGTATGATTCCCATTTCTTCTGGGACTATTATGAAAATTCCCACTGGTTTCTCATATTTTTATCTTACTCATATTTGCCCTTTTTTTCCAAGTTAGCCACTTAATTCACATTGTCTTCCTATCATGAGACATTTCTTTTAGGTCTTTTAAAAACAATTAAATTAATCGATTACTAATTTGCATTCAAATTAAGGATACAAACTAATCTTAAAGCTCAGGCAAGTAATTTTTAATGCTAGCATGAGGAAAACCTTCATATATGATTAATGGATATTGGGAACCAAAGGGTTGCCACTTCATGAGTTGTGGCCATTATTTCCATTTCAGTACACTTACCCTTACAATTTCCGTTTTTTTCTGTTGAGTGAGTACTGCCCATTAGAGTTTTCTGGTAGTATAGATAAGAATTTATTAACAAGTCACCTAAGTATTTTTAAATACACAATATTTATGCCTGAGAAATGTTTACATTTTCTTCTGTCCCCGTTAAAACAGAGGAATATTGTGTCCTAATCAATAAATACGCTATTCTCTTAGTCCAACAATTTGTCCAACCATCTCCTTTTCTGCTATGTACAGAGTTACTGAAAACTGTCAAGTATTTTTTTATGTTTATTTATTTATTTTTGAGAGAGAGATCCAGAGAGAGAGAGCTAGCATGTGACCAGGGATGGGGGAACAGAGTGAGAGAGGGAGAGAGAGAATCCCAAGCAGGCTCCATGCTGTCAGTGCAGAGCCCAATATGGGGCTTGAACCCATTAACAGCGAGATCATGACCTGAACCAAAATCAGGAGTTGGATGCTTAACCAACTGAGCCACACAGGTATCCCAGAAACTGTCAAGTTTATTAAACACATCCCATTTTTTGGTGCATTTACATTAAATCTAATTTCTTACTTGGCTTCCATACAGCCCTGCAGGCTTCCGATAACATTTTTAGGTAGCAGCATCTTTGGTACTATATCTGAGAACTGACTTCCTCTTACGTGTACCATTTGACATAAAAACCATGTTTTAATGCCACGTTTAAGTGATATTAATAAAGTTATGTGAAATTGGCTTATGTCACTTCAGAGGGCAGTTTCTAGTGGCCACATTTGAGAGGCTAGTTATGCTATAACATACTTTATGTACAAAGGAAGTAATCTGTTTTTAAACTTTATTTTTTTAAAGTTCACTTATTTGCTTTGAGAGAGAGAGAGAGCATGAGTGGTGGAGAGGAAGAGAGAGGAGACAGACTGAATCCCAAGGAGGCTCCACACTGTCAGTGTGGAGCCCGATACGGGGCTCTCAAACTCATGAACTGTGAGATCATGACCTGAGTCGAAGTCAAGAGCCTGATGCTTAACTGACTGAACCAACAGAGTGCCCCTAAACTTTGTTACTTTTAAGGAAAAGGATTTTTCATGGTAGATTCTACTGATGGGAGCATATGAAACAAAATGATAATTCATTGTGAGTGCTGTCAAAGAGAGAGTGAGAATTTGCTCACAAATTTTAACTGAGCAGTGTGACAAATGTAATACTCAACATTGTTACCAATATGGAAAAGAAGAAAAAGTATAATTTCGTCTTCAAAGTCACCAAAGGAAATAAAAATTGTGGATATTTTAAAAACAGTTTTACTATATAAATATGTGAATTTAGTATTGTTCATTCCAATTCTACGTAGTGGTTTGTTTTTGCCTTATTGAGAGGACTACACAGTAATTTTTTATTTAGTTTTTATTCTATATATTTATACATTTAGAGCTCTTTTAGAATAGGTTGTTCCTTTTGGACAAGCAGTGCCATGATGGCAAGTGAGGGATAAACTTATTCTGAAGGCCTGGCATGTATGATGAAATCTATTCTCTGGAAATGGACTAATCAGCCATTTAAGGTTTAGATAAATCAATAGAGAAAATAGCATAAACTCGTGGGCTTTTATTTCCATGCCCTCCAGCTGCTCTCATGCCTATACTTTGTAAAATATAGATCTCTTCCTTCTAGCAAATGACACCAAGCCATTTGGCAGTCATCAATTTGTCTTTAATATTTCTGTCATCTGGGAATTATTGTGAAAAATTTGAGTGAGGCCTGATTTAATTAAGCATTTCCTGCTATGCCATGACAGAGGAGTCTTGGTTTTTCACATGCATAATATTTCCTGTACTAATTGGCCTTTTGTATTCCATGGTAAAAACAGTCAACTTAGACTTTTTCTTGATGTAGCTGATTGGATTGATTAGGGGGCAGTGGATGTAGAATGAGGTTCTGTTAATGTCATTCTTTCCCTATACAATTGCAATTGGGACCAGCATTAACTCTGAATGTGTATACGTGTTTCTTTTCAGTTTGCAAGTACACAGTGCATGAGCGTTGTGTGGCTAGAGCGCCGCCTTCTTGCATCAAGACGTATGTGAAGTCCAAGAAGAACACTGATGTAAGTGTGTAGCTGTACTTGCTCTCTTAGGGTGATGTTGAGGTATGCCTCCTCTTAATCACAATGTTCTTTTCTTCTTCTAGGTCATGCACCATTACTGGGTTGAAGGTAACTGCCCAACCAAGTGTGATAAGTGCCACAAGACGGTTAAATGTTACCAGGGTCTGACAGGACTGCATTGTGTTTGGTGTCAGATCACAGTGAGTAACATCGGAAAACAAATCTCTAGCATTCACTCAAAATGACGACACTCCAAGAATTGTATCCTGGATGATGATCCAGAATTTTAGACTAACTTAGCATAAAACCATGGAAGCTTCTTATCCCATGTGGTTCTCAAAGGGATAAGTGTCAGAGTCACATTTGTCCTCATAGAATCCAGAATTTTAGAACTACTGACATTCTTAGAGAATTTACCATTATGTAGATTCCAGCTATGTTCCAGGGAGCTCTGGGGGTTACCAGAAAGGTAATGAAAAGCCATGGTTAGGGGTGGGCACTGTGTGTTGGGTATAGTCTGTGTAGAACTCCGCTCTCCCTCCATCCCTAGTGTTATTTTGGAAGAAATTTCTGTTTTACATGTTGTAAATGTATTTTAATTACAGAATCTATGGGCTTAAAAAGGGTAGAAAGATGAAAAAAACTTAATTATATAATGAAGATCCTAAGACCAAGAAACATAGCAAATTGATGTTGACCACATGGCTAGGTAGACATGCAAGTGGGTTGATATTTTAGTTCTTGATGCTTCTAAGAACTTATTTCGTGCTTCTTCACAACATGTTGTTGCCTTGTTTCTTCACTTATATCATGATTTGAGGGATACAGTTTTACATGTGGCATTTACATATAATATTTATAGATGTAAACTCTAGTCATTATAATGATACTGAGAGTTGACAAAGAAGAGGTAAATTGGTCTTTTTTGGGAACTTTTAGGATTCTACTTGGTTTGTATAATTATGAAAACCTGGTTCAAATAAATTCTGGAATAAATGATTTTAGATTATATTGATACTATTTTTTTGCTTAATTTTTGGAAATTAGTGGGGTACCTAGGTGGCTCAGTCATTTAAGCATCCGACTTGATTTCTCACAATTCGTGAGATCAAGTCCCACACTGGGTTCTCTGCTGACAGTGAAAAGACTGCTTGGGACTCTGTCTCTCTCTCCCTGTCTCTCTGCCCCTCCCCAGCTTACACTCGTGAGTGCTCTTTCTCTCTCTCAAAATAAATAAATAAATAAATAAATAAATAAATAAATAAATAAATAAACAAACATTAAAACATGATTTCTGAGAATTAGATAGAATGCCATTTTTATGGCATAGTACAAAAATATTTACGGAATTGTTTCCCCTCCCACACATAACATTTTGATTTTGTTTTTCCAGCTAATGCATGAGTGCTCTTGTTAGAGGAGAAATCGTTCTTGCTTTTGTGTGACTAAAACAGTAGAGGGCACTGTTCCAGTTAAGTACATTTTTCTGTAGTGCCCCTGATCACCATACCCCACAAACCATTTATGATTTTTCTTAAGCACACATATGCATAACACACAGGATAATGAGAAAAACAAACTGTGACTTGCATTTCAAAAATACAATTACGTACTTTTTTTAAATGAACACATTTTCTTCAATCATTTTCAGCTATTACTCAGTTAAATTACATTTACATTTGAAATTTCCTCAATTATGAAAGACAGTTTTATACTTTTGAAGTGTTTGGTTATTATAATAAAATGTGTAACAATGATTTAAATTACTCATATGGATTACTTAAACATGTTAAATCCTCAGTTTTAAGAAGACCACACTATTTCGTTTTAGAAAATTTGTGCACATTATATAATAATTTTTGTTTGCTAAGCATCTATAAAATATGCATTTTTTGGTTCAGATCTTATAGAAGCCTGTTTTGATTATTTTTCCCTTAATAGTGCATCTTTCATTAGTTATATCTTGACTTAAACTGAATTAGGGGTGCCTGAGTGGCCTAGTCGGTTGAGCGTCCGACTTCGGCTCGGGTCATCATCTCACAGCTCGTGAGTTTGAGCCCCACGTTGGGCTCTGTGCTGACAGCTCAGAGCTTGGAGCCTGCTTTGGATTCTGTGTCTCCCTCTCTCTCTTCCCCTAACCCACTTGCATTCTGTCTCTCTCTCCAAAATAAATAAACATTAAAAAAAATTTTTTAATATATAAAAAAAATAAAATAAACTGAATTGGGACAATATCAGAATTTATTTCTTCTTTATATTTCAAGTTATTTCCTCATTCTTCATAAATTTCAAATGTAATGTCTTAGGTTTATTTTTCTTCTCTTTTTTAATTTATTTAAATTAGTATCTTTTAAATGTGTACTCATCTTAAACATGCATTGCTAAATATAAAATATGCATTGCTAATACAAAAGCTTTTGAGCTTCCAGAATTTTCTTTATTTAACTCATTTCTTCCTTTCATTTTTTAATCTCCGTGAAGTGTCCTCTCCTTTCCATTCTATGGAAATGACTCATATCAAAGTTACCATTGGAAATAGTCTGTTATTTCTGTTTCATGAATCTTGAAATTATTTTCTTGTTTTATATCCCATTTTGTTTCCCTACCTTTCTTCCTTATGTTTTAATGTCCCTCTCATCAATGGCTCCACAAATCTGCATTGCTACCCCAACCACTTATTAGTCACACATTTACATTTGATCTGAATCTTGGCCCCAATCTTGGAAGAAATTGGGCCTTGCTTTTGTAGGAAAGAGGGTGTTACCTCTGAAGAAACTATATACTTTTTCAAGTCTCAGGATTTCGTGTCCAAATCAATTCAGACAATAAACCCCTGACATCTTAAGTAAAGATCAGTGCATATATGAAGATTACTTTGTCACTATGGCAGGGCACAATATAACCTATAAATGTCTTCAAATCCTTTAATTCTGGGTCACTTGGGTGTCTCAATAGGTTGAGTGTCCCACTCTTGATTTTGGCTCAGGTTGTGGTCCCAGGGTCATGGGATCAGACCCGGAGTCGGGCTCTGTGCTGAGCATAGAACCTGCTTGGGATTCTCTCTCTCTCTCCTTTCGCCCCTCTCCCCCTGATCTCTATCTCTCTAAAATAAATAAAATGAAAAAAAAAAATCCTTTAGTTCTACTTAAGAAATAAAGGAGCAGTGAGGGGTTAAAGGCAGAGTAAAAAAAAAAAAAAAAAAAAAAAAATGGCTGTCCTGTTATTAAGCTCTGCTAAGTCCTGAGGCTTCTGGAGAACCTCAGCCTTATTTTTCACACACCATGATCTCTAAAGGTCATTCGGGTATTTGGTTTATGAAACAAAATTCCACATTTTTTTATAAAAAGTTGTCATCTATCCAAAAGAATATGTAGCCCTCTCAAAAGTAAGTTCAGCCTTTTCTGCACTTTTGGATTTTTAATTATGAGCAATTTTAAGGACATATTTATTAATTTAATGATGCTATACCTAGGTTAAACAGAATATATTTACCTCAGAATGTTTATATATTTACTGCAATCTATAGTTTCTTCTTGAACCATTGTATAAAGATTTTAGTATAAAATTGATTTTATACCAGTTCTTAACTGGTGCTTACCTAGTACTACTCATTGCCTTTAAACAGACTGAATCTACTTTCTTATGTCTATGCTTCCCAGAAAGTTCTATTAATATAGCACATAGCTAGCAGAAGTTGTGAAAGAGATGGGTTGTGGCCTCATCAATGCTGAGTTTTAGGGAGACTTACCTGAATGGAGTGTGTGGGAAATAGATTGCAGAGAGAAACAAAGAGCACAAAACTTCATTTTACAGGTTTCCCAAATGCCATTATTTCTTTTATGTTTACTTTTAGAAATGGGTTGAGTCTTCTAAGGCCTATCAGATAGATTCTTAACATGGTCACTGTCCAACAACTAAGATAGCAGTTGTATAATCTTGGGCTAGATATATAAGAAGTTGTGGGCAGTTTCCTAATTTGTAAAATGGAGTTAACGGATATGCACCTTATAGGATTGTTGTAAGAATTAAATGAGTAAAAAAAAAAATCTCTGTAGGTGTGTTTAGGGCAAGACCTCACACATAATAAGTGCTCAGTAATTGACAATTATTAACATAATGAAATCTTGGCAAAATACCATAGGGTCACAAAATCCAACCCCTGGTTCACAAAGGGCACTCCATGATTATTACTCATGCCCTTTCTCTTTCACCTCTGGAAGGATCTAGTTGCCCAGACTAAATCAGACTAGTATCTGCATATTCTAAAATCATCCAGAACCATGTGGTCCTGAATCTCACTAAATCCTAGACTAAGCTGATTTATTTATATTCACAAAAAGCACCAATTCCAGCTCTCTCTTTTCTGTCAGCCATGGCATCATCATGCTTGCAGTCATTGGAAATAAAGTTAGAAATCAGTTTCTTTTATTCTTGTCTTTCACCTTTCTCTCATATAGTCAACCTATCACTGAGCCTTGACATTTTTTCCTTAAAATATCTCTCTCGGATTTGAGTTTTTGTATCCATCATTCACAGCCCAAGTGCAAACTCTTAGCACCTCTCAACTAGATTAGAGTCAGAATCTCTTGGCTTATCTCCCTAACAGAAGGTACTTTTCCTATAATGCAGGCTGCAAACCACCTCCAGAATCATCTTCTGAAAATACTAGTTTGTTATCATATGCCACCTTCAGCACCCTATAATAGTTCTGTGATAATAAATGCAGCCCTCACTTCCTTTTACCCGACCTGGTTTTCATTTCCTCAAATATCAGCCCCAAACCCAAGCACATGACGTATATGTTATTCCTTTCTACACACAGCCCCTGCTGTAGTCGTGCATAGCTGTGGGCAGTCCCTTGGGAGGGCCATGCTCCCCCCCTTACCTCCTTACCTGTTATTTTGCTTACTCTATTCCCTTGACTGTACCCACCTTGAATTCTAATTGCCCCTCAAAAACCAAATTAAGTTCCATATCTTCCTTGAAATTTCCCTTGACACTAATCATTCTCTCTCTCCTTTTTAAAAATACTTTCTATACATTGAGTCAATACCAAAATGAAAGACTAAATGCTCTCCAGTGGTTTCAGGTCTACGTACTGAAGTTGTACACACTGCCAGACTACAATGTGATTGAGCTCTTGGTCAAAAATAGACACTTTTACCTAATCACCTAAAGTACTTAACAGAGTATTGAGGTTAGAGAAGGTCCTCAGTAAGTTAACTTAATCACTGATATACTCGTCTTCTTAATGTTAAATATTGAATTTTAAGTGCACATCCTAAATTCTGTTTTTTTTAAAAGATCATCCTATAATACCTAAATCTGCATCAACTATGCAAGTAAGTTTACACAAATACTAAAGGTAAAAACTCATTTTAATACTTCCTTTTTAGTCAGCACTTGTGGCTTCTTGAAGTGATACTTTTTGCCATATTGTAGATTGTAAACTCTTAGAAAATAGAGTTTTATCTCCTGTTGCAAACCTTACGTGAAAAAATAAAAACAGAAAACTCCTAAGTAGGAATAGTGTAAACTATCTTCTAGCATTTATGAAACTGTTTTATTACATTTTTATAATTCAATCAGTCATACTAAATATGTTCATTAATTCTCTCTTCCTTCTCTTGTTTACATTCTCTGATCCCAAGATCCCACTATTTATATGTTTTCATTTCTGTTGAGAGTTTATTTCCTTGACATTCTATTTAAAACAAGTTGTAATTTGCTCCTCATTGTAGTTAAATGTCCCTGGTCAGGTAGAGCTCCCCAGGATAGGAGGGTGATATATTTCATTTGAACTTGACTAAAGAAAGCCTATATTGTGGCTATGAATTATTTACTTTTGGTATCATGAGTGCTACTACATTATTAGAATATTAGGCCACCAGCAGTAGTGTTTAAAGGTTTCCAATACCTTTCCAACAGGAATATTTATGCTTTAGCAAAAGCTTGCATTAAAGCAGCAACCTGCACTTGCAAAATGTTAGAGGTAAAAGGGTGTATAAACCAACAGTGTTTTTGTAAATCAGGTCCCTTAGTTTTGCTTTGGAAGAATGACTTACTTCTCTTCTTTTCCTCCAAATTAAAATGAAAATATATTTTCTATTTTTCCTCCTTTGACTTCTTAAATTCCAACGCTTTCTTTTCAATAGAGTACCCCAACTCTTTTCTCAACTCTTCCCTGTAAATACACACACACACACACACACACACACACACACACACACACACGTGCATACACACTCACACACACATACAAACTCTCACGTTTTCTTTTTCTTCCTAACTTGAGACAGCTTTTCCTAATAAACATAGATCTGGCTGTAAATTAGGTGCTATTGGAAATTGTCATAAACTCTAAAATTATTTCCAAATCTTTAATTCGCTTCCAGGAAAAGCTGGTTCGTATTTTATGAATTTTGTAGATAAAGGTCTGATTCCCTTAACTCAAATGGGAACTTCTGTACATATGATAAAATGACCTATGCGTTACTCTTAAAAAAAATTGCAAACACAACCATAAGCACACATAAAAACATTTAAAAGAAGGTAACAGTTTCCTATCTCTGGGCTCTATTGGCCATTTTATTGAAGACCTGGGATTCATCAATGCTCTAGTTTATTTGTATTCTTGATGAGGATTTTTGTATTTACACTTTCGGTGATTTGGGATCTGGGTTATCTTTAAGACAATTTTCAGTCTTCAGCAACTTATTGACACTGAAAAGGACTCAGCTGTGTCTTTTACTGATATGCTTGTCTGTAAAATGTCATGGTGACAAGTTTAAGCAAATTGTTTTTGTTGCTGATTATGTTTGCTTTTTTCATTTTTAAGATTGTATTGAAAAATAACATACATGCAGGAGAGTTTAAATGTCCTAAGGGTAGAGCTCAATGAATTTTGCACAAACGAACGCTCCATGTAACAAGAATCTGATCAAGAAATAGAACATTACCAGTAACCTAAGATTTTGTGTGAAGGGAAGGAAGGAAATTTTAAATTCTTTCATATCCTATTTTCTGGACATTTGCTGTTTTTTAATAGACTTTTTATTTTTAGAGTAGTTTAAGGTTCACAGCAAAAAAAAAAAAATGTTCACTTTTAATCTTGATAAATAGTGCTGAGAACTATGTATTATTATTATTATTATTATTATTATTATATTTGGCTTTCACATTTTATCCCTTGTCCTCAAGTGTATCTCTGAGCAATAAAGTGAATAAACTAGATCTGCTGTACAAATTTGACTTACAGCTTTTAGAATGATGAGAATGATCAGCAGTTCCAACACGGTGTCCTCAGTTTTGACACTTTTGGCTTCATACAATGTCATGGTGTCTATGGCCACCCAAATATATTTAGCAGCTATAGGATTCCAGTCTTTAAAAAAGGTGTAAGGCATCATTGCACATTATTAGTTAATATAGACTTTTGGGGTAGGAGAATTTTCTTGCACTCTCTGTCCCTGTTTCACTGACGATCATATAGTTACCAACTTTCTCATAGTGTCTGTTACTGGCCTATGTTCCTGCAGGATTCTACCTCACAGCTGACTCGATAAACCTCAATGATATGAGCCATGTGACAGGCAAACTGAAAAAAAAAACCCTTACTAGCTTTATTTAGCACTTCTACCCTGAAATCTCCAACCCCAGATATGAAGATATGAAGAGTTATTCCCTGTACACACATTCTGTTGAGCTAATCAACTGTGATTCTACTGGAGTCCTTAGTTCTTTCTTTTTGGATGGAAAACAGGTGAGAGAGAGAGAGAGAGAGAGAGAGAGAGAGAGAGAGAGAAAGAAAGAAAGAAAGAAAGAAAGAAAGAAAGAAAGAAAGAAAGAAAAAGAAAGGAAAGAAAAAAGGTGGCATTAAGTTTATGTTTGCCATCTCTTCTTACATCTGGTAACCCTCAAATAATTATACAGAAAGCTCACTTGTCCTTTACCAGATCAGTTGCAAATTGTTGGAAGCACATGGAATGCAGGTATGGAGGAGGCTGAGGCCCTCAGATAGCACATCTGTTTTCAGTGCTGGCAAGAGATTAGGAGTGCCCTGCCCCTCTGTCCTTCACAGTCACGTGTGAGGCTTTACAAACTTCAGTCAAGAGTAAAAATTCAGTGCTTTCTCATTCTGTACACACAAGGATTTTTATTATAGATCTTATCTCTACAAAATAGAGGCTTCTGAGAGTCTGCATTCTCAGTTTTAAAGAGGTTGTGCAGGATCAAAACACAAGAGCTTTTTTGCTGTGACACCCTACTAACACATGAGCGTTAAGACTCATCGTTTGTGTTTGGTTTGGGTTCAGTTTTCATAGTGTTGGATATATTAGTTTCCTAAGACTGCCATAACAAAATGCCACAAAATGAGTAGCGTAAAACAACAGAAATTTATTCTCTCATAGAGGCTAGAAATTTGAAATCAAGATGTCAGCAGAGTAATACTTCCTGTGAAGGCTGTTTGGGAGAATGCTTTCTTGCCTCTTCCTAGCTTCTGGTGATTGCCTTCCATCCTTGGTGTTCCTCGGTTTATAACTGCATCACCAAATTTCTACCTCTCTTGCCACATGACCTCTTCCCTCCATCGCTGTCCCTCTATGTCCAGATTTTTCTCTCCTTATGAAGTCACCAGTTACTGGATGAAGGCTACTCTTACTCCATTAAACTTCATCTGACCTTGAATACATCTACAGAGATCTCTCCAAATAAGCTCACATTCACAGGTATCAAGAATTAGGACTTCAACACATCTTTTGAGGAAACCATTGTCCATTAAGTCCACATCCAAAATTCCAGGGCCATGATTTATTCCAAGGAAATTGATTAAGTCCAATAATTTAATAATATATTTCACCAGTCACTAGTTCTAATTTGAAGTAACTATGCATTTTCATTTGCCAAATTAGAATACCCATTTATTTAGTTCTATTTTACATGTAGCTTGACCTTCTTTATCTTCAACATCTCTTACTTTTTGACAGAGATCCACAATGCTTGTTAAGAAGATTAAACCACTTTTTGGGAAGGGGTTTACATGTCACTGAGAAACAGAGCTGCTAATGATGGATGAATGTATAAAGGGTCTTTCATTTCATATAATGTGGCCTGATGTGCAGTACTTATAGTCCAAGTAGTCTTAAGTCAGGCAAGGAGGTAGTATGACAGATATTTTAGATTCAAGGGCAACAGAAATACACCTTCAGTAGATTTCTGTCACCGACTGTAAATCAATACTCTTTAGTTGTTTATGTTTGATTGCTAGTTAACTGCTTACAAGGGTAAGTTTGTTTTTGAAATTAATGTAGCTATGACTTAAATGGAGTGACTTTTGGTCCAAAACTGAACAAGTGATGCAGCTCTGCTTTTATTTTGAACTAGGCATGTTGCTTTATTAACATGTATAATTGTTCCAAAGTATTAATATTTTATATTAAATTTTATATTTTAATAATTTTATATTAACTTTGTATGGTGTGGGAGAGGGAGGAATCCCTAGATGCCTTTAGCAAATTTGTATGATTCCAATGATAACTACCACCTCAATTTTAAAAATCACTATTTAATGCACTATGTTATAACCTTAACTTAAACCTGTGACCAAGATGGATAAAAATATCAGTTTCGTTTCATACATGTTGAAAAGTAAATAACACATTATGTGATTATACACTAATTTAATGTAGAGCTGATAGATACAATATAAAGATAAATTTTTATCATCATAATCATCTTCTTATATTTATATCCTGCTCCTACTGAGATGAATCTCTGGTTACATTTACATATTGAATTACAAAGTTAAAACTAATGATGGGATCAATTATGCCCCATACTGAGCTGTGCACTTTGGAATGACTTTGAGAAAACAGGAGGGTCAAAAAAAAAAAAAAAAAAAAAAAAAGCATCCACAGCACACAGTGGTTTCAAGATTATGCTAACAGATAAGCAAAGGAAGGACCGTAGTAGACAACAATTTGTGTTTGTCAGAGAAATCAGGTCTTTATTGGTGTAAAGCCTAAAGTATATTTTGAATATAAATATTTCTGAGAATTAGAAAATATATAGGCTGGTCACAGAAGTTGCTAAATGGTTTATTTAAGGTAGATGTATAAAAGCAAATGTAATATGAATCGCTTTATGGTCATCTTAATTGTTCTTGTAATTCCTTTGATGTATTGTTAGTGTATTTGCTGTATCTCAGTTGAAATACCTGCTGTACGTTTGCTCTTGTCATGCCAGAGTTGATAGTGTCCTCTTTCTACTTTCCTAGCTGCATAATAAATGTGCTTCTCATCTCAAACCTGAATGTGACTGCGGACCTCTGAAGGACCATATTTTACCACCCACAACAATCTGTCCAGTAGTACTGGTGAGTTTTTCCTTCTCATCATCCTGCTATAACTTGGGGTCTCTATGACTGACTGGTACACTATACCACTAAATGCTTCCAGAGCTAATTTTCCATTGATCAAGGCAGAGCTCTATAGATCTAAAAGACCTCATTACTGCGGAGTAGACACCTTTGCCCACTATATTTCCTTTTCTCTTCATGGCACAATAAACGTTTTAGTAAGGTATGCTCTAACTGAAGCTGACTAAGGCTTTATCACTTAGTCATGCTGTACTTACCAGAAATTGTATAGGCAGAACACTTCTACATTTTACATGTTTTATAGATCTAGCTTCCCAGAATAATGAAGTTATTCTTATGGGCAATTTTGCTGGGGATGCACATTATATATCTGCAACGTTGAGTTCTCTTATCTAGGTCAGAGGCTACCTAGAATGAGGACACATACGCTGAAGAAAGTTATGCACTGCCATTAGGTGTATTTTATTTTTTATTAGTGAACAATAAATTTAACTATCTGCAAAATACTTAATTAAATAAATGTGCAAGTGGAAAATGTGTTAAGTGAGGTAACCCAGAAAAAAAGCAAACCTTGATAGAGAAGCAGATATTTAAAGATAATATTCATTTTACATTTCAAAATCCAAATTGTGTCTAAAGTTTAACACTTATTTTACAAAACAAACTATTTTTTTTGTATATAATGCAATCTGTATTTTTTAAAAACTATGGAAATTAAGTGGCTGGAACTTCAGCTTGATATAATAAAAATACAACAACTAAAAATGTTAGACAAATACTTTTCTAAAGGTCAATCTAGAAATTAATCAAATTACTCAATTTGCACCCACTTATGATTCATTTTGTAATTATCTGTAAAATACTGGTTGTATTTTAAATGTCTTTATTTAAAAAAATTATTTAAAACTCCTAATTTTCTCAAACTACAATATAGAGCAAAAGAAAATACCTCCACCTTGCTG
Source organism: Panthera leo (assembly GCF_018350215.1). Lineage (NCBI taxonomy): Eukaryota > Metazoa > Chordata > Mammalia > Carnivora > Felidae > Panthera > Panthera leo. Next base: position 106,469,028 of record NC_056680.1, on the reverse strand, counting down.
AGGATAGCAATAACCAATTCTCAATTTCCTTTCTTTGTGTGTGATTTATTAGACATCCTGTAGCAAATAAGATTAATTAAAAATAATGAATGCCATATAAATATACTTTACATTTTTAGATGAATTGGGGTGTCATTTTATTCTTTTAGAGTGTTATCTTAAAGAGAAAGGACTTGTAGAATTTTTACATGTTTTCATCCTTTTTAAAAAGTATAGTAATTTTACTGGTTTTGTTGCAGATCTCAGATTTTAATTCTGAGAAGAAATTCATTATGTCATCCTACCTTCTAGCTACCTATGTAAAACCCATTCAATTTATTGAAACAGTGGACTACTTCTTTGGTCCACTTATATCAGCCTCTGGTCACATAAAGTTAAGCATGAGATGTATTCTTTTTACCCTCTCTTTTCTTTCTTTGAGAGAATCAAAGGTAAAGAACGTGTGTTACACAAATATTCTTGTCTTTTAGCAATCTTACAAACCCTCTCATTATTTCGTTGTTTTTTTTTTTAGATACTCTTGATTCTGAAGATTTAATTTCAGTCATGAAATCTTCCTACAGTTTTAATCATCAGTTGTATCTCAACATTTACCATTTTCTCATTTCCTTGGTACTCTCTACTCTGAAATACGTGGGCACTATTGACCTCTTCATCCTTCATGAATGCCTACCTTTCACTGACTTCCATTATACCACATTCTCCTGGTCTTTCTTCTCCTGGTTTCCCTGGAGACTTCCTTTTTTATCTTTCCTGGCTTTCATAACTTCCTCCTGCTTCGTGTTGGTGCATCCCGTGCTCAACCGTCATATGTCACAGCTTTTCACTCTTAACATTCTTCCCAGTGGGATCTTGTTTATTTAGTTGACTTCATTACCATGTTAATTTATATATAGTTCATCCTCCATCCATAGGTTTGAATCTCAAATCTATGAGGCTGCAACTTGAAGGTCCCATATTGTTTTACATGCCCAATATATTATTATTATTTAATGTAATAATGATAATTCATATATATTGAACATATATACCATACCAGCTACTATGCTAAACAGGTTAATTCATTAATTCAATAAGTATTTATTGAGTGTCTAGTTGATGCCACATAGTATTATAGGCAGGGGGGTAAAACAGTAAAAGCTAAATTAAATCTTTGCTTTTGTGGGGTTTTCATTCCAGCAATAAACAATGAAATGAGAAAATTATTTCCTACCTGGTTGTATGTTAAATGTAAAAGACAAAACTGAAACAGGAAAAAAAGAGAAGAAATGTTGGTGCTGCAGTTACGAAAGGGGTGGTCAAGAAAGAGTTCAGTAAGGGGATAGTTGAATGAAGAGTTGAAGAATGTGAGGGAGTCACCCAGGTGGCTAACTGGGGATGGAATTTCACAGAGGAGTCACCAAGGAAGAACGAGGAAAGGCTTAGAGGCAGGAGAAAATGGTCATATTTGAAGGGCATCAAGATTAGTGGCTGGGCCTAAGTGAGAAAGAAGAATAGTAGAGGACAAGCTCACAAGTATCACAAAAATTTTCATGTCCTGTGGGGCAATTTAGGCCATTTTAAGATCTTTAGTTTTTATTTCAAGTGAGGTTGGAAGCCATTAGAGGATTTTTGACCAGAAATATGATTTATATTTTAAAAAGAACAATCAAACTGGTGAGGGGGAAGTAGTGAATGAAAACATATGTGATACTTCTCTCTTCTCAGAGAAATAGGAAGCTGGGTCATTGCTGAGAGCAAGGAAGGTATAAACTGTATGAGAAGTTTGTGGATTGGGAAGAAGTTACACAACAGGCACCTAGAAATGTGGGAGCTTAATGGATCAAGGAAATGCCATTTGATTGGCAGGGAACAATGAGCAGCCACTTGTTAATCATCATAGATTTAGAGTAAGACCAGTAAGCTTGGATGAGTATACTTCTCTGGTCACATTCAGTCATATTTCTTTAGTTTCAATCTAGCTCCAGGAGTAGAATAGGTATAACCTAGCCTCAACAAGACTGTTTTGCTAAATACGATCCAAATAGAGAGTAACCAAGGAATTGAGACTATATGCAATGGAATGCTTATAAGGATTGGTCATGGAAGTTAAGCTGGGAGGTAAGGGAAGTAAGAACATGAAGAATGAGGCACAGTAATGGGTGTTAGGAAGAATATCTTATGGATCATAATTGAATCAAAGATTGTTGAAGTCAAGGGTACTGGTGTGAGGGTGTGGGAGCGAGTGGGGTCACAAATGGAGATTATGAAGGGGTTGTGGTTACTGGTAGTGATATGTATGAGTTTGTTTAATCCTCATAGTGACACCGTGAGATCAGTATTATAACTATCTCCATTTTGTATGTGAGGAAATTGGGAAACAGAGTTTAAGTAAATTTCCTATGTCACATGGCAACGAAGTGGCAAACCAGAACTGGAACCCAAGAGTGTCACTCCAGAGCTTGTGCACGGAACTCATCATTCTTACCCTTTTCCAAATCCCGAAATAGGCCTTCTTGTATTTATCTTATCTTGGCAACTAGAACATTCATATCCCAACTTTCCTAAGACAGAAACCTTAGAATTATCATTGCTTCATCTTGAATATCAGGTTGGTCATTGGGCAGCCTATTCTAATATTCTTAATCCTTTTCCTTTTCTTCAGCCTAGCCATAACGGCCTCACATGCCACTATCACAAATTGTTCTCCAGGATTGTCCTAATGGCATCTTTACTGAATTGCCTCCCATACATTCTTCATTCTGCTTCCCGAATCCACTTGTGAAAATGCAGTATAATATTTTAATTCCAAACTATCTAGCATGGTGAGCAAGGCTTTAACTAGATCAATTCATCCAGTGCCTCATATGCCAATTACTCACTAGAAATCAAGGATGATTTGAACTACTGTAGTTCTCTTAAGTACACCTGCTCTTTAAAGCCTTTGAAGTTTTGTGTATCTTAATAAACCAGCCTGAATCACTTTGCTTTAAAATTTCCCCCAACTTGCTAAGTGGAAATTAAAGGTTACGTTCTTGTCATGGAATAGATCCTATTAAACCCAGTAACTATCAAAATACTGATACTTTAAACAAATTAATGCAGTTGTTCTGCCCATAAAATTGCTTAATTTTTTCTGACTGATGGGCTTTGAGACTTTTCAGTTTTTAAGCTCTCATTTTATATCCCAGGATAATTCCACACCACGTCACCTGTTGTAAAATTATAAACTTTTACTTAAAGGAAATCATTAGTCTTTTTTAATGTTTACTTATTTATTTTGAGAAAGAGAGCACAAGTGGTGGGGGGGAGCAGAGAGAAAGAGGGGGAGAAAGAGAGAGAACCGTAAGCAGGTTCCATGCTCAGTGTGGAGCCTGATGTGGGGCTTGATCCCACAACCACGAGATCATGACCTGAGCCAAAATCAAGAGTTGGGTGCTTAACCAACTGAGCCACGCAAGTGCCCCCCAAATCATTAGTTTTTCAAAAATAATAGAATCTTTTTTTTGTCTTTTTTTCAATAACAATTTCCTTCTTAAAAAATTATGAGACCCATTTTCTCATGCTAATGTCCTCAAAGAAGAACAGGTGAGGTTCAGAATCACTTATTGCAAAATGGCTGTGAATATCTTCTCTATCACATTCCAGGAAATATAAAATGAGGAACTTAAGATACCTATTTTTGTTGAGGTATTTTTTTTTCCTTTTCCTTGACTGTATGGTCAGGAATTGGTTATTGAATGAGTGGTATAAACAATATGGAGCCCTGATTCCTGGTTGAAACATCTTAATAATATAAGTTCAAGGTCTATAGCAGCAGTTTTTTGATATTTTATAATGTCTTTTTAGGTTTTTTTTTTTTATCTCTTAAAAAATCCTACAACAAATTTCTCAGCCCACCAATTACTCCTCAACACTTGTTACTAACTTTAAGTTAATGATTCAATTGAAATGTGTTCACCTCTTTTGCAGATTAGCAAGGTAAGCATCTTTTTTTCACTGGTGGTACGTTTTTATTAGCATATACTACAAATGGCCTCCACACATAATTGGTCTTGATAGTGCCTATTGCCGTAAAAATGGATTAAAACCAACTACTCTGAAATTAAAATTGAAATGTAACCAGTAACTCTATACATCAGATATAATCACTGTTTTCTGAGATTGAAATTGGTATCAGGCATATTTTGAAAGTATTATAAAAAAACATAGCTTAAAATTTATATAATTTCGAGATTTTGTCAAGATATTCTATGGCTGTGTTTGCATACTGATAATGCTTTCTTGGAAAAAATTTTCCAGCAAAAATGATGACATTCGTGGGCCATTTATTGCCATATTGAAGAAAATTCAGAACTGTTTACAACAGCAGATTTCTTGAAGGCCTTCCTTCATCCTACCTCCAAGTGATTCTATTCAGTGGAGACTCTTGATAAGCAACTTAATTTCCATAAAAAGCCATTAATTCTTCCCAATTGATTGTTAAAATGAGTATTTCTCCTTTGAATAAAATCCTTTAAAAATTCATTCTTGATTCTTGCTATAGATTGCACTCAGAAATTTCTGTTGTCCAACCTCATAGTGACAATGCAAAATAGAATTGTAATAATTGCATATAGAACATGGCTTGATAAGCTTGAAATCTATCTTTTATGTTCTAAATTTAACCTCCAACCAAAGACAGACTTGGTCCATTTGTTTTAGTCCCTTACTGATTTGCTATAATTAAATGTGAACTCACCATTATGGCTTCAGCCTATATTGGAAGACATTTTAAAAATCATACAGAACTCCTTATTGTCACAAAAAAAGCTATATTTTTAGAGATGCCTTCATTACCTAACAGAAATCCTTCTCAGTTCTCTTTATCATGGTTTTCTTATCTTTTGGACACTGTCAGTCTTATTACTGTCATGATTTATTTTCTATCCTTAGGATGCACTAGAGTTAAATGCATGGCCACATTTAACAATGATACACATTTTTATGTTACTTACTTCTATGTGCTAATCCATAACTTTATTGCTAGTTTATCAAATTATAATGGCCTCAGTTAGTACTTTTATTTTTTTAATTATTTTTGATAGTACATAAGTTTGTTAGATCACGGAAATCCATGAAATAGGCTAGAGTCCCTTTGATTCTTAGAGTAATTTTATAGAGTCAGCTATAAATGTTCTTAAATTTTTTTATAAAATTTATTTTAAGAGAGAGAGAGTGAGAGAGCACAAGTGGGGGAGGGGAAGAGACAGAGGGAGAGAAAAAGAATTCCAGAGAAACTCTGCACTGTCAGCGCTGAGACCAACTTGGGCTTGAACTCACAAAATCTAAGATCAGGACCTGAGCCAAAATCAAGAGTCAGATGCTTAACCGACTGAGCCACTCAGGTGCCCCGAAGGAGCTATAAATTTGACCAACTTCTCTAAAACTGTGGTATAATCCATACATTCATTCCAAGTTTTATATTATTCTTTTATGATCAGGCAAATTGGGTCTCTAGGAGTATACCTGTTTTCCTAGTGATTCTTCAGTTTGAGGGAGGCTGTTATGAAATTGATTCACTCTCAACAAAAGAAGACTTAAGTTGTCTCATGAGGAAATCTCATTTTAAACTTTATGTTTGAACAGTGAAATGAAGCAGATCATCATAAAAATCATTTTTATTATATTTAGCTCCATGATTAAATTTAGTTTTCTGTATGCATAAAATGATTATTATATATTATTACTTAAAAGCAAGATTTTTATTTTCTTTTTGTAAGACTTTTATTTTCTAAATAAGGGGTTGATTAGTCATTTTCTGTATCTATATATCTATATATATGCTAGTAAAGCTGATAAATTAAAATATAAGAATGATATGGCATTGATTACTTTAAACATGAGTTTATATTAGAAATAAGTATCTGCCCTTTCTATACTATTTTGACTATGTCTTTATTTTAAAATCATTACTGATAATCTATGTGCATTATTTTCATATACAATAGCTATAGTGCTTGATTCTTTTATGTCTTATCATCCATCTTTTTCTCTCTACTTCCTTCTTTCCATTGCCTTTTTAGGTTACAGAGCTAAAAATTCAGATAAGAATATTTATCTTATTTCCTACAAATTAGACTCCACTGGTCAAGGCAGAAAAGCAGATTACATATCATGGTGTGATAAATATTGACTAATAGGGGCTCTAGAGGACAGACTCTTAATTCATCAGGAGGGTAATTCGAAGAGTAAATGAAAACTTTCTTGAAGAAATGATGCCTGAATCCTGAAGAATAAGCAGGGATTTAGCTATCAAATTCAAAGTGAACTCCATCTGAGTAGTCTCAGCAACAAGAGTACAGAGTGAGCTCTTGAAGCTAAGAAATGTTTATTAAGGGTTATGTGTAAAGGTGAGACTTGGAAAGATGGACAAGACAAAGTCTGAGATAGTGAAAAGTCTGGCCTGTCTCATCAAGGAGTTGGGTTTATCTAGTATATATTGGAGACCACAAGATCAGGTTTTAGAAGGAAAATTGTGGTAGCAATGTGATCACAAATAAATATAAACTGGGAGCAGAGGAGATACAATAGAGTACGGGATTATGATACGAACAATCATAAAACACCAACAAAGTAAGAAATTGAGAGAATCAGGAGAGAAAATTTTAGCAGAAAGTGGAATTAGAGGGTTTAATTTGATTTCAGAGTGGATTAGTTCCAGAGGATGGTAAAATCCAGTTTGCAGCCATGGATCTGAGAGGCTCACCTGGTGCAGAAGAGAGGTTCACTAGATATCAAGAGGTCAAGTAACTCTTAGGATAGCTTATTGTATGTTGTCCTGAAAATGTCCCAGGGTAATTAAGGGGTCTTGGTGAAATGGTCTTGCTGTATAAGAGTAATGAATACTAATGGTGGGGAGAGGTATTAGATTCCATGAGTTTCAAATGATAAGAGATAGTCTACTCTGGGTCTGAAGGAATGATGATTTGAATGGAAAACCAAGAGATTTCTATAAAAACTATACAACAAAGCACTGGTTGAGAGAATGAGCAACCTCTTTACAGAAATATAGCAGGGAAAATGGCAGCGACTTGGAAAGAAAAAAAGATAATTTGTTTATTTGAAAGGTTCAGAGAGCCCAGCAAAGGTTTTAAAAATGAGGTGAGATATGGAAAATCAATTTAGGAGAAAGAAAGCAGAAATAAGCATGGGATAGTGATGACCAGAAAGGATAGAGACTAGAAACTTAAGTTTCTAACATGAACTTTGGATCTGTGGGCAAGTTGTTTCCTTCATAGGATTACAGAAGAAGAAATGACTTGTGTCCAGAATATAAAAATAATTTATGTATATAAATAATAGGTAACAAACAATGCAATTTAAGAGGGCGAAAGACCTAAATAGGTTTTGAACAAAATATATACACACAAATCACCTACAAACATAAATATATGCACACTAGCTTTACTCATTAGGAAAGCACATATTTAAATCTCAGTAGAGAATACTACACATCCATCAGAATTATTAAGACAATTAAAAATCCTAAGCTTTGCAAAGGGTAAGAAACAACTGGATTGTTCATACAATGCATATGGGAGAGTAAATTTGTTCAGCCACTTTTGGATACTGTTTGGTAATATATTCTCTGTATTTGAATCCTGGCGTTTTCACTAATTTTGTGACATGAGGCAAGTTATTAATATTTTACACATCTGTATTCCATTTAAAAAATGGAATTAAATTAATTAATTCATGAAAATTACTTAAAAGTATGGTCAGTATAGTTCCTTTGATATCACATAATATTACTGTTACGAGAAGTATTGTGTTGGAATACTGTGGTTAAAAAGTAAATTGTAACCAAGGCGCCTGGGTGGCTCAGTCAGTTGAGCATCCAACTTCAGCTCAGGTCATGATATCACAGTTTGTGAGTCCGAGCCCCACGTCAGGCTCTGTGCTGACGACTCAGAGCCTGGAGCCTGCTTCAGATTCTTTGTCTCCCTCTCTCTGCCTCTCCTCCACTTGTGCTCTCTCAAAAATAAATAAACGTAAAAAAAATTAAGAAGTAAATCGTAACCTTTTACTATAAAAGAACTATGTATTTGTTAAAATTTATAAAAGCAACTTAAAAATGAAGAGAAAATATTTAAAAATTGTAATATAAATGCAAGAGCTATTAAAAATTTCCTCTTGATCCTTAGATATATATTTTTGACATTTTTGTAACTAAACTAGGTAAATCATGTGGCACTTTATTTTTTTTTAAGTCTATTTATTTATTTTGAGAGAGAGAAAGCACGAGCTGGGGGGAGTGTTAGAGAGAGAGGAGAGAGAGATAATCCCAAGCAGGCCCCACACCAACAGCACAGAACCCCATGTGGGGTCCAGTCCCATGAACCGTGAGATCGTGACCTGAGCCAAAGTCGGATGCTCAACTGACAGAGCTATGTAGGCTCCCCAAGCTTTCATTTTGAACACCTTGTTTTATACTTAAACTAATACCATTAAATGTTTATGTTTCTATATACTATGTAACATTGCTATTAACGGCTGTATAATAACTTATTAAATGAAGATACCATAATTTAGTTATAACAATGTTTATGTTTAGTATGTTTCCAATTATTTATTTTGTTTTTATATATAACACCTTAGGGAACACCTTTATGAACCATGGCTTTTCCTGGTCACTGTGTAATCAAAGTATCCTTTTCTTCTCATACTTAGTATTTTGTTTCACAGGTGAATCAGATTTCACAGTTGTTTAGTTTTTTTATGTACTATAAACATGATTCTTTATTTATTTATTTATTTTAAGAAAAAGAGAGATCACAGAGGAACAGAGAGAGAGGGAGAGAGATAATCCCCAGCAGGCTCCATGCTGTCAGCGGGGAGCCCAATGTGAGGCTCAGTCTCACGAACCATGGGATCATGACCTGAGCCAAAATTAAAAGTCACATGCTTAACTGACTGCCCCACCCAGGCATCCCTATAGTATAAGCATATTTCTAAATCAGGAACATAATGATTGGAATGATTTTCCTAAAACCTAAAAAACATATTTTTTGAATAAACTATTAATTTAAACATTTAAACAGTTAATTTGAGATGATTGTTTTATTTTTCAAGAACATATTATTATCAGAATATATGGTCAAAGTAGTATTCATTGGCAAAAGGTGATATGATAAAAAATTAAGTATATGTTCAGTAGTGTGCCCCTTTTGGACCAATTGTGGTCTTTTCTCCCCAGAATACTTTATACTTTTGCTATAATATCCTATATTACCTTAAATAAACTTTTAAGAATGCCAACAAAATAACCAATGAAGCTCGTTAGCTCAGAGACAGGAAAATAAAGGTATTTGGAAAATATAAATTCTAGACATGTTCTTAGACTTAATTCAGACTTTTCCAAGTACCCCTCTTCTTTGTTGTGACTAAAAACTTGGACAACGTGGTGTTGCTAAAGTACCAATCCACGTATCTCTGCATATATCATGCTTGGAGAACCATATGCCTCTGTTACCTTCTCCTCTTCCAATCTTGTTTGCTCTTCTACAATTATAAGAATTCTACTAAATTATGCATTGTAGATACAGTGATTACGTCTTGTGTAGCAGAGAGTATGTTAAATCTGTCCTTAAAGCACGTGTTTAATCAAGTGTTCACTCCTCAGCAGTGTCAAAAGTTCTTTTAGAGACTGGAAGTATGGTGTGTGTGTTTTATCCTTACATTCCAACTATTAAGGGTTCTTTCCATACTGTATCTGTCATTTAACCAGAAACAATCAATAATGACAATTTCAGTAGTAAACATTAGCCAGTTAAAAAGGGAGGGAGATTTTTGAATTCTCTGTGATTCTGAAATTTGGATTTTGAATGCTCTGTAAACTTACTTCCTTTACTAGTTGTAGAGCTCCCAGAAATCTGGTGGGGAAGTGTGAACAGTTGGCTAGGGATGTGACTTGCTGCACTGAGCTTCAGTTTTTATTTAACATCTTTTCAGCTGCTTCTCCCTTCTTTGCATTTACCTCTTTAACCTTTAACCACACTTACTGAAGTCATCTATTTTCTTGAAATTCTTTATGCAATGTACCATGGGTTTGTGCCTGTGCAATTTTCTTTTTTGTCTAAAGAGTGGGGACAAAGCCCATTGTCAGTGCTCAATAAATGTTTCATCAATGTCATTACTTAATATTCATTTAATTAATATTCATTATAGATCAATTCATAATTGTCATCATAGTAATGATAGGTCAAAAAGAATCTAATTTTTCCATACTTTGAAAATCTAACTCAGACTCAATTTTGTGGTATTATTCATATAAGATAGCTGCTTTTTTTTAATTTATTTTTAAAAATATGTAGAATTAAATTCTGAATATTCCCACATTTTTTTGCCAATGTTTTTTTGATTCAATTCCATGGAGGAAAACATTTAAGCACTAAAAATCTGAAATGTTTATAAAATATATGTACATCCATTTGGGTTGGACATAGTCTTCATGTATTTATATTTTAAAGGGACATAGTACAAGAGGACTCTGCATCACTAAGTGATGATTCCATCATCGACACTTAAGAGATGAACCATTTGTCTGTTACACTGTCTTAGATTGATTCTAGTGGTTTCTGAAGAACCCATTTTTACAGTAGCTTAGGCTATATAATGTATAATATGTGTGATTAAAAGTAAGGGCTAACCTAGAAGAAAAAGTTAATTATGTCGTGGCAAATTATATTTGTTTCTACATAAATGAATATGGTAGATTCTATTTTTAGGATTCTAAAAATATTATTTTTATTTTTTTAAATAGGACTACAAATTTATTCCTACACATTTCTATATTTTATGCCTAACATGTAGCTGTACCTTGATCAAGTTATGATTTTTTAAGGAGACAAACCTGTACTCTGTTAATTTTGTCACGATTTGTAGAAAAGCAAAACAAAAGACTAATATGACATAAACAGGAAGTTCAATTAATTGAAAACTGATGGAAATCTAAAACTTGTAGCCAAAAGTGGGTATTATCTAAAGAAGGAACAAAAAAAAATACTTAAAAGGTAAAAATCTAGGTAATAGACTAACACAAAATAAAGAATATTTTCTATGTGTCTGATTCAAAAGTGAGGCTATGAGATTATGAATTAAGTTATTCTACAACGTATTACCAGTAACATTCAAAGTCAGCCTATTTAAGTATATATTAAGCAGCATTATAAAGCAATAAATTTATGCCAAAATCAAAGTAGACTTAGAAATTCATGTCGCTAATATCTTTAAAAAGTTGACAGAGGTAGTTTTCAGATTTGTCCCAGAGTTTCTTAGTAGCCTTATGAAAAAGGGGGAAATAAAGTGTTGACAATCTTCACAACATAAAACCAAACCATTCACTTAGCGGAAACGCTTTTTATTGTTATTGTTGTTACTGAGATCTGAGATTAATTTCTTCCATATGAAATTGTATCAGGCAGGGACTACGCCTCAACAATATTGCTGTAATCATTTAGTAGAGTTTGTTTCCTTTGGTTTTGCTTTTTTATAACAACTGTCAATGCAGAGTGATGGCTTATGGCCAAAGTGCATTTTAGTATAAAGAAGTCTACCTGTTGCAAAAATAAAATAGTAGTAATTCTGCCATAAGAAAAAAGAAACAGGCATAGTAGTTAAAAGTTAGATGGATGTCATACATGAAAATTTATTGTACTGAACGGAAGAAAATGTTAATAGCAATTGTTTTACCTGATAAAGAATACTAAAGAAAACATTTACTTTATAATATACTGATTTAAAAGGAATACCTGAAACTTTAAAAAAAGACATAGAGAAAAATAATACCTTAGCAGAAACTAAAATACATCAGTGTCTACCTAGGGAAAAATCAACATTGAGGACAACTGAATCAGTAATTTGAAGGAGAGGATTAAGACAACCCCCTTTAGTGCAAAGGAGAATGGCAACAAGGTGCTATCCCTAAACAAAAAATTAAAATATTTTCTTAAAGTCTAAATATGCTGAATAAAATCAAATTGAACTAAAAAGAACCTACATTTCTTCAAGTTCACTCATCCACTTAATGCAATTTCCAGGTATTATTACTATTATCCATGTTTTTCTTGGCAAAATGACTCTACAGTTTGCCTGGAAGAATAAACATGAACAAATACATTATAAATTCTAGGAAAGAATAGTAATAAGGAAAGACCTGTTTGAAGAGACCTTAAGAATATGCTTATTAAAGTTACAGTGATCAAAATAATGTAATACTGGTTCTAGAAGATACTTGGCAGAGAGTCTAAAACTTATTAAATGATATGTCACAGTGTAATATATGATGACACTCTCATATTAAATCTGTAGGGGGATGGCAGGGGTGCATGATGTTGAGATGACTACATATGTATGGGACACTAAATTAATTCCACTTTATACCTGTTCTAAAATACATCAAACATGGATTAACGGTTTAGTTTTTGCCTGTAAAATGCCTTTTTCCATTTTATCTTAAAACACAAAGGTGGGAGAAAATGTTGACAGACTTGACAAATCAAAAATTTTTTGAAAAATGGTAAAGAAAGACCAAAACTCACAAATCAAGATAGATGTAAACATTTTAACAAAAAAGCCTTGTTTTGTAAAATTAATACAAATACCTAAAACAATAATTGAAAATTTTAATTCTTATAAATAACTGAGAAAAACAAATTAAAACAAAAGCCAGAGATACTCATTTTCTATCCAGTGAGACAATATTGCCACGAAGTGGGGCATAAATATACTCCCAAATATGTGAACTCTATGTTGGTATTTTTGCTTGTGCCCTCCAGAGGAAGTTTGGGGTTGGGGCAGGGCAGATATCCAGAACTAATTGCATTACAGTAGAAATAAATACTTTATATTGTTTCTGTCTGCTCACTTTTAAATTTTGAGTGCAATAAAAATCGGATCCCTTCACCACTAGACATTGAAGGATAAATTCCACCTTGCAAAGGTAACCTGTGGTTTTAATGATTCCAGATGAAGTAGTGGTGATCATAAAGTATTTATATACATGCTTTTCTCTGTTTTACTATTAAATATAACTTGTCTATTCTCAGCTTTCAACTTGAAACCTGAGTAAGAATTGAGTCATGTAAAACTTTTGGTCTGGACACCAGTTTCATGCACAGTGAAATGATTTTTGACTCAATTTTGTCTTTTTTTATTAGCTTGCTCTATGTTTCCTCTTTTTTGTAGAATAAAGATTGCTTAGTTCTTTTGAGACTGCCACACCTACCCCTTCCAGTCTAGATGGTAAAATCTATCATTTCAAATTCTCTTACTAATACTCACAGGAGCTTTGACTAATTTGGATTCATTCGCCCAAGGGAACTCAAATCCTGGAGGAATACAGCTCTCCATTCCTCTTTTTTCCCAACCTGAAATATTCTTGAATTCTTCCATTTGGTTACCATTACTCCAACATCCTTGAGTCATCCAATACCTCTTTCCCTCCAGTTTCTTTCATTCTAGCATTTTCTGCCTCTCTTTCTCCCCATTTTGCTCCTGTCATGGCATGTGCCACAGTATGTAATAATACACTGACTCACTAATTTACAGTTGGAAAACTCAGATAAGGTGTAACCTAACATCTTACGACAGGTAGCACTTGACAGCACGGTGATCTGAGTGGTGGAACTTCTTTGTTTCTACTTTCAGTGATATGTCTGCCTTTGAGCCCGTACTAGAGGGATAGCTGTTCTTTTTGCTGTCTTCCATATTTGTTTATGGATGTGACTTTTCTCTGCTTCTTAATGTAGCTATAAATCTATGCAGCTGTGAAGATGTACTCACTGTGTCAAATTTCCCTCCTCCTCCCACCTCAACCCACATTATTCTCATTCCTGACAGTATAATAGGTGGAAACCTGCTCTTGCTATTCATCCCAAATCCAGCGGCACTCTTTTTGGTTGGATTCCCAAGGAGCAGAGAGTGAAGGGGATTTTGCTGTTTGTGATTTATAGAAGGAGGAATGTTCCTTTTTTTTTAAATTATTAAATGATTACTTTTGAGAGAGAGAGAGGGAGACAGACAGAGTGTGAGTGGGGGAGGGTCAGAGAGAGAGGGAGACACAGAATCTGTAGCAGGCTCCAGGCTCTGAGCTGTCAGCACACAGCCCGACGCGGGGCTCGAACTCATGAACCCTGAGATCATGACCTGAGATGAAGTCAGATGCTTAACGGACTGAGCCACCCAGGTGCCCTTGAAGGAGGAATGTTTCTTTACAAAATCATCTGTAAGGAAGGAGAGGAAGGGGGCTTTGAGCAAGGAAGGAGTCACAGGGAGAGTTCAAGACTTAGCCTGAACCTTGGCATCTCTAGCATAAAATCCCACCATATGATTGTTCTTAAGATAAGGGGGTTGGCTTTTTCTAACTTGTATAAGTGTTTCATTAGCTGTGGCTTCCTGTAGGATAGAAGGTATTTGCCACCCTGGAAAGCCTGCTCCTGAAATAAAGAATAATTCTTCAGAAAATGGGACACTTGGGAATTCTCATCAGTCAACCCTCACAGCAGTTGGGGATAGGTACTCTGGCCAGGTGACAAAGGATCTGCTTGGGGCTACCAACAACATCTACTAGACCCCCTTTCCAAGAGTCCTCATTTTTTAATCCCCTGCTGCGTTGGCAGTATTTAAAGTGCTCTGTTATAATGTAGCACTCATCTAACACGTTTCTACTAGTTTTTCTTCTACCCCTCTAACCACACTTTATCTACATTGCTAAATTCCTCGTCCTCCTGTTCTTGAATATGTATGTCTCCATTTTTAACTGTATTCTCATGTCATTATGCTCTCTATAGATTATCTCATCCAGTGTCTTATGACTACAACTCCCACTTTTGAATACAGCTGTGTAAGCTTCTTCTCCCTGACCCCTCAAGATCCAAATCCTCAGCTTCAGCTTGCAAATTTCCTCTTGATGTCCCATCGAGGGCTCAGTTTCCAAACACCAGGAACTGAACTGAAAACTTCTCTTGTGGAGCTGTTGCCTCTGCTCACTGACCAGTGCTGCCAACACTTATCACAGACACGAAAAGGGTGGATCTCTTTGTCTCAAGTACCTAATTCAGTAGGCAACTAGTCAACAAATATTTGCCGAATTAATGAATAACAATCAGTTGTCTCTTTGTGTCCCCATCAGTTACTCCCTCTCCTGAGTCAAGAAGAAAATATATCAGACAGTGACATACATAGCAAATGAAAAATTAAAATGAATATGTGACAGGGAGGTTTCTTTTTTAAAATCATTCAAGACACATAATAATTAAATTTTATTGTTATAAGCTAATACACTCGAGTTCAAAGTATGTGATGATGAAGTAATCTTAGGGGCTGTCAAATAAGCATTGTGTTTAGTTTCTAGAGTGACACAGGAAGTATTTTACAGTTATTACTAAATCTCAAAAAACCCTGTGATTGTTATGTTGTTGTAGTTATATCAGATATCCAATAGATGGTACTGTGAAATGCCTAATATTTAAAATAAAGTGGTATTGCAGGTAGAAGGCTAAGAGGGAATATTTCAGAATTCTGAGGAGAATCAAGACCTTTTTCTCTGACTGTCAAATTATATTTACAATCTGATTTTTTTTAAATATAGCTTAAGCAATACAGTAGTCCATGTAAAATATCACAAACATTCATTCTTAGTATAGCTCAGAAAATGAATATTGATGTTTTACTACTAAACAGAACTTTAAAATTATTCATATTCTATTAGTAGGATTTTTTATGTGGTGATTATTACTCTTAGTGTTATTCAAATCACCACGTTTTCAGCAAGAAATTATAGCAACATGTCTTTGTCACTGAAATTCAACAGGAAATTTCATGTTAAAAATAAAGCAAGCCTGTGTGAGACCATCTCCTTTCTTGTTTAGAAAGAGAGAGTTCATTATTTATTTCATGTTTTGGCCTCTACCAAAGCCAGTCTAATATCTGAATGGAACATTAGACCATTTTGTAAATATACATTCAGAACATTTAAAAATATATATAAGCTTATGGATTTAATTCTTTTTTTTACAAAAGCAATGATTTAAAAACTGGTTAGAGTTTGTTCCTGAAGAGCATGTAAAAAGTAGCAATTTATAAATGGCCTTATTTATCTTAGTTCTCGTCAGTATTTCCATTTTAAAACGATGCTTATCTACGTGTAAGAATGAATGTGAAGTATTGAATACCAGAACTAAGTGTTACGAAACCTATTACTAAAGCTAAAAATGTCTGAGGGATTATGTCATAACAGAAAGCTTCAAAATCTCTGTGTATCTTATTTTAAATATTACAGGGAGCTTTTTAAAATTTTTGCTTCTGTTGATGATACTTTTCTTGGGTATTAGTCAGTATTCCTTTGTATTAGGGTTATTTATTTGTTAGTTTATTCAATCATCTTTTATTTCATATGACAATATGCTAGGTTCTAGCAAAACCAAGATAAATAGCTTTTAGGAAGAATGTTTTTGCATGAATCAACAGCTTCATGTGGTATAGGAAGTATATGTCCTTTGGTTTCTTTATGCATTTACTATTTTTTCCATGTTTTATATAATCGGAATATGTTACATTATGCATAACCTCTTAAAAAGAATATAGTTTTAGGTGCTTATGAATTTTCTGCTTAAAGAAAATATGCTATTGAAATACCTTGAGCTAGCTTAAGTAATTGAGGTTATTTTCTTTATTGAAAAAAAAAACAAAAATAGTTAGTGTTTTGGTAAGTCTAGGCTTTTCTGTTATCTCCTAAGCCATATCAAAACAAATATGCCACATTTGTAATAGAAAAGTGTGGGATGAATAACTATTTTCCTGGATACTTCAAGATAAAAATAATTTCTATCCACCGCTATGTAATGATACACCTTTATGGATTCATCAGGGAATGAAAGGTCCTCTAGAATCCTACTCAGGTCCTTTAAGATTTTCTGTGTATTGTGTATTATGTTCTTTTCAAAAACACTACCACACACTGATTCATTTTCAGATTTCCTAGCATACTGCATGTATATAACATTACATGGCCAAGTTCCTACTTGAGCTAAATGGGTTTAAATATGAACTGTGCATGCAGATCTCAAGTGATAGTCTCTTAATAGATGTCAGATACTCTTTATTGCTGCCCTCTTTTATTTCAGTAACATTTTAATTAATTCACACTGATTGAATAAATGTACATTGAGACTTGTTTCCTAATGAGGGCGCATTTAGAGGAAAGGTTTTGCATCATTCTGATATCCTGTGGGTAATTATATTCTAATTATATGGTCGGGGGAAAAGAGTCTATAACTCAGTACTGATATTGTTCGTTGGACCCAATTAATTACATGCACATAATGAAAGTTCATGATAAGGTTGACTGGCAGTCAATGTAAAATTTTAACTCAATTGAATCTTAGCCTAATGTGAATGCAGAATTGGACTTTAACCTGGTTAGAAAATGCTTTGGTGTGAGATCAGTGGATATTTAGAGAGGCAAAGGATAGGAACAAATTTCATTATAACTTGTTTGTTTTTAAATTTGGGTTTTTTTTCCTAGATTGATGAAAAGGAAAACTTAGCAGCCTAATGCTTTAATTCTAAATATTATTATCCATATTCTTTCACTACTTAACAGTGTTTTTCTATATTTTAGAAAGCCACAGTGTTACGTTTTGAGAATGGGATCATGTTGAGAAAAAGAATAGGCATAACAGGAAGTAGTTTTGATGGATTTTATTTACATAAAATTCAATAGGTATTCATCTGTTTTATTAGATGTAGTTTCTTGAGGATGCTTTAAAAAAAAGTTTATTTTCAGAAAGAGAAAGAGAGAAAGAAAACCAGCGGAAGAGGGGCAGAGAGAGGGTACATGAGACCTCAGTGGACTCTGTGCTGAGAGCAGAGAGCCTGATGTGGGGCTCAGACTCACCAACTGCAAGATCATGACTTGAGGGGCACCTGCGTGGCTCAGTCGGTTGAGTGTCCAAATTCAGCTCAGGTCATGATCTCACAGTTGGTGAGTTTGAGCCCTACATTGGGCTCTGTTGTGACAGCTCGGAGCCTGGAGCCTGCTTCAGATTCTGTGTCTCCTTCTCTCTGACCCTCCCCTGTTCATGCTCTGTCTCTCTCTCTCTGTCAAAAATAAATAAAACTTTAAAAAAAAAATAAAGATCATGACCTGAGCCGAATTCCTATGCTTAACCGACTGGGCCACCCAGGTGTCCCTTGAATGTACTTTTTTTAATTTAAAACTACCAACTGCAGTCAAATCCCCTGCCCCAAAAATCACAAGCATAATCATGCATATGTATACATACACGTAAATAGCTATCTCTTAATTATTATTATGTAAAGTAAGACTTGTCAAGAATTATTTGACACAAATAAATAATAAGGCATGTGCATTGTATTTTGAAATATATTTTGTAGATGGTTGAATCTGATGTTTAAGAATTTTTCAATACTTGAATCAAAAGCAAAAGCCACACTCTAAATATCAGCCCCCATCCCTCCTTTACTCAATTTCATTGTTTTCTTTGAATGAAAGGACATTTATTTCTGAAATGGTAGATGTAGTTATGATGCCCATGGTACATGTGAGGATTGAGGAGAATAGCAAGGAGGACTCTGTTCTTTTATTTTTCTTAGCCTCTCCTGTCTCCCTCTCCTTTTTTCACTATTGCTTTCTCTTTTTGATCTCTTGTCTCCCCTTCTGCATCTTTCCTTCTTTTTCTCTACTGTAATAGCCCTAACATCGATGTTTCATTAAAAAAAATATTCTGTTGGTTCACATATACTTGTAAGCAACAAAAATAGTTTCAGATGAAGAAAGTGTGATTAGTCCTTTTTTGCTGAGCTACAGGCAGGCAGTGGAAACTGAAGAACGCTTCTTCAACCATCTGGGCTTCTGATGATTTTATGGGACCTGGCCAAGTTATGATAACATTACTAATGATTTCATTTCACTAGTTAATCAGGATGGCAAGACAGTAACAATAACATTGGGAAGGGTTTAGTTCTTGCTGGTTGCTTTTATATGTAGAAATCTATGTTCGAAATGATTTGGGTATCTCTATAAAGATATGTTTTTAATATTCTTATTGAAAACAGTGCCTCTTAAGTTTCCAAATATCCACTGCATTAGGTGTATTTTCCCTGAAGGTTCAGGGTGTTTCCTTTCTAGACACAAACATGCACACATACTGAGGGAACCATAAAGGACGGAGCCTTCCAATTCCTTCTGTGCAGTATCTTCTGAGCAAAACTCTGCAAATATGTGTAAATGATCACATTTACAAGAGTAAGAATAGACATTTTTGTGAACAATTAAAATTATGAAACACTGAGATTATCTGTTAAACATATTTTTACCATTAAATTCATGTTGTTGCAAACTTAAAAATTTGGCTCAAACATCCCTTGGTTAGTCAAGGGATCTTGAATAAGATTGTAATATGTATATCTTCTAGGGGCGCCTGGGTGGCTCACTCGGTTAAGCGGCCGACTTCCGCTCAGGTCATGATTTCGTGGTCCGTGAGTTCGAGCCCCGCGTCGGGCTCTGTGCTGACAGCTCAGAGCCTGGAGCCTGTTTCAGATTCTGTGTCTCCCTCTCTCTGACCCTCCCCTGTTCATGCTCTGTCTCTCTCTGTCTCAAAAATAAATAAACGTTAAAAAAAATTAAAAAAATATGTATATCTTCTAAAATATTTTACTTTTGATAGTTTCATTTTAATTAGATATGTCAATGTGCTGCTGGAAAAGAAAAAAAAATAATGACCTAATTTGTCTAATGTCTAATTGACATACTTGCCATACATTGAAATAATCATTGGTTATAAAAATTATTTATAGTATACAAATTATTTCGGTCTCACTTCCTTTTTTAAAATTTGTATTGTGTTTACATGTGTGAGTATACTCACTTAGGGACCTGCAAAATCATAAAAGGTTAAACAAATTATGAATCTGGAAGGTGACAATAAAATTTAGCGAAACCAAATGTGTTTAGTTTCTATACAATAGAGATGCCCTTGATACATTTTACCATCAAGGATGATAGAACAACTTCTCTTTAAGGCTGAGACACTGTACCACTTTAGAAAGTCAGTTGTTCTTTTCCCAGACTTGCTTTTTATTTTCTCACTTCTTTTTTGATGCCAGAGATATCAACTTGCATATAAGGAAAGCAGCTATTTAAAATAGTTTTGTTTAGGGGTGCCTCAGTGACTCATTCGGTTAAGTGTCCTACTCTTGATCTCAGCTCAGGTCATGATCTTATGGTTTGTGAGCAGAGCCTGCTTTGGATTCTCTCTTTCTCTCCCTCTCTCTCTCTCTCTCTCTCTCTCTCTCTGTCTCTGTCTCTCTCTCTGCTCCTCCCCCCTCAAAATAAATAAATAAACATTTTAAGAAATACAAAAATAAAATCATTTTATTTGGCCACCTTAATTTACCACCGTACTAGAAGTTATAAGGTTAAATTAATCCATATTGATATTCAAGCCACTTCTTTCAGGCAGAACATATATATTGTGGTCTCTAAATACTTCGCAGGGTTCAATGTTTTAAAATAATGGTATTTTCATATCACTTAAAAAATAGAGACATAGCTAAAAATAGACTTAGGAAAAAATTCTTATTGAACTTGTATGAAAAAAAATAGAGCCTGGGACAGAGAAGCACTGTATTTGGATCTATCGTTAACTTTATTTTCTTAGGCTAATTATCTAACCTTTCTGATTTCCAGTTTCTCAGTCTGAGAAGTGAAGTATCTTGGCTTACATGGAGGATTAAATGAGACAATAAACATAAAAGCGATTTTTCAAAAATTTGAACATTCCTATATAGGTAGAGCATAGAGTTCTGTTAATTTTACTTTAGTCTTGAAATAACTGATGACCCTTTTAATCTGAGTACTATGTTCTTATTATATTTTTAACTCAAACCTCCAACAATCTCTCTACCAAAGATTTTTCCTTATCCTATGACAATTTGGATTAAATTGTCAATTTAAAATGATTACATGTTAGAAACTATGAAGACAAGAGATATCTCTATACTTTAGAATAATAGAATTTTTAAAAATTCTTTGATATTACGTTGAACTTAGTAAGTGCCCTGAAGACAAATGCATCTTTTAAACTAATTATCTGCACTGTGTATTCTATTTAATATTAAAATGATACTGATTAAATAAAATCAATCACATTCCTCTGTAGTCACACCTCACGTTTGATTAAATACAAATATACAGTTCCTATATTAATTCTGATTAAAAATATATTACATTTAGAATTATACAGTCATGATAATTTTCAAAAAGCTAAAACATTTACTCTGTTAATCCTTGATGTTTAGAAATCATATACAGAAGAGTATAATTGAAATAATATAATATCTGAATTTGTTCTCTAAAAAGTTTCTTGTTTGTCTTTTACCTGGATATCATAGTTTTCTTATTGTAACTCAAGGGTAAACCACTGATGGTCATGTTAGTTTAATATACCGTCTTTGCCTACACACCTTGATTATAAGTGAGCTTTTGTATACATTGTTTCATCCCTCTTATTCTTGAAAAGAATTTTTAGTGTTGCTGTCAGATACTTGAGTGTTGCTAGAGATAAGTCTCTGAGTAGGTGGCTTTCTCTCTTACACATTTATGACTTTTTGACCTGCTGTGCTCTCAATTTTGTTTGATCCTGTTACTTATTCTTAGTCAACTGCTTTCACATTCTCAGAGAGGTAGTGACAAACTTTCTACTATTTCCTTACTCTCTTGTCACTACTTCTCTGCCAACATCACTCACTCTCAGTAGATGACCCATAATCCCACTACCTTAAGAAGGAAGAAGCCTGTAACATGAATATCCATAAATTACCAATTCTCCACACAAGTGGTAGCAAAGTGCCAGCTATGGGTTAATTTCATCCTACAGTGTGTTTTGGGGAAAGAATGCCTTAAAACAGGGTCTTCATAACCCAAATTGGCATAATTTTTGCTTTTTGTGTCATCGAGCCATATGATTCAAATATATCCCCAGCCTCTATTATTATTTTTCCATTATATATGCAGAAATAGATATATTTTACTAAGTTGAATCTTTTATATATAAATTGCAGGTAGTATGACATTACATCGCTAAATATGTCAGCAGGCATCTTGTAAGATTAAGGACAATTTTTTATACAATTTCCATACTATTATCACACATAGGAATATTAACGATAATTCCATAATATTAATCACTATCCTGTCTATTCAAATGCTTAAATATATCTCAAAAATGTCTTTTATAGGGTTTTTTTTTTTTTTTTTTTTTTTGGTGCTTGTGGTGGGGTGGACCATATCCATTTAAGATTTGTGCATCACACTTGCTGTTACTCTAAACCATTTTGACAACTATAATCTTTTCACTTGGCTTTCCAGTGCCTTACTCTTTACAGATGGGTAAGGTGAACATAGACTCTTCCAAAGATAGAAGGCATCTGTGACCTATGTCCTGGAGACTGTTTGATGGGCATCCTAATTTTTGCTTGAGAGTCTCTGGGACTTTCCTTGGCCCATGACATAGGATAAGATAAGGAATCACAGGACAAGGAGCTTAATCTGGATTAGAGGGAGAGCAAACATAGACTATAATAAAGATGGAACAATTACACTCATGTCTTAAAATGTTTATTCAGATCTAAGCTTGAACTAAGAGCTGAGAAGAAAAAAAATAGGAAAGCTGACAAAAAAAATTGAGGTGACGTAGATTGAAATTAGCACATTTTTCCCACCCCCCGTTATCTCAAGTGTTATATAGACTGATTTGGGCTCAAAAGTCAAGAATATTACTGAAGTCAGAAAGCTTTCTTTGAAAGTTCTGTGAAATCTGTTTTCAGTCCATCTGAGAAATGGCAATTACTTCCATAGGGTTTTGCTGTTCATGGGATAGTTAACCCAAGTTCATCCTTTCAGACTTCATGACTTAATTTGATGAAAAATCTGCAGCTGAAACATTTTTTACTTACATGATAAAAATATCTTCTAAGTAGAGTTGTATTCCTGGACACTTCAAATTCCTCTGTGGCTTCTCTAGACGCCTTCTTCTGATGCACTTCTGTGTGCACTGGATCCTTCTAGTCCTCTATGCTGAGTAGCTGGGAAGTCGCTTCTGTTGCATTAACCTCATGTAGCTATTTATTCTTCTGTTTCTTGCTGCCTTCTTGGACTTACACTGCATCAGGGAGTAAACTAATGTCTATGTTCTCAGATTTTTCAGACCCATCTTGGATATTCATTTAGAGTCGCTTTCACATAGCCCAGTCCTGGGGGTAAATTGGAATATACCGACCACTCCCTCCTTTTCAGAGACACACAAATGTCTAAGACCTCCTAACCTGACATCCAGCTTCATACTTAGCCCCACCACACACACACCCCACCATTAGAAAACTTTATCTAGTATTACTTGTGTGATTTGTCAACAATTCTTCCAAATTTGCCCTGAGTCCCATAGGGCATAGACTTTTGGAATTGTTAACCTTTTATTCTGTTTTTTGCCGGAAACAAAGCTCCTTACTGTGACTCAGAAAAGGAGGGCAGGTGAATAATTGAAGATGCACTGTCATGAGGACCAGTTTCAGTGTGTTTAACTTCATCTTTTTTTTTTTTAAGTTACTCTCAAGTAAAATTTTTCTACCTACTTAATAATATTTTCACTTTTTACTGATGCTAATGGAATATTTTTTCTTATTTCCAGAAAAATCCCAAAATAAAATCCACACCATAAGCTATGTCTCCATCAAAAAGATACTGAGTGTTTTAGCAAGGAATGAGAATTGGACTGGAAAATGGGAAAGTGGGCCGGGTAAATGGGCAACTCAAAAAATTAGTAGGGATGGTTTATGAGGGATAATGGAACTTAGAGATGAGTTCTTATTGCAAAACCTGAATGTAATATATCAGTATTATTTCAGAGAGGTATACGAAGCAGGTCAACAATATTGACCAATCTCCTTTGGGTGGATGAAGTTGCATTTTGGACAAGTAATTCACAACCCAACCCACTCTCCATTAGAGTATTCCTTATTAATTTATTTAATGGAATTAAGCAGAAAAAATATGACAAGGAAATGCATTTTATATTTATTCATTTATTTCACAGAAGAAGAGTGGTATAAGAACCTTTGTTGGCATTTGTTTTCAGTTTGACTTTTGTTTTTTTCAGCTTTAATATGAACTTCTCTTTTTCAGCAGACTCTGTCCACTTCAGGAGTTTCAGTCCCTGAGGTGCGTAAGCAAAAAAGGTTTTCACATTTGGCCATATAGGTCATTATACATCTTTTCATTGTTATAAAGAACATTTGGGGCTATCTCAGTGACCTACTAATATCAATTTGTTAGTTCATTTTGTCTCATATTCTGATATTTGGAATTGGGGATCTTTATATTTTATTTTTTTTAAAGTTTATTACTATTATTATTTTATTTACTGTGAGAGAGAGACAGAGAGTGAGTGTTGGAGAGGCAGAGAGAGAGGGAGAGACGGAATCTCAAGCAGGCTCTGCACCATCAGCACAGAGCCTGACACGGGGCTAGAACTCAAACACCACGAGATCACGAACCCAGCCAAAATCAAGAGTCAGAAGCTGACTGAGCCACCCAGGCACCCCAAGGAGATTTATATTTTCATGATAGGATTGACTTGAAACTGTTTCAATCTACTTTTGTGACAAACATTAGGAAAGCAAAGTTATATGAAACAAATTATACAGAGAAAAATAAAAGTTATTTTGCAAAGAGTTTTGACCTGTGTATAAGAATAGCATCATTCCTATTTGTCATGTTAAAATGTAAATACCTTACAGAAAACCCAAACGATGCAAAGTTCTATACCATTAAAATGTAGTTTTAAGTGATAGTAGATTGAGAAACTCTTGCTCACTTTGAAGTGCCCATCATTTTAAAAAAGAATGTATCTGCATTAATCAGTTAGCATATGACATTATCTAGGAATGTCACTGGAATAAAATATAGTCACAGAAAAAATGACTTCTATTTTGAAAATAAATATAGGTATTCCCATACCATTTATTTTCAGTAAAGTGTTAGCTTTGTCTTTGCATTAATAAAGGAAAGCCTCCACATTTTTCTGTGACCCTATTCTATTCAGTTGTTTCTATCTTTTTTTAAATGTTTATTTATTCTGAGAGAGAGGGAGGGAGGGAGGGAGGGAGGGAGGGGCAGAGAGACAGGGAGACAGAGAATCCCAAACAGGCTCTGTGCTGTTAGTGCAAAGCATGACGTGGGGCTCGATCCCACAGATCGTGATGTCATGACCTGAAGTGAAGGCAAGACCCAGATGCTCAACTGACTGAGCCATGCAGGAGCCCCTCAGTTATTTTTATCTTTAAAGGATATGATCAGATGGTATTATTTCCCCTAAATTATAATTTGAATTGGCCTCCTTAGGAAAAATATTATTTATAATATATGAATACTACATAAGGATATGAGTTTCTTTAGAGGAAAGCATAATTGTACAAAAATGTAGTAACCTCTCTTCCCTACCCACCCCTGCAAAAAAGTTTTCCAATTAGTGTAGACTGCTTCATGAGACTTTTAAAACTTTGATTTTGTAACCAGACATATACTTTAAAAGATACTGGAAATATGTTTGAAAAAGTAATGTTTCTAATCTAAGAGAAATATTAAATTGTTTTTGTATTCTTTAAGTCAATTGATACCATTATTATCTTGATGGTTATAAAATAGAAATATTGAATTACAGACTTAAGTGACAAACGTTCTCAGAAAGTTTATCACTTAGTTCAGTTATTTAAGTGTAAGAGAACTGATTTTGTATATTCAGGTGTTTGAGTTTATTTTTGCCCGTGAATATAGGCACTGCATTTGAGATTTAAAATTTTCTCCTTAGACTTGATAATTTCCACAGATCTCCCATATTAAACTGCATAATCTATATCATATAAATAGAATAAATAGACCAAACTGCACTTTTCATAATACACTTTTCTCATTTAAAAACAAACAAACAAACAATTTCTTCTTCTGTAAAGTTATTAAAAGTCTTCATACATTGCCTTTTATTTTCTGGCAAGATATATTGGTTTATATTAATTTAGACTTTTCACCATTGTCTGAAATCATCATATGAGTTTTTTTCAACTATGTTGTTCCAAAAATTTTCTTAAGCCCATATGTGGATGTTTACACTGGTGAGTGTATGAACACACACACACACACACACACACACACACACACACGTATCCCTTTGTTCAACTATCAGAAACAATTGCTTGTTAGGTAATTGTTAGGTTAAGATGTATGTGGGGGAACTTATGGAAGGATATAGACATACCTTAAACATTTAATGTGAAATACGTACATGTATATTTGTTGGCTACACTTTTGATGTAGGTTAAAGGGCTTTTCTATGAGGCCATATCTCTTGTTTGGAAATTGTATATAGGCTTTCTTACATATATCACAGTCTTATCACCCATGGTAAGTTTCAGTTATCAATTGTTGTGAAGCAAAAGTAAAGCATTCCCTATTTCATGAAAAGATATTCATTTATTTATGAAAATAATTGTCTTCAATTATTTTCAATTTTTTAAAGTATAACAAAAATTCAAGGATCTGTAAAGCAATTTGAGTGTAAAATAACTCTTAATATTTTTTAAAGTTTATTTGTTTTGAGAGATAGAGCATGAGCAGGGGAGGGGCAGAAAGAGAGAGAGAGGGACAATCCCAAGTAAGTCCCATCCTGTCAGTGCAGAGCCTGACATGGGACTCAATCTCACAACCATGAGATCATGATCTGAGCCGAAATTGAGTCAATCACTTAACTGAATGAGACACTCAGGCACCCCAGTAATTCTCAATTTTTATTAATTTTCAAAGCTTTTACAGTCATTGTGTCTTAATCCAACTGGACCACTCCTTCTACACACACACACACACACACACACACACACACACACATACATCATGTATTATTGTGGTTCCAAAGAATGCAAGTTATTTTCACAGAAACAACTTATTTTACACTCAGGATTCAATGGTTTGAGTAATAATTAAATCACATGGTTATAATAATAAGATAACAAATTCTACTTGGAGCTGGTATAAACAGATTGGGGGCAGCATAGTAATCACTATGTGGAGCATTTAACTCAGCTGGTTGAAAGACATGATGAGTATGAACAAACAAGAGTGCTACCTCCTTGCTTTTAAACTTTGGCTCAACATGTCTGTGGTGACAGTTACAGAGAGAGGAAATTGAGAGTGAGTGAGGTACGTATGCACACACATACTTTTATAAAGTCACAACCATATACTGGCAAACAGTCCAAAGCAAAAGATTTTGGCATGGGCCTTCTCATTCCTAAATTTCATTGCTTCCAATCAGTATTTCTTGAACAGAAATTTTGTATGTGGTTTGCACCCAATATGAAATTACCCCAAGATAAAATAGTCACATTGTGTGTGATGTGTGAAAACCGGGACTTGGGGACCAAGTTGTAAATTGTACCTCCGGGTTTTGTGGGTGAGTAGCACCTCTAGGTCGTTTAAGACTAGCTTTCATTCTAATTGTTTGCCTCTCGTCTGCCCCAAAAGACCCCACCTGGATCACGGCACCACTTATCCCCAGAAATGGGGACTCAGCAGACAAATAAAGTACTACCAAGTAAATGAAGTACTTCTTCACAACACCCATCTTCCACTCCTGCAGTGTAAGCAGCATACATGTGATAAGTTAAATGAGAAAATATAGCAATATACTTTTTTGTATTTTAAAAATTTTGCCATTTGCTAAGTGCCTATTTTATGCTGGTATCTTTATCCACATTTTCTTAATTTATCATCACAAAAATCTTCTCATTTTATAGATGAACTCAGTGGTGGCTTAGAGATAGCAAATAACTTGCCCAAGTTTGCATGGCAAATAAAATACAAATCTGGGATTTGGCCTCCAAGCCCATACTTAGGACTTTTCCCAAAGTAGTTTTAGTTTTTTAATAAGTCCTTACTTAACTAAATTAAGAAAGAAATGAAAACTTTTATAATATATCAATTATTATATCTATGTTTAAAGCTTTCTAGACTTTTTTTTCTAAATCAAGACTGCTTTGCTACTCAGCCATAATAAATTTTGCTGCAACTTCCAAGGATCCCTAGTAGATTTAGAGCTTTTGTTACTTTCCGAGTGAATTTGTTTCTCTCGGCAGGGAACGGCTCCAGTTTCACAATAAGGTCACAATAATTAAAAGTGCAGTTCTGCAGCTGTCAGCCTTGCTTTCATGGAACCCATAACCCTTCTAAGCACCAATGAATTTGTTGGCACGTCTGCTTCCACGAGACCTTTTATATTGGGGATATCTAAGTGTTACCTTGGGTTCAAATTCTAGAGCTCCTGAGAAATTTCTGTGGCCTAGCTCCAGTGGCAGAAAGGACTAAGTCTCCCCTAAGGCAGGTAACTGAGAAAGCAAGTTCCAGGACTAGCCAGAAGGATGCTGTTGCAACAGTGCACCAGCCCACCCTTTTGTGGCTTTGTACCAATGGAGGTACTTTGCTGCTGCCTGTTTCTCATGCTGAGATTGGACAAAAAGAAGAAAGCCCTGTGCTCGAGGTAATCATCACTTGCTGCTTGTAGTTTGTGAGTGATCGATAACAGCAGGCTCAAGTATTGTGGTAAACATCCCTTTTGTGAAAGTGGTTTTCAGCAATGCACAAATACTCTACCTCTGAGAATCAGCATGATATAAAAAAAATTTTTTTTAAAGCACAGGTTTGAAGGGAGGTCTTTTTATTTCATTTATTTCATCTTTCTGTTTTCTGTGAATGGTCCTTTCGGCTTTTTTTGTTGGTTAATTATGGTGATTATTCTTTTGGAATTCTATTACAATGTATTCCCCAGTTAAGATCTGTTGTACTACTTAGAGAGTCTGAGGATCACAAAACACTGAATTCTATATTCAAAATGTCTGCATAACGAACACAAATGGCTGATATTTGAAAATCCTGAAATATCAATAACTATATTTTATTTTTTGTAGTCATATTTTCTATATTTTGGGGGATAGAGTAGCTCTTTTCAGTGTTTGAATAATTTCTATTGATTAAAGCAATAATTTTCCAACTCTTTTTATATCTTGGATAATTTATCTGGCAGAACAAAATTTGTCTTGATTATAATAAGGTAATTTATTTTGTTATTTAAAGCCCAAAAACTTAAAAAAAAAAAAAAGCAGAAGGTGAAGTGGTGAGCACTGACCTCTATTACCAGAAATCAATATTATCCTGAATAATGATGCAAAATAAGGTTGGTGAGTTCTTCTTGAAACTTTTCAGTAACTTCAATACTGGGAGTAATTCTCTTAAATATCACAATAGAGATCTGCCATTCAGAGTTAACCCCCACAACAGGCTAATGAAATTTCTGTGGACAGCAGATCTTTGAAAGATGCAATTGCTTCCCCTTTCTGTCCCTCATATGAAATGAAAGAAGTAAAGATTTTTGTAGTGGAAATAGGAAAAAGCATCCAACTATCATTCTGTGAGCTAATGCTGCTTAACTAAAGTATAGTGGATATTTCATGGAGATTGCTCTACAATTTGGAAATAAAGATGAAACAAATGAGTACAATAAAATGATAACTGTGGGGAAAAGTAAATGCTTATGAGTTTCTCCTGTTTACAATTTTCGGCCTTGAGTAATTCCACGCATTCTACCCACTAGACATATTTCCCTTAACCAAAGAAACCATTTGGTTTCTTTGGGGTGTGTGTATGAGTTCGTGTGTGTGTGTTTAAACAAATGTTTACTATTTTAGCATTATCTGGATTATATAATAAAATTCACATGCAGGTGGAGGTACTGAGGATTTTTCTATTAACTTGTTGTATACCTCATTCTTATAATTTTAGATTTCAAAAATAAAATCTTAGTTGAACACTCAATGTAGGATTTACATTTTTTTTGTATCTTACAAAGGTTACTATAAAGCATTTGTTTCATCTACTCCAGTTTACTCAGAAAGATGACTCCCTGGAGAGACCTGAAGCTACTTAATTAACTGCTTTTTGCTAGTTGGAGGGTCTTACCAGCAATGGAATTTCCCCAGCTATGTGCATGGCTAAGAATAAAATCAAGTTAATAGATAATTTGGTAGCTCTTTACAGACATACACTTACATGTATTCAATTTCCAGCATTATGTATATAAATAGTTTGGTCACAAATATTCAGTTCCAATATGACTAACCAACTTAAATTTTATTTAATTCTTGTAACCTAAGAATTTTAGGAATTAAATGTAAAATAACAATTGTTGGATTGTATGTCAGAATACAAGGTATTTAAGGTATGATAAGATATTAGATATATAAGATATTAGGTACATAAGTATCTTCTACACTATAGATTTTTATAGAGCATTTTATAGAGCGTTGTATGTTTTACATACCTGTATGCAAGCATCCAGAAAGAAATTATTCCCATACCTACCTCAGCATTTTATTTTTGAACTCCTAATATAAGTTATGTATTTTCAAATGTAATCACTGAGACTTGCTTATTTAATATACTTAATGTAACTAAGTGTAATTTTTCATACATATATGCACTTGGAAATAGAACAAACACTTTGCATAATACTAATGAGCACCCTAATGAGACAGCCACACTTTCTTATTCATAATAACTTTCATTTATTGAGCACATATTCTAATATAAGCACAATGTTAGGAATTTGTGTGTTTTCTATTAAATTTTGCACAACTCTGAGGAATATGTATTGCTAACTCCATTTTGAATAAGAGTTAAGTGCTCCAAGGTTACATGACATTTAAGTAACAGAGATGGGATTCAGCTCAGGCTTTCTGACTCCAAACCTCATCCTATAATCCACTCTTTCTATGCATTATACTCTTAACTCTCTAGGGACAAAATTGTAATTTGTAAGTTTAGAAAGAATGATCTATCTTTAAAAAAAATCAATATTTTTGCCAGAAATTATGCTTATGTGAAAGTACATCGTTTTCCAAAGAATGTGAATTTCAGGAATCCTATTACACCATCCATTTTTAGTCACACAAAAAATATATTCAGTGATTTTACACCATGAAATTGCAAGGTAAATGGACTGTATTGATTAGCATCTATTTTGGTCTCAGAAATTTTCTGATCCATCTGGCCCTAATATAGTTAAAAAGAGCTTTACTTGTAAGTCCAGTTAAAATATGTTCCAAAATTACAGAAATTGAAATGATGCTCTAAGAAGCAAATATAGGGACTAGAAAATATGTGTCACTCAAATATTTAAGCATACATGCCAGACATTGCTTTTTGATCGGAACAACTTTTCACTCCAAGCCTAGACATGGCCCAAGAATCCCTCTTAATACAATACTATTAAAACATTAGAAATCGTTTGACTCTTGATTCATCTATTTCTCCATTCATTTATCCTGACTTTTGTCAGACACTGATTGGGGATCTGATGTTGAACAGTGAAGCAAACCAAGCACTTTTTCTTCTGAAGCTTTGACTAAAAGTGGGGATAGACCAGCATTAAACTAATTAAACAGAACACATTTCAGGTTCTAATAAATTATATATTATATTTGTATATAATATGCATATATATGTATATAATATATATGTATAATATGTATATATACACATATATGTATAATACATATTATATATGTATGTATAATATGTATATATACACATATGTATAATATATATGTGTATAATATGTATATTATATATGTATATAATTATATATAATATATATAGTTTTATGTGTAAATATATTATTATTTCTATAAAAGGAGGCTAAAGGGAATAGAGAAGTCAATTTGACATTTGAACAGAAACCTGAAATAAGTGAGGAACATGCCCAAAAGAAAGCTTTGCAGCAGAGAGAAGAATGATGGCCAAAGCTCTGAATTAAGAGCTTACTCGTGATCAAAGCATAAAGAGGAGGTGGGGATAGCTGGAATGGAGTGAAATAGGACGAGTGTGGCTGTTGTATAGAGAATTGACTGTAGGGAGACAAAGATGGAAGCAGATTGATCCCTCAGTTGATGATTACAATAATCCAGGTAAAGAAGATGGCAGAGGCTTAAGATATGTAATGTTGGAAGTGGTGAGTAATCATCCAGTTTGGGATTTATTTTTAATGAGAGTAGGCAGGAAATTCAAGAAAAAATAGCTTTGGATATTTGAGGACTAATGTGTGTTTTAGACACACATGGACAGATAGAAAGGGCATTTGTATGTAGGAAGTAAAGTTTAAGGGAGAAATCTGAACAGGAACTATAAATTTAGAAGTCTTCCTCATAAAATTGAAATTCAAAGCCTTGGGATTTAATGAAGTTGCCTAGGAAGTGAGTGTAGATAGTGAAGAGGAGCCATTCAAGGAAGAGGTTAAGTGTTATGGACACTAAACCTGGGAGGGAGAATCAAAGAAAGAGACTCTGAGGAAGCAATTAGTGAAGTAGGAAGAGAGCAAAGAGTAAGAGAAAGACGTGTCCAGAAGCCCAAGTGAGGCAAGTGTTCAGGAGGCAGGAAGAGATCAGTCTTCTCAAATGTCACTAAAAAGTGGAAAAGATGAAGCTGATCAATAGGTGTGGTAATGAGAAGGTCATTGGTGATTTTAAGAAGAGCAGATTTGGTTGATTAACGGTGATAAAATTCATTGGGTTGGGTTGAAGAGAGAGTGGGGGTGGGGGTGGGATAGAAACAGGAAGCAGCCAACTCCAAGAAATGTTTCCACTATGATGAACAGAGGAATTAGCTGGGATGGAATGTGTGTTTTAACTCTCATGCCATCCTTGATATAAATAGCAGCTTAAAAGTCCGTCATGGCTTCATTTGCAGTATTGCCTGCATGTATAAGCCTTGTTTTTAGTGCTCAGTAACAAATTTCTTAAATTGTAAGTCCATATTACTTATTCCTACCATTCCTTATGAAAATAATTAGTCTTACTGGTCCTTGATAACTTCTGGTGAAGAGTCCTGATTGGGCACATAGGGGGAATACCATCTGGCTTTCTTTAAGTGATAATTAATTTCTTTAAGATAATTAAAGAAAATAATATTTCTTCTTGTGCCTGTATCATGTGGACTGTTGCAAGCAACAGATTTCTTAGTAGTCATTAAGATACTCCAAATTAGGAGCATGGGCCCAAGTCTGTAGCCAATAAAGTCTTTGTGTTCCCCTTTTTATGAAAACAATATTCTTATAAAAGATTGTCTCCTTACAGGAAAGACAAGCAACAGTGAAAAAGGAAAAAGGTGGTTCCCAACAGTCAAATAAAGTGACTGACAAAAACAAAATGCAAAGAGCCAACTCCGTGACCGTGGATGGCCAAGGCCTACAGGTAGGACTTTTTTGATCAAATTTTAGTGGCTTTCATATTTGTTCCTTCTATGCTCTTACAGGCACATATGTCCAGCTGTCAACACATTTATTTAATGTGCGATTAGCTCAGCAGAGGACTTCAGAAAGATCTTTGTTAATTTATCAAGATGACGGTTTTATATTTGATTGACAGAGTGACACTCTGATTATATTAATCTCTTACGACGTTATCTGCATTTGAAACTAAATGGTAAGAGATCTTTTGCAATTCCATAGGTTTTGCAAATCATTACTAAATGTACCATTTGTTACAGGCATACATGTTATTTATTTACAAGTTTACTTTCTCCATATATGTTTATATATTTGGAAGAATCATTTTGGTGGCAAAAAAAATGTTTAGGAAAAAAATAAAATGAATTTCATGTGTGTGGATATTTTTATTGCTAAGAAATAATAACATAAAGGGTGTTTATGATTTATTCATATATTCCTTTAGTTTTAATTCAAAATTAAAACTCCATATATATTTCTAGTTTGAATAAACACAGGTAACTCAAAATCTGTTTTTAGCACCCTAGTATCTCGGACATCAGCAGTAAGATTACTTTCAACCTACATTTTTAGACATCCTAGAGATTGTGTGGATTGTATTTATTTGCCTTTATTTTTCACTCCAACCAACATGTGAAGTTGGCTAAATCTTTGTGACATTGTGCATTCATTTTTTTTTTGCTTTTTTACCTATATATTTCTCTCTTCTAATTTTCATTTCCTTTTCTTACAACAATATGCTTCAAGTTTCATGTTCTCCAAAAAAAATTACCAACCACTTACCAAACAAAAGTATATTTTGTCACATTCTTGCCTTCAATATACAGAACTTTGTATCTTCACTTTTCATTAATTATTTTATCTATGATATTATGGATTATGTGTTTTATATTTCCCTATATTGGAAGCACAGTCCAGAGCACATAGTAGTTGCCTCAATGCATGTTTCTTCATTATTTTGAAGATCTCATTAAAAATTTAATAGTAATTGCTTAAATACTGATAACCAGATTGCTGATTTGTTTTTGATCTAATAAAACACATTGTGAACAGAAATTTTTTAAGTGTTATTAAACTCAAATATAAAAAGAAGAAATTCTAAATGATGAAATTGTTACATTGGTTAGAAAGTTTAAAAATTAAAAGAGTAAAATTAAAAGTATTAAAAGAGTACTAAAAGAGTAAATCAGGATCTACACTTTTTGGTAGTCATCTTTATATGTTTAGCAATCTCATTGAAAGACTCAAATATGAAGTCTGTCTACTTGGATAAAAAAAAAAAACTTAAGTGATCCTATTAAATTTTTGTGAAAAATATCAACATTTACAAATCTAATACACCAGCTGCAAATGTTGATTAATTACATCTTTAGTCATTCTGGGTTCCAGTGATGAAAATATCAGAATGGAGAATTAATTTAAAAATCAAGTACATTTCACACATGGCTAGATACATACTTCTCAACATGAAAGTTAAACGTGCACCATTTGTCAAACAGTATATGGTAGACACTGTGATAATATCTTATGCCTACTAAGAGAATCTTCTCAATAAACATATGAGATAACTATCCTTAATTTTCGCAATAAACATATAATGCATATCATCATTATTATCATGACTTTCAAAATGAGGATACTGATGTTCAAAGGCAAAGTTATTTCCAGGGCCTCCCACTTAGTCAGTGGTAAAGCCAAAGTTTGATAAGGACAGTCTGACTCAGAGTTTATGTGTTTAACTCCTAAGATACCTGGCCTCCTTGGTTAACAAAGTTTAACAGGTATATAAATGCTAACTTCTTGACCAACTTGTTCTGACTACCTGCCTTTCTCTGTGGACATATTGCATCTCACAAAACAGATAATAACTTTTCTAAATTTTCTTTAGAGTGTGAATTTATCAGGTAAAGTTGTTAGTCAGGACAGGGTAGACGCCAGCCTTATAAAACAGGAGTAAATAAATACCTTAATTATTGTCATAATAATTTTTTGAATTTTAAATGTTGGTATATAAATCATGTGCAATAGTCTTTCACCTCAGCAGTGTGGACTAAAATTAATACACATGGGTATTCACATAATTTGGGGGAAAATAGAAAAAAAAATGAAAGAATAAATTATTGGATAGCTAATGCAAAGTAGAAAAATAAACTTTGTTGTAAGAATCAACTTAAAAATAATAACATGGTTATTCTTTATCAGGAAAGATAAAAAGATATGCCAGAAAGTTAATTTTTCTGTGAGTTTTAAAAAATGTGTATCACGAAAAAGCATTGAGTTGCAGGCCAGTTTGCATAGAAGTCCATGACAGAAGAGATCTACCCTGCTTAAAGAAGACTATTAATCATAGTTAAGCACATTCATCTTACTTCTTTCCAGCTAACCAGCATAATGATCAGGATTATTATTTCTAATTAGAGGAAGTAATAGATCATGTATAACCTTAGGATGAGTCTCATTAATTAACCCGGGTCCTAGGGGACTTCAAATAGAGGTGGTTAGGCACTCTGTCTTTGTCATCGCTCATACCATAGGTTTACACTTAATACATATGATCGAATGTAATTGAAACTACAATTTCTAACACGCACGAGATGTAAAAATGCAGTAAGTCTTCGCATGTGAACAAATAAGTGAAACAGAAGCATGGTTTAAACTGTATTCAACTGAAGTTTCCTTGTCCCTAATTATTGTCTGAGAAGAATTTCCAAATTAAAGGGTCACTTGAGAACCAAAAAGTCCAGTTTGTGATACTCTTAACACTAGAAAGAACAGGGAACCTTTATATTTAAACATGTAAAACTGAGCCAGTGCCATCCCCTGCCACAGTGCTTCTCCCTGTCCCTATTGTTTTTCTTATTTGCAATATCTCATTCTTTTAATTACCAAGACTGTAAACATATATATATATATATATATATATATATATATATATACATATATACACACACACACGCACACACACACACACACATACACACACATCCATGTGTAGTATAAATGACTTTATAGTGTGTGTATACAATTAATTTCCCGTTATTTGATTGGACTGTGTGTGTGTGTGTGTGTGTGTGTCCGCGCGCGCACATGCGCATGCACCCCTTGACTACTTTAGGAACCTCAAGCCACTTGGCTCTTCCATAATTAGCTCTTCATTGTCATTTTAACTCCCTAAGTCCAGAATTATTACTCTACACTTTAAGTAATGCAACAACCTTTAAACTGAGTTCCTGTTCCCATAGTTGTAATGTGCTAGCTTATCAATAATATGGAAAAAATGGAGTTCCATATGAAGTGTCAGGACTGAGAGTTAGAATTGTCTCTAATATTAAGTAACATGGCCAGATTTGGCCTCATTAAAGTGTGATATTTGAGTAAAGACTTAGGTGAGGTCTTTAGTCTGTGGATATCCAGCGATGGGCAGCCCTAAGGCAAGTGCATGCCTGGCAAGTTCTAGAATCAACAAGAACAACTGCCTGGTTGGAGCAGGGTGAGCAACATGGAAACTGGTGAAGACTACTTTAGAGAAGCAAGAGGAGCTAGACGTACAGAGCCCCCAAGGCCTGTATAAGAATTCTGACTTTCCCTCTGAGAGAGATGGAAAAATAGAACATGATCTTGACTTAACTGTTGAAAGGCTTACTCTCGTTGAGAATGTTAGGGACCAAAGAGTCTAGGTTGGAGATTTTAACTAGCTATTTCGGGTTTGTAGGATAGAGGTATGTCCAGAGTAGAGCAGGAGAGGTGAAGAGATGGATTCTCCATATATTTTGAAGACACAGGCAACAGGATATGCTGATAGATGTGTGTAGGGTTTATTGCGAAGTAGAAATTAAGTACATCTTTTAGATGATTGGCCCATTCACCTGAAATGATGGAGTTGCCAGTGACTTACATGGAGAAGGGTCTGTGTCAATAGGTTTTAGACAGAAATTTCTGATACTGTTGGACATCTAAGTGGAGATGTTAAGTCGGCAGGCAAATAAGTGAATCTAGAATCAGAGCAGAGGATAGATGCACATTTGGAAGTGAAAGTCATATTGATGGTACTTAAAACCATGAATATGAAATGAGATTACCAAGAGGGAGAATAGAGAGAGAAAGGAGTCATTAAACTGGGACCCAAAACCAGTCTGAGTCAAGTCATGCCCTTTAATATTTACTATATGAAATGACCCCATTATGTGAGTAAGATTTCATGGGATCAGCTCTCTTCTCTATAGAGAAGAATCCAGTATAAACTTTCACATCCTGGAATGCCCTTTATCCAATTTATAACCATTCTTCAAGATTTCAGTTATCTTGAGCATTTCCTCCCTTTGTAAATATTGTCTTTGTTATACCATATTTCCTACTGCATTGTATCTTCAAACCTTGTCTGAAAAGCCCAGGGTTCTGTAGAGAGATGCCTCAAGCACAATGGTGGGACAATGGAAGGCTGAGGATAGGGTCAGGGTTCTTCTGAGCTTCAAACAGAGCAACTGGCTTTTCACCTGTCTTATCTATTCTTCCACTTAAGATTACTGCAAATGCTATAGAAATATTTACTTCCAAGAACAAATCAGTTTAGGCTGACAATTTTTTTATGTATGTATATTTTGGTTTTCCCTCCCCTTCCACCAAAATTTGTTAGAAAAGGGTACAATATTTTAGGATGGTAGTAAATCAGTATGTGAAATAACTTGGGGCACCTGGGTGGTTCAGTCACTTAAGCATCTGACTTTGGCTCAGGTCATGATCTCCCAGTTCTTGGGTTCAAGCTCCACATTACACTCTGTGCTGACACCTCAGAGCCTGGTTCAGATTCTGTGTCTCCCTCTCTCTCTGTCCCACCCCTCACTCACTCTCTCTCTGTCAAAAATGAATAAACATTAAAAAAATTAAAGAATTAAAATAACTGAATTTTACATCTTTAAAATTTTGTATGAAATAAAAATTGAAAATTCATGACATTAAAAACTATATTAGATATAGTTCAAAGAGAATTAGTAAACTAAAGATTGATATATTAGTGCTATCTAATTCTTGGATTCCATTCAGGTTTTACCAGTTGTCCAGTAATGGCTTTTATAACAAAAGCAGCTAGTACAGAATCATGTTAACTTCCCGTTTTTGACAGACAGTTGTGTTATGTTCATGTTCTTGTGTAAAGTCAAATCTAAAGTAAACAAGAGTGATAAAATATCATCTTATCAACTTAGTCTCAATTGGTTCAGGAAAAAATGTTATTTGAATAGTCCTTTTAATTTTTCTGTAAATTTGGAATTATTTTAAAGTATAAAAATAAAAATATCACTTCAAAATATACAAAATTAGTGTAAGATATTTCCATAAAACTTTATTCATCAAAATCAGATGTATTGAGTTTCAGAAACAAAGAAAAACTTTGTATTCTTTTAATCTGCTTAAATTATTTTAAGTATATATGATTTACATTTCAATACAAATTAGTTCCTCTAGTCTGAATTCTGAATTTGATAAGTTAGTTCTTACCTGAAATTGACCTCCCAGGAAAATAAAATGTGGAATCAAATAGATCGGATTAAGTAATTAAAATGTCACATCTAGTAATTCCTGTATTTTTTCCCTCGTTTCATACTCTTCAAGTTACAAAAGGATTAACTGATAATGAGTATCCCCATTCTCAATAAGGAGAATAACATAATGTAAAATAAAATAAGATACAGATTCTCTTCAAGAATTTTGATATCAAGTCTCTGTTCTTCACTTAGGGTCTAGAAATATTAACAAGTTTGATGAAGTATGAAGTTTCTATGCCTGGTTCCATCTATATTCAATTCTGTGCCCTTGTGGATCTTTCATACCAGTGACAATTAGGTTCTGCAGCACATAATGGAGAAAGAGCAAAAACAAAAACGAATAAAACATAACAGTAGTTTAGAGAAGTTAACCATCAATTTTTCTTTACTGTAAATAAAGTCTAGAAGAAGGATCTCCAGAAGTATGGCTAATAAGACAGTTCCACATTTTTATCAGGGCTGGTTCTATCTTTCCTGTCCTCCATCTGTGGCATCATCAAGGTCACCTCATTAGCAAAGATGGCTGCTGGTCCTTGGAATATCACATTTCATGCTGGCATCCAGAGGAAGATGACTAGAAGCTGTTACGCTTCCTTTTTAAAGAGTGTATCTTGAGTTTCCACAAAACACTTCTGTATCAGTCGCCTTGGGCTGCTGTAATGAAGTATCATAGATGGGTGGCTTAAATAAGAGACATTTATTTATCACGGTTCTAAAGGCTGAACAGTTCAAGATCAGGGTGACAAGTTATATTTCATTCTGAGGCTTCTTTTCTTGGTTTATTGGTGGCTGCCATCTCCCTTTGTCCTCACGTTACCTCTTTGTGTGTGCAGAGGCAGGGGTAGATCTTCCTTTTTTAAGGGTACTAGTTCCATCATGAAGCTCCCACTCTCATCTAACCTTCCTTGCATCCCAAAGGTTCTCTCCAAATACCACCACACTGTGGGGTAGGGCTTCAACATAAAATTGGGGGAAACAAAATTCGATCCATAGCAACTTCCAATTATAGACGAAACATAGACACATTTTTTTCTACTTAGACTATTTGCATGCTTATATGGCAAGACACCAAAAGTTACACCTTCCTAAAACTCTTCAAAAGAAATACGTATTTAAATTCTGCAAACAGCAGCAATAGCTTCCAAGGTACAGGTATGATGGGAAGGGCCAGTCTTTCAAAATTTTGCCCAGGCCTCTTTCGATAAAGATGAAGAGAAGTAGGAGAAGTAAATGACAGTGGCAGTCTTTGACAGTAAGATGCTGCTCCTTCTTCCAGGAGTATTAGTGCACAAAGTAGTTGTTATTTTTAACATGTCAGACCTGAAAATGATCATGCAGGACTACAGTTTTGGTGCTCTCAAATTTAGGAATTCTATCTTTGGTCTTCTGGCTCCCAAATTTACTCTGGTGGGTTGGTATTCTTATAGTAACAAAGTGTAGCCAGATTTTAAAGCTTTTTGAATAGGGGCTTGAAAAACATGCTAGATTTGCTTAAAACCTTGACCTTTCCAGTGTAACACCATTAAATGATCCCTTCACACCAGTGTCTTTGTGGTGCTGGTGTTTAATCACATATTATCCCTTAAATGTAGATTGTGTTACGTCAGGAGTTTATCTGACATCATTATCAAAGAAGCCGTGTTCCGGGGCGCCTGGGTGGCTCAGTCGGTTAAGCGGCCGACTTCGGCTCAGGTCATGATCTCGTAGTCCGTGAGTTCAAGCCCCGCGTTGGGCTCTGTGCTGACTGCTCAGAGCCTGGAGCCTGTTTCAGATTCTGTGTTTCCCTCTCTCT
The DNA here is from genome assembly GCF_018350215.1 of Panthera leo. Classification (NCBI taxonomy): domain Eukaryota; kingdom Metazoa; phylum Chordata; class Mammalia; order Carnivora; family Felidae; genus Panthera; species Panthera leo. The sequence goes on along the minus strand of NC_056680.1, from coordinate 106,428,274 downwards.
CTGCCCCTCCCCTGTTCATGCTCTGTCTCTCTCTGTCTCAAAAATAAATAAATGTTAAAAAAAAAAAAAAAAGAAGAAGAAGAAGCCATGTTCCACAGTGCCAGGTAACTTATAAATAGATATCTCAAGTTTTCAGTGTTTTATTTGTATTTAGTCTTATTTCATAAGCCTACTTTGTGATACGAATATATACGAGGAAAAGACTGCTAAGTGATTTTATTCTTCCTGTATTTCCATTTGGCATATTTGACTTTTGTGCTTACAGAGCATCCCTGTTCTTCTAAATTTGTTCTTTATCTATATTATCTTCTATTTTCTAATCCATTTGACCTATTTATCCATTTACCCACCTCTAAAAATAACATCTACATTTTTTTTTTGTATTTTGAGATCTTATAGACTGTATTCTAGCGGGATATTTATTTGATGGTAATAATGTGCACCTTAGAACACAGTTGTTCTATAGCTTGCTACTAACCTTTATTTGATAAATGGTTATGATGCCTTTAAGTATTCCATTATACACGTATTTCTGAAAGGCATTCAAAACATATTTAAAAATACATTGTAAATATTTGACCCAGTGTGAATTTAATATAATCTAATTTATTTTAATAGAATTGTAAGCTGAATGTTGAGTTTGGAGAAGATCATCTTAATGAGTGTTTGGGTTCAGACTTAATGTTGTGCTTGAAAACCTTTATTTACCTTGAGATTCTCACCCTTATTTAAAAATAAGAAGTAACAATTCAAATTAGGTGCAAAAATAAAAATCCACATCTGTTACCATTACTTTTTTTGAATGTGCAAACTTCAGGAGTTCTTTCTAATTCTATAATAGGATAAAAAAAATAAAGGAAATTGAATATAAGTCTTTAGATAAAGTTGTATTTGTGTAGTTTCTTTTTTCTAGCTTTTAAATGAGGGGAGAAGAGCACACATTGCAACCTAGGAGGCACTGTCTATATGTTAATTGATTGAACACGTTTGCTACAGGAAAGTTACTACAAATCCACTTTATATGTCTTATCTCCTACCTAAATTAGAACCAAACCAGGAACAAGGAACCCTTGTCCTCTTTACAGAGGAAAGCAAAACAGAGACAGATACAATAGATGAAAGTGACAAGTTGAGTAAGAGTAGAAGAATTAAGAATATTTTACTCAGCCTTCTGTAACTAATGTGAAGATTTTAACATTTTTCCAGTGCCTATAATCACTGGAAAAATTACAGTTCACTTAAGATTGGAGGAAAGTGTATTAGAAGAATATTTTAATTTCTGTTGTTTGAACAAAAAGGAAGAAAGGATATCATATGGTAAAATGGTTGTTTTTAAGTGTCTCATTACATATTTTAGAATACCTTCTGAGATAGAAAAAAAAAAGAGCAATAAAGGATAGCCTGAATCTACTTTCAAAAAGTAAAACTGATCAAGAACTTTTCAATTTAATATTAAGAGGGCTCCAGTAGTTGCATATCTTGTTACTAAATATTTTTTGTCAAACTGTATTTAGACAGAATTTTTATAGTGGTAGATTGAATAGGAACACATGCATTTAAGAGTCTACCTATTAACATTGAAGTCAGGCAAAATGCAAGAATTCTTCCTCACCATCCTATCAAAAAACAGCTTTACCCCCTTCACACCAATAAAGTGCTATCATTTTATTTGATTTATTTCTCTTCATGGTATGTTTTACTGCTAACTACATATTTGTTTGCTTATTGTCTATGTCTCGACTAGAATATAAGCTGCACTAGGACAGGCAATATTTTCTTGTTCAACCAAGAAATCAGTATCAGTAGATAGTAGGAGCACAGTCAGTTTGCGGATTCCTGATTAGCAAACAGACTTGATTCACTGGTCTTCTACTCCCCAGGCAGGGAAAGAAAACATTGAGGAAAAATTGTGTACAGGGGAGCGGTTAGGCTGAAGGAGACCTCAAACTATCTTATTGAGATTCTAGTTGGCAAGAGATTGGGTAGATGGATTCCACACATGCCACAAACCTCTAAAGAAGCTGTCATCTATAAAGTCAGGCCTGTCTATAATTTAATCCCTTTATTTTCTTCTAATCGTTTTCCTCCCACTATCTTCTGTTTCATTCTGTCTGGTTTACTCACTGTCCTGCAAATTGTACCTTTTGTTTTCATCTCATGGCTATTCAATCACCATTCCTTCTTCATAGCTACTTTCCTCTCTGCCCTATACCTAGCTGGACCCTACCTGTCTCTGTGGTGTGGATATGCCTGTTTGATATAGTAAAAACATAGGGTTCAATTGAGTTGTTAAACAGATCTATCTATCCACCCAAATTACATAACTGAAGAGCCATATTCTTAAAATTGCTAATTGATATTTCATGAAATAGAAATTACAAGGGTCCTTTTCATACATAATGCGAATAATTTGACCATCTATCCAAATTTCTTCTAGATTACTCCTGTTCCTGGTACTCATCCACTTCTAGTTTTTGTGAACCCCAAAAGTGGTGGAAAACAAGGAGAAAGGTATGTTTTTAAAAATCAGGTTCCTTTTCTATGTCATATGTATGTAAAAGATAAACTAGAATTGGAGTGTAAAGACATTTTATTTACTTTTATCTATTTTTAATTTTTTTAATATTTATTCATTTTTGAGAGAGAGAAAGACAGAGTATGAGCGGGGGAAGGGCAGAGAGAGAGGGAGACACAGAATCCGAAGCATGCTCCAGGCTCTGAGCTGTCAGCAGAGAGCCTGATGCGGGGCTGGAACCCATGAACCGTGAGATCATGACCTGAGCTGAAGTCGAATGCTTAACGGACTATGCCACCAAAGTGCCCCATAGAATTACAGTGTAAAGACATTTTAAAGCATTATTCACTATGGTTTGCGAATTTTAATGTGAAATAAATCATTCTAGAGTCGATGTATAATATATTGATATGATCTCTCCTTATTCTTATATAGTTCAAATTAATATAATAATGGCTTTTTATAAATATTTTTATTATCAATCTTGGGTATCTGAGTTCTCTCTACCCTATCACCCCTAGCCCTTAACAAAGAGCTTTGCATACAACATGGCTCCATAAATAGTGTTGAATGAAAATTGGTTCTCTAAGTGGTCAACAAGGTGACTTCAGGTAAATCATCACTAAGTAGTGAGGAACAGAATTTATATTCAGCTTCTAGATAAATTGTATTAAAATGATTTTCTACATGTGAGTTTTTGTAGTACGTGATGCCATATATCCTTAAGGAAAACAATCTGAATTATAATCTGAATTATAATAAGGTTCATTATCAGGTGTCTCAGCATTCTGGCAGACAATGCAGAAGTTTCATTTTTGTAATACATTAATGATTAAATCATAATAATTAATAAATATCTGAAAATCCCATTGAAGAGTAAATCTTATGTCCTTATAAAAAGGCACGTCATAAACAAAAATGCAGTTGCGTCTGCTATAATTTCCAGAAGTCTTTACTTATCTCAACAAAAAAATGAGATGAAAGCATCCATACAAACACTATGATAATAAAACAGAAATTTGCATTGTGATTCTCATGGTAAGTGGAATTGTTTTCATGGTAAATGGAATTTTATAATTTCTTTTCTTGCCATATAACTTTCCAGCTTTATGTTAGTGAAAAGAAGAGTGCTATTCTTTTTCCAATCAACAAAATATTATTTCTGCTTAGAAAGTTTTGTTTCCTTTATCAACATGTAGTTGTATATTTTTTTACTCTGCTAAACATGATAGAAATTATTTTCAATTACTAGTGGCTTCATAATTAAAAGTGGATTCATTAAAGAGAACAGTTACCTCACTTTTAGAGATACAAAATCGCAATTAAATGATAACTAAAATTATTTTCTCCTTTACTACATACAGTCTGTCAGCTTTATATATTATGGATGTTTGCAAAAAAAAAAAAAAACTCTTTATATGGAATTAGGTAAGCGTTAAATTCATGTTGGAAAGTAGAGATAAATGAAGTATGAAGAGAAAGAAAGAAAAGGTATATTTTCAAAGGGAAAGCATTCCTTTCAAATTAGGAGAATATGGATCATGCATGATGACCTTAAGAGAGTATCTGACTCCCCCTTATCCCATTAAGAAAAAAACTACATAGATAGACTAAAGTCAGAAGTAAATTAAACTTAATGGCAAGAGGGATGATACTGCAATGCTCCTAATTTTTGTGAATGAAGAAGAATCATCTTTCAGAAATAATGATCTTCCATTCAGGGTTTCCTTTAAAAATAATTGGTTTTTAACTTTGATATGTTAGATAACTCGCAAAAGGTTACAAAATTATATATTTACACAAAGTGTTCCATACCAGTCAACAGGTGTGAAAATGTTCACATACCATTCATTCATTCATTCAAACAACAAAACCTTAGTGAATCCAAACTCTACTAGGAAGTGGGGAGAAAAGACCCACAATATAGCCACGTAAGGAGGCAGGCACAAACAGATAAACTGCAGTACCCCAAGATGAATGACCACCTAAAAATGTTTAAAATAAAAATGCTGTTGAAGTTCAAAGGGAGAAATAACTATCTCTGAAGACTGAGAAGTTTCTTTGGACAGGAAGTAGCTTTTGAGTTGCTGGTGATATAGTAGATGTTTGCCAGGTGAAAAAAGGAGAACCTTTTTTTAGGGAACGAGGAGATAATCACTGAGATTAAAGTTTCAGGGAAATGAGGGGAAAGGTAAGGTGTAACCTATTTTAAATATAATAAAATATTCTGTATTATAAATAACTTGACACTTGCAGAAACTTTTCATCATGGAAACAACATGACTGTACTTAACCAGCGCTATGTAAGAAGGATGGATAAGCAAGAATTTTATGGAGCTGGTGAGACAGCTTGCAATCTTGAGCTAAGGTAGTGACAGAGAAAAACCAGGTTTGATTGACATTACTGATAGCAGGTGCCAAATTGCTCTCTCATTGGGTTCAGGTGCTGGGGAAAAAGAAGTACCAGAAGTACCAAGAATGAATCTTAAGGTCTTTCTTGAGACACTAGATCATGTAATTAATCAAGATCTAGAATGTGAGATTATTGCAGATTTAGAAGTGGAGTGATAAAAACAGATATTACATAGTGATTTTGAAGAGTTTCTATCAGGAAACATAGTATGAATGTGTTTATAAAATATATGGTAAAATTTTCCCATGTATGTGAAATCTAACTTTAAAAAACTAAATTATGCTTTCAATTTCAGTATTTCATTTAAGAATACCAATATGGGATGTGTATCTACTTAGAAATGTTTGTACTGCATTTGTTTTACGATGATTGATTTCTTTTAGAAAAAAATTATTTAATATGTGCCTGTTGAGGGGGATCCGGGTGGCTCAGTAGGTTGAGCGTCCGACTTTGGCTAGTTCATGAACTCGCAGTTTGTGAGTTTGAGCCCTGCACTGAGCTCTGTGCTGACAGCTCGGAGCCTGGAGCCTGCTTCAGATTTTGTGTCTCCCTCTCTCTCTGGTCCTCCACCACTCACCCTCTGTCTCTCAAAAATAAATAAACATTTAAAAAATAAACAAAAAAAATACGTGCTTGTTGAAACAGTTTAGCAATTGTGTGAGCTGACTGATCAAGATGATTCTTTATGTGGCATAATTAAGCAGATGAGGTCACATTCTTTGATTACCTATACACATACAGCATGCCCAGTCCCATTTTATATGTGGGATAGTTTTCATATTGATTAGCTTGGCCCAATAACCTGTAAATTTCATAGGGCTCCATTAGGAGAAGGTATGTTAGTAATTTTATTCTGATATTCTTAAAAAATATATTTCAAATCTAATTAGCCAAATAATATTCAAAAGCAGGATGGAGAATATTCTAAATGCATATGCATATTTAGAATGCAAATATCATTTTTTCTATTATAAACTATATTACTTGTATATTGGCTACTAAGCCTCTTTTCAAAGAACCCTAAGTTCTTATAAAAAACTGTATGTCTAATATTATTAATGTAAAATTTTCAAATATATTTAGTTACAACCATCTATATAACTATTTAAACATTGGGGAGTGTCACTCAATGTCTTTTTTTTTTCCATATTTTCCTTTTTATAGAATTTACAGAAAATTCCAGTATCTACTAAATCCTCGTCAGGTTTACAGTCTTTCTGGAAACGGACCAATGCCAGGGTAAGTCCAAGGAAAATATTGTTACCGTTAACTCGTTTAATAGTAATTAATACATTACGCAGCCTGATGTACCTAGAGACAGTGTTATTTGAATACACAGCCAGATTAGTATACAAAACAACAACAACAACAACAACAACAACAACATTGAATATCAACTCTATAACAGTAAGCAGTGCAGATGCTATTTTTCAAAATAGTCTGTTTCCAGCACATATTTTTCCCTTTTAAGTACCGTGGAGTACTGTTACTATCACCGCTAATCGCATACACTCGCTTGCTGGCTGCCTAAATATCCAGACCATCTGTCTGAAGAACTACCGCCTCTTCCTTTCCTTGTTACATAGCGAATGAAGATCTACCATAAAGAAGAAGCTAGCTCACAAAGAATATAAATCATAACATGATTGTTTCCTTTACCACTTGCAAAATCTAGTGACTATCACTCTTTTCCAAGATCCTTTATTCATAGGTAAGGGGTAGTAAAATACGTTTATTTTTTCCAACAGAGCCATGTGGTTTTGATACACTGAAGTCACTCATCATTAATTTGGCCTAGTTTACTAGTAACTTCCACTGACCTGTTTTCTCTCCCAACATGAGAGTAAACCTTAGACCAGATGAGGTGGTAAGAGGCTTTATCACGCTTACATGAGCTTCTTTTGAAAAAAACAAGAACAACAGCAATAAAAATACATCAGTGTGATTGGAATAAGTCTTCCAGGTTTTCCTCGGAAACCAGAAACCAAATATTGAAATTGGATGGTTTTAAATGCTCAGAAGAAAATGTATACCGTTGTGTCTTATGTTAAATAAAGGTAAATAATACACAGCTAATTAGCACAGGCACCCTTAATATATTCATCTCTTTCTTCCACTCCCTGCTACCTGTTGTCCAATGCCAGCTGAGCAGTGATCTGTAGAACCTCCTTGCTGTCAAAGGCAGGATCATCATAAGCATTTAGTTCAGAACAGTGTCTTTGTCAAGATCCAGACTCCAGGATCTACAATATCATGATCAGATTTTTGGCTGCCTGAGCCACATACAGGAAGTCCCAATCGAAAGAAAGCGAAGCAAAGTCTTGCTATTAACAAGGAAGCTTAGTCAGGCGTGGCTCTTTTTCTCGTTCTTCAATATTCTCTAAATTTTGAAGCAGTAGCTCTTATTCTGCAAGATTAAGCAGTGATGTATTCAAAAATTTAGCCATTCCAGGACCTCTTTAGTTCTATCTAGATCAGTAAGTCCAGGATTTTCCCGTATTTCATAATTAAATGCAACGCCCACTGACTGCTAATTACAAACCTCTGTGTCTTCATTGCCTTTTTCTCTAAAATGAGTACCTGCCTCATAGAATAATTATAAAGTGAAATGGGATGATGCTTATGAAGCATATAAGACTAGGCTTACTACATATATCCTCAACTAATGTTATTTATTATCAGTACTATTTACAGTAATTAGTTAATAATTACATGTTTGAAGCTCCATATCAATGCACGGCAGTAATAATGATTTTAGCCTTGTTTCCTCATTTCATTTTTTCCTATTCCACTTTAAACATGTACAACATGTTTCCTTTCACTCTTTCAGTTTTAGCCATCATATTATCCTGCACTCTATTTTAATATATTGAAAAAATAAAAAATAATGTATGTACTTCTGAAAATCTACACTCAATAAATATTACTTAGAAAATATGTTAAAGGCCCCACTTCAAGCACTAATACTCCTCACATATTACCACTTCAAATTGTGTGTATCCTCCCAAAACTTCTTATGGGAACATAAAACCTAATGTATATATGTGATGTATTTACATATAATATATTCATATATATAATGTATTCATACACATATGTGTTTTATAGATGAATAGATTTTTTATGTAACTTGAATATAGGTCTTTTATTGCTCTGCAGCTTGCTTATTTTTTACTCAAAAGCATACGATGGATGTTGTTCAAGTTGAACAGATATTCATCAGTTTCATTATTTTGAAGAGATGTACAGTATTCCGTAGTTTTGTTCGCTGTCCCATTATTGATAAACATTCAGATTGTCTGTGCTTTTATTACCAAATATGTTAAGTTGACATTATTACCAAATATGTTTATTACCAAATATGTTAACATTATTACCAAATATGTTAGGTTAACATTTATCAGTTTATTTATGTTTTTGAAAGCATATTAAAATATTTTCATAGAATAGGTTGATAGTAGGTAGAATTGCTTTGTTGAGAATATTTTCCATTTTAATTGTGTAAGGTTCTGCCAAGGTTCTATACAAAAAGCTTGTATTGGATGATAATCCCAGAAGTAGTATATAAGGCTTATTTCCCACCATGTTCTTTAAATTGACTATCTTCAGTAATTTCTATTTTTGCCCAATGTGACAGGTGAAGATATATTTGTGTAATTTTTATTTGCATGCCTTTGATCAATTACAAAGTTGGGCATGGCATTAATTAGATTGCTTTTCTATGAACAACAGAATGAAGTTACTCCTAGAATTAATTGAAAAATAAAAGAACTCTGTTTTGTTAAAGATAGGGATCAGGACAATTTGAGGGCACGGAGAAGCATGGATAAAGGACAAAGTCTGTGGGAATTATTGCTGAGAGGAATTGGTTGCAGTTGCTTTTGGTATTCTTATATCTCTGCTCAAGATTCATATACCATGGAGAAGTATATTTATTGGTTTCTCTTGTTTCCCAAGGCACAGCCTTGACTTGTTTAGGATGGGCCATCTTGACTCACAGCCCTGTCAAGGTTCTATCTAAATGGCTTATTCCCTCAAAGATATAGGAGGATGCTATAACCTGAGGATGACAGGTGAATTCTCAGAGGGAATAAGCAGTAGGTGTTCAGCACAATCCAGTCATTGGGTTGTCCAATATCCCTTCTTTTGTGAACATATTTATTGAAAAACAAAATTATGCCATTCAGTATATTGCCTTTACTAAATATACAACTGAAAACACACATTCTCCTAAAATGTAGACAATGCAGAGTCTCATATATCCCACTCTCCATCCTGGTTTGCTGGAAACATCTGTGGAGATGACTATTTTCTCCTCTCTTTCTCTACATTTGCACTTAACATACAAAAATGTAAGGGGAAAGTTAAAATGTTTAATATGAATTTAATGGAATGATGCTTTTAATAATAAAAGGAATGGGACACATGTAAAGTCTCTGTCCCTGGTTTTGTAACTGGTTGAAAGTTGTAGTTGAAACTTAAAACATTTTTCCTGCCTATATGTTTTTACCCAGTGCAGTTACCTGTTTTTCCCTTATAGTTTTGAGACATTGGTAGTATTGTTTCTATAGGACTGAATTAGTCTTTCATTGACCCTTACTGAAAGACATGGGGATATATGACAGTATTTATGTTAGCTATCAAATATTTCCAGGTTTCTTCCCAGGCATTGATTTTAGTGTACTTCCTTTTCCCTTGCTATTTAGAATGTCCATATGGGTCTCTCACAATAAACTGTGGCAGAAAGTAGATATTCCATGCTTTCTTTTCCTTTGCCAGAGCAACCAGCAGTATTCTAGATATTGGCTCTTTTGTTAGCTTGTATCACGGAGTAAAGAGAGGGAGAAAGAAGAGAGGGAGACACACACACATCACCTTACTCATGATCCCCATTGAATGGAGGATAAATAAGCCTCTGTAAGGTGATGTCTCTAAGATTTTGGGTTATTTGTTATTATATGTAACCTGGCCTTTCATGACAAACCAGTGATAGAGGAGAGATCTTATTAGTACTCTCTATTCCCATTGTGCAGCCACAAACCTATTTCTCCTTGAGAATCAGAGTCAACTACATCAGTTGACACCATATCTTTTTTGTTTGTTTGTTTGTTTGTTTTTTGTTTTGTTTTGTTTTTGCTTGTTTGTCTAGTGGTGTGAAAAGCCTCAAAATGTTCAGGTGTCAATCTTAGCTTCTAATTCACTGAAAACTGTATTGTCTCATATGGCAGCATTCTTCGCTGAGGTGTTAAAACATCTACATGGGGGCGCCTGGGTGGCTCAGTCGGTTGGACGTCCGACTTCAGCTCAGGTCACGATCTCGCGGTCCATGAGTTCGAGCCCCGCGTCGGGCTCTGGGCTGATGGCTCAGAGCCTGGAGCCTGTTTCCGATTCTGTGTCTCCCTCTCTCTCTGCCCCTCCCCCGTTCATGCTCTGTCTCTCTCTGTCCCCAAAATAAATAAACGTTAAAAAAAAATTAAAAAAAAAAAAAACAAACATCTACATGATGATAGTTCAAAACCAAGGGGATGGGAAGCAAAATTTTTAAAATGTATGTACGAGTCAGTGTTCTTCAGAGACAGAACCAATAGGTTATATATAGAGAGATTTATTATAAGGAATTGGATTACCTGCCATGGGAGACTGACAAGTACAAAATCTAGAGTTGATGTTTCAGTCTGAATCTAAAGGCTGGCAAGATGCTTTAGAACCAGGAAGAGCCAATGTCCTAGGTTGAAGGCCACCAGCCTGGTGAGTTCTCTCTTTTATTCTGCCTTTTATTCTAATTTGACCTTTACTTAATTGGATGAGGCCCACCCACCTTATGGAGGGCAATCTCCTTTACATAGTCTACAGTTTAAGTATTAAGCTCATCCAAAACTCTCTCACAGAAACATCCAGAATTATGTTTGATAAACTATCTGGGTACCCCATGGCCCAACCAAGTTGACCATAAAATTAACCATCACAGTGAGTCTTAAATATAATTGTAAGTTTAATCACGTAGGTTTAATCACTTAAGTTTAATCACCCTTTGGCCCCAGACCATGTTTTTTTTTGCAACATGAGTAAGCATTGTCATATAGTTTAGACCATGTGCTACATCAGTTTCTAGTACACCATTTAAGTGTCCCCACTGATTCAGTGACTGAGTCTTTAGTAGGATATTTCACTGTTCTGTTGACCAACTGCTTCTGCCCAATAAAACACAAGATAAGGATTTCAAGTCTTAGGGGCATCAGCCTACAGTCTTTCCTCTTTCTCTGTGAAAGGAATTTTTTGAGAGGAGATAGCAGTATGTGACACACTATGGTAGTGTGTGAGGCATTCAGTAACTCAATTGCTATAACCATTGACAGAAACATAATGGGAAGGAAAAGTAAATCCAGTTGCTAGAATAAATGTCTAGTACAGTGAGGCAAAAGGCTGCAGTACCATTATGGAAGGAGTCAGATGAATTTAGGCTACTCCTAAGTAGTTGTTTGAGTCCATTGAAGTAAATCAACACATTGGAATTCACTCATCGGTTTCTTTGATGACAACTTAGCACTCCTGAGTCTAACTACCCTTCTTGTTTAAGATAAATTAATGTTGTTTATCTCTTCCATCACCTCCACTTCTACCAACATGAACATGAATCTTTTTCTGCATACTCATTGGGAATAACTAAGATTCCTTTGGGTCATTTAAAGTCCCAACTATGGGTTCATTCTGAGAAGTTCACTTATATAAGTTTTCTTGCATTACTAATTCTCCATTATTATCCTTTCCAAGTCCTTTATCATGTAAGACATCTTATCAGCAGGGCTGTTGAATTGTTGTATTTCATAAACTTTGGTCAACATTCTGTCCAGAAAAGGTAGACTACAAATTTTATTGTTTAAAATACTGCCCTCTGGTCAGCTGGCTTTCTTTTCTGTTCCCAGATTATTCCCCCTTCCACAGGAGTCTACTTCATGTTACTTCTGATATATCATGGAGAGGCCCTGGCAAACCAGTTTATTTTATCCTTAAAGAATGAGAATTAAAAACATGCCTCTGAAGGTGGGGGGGGGGGGGCGGGGGGTGTTGAGGCAGTGCCTGGGTGGCTGATTTGGTTAACTTTCCAACTCTTGATCTCAGCTCATGTTTTGATCTCAGGGTTGTGAGTTCAAGCCCCATGTTGGGCTCCACACCCAGCCTGGGGCCCACTTAAACAGAATCCCTATGAGGACACAGATATGGGACACTCCTTTAGAGTGGTGCAGAGTTTAGGCAGATTCTGATTATCTGGGGGTGATATCAAGCATTTGAATCTCTTAAAATCTCCCCAGTTGATTCTTTGCAGGCAGCATGGAGAATCATTGAATAAATAGATCAGTTGCTGTATAATAGGTATTATAGTCCAGACTGATATGGTACAATTGGGGTAATTTCCCAATTAAATTATAATAGTAGTACATTCTTAGTAATAAGCCTTGTGCATTACCATGTTTGCAGGTTGTCGCATATGGATGAATCAGTAACCCATAATTATCTCTTTAGATCAAAGTTCAAGTTCAAATTTCAGAGAAAAATTGTCTCATTGGCCTGGCTTTGGTCACATGCCTATTGTTTGATTCAATACAGTCGGTTTCCTTGTTTGGTGTATCTACCAAAACCATTCCCAGCAGTATGTTTCCCCATAATCAAATAAGGCCAAAAGAACAGATGCTCCAAACAAGTTTTTTTTTTTCTTATGTATACCAAAGTGTTATATTTCTTGTGTAAAGCATATGCTCTTTTATTTGCCCATTTTCCTTTTGATTTATTTGTCTTTTTTACGTTCATTTTAAGATCTCATTGCATAAATATTAACACCATCATTTTATATGTGTTGCAGATGCTTTCTTCTAGTTTGCTCTGTGTGCTTTCATTTTTTTTTATTTTCTTCTTTTTTTTGTCCATATAAATATTCAAAATTTTATCTACTAATTCTATGCAGAACGATGTCTCTATTTTATAAGCTTTAGAAAACTCTTTCCTCAAGTTGAGATTATGAAATGTTCCTGTATATCTTCTTTTATTACTTTTACATTTTGTTTAAGGTTCTGACCTTTAATCTTTAAAGATTGAATTTTCTCTTAGAAATGCATTGAAAGATATGGATTATATAGACATGGAGCACATTTTCCACCTCAAAATGAAATGTAATTGTCTCAACCAAAGCTGTTCATTAGTCCAACTCTTTCACCAGTGCTTTGACATAATTTCACATATGATGAAATAATATATATGTTAGAGTATTGCTGCCCTTTGCTCTGCTTTGTTGGTGTTTTGATGCTAAGGATAGAACATTTTATACACTCTATCTCCCTAAATATTCTCTCAAAATTTAGTGACATTTACTCTTCCTAGTTATTGCCTCAAGTAAAAAAAATAAAAATAAAAATAAGGGCACCTGAGTGGCTCAGTCAGTTAAGCATCTGACTTTGGCTCAGGTCATGATCTCATGGTTCAATGGCTCAAGCCCTGTGTTGGGCTCTGTGCTGACAGCTCAGAGCCTGGAGCCTGCTTTGGATTCTGTGGCTCCCTCTCTCTCTCTGCCCCTCTTCTGCTCTCTCTCTCTCTCTCTCAAAAATAAATATTTAAAAAATTTTTTAAAAATAAAATAAAATAAAAAGGTTTGAATGAAATTGCATTGAATTTCTAGTTTCTTTTGGATCACTTTTGAGAACGCTCTGTTTCTATACATACCAATGCCCGCACTGTGTCCCCAGTGGCAGACCAGTACTTCCATGGAAGAACTGTTTCTCTGTTATTATCCTGGAGGCAAATGCCACTGGTAACTGCTCTTGATGGGGACGCTGAGCAGGCTATGACTGACCTGCTCACTTGTTGTAACTCCTGCCCCTCCTATTTCTAGCTGTGCTATCCCTGATCATGGCTTTGTTACCAGAGCTGCTTTTGCAGAGGTTCCCTTTCACTGTTTTACGTTGGGAACTGTTCCATTCTGTAAGGTCTCTCTACTAATCTAATATTCCTTTTGATTTAGACTCAACTTTGTTTTTGGTGCATTACTTTCCAACTGGTATCATAGATGTACTTAAAGTAAATTTATTTTGTCTGCCACCATGAGCTTGCAGTTATTCATTCTTTTAATTCCCTTTCTTCCCCATTTTTTCCTCCTTACCACACCAGTCTGTAAAATCTTTATGTATGCATCTCTTCTCTCATCCTATCTTTATTTATTTTTTCTTTTCTAAAACTTCGTTTATAGAGTTGAAACTTTTCTTGATGTATTGGAGCTCTGCTAATCCTTAGTGTGAGTTATTTAGTAAATATCAAACTCTTTGGACATTTCCCTTTTTATCTTAAATTGTTTTCAAGACAGAAGTGGATATTTGTTTGTTTCCATTATATCTCCTTATATAAATTCTCTCTGATTCTATTCTATTAGTGGTCTCTAAAATTAGTATCTATGTCATAAAAAAGGTTTCTTCCTGATAATGCATGTTGTTATCTGATTGAAAACATTATTTGCAGGTGTAAACTAGTTGGAAAAGATGAAATATACACTATATATATTGCTTTCTGGTCAGAGAATGAGGAGGTGTTTTTTTCCTTCACAACACTGAAATAAATATGCTCATCTTGAGCTGTTACAACAACTGCATATGCTAATGTGGCCTATATAAAGTCAATATCAAGTTTTTGTGTACTTGTGACATGGGTTTTTCCTTTATAACTCTAAAGCTTTGTGAAAGTACAAATGGTTTATTTTAGTCTCATATCATCCCTAAAATATTCTAGGAAAAAAATCAAGTATTTATTGAAATGAAATAAAATAGAAGATAAATCTTTTAAAATCATGTAAATTATTTTCCAGATTGTTAGAATAATTAGGTATAATGATTTTTTTTATGAAAGTGCTATATATAGAAATGTTTGGTTTCACCTACCTGAACTAAATGCAAAACATATACAATATTAAAAGTAAAAGTTAACAGTCTACAGATTCTCATATTCCAAGTATGCATACTTGCATAGTGAAAAATTTTAATATATTTTCCTATTACAATAAATGTGTAACTTAGGAAAGATTAACAGATTCCACGAATTGTATTTACTACTTTCATAATTTAAGATATAATTTTATATAACAAAATTTCTACCATATTTTATGTAAATAAAATCCATCTTGAATCAGAACCGATGACCTACTACATATGTCTCTTGTTATGAAACCTTGTTATGTCAGGGAGCTAAACAAAAATCCTCAGAAGGCTGAGAAAAAGATCATAAAAATTCAATCCAACTCTACTGGAAATATCCAGAAAAATAATGTTGCTGGTTGTAAAAAATTGTTGGCAAAGTAAAAATAAAGCCCTTCTCTCACCCTTCCAATTCTTATGATTAACCCTATTTTATGATGATTTTGTGAGCTACAACCCATCAATTAAATGTGTGAGCTTAATGCTGTCTTTATCACTAGAGTAAATGAGTTTGAAGTCGATTTTTTATTAAAAATCTATGGGTAGTAAAGGTAACAAAACAATGTGCTCCTACAATTAACAAAGTCATATAATCACCTGCCTTAAAGAAGAACTCCCCAATTTGGGGTATTACAACTTTATAGTCACTTTCCACATATATCAGCAAATGAATTATGACTTGAAAGATGTTGAAAATACTGAACTTTTGTTATCCATCTCACAAAGAAAGCAATACTCGTTGGCTGAATAGCAGTTATACTAGAGACCCATGTGATTCTAAATTACTTGAACACTCTAAAAAGAACAGTTTCACATGAATTGGCTATTAGAAATAACCAATTCATTTATCTATATGCCTTAACCTGTTTTTTATTTTATCCCATGAAAGAAAAGTTTCTAATAATTACCAAACTAGTTTATTTGAGTATTCACAATTTGCTAACCTGCCCAGTGTCTTTTCTGGTACAACTTTTCCCATCCACCCCAGGCAGTTAAAGGACACGTCCCTACTAATGAGTGAAAATGAGATAACTCTCAGTGGGCAGTGTAATCCATACCAAAAATAGAATAACGATGCAACAGCTAAGTAAAAAGTAAAACATAGCTCACTAATCACAACAATGATAGTGACATAAATTGATTCAGTATATATTTATTAAATGGCTAACAGATGTGAGGAACAAGTCTTAGAAGTGCCAGTCCAGTTTGAACAAAGAGATAACAGTTTCTACTCACATGGCTTTATGTTTCAGTGGAGGAAGACAAATTAAACTAGCAAAATATACATTACGTCAGCAGAGAAAGTAAAGGGAATATACATGGGTAGTGAGTGGTCTGTTCTTTTATATAAGCTGAGCAGGGAAGAAGTCACCGAGTATAGACATGAAGGAGATGAGGGAGCAAGCCATTTGCCCATCTCATAGAAGATCATTTAAGGTAGATGGAGGACCAAGGAGAAGAGCATCAGGATGGGACAGTATTGACATGCTTGGGGGAGATTAGCAAGATGGCCATGGTGGCTGAACCAGAAAGGATAGAAATAGCATAGGAAAATGTTACTGAGGGGCCAAATCACATAGGGTCCTACAGTTATAGTGAGTATGATAATTAGATTTACCCAGGACTCTTCTGGTCTATTCCTGGTTTTCTAGCATCCATCCCAATTTAGTATTTGCCCAGGAATTTTGCATTTTTAATTTAAATATTATCATTAATCAGTACATTATAGTAAACTCTGATGATGATGAGTTTGGGAGCTCTACTGTATATCCAGTCTCTGCCATGTTTTCCTCTAGTAGGGTAAAAGATACATACCTGTCCAGTGAATGGTGTTCACGCTTCAGTATGTAATCATTACTTCTGAAACATTACCAGAAAAAAAAACCCTCTCTTTTCCTGGTCTTTCCCACACACAAAGACAAGCAACAATTTCTTCTGAAGTACAGTATGCAGTGAGTTCAAAAATAAAATTAAATGTTCAGTAAACACCCTGTTGGCTAACTGGTCTACCAGCCCCTTATGCCTTGGCCACTGCCTCCTATCCCCTTGTGAGATGCAAAGGAGAAGAAATGTACCAATCAGCAATGTCAGTGGAAATTGGGGGAAATCGTTGGTTAGATGTGTATTAAATAAATGTGAAGAAGAGAAGTTGAGCAGCCCTGCCAAGAATTTTAGTGAATAGTTTGAATACTCTTCTTCAGTATTTTCTTTAACTAAATATGTAGTCTGGGGGCACCTGGGTGGCTCAGTCAGTTAAGCGTCAGACTTTGGCTGAAGTCATGATCTCCCATTTCATGGGTTCAAGCCCTGGGTCAAGCTCTGTGCTGTTAGCTCAGAGTTTGGAGTCTGCTTCAGATTCTGTGTCTCCCTCTCTCTCTGTCCCTCCCATGCTCATGCCCTGTCTCTCTGTGTCTCTCAAAAATGAATAAATGTTAAAAAAAATAAACATATAGTTTATAAATATTTGTTTGTAATAGTTTTCTTATTTTGTAATAAAACTTTTAAACAAAAAGTAGCTAAAAAATCAATACAAATATTAAATGAAAAATTCAGGTCTGAGTTTCTATTTTCTCAGAAATAATTGATTATGAATACATAATTTTTATGGAATACTTACCAATATATACCATCGACAATGGGAGCTCTAGTGATATCATTGACCATATTTAAACTGTAAGCACAAATACACTGTAGAAGCATCAGTATCTGCTTCAAAATTAATAGCTAATTATCTTCTCAAAACAACCATTTAAACTACAGAAAATCTCTTTGCCTATCACTCTTTGAAGCATGACTTTTCATTTAGATCAAATGATTTTCCATATTATTGTTCATGTACAATTCCACGTTTTCTTGTGTGTGTTATAAAGGAAGTTATTAACTTAATATTTTGGCAGAACTTTAAATGATTAAGCAATGCCTGTGTGAACTTTTTTTCCACTTTTCCATTTCCTCTTCAGTGTAGTTGGGAGACTCTCTATGGAGACTGCTATTGTCAATAATAAACTTCTAGATGTTAAATAAAGCCCTGTTTATTTTTAAAAGTCTCCTCTCCCTTGGATATTAGGAAATAATTGTATCCAATTTCTACAGTTGCTGCTTATGTAACTGGATACATCCTTCCTGGTTCATCCCTTGAAAATTATATCTTCCTAGAATTTCATATTCAGAACTCTGTTTCATGCATATATGCTTCCTTAACTTTATAATAATAAAATAATGGTGATTTGTTGGGCATAGGTCAGGAATAGGTAGGTCAAAATACAACAAACTTATCACTTGGGCATTTTCTCCATTTACAGATAAGGAAGCTCATGATCAGACGATTTAAATAATTTGCTCAAGGTTTTAATCCCAAAAAAGAGAAAATCTTTGTCTGCTGTATTCCATCACAACCCTTTTAACCTTTATTGTATGTTCCCTCTTCTTACTTCCTTTCTTGATTTTGATCATCAAAATATATTTGGATTGTTTCTGAATATTGCCTTCCATCTCAAATTTCTTTCTGCAGTCCCATATAGATTTGTACAACTTCTAGACAACATTTCCAGGTTAGTATCCTGTAGATGTCTCAAATTTTGCATGTCTAATATGAAACTATTTTTTCCCCTTTCTCAAACTTGCTCACTGACTTCTATTCCATAATATGATGAATAGCACTGTCCCTTCTCTTCTGACAATGCATTATTTCACACTGTCCAGAATTTCTGATCTAATCACTTTCCTGGTATCCTTTATTCACCCTTCTTCTTATATATTAATCCTTCGCTCACATCCTGTTCCCAGTTCATCAGAGAATTAACTTACCTTGATATACTCCTCAATTTAATCTGCATCAACTGCTCCCAGAGAACTTTCTATTGTGACCTTTACTGTGTGTTATTTTGTCTACTTTCTCAACTAAAACAGTCAGATACTGGAGGCAAGGACTCTATCTTGCTTTTTGGTCTCTGGAATCTAACTCCGTTCCTGGCACAGAGTTGTAGTTAATAAATGCATATTAAATAAAGGGATCAATGCAGGTGCTGTGTCATTCATAAAAGTTACTTTTCTCAGTGTATAAATATTCTATTAAATGTAAATCTCTTAGACATTTCTAACTATTCATTTGTATTTGATCCCTGTCAAAGTATTTTTTTTCCTCCATAGAAGTTCAGATGTATTTCATAATTCACAATACCTTCTTACTTCACATTCTAAAATTAACTTGGTGGAATGATCTAATGCATATAAAAAACTCATCCTAATTACTACTAATAAAAGCATTAAAATGACAAAATGGATTTGAGTAGATTTGCCAAAAAGACCTAAGCAACCTAATCATTTTTGGTGTTACATTTTAGGAGTTAATTTTAGATAATGTCCTTTGGACCACAGATGATACCTTTGTGCTTTCCAACTGGAAGTATTAGGAATGAATTCTTCCAAGTTAACTTCTTTGAACGATCAGGAAATATGTGTGATTTCTGGCTAAATTAAAACTCTTCATCATATTTTTCTCTTCATTCTTCACTTCAAAATTTTCAGTCTTTTCTACTCATGTTGTAGTCATATAATTATAAACTTAGAAGAAATATTTAAATTACATTTTCAAACATATGCATATAAGTAGGCAAACTGTATGTGTGTATATATTTATGTATATATGTATTTAAACATGCACACATACACACACACACACACACACACACACACACACACAAACACATTAGGATTTTGAGGGATGAAGACACACGTACCTGGCCATAATGTTCATTGCATATTTACAGTACTAAATATAGTTAGATAAATACTGAGTCAAATCACCTACCTCCCATTCTAATGCAGAAAACTCTTAACATGTAGAGATGAGAGGAAATGTCTAAAAAAAAATCTAAAAAAAAAAAAAAGGTTGTTTTATGTTCCTCAGCTACTTGGTCCTTAAATACTAATTTATGTTTATATATATTTAAGAAATCCTAAATCAGTTGCTATTTTCTACATACCAGAATAAGTATATTTTAAAGTAAGATCTTTGTAGAAGTACTTTATTATACAAATGAAATCATGAATAGTTTCAGTAAAAGGCCAAAACCATTTTAGCTAACTATTTGTTTTTATTCATTGAAAAATGATCTGAGAGAGTTTGATATTTTTAACACACTAATTTTCCAAGAATTATGTGCATTAGTGAAAAAGGAACCGAATGTTTGGACCACATTACAGAGCCGATTGTTTGCTGATTTATCCTCTCTAACTCATGTGAGGAAGAACATTAAGGTTATTTAATAAGATAACAGAGGTTTCCCAGGAAAAATATTCTCTCATTTTCTGTCTCTCATTATCTCTGTCATTTCTCACTGCCTTTCTCCTGTACTCTTTCTCTCCTTCTCTTGTAAAATACATATGCATAAAAAATGTTTTTGATTTTTCCAGAGATAATAAAATTAATGTTTCAGTTATTAATGGTTCATTGGGATACATGTTTTCTCCAATACTCTGGAAGTTATTTCTAGCTGTGGTGATAACAGCATTTATACTGGGTTCATCATGAGGAGTTCAAGTTACATTTTGTATGACTATCCCACTTATCTACATGAAATGCCCTCTTGCCAAAACAGTATAAATCCATCTTTCATACAGTATCCTTGAAAGACTAGCCAAATTTGTTAAAACAGGTGCATTTGCTAGTTTACTTAACCTTTATATTTTCTTAGTAAAAGAGAATACATAAGATATGAGATGGCAGGACATGGTTATAAGTAGTTTTACTTTAAGCTGAAATGATGGGAGAGGCATATTACAGTTGATGGGTAATCACTTGGAAGCTGACATTATCAAGATCCACAGAAAAGGACACTATATAAGAATGTATTTTGTAGACAAAATTTTTTAACGTTTACTTATTTTTGAGAGACAGAGTGAGACAGACCATGAGTAGGGGAGGGACAGAGAGAGAAGGAGACACAGAACCCGAAGCAGGCTCCAGGATCCCAGCTGTCAGTAGAGCACAATGCGGGGCTTGAACTCACAAACCATGAGATCATGACCTGAGCAGAGGTAGGATGCTGAACCGACTGAGCCACCCAGGTGCCATGGAATATATTTTGTTAATTGGCAATATACAGTAGAGAGGAGACTTTGGGGAACACAATCGCTTCATGCATAGGTTTTCCAATGTGACTGCGGCAGCAATAATAGTATCCAGTGATACCAAGGTATGTATAGATGCGGTCTGGGTGTTAGGAAATGAAGTGGAAGATATCAAACATTATTTTTCTAGACTAGCAATATGGTTTCAAAAACAATAGCAACATCACAAATCAGAAGATTCAATCTGATTTTAGTGAGGCCATTGTGAAGCCATTTAATCTTATAACCATAAGAGTAATATTTAACTGTGTACCTGAAGGTATGACTATGAATTGAGCTAAATAATAAGAGGTAAGTATGCTTGTTTCTGGCTCAAAATGCCTAAATCAAAATGCAGACCTTTCTTAAGGCAAGCTCTTGATACATTTTTTCTGAGCAAAGAAGAGGAAAAGGAAGAGTTGAGGACATATAACAAAGTCATTTTGGATCCTTCAACCTTGTGTTTCTTTAATGCTAAGAAATATGAATAGTATTTACTAATGAGAGCTCATCCTGCATTATTATTCCGACAATATTTATGAATCTCATACTGATTTCTTGTAAATATCAAAGAATATAATTTTATAATATATGCATTGTTTAATAGCTATACACATATATTTTCCAAGATTATGGAATCCATACTATAGCTTTTCTTTTCTCTTTTTAAAAAAAGTTTTCCTTGTGTGCGTTTTAAATATTATTGTCAGGTAACTATTAAAACTTCCTCAATCTTCTTTGTCAGTTTTATCCTAACACTTCTTAGCAATGGAAAGTAGACTTCTAAATCTTAGATGCAATATCTTGATTTACTTTTAGTGGTATTAAGCTTGAAGATCTCACCACCCTTTTTTACAGTGTGTGCTGTAGTGTTGGCTGTTGAGTAAATGTGGTAGGAAAGCAGCCGACACAGAGCTACTAAAGCTGTACATTAATATTAGATCTCCTTCACATGTAGCTATTGCGGCTGAATAGTAACTGTCCTAGGAGAGCACTGATGACCAACCCTGGAAACTCAGCAATTATTAATCCACTTCATAAATCACCTTAAGTTTTAATTTCAGTACATTTCCATAAACGTAACCTAAATAAATTCCGGAGCCACACATGATTACTTGATTGAGAAATATTAATATGTATTAATTCTGCAAGTGGACCTCTGAAATTGGTAGGTGAAAGTATAGTACACAGCACTAAAGTTTCCACAAACACGCATTTTTGCAGACACTCCTTATTCCCTCATCCTTCTTATGGTTAGGATGTCATGTGAAGTGGGATCCTCATATCTGCTGGCCTTTACAGCTTAATGAGTAAAAAGTTAGTGCCCATGCAGGGCCATGCAGTTTGGTTCTTGCCAAGTCTCTTGGATTTATTTGTTCTCACTCAGACCTGTTTTTCTCTGCATGTTCTGGCCGTAATGCCATAAGTAGGCCTCCCAGTAGTTCACTGGCCACAGTTTCAGATTGGAGGTAGGAAAACTTCTCATTGTCCATCCAGGTTTGCTTGGTAGTAAGTTCTCCCTGTGATTTTACCAGAACACTGAGGGAGAGGGAGGAGTGGAAATAAAGGCATGACACTCTGACCTATAAAACATATATACTACTTTTAATGAAGGGAAAATGATTGAATCAGTAATAACCCGTGGATAGTACAATGTAATTTACATATACATGTGGTTTGTTTCTTAAGACAGCCCAATGAAGCAAATGTTATTAACTTCATTTTAAAGAAAAGGAAACTGAGGCTCAGAATGATTAAATAATTTTCCAAGGCCACTATTCAGTGAATGAATGAAATAAGGAATGAGTGAATCTCTAGGGAAAACAGCATGGATTGAGTGGAATAAGAAGCTGAGATAGAGAGGTCAATTTTTCAATCCATTTAGCAATCTATTTACAGAGAGTAAGCTGGTCTGACAGTCACATGGGGTTTATGTTTGGGGGTAGGATGCTGCTGAAGAACCAATGATGACAATTTTAAAAGAAACAAGAATGAATAACAGATGAAACATCATCATGGAGTAGAAGAACAATGGTGAGTCAAATGGATGGTTAGGCTTTCACCAGAAACAATTAGCTCTACGGTAAACTTTTCATCTGCCAGCATATTTTGAAAAACTTTTCTACACTTCAGTGAGTCAATGTTTGAAAATTTAGGAGATAAACAAATTAATAGGATATATTATGGCAAAAACTGATTTAGGGAGTATTAAAAATAGAAATTTTGTTCAATAATTATTAAAGGAATTGAAAAAATTATATAAAAAAAGAAAGAGATAAAGACTCACCAGAAATTGGATAGTTTATATGCAAGTGCTACCTTCCAAAAATTGTACAGATGCTTCCAAAAAAATGAAAATGAAGGCATATTCTAGAATTAATTTTATGAGTTATGAATAATTTTGACAAAAATTAGACAGAGAGGGTAGGAGGAAGAAAAATAGTAAGTCTGTTTTGATCAATATAGATTCAAAATGTCTAAGGAAAATATTAGCAAACTAAATCCAGTTCTCTACAAAATAGTAATAAACAATATCCAATTTGGGTATGTAAAGTACTGTAAGGGTATTTTAATAATGCAAAAATATCTAAATGTGTATCCCTACATTACTGATTAAATGAGATCAACCATATCAATATCTCAAAAGATGCAGAAAAAATTTAAACATTTACTCATAATAAAAAACCCCTACTATAACAGGAATAGAAGGAAATTTTATGAACCTTATAAAAGGTGTCATTCAAAAAAGAAGAAAATAAGAAAATCTGTACAAAAACATCATATTAAGTGGGGGAAAATACAGAAATATTCCACTTAAATTTAGGAAAAAATTATGGGTGTTCTCTATGAATATCCCAGTTCAGTGATATATTAGAGCTCTGGACAGCATGAAAAGAAACAACAATTAGAAAAATTGGAGATCACTAATAGTACCATTATTATCATCATATCATACAATTATTTACATAGAAATCCAAGTGAATCTACAAAATATGGGCAATAGAAACCACACGAGTAATGTGGCTCTTTGCAAGATCAAAATATAAAAGTCAAATATATTTTCTTATACCCGCAACAAAACATCAATAATAAACTATTTTAGTAATATTAGTATACCAACACAAACTATAAAACAACCAAGAATAAACCTAATAACACATATGCAAGACCTGGAAGCAGAAAATTAAAAGCTTTATTGAAGGACACTAAGCAATATCTAAAATAAATCAAACATGCTGTATCGTGGATGAGGAAACTTCACTACATTATACAAACTTTAATTCTCCCAAAATTGATCTATAGGCTGAATGTTACTTTGTTCAAAATCATAATTGGTTTTGTTTGTTATTTTGTGTGTGTGGAATAGGATAAGTTAACTTTAAAATGTATATAGAAAAGCAAAGAAGGGATAATAGCCTAGATTCTTTACACTGTATGAGATACAGACTTATTATAAAATTACTTAAGGAATTAATGTGGTACTGGTTGAGGGATGGACAAATTTATGAATAAAATAAAACAGTTCAAAAAGAAATGTACTCATGTATAGAAATCTGATTTATGGTGGAGCTAGGAAGTGGAATTATTCAATAAATAAAAAGAACAAAGAAGAGAGAAAAATTGGTGCACAAGAGCCACAAGGAAAGATAGAGGGAAGGAAGGGAGAAAGAAAGAAACAAAAAGAAAGAGAGGATGGAGGGAGGGAGAAAGGGAGAGAACAGGAAGTGAATAAAGGGATCCCTACCTCGTACCACCACAAAGAATCGTCAAAAGCAAAACTGAAATTTTAAAAAAGATTATATATGAATTATCTTCAGACCTCCAAGTAAGCAAGCTTTTGTTACACAATATAGGCCAAAGGGCTAACCACTTATGAAAAGATTGATGAATTTGAATTCATTAAAATCTTGTGTATTAAAATACACATTAAAGTAAAAAAAAAAAACAACTTATAGAAGATAGTTGCAGAAAAAAGCATTAAAATTAAGAACAATTAAAGACTTTTTTTTTACAAATCAACAAGAGACAAGGGAGTAAAGAAATAAAAGTCATGAATAACCATTTCACAAAAGAGGAAATGCATGAAATTAAGAAGTGTGACATTGTAAGTGTTAGAGTGGGTTCAGCCAAATTTTATCTATACTGTGAATGGATGCATGCACTGGTAAGACTTCTTTGGGAAACTAGAGTTGCATATAAGTATATCCTACTCTGAAAGTAGCAACTGTCCACGAAACCTAGGAATATGTCCAATACAGTTTTTGTAAGAACATAAATGAGCCAATCCAAATGTCCACCGACGTGGATTTCAAAAGACACATTCACCTAAATGATATTTACCAATAGAAATTGAGTAATTTCAACTATACATGGAGATAACTTCAGCTATCACATGAATGAATCTTAGTAATAATGCTATGTGGAAAAAGCAAAAAGCGAACAATATGTTGTCTATGGCATGCACATAATGACTAAGAATTCAGAATAGTGCTCACCTTTGTGTATGAGGAAGAGAGAAAGACCACAGAGGTCTATGTAAGTTATTAGGAATGTTCTTCCCTTGGGGTGGGCAATTAGTACACAGGTGCTTAAATTATGCATAATATTATGCTATACATAATATGAGCAAACAAATGGGAAATAGTCTCTAAGAAAATATTGCAACATGTCTAACATTATATCCACAATAAAGTACCTAAGAAAATACTTGGAAGTTTCATGTTCTAAATATTAATGGCTCTAATTATCCGATGGTGGGGTTTTAGTAAATTTTTATACATTTCTATTATATTTACGCACTGTTTGTATTACTTTAACAAACTGTTTTTGTAATAATGCTAATTTGAATGAGACACAGCATTCATAATATGTAGAGTTCATAAGACAATAGTAAAAGACGACTCAGTGGAAAAGATGACGAGGGTTTGAAGATGCAGTCCACAGAAGAGATCACACACGTGTAAACCTACAGAAATATGCTCAATCCACTAGCAAGCAGGGATATGTGATTTGACAATAATAGCATAATTCTATTTTTCACTATTACTGAAGAAATATCCTCAAGTTGTTTACCTGCAGTGTTTTGAAGTTGAAGGAAATCGATATTCACATCTTTCATAGTGGGAGCTGTTCAGAGAGTAATATGATGGTATACTGGAACATTTCTCTTCTAGAAGATTAGCCTTCCAAAACATGCACATGTTCTCATAAACGTACTTCAAATAGTATTAAGTATAATACCTATTTTTTGTATTAGTGAAACACTAGAAATAGTTTAAAAGTACATGAAGGGAAATGGTTTCTTCGATCATGGAGTGTATACCTTATATAATGCATTCACTTATTATAAGTCATGATGCAACCCTATATGAGCTGACATGGCAGGATCTCTTGCACATTTTTAAATAAAAAATGGACACAAATACATTAACAGGATGTATAGCATAATCCCATTCACGTTAAAAATATGTGAATAATAATGCTCATATGTGTACATTCACATATGTAAATATATAGAAAAATTTCCTGGAGGATTGAATATTATATTACTACCAGTTGGTTACCCCTGGGTAAGGGAGATAAACAGACACATTCCACATATTTCTGTCTTGTTTCAGTTATTTATTTATTTATTTTTGTTGCAAGAAAATAGGCATATACAATTGTATAACTGCCTGCGATACCTGCCTTTTTAGCTTTCCCCAAGGTGGGTTTCTTTAACAAGCAGATGCTCTTTGCATTAGCAACAGAAGCTATGGTCATGTATTGCAGCCCACCCAGCAATTCGGCTTGAGTGTTCCTAGTAGCAAACACAGAGGGTCGTCAATAGCCGAGGGGAAGCCTCTATTTGCAAATTCTAAGTCAAAGGAAACAGAACCCCAAAAGCAATGTGATCAATTTCTTCCAGTGGTGGAAAGGCTGAAAACTCTCAAAAATATATTTGCTGGCATAATAGTTATATTTATATAATGATTCAAAAGAGCATTTTTGATTAATGAAAATTATTGAATTAAATACTACAATGTCACTTTGGATTATTTGTGAGTTGCAGATCAAATATGATAGGATATTAATGTCTTAGTTTTGTTTTTGTAAACTTAAGAGTTGATGAATCTAGAATATATAATTAAAATATGTTTAAATCGAGATGTTCTTTTATTTTAGAATTTTATTCTAGATAGTTATTGAATATTTTTCAATAAGATCATTGATGTTATCTGACAGTTTTCATAAACTAAAAATGTCTGTCATTAGACAAAATGCTAAGAATACAAAACTTTACAAGTCCTAATTTTAAAGTTTCAATCATGTGCCATTACATGCTTATTTTTCAGGTTAAACTTTTTCCGTGATGTTCCTGATTTCAGAGTGTTAGCCTGTGGTGGAGATGGAACCGTGGGATGGATTTTGGACTGCATAGGTAATGAAGACACATATTTAATGTCGCTGGGGTGAGACTGGCAACCAAAAATTCTTTATATTTTATTTATGTTATTTAATGCATTGATATCTTTGAGTGCTACGGTGGTATAATCGGACATCTGGCATGTTGCACGTTATTTACTGGCTTAATGTATTTTCTACATTTAGAAATTTTAATTGGTAAAATAATTTGCAATTTCTATATAGAAATCCTTCTTTTTTAAATCCATTTCTCTTGGAATTTCCTAAATCCTCAGAGCTATTTTCAAATCAGGCTTTACAAATTCCATTTCTTTCTTTGCCCCGAAGAGGGAGCCAAAGAGCATCTTAGCATTTGTGATAATGTGTGCCAAATAGATGTACTTATTTCATTGAAGCATGGAGCCTCGAAACCTTACCCTCTGTTTACATTCATATCACATGCATCAATCATTATTATTAACATAGCTATTTTTTATTTATCATGAACTATCTCATAGACCTTGTGCTAATATTTTTACCCCATCCATCCTCATTCTCACAACTTTTTGACATAGTATTGATAATCCCATTTTATAGAGAGAGGCTTTAATATATGGAGAAGTTAAATAATTAGAACAACGTTTTAAGAGCTGTGAATTGATAGACCTAGGATTCGAGCTCATGCCTAACCTTATTTTATATTGCTTCTCTATTTAAACTTTTAAAACATTTTTTTTAAAATAAGCAAACAAAGCAGATACATGACTGAGGATCAAAAGCAGACATGTATCACAAAAGCTTGATGGTTGAGAAAAATTATCTAGTTTTTCAGAGACAGATGTCACAACTCATTACAAGTCAGTAAAATGATCATGCACCGGCCTTTAACAGGAGATAAATGCCAAACAAATATCCATTTCTTTAGTTCTCATTTCAGCTACTACATTGAACAATTCTTTGTTAAAAACGGACCCTTCACCAAAGGGAAATAGTTGGTTCAAAAGAAGTTTTGCTGTCTATGTAAATTGAAGCAAACTTTGATTTAGTTAATGCAGGTGAAAATATTCTATCTTTTCATACACACAAAAGTATTCAAATTAAAAGTGAATGCATGTTGTCAATACACTTTTGGTAAACATCTTATGACTTTAGTCCATTTTTTTTTTAAGAAACACTGAAAACTGTGTTCTTGGGCCTTTCAATAAAAGATGTAAATAGGATAATGTGCATTATCTAAAGAGAAAATCAGAAACAAACTGCAGAAATTAGAGCTGCTTGAATAGAGCCGGAGATCTTGTAAGAATGTTAGTGAAAACAGTACGATATTGTGAGTTTGTTTTAGCCTCCCAAATCTAAGCCTCACTGACTACACTGGGGCATATCCATCCCTAAATAATCTGTTGTCTCCACATTCTTCACACAGATGCATACTCACTTTGAGGGCTGAGCAGGTAGAAAAAATAAAGAAAAGTAATATATGTTTGTGAGAGTCATCAAAGGCATATGATGGTTTACACAAAACTATGTGGAATTTTGATGGCAGAGATCTTTACTGTTCTGAACCCAAAGCACTATGTTCTGTAAACCTTAATCTCAAAGAACCCTGCTGATCTCAGAATTACCCAGTTCTTCTGTTGTTTGCTCTGACCCAAAGCAGCACCATGGGTAGGAACAACACAGTGAAACACTTTTAACATTTTACTAGCTTCTAGAGTTTGATTTTTTGAAACATTTTATTCCTTAAAGTGAAATATACCTAGAGTTGGTGTGCAAAAGGACTTTTTACAGGAATGCTCACCTCCACTCTGATGATAGCCGTCTAGTATATTCCTATGATGCATATACCTGAATCCTTGAGAATTTCAATGATGTTAAATCAAACCCACCATAATTTTTAACTGAGTTAAAATTTTAAAAGGCTTTATTCGGGCATAAGTCCTGAAAATTCCCACCACTTTGTAAATTATGGTATTTGTTTGTGTTTCATAAAGTGCTATAAATACACACAAATTAATCTTAATTTATAATTGTATATAGCTATAAAACATCACTTTTCCTGCTTGTAAGTACCTAGTGGGAAGCCTCATGCCAAGCTGTCTTATTTACTGTTTTTCCATCTGTGATGAAAATTTTATTTTATCTTAATTTTTCTATTCCACAGAAAAGGCTAATGTTGTCAAGCATCCTCCAGTTGCTATTCTGCCTCTTGGGACCGGCAATGACTTAGCAAGATGCCTGCGATGGGGAGGAGGTAAAACATAACACAATAGTGAAAATCTTAAAAAACAGAAATACAGTGTAGAACATCCCCCCCCTCAAAAAAAACAAAAACAAAAACACCTAAGCCCATCATTTTTTATATGTGATAACTGCCATGTGAAGTTAGTAAATATAATTGCTATGAGAGACACAGTATCTAGTTTTGAACAATAATTTAGGGTAAGGGAACAAATAATGGACCAATCGCTAGACTGTGAGTGCTGGGCTTTAATATGATACCAATTATAGACTTTATGGGGCATGGCAAGTTTCTAAGCCTGATTGGTTTGGGGTTTCTAACTTAAGAAATGAGATAAGCATGGGTTAACTTTAAAGTAATGTTCAGATTTTTGATCTCTGAGTTGTGTAGCAAAATCACAAACAAAGGAAAAAAAATAGAAAGGCTAATGAATGATTTGTCCAGGAATGAATACATTAAGTAATACTTACTTTTTGAGACCCGCTTTATACCAGGCAGTGTGTTCTGTACTTGGGATACAACGTTAGTAATAGAAAACAAGATCTACCTTCAAAGGGGCCTTGAATTCCAGCAGCATGTAAAGTCATATGTAAATTTTGAGACTTCCTACTAACAAGCACACCTATAACCAACAGAACAAAAGGCCTCATGGAGGAAATGAAAAGATAACATAGGGAGAACCCTAATTGGTGGATAATGACAGCCATATAGAACTGAGGGTAGACTTTATAGGCAAGAAAGAATCTCAATTTCAGAGACCCAGAAGGAGAAAGGGACTTGATACACTCAAGGAATTCAAAGTGGAATATTGTGTATGAAATAGGATAAGGGGGGAATATTTCAAAAGGTCTTAAAATAATTTGAAGTATCATTAATAGGCTCTACTTACCTGAAGATGAGAAAGAAAATAAAACCAGATTTTGCTAAAAAAAAGCCAGAATTTAAACCTAATTTTATCTTCTAAATTCACTTAGAAAAGTTTAAAAAGTGTCTGCTAAAACAATGTGAATCAAAAAGCCCTTGTGTAGCTTGTTAAAAATACAGTGGCCTGACCTCACCCCAAATATGCTGAATGGAAATCTCTGGGGGTGACCTAGGCAGATGATTTTCTTTTTAAACAAACTCCATAAGTGACTCTGATTTACCATAAAAATTTGAGAACAATTGTTCTGTGAGTATTTGGCCTACTGGTAAACTCTAAGTCATGTGTATATTATGTATGTGTATATGTATATGTGTATGTATATGTATATGTATATGTATATGTATATGTATATGTATATGTCAGAATTGGAGACTAAGTTAAAAACTCGGTATATTATATATTTGTGAGTTTCATTAGGGATATAATTTAGTAAAAGGATATCATGAAACACTGAGTTAAATCTCATAGAATCTACAGACCAACAGACAGATAGAATGAACCATTACTTATAAGATGCTAGTGTTTGCCAGCACTTACACATGCATATTGATTAAAAGGAAGAGAATCACACATGTGGCTTCTTGTGTATTCTTTCAAAAAATATTTTTGATGTTTGAAAATTAATGATTTTGTTTAGATTCTAAACTTATAAATGCCTTCAATCTCAAAATCAAATAGAAGTTACATTTGAACATTTTCTAATGATTTTCTTATAAAACAATTTTAAGTATTATTATCAGTGGTCAAAGACACATGAATTGTAGATATGGAATATATGGAGTATATGTCAAAGCTCTGAAAGACTCAAACATATTTAGAGAATAATGGGGGGAAAGTATCCAGCTAGACGGTCAGGAACACCTCTCTGAGGAAGTAACATTTAAACTGGATTTAAAATATAGGGAAGGAGAATTAGCCTCCTAAACTGTAAGGGCTGAAGGAAGGCTGATGTGACTCTTGAATCAGTCGAGAGATAGTGGATAGCAGTGGAGTGGGGGAGATTGGAGAGATAATCAAGAGCCAAAATAATGCTGGGGCTTGGTGGTCTTGTTAAGAACTTTATTAGATTGAATTTGAAGCACAAAGTGAAACTTGGAAAGAGTTTCAAAAGCAGCGTAACACAATGAAATTTATGTTTTCAAAAATAGGTTAATTGAGGGTTATAACATAAACTTAAGAAGAAATTGTGAAAATGTAGACAATCACAGTTTTCCAAATAAGAACTTGTACTATAAGTACAAGTACTTGTACTTGTTTTCATAATTAGAGAATAAAAGTACTGGGCCAGGGTGATGATAAAGCATTATTTCCAAATGATAAAGCCTTATTTTCCAAATAAGAACTTGTACTATAAGTATAAGTACTTGTACTTGTTTTCATAATTAGAGAATAAAAGGACTGGGCCAGGGTGATGATAAAGCATTATTTCCAAATGATAAAGCCTTATTTTCCAAATAAGAACTTGTACTATAAGTATAAGTACTTGTACTTGTTTTCATAATTAGAGAATAAAAGGACTGGGCCAGGGTGATGATAAAGCAAATGAAGACAAGTAGACAAACTGGAGTTGTGTTTTCAGGGAAGGACTGATAGAACCTGCCAGTGGAGTGGATAGGAGCTTTGTGGAAGGCAAGGTATTAAGGGAAACAGCAAGATGCCTAAGTGGAGTGATTAGGAAAATAGAGATACCATTTGGTAAAGCAACGTGCTCTGAAGTGTGATTATTTCTCACCAGGTGTGTAGCTAACTTCGAGCAAGTAAGTTGCTTAACAACTGCATACTGCCGATTCCTCATCAGATTTGAAAAAATGGTAGTGTCTGCCTTGTGGGTTCTGATACCAAGCTATCAAATTGTTTGCCTAATGTTTGTTCTGAGTACTTTAGGTAGTTGTAGTAATTATCATCATGCTTAGCATTTGGGAAAGAAAATAATCACTTGGTTAATTATTGGTTAACTTTTGGTCACTGTAATATGTTGACTTTAAGCTTATTGTTTGATAAGAATATATTTGGGAAAATGTAACACTGGAAGAATGTAGGAGGTCCTAGGGCATTTGAAAATACTTAGTTTACATTCTCTTTGCAGTTTTTCTGGCAATAATTAGTCTAACAAAAATTTAAGATTATGGCAGGGAAAATGTTTCGTGAGAGTGAGGGGATAAGAGAGTTTTAGACGGGGCACACACTTACAAATATATGTTATTGCTTTCCTTTATGTGACTTTCCTTTATAAAAATTTCTATGACTATTTTTTTTAAATTTAAAAAAGTTTTATTTATTTATTTTGAGAGAGAGACAGAAAGTGTGAGGGACAGAGTGTGAAGGAGAGAGAGAATCTCAAACTGGCTCAGTGCTGTCAGCATAGAGTCTGATGCGGGGCTCGATTCCATGACCGTGGGATCATGATCTCAGCCAAAATCAAAAGTCAGACAACCAACAGCCCCCCAGTCACCCCTGTGGCTTTTCAGATACATTTGGTCATAATATTGCATCATTAAATGGAAAATAAATATTAATTATGCTTTTATTTTGTTTCTTAGCCTAGAGGGATTATACGTTTTAAATCAAAATAATGGAAGCAAAATAACATCATTCTTTTCTAGAAATAGGCTTTTACTTATATATTTAGTGATTTTGATAAGTATTTTTTTAAAAAAAAGTATGACCTTCTTGAGTTTTGGAATCCTGTTTATAGTTACACATCATTATTTAACAAGCTTGTTCATAGATAAACAGAAACAAGTAGGGTGTAGACACTTGTTAAATTGGGGACTACAATTTGGAATTCTTCACCTTTGAAAATTAGCTCTCAACTGCAGATGTTGTGATTCTCAAAATAGATTTACTGCCTGTCTCTTTCCATTTTTATTTGGCAGAAGGTTGATTGGCATTAGACTTTTTCATACTTATCCATAAAAACTTTGAGAAAATAACCAATGGTAAAGATTTTAAGGTGAACAACACTACTAGAATCTAGCTCTAATAGTTAAATTTCACTAAATCCATTTCTACTTTGTTCTCTCCTGGTCAGTTGCTCTTCCTACATTTTTCTAGCATTATATTGAACCATGCTGCTGTTAACCTGAGATGTAGCTGAGGACAAGCTTAATATTTTATTTAAAGCATTATTATTTATCCATGTATCTGCTGAATATATGTAATACAAAATATATTATATATTATATTATATTATATTATATTATATTATATTATATATTTATATTATATATATTGTACTATACTTCCATGCTATATTGTACCATACTATATTACATTAGTATATGTAAATTGATTTACACCTGAAAACCATCATATTTATTTTCAAATGAGTAGAATTTGCACAATAGGTGAAGATACTTAACTTTTTTATTCAGTTCAACTGTGAAAATATATAAAATTCATTTGCGGGATAATATTTATTATCTTTATAAGAAATTAAAAATTTAGGAGACATTCAACATTAAGAATGAGGGCAGAACTATTAAAAATATGAAATTTATGTAAGTTTAAATATTTTTTTTTAGCAGCAGACAAAACTTTTTTAGAGTATAAGATGAGAAAGGAAGAATAGTATGAAAGATCTTTTTACAGAGAGGGGACACTCGAAAGTGACTATAGGCAAAGGGCTTTGTTTTATAAGGTTCTGATTAGCCCTCCCTCCCCTTCCCCCTTGTTCCTTCTCAGGTTCTACCTTACTAGCTGGATAACTCTAGGTGCTGGGTCCATTCCTGATTAGTTCACTTCCATTGTATGAGGGGTAGTCTAAGGCCACACCACTCCTTGTGGGTCATAGGTTTTGTGTTCAAGTCTGCCAGGTCTTTTGTCAAATTCCTAAGGGGAACTTAAGGGGGAGTAGGTGGTGTCTGTTGTATTCAAAAGAGAGACCTTAAGCCTGAGGGGGTTTGCTATGGTCAGACCCTTCCAGCCTTGTTAAAAAATATGTGTTTTTTCCCACTCAGGGACCTCAGCTCCTAATCTTTCCCTCTGCCTACTGAATCCTATCCTTTTCCTATCATATTCCCACCCTCTGAACACATGATTCCTAACTGCCATTAGGAACTGGGACAAAGCCTGATCTTAACTGCTTCCTGCTGAGCAGGGGCAATGACAGGAGAACATTAGTCAGGGCAAGTTTAGAGGTCGATCCATGGTCCGATATAGTGGGCAGGTGTTTGGAAAATCTGGACTAGCAAAATTTTCTTGGATGTCTTATTTTCTGGCATGTGCAACAACTTCTACAAATGACATACAAAGAGAATGTTAGGCCAACAAGCATTAATATTCCAAAATGCAATGCCTCTTTTGTGTGTGTGTGTGTGTGTGTGTGTGTGTGTGTATCAGGATTTGACTATACTCCCTTTTATTTTTTTTATTTTTTTTCAGTATATGAAATTTATTGTCAAATTGGTTTCCATACAACACCTAGTGCTCATCCCAAAAGGTGCCCTCCTCAGTACCCATCACCCACCCTCCCCTCCCTCCCACCCCCCATCAACCCTCAGTTTGTTCTCAGTTTTTAACAGTCTCTTATGCTTTGGCTCTCTCCCACTCTAACCTCTTTTTTTTTTTTTTTTCCTTCCCCTCCCCCATGGGTTTCTGTTAAGTTTCTCAGGATCCACATAAGAGTGAACCATATGGTATCTGTCTTTCTCTGTATGGCTTATTTCACTTAGCATCACACTCTCCAGTTCCATCCACGTTGCTACAAAAGGCCATATTTCATTCTTTCTCATTGCCACGTAGTATTCCATTGTGTATATAAACCACAATTTCTTTATCCATTCATCAGTTGATGGACATTTAGGCTCTTTCCATAATTTGGCTATTGTTGAGAGTGCCGCTATAAACATTGGGGTACAAGTGCCCCTGTGCATCAGTACTCCTGTATCCCTTGGATAAATTCCTAGCAGTGCTATTGCTGGGTCATAGGGTAGGTCTATTTTTAATTTTCTGAGGAACCTCCACACTGCTTTCCAGAGCGGCTGCACCAATTTGCATTCCCACCAACAGTGCAAGAGGGTTCCCGTTTCTCCACATCCTCTCCAGCATCTATAGTCTCCTGATTTCTTCATTTTGGCCACTCTGACTAGTGTGAGGTGATATCTGAGTGTGGTTTTGATTTGTATTTCCCTGATAAGGAGCGACGTTGAACATCTTTTCATGTGCCTGTTGGCCATCCAGATGTCTTCTTTAGAGAAGTGTCTATTCATGTTTTCTGCCCATTTCTTCACTGGGTTATTTGTTTTTCGGGTGTGGAGTTTGATGAGCTCTTTATAGATTTTGGATACTAGCCCTTTGTCCGATATATCATTTGCAAATATCTTTTCCCATTCTGTTGGTTGCCTTTTAGTTTTGTTGGTTGTTTCCTTTGCTGTGCAGAAGCGTTTAATCTTCATAAGGTCCCAGTAATTCACTTTTGCTTTTAATTCCCTTGCCTTTGGGGATGTGTCGAGTAAGAGATTGCTACGGCTGAGGTCAGAGAGGTCTTTTCCTGCTTTCTCCTCTAAGGTTTTGATGGTTTCCTGTCTCACATTCAGGTCCTTTATCCATTTTGAGTTTATTTTTGTGAATGGTGTGAGAAAGTGGTCTAGTTTCAACCTTCTGCATGTTGCTGTCCAGTTCTCCCAGCACCATTTGTTAAAGAGACTGTCTTTTTTCCATTGGATGTTCTTTCCTGCTTTGTCAAAGATGAGTTGGCCATACGTTTGTGGGTCTCGTTCTGGGGTTTCTATTCTATTCCATTGGTCTATGTGTCTGTTTTTGTGCCAATACCATGCTGTCTTGATGATGACAGCTTTGTAGTAGAGGCTAAAGTCTGGGATTGTGATGCCTCCTGCTTTGGTCTTCTTCTTCAAAATTACTTTGGCTATTCGGGGCCTTCTGTGGTTCCATATGAATTTTAGGATTGCTTGTTCTAGTTTCGAGAAGAATGCTGGTGCAATTTTGATTGGGATTGCATTGAATGTGTAGATAGCTTTGGGTAGTATTGACATTTTGACAATATTTATTCTTCCAATCCATGAGCAGGGAATGTCTTTCCATTTCTTTATATCTTCGTCAATTACCTTCATAAGCTTTCTATAGTTTTCAGCATACAGATCTTTTACATCTTTGGTTAGATTTATTCCTAGGTATTTTATGCTTCTTGGCAAAATGCAATGCCTCTTAAGGAGGAGGCCTAACCATAGGAAGGAAAGACCCATTGTAGCCATCCAAGAAATTCCTCACATGTCTGGTCATTTTTTAAACCAATTTGACTGTAGTTTTCTTCCTTCCTCCATACTTATTTGGATCCTGTGATATCATTAGTTAGAATAATTAAGTACCTGAACTAGTTTATGGTTCTCAATCCTCAGATCTTCTTCTGGCTGTCCAGTTTCCATAGGAACAACTCCATGAGGGGTATTTAAATTTACCTCAAGGAAAGATTGTTCTTTGATATCCAGATTGCTGTTAGTTTAGGCAATTGTGTATCTATCCTGGAGCTAGTAGCACTATAGCTCTATAGCACTATAGCACTATAGCACTATAGCTCCCTAATTTGGTCATAATATCTCTTTCTAGCAAGGGAGTGGAGCTCTCTGGCATTATCAAAAAAGAATATGAAAAAATTTAGGATGCCTGGGTGGCTCAGTTAGTTGGGTGTCCAACTTCAGCTCAGGTCATGATCTCACAATTTGTGAGTTCGAGCCCTGCATCAGGCTCTGTACTGACAGCTCAGAGCCTGGAGCCCACTTCAGATTCTGTCTCCCTCTCTCTCTGCCTCTCCCCTGCTCACACACTCTTTCTCCTTCAAAATAGATAAACATTAAAAAAAATAGAATATGAAAAAATCAAGTCTCGCATATGCACCCTGGTAGCTGAGAGAAAAATTTTTCAGAGATGCCTCTCATCATTATGCAGTGTTCAGATAGTTGGCCGGGAGTGGAAAGGAAGACAGAAAAGATGGTTCCAGTGTCAGGAAGGAAATCAACTGGTTTACCTTGTATATCCAGAGTTACCAGAGGCTTTGGGTTTACGATAGCTAGTTGGTTTTGTGGAGCCATTTTAAAGAGCCTTGGACTATATCACTCTCTTTCAGGGACATTGGTTATTCAAGCCCTCATAGACAGAGGTCCCTGAAGGCATTCAGACTCCCAGTGCCCGGAATGGACAAGTAAATGGCACTTGGTTCCGGACCTAGGGAAATCCAGTGTGACATAGTGTGGAAAGCCACAACCAAGGCCTCAGATTTTTTCTTAAGCCTCCTTTTCTGTTCCTTACTCTCCTCATGATCTCAGTTGTAATGTACCCATTTGACAGCTCCAAAGAACTCCTCCAGGGTCCCTTCCAGGCCAACAGCCAACTTTTTGCAGCTTTCTCCAAATATCTGAGGCTGGTTGAGTGACAAATTTGTCCTTTAGGATCCTCGCAGCTTTGGGGGGTGTCAGGGAGATACCCATATATTTAACCTCAACCTTTCCAGGAAGGCCACCAGGTTTTCATCTTGTTTTTGCGTAATAGTGGCTAATTTAGCATAATTTAAAGGTTTAACTTGGGACCTCATTAATTTTTCCAAAAACAAAAGCCATCCATTCCTCAATGAGATGGTCATAGTCCCAATTAGGATCTTGGAGCAGGACTGCCTGGGTCCTTTCTGGTTCCCTATAGGACCTCTAGTCCCATGATAATTAATGAGTTGCTTTATGAGTCCCCGTATCTCTCAGCTGCTGCCAGAACCCTATGTTTCTCTGTCTCATTAAGAGTCTGAATCAGCAAAAGCATTATATCTTTCCAGAATATTCTAGAAAGCCCCTATATGTCTATCTGGATCATCAGAAAATTTACCTAGGTCTCCTTTTATCTGTCTTAAATCTTGTAATGAAAAAAGTACTTGTAATCTTATCACAGTGGTGCCTCCTTGTGTCCTCCCTTCCAGCACTTGAGCTTCTTGTAGGGGAAATATGCCTGTTGCATTATGGGGAGGGCCTGGATAACATGGGCAGAAGGGAGCAGAAGTGTATGTTTTTAAGTCTGAATGTACAGATCGAGGACCTGAGGAGGAAGAGGCTGAGATGGAAGACTTCCCTTTCTCCTTTTCTAGGTCTGCTTTGGGTACAGGCAAAGGTTCTTATGAACTCTTGGAAAGCATTGCCAACAGGCCAGAATGGACCTTATATATAACTCGATTCTCTCTTAAGGCCCCCAAAACACTGAACATAGGGGACTTCTCCTCAATTCCTCCTCACATTTGTAAAACAGTCCAATTGGAGGATAGTATCATAATTGGTATTTTCCTCTGGTGACCTGTTTTCCTCCTCTAATTTGTACTGGGGCCAAGACTTGGTGCAAAAGAAAACGAGTCGCTTTTCTTTCAGGGTATGTGGATCAAAATTATCCCAATTTGTAATAATGCATCCAAAAGGAGGATTGGACTTGGTTGGGGAATTGCCAATTGCCTATAGAATTCCAATTTCTACAGGAAAAAGGAGGAATAGGCATCCCTTATCTCAATTTCCTATTTCTGTCCAGAAGAAACCTTATCTCCTAACCACTGTACTTAGCCTGGCTATGCAACTGGCAGCCAAAAGCCCTGTCAGTCTTGTGAGGTGCTGGCAGTAGTCGCTTTTACCCGCACTTGACCCTACCTCCAAGAACGACCTTGTCTTCCTGATTGCTCACACCCCTCCATTTCCCACCTGTGGGACTTTGGGGGTATCAGCTGTGACTAAGCAAGACTTCCCTGGATGTAGAGGATGTGCTAATTTTATTTTTGGCTGTACAGTAATTTATGTATTGATCATAATAAAAACTGTTCCTCTTTACAAATACATGTCAAAAGGCTGGTGAAAAACCTTTTTTGTAATGATAAAATTGGCCATTGAGGGGGGCTAAAAGCGTCAAAATTGAGGTCTATTCCCCTGCCTTTTCCAGCATTGCCCACATAAATACATTCCAGCCATGTGGGTATCCATTTTACAATATAGAGGTTGTTGCACATTGGCAGACACTGGGTTAAGTGTAGCAAAATGGCTCCCATGTATCTCAGTAAAAAACCCTCTATATATCATAGCCATCCATCCATCCCTCATATGGCACAGGCCATATTCATCTGCCTTGCAGAAACACAAATGTAGAGTATTTGGAGGCCAGCAACGAGGGTATTGCCACCCTTTTCCCAGTCTTTGGCTCAAAGGAGGGGGAATTTTAATCTTATACCAGGGTACTTTTAAAATCTGTTCATTTTAATCTTAGTCTCCCTGACCACACATAAAATTCCTTTCCAAAGATTTCCCTGCACGAACCTTCTACAATTTTCCTTTGCATTCAGATTTTGTCCCAAGCCATTTCTCTTCAAACTACCAGTCTTGTTTAGGACAAAATTCCTTTTTTTTTTTTTTTTTTTTTTTTTTACTGTCAACAAAAATGTATTTCCTTTCCTTATAACTTAAACATCTACTTTTCTACAAACATATTTGCTTTTACTTATTTCCTTGCTTCCTTATTTCCTTATTTGTACCAGTGTTAACTACATTAAGCAGAATTTTAATGGTTAGAAACCTTAGTCTCCAGTGAAAGCTAAGCAGTAACCAATTGTGAATTGTTACATCAGAATTCCTTAGATGGGAAACTTATGAATCAATTAGGCACAAAGCATGTTTTCCAACAGACCCAAATATCGTTAGTTTTTCTGCTATAAGTCAAAAGCATAGGGGCACCTGGGTGGCTCAGTTGATTGGATGTCTGACTTTGGCTCAGGTCAATGATCTGGCGGTTTGTGGCTTTGAGCCCCACGTCTGTACTGACAGCTCAGAGCTGGGAGCCTGCACCAGAATCTGTGTCTCCCTCTCTCTCGGATGCTCCCTGCTCATGCTCTGTCTCTCTCTCTCAAAAATAAATAAACAATAAAAAAAAAAAAGTCAAAAGCATAAACCTATGTTTAGTTAGCACTGCTTTAGCATTCCACCTGATTTAGAAAAGTCCTAAATGTCCAGTGAATTTAACCCAGTTTATCATCCAAGCAAAACTTCAAAGGTTCAGGGTATCAAAGACCCTGAAAGCCATCTTAACAATCACCCAAGAACATTTTGAAACAAACAAATTGCAACAGAGATAGCATGAGCTTATTTGACCTTTAGTAAACCTAAGTAGACAAATTTTTATATATTTAATGCTGATGACCCTAAAGATGTGCATATCTTAATGAAACCAACAAACTTAAATTTGTTTAAATACCAAATATGTTCCATCTGTGCCTATTTAAAAGTCAATTAATTTGTTCCCCATTGTTACTTCTTCCCTGGGGGACCTGAGGGGAAATCTGAAGTGAGTGGCTACTTGCTGCCCCTTGACCAGAGGGTGGGAGGAGGAGCCGGTGGTGCCTGAGGCCCTGGGGATGGTATAGGAACCAGTTTCTAGGCGGCACCCAAGGTGGTGCGGAAACAGGCAGAGGGAGGGCAAGGCTGAAGGGATGAGCTTTGGTAA
The DNA here is from genome assembly GCF_018350215.1 of Panthera leo. Taxonomy (NCBI): domain Eukaryota; kingdom Metazoa; phylum Chordata; class Mammalia; order Carnivora; family Felidae; genus Panthera; species Panthera leo. The sequence continues at coordinate 106,387,273 of NC_056680.1, read as the reverse complement.
GAAGTCCAGAGGCAGATAAAAGCCCAGAGGGCAGACAAAAAGAGGTCTCCTGGTCCTAAAACCAGTCAGCTTGACTAGATGAGCAGATGTGGATTTTTTTTTTTTTTTTTTCACCAACAAGCAGAAATGGGCAGTCCATGTTGGGCCAGAGAAGATAGGGAAGTTCCCCGAAACAAAAGGAGTTTTTGCAGCTGCTTGGGAATGTTCCTTAAAGTTCCCATCGTGAGGAAGACTAACCAGAGATAGTTGGCTCTTATTATAATCTGCACATTGTGGGAGCCTGCCAAATGTCTGAGTACAATTGTATGCAAATTATTATATATATTCAAAGTTTTTGAATTTTACTGCAAAAATATGATGTAACATCTACGAAAATAATATGTGATACTTCTAATGTTTCTATGTGTCTAATCATTGTTTGTTGTACTCTTTGCTGTATGTATTAATTAGTACATAATTATTTTACCTGTGTAAGAAAAATGTAATGGTAGGCGCCGAAATAGGCCTTCCTAGTTTCTGTCTGTCTTACCTTCTAATAGTTAATTCAACAAATACACCATAATTACACTTATTTATTTTTAAAGAATATTGGCATATTACAGTGCCTATTCTTCTTTCTTTTAATCCAATTAATTCCAATGTTATATGTGCGAACACCTCTGATCAGGCCTCATAGCCTCAGGCAGTTACTTGTTCAATGAATACATTATTAAAATATAGACCAAAGTTGGACACAGAAAATCTATGAAAATCTTGTTTCAATTCAAAATATACTCTCAAGAATGTGTGTGTGTATGTGTGTGCAGAGTTAGAGAGGGAGATATTATTTAACTTAATACAATATTTCTAATTCTATTATCATTAGTAGTATTATACAGTTGAGAAATTCCTATTCTTATGCCTCATATACTAAGACCTTGTATGCATTTTCTCATTTAATTCTCACAATAAATCTAAGTTTTTACTTAGGAGGAGGACGCTATTTAGGGAGGTTAACAGCAAATATTAAATTACACAACCGGGATTAGGATGTCTGAACTATAAGGTTATATAGATACAAATACATTTAAGAGAAAATATCATAGTAAGCAATAATTGTAGTTTCAGGCCATGTTGACTATCTGCAGTAGACTCATTAAAACAAGACTTGTTGAGCATCTGCTCCCGGGAAGCCCTGGTAAAGGACACTTGCAGTGAGAACAATGCAAATAACTATAATGCAATGTAGTGGTTCTAAGGTGCCACTAGTTTGGAGAGCTGTGTGCTGTGGCACTGTATAGAAGCCATTTATTTTGGGAGGGTGGCTTCTGGAAAGAAGCGCTATCAAATATAAAACCTGCAACGGGAGCAGAAGCAAGGCAACCAAAAGAAAAGGGTACTCTGGATATATAGAATAAGGCAATATAGTGCACAAAATGAGAAAGAGAAGGACCTTCTTCTACTCAAACTGAAAGTTGTTCCATATCAGCAGAGAGCAAAGTGTGAAGATAAAGGAGGATTGTAAAGGGTCAAGTCTAAAATTGCATCCAGGATTTTTACTTCAGCAACTGGGTCAAGGCTGTTGCCTGTCTGAAAGAGAGTTAAAGCAGGCATTAATTTCATTCTGAATTCAATGATATAGGTTTGAGGGGATAAGCAGTGGAGATATTCATTTGTTCTTGGACTATACTGAGAATTGGCACCCTAGGAGAGGAATGTGAGTTGCAAATTAAAGCTAAAGGTAAAATATTTTTATGAGCTGAACGATTACAGTTAATTCTTCATCTTGTATTAGACTTTGCTTTAAAATGCATTGTTTAGCTTTAGAGTGATGTATCCACATGCACACACTCAGACACACATAAATACAGCTTTTGTTATTTGGTTATTTTTTTTTTCTCAAGATAATTTTTGTTTCATTAGGTTATGAAGGTGAGAATCTGATGAAAATCCTAAAAGACATTGAAAACAGCACAGAAATCATGTTGGACAGGTGGAAGTTTGAAGTCATACCTAATGACAAAGATGAGAAGGGAGACCCAGTGCCTTACAGTATCATCAATAATTACTTTTCCATTGGCGTGGTAAGATTTTGCGTTAAATGTTCTTTTTTACCAGTCTGGAATAATCACTGTGTATAAACTCTTACACCGTGAAGATTTACTGATTATAAATAATTTATTTTATCTCTGTGTCAGCAAAACACCTCTTTTAATGGGCTATAATAAAACTTACGAATTTATTCAAAGTCAAAGAATCAGCAATAGATAAATTTTTCATGTGTTAAACAAAGGAAAGAAACTTTTTGTTTTCCCCAGTTGATTTGACTATTTGGGTTACTAAAATAAAGGGTAGAATGGTTTGTAAGATAGTTATGTTTTTGAATATAGACTGAAGCTCCACAGTTAAAATGTGAAGATGATGCATCAAATTTTATCTTACTTTGAGATATGTATCAAAATATTATAACCTATTAGGTTTTTACGCTTAGGTCTGAAGTCTAAGAAAAATGCTACTATCATTCTCAAGTGGTTAAAACGTCAAAAGGCTAACTTTTTACTTAATTTCTTGAAAAATCTTAGATGGAAAGTAAAATATCATTGTAATTCTAATCCCTAAGGAATTAATATTTTTAATAGTGATTTTATACACACATATATGTTACTTGGTAATTATTAATTCTTAAGATATATTATGTACATTACATTTCATTTAACATACACTGTTTAATATTAATCTCATGTCATGCTACATACTGTCTCATGTGCCTGCACACACACACACACACACACACACACACACACACACACACACAAGCACCCACACACACTGCTCTCGTAGATTATAGAATTCATTGATTGAATCCGTGAATTTAGGAAGTTAAGCTACCTGAGCAAGGTTCCTTTAGCGATATTTTTTCTGAGTGTCTATTTATTTATCTGTACTCTCATTGTTACAAATAATGTCGTTATACATTTAAAGAGCCTCAAACAATGGTACATAATGAAAGGTAAATATACAATCATTAATAATACTATTACACTATTATTATTTGCAACAAAAGTGTAATGCATTTGATCCAAAAAGTCCTACTTATATTTGATATGAAGTATGCATAATAATGTTTTTAACAGTTTTATGGGCATGTAACTTACACACAACCTAATTCACACATTTTAAGTGAACTATGATTTTACTAAATTCATCCAATTTTACAAGATTTTCATTACCTAAACAAGAAGCTTCATGCCCATTTGTAGTCAATTCTGGCTTCTTCCCCTAACTCTAAACAACTAATTTTTCTGTATATAGATATTTCATATAAAAGAAATCGTACAATATGTAGTCCTTTGCATCTGGCTTGTTTCACTTCACATAATATCTTTGAAGTTCACCCATATGAACTGCATGAATACTGTATTCCATTTTATTGCTGAGTAGTATCCCATTGTGTGGGCATGCCACATATTGTTTAGTCATTCACCAGTTGAGTGGCATTTAGATTGTTTTGATTCTTTGGATGTTATGAATAATGCCATTCTCTTGAGTTCCTTAAGTGTATTTTTTGTTTGTTTTGGTTAATGTAGTTTTTAACTCCAGAATTTCCATTTGTTTCTCCTTTTATAATTTCTCCATTTCTAATTGGTATTTTTTATTTGAAGAGTCATTGTTGTTATGCTTTCCTTTATTCTTTAAATATAGTTTACTTTAGTTCCTTTGACATGTTTAAAATAGCTGTTGTGAAGTCATTTTCTGCTAAGTTCAACATCTGGTGCTCATCAGAGAATTTAATAACATCTTGACCACATCCAAGACTATTTTTCCCAAAACATGTGCCACATTTTGCTCTTCCTCTGCATGTCTTCTAATTTTTTGCTGGTAACTGGATATTATATACAATTTATTGTAGTAAGTTTGGATTTGGATCTGCTCACAGTGGTTATAGTTCCTGTGTTTGTTTAGTGACTTGCCCACACTTACCATGCGGAGCATTTCTCTCCTGTGGTGTATGGTGTATGGCTGCTGATGACTCAGTTTTGTTTTGTTTTCTCTTTTTAATTCTTGTGTTTATTTTAATCGTGGCTTCCTGGAGATCACCTCTGTGTCAGCATGATTGATCAGAGTTTGTGCTCAGTAAGTTTGTGGCAATAAATCTTCACCCCTTTGCCATTGGATCTGTGTGTTCGCTGAGGAACAAACATACACTTCAGGCAATTTTTAATCCTACTTCAGCTTTTAATATCTGCCATCCCTACTTCTGTCTCTTTTGCCCATGCATAAAAATTCTCACTAGTCAAGGATGTATAGTCAACTAGGGCTCTTTTTGGTCTTTCCTGAACATGTTTGCAGCCTTGCACGTGCATACAGCCTTTCAGACAGCCAATCAAGGCCCATTATGGCTATCTCATTCCTCAGGTCTCCTGTTGAATTTCCTGTTAGCTGGCTCCTTAGTTGTTTGCCTTAATCAGTTTTGCAAACTCAAGCCAGCTGGGACACTGGCCTTCCTTACCCACTTGCTACTGAGATTACTCTTGTTTTAGATAACTCTTTGGGTCATGGAGTTTTTCTATCTTCCACTCCAAATCCAATCAGTTCCCCTGCCAGTAAAGTTGCTTGCTTTCATGGCTTGCTCACACTTTAGAAGTAGAACACTGATGGAGCTGGAGGATAAGGGAGTATTCCAAAGCTGAATCATGACCGATTGCCACTGCTCTTATCTGAGCTTAAGTAGTTTTTCTTGGATAAACACTTCTCAGTTTTTATATGCTTTTGGTCAGTTTCCAGTGGCCCTCAAAAGCATATAATTTTTTTCCCACCACAGGAGACACTTGGCAATGTTTGCACACACATTTGATTGTCATGAATGAGAGGGGATGGCTATTGGCAGCTAGTGGGTAGAGGCTAGGAATGCTGCTAAGCACTCCCAGTGCACAAAACAAGCCCCCAGACACACAAGAAAGAATTACATAGCTCAAAATGTCAGTAGTGCTGAGGTTGAGAAACCCTGGTATCCAGAAACAGACATATTAAATACAAAACTCAAGGTGCTGGGAAAGGAGAAATAGCTAAAACCCAAAGAAATGAGAAAGGAAACTAATAAAAATAAGATGGGAAATATAGCAAAGATTAACAACAACAGGAAAAAAATATATATATAGAATGCTGGCACAACAAAATACTGGATAATTGAAAAGAATTAATCAGTTCTATTGCAAAATTGATTTTATAAAATTACAGTGGAGAGAATTACAAATAAACAATGTAGAATTAAAAAGACCAGAAAAACAAACAAATAAAAAAAAACCCATAAACACAAAATGTAATATCCCAATTGAAAATATATTAGAACTAAATATGGGAGAGTAGCAAAGTTGCCAAACTGAAAACCAACTTAAATATTCAAAGTATAAGCTATCTGCGTGGCTTAGTCGGTTGAGCATCCAACTGTTGATTTTGGCTCAGGTCATGATCCCAGGGTTGTAGGTTGTAGGCCTATGCCAGGCCCCCTGCTGAGTGGAGCCTGTTTAAGATATTCTCTCTCTCTCTCTCTCTCTCTCTCTCTCTTCCCTCTCTCTCACTGTCTCTCACTCTCTCTCTCTTTCTCTCCTCCTGCCCCTCTCCCCCACTCATGTTTGTTTTTTCTCTCTCTCTAATATATATATTCACTAATACTCCATTATATCAGTGATAATCAATGAATTTACAAAAACAGCAGTAAAAAACAGAAAACATCTAATAATTAATAAAGTATATACAAGACCTATGTATAGAAAATGTTAAAACTCTCTACAAAGACATGAGGGATCAGAACAGAGACATTTTGGGGCGCCTGGGTGGCTCAGTCGGTTAAGCGTTTGACTTCGGCTCAGGTCACGATCTCGCAGTCCGTGAGTTCGAGTCCCGCGTCGGGCTCTGGGCTGATGGCTCAGAGCCTGGAGCCTGCTTCCGATTCTGTGTCTCCCTCTCTCTCTGACCCTCCCCCGTTCATGCTCTGTCTCACTCTGTCTCAAAAATAAATAAAAAAAACTTAAAAAAAAAAAAGAACAGAGACATTTCCTATTCTTAGATGAGATAGCTTAATATAATATGCAAATTAATTTATACATTTATCTGTAACTAATGAAGATTAGCGCTGGATTTATGACAAATTCGAAAAACCTATTTTAAACTATATATCCCAAAGTAAGTCAATTTCAATACAAAGAAAAGATGGAGAACTGTTTGACCAAATTAGACATACTGCAAGTGGCCTGGAAATGATAATAGAATGGTGCTGTGAAATGAAAAGATGGATGAATCAGAGAGGTAGAGGGACATATAATGACACTCAGTATAGACATGGCACAAAGACTCATTGGCGAAATGACAGATTGTATAGTTCAGATTGCAAATCACTTAATGTTCAAAAATTAGCTTCCTAAGGAAAGAAAATTTTGTTAGAAGTCTACCTCACATTACATAGGTAATTGCTAGATGTATTTAAGTACTAAATTTGAAATGCCAAGTTTAGTACCTAATAAAAGAATATATCAAATATATTTGTGATTTTGAAGTAGAACAGAACTAACTAAACAAGGTGGATTTTGAGTGAGGTCACTTTAGAAGGGTCTTTGTCCGTTTGACTTGGAGCCTCTTTCAGTGAGTAAAACATGGGAAGGTGGGGTAGGAAGAAAGGAGAAAATCCCTCCCTGAAATATTTGCTTCTGCCCCAGCAAGCCAAAGGCTCAACACTCAGGATCGGAATCAGAGCAATCAGAGTTCAAGCTTTGGCTGTCCCTCAGCAAGGCCACCTTCTACTTAGCAATTTGTATTCTCCTGTCTCAGTGGATCCAAAAAACAATAAAATGAAATGAATGATCTATCTCAAGCTATTCCTGAATATATAAGAAGCAGACCAGTTGGAATATTGAAAGGATGGGGGGGTGGATTTCAGCTTTTTTTTTTTTTATTTTTTTATTTTTTTATTTTTTTTATTTTATTTTTTTTTTTTAATTTTTTTTTTTTTTTAACGTTTATTTATTTTGGGGACAGAGAGAGACAGAGCATGAACAGGGGAGGGGCAGAGAGAGAGGGAGACACAGAATCAGAAGCAGGCTCCAGGCTCTGAGCCGTCAGCCCAGAGCCCAATGCGGGGCTCGAACTCACGGACCGCGAGATCGTGACCTGAGCTGAAGTCAGATGCTTAACTGACTGAGCCACCCAGGCGCCCCTCAGCTTTTTGATATCACCAGCATGGGACACATGAAGATGGCATACAATTTGTACTGGAAACTATCTCTTAGAACTTTATACCTCCTAGTTACAAGGAGATCTCAAAGTTTGACTGTATTATCAGTAGAGTTTTCAGGATTTCACGTATTGCCCTTCATTGGCTGGCCATAAGCGTTTTATACTTTATGTAGAACTTGCTTCAAACTTTTAGAAAAACCTGTGATGGTCAGAAACATATAAATATCATCTTCATATGCACTGTGGAATACCCCTTGTATTAGTCAGAGTGGGTTGAGTACTGGCACAAACAACCCCAGAATAACAGTGGTCTGACAACAACTAAGAATTAGTTCTTCCCTTGGGGTGCCTGGGTGGCTCAGTTGGTTAGGTGTCCAACTTCGGCTTAGGTCAGGATCTCACGGTTTGTGGGTTTGAGCCCCGCATCGGGCTCTGTGCCGACAGCTCAGAGTCTGGAGCCTGCTTTGGATCCTGTGCCTCTCTCTCTGCTCCTCCCCCACTCATGCTCTGTCTCTCTCTGTCTCTCAAAGATAAACATTTAAAAAAAAAAAAAAAAAAAGAATGAGTTCCGTCACCTAGCAGACAGCATGGGTTAACATTTGGAGAGAGGTTCTAGTCCACTTGGTCACTCAGTGGCCCAGGCTCAAGAAAATAGAGGACTTTTGAAAGAAGGGCTTTTATGGGCCAGGCTTGGAAAATGTTTCACTCAAAACCACTGTCCCTATCTGAATCATTTGCTGCACCTAATTTTAAGGAAGCTGCAGAAGGAAATCTTTCTGTGCAGGAAGAAAAGGGAAATGGGTAAATAACCAGCCCATTTCTGCTAATTCCTTCTGCGTAATGCTTTTCAGTTTTAGCCAGAACAACTGGAAATAATCCCGAAATCATAATTAACTCTAAAAATAGATATTGTTGTCCAGTGGTGGTCCTTCAATAAAAGCATAATTATATAGCACTTACTGTGTGCCAGATACTGTTTGAGGAATGGCAGTGAACAAGATAGAAGGAATCTATGTGATCACTAAGCGTACATTATAGTAAGGCGAGAGAATTGTCATGAAAAGCTGAACAATCACATTAGAGGCACAGATATATAAATTAATGAAAAACAACTGGTATGTGTCACCTTTCACTCTTACTTTACACTTGAAAATAACTATAGATAATCTCGATAATCGCAGGAAGAAAACTTTCCATACCACCAGATTCACATATGCCATTAATTTTGTCCTCATAGTTGATTCTTCATCCATTTGTTTAATAAACAAACAAAACTAAGTCCCCCTTATTTTTGGCCAGGCCTTACTGTTCTAGGAACGAGTTAAACAGATCAAGTCATTATCAGAGCTTAGAGTTTAATGGTAGAATCATTAAAAAACAAATCCACAAGTACAAAATTTTTTGGAAATTGTTATAAATTCAATGAACAGAAACTAAAGTTATCATGAGCTAGAATAAGGAATTTTAGATCTGATGGTCAGGGAAAGACTAGAAAAGAAGATGTATTTAAGCAAAGATCTGAGGAGTACAAAAATGGACTGGTCACTAAAGAGATGGACAGAGCAGGGCAAACAGGTGTAACTCTATGTAAAGAAATTGAGGTAAGAAAACATTTGATGTGTTCCAGTCCATGAGCTTGGAACATAGAGAAGGTGGAGACATATGGCAAAAAAAAAAAAAAAAAAAAAAGGCTGTTGCCATGTTGCCACTTCCATATCTTGAAGAATCTTGGAAGCCAGGTGTGGTGTTTGCCTTTCAAGAGGGGCCATGAAATGATTGAATGCTTATAATCAGGAAGTTAAGTAGTCCAATATGTGCAACAGGAGTGCTTCTGCCAGGAGTGACAGCTACATATTAACCGAAAGATGAAGTGTCATAAAAATGATACACAGAATTTTGAATATTTTAACCTAACTTATAAATACAATAGAATTGGTCAATCTTCCCTTATAGGTCCATCTAATACCATTTGTTCGAATGTGGATCTGAGGTTCTACAAAGTCAGTCTTGCGTAAATCACATTCCATAATAAACCATCTAATGATTTCCATTTGCAGTTTCTGTTAAGTGGACTAAAAACTCAGAAGACACTTAGGATGCAATCTGAGTATAAAACCCTCCTAGATTTTTACAATCCTTAAATCTTCTATAATGATTTTCCTTATAGGTAATTCTATAGCAAAAAAGATATAATTCTATAGCAGTTTCAGCATTGCATTTATATCAGATCTTCGTTTCGATATAAAACAAAAAATTTTGTCTGTAATCATATTTTTATTTTATATAGTATGAAATTAAATTAGTAATTATAATAAAAACTAAAATTGGTATAAACAGTGTTGGAAACAACAAAAATGATTCTTGGTAAGTGTAAAGCTCATAATGTGGCAATACAAACGAGCAGGTTTACTAAAAAGTAGTGGCTGATCAGCGCTGGAGGTGAATTACCGGACTGCTTCAGTCTCCGCAGTAGGAGGGATGTTGGCAAGCTGCTGGTGGGAGCACGGATGGGATGAGCATGACCCCTGTGGGTTTCTGAGCAGGCAGGACCACTCCCAGATCACTGCTAAGGGTCTTGAGCAGGCAGGACCACTCCCAGATCACTGCTAAGGGTCTTGAGCAGGCAGGACCACTCCCAGATCACTGGAACCAGATAACAGCGCTGCTTTCAAATCCACAGACTGCACTTGAAGAAGCATTCAACTCCAACTCCCTACTCACTGGCTTCAGTCAGCTCAGTTAGGGAGTCTGAAACTGTCCCAGAGCTTTTCTGTAGATGCACCTCTTCCCCATATCTTGGGACGGGGACATGGGGGGAGGGGTAAATTTTTAAGAATGGATGATTTCTCTCGATCCTCAAAGCCTGGGTGGGTGTTGAGAGGCTCCTGTGTGTTTTCTCCAGAGCAGTGCTCGGGAAAGCTGAAGTTTCCTGGCCTGCCTGCAATCCTGCAGAGTTGACCCGGCAGTCTGCACATGCTCAGAAGCAGGCGGCCAAGCTTGCCCTCCCACTCACAAGGGTGCTCCGGGGCGGGGCGCGCTCTGGGGCCTGTTCTCGGTCGGGGACGTGGGGGTAGTCTAGGCAGGGCGGGTGGCCGTGGGGCAGTGGGGTTTTAACAAGGTGCTGTGGGCAGGCCTGATGCAGTTCGTGGTTTGAAGGTTCCATCATCCTCTGTTGAGTTCGAAACCTTTTTGGCCGTGAGTCCTCGCGTCTGCTGCCTGCTCCCAGCCTCTCCTTACCACTCAGCTGTGCTGATGCCCTCAGTATTCTGGGTGAGGCAAAAAAAAAAAAAAAAAAAAAAAAAAAAAAAAAAGGTTCTGTCCGGCAGTGTGCAGCAAAGTAGCAAAGTTTAGGAAGATGCGCACTCAACAACACTCAGGGTCTTCCGTGAGAGAAATCTCTCAGCTGAGGGTCATTGCCTTTGTCAGTGAGCTGCGCCACCTTGGGAAGGGGCGTCGCAGGTGAAGTGAGAGTGTTCTTGCCCTCCACCTTGCATCTGTTGTCGGATCTTTTGCTCCAGTGGTGTGCCAGAGCTTCGCTGGACCCTCTGACTCCCACAAAGGTAATGTGATCTGTGAGTGGTCACTTTTATGGCTCTTTGAGGGGGATTATAGCCGAAAACTCTTATTCTGCCATCTTGGTGATGTTCCTCTCCAAGAATATATATATATATATATATAATATATAATATATTATATATATTATACATATGTGTATATATGTATATATACATTAACAGAAATTAAATATGCAGCATAATTAGTTTAAGGCTATAACTACAGCTATGGAAAATATTTAATTACAAAAGTATGTGGTTTGCATGTTTATGTCATTAAACTTTATCATATGGAAGAAACGGAATATTTTGCATTCTAAAATAAGTAGCTGAAATTTGCTTAAGAGGAGGGAGTAGTAAATCTAAGCCAGTAGTTCTCAAATTTAAGTATATATTATAATCACCTGAAGGGCATGTTGAACTCCAGTTTGATGATCCTTATATCCTTTCTCTTTCATTAGGTCTGAGATGGGGCACCCAAATTTATGGTTGTAATAAGTTTCCAGGTGATTCCAGTATGGCTTTTCTAGGATCATGCTTTGAGAACCACTGCTCTAAGCATATAACAAAGATGAAAAAATAGCATGTAGTGAGAAAACCAGTTTGGTAGTTATGGTGTCATGTAAGATGGTCTTTCACAGCACAAATAATTCTTATATATTAGAAGTTATTTCAGAATATAGATTAAAATGGAATGTTTTCCCATTCATTTTGCATAGCTTGCAAATGTCAATATCATTACCTCATGAACGACCCCAAAAAGAAAATACACATAGGAATATAAATGCTACAGTTTCAAACAATATAATTAGCAAATAAATTTAAGTATTATATTTAAGGACTAAAATCTGTTGACCAGGTAAAGTTTTAAGAAAGCCATAGTGGTAAATATTAGTGTAATGATTAAAACAAACAAACAAACAAACAAACAGGTTTGGGCACCTGGGTGTCTCAGTCCCTTAAGGCTCTGACTTTGGCTCAGGCCATTACCTGAGCCCCACATGGGGCTCTCTGCTGTCCATGCAGAACCCATTTCAGATCTTCTGACTCTCTCTCTCTCTCTCTCTCTCTCTCTGTCTCTGTCTCTCTGTCCCTTCCCTGCTCAAGCTCTCTCTAGTTCAAAAATAAACAAACATTAAAAAGAAAAAAAAAAAGGTTTGCCATTTTTCAAAATTAAAAACTATTGAAAATATGTAAAACCTTTTCTACAAATGCATAGTTAATATCATATTAATAATGGCATATTAAAAGCATTCAAAATATTAGGAAGAATACAGGGATTTTTCTATCACTACTTAATACTTTTAGAAAAGTAAGGTAATATAATGGTAACAAATTTAAGTAAGTCATAAATATTGAAAATTTCAGTAAGAGACAACATTATTTGAAAGTTATATCATGACCTGTAGTAAATTTTGCATAAGCTAAACAGTAAATGAATATAAGGTGCCAAATACTAGATAAATGTATAAAAAATGACCATCTAGCTTTCCTTTATGAAATTACCAGTTAATATATTAATATATATAATTTAATTAACAGTATCAGAAAACGATAAAATACCAAAGTTTACATTTAATACGAAAGATACCCAGGGGCACCTGGGTGGCTCAGTCGGTTAAGCATCTGACTTCAGCTCAGGTCATGATCTCAAAGTTTGGAGTTCCAGCCCCGCGTCGAGCTCTGTGCTGACAGCTCAGAGCGTGGAGACCACTCGGATTCTGTGTCTCCCTCTTTCTCTGTTCCTCCCCTTCTTAAGCTCTCTCTTTCTCTCAAAAATAAATAAATATTAAAAAAAATTTTAAATATGAGAAAGATATCCAGCCTATATGGAGAAAACTAATTTTATACAAAGTTATGAAATAGGAACTTAATAATAAGTCATTTCATGTTCCTACATGGGACTATTTAATATTATTAAGAAATCAAGTGTCCTCAAATTATTTTATACCTTTAGTCTATTGCTACTGAGAATTCTTATAAGATCTAGTAGTTATTTTGATAAATGGTAATTTATAATTGGAAATATTCTCTTTTATAATTTTTAAAAATAATGTCCTATAATGGTCAATTTCCTTGCTATGTAGAAAATACTACTAAGTTACTGTAACTAAAATATGGTAGCACAAAAACAGATGAATAGAATGGAATATAAAATTAGACCAAAATAATTACATTACTCCATTGCAGGGGATTTAATATTTGTTTAGTGTTGAATTTTCAGATAATTGGGTAAGATTGAAATGCATAGTAAATTAAGTTACAGAATTGGTTACTAATTTGAATGAAAATAAATTTATATTCCCATTCAGATCCTTGTGAAATATACATCAAATAGATTTAAAATGCAAATTGATGTAATAGATTAAAAATATATTAGAAGAAAATATGCAAGTATATTGCTTAGGATAGGAGAAACCTGTCTCAGGCAAACAGGAAACTTAGAGTCCGTCAAGTGAAAGGAAATTACAATTACTTTTCATAACCTTTTATTAAAAAAAATGTTAAGGGGCGCCTGGGTGGCTCAGTTGGTTAAGCATCTGACTTTGGTTCATGTCATGATCTCACAGTTCGTGGGTTTGAGCCTCACGTTTGTCTCTGTGCTAACAGCATGTTCAGATCAGAGCCTGGAGCCTGCTTCAGATTCTGTGTCTCCTTCTCTCTCTACCCTTCCCCTGTTCGTGCTGTCTCTCTTGGTCTCTCAAAAACAGGTAAATGTTAAAATAAATTTTTTTTTAATGTTAAAGTTCATTAACAGTTAAAAGTCAAAAATAATTTCAGCACAAGTAATAAATGTGGGGTTAATAAAAATAGTAATTCTTAATAAAAATAAGCATCTAATAGGAAAATGGACTAAGACTATAAGAATTATAATCAATAACCAGATGAAAAGATTCCAAATACTGTTAGTTTACAAGGAAATGCAGCATTATGCAGTAGATATCATATTTTGTCTTTCAGACTATTCAAATTCACCAAGATTGATAATATCTGTCTAAGGTCAGTAAGTATGCACAAAAATAAGGACATTTGTAATTGTGTGATCTTTAAATTTAAATAGTCTTTTGGAGAATAATTTGATTTCATTTGTTAAAATTTTAAATGTGAATAACTTTTGGGATGTCTGGGTGGCTCAGTTAAGCTCAGATCATGATCTCACGGTTTCATGAGTTCAAGCTCCACATCTGGCTCTGCACTGGCAGCCAGAAGCTGGCTTGAGATTCTCTCTCTCCCTCTGTCTCTGCACCTCACCACTCTCACTGTCTCTGTCTCTCTCAAAATAAACGCTCTTAAAAAAATTTTTAATGTGAATAACTTTTGGCCCATCAATCCCATTTCTTAGAATCCATTTTACAGAAATAAATAATAGAGAAGCCTAAGCTGCATTGGTTATGTTTAATGGCATAAAATTGTGAACAGCCTACAAGTCTATCAGTTTTTAAGTGATACACAACAGGAAAAGAGGTCCCAAAATTATAATGTTCAATCGCAAAAGCAAATTGCCCATAAATAAGCACTGTTTCTTCTATTATTTTGTGAATGGGGATAATATAGAAACTTTCTTAAGAAGCTCTTAAAGCAACATGTAGCACTGGTGCGTAATAAATATTGGGAATGATGATGGTGATAAAATATGAATGGTTTTATATAGCTCTAGGTCTAAGAACTTATGAAAGAGTATATATATGTTCACAATATTAACCTCTGGAGTGTGGAGGTATGGAAAGGGAAATGAAACTTTATCTTCTTAATATAATTCAAAAATATTGTGGAACAATGGGTAATCTTTAAAATTTCACAGGATTATTCAAATGTATTTAAATGTTTTTAAACATACCACCATGATACTTAAATTCACATTCAAATAGTCACTTTTAACCTGCTTCATAGCCCTGCCTTTTAAAGAATTTAATAGTGTTGGAGATTTGATGTGGTTTGATTTGGTTAGATCACATTTTAAGTAGTTAGACTTTACTAAACTTTAGTTCCTGTTCTGTTGATCTCTTTTACTTTTGTACATTCTCATGTCTTTTCCTTTCATTAATTTGTGCAGTGATTTAATTTTGTTTATATGAGCAGCTATTATGTTCTGGACACAATTCTAAACATTGGATGATATAATGGAAATCAGTATAGGACACTAGGACAGGCAAAACTTTAGTTCTCATTTAGTTGCCGTTTTCATAGGGAGTGAGACAAAAATGTGTGAATTTTCAATAGTGGTAAGTGTTATGAAGGAAAAGATGCAGATACTATGATGGAAAGTGACTTAGTATCTTTATTTCACTGCTGAATGGGAAATACTTTTCCTTTTGGACTACATTATTTCGTGCACTTTGCAGAATGAAGTCATCTGTATGGAGTTCCCTGTACCAGACCATGACAAATTCTTTTATTTCATATGTTGTTCTTTGCTTCTTTTTTTTTATTGAGGTATAATTGACCTATGGCTTTATATTAGTTTCAGATGTACAACTAAGTGATTCATATTTGTATACATTGGGAAATGATCACCACAATAAGTCTGGTTAACAACTGTACCATAAATATAGATTATTTTTTTCTTTTTCTTGTGAGGTGGACTTTTAAAATCTACTTTCTTAGCAACATTTATTTAAAAAAAAAATTTTAACGTTTATTTATTTTTGAGACAGAGAGAGACAGAGCATGAACGGGGGAGAGGCAGAGAGAGAGGGAGACACAGAACCGGAAGCAAGCTCCAGGCTCTGAGCCATCGGCCCAGAGCCCAACGCGGGGCTCAAACTCACGGAATGTGAGATCGTGACCTGAGCTGAAGTCAGACGCTTAACTGACTGAGCCACCCAGGCGCCCCTCTTAGCAACATTTAAATGTACAATACATTATTATTAATTGGTAGTCACCATGCTGTACACTATATCACCACTACTGTTTTATAGCTGGAAGTTTATATTTTTTGAACCCCTTCACCCATTTGTCTCCCCCAACAACCACCAATCTATTCTATTTATGAGCTTGTTTTTTGTTTGTTTGTTTGTTTGTTTTGGGTTTTTTTGTTTTGTTTTTTTTAGTTTCCAGATAAAAGTGAGATCATGTGGTATTTTTCTCTTTTCGATTTATTTCACATAGCGTAATGCCATCACAGTCCATCTATATTGTTGCAAATGGCAAGATTCCAGCCTTTTTTTATTGCCGAATAGTATGTTATATATGCGCTACAAGTTCTTTATCCATTCGTCCACTGATGCTCTCTTAGGTTGTTTCCATATCTTGGCTATTGTAAATAATGCTGCAGTGAACATGGGGGTGCTATATATGTCTTTTTGAATTAGCATTTTTTTTTCCCTTTGCTTCTTACAGTTCCATTTTCTCTTTGGCTGTCTCCCCTTTGAGGATTAGGCCTTATACATCCCAAGGACCTCAAGGCCCTTAGATTTAGCCTTAAGACAATGGCTCATTAATTTTATTTTCCAGCTTTCTGATTTTGTTGATAGCTATGATTTTCTCAGTTCATTACAACACTGACCCTGACTTCTCATGCTTTTGTCCTTTTGGCTTTGGGCTGGAGTGTGAATTTATACATAAAATGCGGATGGGAAACTCACACATCTGGGGAAAATAGAATCCATACTCCATGACTGCTCCCTGTTCAAAAATACTCACTTTTCCCAACAGCACAGAAAGCAAGAGAGATTATCTATTCAATATGCAAGGGGTGTAGTTCAAATTAATGGCAGATGCCACACACACACACACACACACACCCCACACACACAGTTTTAAGTCCTTTTGTGCATTAATTTTTTGCTGCCTTGTGATGTTATTGTTCACCCAAGCAACACGAAGTTTTAAAGTAAGGAGAGTATTACATGCAGCATCCAGGAGAGGAGTGTTAGTACTCAAAAGTATTCCAAATGAAAGATCCAGTTCAACAGATCAGCAAAATATTCCTTTGATGAGCCTATTACTAGGATTTGTAAACCGTTTTGTTTAATAAACATATCTTAACCTCTGACGGTGTATGCTTTACTTATGTTAATATAAAAAATCTAAAATGCTGAGTTATCATTTAATGCCCTAGTGCTGCTTAGTATTTTAGTCTCAACGGAGTTTATTCATTAGTTCATTCCACAAATACTGACAAACTGCCCGCTCTAACTCTTGGGGTAAGCATTATAGTGGATACAAAGATGAATATTGTGCCAGAAAAGAGGTGTTAATTCCAGTGTATTGGAGGCAGAATATTAGACATATGTATCTTTGCTTGAATGTGTCTAGAAGAAATAAAAAAATTCAGAGAATTTTTCTCTTTAAACGGTTAGCATATCTATCTTGTTATTGTAAAATTAAGTTATAATATTAAGTTACTGTAAGCAGTATGATACTTTATTGTAAAAATTTATTTAGCCCTACAGAAATATAAAGGAATTTTAGGGCATATGTGAACATCAGTGTATCATAAACCAAAACACAAATGTCTGAATTATTTTTCAATTTAGTTTGTGCAGGAAAAAATTGAAGACTCATTTTGAGGCAGATTGCAGTAGCAATAATAGTATGACTTAGTGTTTCAACCATAATAAATGTTAAAATAATGAAAGATTTAAGTAAATCCATTTCTTACTAAGTGTAACAGTGATCATTTTTGCAACTGAGAATATGCGTAATTATGCATAATTAAAACCTATGAATTATCTTCCTCACCCCCTAGGTCTCTGAGGTTGAATCTGAAAAGTCCATGGATTATATCCATGGAAATGCTTCCACCAACATAAATTATATTTGGCTTGCTGACATAGATAGATATTCTGCCACAGAATAGTGCTCATGTAAGACCATCTTAGCCCAATTCTGTTTTCCCGCCATGGAGTATTGATTTTGTAGCAGCTGTTAATCATCCCAGTAAGTTCCAATTTGGACACTCTTCAACACAGAAGTCAGCACTGTGAGCAGAAACAAGCAAGGCAATAAGAATTTCAAAGGCTTCTGGAAGGGTCCTCCAGTTTTTGTAGAACACATCCAGAAACAAATTAGTATCGCACACTGTGTAAGAAGCGAAAGCCAATATGAAAATGAAAACCTTATCCATGTTAGTACGCCTGAAATTGGAAATGGGTCTATACTTGCTGTGGAATTACTTTCCGAGTCTTGAAGAAATCTGACAAAGACAAGTGGACTTTTAGTGCACCATATATATCACCACCCAAATGTTCTATCAAATAGATATTTGCATGGTTATGATTTAATATCCTTCAGCCTCACTCAGTCACTAAGAGCCTCTTATTCCGCCAGTGTAGGAAAAATATGACTGCTTAATTCTCATAACCATAAATTTCAAGTTAGTGGAATAGTAACCAGTCAGAATTCCTTTAGCCATAAGCCATTTCTTACATTATATATTTTCCTATGCCTTTACTGAAAATACAAAGGAAATATCTTAACTGTAGAAATTTGGTTATGATCACAGACTGTATAGGAACGTAGAGTTCTTTGGTCTTGATATCAATAAAATTGGGTCTGAACATGATCAAAATCTGTTTTTATAAGTTTTATTTTCTTTGATTTGACCACTTCATCTACCTTTTTATTACAAGCATTATATAATTTTAAAGGTACCACCTTTTAATTTGTTTTGGCCAATTCTATTGGTCTAAAGATAATCCCATTGTCATGCAGGCAACAATAATTGTTAGGTGATTCCTTAATGAGGAACATGGATTCTATTTTTGAGAAATTGGCAAGGTAATCAAATGAAGACTATCATTCTCATTATAGAAAGATATTGTTTTGAAATGCATTTTTCCCATTTTATGACAAGAAGAAATTTAGAATGACATTAATGCTGTACTGGTGTAGAATGTTCTTCCTGTAAAGTCAACTTCATAGTTTTCTTGGAAGATGCTGCCTCCAAGGACATTTGTTTCTGAAGTAGGTTATTTATCCCAAGAAAGATATACATTGTTTGACTGAATGGTCAACCACAAAAAGATCAATAATCTCAAGTACTTGATAGTTTTATCTTAAAATACTTTATTTTACATACAAAATTTGAATGCAAGTTTAATTCCAACCATTTTCTTACAATTACATAGTATTTTCTCTTTTATTGGCCAAGCCACATTAAACTCTTTAGTAAATTATTTTTGGAAAAATGAGTAACTTAGAGTACCTGGGTGGCTTAGTCATGTTAGCCTTCACCTCTTGATTTCCGCTCAGATCATGATCTCAGAGTCATGGGATCCAGCTCCACTTTGGGCTGTGTGCTCAGCAGGGAGCCTGGTCAAGATGCTTTCTCTCTTTCCACCCATCTCCCCCACTTACGCACACTCTGTAAAATAAAAAAATAATAAAAAATTAAAAAATTAAAACAAGAGAAATGAGTAACTTATTCTATACTGAATGATAAATAAATTATTCGTTAAGCATCAAACAGAAAATATTGGTATTTTTTTCCAAGCAGCTCCATCAGTTAAAAACCAATAGTGGATCCTATGATTTGATTTTACCCCATGAACTAAAAACCCTGAACTAAAATATTGAATCAGAGGCTGAAAACAAGATTGTTGTTCATATTTTATTAATAAATTTGCAAAAATTTTTTCTTAAGCAACTGATTGTTATATTTTTCAGTTATTTTTTTCACCATGTAAATTTTTCTTAAATGCTGAGACTTCTTACTTTGGAGTTATTTTTCCTGCATTTTTTTTATCACTTAAAAGTTTACAGTGGGTTTTCATTATTGACAAGAATGCCAGATTTTTGAAGATGGTATAATGCAATGTTTAATTTAAAATAGTAAAATAAAATACAAAATTTTAACAGACTATTTTAAAATAAATATATAAAATACTTGGGGAAAGAAGAAAATGGAAAACCCATTAATTTTTTAAAAATAAATCTTTATTCCTATATAATTTCTGAGTATAAAACAATTTTTTTAATGTTTATTTATTTTTGAGACAGAGAGAGACAAAGCATGAACGAGGAAGGGTCAGAGAGAGAGGGAGACACAGAATCTGAAGTAGGCTCCAGGCTCTGAGCTGTCAGCACAGAGCCTGACGCAGGGCACGAACTCACAGACTGTGAGATCATGACCTGAGCCGAAGTTGGCTGCCCAACCAAATGAGCCACCTAGGCGCCCCTAAAACAATTATTTTTAGTTGCCACTACCTCATCACCCTTTGCTGAACCGTGAGTGGCTCTGCTGTCTCTTTACTCTCTCACATACCACTTTGCTAAAACTTCTCTGCCTTGTCACTCCTGACCTTCAAATTTTTCCTTCCAATAGTACTGTCTTTGTCAAGATTTTGCTGCACATAACCTTGAATCATTTTCTATTTCCTCAGTTTCTTTTCTTCTTTGGGCTTCCTCACCTCCATACCCTCTCGAGTCCTAAAATTCTCTGACCACCTTGCTGGATATATGTCACCTTCATGTGCTTTTCTAACTTCATCTGTCTTTTCATTGTTGATGGTCACCAGGATTATTGTTCTGTGCTGCTCTTTTCTCTTCCCATCTACCTGAGCTCTTTCATTTCTCCTCAGGGTTTCAGCCATTGTCTGTGCAGATGACAGTTTTCTCTGTGTCATCCATCTTAGATTTCCTGGAGTTACACAAATCTCCACAATGGTCAAAGAATGCTGATGATTCTATATCTGAACATCCTCCAAATGATTTCTCTCTTTACCCCCACGGCCACTTCCCTCCCCCGCCACCCCCAAGCTCATAAGTAGCTCAGACCTCTTATTTTCACAATTTCAGTGTTCTCATTTGGTCTCTCTCTGATTGGTCAGATTGATTGCTGACCAATCTTTGCCCAGATAGCCTTGCCTTGGCCGGCCCACTATTTCATACAGAAGAATTTATATGCTTTACCATGTTCTGGCCCTTTTTAATCTCCATTTTGGAAACTGCCTTTACTTTCCAAAATACTTTTTCTTGATTCTCTTGCTTGCTCCTGTCATCAACTCCTGGATGAAACTGACCACTGTCACCTTCCCCTCCTCTAATTTGCCTCAAATATATCTGCCCTTTCCATCAGGTTATAAGGCTAGGTGCTGTCTGTATTTGGGCAATTACCTCGGACTACTCTTCTCTAAAAAAAGAGTCTTTGCTAAGCTACCAGATTGGGTTTGCCACTCCTCTTTGGTAACTTGTGTTTCTTTTCACATATCTTTTTTTAATATTAATCACATTTCTACATTATTTTTTTATAGTAATCTGTTTGTAGTTTTTCCCCTAGTATCTGAGCTCTTTGAGATCAGGAATGTAAGTTTTCAAGTATGCCTACTCTTTGCATATTCATTTGCATATAGCAGTTCTCAGCAGATATTAAATGATCATTTATTATGAATAAATTTCCTACTCGATTCCAACCTACAGAAAGATTTATTTGGTTCTTTCTCTTGCTCATATTAAATTAACAACATTTTCATTGTCAGAGGAAAGCAAAATATAAAATCCCTATCATAATTCAAACATTCTTTAGGTATATAAAAGTAAGCATATTATTCTTTTGAATATTTCTAACAATTTTAGAAAATGGGAATATTAAAAAGCTACCTAATGTGCACAAATTGAATCATAATGTGCCATACATATTCTATACATACATTTCAAAGCATAGGATTTTCTTAAAAAAATGTTGTAAAAAATAGAAGAGGCCTTTGTCTGACTTGAATGATTTTAACAGAATTATTATTTTCTTAGAGTCATTGAATTTCTGGGACATGAACTTTCCTAATGTTCCATAGCTAATTTAATCTTACCTGGTTTTAGCTGTCATGTGCTTTTAATGAGTAAACTTACAAAATGTATCACAGCTAAGGAATTTTTTTTTTTACATTAAAAAAAGCACTACACTCTTGCTAAGAGCCATAATGCTGCAAGTGACAATGATAAATGAGAGTGTATTCCTGAAGATGTAATTAATCTGCAACAGGGTCAGAACAGCTCCTTAGGTAGATGAAACTAAATCAGCTGTGTAGTCTATAATTAACTTACAACCGTATTAGTCCAAGTGTAATATTATTCATTATATATGTAAGGTATTATTTTCTCCATATGAAAGTTGTAATTTGCTAAGTAATGATTAACAATTCATCTTAGTACTTTAGTCATATTATCATAATGTAATTGTCATATATTTTCATTTAATTCCATTTGCCATTTGTATTTGAGAAGCAGAAGTAAATTTGTATTCTTTACATGGTATGTACAGAAATGGATAATTTAAAGATAAAGTCTGATTTCTTGTGATCAGATTGGCACTTGATTTGGCAGGTTTATTGTGGATTCTCTGAGAATGTTGGAGGTGTATTTATTAAAAATTACTTCAAAGTAGAGGTATAACATTTGGTCTGCTTTGAGTACCTGTTAGTAAGAAAAATTCCAAGAAATAGATAAGGATCTATTGACCTTTCAAACCTCTGTCCATTTTTTCTCTTCCATTCTGATCATTCCGTATTGAGGACTGAGTCTGTAACAGGTTCAGGCATTCAGTGATTAGTTAACCAGGAAAGATCTTATTTTATGCAAAGTGTGGTGCTTTTCTAGACGTATCCAAGAACATTTTAGGGAAGAAGGAAAACAAATGAGACCCAGAACAAAAATAAAACATGTTTTGGTGAAAACCCCAGAACCCTGCTCCTGCTAATTTAAGCTGAAATTGGAGGATATGGACTCACTTAGCTGATCCAGTAGTGTTTCAGGCTTTAGGCTGGGATTAGAGGCTTGACAGCATTGTCAGTACCATACTACTTTTTCTTTCTTTTTGGTTCTGTTGATCATTGACTTCATTTCTAGCAGGGTCCAATTTGGATTCAATTTCTGGATTTAATTTCTCTCTCCATTTTTGGGTTTGGTTACCTCAGTCTCTTGTCATCAATAGAAAAACTACTTCCTGGGGTGCCTGGGTGGCTCAGTTGGTTGGGTGACTGACTTCAGCTCAGGTCATGATCTCACAGTTTGTGAGTTCGAGCCCCACATCGGGCTCTGTGCTGACAGCTCAGAGCCTGGAGCCTGTTTCGGATTCTGTGTCTCCCTCTCTCTCTGCCCCTCCCCTGCTCATGCTCTGTCTCTCTCTGTCTCTCAATAATAAACAAATGTTAAAAAAAAAAAAAAAAAGAAAAACTACTTCCTTAAACTCTGGATCCTTGGTACAAAGATATAATCTTATTCCATACTTCCAGCAGCAAACCCTAAAGAGATATTTGCTTGAAAATGTTTTGAACATGTACTCAGACTACATAATTTACAGGGCCCATTGCAAAGTGAAAATGAAGAATGTTTTGCTCAGAAGTTACTAAGAATTTCAAGAATGTAGCAGTAAAACATTAAACTAACTGAGAGACTCTCCTGAGTTGAGGGTGGGGCTCTCTTTGACTACATGATTCCTATGCCCCTGATGCCAACCCTGCATGGATTTGTTCCTGAAGTAATCACTGTGTTCTATTACACCACAAAAGAGAAGTGCTTATGGTGATGAGTTTATTTCTACTTGAGCCACAAAGAAGAAGTTACCTGTTGTAAGTCGAGATTTTATTATGAGAAGGGAGAGAAGGAGTACTTGATAGGCAAGCCAAAAAGATACCCACCAGAAGTCATTTAACGCCTTGGGAAGTCACTTAAGAAAAAACTGAAAGATTAATTTAAGTAAAATTTAATCCAAATAGTTGGGTCCCATATACATGCAAGTAACTTTTTGTTGGTGTTCTTTCTATGTACCATAATAAATGCTACTTACTGTAAAGAATCTTGTAATCTAGAAGAGAAGATTTAAAAACTTAGGAAAAAGCAATTTTAGACTTGCTAGTATTTTTACAGATACATTTACTAGATAAAAGGCAGAGTAACAAGTTAAATGAAAGTAATATGTGCATTTGCCCAAATAAGCTAGGTTATGCTGAGATGACAAACTCTGAAGATTTTAGGGCTTAAAAAATACCAAAAGTCTGTTTCTTAGTAATGTGCATTCATCACAGTCCAGAAGGGACTATATTCCAGGTGTGTTAATTTGGGGACTCAGGCTGATAGATCCATCCCCATCTTGAATATCATTCGCTATGGCAGGGGCATGCAGAAATGGTGAATTCAACCCTGGATTTAAAGGCTTTTACCCAAAGTTGACACAAATCACTTCTACTTACATTTTATTGCAAAGGAAGTCTGCAGCCACAGATGACTTCAAGGCAGCAGAAGAGTTTACTTTTTCCATGCATCCATTAGAAGAACCAGAATGTCAAATGAATATCAGAATGAACTCCCCTGGTTAGAAAAGTTTCAATTTAATCTCTGTCCCACACCCAGTACGCTCATGGCGCTGATCAAGGAAGTTACCCTCTAGTCCCAGTTACTCATATCTAGATTTTTCAAAGTTCAGACTCTGCCTTAATCATATTTGTCTGTTCTTCAGGAGGTAAGGAAAATAGTCTACCTTAGTTCTTCGTGTGGCCTCTTATGAGCTAAAGACCTAGAATTAAAAATAACAGTTTTCTGCCCTCGTTCTCACCTCATATGATGATGGGTTAGGAACACAATAACCAAAATACCTGCTCCCAGAAAGGAAAAGAATGGGAGTCATGCAGCTGACCTTGGTTGGTAACAGTTCTTACAGGCTGTTGAATGTATAACTGTGAGCTTTCCAGCTCTGGAAGGGTGTGATGGAAGCTAAAGGAGCCTTTTTTTTTTCCTGCTTTCTAGAGGCCCCATTGAACATTGTTCATAGTTCTTTTGCCCTAATCTTTATTACCTTCTTGGACCACATCTAATAGAGGCATTTTGTAATATGTCTTTTTTGAGAGAGATTTTTTTCAGTATATTTTCTGTTCATAGATTCTTGGGGCCTCAACAATCTATTGTTGGGCCATCACAAGTCTTGTAGACTCAGTCTGATTTAGGCCAAGCTTTGGAAGTATATTCTGACTACTTATTTGGGCTGTTAACTATTTGTTTCCAGTCAGCAGCATGGTTCAGTACCCACACCCACAATTCCTTTTAATTGAGGATATTTTAGTTATATAAACTTAAGCTGGAGACACTCTCTCGTAATCTTTTTTTTTACCCCTTGGGTCATCTTTTACCATTGAAAGAATATTCTGTGCCATGCATATTAGCCTAACTTTTCTCCAGTGCATCTTAATCTTTCAGAGGTTCTAACAGTGGAAATGACGGGCAGAAATTTAATCACATCCTTGTCTTGAGTCAGTTTAATGAATTGCTAGTTTTAAAAACAATTATGAATATTTTTTCTTTATTAAATCTGAGTTTTAATCTACTTTTGTTTCTCTAAAACTGTCCCAATTGTCTTGTTTATCGGACTAAGGAGAAGTATCTCCTTCCAGCTCTAGTAAATTCTCTCTGGTTTTAAAATTCCTGATTGCACACTCTTCAGTCCTTTTCTGTGCTCACCTCTTTCTTGGAATACCCTGCCCACTACCACTAATAGGAATGGCCACATGCTACTTACATTTTTTTTTTAAAAAACCTTTTCTCCTAGAGCCCGGGATATTTAAACACATGGTCTCCTTTTATTTCACCAAGGCAGAAGATGAATTACCACTTTCTTTCCAACTACCTCTGACAAGTTTCCTCACTGTTCTATTCTAGACCTAACTCCTAAGCCATTGTCATATATTTTATTTCTTCTTCCTCCTCCTCCTCCTCCTTCCTTTTAATCATGGTAACATCCTGCATTTTGTAACGATTTCTGCTGGAATGTAGTGACCGAAAACAGTTTAAATTTCAGTGAATTAAAGTTTATTTTCATTCATGCTATGTATCCAGCATGTGTTGCCAGAATTCTCTGATCCATATCATCCTCATTCATGGATCCATAATTGGATGTTGTCTCCACAACTTGGAAAGTTGATGTTGTCTTGGCAGCAGAAAAGATACATAGTGAATCACCCTCTGGCTCCTCAAGGCATCTGACTTTCAGTGACATGTATCACTTTGGTTCACTCTTTTTTATCCCCATAAAACAAGCTACAAAGCCACTCCTAAGCTAAAAGCATCCAGAAAGAGGAGAACTGAAATATGAAATGAAATTTTGACAACAGCCGTGATGGCTATCTTAGCATGCATGCACAGAGAGGAGTAGAAAAAGTAAATGCAATTTTAGAAAAATGTGACAAAAGATAAAACATTTAGCAATAGAGGAAAGTTGGAAAGGATGGTGATAGGAAGGATAAAATAGTTGTAGGTATAAAGGAAATGGGAGGTTTTCAAAAGCTGAATTAAAAAAATACATATTTTGGCATCGACATGAAGAAGCATCTGACAGTCGAAATACAAGTGGGAGTGAATGAGAGGGAAAATTGACATTTGGGAGCAAGCCTAGAAAGCAGAGAAAGAGAAAGAACTGACTTACAGAGGGGAGGGGGAAACCCAGCATGCTGGGACTAAAAGCAAAAATGGATTTCTATAAAAGAGAAAACACCACCACTAAGGAATTTAACACCTTGTTCTAGAAGAATATTCCTGTCAAAAAACATCATGTGAAGCTTTTATCGTTACTATTACTCATGTCCCAGTAGTTTTGATTAGCCATATTATAAATGTGCCTGATTTAATTTAGATATTCTTTCTTTGAAAAATCATCTGAATTGTTTTTCATTAGAGTCAAAAATTTGACTTGCATATTAGCAATGTGAGAGACCCATGGTAATAAAAGATGTTATTAACATTTTTTAGGCACAAAAAATAAGTGAATCTTCAAATATGTGTTAATGATTTTTAAATTCCTAAAATGAAGATTTTTCACTATTGAATGATTCTGAATTTTAGGTTTATTTGTTCTATATGTATATATCTTTTGATAAATGTCTTCAAGGTTGATTAAAATCACTGCTCTTCTACAGCACATTTGGAAATACGAAATCAGAGTTTTTTCGTCCATCTTTATTGAGAGATAATTGCCCTGTAGCACTGTATACATTTAAAATGTGCAGCATGTTAATTTGATACATTTATATATTGTAAAAGGATTATCATGATAGTGTTAGCTAACACGTGCACTGCATCATATAATTACCATTTGTTTTTTGTAGTGAGAAAATTTAAAATTTACTCTCCTAGCAATCTGTAAGTATACAATATTGTTAAATGTAATCACTATGCTATACATTACATCCCCAGAACTTACTCATCTTACAGCAGAAAACGTGTATTCTTTGACACATATGGCCCCTGGGCCCCGTTTCATCCACAGCCCCTGGTAACCATCCTTTTAGGCTCTGTTTCTAGGAGCTTGACTTTTTAGATAAATATAAGTTATGCAGTATTTGTCTTTCTTAGACTTGTTTCTCTTAGCATAATGCTCTCAAGGTCTATCAAGTTTTCATGAACAGCAGGCTGTTCATCTTTTTTTGTGGTTGAGTAATATTCCTGTGTGTGTGTGTGTGTGTGTGTGTGTGTGTGTGTACACATGTATATGTATACCACATTTTTATCCATTTATCCATAGATGGGCATTTGGATTATTTTCACATTCTAGCTATTGTTAATGATGCTGCCTTGAATGTGGACATGCAAATATGTCTTTGAGATCCTGTTTTCATTTCCTTTGGTTATACACCCCCCAAATGGGGTTGATGGACCATATAGTAGTTTTACTTGTAACTTCTTCAGGAACCTCCATATTGTTTTCCATAGTTACTGCACTGATTTATATTCCCACCAATTAAACATTTACAAATACAAAATCATGAAAAATTATATTGCGTAATTTTTATTTAATGAAATTAGTTGATTCTTATTCTCAGTGACTGTACCTAGTTCAGTAGTAAGGGATTACATATAGAGGTTTTTTTTTTCTTTCATTATTACAACCTTTACCATCTCAAGGCTTTCTTCTGGTGTACTGTTAAAATTTTCTAAATATATGGAATTTTCATATATTTGATGATTGCCTTAACAATTGTTAAGAATATATTTAATTATGTTAAGGTCATTTTAAATTTCAGAATTAATGACTGCATTATAGAGAAGTAAAAGCTATGGCCTTAAAGCCATGTAATACTTTTAATAATACATGAAAATGAAATTTTAATATGTTTATTTTTATCAAAATGAAATTATTTTTTTAAAATGTACCTGATACCCTACATTTTTAAATATTCCTTTTTGTCTTTGAAATTACTGAGATATAAGAGATTTCTGGAAAGGATTTATGAAGTTTCTTCTCTATCTTCTGAGCTAGTAAGTCTTGTTTGTTTGTTTTTTTTTAATTCATAGCTATAGCAGTGAGCTATTATTTACCAAACTTCTGCTTACTAGAATTACTTTGTACTAAATGCTCTACAATGTCGTTTCATTTAATAATCTCCATATCATTATGAAATGGTGGCTTCTATTTTTTTCCTCATTCCATTGATAAGAAAACCGAGGTTCATATGGGTAAAATTTCCCAAGCGTATGAAGCTAATAAGAGGGAGGGTAATATAAATATTCAGACTTTTTTTTATGTAGATCTTCTAACACTATTGTAATTAGTTATTGCTTTATAAACATATTCTTTTTATACACTGTAGCACTGACAAAATGGAAATCAGTTCATTATATATTTAGAAATTATTTTAATGTCTGACATTTTTAAGACAGAATAAAACATGACATAGACCAGAAATGTGTTCCAGCCCAAAGTGTGAAACTATGAAAATTAATCTTTATCTCAAAATCTTTAAATGGTCCTCCTGGACGTATCTACTTTTTTTTCCCCCAAAGCCATTACAGCAAAGTCAGCTAATACACAATTCTCTAGAGTCTCTGTAAACATATTTGGGGGTAGTATGGTTATAGATAGAGGGCATTTCTTTGTGCGCTAAACTTGCCTGAACGCCTCTCGCCAAGGTGGTAACAGAGCGGGCAGTCTTCTGGGCCTGGTTGAAGTCTCAGGAATATATTCCTATGGAGAATCATCCCCTCCAGAGGACCCTTGAATTTTATGATTGGACCACTGACAAGCAGAAGTGTTATATTTCAGTGTCTGAATCTTTTGCCTTTGCCAGGGAGAGGGAGCTATCCATTGGTTTAGGGGACAAGGCAAAGTAGTGAAATTTAAAACTTGTAAGGTTATACAGAAAATCTTCTTGAGGATCATTTCAGGGAGTGTAGGGATTAAATAGGAAAATAAAGTGTGGAAGAGTTTTCTGGATAAGAAGGATGATAACAAAGTTTTGAAGTAGAGAATCCAGTTAGTATAAGCCATATGTAGGGGAGAATGATCACTGTGACTGGACAGAGGTTCTTGCAGGGGAGAAGTAGATGATCATAAGAGAGTTCAAAAACAGTGGTATGGTCCATGTTCAAAAATTGATATGGAGTTGAAGGTTAAGATGTAGTTATGCTATAAGGGACCATCAGTTAATTTTGAAGAAACAGTTGATCATTTGAAAGGAAAGGTGTTTTAGGAAGAATGATATCACTGCAGCCAAGAAAATGAATTTAAAAATGGAGGCAGTGAGGCCAACAAGTTCATAGGCTAGTACAGCTTCCATGGTATGAGGTAATTAATGAACTGGAAAAGGATTGTTAGAATGGGCAAATTAAATCAAAATGTGCTAAGGACAAAACGAATGGTTGACAGAATTTGGTAATGGATTTGGTTTGACGTGTCCATTAAAATGTTACAAGTTCAAAAACATCCTCTGACATACTGATGTCCATTGATGTCCAATTGGAAACTCTTTCAGGTTTGTAACACAGAAAAAAAGGTATAGTGATAAAAATTTAGGAGTAGATTGATATAGATATGATTGCTGGAAAAATCCTGTGGAATATAAAAGAAAGTAGTCTAAGATTGAGTAAGAGAATAAGTCAATTAATTGTGTTCTTTGGGAAATTAAAAAAAAAATATTTAGAATAGGTTGCTTCTATATAGCTCTCTACAAATATCTATCAGTCTATTATTTCTTAATAAGATCTCTAAAACACAAATAATTACTTTAAAATGTTATTATAGACATGTACTTATAGGGAAATCTCAGTAATATTTTATCTTTTATTGAATATCCTCAGTGGGCTCAGTTCATTCCTGTTTCATTTGTCATGTTTAATAAATAGCAGAATATATTGCCCATGATTCTACTTTTTCATTTGGAATGTAAGGCATTGCCAAATTTTTATCCAGTGTAGAAGCACTTCAGTGTACCTTATATGAAATGGTACTATAATTGACCTATGTTCGTGAATGATTTTCATTTTAATTTTTATTACCATAGAATCCTAGTCATGATACTACCTGCAGCTGCCATTCTCCTGGCAGCTTCTGTAAATGAAAGGGTATCACAGATCTTTGGATAGGGCATCACTTGTTACATGAGTGTATCTGGAAAAAAACAAACCAAAAAAAAGAAAGACAACATGGGACAACTGGGTGCCTCAGTCGGTTAAGCGTCTGACTTCGACTCAGGTCATGATCTTAGGTTTTGTGGGTTCAAGCTCCACATCAGGCTCTGTGCTTACAGCTCAGAACCTGGAGCATGCTTTGGATTCTGTGCCTCCCTCTATCTCTGCCCCTTCCCTGCTCATGCTCTGTCTCTGTCTCTCAAAAATAAATAAATGGTAAATAAATATATATATATATATATATATATATATATATATATATATATATATATATATATATATATAAAGACAACATTTTTAATGCAGTTTTTCCTAAAGTGTAAACCATGGACCTCTAGTGGATCTTTAAATTCTATCAGATATCAGTGAGCAGTCTGATGGCTTCAGATGAAACCCAATGAAATAGTTTTGTTCATAAAAATTGCAAAAATTTGAAAAGTAGGGTTTGGGTGCCCACATGGCTCAGTAAGTTAAGTATCCAACTCTTGGTTTTGGCTCATGTCACAGTCTCATGGTTTCATGAATTTGAGCCTGCTTGGGATTCTCTCTCCTTCTCTCTGCCCCTTCCCCACTTGTGCTGTCTCTGTCTGTGTCAAGTAAAGAAATAAACTTTTTTTTAAGTAGGATTAATTACTATTTTTATAGATACTCTATGATGCTGTTAAACATCACTGCATTTGAAAGGTTATATCCATGCTAAAAAGACAGTGTTGATCAGTTTGTCTCAGACCATGTTCAGACAACAGACTAAATTTCCTCTCACCTAATATTTTCATATTATTTGGATTTATTGCTTGTGTGTTTTAAGTATGCAGTTTCCATTGTTACTGTTACTGTGAGTTGTACTACTGAAAGTGCACCCAAGCCTCAAAATAAACCATAGAATATGAATGTAATGATAAAATTAGTCATGAAGTTGTAACTCAAATTGTGAACCAGACCTTATTACAAGGGTGGAATTGTGTATTCTCACAAAGCGAATTAGTAAGTGTTAGGACAAGTAGCCACAACAGAAAATGATAAGATGGGAAATATGAAGATAAAAATCTTTTAAAATGAGATATTATTGGATTGGTTTTATGTATGTATGTATGTATGTATGTATGTATGTTTTCCTTACCCAGAGCTTTTCAGGTTAGAGATGTCTGCCAGTTTGGGACATGAACTTTTGCTTAATTTTCATACAAAATACAGTAATCTCTCTAGTAAACCGATTGAGTTATTTCAGAAATATCGTAATATACTTTCAAAACTGATTACTATTACTTTTGCCAGAGGCAAGGACAAGAGCAACACTTCAAAAGCGTTGTTAAAGTCACTTTTTCATTGTAATATGTAACATGGTTGCAGGGAGTATCATAACAACAAATGCAAGGTTAATAATGAATATTAAAAAAAAACCAAAAATGATGTATAGCAAAATTCCTTTCTCAGATGATACTGTTGATTCTGGCATATCATTGGCCTACATCTTGGAAGACAAACAGAGCGTATGTGCATGCTATTAAATATTTCACTTACGTAAGACCACTGATGTGGTAAGTCCACAAATGAGTGGTAGCTTACGGAAATAGTTTTGATGCCATTTTTTCTCTTTGTCACATGAAAATTCACGCTACAGGAGATTAGTCAAAGTTATTTTGCCAGTTACTACTGGGGAATTAATGAGGCATATTGTGATCAATAATGAAAAAGATTGAGTATTATATCCTAAAGTGTTTACCCCTAAAAGTTCATCTACATGTGGTCAAATATATGTCTCTGGATCTTAAGTATTGAAGCAAATCAATTTTATGAAAGCATGCAAAGGATATGTACTAATAATAAACCTTTTTAGTGTGCTGTTTGAGGAATTGGATAGCACCTCTAAGACTGTGTTTTTTATTACTGAATTACCATGGCTTTTAAGAAGAATGCGCATTACATGAGTTTTTTGAAATTGAAGATGAAAATTTTATGCTTGAATTTTAAAAATTGAGTATAGTTGACCTGTAGTATTACATTAGTTTCAGGTGGACAGCATAGTGATTCAGTATCTCTATACATTAGGCTGTGTTTACCACAAGTTTAACTACCATCTGTCACCATACAATGCTATTTACAGTATCATTGACTTTATTCCTTATGCTGTACCTTTTAGTCCACATGACTTATTCATTCCATAACTGGAAGTCTTTGTCTTCCACTCCTCTTCATCCTTTTTGCCCATCTCCCCATCCTCTTTCCCATGGACAACCAGCAGTTTGTTCTCTGTATTTATGAGTCTGCTTCTGCTTTTTGTTTCTTTGTTCTTTTGTGTGTGTGTGTGTGTGTGTGTGTGTGTGTGTGTGTGTGTGTCCACATATGAGTGAACTCATATCGTATTTGTCTTTCTCAGTCTGACTTACTTTACTTAGCGTAATACCCTCTAGGACAATTCATGTTGTCACAGCTGACAAGATCTCATTATTTTTTTTATGGTTGTGTAACATTCCATTGTGTGCGTTTATCCACACTACTAGTGGACACTTAGGTTGCTTCCATATCTTAGCTATTGTAAACAATGCTGCAGTAAACGTAGTGGTTCATAGATCTTTTCAAATTAGTATTTTTGTTTTCTTTAGATAGATACGCTAGTGGAATTATTGGGTCACATGGTATTTCTGTTTTTACTTTTTTGAGGAACCTCCATACTGTTTTCCACAGTTGCTAAACCAGTTTTCATTCCCACCAACAGTGCACAAGAGACCCTTCTTTTTTCCCACATCCTCACCAACACTAGTTACTTCTTGTCTTTTTAATTTTAACCATTCTGACAGGTGTAATGTTTGATTGTGGTCTTGATTTGCATTTCTGTGATGATTAGTGATGTTGAGCATCTTTTCATGTGCCTGTTGACCCTCTGTATGTCTTCTCTGTAAAAATGTATATTCAGGTTATCTGTCCATTTTTTAATTGGATTGCTTTTTGGTGTTAAGTTGTATAGTTCTTTGTATATATTGCATATTACCCCTTTATCGGACATATCATTTGCAAATATCTTTTCCCATTCAGTATGTTGCTTTTTTGTTTTGCTGATTATTTGGTTTGCTGTATAACAGCTTATTTTTCATGTAGTCCTAATAGCTTATTTTTGCTTTTGTTTCCCTTGCATTAGAAGACCTATCTAGAAAAATGCTGCTATGATGAATGTCAGATAAATTATTGCCTTTGTTTTCTCCTAGGATTTTTATGGCTTCAGGTCTCAAATTTAGGTCCTTTATTAATTTTAAGCTCATTTTTGTGTATAGTGTTAGAAAGCAATCTCATTCCTTTTTTTTTTTTTTTTTCATGTAGCTGTCAAGTTAAAATGAAAATTAAGAAAAATTCTTGCAGGCAAAACTTGTAAGTAACTTGTTCAAGTTTTGTATCTCAGCAATATTTTGGAAACAAAACTCAGAAACATAATTTACATGCCATAGAATTAACCCATTATAAGGGTATGATTCAGTGATTTTTTTGTAAATTTAAACAATTGTGCAACCATCTCCATAAAACAGTTTTAGAACTGTTTTATCATCCCAAAAAGTTCTCCTAATGTTCCTTTGCATTCAGTCCCTGCCCCCTCCTCCGACATTAGGCAGCCACCAATCTCCTTTGTTTTAAAAATTTTTTTTGTTTATTTATCTCTTTTGAGTGGGGGGGGCACAGAGAAAGAAAGAGGAGAGAGAGACTCCCAAGCAGGTTCTGCGCTGTCAGTACAGAGCCTGTTGGGGGCTTGAACCGTCGAACTGTGAGATCATGACCCAAGCCAAAATCAAGAGTCAGATGCTTAACCAACTGAGCCACCCAGGTGCCCCAACCACCAATCTCCCTTTTGTCTCTTTTCCTTTCCTTACTTTTTTGCACTGGCTAGACATGCCAATGGGCAGGTCCGCCTTCCTTTCGCAATCTTAAGGAAAAGGCATTCAGTTTTATAACATTTAATGTGAAGTTATCTTTTTATGAGTATCTTTTGTAAAGCTGAGGAAGTTCACTTTTTTTTTAAAGTTTTATTTATTTAATTAATCTCTACACCCAACATGGGGCTCAAATTCACAACTCTGAAATCAAAAGTCATATGCTCTTCTGACTGAGCCCGCCAGACACCCTGTGAGGAAGTTCACTTTTATTTTTATATATTTTATTTTATTCATTTTTGTTTTTTTAAGGATATCAAAAGATTTTATTTCACATAAAGTCACACACAATTTCTTTGGGAATTGGCACATTGTGAATATTACATAAACAAAAAGTGGAAAGAAATTAAGCATAATTTTACAAATTATATCCTATTGGATGATATCCTAAAACTAACTATTTGTGAGGCTTCTAACATGCTATACAAATTCATTAGGAACAATGCATAAACACATTTATTTCATAAAACTTAATTAGACACACCCTAAATATATCTTTGACATTAGTTATCCATACAGAATCTCATTGATACTTAATTTCCTACACCAAAGTCTAAGTCATTTGATTGTGTTCACCCAGGTATAGCATACTCAATGATAAAGAACTCTCTCATTAGAAAAGAAGAGGGAATTCAAGAAATTAGAAGACAAGAGGTTGCATATTTCATTGAAAAAAACAAACATTTTAGGAAAAGCAAGTGCTTAAGTGATTATATAAAAGGCCCATTTAAAACTAATTTAGCTTTGTCTTTTAGGTCTTTTAAACCTATACTTTTGAGCATTGAACTGAGTTGACAGGACCAAGTTATCCTTAATTATTCTTGTTTAACTTGACCAATTAATTCCTATTAGAGTAGTGAATTATTTCACTTATATGTGAGGTAACCTGAACATATACTGGGTTTTTTAATTTATTCTAAAAAATTTATTTATTTATTTGTCTATCTATTTATCTCTCTATTTTCAGTGTACATCCAAGTTAGTCAGCATGTAGTGTAATAATGATTTCAGGAGTAGAATCCAGTGATTTATCCCCTATGGGATGCTAATCCCAGCAAGTGTCCTTCTTAATGCCTGTTGCCCATTTAGCCTATGCCCCCTACCCAAAACCCATCCAGCAACCCTCGGTTTGTTCTCTGTATTTCAGTCTCTTATGTTTTGTCCCCCTCCCTGTTTTTATTTATTTTTGCTTCCCTTCCCATGTGCTCATCAGTTTTGTATATTAAATTGCACATGAGTGAAGTCATGATATTTGTCTTTCTCTGACTAAATTCGCTTAGCACAGTACACTAGTTCCATATACATTGTTGCAAATGGCAAGATTTCATTCTTTTTGATCAGTGTATAATATTCCATGGTATATATACACCACATCTTCCTTATCCATTTAGCAGCCAATGGACATTTGGGCTGTTTTCATACTTTGGCTGTTATCAATATTGCTGCTGTAAACATTGGGATGCATGTGCCCCATTGAAACCGCACACCTGTATCCCTTAGATAAATACCTAATGGTGCAATTGGTAGGTCTTTGAGTACTTCTGTCTTTGATTTTTTGAGAAACCAAGGAAGTTCACTTTTAATGTTAGATTGTTGATACTGTCTTGTCAGGATGAGTTTTATTAGATTTTATAAAATTATTTTTCCATGTCTACCAAAATTAAAACATTTTAAAGTTATCAGTTTACCTCTGTGCAGTACTTGAACCAACCCATACATTTTATTATGTTTTGATATACCTTCAGTTTAGAAATTTTGTAACTTTTTTCATGATTTCCTTTATGACCAGTGGATATTTGGAAGTGCATTATTCAACAAATATTTGGGGATTTCTCATTTTTTTTCCCTATGGTTGATTTAGTTGTGGTTTGAGGTTCATCCTTTGGATGATTATAATAAATTTTGATTATTGATACTTTTTAGTGGCCTAATATAAGATCTATCCTGGGAATACTCCACTGCACTTTGAAAGAATGTGTAGCTCCTGTAGTTGGGTGGAGTGTTAGAAATATATGTGCTTAGTCCATTTTGTTGGTTGCGTGTTTCATTTGTTCATGTCTTCATTGATTTTCTAATTGTTTTATAATGTATCAAGAGTAGGATATTTAAGTCTCCGAATGTAATTGTTAACTTGTCTTTTTTTTCTTTTACTTTTGTCACTTTTTGTATCTTCTATCTTGGGATCTATTTTTATGTGTGTACATTTATGATTATTATATCTTCTTTATGTTTGGCCATTTGTATATGAAACTTTATCCTTTGTCTCTAACTGTATTTCATGTTTCAAAGTTCATTTTCTTAAATATTACTGTGTGTACTCCATCTCTGGTGGTTGCTGTGTACCTCATATAGCTGTTTTCCACCCATTTGCTTTTAGCCTATTTATGTCTTTGAATTTAAAGCTTGTAGACAGAATATAAGTGGATCTTGTTTTGTATTTAGGCTGACAATTTCTGCTATTTGATGCAAGTGGTAGTCCTTTAATATTTCCATTGTTATTGATATGGTTATTTTTACATTCACCATTTTGTTTTTGTTTTCTGTATCAAATTTTGTTCCTTTGTCATTTACTGCTTTCTGTGGGTGTTGAGCAAATTTTTGTTCTGTATAATTTATATTCCTCTGATTTTTTGACAGCAGTTGAGATATAATTTAGTCTAAAATTGATTCATTTCAAGGGTACAATTCAG
This sequence comes from Panthera leo, assembly GCF_018350215.1. Taxonomy (NCBI): domain Eukaryota; kingdom Metazoa; phylum Chordata; class Mammalia; order Carnivora; family Felidae; genus Panthera; species Panthera leo. Next base: position 106,350,577 of record NC_056680.1, on the reverse strand, counting down.
TGTTTTTTTTAGTGTTCATTTGTAGTTAATACCAACTCTCATCTTTAGTCACAGACAACCACTGATATATTTTCCATAAAAATTTTTTTACTAGACACTTGATATAAAGGGAATCATACATCATGCAGTCTTTTGCATTTAGTTTCTTTCACTTAGCATGTTTTATTTATTTATTTTAAAATATTTTTTGTTTATCTATTTTGAGGGAGGGAGAGAGAGTGAGAGGGGGAAGGAAAGAGGGAAAGGGAGAGAAACTTCCAAGCAGACTTCATGCTGTCAGCACAGAGCCCCACGTAGGGATCAATCTCAGGAACCATGAGATCATGACCTAAGCCGAAATCAAGAGTTGGATATTTAAGCAACTGTGCCCCCCCAGACACCTTTCACTTAGCATGTTTTAAGTCGATTAATAATTAGAGGATGTATCAGTAGTTTTTTGAAAATGTTATTTGATGCTATTTCATTGTATGGTTATATCATATATTGCATAACCTTTTATTAATTAATGTGTATTTAGATTATTCCCATTTTGGGCTGTTATAAACTGTGCAGCTTTCACATACATGTCTGTGTATGGACAAGTATCTTCATTTTTCTTGGATAGGTTTCTAAAAATAGAATTGTTAAGTTGTTTGGCAAGTAACTGTTTGATAATTTAAGAAACTTATTTTTTTCAAAAGGGGCTGCATCATTTTATATTCCCACTGTAATTGATATGACCCTTCCAGTTCCTCTGTATCATCCCCTTCTCTTGATACAGTTTTTCTTTTTTATTATAGCTATTATAGTAGGTATGTAGTGGAATCTCATTATGATTTTGATTTGTAATTCCCTAATGACTACGGATGATGATCATTTATTCTCATGCATAATTGCCATGATATATCTTCTTTGATGAATTATCTATTCACATTTTTGGCCCATTTTTAAAAATTGGATCTTTTGTCTTCTCATTGTTGATCGTAAGAATTCTTTACATATTCTAGATACAATCCTGCTATCAGATATATTTTATCAAATATTTTCCTCCAGTGTGACTTGACTTTTACATTTCTTAATGGTGTCTTTTGATGTATTTTTCATAAAAATTTTTAAAAATACTTATTTGTTTTTGAGAGAGACAGAGACAGAGACAGAGAGCAAGTGGGGGAGAGACAAACAGAGAGAGAGGGAGACAGAATCCCAAGCAGACTCCAGTCTCTGAGCTGTCATCACAGAGCCCAATGCGGGGCTCAAACCCATGAACCGTGAGATCATGAACTGAACCAAAGTTGGACCCCCAAACAACTGAGCCACCCAGGTGCCCCGATGTACAGTAGTTTTGACTTCATTTGTGAAGTCCATTGAGGATTATTCTTTTCATATTTAAGACCTCTTTTCCCAATTCAGTTTCATAAAGATTTTCTCTTGCATTTTCTTCTAGAAATTCTGCACATTAAACCCATCTGTATAGATGCTGGATCCACTTTGAATTAATTTTTGTGTGTTGTTCAAAGGTTTTTTGTTTTTTATTTATTTATTTTTTTGTTTATTGATAACCAATTATCCCATTGCCAATTGCTAAAACTTTTTCTCCACGGAATTAACTTGATATCTTTGTCAAACACCAGTTGATCATAAATGTCAGGGTTTATTTAGGGACTCTTAACTATGTTCTGTTGGTCTACGTGCATTACGTGCATATCGTAATGCCAATACCACCCTCCTGATTGCTATAACTTTATAGGAAGTTTGAAATCAGATAGTTTCACTCCTCCAATTTTGTTCTTCTTTTTCAACATTGTTTTGACTATTCTGGGTCCTTTGTATTTTCCATATATTGAAGTTGGTTTCATCACTTTCTCCAAAATATCCTACAGGCATTATGATAAGGATTTCATTAAATCTATTTCATTTCTACAGAATTCTATCTTGATAATATTCATTTTTCCCATAAAATATCTCTCACTTTATGTAGAGCCTTTTCACTTCTCAAGTGTTTTGTAGTTTTCATTGTACAAGTCTTTTCCTTTTATAAATGTATTCCTAAATATTTTAATTTTAGGAATCATTATAAATGAAATTATTTTCATGATCTTTAAGATTTTTCAGTGCTAGTATATAGAAAAACAGTTTTTTCTGTATATATTTTTGTATCCTGTTACCATGCTGTCCACGTGACCTTTCTTTATTAGTTCTAATAATGTTTTTGTTGGGATCAAGTTGTTTCTTTCTTCCAATTTACATGTTGTAAATTTATTTTTATTGCGCTAGCTATAACCTCCAGTGGAATATAGAATACAAGAGGTCAAAGTGGTTATTCCTTTTGGTGTAGCAGTCTTTCAAGGGATAGATTCAAGTATATCTGGGGGACATATGTTTCTCTTAATATGTTTGTCAATATAGAGATGTAGAAATTACTGCAAAATATTTGTGACAACACTGGTATTATTAAACAGATTAAAATTACTTTCTTTTTACTCCTTATTTATTGTTATATAAGTGTTCATATGTTTTCCTTTAGATTTAGGTTATTTAGCTATATTATATATTTCCTCAAATTATCTTAGAGAGGAAACAACCCAGATAAAATGAACTGGGAAACTTCATTTATATTCATTTATGATATTTTTTGGCTAGTTTTTTTTTTTTTTATTGTAAGAGTGAGGTCATCATATACAAGAACACTGAATATGTAGTGAAAAAGAAACACAAAGGAGAGGTTCAGTTTAATGGCAGATTATATAGACGGTTCATGGTGAGATTAAGTCAGTTTGAACCTCCTTGCTATATATTGTGTGATGGCACATTTCTTCTTAGGAAGTTAATATAATAGGTAGGTTGATCTCATCTGTGTTTTCATGAGACACCCCATATTGTGCAGTAAACTCATTTTAAGCATCTTTTCACATTTTATATATGCCATTCACTTTTCAAATTTCATCCATCTATGCAAAAGACAGGAATTTTAAATTGTAGCCTATATCAACTAAGAAGTGATCAAGAGAAGAGCCAACCTGAAATGAGTTGTTTATACAGAATGGCAAGCCATGTTAATTACCTGCTAACTCCTTTCCTCAGCTGACCAAAGGCATTACTTAACACGTGATCTTTATTCATTACCTCCCAAATTTTATACTTCATAAAACAGTGTATAGTAATTTATTTTAAAAATCAAAAGTATAAAGATTTACTTTTGGGAAGCAATTGTAAATAATTTTTAGTTACTGCATTAGAAAATATAGTCTTAATAAAATGGTATGCCTGTCTTAGAAAGATTATTGACATTTTGATATAAGGCAGAGACCTTTAATGAGATCTCAATCAAAGGAAATACTTCAGTAATGATACATGAATTAATCGATGGTGATCATATAAATCTACTTCAGTCCATTTTGGATTTCGCTTTATATGAGTAGCTGCTCAGGTCAAAAGATTAACAAGTTTGTAAGTGACTACTAATAGCATTCCACTTGACTGTGCATTTGTGTCTAGCTAATTATACAAGACAATATTTGAAAGTCCTGGAGATTATAATTTATTGTAGTATAGAATTCCATGGAGAAGGAACGTAGCAAGCAAAATGTTATAAATGAGGGCTTAACCTAAAGTAGTCCATGAAAAAATCCTTGAAGGTATGTTGTGTTGCATGGAACTATGGGAGAAAATAAATGCTAAAAAAATAATTATATTAAGCTTATGTTGAAAAACGTTAGAAAGAATTTAAAAGTTACCAAATCGTATTCTGATAGCATTATCATTTCTTTGGATGCTGTCAAATCACCCTTACTCCTTAGGTAAGGAATTTTTATCTGTTGTACAGACATTTTTCATGCAGAGCGATGATAATAACACATTCCAGAGCTCCGTGCCATTATTTACACAAAATATCGTCATAATTACTTTGTAGTGGAATCAATAAGATCTTCATTTCAGGGCTCCTATTATTGTTGTTTCTAATGATATTACCAAAGACATAGTTACTCAATTAAATAGACTTTGCAGATTATTAATTTTAGCACCATGGCACAACAGAAGTAGTCGATGGTCACCTTTAATAGCAAACGCATGTAAACCAATACATGCCACCCCAACAAGTCCTTGCCCTGCTGCCATCTTCACCACGCCACAATTTCTGTATTTATTTGGGAAGTATCTACATTCAGCCTGTATCAGGTAAAATTTCAGGAAATAATTTTTTACCAACTTTCAAACTTAAGGTAATAGCTTTAAAAATAATTTTAATATCTTTAGGGGCACCTGGGTGGCTCAGTCGGTTAAGCATCTGACTTTGGCTCAGGTCATGATTTCATGGTTTGTGGGTTTGATCCCTGTGTCCAACTTTGTGCTGACAGTTTGGAGCCTGGAGCTTGCTTTGGATTCTGTGTCTCCCTCTCTCTCTGCTCCTTCCCCGCTTGTGCTGTCTGTCTGTCTCTCTCTCAAAAATAAATAAACACTTAAAAACTTTTTAAAATAATTTTAATATATTTAGAGTATTTCAGCATGATTGTAAATAGTTATTCAAACAGTTCTCATGTCAGTCATTTCAGGAGGAAGAAAGTAAGAGTTTGGAAATGACTCTGAGCTGTGTTTCACCAGTTAGTAATGAAATTAAGTTAAACTCTTGATCTGGATTTAGCCACTACACCCCAGTGCAGTTGACAAGTTTCTGAACTCCATCTCTTTTGACCTTACAGTATTAATTCTACCTCTCTTTCCCTGTTATTTGCCTTATCACAGGTTTTTATGGGATATGTATGGAAATTTCATAAGACTACTAAATGATATAATAGCACTTTTCTACTTCATGGGCATACTGTAACAGTCCTTATTTCAGATACTGATTACCTGTGTTGCAAAATAAATATCCCCATTCACATGCTTGTTTAATGAATTGTCTAATATTTTTGGTATTAATATATTTATGCTCTATTAGTGCAATGTATTGATGATTTTTCTGTTATCACTTGATACAAAGCGTATTCCAATATAACTACTCTACAATTACTGTTCAGAAGAACCACAATACAAATACAATTTCTCCAGATTACTTCATAATTATACTTCAAGTTACCACGTAGTTCAATGACTAATCACCATGTTACTTGCAATTTTTATATCTTGTAAGCCTGCAGTTTAAAAGACAGAAATAATCAGATAATTAGTCTTTGATTACATAGTACTCACCCTGTTCTTAAATGTACTTAAATGGTCAATAATTACCATGTAATTACCAAGCAATTATTGTAGTGCATTCACACCACCATATGTAAGGCACTGCCAGTGATTTCATCCCCTATGTTTAGGGACTTATGACTCAGTCATAGAAAGGTCACTGCAGGCTGTGTCGGGGAAAAATTGCCCAAGAAAGCTGGCCATTTTGTAAAGGTGAGAATATATGGCAATACAGTGGAAAAGCCTACTAAAGGGAAGTTATGATAACTGGATTTTAAGATTTTTTTATATGGTTAATACATACAAAAGACATGCAGAAAGAGAATATGTAGAGTTTATACTGACTGTTGACATTTTCAAAAATCTATCAACTTGTTCTTTTCAGTAAGTTATTTTCTCTAAAGTATCTCTTTTCACTTGACCCAAAGATGCCTTTTTGGAGGGGCTACTGATCATTTTAGTATAAGGTTCACACACTAAAAATTTCTATCTCATTTCCATCTAGTGAGAAATTTTAAGTGCCAGCACCTGGTACCTCAACAAAAGATCATATTTAGCCCATTTTCTTTTTATTGAGATTTGCATGACAAGAATCGATAATTTTCCACTCTGAGAGTTTCATAAAAGTTGCTGCTTTAGACATAGTTTTACATGGTTGTATTTTCCTACTTAATTATGTAATTTAATTAATTCTATAATGTTTTATTTTCTACATGTTTATCTTCTTACATTCAGGTTTGTTAAATGAAATTAGAATTATTTCTGTTAACAAAGAAAAATACATCTAAAGCCAATGAGAGTTATAGCACTTCCTGGTAACATTGTCCTGCACTTTCTTTGAAACTTCCAAAGGCGATTCAGACAGAGTTAAGCATATAAAGGAATCCTAGGAGAACTTTGAATTGAAATACATTCAAACCTTACTGTTTTTAGCGCCTTCTCTAGTGCCAGAATTTGTGAGGTTGGTAGTTTGATAGCACTTTGGAGGTTTAATTTTACTATTTTTAAATTTTGGCCTGTCTAATGGAGATGCTAAAGCTCATATGGCCACAAAACAGAACAAAACAATCTCTCAATTTAAGCGTTCAAATATTTATTCAGGTTTTATTCTGTCTTCGGTGCTATTCGTATACAGTGGGCAGTGCTAAAATTAGCTATCCTATGTACCTGTAGTTGTAGAGAGGAGATCATTGGCTAAGCTATGCAAGCAAACTGAGGGTAGTTTTAAAATAAGATAAAAATCCTTGAAAACTAAATAAATGGCTATGTTATTGTACACTTTGTAAGCACGTAAGAGTAATGTATTAACTCGATTTAACATTATCATTTGACTTAAGAAAAAGGAGAGAGGGAAAAATAGGTGAACTGGTTAAGTAAAAGGTGGTGTTTACTCATATCAAAATGTGGTGTGTGTGTGTGTGTGTGCGCACGCGCATGTTTATATCTGACCCATTTTGGTATTCATGTATGACGGTTTAGAATTCTTCTTCTATGATGAACCACTCTAGATGAAGAAAGATCAACACAGTTGGATGAGAACTGCTTTGTGTGTCACCCTACCCCTTCCCCAGGCTTAACAAGCAACCTGAGTTTTTCAATCCCATCTCATTGGGCTGCTCTCTCACAGATCCTCACATTAAGCACACGGTATTTAAATTATTTAGTTTAAAAAAAGTTTGTAGTTGAAAAACTTTCTCTTATACTGCTCCCTTTCTCCTCCTCATCATTTCTTTTTCTTGTTTGACTCTTCCCACTACTTGTGTTATAATCCTTTGAGAGTAATTGGAATTTAGGCAGGTGTAAAGCAAAACTCACTTTAAAGCATTGGTTCTTAATTGGGACAGGAGGGTGATTTTGCCTCCCTGGGGATATCTGGCAGTGTCTGGAGACATTTTTGGGTTTGTCACAGCTTGGTAAAGGGGATCCTAATATCATCTGTTAAGTAGAGAACCGTGATATTACCAAACATCCTGTAGTATACACTATAGCCCTCTACAGCAAAGAATTTCTCAGCTCCAATTCCATAGGCTGAAGTTGGAAAACTTTGCTTTAAAGAATGAACATAAATTGACCTTGATAGTTTGTAATTAATCATATGAAATTTTAGAAGAATGTTTATTTTTCCGCAACATTAATTAAAACATAGACAAATGCAGAAAAATATTTTCTTGTAACTGAGTTTGAAAAATATATTAAACATAAAGCAAAAATTAGTTTGTCTAGCTGGGAGTGGGCACATACTTTTAGCATATGTAAAAAGCTATCCTACATCATTAATTTCAATGATTTAAAAATTCTAAAACTTTCTCTTAATGTTATTTTTTCTTCAAATGTTATTCCTTTACTTTATAACTCAACTGTGGACCTAATTGTTATGATGCTACTAATACAGATTAATAAGTCCTGGAATAAGTTGACATAGGTAGTTAGCTTAATAAATAATAAAAAAAAAACTAAAATATTTTCCTATTTTACAAATGAAATTATTTTACTCTCTTTTTTTTATTATCCATGTTTAAAGCCATTAGAGCAATTGGATTATGTCTTGCTTACAATCAACAATGTTATGATTCTAATTTAAAGGTCACTAGACTAAGTCACTTAAGTGACCTACCAAGGACATGTACCCAATCATTAGCCAAATGAGAGAGAGTTCTTTGTTGGACAGAATGATTTTTCCTCTGCTGACTAATGAAGACAACTTGATAACACTCTTTTCAAGACATGGTATAAATGGAGCAAAAGAGTGTAATTTCCAGAACATTCATTCTCTTTTCCAGAAAAGTCTAACTTGAAACACTTAGAATGTCTTCTTTTTCATCTGGGACACATGTACATCTTAGAGTTGCCCTGGAACAGCTGAAGATGAAGTTTGGGGTCAAGCACAAACACGTTTTTAACTGGAGTGAAAAGTGTTACCTAGACCAGGGCTACAGAATGGACAAAAGAAGAAAAAAAAATATCAAAGGGATTCAAAGTATCAGTAATAAATAAATTTAACTCTTTACTATTGAAACCTTTGACACTACCACAAGATAGAAAGAAGAATATAAGGAAGGCAATGTACTTTCCACACAGCTACAATGATTACCAACATCTTGTCAATCTTAATTTACCTATAAATAAATATTTTAGTACGTGTGTCTAACTTACAGCCATTTCATTTATTGGATAGCTACCATGATTTTATCATATTTAAGATAATTAACAATTTCCTAATATTTTCACAATTCCAACAGGATCCCACATTGAAGGTGGGATCCTTTAAAGCAGAATTTAGTACATGAACTATTTCAGAAGATGTAGCCAGGTTTTAGGGATAACAAATGACAAGGGGTAATTCAGTAGCCTGGCTTTTATCTGTTGGAAAAGTGTTCCTTTCTACAGTCTCCTGGCCTGAATTCAGTGAGGAGTGAGAGCAGTTACCTAAACTCAGAGAAAGGGACTATAACCACTTCACTGGTAATGCTATTTTCCAGTAACTTTCGATTTTTTTCATGTTACAATTTAAACTGTTAATGTATCTCCTAAGAAATTGTTTTAGAACCAAGAATTGTATAGAGAAGTATGAGAAGTCAGAAAGTAAAAGGCTGAGCAGATTTGAAAACATAGTCCAAAGTATTAGTGTACTGTCTGGGTCACCAATAAATCCATCAGCAGAAAATGAAGCATTAAATGCGTAAGACAGTTGAGGATAAACTCTAACCAATCTTTGGGGAAACACTAAGCTATATGGTCACATAGGTGTCCCCTAGGATGCCAGGCTTAAAAATAAAAACAAAGAAACTGAGCAGAAATATACCTTGTGGAAGATGCTGCATTGCTAGACAGATAGATGTAACAGATGGAGTCCAGGCAAAGTAACTAAACAAGAACAACAAAAAAAACAAAAAAAAAAACAAAAAAAACCCCAAAAAAACCCATCAGTCTTAAGGCGGGAGAGTCATAATCCAGAGTTGCTGAAATATCTGAAAACTCCATTATTCAAAAATTTAGAGATATGCAAAGAAATAAGAAAGTGTGACTCAGAAAAAAAAAAATCACTGGAAACTTTCTTTTCCAGATTTTGAAAGTAGTAAAAAGTTTTCACAGCAGCTTTGTAAATATGTTGAAAATAAAAGAAATTGTTTTGAAAGAAATAAAACCATATACAAAAACAGTAAATCAGTGAATAATCTCAAAAAAGAAAAGATAAAAGTATTAAGTAAATGGAAATTTTGGAAGTGATAAGTACAATAACTGAAAACTGAAGAAAAAATGCACTAGAAGGGCTCAATTGCAATTCTATAAAACAAAAAGAAAAAAGAACCAGCAGACATGAATCCAGATAAGTAAAATATTCTTTTTTTTGAAGTTTTTTTTTTTAATGATTGTTTATTTTTGAGACAAAGAGACAGAGCACAAGCTAGGGAGGGCCAGAGAGAGAGGGAGACACAGAATCTGAAGCAGGCTCCAGGCTGTAAGCTGTCAGCACAGAGCCTGACTCAGGGCTCAAATTGATGACCCTGAGATCATGACCTGAACCAGAGTACATATGACACTTCACCAACTGAGCCCAGTCCCCACACTGAGCCCAGGTTTCCCCACATAAGTAAAATGTTCTTACTGGAAGAACGTGCAGAAAAAAAACTTGAGGACCAATTAAAAGTACAAAACTTGTGGGCTGGTATCATGTACACCAACATACAAATTAATGAGTCTCAGAAGGAGAAGAGAGAGTGAAAACATAGAAAAGTTTGAAACATAATGGTTGAAAACTTCCCAAACTGTATGAAAAATTGTAAATCTACAGATTCCAGAAATCAACAGACTGTAAGATAAATACTGTGTGATTCATATAGAGACACACCATACTCAAACTGTTGAAAAACAAAGTGAAAATCTAGAAAGCAGGAAAGAAACAACTATTCACATAGAAGGGAATGACAGTATAGCACATAGCTGACATTTCATCAGACAAGGAAGGCCCAAAGAGAGTGGAACAACATATTCAAAATGCTGCAAGAAAAAAAAATCTCGTCAAACAAAAATTTTATATTTTAATAAAGAAGGTAAATAAAGATCTTTTCAGAAAAAAAAAGCCTGAAAGATTTCATATAGGATTTCTTGCCATATAAGAAATACTACAGGAAGTCTTTCAGGATAAGGGAAATTACTACTAGTAAATAATTCAAATTCACAGAAATAAATTAACTACTAGAAATGGTAAATATATGAGTAAATATAAAATATACTGTAATACTTTTCTTATTTTTTCTCTTAATTTAAAATGCATAATATGCTTTATGGCAATGATTATAACATGGTATATGTATGTGTGTGTGTGTGTGTGTGTGTGTACAGTAACATTTATGATAACATATAAAGACATATAGCAATGATAGCATAAAATTGAGGAAGGAAAAGGTGATATACTGGAGCAAAGGTTCTGTATTTTACCAGAATTATGTTAAATTAGCTTTATGACTAGCAAAATCACTAAGAAAATAGCCCTAATACTAAAAATCAGCAGAGATTAAATCGATAAACCAAGAATATCACAAAAGCAAGCAGTAGATATAGAAGAGCAAAATTTTATGAGACAATAGGTAACATCAACAAAATGCAGACATAAATCCAATCATATAAATACTTATATTAAATAAGAATGGACTAAATACCCAACACAAAACAAGAGTTTTTTTCAGACTGAATAAAAAAAATCCAACTGTATGTTGCATATAAGAGACTCATACTAATTCAGATTCCTGAGTAGGCTAATGGTAAAGTAAATAGCCTGCATAGAGTAACCCCAAGAGAACTTCAGTGCTTAAAGATGAGATTTATTGCAAAGAGGAATATTTCAAAATAACAAATGTCCGTGCATCAGGAAGGTATAATAGTTATTTATAAATGTATATGCACCTATGGAGTATAAGTTATAAACATAAATTCGTTTTTGAATAGTCCCTAAAATATGTTATACAAAAACTGAAAGATTAAAAGGAGAAATGAAAAGTTTTACAATATTTCCTAATCTTTCAGTCTTCCACTCATAGAAATTTATAGGAAGGCCAGACTGAAAATATCAAATATATATGAATCTTGAACAACACTATCAACTACCTTGATTTAATTGACCTATATAGAACACTCTACCAATGACTATGGAATACACATTCTGTTCAAACACTTACATTTGCGAAATATTTTTCAATAGAAAACATTTGCTGTACCATAAAACAAGTCTCAGTGAATGTAAAAATATTGACATCATAGAAGGTGTTGCTTTGACCATGGCTAAATTATATTAAAAATCCACACTAGAAAGGAATCTTGGAAAATCCCAAATAGTGGATATTAAACAAGGCATTTGTAATCACCTGTGATCAAAGAAAGAAATCATGAAGGAAATTGTAAATATTTTTTTAAGTTTACTTATTTTGAGAGAGAGAGAGAGGACACATGTGAGTACAAGCAGAGGAAAGAGAGAGGGAGAGAGTGGATCCCAAGCCGACTCCTTGCTGTCAGGGCAGAGCCCATGAAGAATTGTGAGATCGTAACCAGAGTAGAGATCAAGAGTTGGATGCCTAACCAAATGAGGTACTCAGGTGCCCCTGAAGATATTTTTATTTTTATTTTTTATTTTTTTTATTTTTTATTTATTAAAAATTTTTAATGTTTTTTTATTTTTTTTCCAATATATAAAATTTATTGTCAAATTGGTTTCCATACAACACCCAGTGCTCATCCCAAAAGGTGCCCTCCTCAATACCCATCCCCCACCCTCCCCTCCCTCCCACCCCCCATCAACCCTCAGTTTGTTCTCAGTTTTTGACAGTCTCTTATGCTTTGGCTCTCTCCCACTCTAACCTCTTTTTTTTTTTTTTCCTTCCCCTCCCCCATGGGTTTCTGTTAAGTTTCTCAGGATCCACATAAGAGTGAAACCATATGGTATCTGTCTTTCTCTGTATGGCTTATTTCACTTAGCATCACACTCTCCAGTTCCATCCACGTTGCTACAAAAGGCCATATTTCATTCTTTCTCATTGCCACGTAGTATTCCATTGCGTATATAAACCACAATTTCTTTATCCATTCATCAGTTGATGGACATTTAGGCTCTTTCCATAATTTGGCTATTGTTGAGAGTGCTGCTATAAACATTGGGGTACAAGTGCCCCTATGCATCAGTACTCCTGTATCCCTTGGGTAAATTCCTAGCAGTGCTATTGCTGGGTCATAGGGTAGGTCTATTTTTAATTTTCTGAGGAACCTCCACACTGCTTTCCAGAGCGGCTGCACCAATTTGCATTCCCACCAACAGTGCAAGAGGGTTCCCGTTTCTCCACATCCTCTCCAGCATCTATAGTCTCCTGATGTGTTCATTTTGGCCACTCTGACTGGCGTGAGGTGATATCTGAGTGTGGTTTTGATTTGTATTTCCCTGATAAGGAGCGACATTGAACATCTTTTCATGTGCCTGTTGGCCATCCGGATGTCTTCTTTAGAGAAGTGTCTAATCATGTTTTCTGCCCATTTCTTCACTGGGTTATTTGTTTTTCGGGTGTGGAGTTTGATGAACTCTTCATAGATTTAGGATACTAGCCCTTTGTCCGATATGTCATTTGCAGATATCTTTTCCCATTCCGTTGGTTGCCTTTTAGTTTTGTTGGTTGTTTCCTTTGCTGTGCAGAAGCGTTTAATCTTCATAAAGTCCCAGTAATTCATTTTTGCTTTTAATTCCCTTGCCTTTGGGAATGTGTGGAGTAAGTGATTGCTATGGCTGAGGTCAGAGAGGTCTTTTCCTGCTTTCTCCTCTAGGGTTTTGATGGTTTCCTGTCTCACATTCAGGTCCTTTATCCATTTTGAGTTTATTTTTGTGAATGGTGTGAGAAAGTGGTCTAGTTTCAACCTTCTGCATGTTGCTGTCCAGTTCTCCCAGCACCATTTGTTAAAGAGACTGTCTTTTTTCCATTGGATGTTCTTTCCTGCTTTGTCAAAGATGAGTTGGCCATACGTTTGTGGGTCTCGTTCTGGGGTTTCTATTCTATTCCATTGGTCTATGTGTCTGTTTTTGTGCCAATACCATGCTGTCTTGATGATGACAGCTTTGTAGTAGAGGCTAAAGTCTGGGATTGTGATGCCTCCTGCTTTGGTCTTCTTCTTCAAAATTACTTTGGCTATTCGGGGCCTTTTGTGGTTCCATATGAATTTTAGGATGGCTTGTTCTAGTTTCGAGAAGAATGCTGGTGCAATTTTGATTGGGATTGCATTGAATGTGTAGATAGCTTTGGGTAGTATTGACATTTTGACAATATTTATTCTTCCAATTCATGAGCAGGGAATGTCTTTCCATTTCTTTATATCTTCTTCAATTACCTTCATAAGCTTTCTATAGTTTTCAGCATACAGATCTTTTACATCTTTGGTGAGATTTATTCCTAGGTATTTTATGCTTCTTGGTGCAATTGTGAATGGGATCAGTTTCTTTATTTGTCTTTCTGTTGCTTCATTGTTAGTGTATAAGAATGCAACTGATTTCTGTACATTGATTTTGTATCCTGCAACTTTGCTGAATTCATGTATCAGTTCTAGCAGACTTTTGGTGGAGTCTATTGGATTTTCCATGTATAATATCATGTCATCTGCAAAAAGCGAAAGATTGACTTCATCTTTGCCAATTTTGATGCCTTTGATTTCCTTTTGTTGTCTGATTGCTGATGCTAAAACTTACAATGCTATATTAAACAACAGCAGTGAGAGTGGGCATCCCTGTCGTGTTCCTGATCTCAGGGAAAAAGCTCTCAGTTTTTCCCCATTGAGGATGATGTTAGCTGTGGGCTTTTCATAAATGGCTTTTATGATCTTTAAGTATGTTCCTTCTATCCCGACTTTCTCAAGGGTTTTTATTAAGAAAGGTGCTGGATTTTGTCAAAGGCCTTTTCTGCATCGATTGACAGGATCATATGGTTCTTCTCTTTTCTTTTATTAGTGTGATGTATCACATTGATTGATTTGCGAATGTTGAACCAGCCCTGCATCCCAGGAATGAATCCCACTTGATCATGGTGAATAATTCTTTTTATATGCCATTGAATTCGATTTGCTGGTATCTTATTGAGAATTTTTGCATCCATATTCATCAGGGATATTGGCCTATAGTTCTCTTTTTTTACTGGGTCTCTGTCTGGTTTAGGAACCAAAGTAATACTGGCTTCATAGAATGAGTCTGGAAGTTTTCCTTCCCTTTCTATTTCTTGGAATAATTGAGAAGGATAGGTATTATCTCTGCTTTAAACGTCTGGTAGAACTCCCCTGGGAAGCTATCTGGTCCTGGACTCTTATTTGTTGGGAGATTTTTGATAACCGATTCAATTTCTTCGCTGGTTATGGGTCTGTTCAAGCTTTCTATTTCCTCCTGATTGAGTGTTGGAAGAGTGTGGGTGTTTAGGAATTTGTCCATTTCTTCCAGCTTGTCCAATTTGTTGGCATATAATTTTTCATAGTATTCCCTGATAATTGTTTGTATCTCTGAGGGATTGGTTGTAATAATTCCATTTTCATTCATGATTTTATCTATTTGGGTCATCTCCCTTTTCTTTTTGAGAAGCCTGGCTAGAGGTTTGTCAATTTTGTTTATTTTTTCAAAAAACCAACTCTTGGTTTCGTTGATCTGCTCTACAGTTTTTTTAGATTCGATATTGTTTATTTCTGCTCTGATCTTTATTATTTCTCTTCTTCTGCTGGGTTTAGGCTGCCTTTGCTGTTCTGCTTCTGTTTCCTTTAGGTGTGCTGTTAGATTTTGTATTTGGGATTTTTCTTGTTTCTTGAGATAGGCCTGGACTGCAATGTATTTTCCTCTCAGGACTGCCTTCGCTGCGTCCCAAAGCGTTTGGATTGTTGTATTTTCATTTTGGTTTGTTTCCATATATTTTTAAATTTCTTCTCTAATTGCCTGGTTGACCCACTCATTCATTAGTAGGGTGTTCTTTAACCTCCATGCTTTTGGAGGTTTTTCCAGACTTTTTCCTGTGGTTGATTTCAAGCTTCATAGCATTGTGGTCTGAAAGTATACATGGTATAATTTCAATTCTTGTAAACTTATGAAGGGCTGTTTTGTGACCCAGTATATGATCTATCTTGGAGAATGTTCCATGTGCACTCGAGAAGAAAGTATATTCTGTTGCTTTGGGATGCAGAGTTCTAACTATATCTGTCAAGTCCATGTGATCCAATGTATCATTCAGGGCCCTTGTTTCTTTATTGACCGTGTGTCTTGATGATCTATCCATTTCTGTAAGTGGAGTGTTAAAGTCCCCTGCAATGACCACATTCTTATCAATAAGGTTGCTTATGTTTATGAGTAATTGTTTTATATATTTGGGGGCTCCGGTATTCGGCGCATAGACATTTATAATTGTTAGCTCTTCCTGATGGATAGACCCTGTGATTATTATATAATGCCCTTGTTCATCTCTTGTTACAGCCTTTAATTTAAAGTCTAGTTTGTCTGATATAAGTATGGCTACTCCAGCTTTCTTTTGGCTTCCAGGAGCATGATAAATAGTTCTCCATCCCCTCACTCTCAATCTAAAGGTGTCCTCAGGTCTAAAATGAGTCTCTTGTAGACAGCAGATAGATGGGTCTTGTTTTTTTATCCATTCTGATACCCTATGTCTTTTGGTTGGCGCATTTAATCCATTTACATTCAGTGTTATTATGGAAAGATACAGGTTTAGAGTCATTATGATGTCTGTATATTTTATGCTTGTAGTGATGTCTCTGGTACTTTGTCTCACAGGATCCCCCTTAGGATCTCTTGTAGGGCTGGTTTAGTGGTGACAAATTCCATCAGTTTTTGTTTGTTTGGGAAGACCTTTATCTCTCCTTCTATTCTGAATGACAGACTTGCTGGATAAAGGATTCTCGGCTGCATATTTTTTCTGTTTAGCACACTGAAGATATCGTGCCAAGCCTTTCTGGCCTGCCAAGTTTCAAAAGAGAGATCAGTCACGAGTCTTATAGGTCTCCCTTTATATGTGAGGGCACGTTTATCCCTTGCTGCTTTCAGAATTTTCTCTTTATCCTTGTTTTTTGCCAGTTTCACTATGATATGTCGTGCAGAAGATCGATTCAAGTTATGTCTGAAGGGAGTTCTCTGTGCCTCTTGGATTTCAATGCCTTTTTCCTTCCCCAGTTCAGGGAAGTTCTCAGCTATAATTTCTTCAAGTACCCCTTCAGCCCCTTTCCCTCTCTCTTCCTCCTCTGGGATACCAATTATGCGTATATTATTTCTTTTTAGTGTATCACTTAGTTCTCTAATTTTCTCCTCATACTCCTGGATTTTTTTATCTCTCTTTTTCTCAGCTTCCTCTTTTTCCATAACTTTATCTTCTAGTTCACCTATTCTCTCCTCTGCCTCTTCAATCCGAGCCGTGTTCATTTCCATTTTATTTTGCATCTCGTTTAAAGTGTTTTTCAGCTCCTCCTGACTGTTCCTTAGTCCATTGATCTCTGTAGCAATAGATTCTCTGCTGTCCTCTACACTGTTTTCAAGACCAGCGATTAATTTTATGACTATTATTCTAAATTCACTTTCTGTTATATTATTTAAATCCTTTTTGATCAGTTCATTAGCTGTTGTTATTTCCTGGAGATTCTTCTGAGGGGAATT
Source organism: Panthera leo (assembly GCF_018350215.1). Classification (NCBI taxonomy): domain Eukaryota; kingdom Metazoa; phylum Chordata; class Mammalia; order Carnivora; family Felidae; genus Panthera; species Panthera leo. The sequence continues at coordinate 106,333,767 of NC_056680.1, read as the reverse complement.
CTTTCGTTTGGTCATTTTGGATAGTCCCTGGAGTGGTGGCGGACCTGCAGGGCACTTCCCCTGTGCTGTGGTGTATAACTGGAGTTGGTGGGTGGGGCTGCAGTGCGACCTGATATCTGCCCCCAGCCCACCGCTGGGGCCACAGTCAGACTGGTGTGTGCCTTCTCTTCCCCTCTCCTAGGGGCGGGATTCACTGTGGGGTGGCGTGGCCCGTCTGGGCTACTTGCACAGTGCCAGGCTTGTGGTGCTGGGGATCTGGCGTATTAGCTGGGGTGGGTAGGCAAGGTGCACGGGGGCAGGAGGGGCAGGCTTAGCTCGCTTCTCCTTAGGTGATCCACTTCAGGAGGGGCCCTGTGGCAGCAGGAGGGAGTCAGATCCGCTGCCGGAGGTTTGGCTCCGCAGAAGCACAGAGTTGGGTGTTTGTGCGGAGCGAGCAAGTTCTCTGGCAGGAACTGGTTCCCTTTGGGATTTTGGCTGGGGGATGGGCGGGGGAGATGGCACTGGCGAGCACCTTTGTTCCCCACCAAACTGAGCTCTGTCGTCCGGGGGCTCAGCAGCTCTCCCTCCCTTTGTCCTCCAGCCTTCCCGCTTTCCGAGCAGAGCTGTTAACTTATGACCTCCCAGACGCTAAATCGCGCTTGCTGTCACAACACACTCAGTCCGGCCCCTCCGCTTTTGCCACCCAGAGTCGGGGGCTCTGCTAGGCCGGCGGGCCGCCCCTCCGCCCCGGCTCCCTCCCACCAGTCCTTGGAGCACGCACAGCCTCGCCGCCCTTCCTACCCTCTTCTGTGGGCCTCTCGTCTGCGCTTGGCTCTGGAGACTCCGTTCTGCTAATCCTCTGGCGGCTTTCTGGGTTATTTAGGCAGGTGTAGGTGGAATCTAAGTGATCATTAGGACGCGCGGTGAGCCCAGTGTCCTCCTACGCCGCCATCTTCCTATCCTCCTGAAGATATTTTTAAATGAAAATTAAACCCCAACTTATACAAATTTATGATATGCTGCTAAAGTGATGTTTAGAGGGAGATTTATAGATTTCAACATCTGTATCAGAGGGTAACAAATGTCTTAAATCAGTAACCTAAGTTTCCACCTTACGAAACCAGGAAACAAAAAGCAAATTAAATTCAAAAGCAAACAGAAGGAATGAAATAATAGACACTCGAATGAAACTCAGTGACATATCAAGTAGAAAATAATAGATAAAATCAATTAAACCAATCAAAGCTTTGTTCCTTGAAAAGATGAACGTAATTGAGACAACTTATACCAAGAGATAATGATAAAAAGAACAAGTTAACAAAGTCCTGAACAATAAGAACTAAAACTGTAAAGTTCTGAAAAAAAGCAGGTGAAATCTTTGTGACTTTAGGTTACATAGAATGTGCTTAAAAACAATAGTGAAAGCACAACCTAAGTATTAAAAAATGATTAGTTGCACTCCAATAAAATTTAAAATGTTTGCCCTTTAAAAGACATCATTAAAGATATGACAAGTTAGAGTAGGACATTAAAGACAAGCTAGAGTAAGACACATATTTACAAATCATATATCTTATAAATGACTTATATCCAGATTATAGAAATAAATTGTATACAAGAATTATGAGGAAAAAAAACAATTTAAGAAAGTAAATTAAAAAAAAAAAAGAAAAGAAAAGTGAAGCGTGAGTGGCTCATTCAGTTAAGCATCCGACTTTGGCTCAGGTCATGATCTCATGGTTTGTGGGTTCGAGCCTCGTGTTGGGCTTTGTGCTGACCAGCCCAGAGCCTGAAGCCTGCTTCGGATTCCTTGTCTCCCTCTCTCTGCCCCTCACCCGCTCCTGCTTTGTCTCTGTCTCTCAATAAATAAATAAATAAATAAATAAGAGATTAAATTCTTTTTTAAATGGAAAAAAAATGGTTTGAATAGACATTTCACCAAAGAAGATATTTTAAAAATGCTAATAAGCACATAAATAACACATTATTATCGTTAGGGAAATGCAAAATTAAAATTACCATGAGATACCACACATATGCAGTAGGAAGGACTATAAGCAAAAGCCAAATAATACGAAGTGATGGAGGGGATGTGCAAAACCTGGAACCCTCCTTAATTTTTGGCAGGTAAAGTAAAATAGCCACTTAGAATAAAAGTTTGGCAGTTTCTTAAATAGTTCATTCCACACCTACAAAGACACACAAAAGAAAATTCATGTCCAGGCAGATACTTATGTCTCTTATACCTAAGTAATGTTTAAAAAGTTCATGGAGGCTCATGATTTGTTTCTTGTCATTAAAAGAGAAGACCCAGCATGAAAGTCAGTTGGAGCAGCAGCAGCACCTAGGAACTTAGAAGTACAAGTTCTGAAACCCTAACTCAGACCCACTGAATCACAAACTCTTGGCACAGGGCCCAGCAATCTGTCTTTCAAAACCTAAGTGATTCTGGTAAATGCTAAAATTTGAGTGCTACGTATCTTTAAATTCCTGTAGTAGTGTGGTTCTCTCTCTTCTTGAGAGAAAGCTTAGATATCCTAAATCCCTATAAATCAAATGCTTTAAAAAATGTTTTTAAAACTGTAGAATAGACAAATATTTTTATTTTATTTTCAAGTTCTTATTTAAATTTCAGTTAACATGTAGTGTAATATTAGTTTCAGGGGTAGAATTTATGGATTCATCACTTACATGTTAACACTCAGTGCTCATCACAGGTGCCTTCCTTAATGCCCATTTCCCATTTGCCCCATCTCCCCACCCACTTCCGCTACAGTAACCAATAGTTTGTTCTATTTAAGAGTCTGTTTTATGGTTTGCCTTTCTCTCTCTCCCCTGCCCGGTTCATCTTAAAATTCCACATATGAGTGATATCCTATGGTATATTTGTCTTTCTCTGGCTGACTGACTTCATGCAGCATAATACACTCACACTGTAGCTCCATCCATATCACTGCAAATGGCAAGATTTCATTCTTTTTGATGGCTGAGTAATATTTCATTGTATTTTTATATACTGCATGTTATTTATCCATTCATCAGTTGATGGACACTTGGACTCTTTCTGTAATTTGGCTGTTGTTGATAATGCTGCTGTAAGCATGGGGGGTTGCTTATGTCTCTTCAAATAAGTATTTTTGTATCACATGGGTAAATACCTAGTGTTGCAATTGGTGGGTCATAGGGTCATTCTATTTTTAACTTTCTGAGGAACCTCCATACAGTTTTCCAGAGTGATCGTTTCAGTTTACATTCCCACCAATAGTGTAAAAGGCCTCTCCTTTCTCTGCATCCATGCCAACACCTTTTATTTCCTGTGTTGTTAATTTTAGCCATATTGACGGGTGTGAGGTGATATCTTATTGTAGTTTGGATTTGTATTTCCCTGATGATGAGTGATGTTGAGCATCTTTCCATGTGTGTGTTAGCCATATGGGTATCTTCTTTGGAAAAAATGTTTATTTGTGTCTTCTACCCAGTTCTTAACTGCATTATTTAGTTTTTGGTTATTGCGTTTGGTAAGTTCTTTATAGATTTTGGATACTAACCCTTAATGAGATACATCATTTGCAAATATCTTCTCCCATTCTGGAGGTTGCCTCTTAGTTTTGTTGATTGTTTCCTTCACTGTGCAGAAGCCTTTTATCTTGATGAGGTCCCAATAGTTGATGTTTGCTTTTGTTTCCCTTGCCTCTGGATATGTGTCTAGTAAGAAGTTGCTGTGGCCGAAGTCAGAGAGGTTGCTGCCTGTGTTCTCCTCTAGGCAAATATTTTTAAGTGGTAGTATTACCTATAAAATTCTAAACATCACTTTTCTCTTGAAAAATTATAAGACAAGGCAATAGTTCTCTCATCTTCCTTACATGGCAGTATTGAGCAAGAGCAGACTCTAGGCATCCCTTGAGACAGCATGGGCTCTTCAATGTGCCTCTGTTCCACACAGCTTTCTTCACTCATCTCCACTGTTTGTTATGGACCTTCTAGATCTGATTTGTTTACTCCGATCTTTAATGCAATTCCAGACTATTTGATTGCAAATTAAAGAATTTGTAAAGAACATTGAATTCTTCAAAGGATATAGGAGAAAATATTTTAAAGAGTATTGCTATAATGGTCCTGAGGGAGAGTGTATAGAGTTTGATTTTATTGCCATATTTTTAATTAGTTCAGTGATTTGTTCAAATGGTGCACTTCTTGGTTTATTTTGTATTCACTTTTCTGGTTTACTTTTCTGTTTCATCTGCTGGGAGTTCCAACCATAGTTTACTCATGCCTAGAGTAATGGATTGCTTCGTTTACTTCTACTCTGAAACAATGGTTTTCTTCTAAGAAAAATCTAACTTCAATGCTAGCAATTTGGAATGAGAAGTCTTCTTGCATTTCTGTAATAACCATGACACTTTCTTTACAATTCAAGTAGTTTTAACAAAAAAATGACCGAGGTGATTATTCATATAATTTAATGATAAAGTTCTTATTTCTAGTTGAAAAGGCATAACGTTGAGTATGTTGGCTAGATTGTAGCAATGTTGTGTGAATACTTTGGTATTAGACACTTGAAATTTGAAATTTATTGATTTTTTTCTCCCCCTGACTCATACATTTTTGGATGAGATACCTAAATTCTTTTTTAAACCAGTTGATATGCAAGTTAATAGATAAATGAAAAGATAGTTTAATAAAATTTAATTATTAAACACGTTAGATTGTTTGAATCATTTTTTGATTTATTCATCATAACAGAGGGGGAAAAGTGTTTGGTCTGGCTGTCAGGAACACCTAAGAGACAATCCATCTCAAAGCAAACAACTTATTTTCTTATTATGGGACCTTGAACACTGCCATCACTGATTTCATTATTTTCCTGGCAAATAATCACAAAACCCTCTATAATCAGTTTTCTCAAAGATGTTGAGTAGTTTCCTTGCAATTGCTAATGGAATATAAATAATGAAACAATATATTTACATACTGATGAATGTTTCCATTTTTTATTTTTGTAATTTGATTTTGATATTTGTTAACTGACTTTCTAATGCTATAAACATGAGAATTGTTACATAAGAAAGTTTTATTACTGAATGTCCCAGCTGTATATGGGGGATCTTGAGGTCACTAACTTTTAGTCTACTTATCTTTTAAGTGGGAAATTAATAGTACCTTTCTCTAATGCTGTGGTAAAAAATCAAGAACACTCATTTTATCACTATAGTTGATACAGGGTAGGTTTAAAAATAATGTTCATTTGATCTAAAATAAGATCTGAATGTATGTTAAATAATATCTTTGTGATTCTGATACACATCTGTCTTGCTAATAGAAATGTTTAATCACTGCTTGTTTTATAATTAGATCACTAATACATAATAAATTTTATATTCAAGTGTTTAGATAGGGATTATTTGCAGTTACAATAAAATTCTACAAAGTGCAAGTAAATAGTTGGAAATGTGTACGTATTGTCCAAACAATGTAATCAGTATTTCTAGAGTTCTGCTTGTGTGTAGCTTTTTAAGAAAGTCAAGTTAATAGCCTATTTTTAAAAGTTGTTTTGAGGTGGGATTGTGATCCTCATATATATATTTTCATTTATTAATTCTAAACTAAAATTTTGGAAAATAGCCCTCCCCTCTCTTTTTTTAACATGGGGCAGGGGAGTACCTGCATGATTCAATAAGATCAAAGTTTAGTTTACTATTTATATCATAATTTATATCTATTACTCTAGGCATGAATAAATTATTGTTGGAATTCCGAGCAGATGAAATAGAAAAATAAACCAGAAAAGTGAACAAAAAGTAAACCAAGAAGTGCACCATTTAAACAAATTATTGAACTAATTAAAAATATGGTGATAAAATCAAACTCTATCCACTCTCCGTCAGTACCATTAAAATAATATTTTCTCATATATCCTCTGAAGAATTTACATCACAATTACATAATTTAACTCATATTATACAAAGAGTTTCTTTGGCTAGAACTATTGAAGCCTTGTGATTTAAGTGGTACCCAAAATATAATCAGTTCTCGGTTAATTAGTGTAGTTTTCATTGGCATTTTATACATGTTTAACATTTATCATGGATTTAAAGAATTTAATTTACATGGGGAATAAATGAAACTTTAAAAAGAGAATCAGAGTGCTTTTTCAGTAATTAACTGCTTAGAAATGTCTGTAGACCAAAAGCAATGCCAGCAAATTTAGGTACAAAATAGCAGGTAGAAGATTTTAGCCACTAGTAAGCAGTAGAACATAGTAACTACGTAGAGTACTTTTATATTTAGAAAACCACCCATATGTTCACCATTTTAAATTTGTTCTAACTCTTTCATTAAATGAAACGTTAGGCTGGTTCCTGGGGGGTAGTATACAAAGATGAACAACATATAGTTCTACCTGTAAAAACACTTATAACCTAGTAAAGAATTGTCCTTAATTTGTATGTCAATTTAAATATTTATAATAAGAGTCCTTCCACTACAGTATTTAAAATCCTAACAATATAAAATTAAGTATAAAACCCTGTAGATAGATGGAAAAAATCTTATTTTAATAAAAAATGCTGTTAGTATATAAGAAGATATAGGTAATAATTATGAGTCTTAATCACTCCCATAATTAGTTCAAGTGTGACACTGCGTTAAAGTCAGATGAATAAACTCTCAAAGATCTTCCCATCATCATGCTAACATAGCTAACTCATTTTAATTAATTTTTTTGTAAGAAAGTAGAAAATACACAACAAATTTACATTCATTAAAAGCACAAAAAGCTGTTGATGTAACATGATTATTTTAAATGGACACAACCATCTACTATCTCTCATATGTATTTTAAAAAAACCTAAAAACTTTTTAGTTTTATTCTTAATTATATGTAATACCCCCAAATGTGGTTAAACCTACTTAATACATGTAGAAGATAGAATAATAAAGTATGGATTCCGTCTTAATCACTCTGCTCTATTAAATATTAAAGGGCTGTTATTAATAGCACTTTTATAATGGATTTCATTTTCTACCTTGAATGAAAACCTAATCTCCTTTCATGTATTCATTGCAGAAGTTATATAATCTTTTCAATTCCGAATCTTCTACCAAAGGAATTTTTTTTTTTTACTACATGCCATATCTTCTTTGTATCTGCCCTAGTTCTTGATGTGTAATAAATGTTCAACAATTACTTCGTGAATGAATAAGTGACCACATTATTGAATGAAGGCACGAATAAAAAAGAATAAATGAATTGTCACAGAGCAAAACCTCTTTGTTTAGTTCAAATAGGCTGTCTCATTTTTGCGGTTTAAACTTTTGCTGTCAGGGAATTTTTATGAGTTGTGGTGTTTTGCAACTTAGTAATGATGGCTTGTGTTATAATTGAGTTTTGCAATATATTAATAGATAGGGAATCAGTTCATTTAGTAGGGAAAAATTGATAAAACAGTAAGTTTTTACAAGTTGTATATCTTAATTATAATTTGAGAAACCCACATAGTACTATGGTAGCTTCTTTGTTTCAGGAATGGCTATGACCACTTTCTAAAGCCTGAGCTGTCTGTATGAATGTTTTAAGATAAATTAAAAATAAAAGAGAGTTATCAGGATGAGATTTTAGAAAGAAGATTCCAGTAAGCTAAGGGTATTCTAATCATGTCTCATTTCCAAGTTAAATTTCAAGGGTAAGCCTATTTCTTAACATTTTAGTGTCTTTCAAGAGAAACTGTTACAATAGAGAAACTTTACTGAGTAGTCTTTGAATATATGCATCAGCTATTAAAATCCTTCTTTGTAATCAAAGCAAGGCAAATCATTGCATATAAGAAGATAAAGATAATGTGAACTTCTCAAATATCAGTTTCTGTGATTGTGTTTGATGTTCTGCAAACATGAATGTGTTTTGGAAGTATGTATGCAGCATTTGATGAGCAAGATAGATACATCCATAGGAAATGGACGTAAATTGACCATGAATCAAGACTAAAGTGGTTGTGTGCTCTCTGATCATAGAAGAGACTAGATGTCTGTGTGTACTAAGTGCTGTAGAATTTGAGGGAATTACAGAATATAACATGATTTAACCACCCACTTAGGGCAACTTCTTTTCTCGATGCTAGATTGAAATCCTGAACTTACATGCCAGTGGTCATATAAGAGATGCTCACTTGAGAACTGAATGTAATATTTTTTGCTCACATCTTAAACTATAAAAGTTATATAGATGAACTAGTTCAACTCTGTAAAGTGGCAGGATGATAGGATAATAATAGTGCTGGATATCAGGGTCAAGAGCTTGGGTTCAATAAATATGACTCACTGAGTTACTTTGGATCTATTAATTTGGACATATTAACTTGGTTACTTAGGTCTCAAATTAATTTTCTAAGTATTTTCAGCTTTAAGAAGGTCAGTGTCAGCTTCTCTAATAGACACTGTACCTAAAACCAATTTAATAGCTATTGTCCTTACTAAAGCTTGTATGTACGGTGAAGATATTCTCAGGGTCTTTCACAGCAGCTCCAAAAACCTTTGCTGACTAATTCTGCCTCATCCTTCCCAAGAATTCAAAATCTACTTGTTTTTCTTTCCCTAGTAAAATATTTTTCTTTCTAATAGGCACCTTCAGAAGATAGAATAGCTTAACCTAACTAAAGTGGCTCAATAATTTAAGAAATTTCAGGCAAACTGCCAGAACAGCTGGGAGGGGATTCTTTAAGTGGGTGATCCATTTAAAGATCCTCAAATCATATACTGTCCATTTTATGTGCTCAGATGTTCATTCCTGATAATAAAGTTTACTAGTTTATAAAACAATATATTTTTTGAACATACAGGCAGAAGGGTCAAAGATGAATATTTAATAGAGCCCCGATTTGAAGCCTGCAGTGCAAACTGTTCATCCTTGAATATATTTTTTTTGACATTTGTCTTCAGGTTTTATTATACAGTTTAGATGAATAAAGCCAAAATCCCCCATTTCTCTTTATTTATTACTGATTTAGTTAGAAATATAAATTTTTTAAATACGCTGCCTGATTGTTTTTTGAAGAGTCACCTGGGTAAAGACAAAAGCCTAAACATCAACCTTTGTAAAATAATTACCCAGTAACTATCCTCTGCAGCCAAAGGTAGCTTTTTAAAAAAATATTTTGAAAGATTTATCTGTCAGTGCTAGAATATTGTTGACAAATCTGTGTATCTGTAAGTAAGTACTATAAGCTTAGGATGGACAAGTGTTTGGACCTCCATGTCTGGGAATTATGCCATCAGAACCCACAGTTGATTCACATGTTTTTTTTGGCTCTTTCCCCTCATGCCATCTGCGTGTTTGGCATTGTGCCTCCTAGCAAGTTGGGCAGACCTGTGCCAACATAATGGAATGTCGATGGATGGTACATAGAATGCTGCAAAATATAGCATTTTAAAAAGGAGAACCTGCTGCAGGGGGCACCACATTGGTTCAACATATGGCCTTCTGTGGATACCTGAGGAGAAAGGGTGAACAAAGACATGGAATCCACAGATACTTCCGAATGGCAACAAAGATAAGAGCACTGTGAAAATCTCTGTGCAAAGTACAAAATGAGAACATCCTCACACACTTATGGCTTGACATATTTAACATTAAATCATATGTGGATTCTCCATGAAAGTGATTAGTAAGATGTCATTAAGATTTTTACATGCATATTTAATATTTCAGGAACATCACTGACAGTGTGCTCTGGGGAGTTAAGTATTTCATTAAAATTGACACTATTCCTTAGAGAAAATATCAGAGCTTCAGTGCTACTGTTGAGTTTTGAGGGCCAGAGAATAAGATGCTAGATTTTGGCATTGTCATGAAAAGTACTGAAAACTATACTTGATCTTAAATTTTTATGTCAGTGACTGAGGCTTAATAATTTGTAGTTGTTTGAATTAAGCATCCTATGCTAGGTTGTGCTGCAACAACAAACAGGCATCCAAATCTCTAGGGCTTAACACACTAACTATATCTTGTCCAGGGGTCAGGCAGCTTAAATTAACCTCTAACTTATCCAAGCACCAGGCACTTGCAACGAGTACTTCTGTCGCACTGTAAGTACAGTGTCACCTTGGCATCATCCAGCCTACAGATGGAATGGGAAAGAGGACAAAAAGAAGGAATCCTGGACACTTACAGTCTACTGGCTAGAGCTGGTCAGTGGCCAACCTGCTGGGAAATACTGCAGAGCACAGATTATCAGGGGATGTCAACGAGCTCAGAGGCTGTCAGCAGTAAATCTTTTTTTGTGTATGGAAAATCCCAGGAGGTAACGATACCTCCACCCATTCACCTACTTACAGAATCTTGCATTGCTAGGGATTCTAGGGATGTTAGATAGGATCTCCTCTGTGTACGGCTTTGTACTTCTGGGTTCCCAGTGGCTTGCTAAGTCTCTGGCACAACTTTGTTTTGTGAATGACTGGATATAATCTAAATTCCCATTTTATAGATGAGGTCAACAGAGATTAAATGACTCTCATAATTTCCCAGAGTTCTCTGGATCATCTGTCTCCTGGTGCATCTCTTTGCCAATCTTGGAAAACTTTATTTACATGCTGTCCATCTTTTTCACATAAATATTTTAAAGCTAGGCACCCTAATTGTTCCCTTTAAGAAATTTGAAAAGCTGGGGTGCCTGGGTGGCTCAGTCAGTTAATCGTCCGACTTCGGCTCAGGTCATGATCTCACAGTTCGTGAGTTTGAGCCCCACATCAGGCTCTGTGCTGACAGCTTAGAGCCTGAAACCTGCTTAGGATTCTGTTTCTGGCCCTCCCCCACTTGTCCTCTGTGTCTCATTCTCTATCAAAAATAAATAAAGATTTAAAAAATTTGAAAAAAATTTTGAAAAACTGTTTAGAAGGTAGTTTTTGACTACAGGAATTTGCCATTTTTGCCTCCCCAAAAATGTACTTCACGCAAAGCTCTGGACTTGCTCTGTGGAGTCAGGACAACATCCTTCATGTGGGTGAGTTTACAATTATGGGTTTGTAGGAGGCCTGGAATTTTGTTCTTCTCTAATAAGAAGATTCTGCCAAAATCTTTATTCTGAGTTACCAGTAAGTGTGGTTAGTCATAATGTAGTGCACACTGTGAGCTAGAGATATATATTTAATAATACCATAAATCCTGCATTTTATAGGCTCTGGATATGACTATAACAACAGGCAAATTCAGGTTGCATATTTGAGTAGTGAAACTTACAGTCATGGGTCATACAAAATGGAACCTGTACAGCTGCTAGTTCCATGGAAAGCATAAAATGGGGCGGTGGGGATGGGTGGATAACAAGATTCTGATGAAATTAAGGGGCAGAACATATGGTAGAATCCCCCAAGGCAAATACCTAAGCCACAGGTGATATTGATCCACAGGGGCCAAACCATGACCATGTAGTTGCTAAATGAACATTTGCCACATTTATTGCCTGTAAACAGTTGTTTTATCACTCCTAGCCTTTTGTTGCTAATATTCCTTCCTGTTGAAAGGAAGGGACACTTGAAAATATTAGGCAGATCTCCAGAATTATCAGGTCATAGCTAAAAGTGAAAGCATTTTGAATTTCATTACTAGCAAGGGAAGAATGTTGCTCTGTCTTTATTATCAGCAGTAAATAGACCTGGAAATCAAGTCTGTTGTAGATTGAGAGAGGAGATAGAGCATTTTCATGAGGACAGTGTACAGAAGTGAATACTGTGGGTATTTGAGCAACATTTGCACTGTGCGAGCACCTTTTACTTACATATTTTCTTGAAGAAGATCTGCTAAAATTTGTTTTCTGTTTCAAGAAGAGTAAGAAATCAAAAGGATATTTAATCATAGTCTAAGGCAAATAATTATATACGTATTCAGTTAGGAGACAATTTTCCATTGATTTTTGAAAGCAAAAGTGGACAATGTAGAGTAATAAGCATTTTCAAAACCTTCCCAAAGCAGTAACCTTGTGACAAGTAGAAGCTCATGTATAAGATAAGGGAGGATGAGGATGAGTATGGGAAATACAGTTAGGAAATCTTGAAACTAAATAGAACAAAAAATAATGTTTAAGTACATGAAATTAATAGGGTATGAGTACAAGAAAATGACATTATATTCAAGCTCTCCGCTTTGCAGCATGGGGTACAAGGAGAGCATTGGAGAGCTTCACCATAAAGTGAAGGCTTGCTCTCTGCTTCTAACCTTTAGAGAGTAACAGGCATTGAATTCTAGTCCTTGTTTGAAGATTTGGAAAAGTTTGACCATGTTCACTGGATGGTTATAGGATTAACTAAGTCACCACTGACTGCACTTTACCTAATTGGTTGGTTGAGAGAAAATTTAGTTTTTAGTGGTCTATTGACCACTGCAGGTGAATTCAGATCTTGGAAATTATCCACTCAAATGCTTACAGGTGAGTTTCTAAAATAAAAAGTAAATGTCAAGTCAACTGTCAGCTTTTTGTGGAAATCATGTCTTTTTCTATTTGATTTAAAGAAAAAGCAGTACTTTTGGTAATTGTCTTGTTTTCATATATCGATAGCTTCTTAGTGATGCATGTGACTGCTTGCTTCAGAGCAATTGTTTACTTTAAAACCATAAATGGAAGAGTGCTTAAAAATTTTACAGTACATTAGTAATCGCACATCTCAAATAGATGAATGATACTGTGTGAATCATAAAGATAAAGCTGTAGAAAAAAAAAAGTCAACAAGTTCATTTCTAGATGCCTCTTAGCTGTAAACCTCTAGCCACTCTTCATTTGTCAATACTGAACTTTAATGAGTCCGGATAAGAAGCTAGTCAATGGATATCCATTTAGCTAGTGATAATCTGAACTCCAGCTGATTGTCCTAGCAGCTGTGTGACTTCATTACCATTAGAAAGGCATACAGCCAAGCCAGCTGGTACCCAAACCGGCTACTCAATACACAGAGCATATCTATTTGTTGGTTTACACATCAGAATTGCACGAGTCTCCATGAAAAGTTTGGAGTATAAAATAGAATCTGCATAAAGATTTAATTTAAAGGGCTTATCATTACTATGCCAAGTACAGCTAGTTTGTTTTGTTTCTACTATGATATAGTATATTGTGGTTGCTTTCAGTTCTTCCATAAATGCAGCCTACATGCACAATTTGCATTTAGATACCAAACATAACTGCACATCATAATTTCCCAGTTAAGAAAACATCTTTTTGGTTGTGTTTGTTTTAGTGCTTACAACAGTGCATTTTCATTTTCTAAGGCAGCTTTAATAGAAAGCAGTTTCAGGAACTTGTTAATAGCTAGTTTAGTTTCCATCTGTCCCCTCCTTTCTATCCCCATTGCTACTGTCTAGATCAGGCCTCTGGTAGCTCTCCTTTGCACTTTTGTAAAGTTTTTCTAACTAGACTTGTTCCTCTAGTGTCTCACTGCCCTACATTCCTATTAGAAAATGGTCTTGAATTACATCCCCATTGCATACACCTGTGTTTTATATTTTGGTCTCAACCCATCTGTGCAAGAATCAGCTGGAATCCAGAAGTAATTGGAGGCAGATTTTTAGCTCCATTCCAGACCCGCTGAATAAGTCTATGAGTTAATTTCATTTATACTGATCTCTGAAAATTACTTCTGTGATAAAGATGCCACAGATAATAATTTAATTCTTGCCTTGAAGTCACCCCCAATTTAACAAAATGATTAACACTTTTACATAAAATGAGCCAAAATATAGATCATGATATAAGTTCAAAATATGTGAAAATTAGATTATATAAGTAACACATGCAGTGTTGTAAGAGAGTAAAAACAGTTTGTTAAAACCACTGTCTTCTCTTCAGGACAAGACAATAGTTAAGGATTGATAAAAGTCTAGAAAAGATTGTCACATAAATACGGAGTTTGTTTTTGCAAGGAATTTTAAGAAGCATATTTTACCAAATAAGTCTCTGCATAAGAATCGTTAATATTAGGTAGGTTCAGCAGTGGATCTTACACAGACGTCGAAGTACATAAGAAGCTTTTTGTTCTTGTTGTTTTTGAGAAGTTGAGCCGCTAAAAATGGCAGAAGTATAGGCGCGATGAGGTTTCTGAAGCAAGGACTCAGGGCAACATACAGTTACTTAACATTAGATCCTGGAGAGGCATGTAATCACCCGAGATAAGAACTTCGTTACTGGAGTGTCAGTAAAACAGTCAACGAAGGACAGAGCATGGCCTTTGTAATGTTAAGCTGTCCACTTGTGCTTTCATTGAGTCCAGTTTTCTCTGTGTAAACTAATCCTTGAAGGGCCGATTAGAAAGAGTTAAAGCTGAAGGTAGTGTAAAGCTCTTAGGTGAAGGAGAAGAGAAAGCAAGTCTAAGACCATAGAAATCGTGCTGCTCTTTGATCAGTGCTACCAGCAGGAGGGGTTTTGCAGTTGGGATATACTGTGCTGAGAGTGGTGGTATAGAATAGGTCATATTTTCAAAAAGTGTTTATTGACATTTTAACTGGAATTACAAGACCCAAGATGGTCAAAATCAAACCTCAAATGAAGCTGTCAACCCAGTGTCAAAATTTGTGATCGTTATATTTCTGTCAACTATATTTAAGGTTCTGACTTTTGTAATTACCAGAAAAATAGCTATTACCAAAAGTATTTCCAATCATAAATGAATACTGAAATGGCAGTATAGGTATGCTTGGCTTGCTTAAGAGTTATCTATTGCACTCTGTTACAAACTGCTTCAAAATATAATGGTTTAAAACAACCATTTGTTTTGCTCAAAGTTTTGTAGGACAGGAATTTGGAAATTGATGAGTGAGTGAGTTATCTCTGATTCATGTACTTCGGCTTTCATAGCTGCAGGATCCACTTAAGCCACATGTGTGATACCTTGGTTCTGTTTGGTCCTTTCTCTCTCTGAAGAATGGGAAACCTCTTTTTCTTATCACAGCATGGAGGTCTTGGGTTGGTTGGGCTTCATACATGGAGCCTGGCTCCCTCCAGAGCAGATGTTTTAATTAATTAATTTGTTTTTTAAATACTTATTTATTTATTTTTAGAGAGTATGTGTGTGCACTCATAGGCAAGTGGTGGAGAGGGAGAGAGAGAATCCCAAACAGGCTCTATGCTCAGCATGAAGCCCGGCATAGGGCTTGAATCAGGGGCTTGATCTCATGACCTGAGTCAGAATAGAGGTGGGTGCTTAACTGAATGAGCCACCCAGATGCCCCTAAAGCAAACATTTTAAAAGCACGCTTTCTGAGAGACAGAGGTGGAAGACTTACGACATAACATGTCATTTTAACTGCATTCCTGTTAGTTAGGTCCAGACTGCAGAAGAGACAAATAGCCTGCACTTTTCCTTGGAATATGAGTTGTGTGATTAGATAGGAGTGGAATTAATGATAGTTATTGAGATCAACTACAGCATCCACCCACATTTATGACCATCCCATATGTAAAATAAAACCACTGACTCCCAACACTGCAAAAGCCTTATTCCATTATGGCATCAGTTCAAAGTGCAGAACCTCATTATTTAAATTAGATCCAGAAGAGGTTCCTGAGTGTACTTCCTCAGGTACAGCTCCTCGAGTATGATTCATCTTGAAATAAAAGCCTATTCACTAAAGAGACAAGTTATCTACACTCCATATGCACACCTGACATAATATGGCCTAGGATAACAGCATTATATACTCCTATTCAAAAAGGGAGGAAATGAAAACTACATAGAACTTACGTGATTCATCACAGGTCTGAAATCAGGCAGAGCGTACCTTGCCAGTTTCTTGGTTAGTACCTAGTTCGGTTTCTTGGAGATGATTCTCTAAACTCTTCTTTCTGCCATCTGAATCACTATGTCTTTTCCAGAAAAACCCAATCCATGTATTCTTTTTTAAAATATAATTGTATTTCTTTTTTTTAATGTTTGTTTATTTTGAGAGAGAGAGAGAGACAGAGCACAAGTTGGGGAGAGGCAGAAAGAGACGGAGACCCAAAATCTGAAGCAGGCTTCAGGCTCTGAGCTGTCAGCACAGAGCCCGATGCAGGGCTTGAACTCATGAAACGTGAGATCATGACCTGAGCCAAAGTCAGATGCTTAATCGACTGAGCCACCCAAGTGCCCCCGTGTATTCTTTTAAGCAGTTTACTCTGCCTGCTACCTTGCCACAGTAGGTTGGGGCTTCAGCAACCTCTTTTCAGTTTGTCTAGTTTCTTTCCCTTTCTGCCCATCTGGAAGAGCTCCTTTAAAAACTTTGTGTGCTTCTTAAGTGTCAAAGTATAAATCCATTCCATTAGGCAACAGTGATGCCCATATATCTCTTCCTGATAGACTTTTCTCTAGCTTGGGTTCCCTAAGAGGCTAGGGTAGGTAATGCCCTTAAGATTCTTACAAATTCTATTAACTGAAAAGAGTCTATAAAACATACTCTGCAGAGTCTTAGAAGTTCTACTAGACAGGAACTTAAGTATTTTTGAGGTCTTTTTTTTTTTTTTAAGTAAACTCTGTACCTAACTTGGGGCTTGTACTCATGGCCCCGTGATCAAAAGTTGCTTGCTCTACTGACTGAGTCAGTCAGTACATTTTTGAGGTCTTAACAAAGAATCCTAGTCACAACTTTGTGATGTTAACTCTGATTCCATGTGTTATTTGTAGTGCCTGGATTTGATCTTTTCCCTGAAGCCAATTTTAATGAATTTTTTGATGGGAAAGACTGAGGATGAGAAACCATTTTATTTTCAAACCATTAAATCCTGGCTCATTAATTCTTTTCTTAAATTTAGCCTTAAAACTTGGTTAAGTTCCTTTGTTATTTAGTATTTCTCTTTTGTATTTTATTTTTTTTTTTTTTTTTTTTTTTAACGTTTTTTATTTATTTTTGGGACAGAGAGAGACAGAGCATGAACAGGGGAGGGGCAGAGAGAGAGGGAGACACAGAATCGGAAACAGGCTCCAGGCTCCGAGCCATCAGCCCAGAGCCTGACGCGGGGCTCGAACTCACGGACCGCGAGATCGTGACCTGGCTGAAGTCGGACGCTTAACCGACTGCGCCACCCAGGCGCCCCTCTCTTTTGTATTTTATGATAAGCATCTAGAAAATATGAGTAGGCACTCTTCTACATTTTGCCTAGGAATTTTTGCAGCCATATTCATAAGATCATTATATCCCATCCCTGTCTTCCTTGTAATAAGATGGAAGAATGTCACTAAGCATTTCACCACCGTGTAACAAGGGTCCCTTCTCTCCAGCTCCCATTAGTGTTGTCTCCAGGTCCCAGTAACATTCTTCCAGCCATTTCTCCAGCTTCCAGTAACATTGTCCTCACTGTAGTTCACATCTTCACCAGTAGACTCCCTGAAGCTCTTTGAGCTTCTGCTCATCAGCTGTCCCCAAACCAACACTATACCCTACTTCCAGGTACCATAATTACACTACCACTAGATTGCTTAAGTTTAGGAGTGGTTTATGTCACTTAGGCTTTATATTTATTATTGTTAAAAATGATTGTTTACAAAGCATATGGAAATGATACTAGAGATACCCTTGTACTTCTGCTTATTTCACTTTAGGAAAGTTACAACAGCAACAGGGAAACAAGGATCTTTAGGAAAGTTACAACAGCAACAGGGTAACAGTCATGTGTTTTCTTAAGCCCTTACTCCATTACTCCAGTACCAAACATATATTAAGGCCTCAGTGATAAATTAATTACTTAATAGTAACAGCTGAGCAATTTTAAATGCAGTCAAAGTTAAAAAAAATTATTTGAAAGGCTGATCAATAAAAACAATATGAAAACCTAATGGATATTGACATTAAAAAAGATGAAGCTTAAGATAACTTCTAGTCTTTTTCAATAGAGTTATACAGGCCAAGGTGTTAATCAAATTAAAAATATAAGAAAAGGGGTCATTGTTTGATTTTTAAAAGTTAAATTTAGTTTATAGCAAATGAAAACTCAGTCAAAAATATCTTTTATGGAACATCAAGTTGGGGAACAGAAAAATATATAAAAAATGTAAAAGTCACAAAATTAATTAATAATAACTCTGTAAAGGTAAACAAGCTATTGAGTTATAGTTTTGATTCAACTTACTTTATTTTCTAATTTTGAGGGTGACCTGTGGGAGAAGAAATGTGCCTTCTTCTCATTGCCACCGCCAGAGAAAAATACTGAGTGTGATTCATTATGACAGTTCTTGGGTTTTCTCTTTTCAGTTGGTGGGAAAATACTTAATTGTTCTATCCTTTATCTTACTATACTGGGCCATGCTTTGAGCAGCTTCTGCCATTCACTTTCCAGAAGGTATGTCATTCCTTTATTACTTGGCATTAAAGTTAGATTTATGTAGTATAAAGGGTATATAATAGGAATCAAGAGACCCACCACCAACACATTAACTATTTACAAATCGTTGTACTTAAAATGCTTACTTCACTTTTCTTGCTTGTCAGAGAATTTTTCAAAGATGATTTGGGATATTGTAAATTTTTAGTTTTATGATTATGTTAGTCTATCCCTGATTTGGGAGGTCTTGATTTTCATTTTTGGTATTGAGGAACACTTGGACCAGAAGAGAGAGTGGACAAGCCAAAATGAATCTTTGGGGAGTGATATTGATAGCCAATAAAAATTACATTATAGATTAGAGTAGCAAAGAACTTGCCTACGTTTCTTTTGAAGAGTTCCAAATGAGCAAAACATACTGAAAAATCGAAACATAAATTTTTTGGGAAGCCTTGCTTCCCACCAAAGTTGGTAATTCTCTGCCCCAAACAACTCCAAGATGCCAACCCATACCAGACTTACATTCCTGGGTAAAAACCAATAAAAAGGACAGAAAATAAGTTTGAACATAAGTATGTTTGTGGCATCATTTGCTACATTTTACCACTTTAAAAACCTGTGTGAAACCTTTCTCTTATGCAGTGATTGTGTAAGCTCCCTGAAACAGAATTATAGTTATCTTCTTAGAAGGAGGACCGTCTCTAAGAAATACCTTCCCCCGCCCAGGTCAAGAATTTATGCGTAGGATTCAGTTGTCAATCACATCAAATTAAAACTCTTTACTTTTACATTCTGGGGCCTTCATGTTTACACACAATGTCTTTCATCCTCTTCAAAACCCACTTTAACTGGCTGCATCTCTAAGTGATGACTCTACTTCCCTACCAATTATAATCTACTTTCCACATTCAAACCATTAGTAAACTTAAGGCAAATAAGTATACTATATCCCTGCATGAAGTAATTAGTTTTGACATTTTCAGTCTGTTGAGATGAGTATTTCCAGTGGTAGAATCTAGATTAGTTTGGTCCTATTTGTCCTTGCTAGCAAAGATCTGAGAAGTGCTTATGGATAAATCCTAGTGCTCATTGATATAATAGCACACATTTTGAGGGGGAAAAAAACACAAAAAAATCTAACAAAATGGGCAATTCTCTGAAATTACTTTCAATAGACCTTAATTTGGATAATTTATCATAAAATGAAAAGGACACCTGCATTTTAATTTTCAAGACTTTTGTTTGCCTCCTGTTTCAGTGCTAGTATTTAGACAGGTTATTTTACTCTTAGAATCTCTGAGCTTGAATCTCTAAAAACCATTCCATGTTTTTAAAACTCCATGGCTTATTACCTGTGCTGTTTTTCTTTTAAATTTGTTTTGCTATGATTTTGTGATACTGTGTGTTAATTAAGTTGGCAAGTTGGCTGTATTAATGTATCCTTAGCAGAGCAGTTTTAAAACATGGAGCACTTAAGTTTGTGAATATATTTTAATGAGATTTAAAGACATTTAAGCAAGGTAAGCATCTTTAACAAATGCTACTAAGGAGAATGTGTAAGGTGGCAATTTGCTTCACTAAGACAATGTTTGTTTGCTTTAAAAGATCTTTTTCACAAATTAAAAGTAATAAATTTCAATTACTTACTTTTCTGACATATTAAAGTGGAAAATATGCCTATTTTGGACTTAAACCCTTCAGAAAGAATAAATCAGGATTATTTACCGTATGCATTTTAAAAATTATAAGAATTTAACTCAATACAAATACAACCTAAAAATCTAAAACAAGTCAAGACATATTAAGTATATGTTTTGTTACTGAAGTTAAATGTGCAACATTTGAGTTTTATCAGTGCCAAAATATCAGTAGTCCTTTTTTGAGTGGCACTCGGTGATACACAGCAAATCTTTCAGCATTCAGTGATATTGGAGAAATAAGATAACCAGCCATCTCCTGGGAGAGAGGGAGGCATTTGAACTGGGTTTAATTAAATATCAGTTGAAACCAGATACGCTTTTGTAATATTGCGCAACTTACCTAATATTAGTGAATCTCACTTTGCTCAATTATATATATAATAACCCCCAAACTTTGATAACTTCAGTAAGTTATTAATACTCCAGATGATCCAGCCAAGTTCTGATTGTTGCCTACTAGCTCCGGGTCATTTGGTAATCACGTAAAGGTGATTAGCAGATGCTCTGTACGCTCACTTGCACCTGACTGGATGTGTAGTGAGGAATATAGTGATGCCTTCTGTTCACTGCCCTGTTTCAAGAACCTAGAAAGATACTTTCTGTGATGTGGGGAATGGAGATGAGAGCTTGATGTAGTTTTCCCAAAAGTCTAATGCAGTGTTATTATGGAGGGCTAGTGTTGGAAACTAAAGGTACTCACTTTTCTTACCACTCTCCTTCCTTGTACAATCTACACCTTGAAGCATCCTCACATATTTTTAGAAATACATTCCTATTACGTGTATTGATTTTTGGCATCTTACCTGAAAATGAGACTGCACACTCACCAATATAATTTTAATAGTAATTATATTACTGTAAATACCTAAACAACTTTATCCTCTCCTTCTATTTTTAGCTTTATTGAAAGAAAAATACTGCTTCTTCTGTTGGCAAGAACTTCAGTATATTGTTTCTGCCTCTTTATCACTGATGCATACCCAGTAAGGTTCAATGAGAAAAGATTTACACATAGGATTTTTCCGACATGCAGGTCTTTGTTTTATTTAATTTTGTCAGCTTGGGACCCAGCACAATGTTTGGCACATATTGGTGCTCAAAAGATATTTATTCAGGTAATGACTTTGTAAGTTAGTGGGATGAAAGTGGTTATTTGAACAAAGTATACTATTATTCCACTGCACCTTTTCTTTGGTTTTTTGAACCCCTGTCTGAATAAAAGAACCCCAAAGGTGCCAGGTTTGTAAAGAAATAACAGCCATTTGTAACTAAGAAATTAATACTCATCAATCTTACTATCTTGTCACCTTTTATGTTTTTAATATTTCACTGAGGTTTATCTTTAAAAATCCAAGAACAAATTGCTTCAGGCAGTTATTATAAGTTTGACCATATGGGCATTGCTTCTGCAATCTACATTTGAAATGGAAAAAACAAATCTTATGTGCATGTTTGATAAAACATGGACTATTTATTTATTAAAGGTAAGGCAAGAAAATGTTACTTCAATAAATTTTAAAAATGCAAGTCAGTAGGTTAAATATTAATTTGAATGTCTACAATAATGGGTACTTCTGCTATTTAAGGAAGTCATTATTCCACTGTGTAGTCAACAAGCATATTGATTAGAATTAATTCACTACAAAAAGTCTCCAATCATTTTTAACATAAGTTTTTCCTCTTTAACAGTAGCCTGAAGCTTGTCTTTTTTTTTTTTTTTCTTTCTCCTTTTGTGGTCAATTTAGCAACAAATTTGCAATTAATCATTTGCTGATTGCAATGAATGGTCTGTCAATAATATGCAACTCACATTGCTAAAAGGGTTATACTGAGCTTTATTGTTTTCCTTTTGTCTTGGGAATGCTTTGTCTAGCCTTATTTCCTAGAATGGATTTTGAATAGTTGTTTGGAGGTAATGCATGCCAGTTTTAAAGAGACACTACAGGCTGCTTTGAGGGTATTAATCAAGATATGCCCTAACTTTCTTTTGGCATTACAATATTTGGACATCTGTTCTGACTCCTTATATGTGAAATAAAACTCATACCAGATAGTAGAATAAATGAAGGGTTTCATTATCTTAAATGTCATAACATTTGTTTGAATTATCATGTGTAGATTTTAAATGCTGAAATTGTCATCTTGGTTTTGTTTCATCTATTTTGCTGTCCTTTCCAAAGACTATAAGCCTGAAGATTTTTTCTATTGCATTAATAATTTAAAAGAAATAATTTACAATTTTATGCAATAACAGTGAAATTGTTGTGGATGAGCTCTATAGTCTGGTAATTTCTAAAAACATAAATATTTTACTGAGAGAAACATACCCTTTTAAAGCACAAAAGGTTTCTTGTTATAATGGCAGTGTATTTAGTGACAAATAGTGCATTTTTAAAGAGCCATTTCTTGACCATCACTGTAGTTCTCTTTGTGTAATGGTATTCTAGGTTCTTAGGTGTTCACTTATTAAAGTCTTTTCCATTGTGTGTATCAGGAAGGATTTGTCTCTGAATTCCATGGTGCCACTAATTAGTGGTGACTGCATTTACAGACTCATGGGTCAACCTGAAATATAATAGGAGTGTATTTGGACTTTTCATTTAAAAAACAAAATAAATGATTTGATTGTGATAGATATAAATAATACTTTCAAATTTGACTTATACTACCTCAATACCTTTGCTTTTCTCAAGACCTTTTTTTTCCTTTTCTTTTTTTTTTTTTTTTAACCAGTATTGTTAATCTTGGGAAGATAACTGTTTATCATGAAGCCATATCACATACATCCACTGGTTTAGTGTCTATATATATTTTTTCACTTCACATTACTGCAAAAGAATAGCATATAATTTGACATACATAAAATTATTTAACTAAATCCTAGAAACAAAGTAGTGTTTTACAAATGTATAATTTTGAATATCTTTACAAACCCACAGGAGCTCTCATCCTTGTATTCACTTTGCATATTTGATGTGAGAGTCAGTGATGTTTTGCCTACCAAAACATTTCAGTCCAAGGTGCCCCATACTACTTTGTTTGTGAGACTAAGCTTGGTTCTAATTCTTCACAAGTGAAAATCATTTTTATAAGTGTTGCTTACTTGAAGGGATGAGCCAAAGTTTTTATTAAATGTATACTCTTATATTTGCAATAACTGAATGATTCTGTGACCCTTTTGGATAGTTGGGGTTTGGAATTAGGTTCAGCATAAAGCAGAAACAAATGATCCCATTTGAAGTACTGAATATAACTTGTGTCAAGCTGTTCACACATTTTATGTTAGATATCTAAAATCTGGTCATATTATAAAACATTAAACTAAAATATGACATTAACATATAGAATGAAAAGGCAAATGGTAAATGAGATAAAATACTAAACTAATGTAATAGAAAATATACTTTTTTAAGGAAAACTTCCATAAGACAATACATATCAGTTATATCTATCTATCTATCTATCTATCTATCTATATATCTGCTCTAAGCAGGGGGGCTTGATAATCTCAGGTGAACAGCATTTTCATACATTTTAAATCTTCAGAGCCCTTAAGAGATTGAAGCTGATATATTGGTACCAGAATAAATAGAATTCATGTATTTATTGATTTTATATTAAATTATAGCTTTTAAGTTTGTATTTGCTTAATTGCTCTGATATATACATATCCATGATAGGTAATTCTGTGATAGTTTTTCTTTTCTTCCTAGATTTAAAAGTAATAGTTTGTTATGTGAGAGGTCTTCATGGTGAGTAAGTCCAGAATCATAGAAGGCTGTGAATTGATTTATCCAGCATTAGTGTCTCTCCTTTTTTTAGCCTTCAGATAGCAATAGGGACATGAAACTCCATTTGTAACCCATAATTTATTCAAATAAACATACTCAAACTTATTCTGTGCCCAATCATAGAACCATTTTTCCTGAAAACATTAATATAAGATTATTTTATCAGAAATAGGAACATTACACAAATATGCCTCTGAAATAATTTGCATAGGTTAGGCATTCAAAGTAGATGTATTGAAAAAATGGTTATATCTGTGTAAGTGTATGTGGATAGTTTTACCTTTTGCAAAATTTGACTATGATTATTACTACTTAACAACTATAATAGTTTAGCTGTGTTATTTCTGTATACTATAAACACATAATTTTTGTTTTGATTTTTGTAGCTGTTGAATGTGATATGAAGATGATTGAAATTCTTCACAGCTATTACTTTTTAGGGTGACCTATGTATCTTAATTTTTCAAGTTCACTAATCACAAGGGGTGGTCAAAGAGTTTTTGTATTTGTGAAATTGCTTTAATGGCAGATTGTATTTAAATGCTTGCTAATTAGAAACAGGTAAATTATGAAATAGATGTACACAGGCTATATTTTAAATATATGTAAATATTAGAATAGAATTCTAGAAGCAGGTAAGTTGTGAATAGTAGAGTAGTCAGAGGGTGGCAGGCCTTGAAAGCCAAGCCTCAGATTTGAAACTTAGATGGCCCAGAGTAATTATCATGTAGTGTGCCAGATTATTAGAAGAAAAAAGCACTTGGAGCACTTTTTAAGCAGTTTAGCTGGGATGTGATTGAACCTGGACTAAGGCAAGGGCATGAAGGTGAAAAGAAACAAGTAGAATTGACGGGACAGGTTATAGAGAAGTTGTAGGAGTAAAGGGAGGAATCAGAAACTCTAACCCTGAATCCAGGGAGCCAGAAGCATGATAATGGCAGGACTGATGGAAGTAACAGTTTTGAGAGTAAGAGCCACTTTTGGGGAAAAGATAATGCTGAGTTTGAATAATCAGCATGGTACCTGCATGACAGTATAAAACATAGATTTGGAAAATTGGAACTGTATATCAAGAGAGCAGTCAGGGCTGCAAATACTGAACTAGACTTTACTTAAACAGTTGAAAGCTTATAGAAGAGAGTGTAACCAAAAATGTGGAGATTTTAAGATTATGGGTTTGGAAGAAATGGAGGGCAGTGCTGAATATTGCAGGGATCCAGAGAACAATCCTAAAAAAAGTCTTTGGAGTTCAGTGATTTGGGTTATTTTCTCATGCTGTGAACTTTCTAGTAACTTTAATCTATCTCATGAAAACTGTCAATGAAATAAATATGTCCCAGTATTACTCAGCAAAGGTCTTGAAACAAATGTATGACATATTTTTAAATGCTGAAATTTTAAGAATTGTTGGAAAGATAAGGAAAATCCAGGAACAAATTTTCATGTGTGAAGTTGCTTTACTAAAGAAAATGTTCTATTTCTTATTTTTTTTAATTGGGTCAATTTATTGTACGTGTCTTTCAAGCAAAGATTATTTTCTTTCGATTGATATATTTAAAAGATAATATTTGTAGGTTTTTTAAAATGTCACAACTTATGAAGTCAGAAATCTGATACTTTTCTTATAAATTTCCAGTGATGACTTTTATGTTAGGAATGCAAATACAATGAAAAAAAGAATAATTATCATTGTTAAATATTTTCTATCTGGTAGATATTAGTTGGACTTTTGTACCAAACTATTTTCTTGCTTATTCTTTACCATAACCTCAAAGAGTGAAAGCAATTTTCCCAGAATCCCACTGTTTGCAAATGACAGAGAAAGGATTCAAAATCCAAATCTCTAATTTGTGTGGTTGTTTCACACTGAAAGATTGAATACTTGTTTTAAACTATATCAAATAAAATAAGAAATCAACATTATTGGGGTGCCTAGGTGGCTCAGTTGGTTGGGTGTCTGACTTAGGCTCAGGTCACGATCTCGCAGCATGTGAGTTGGAGCCCTGTATTGGGCTATGTGCTGATGGCTCGGGGCCTGGAGCCTGCTTTGGATTCTGTGTCTCCCTCTGTCTCTGCCCCTCCCTCAATCACACTCTGTCTCCCTCTGTCTCTCAAAAATGAATAAATGTTAAAAAAATTAAACAAAAGAAATCATTATTGAAAAATGATGTAGCACAATTGAATTTTTCATCATCATATATAAATATCCCATAATTTTTTTTTACAATTTAAGTTTTTATCTAAATATTGATAATAATTGGCAATTTTCAAAGGAAAGATAAATTCTGGAAATGACTGTTATAGCAATATATCACATAAGTTCTTATTTGAGATTCTAATATTCTTTATAAGTATTTTCTTGTTAATAGTCTTTTTAAGTATTCTTGTAATCATCAATCTATTCTATTTGTTTAATTAGTTGAAAGCTATTAACACCCACCATCACATAATTATAAATACACATAAGTTTATGCATTCCAGAAATAACTTTAAATAGGTTTTTAATCATTCACCTTTTTAAAGATATAGGCAGTGACTGGAGTCAAATGTCATATTTACCATAATAATTGGGTGAAGGCAATTGTGTGTGTGTGTGTGTGTGTGTGTGTGTGTGTGTGTGTGTGTGTAGTTTTTATATATGGTCTACACTTGACTCTGAGACTAACATTCAACTTCTCTTAATGGGAACTGGACTTTTGGAGACCATACAAATGTGCTGTTTGTTTATTTATTTATTTATTTACTTACTTACTTACTTTTTAAAAATTATTATTCTGGATGTAGTTAACACAGTTTATCCATTTATTCATTGTGTACACTTTTAAAAACTAGATATTGATTTCGATAGAAAGTTAAACAAGCAAAAAGTTTCAGTGTGACTAAAGAATGCCATCATCTCTGCTGAACTTCCTATTCTTTTTCTATTTCAGTTGGAGGCACCATATCAATGCAGTTACCCAAGCCAAAAACCAGAAAGTCATTTCTGATCCTTTCCTCCCTCTTACATCTCAATCATTCAGTGTCTAATCAATCATCAAGATCAGTATTTACCACTTAAATATTTAATGAACAAGAACCTTCCTTTACATCCATCCTTCTAGTGTTCTAATTCAGCACTTATTCTATTGTTCCCCAATTTTGTCCCCACCAAATAAATCATCCATACAGCTTCCAAATGATTACTCTAAAATGCAAATATGATGCCCTGTTTAAAACATTTCTGTGGTTTCTTATTTTTGCAATCATGTTTAATCTCCTTAATATGATTACATGCTTTTCCTTTTCAGACCCACTTGTGTAGAGTTAGAAAAAAGACTATGAGGACAGAATCCCAAGAAATATCGCTATTAAAGATGGAGACAAAGGAGTAGCCTGCCAAATAAACTGAGGTCGATGGCCTGGAAAATAAGAGAAAAACCAGGACTTTGTCTTATTCAAGTCCAGGCAAAAGAGCATAGGAAAGAAGGACAAGAAATAGAGTCAAAATTGCCAAGAGGTCAGAGATGTGATTTATAATGGATTGATAAATGACATGCCAGACTACAGTAGAATAGGGAGTGAAAGTTAGTAGAGGAAGCAGAGACATGGTTGATAATTTTAAGTAGTGAAGTGGACAGTCAGACTGTAGTGGATTAGAGAGTCAGAGGTGGAAGTGAAGTTAGAGATTCTAGTCAGTGTTCTTAAGAAGTTTGGGTAAAAAGTGGAAAGCAGAGTGCCAGTATTTTGCAGGCACAGAGGTTAGGAGGTTTTCGTTTACATTATTGATGTAATAATAAAACTATGCAGTTTTAGTGTTAAGGAAAAAGAGCCTACTGAGAGGGAGGGGATGGAATACAGGAGGGAAAAGACATCAACTCCTAATGTATTATGGTTTGTCAGAGATTGAGGAAGAATGGGATCTGAGCACAGGTCAGGAGACTGGTCTTAAAATGGAGGAAGGGAACCTCTGCTGTAACTAACGGAAGAAAGAACAGGGTGTGTTTGAAAACAGTTATGTGTTAAGTTTGGTGACAGGAGTTTGGCAGGTTCCTTGGTGTATGTGTGTATATATAGGAAATAGGGTCACCTAAACTGGTGTGAGAAGAGTGAGAATGTCCAGTATGCCAACTAGTGTGGAGAGGGCTTGAGCAGATTCCAAACCCAAATCAGAACCCAGTAAGATGCCATCAATCAAAGATCAGACATGGAAAGATATCAGGGTTAAAACCTCAGGCAATTGGCCCACATATTTGTCAAGGACAGGTTTGATTAGCATTCCCAAACAATAAAGTTATAAATACTCAGTTCTCTTCAGAGGAGAATCCTTTTATATTCTTTTCCACTGAGGAAATTTCGTCATGAAAAATAAGTGTTCATGAAAGAAAGATTTCACAGAACAACAGTTTTAACTATTTCCAAACTACTTAAAAAAATAAAATAGGAGCACCTGGGTGGTTCAGTTGGTTCAGCGGCCAGGTTTGGCTCAGGTCATGATTTAGTGGTTGGTGAAATCAAGTCCTGCGCTGTGCTCTGTGCTGACAGCTCAGTGCCTGGAGCCTGCTTTGGGAGCCTCTCTCTCTCTCTCTCTCTCTCTCTCTCTCTCTCTCTCTCTCTCTCTCCCTCCCTCCCTCCTCCTTGCCTGCCCATGTGATCGCGTGCTCGCGCTCTCTCTCTGTCTCTCTCTCTCTCCCCGTCTCTCAAAAATAAACATTTAAAAAACTAAAATGCTTGAATTGTTTATAAAGAAATCACCTCTGAAGTCCTGTTTTGGAACAGAGCTGAATATAGAGGATGACTAAAACAGAATCTTTCATCTGTACTCATATTTGCCTTGCACACAGCAAGTCATATAAACTTTGTTGGTCCTCCCTTAACCCTTAGTACCTCTAAACTCTTCGCTTTAAACAAAACTCACTACTTTCCCTTTATGTTAGCATTATGTTAACATGTTTATCTTTTCACTCTTTTTCTGACACAGCCCCACAAAGAGTTCCCTGGATAAATTACATTCCCTTTCTGTAAATAGCCTTCTGGGGATTATAATCCTTTTTTAGTTTAGTTTAGTTTGTTTTAGTTTTATTTGTGTGTGTGTGTGTGTGTGTGTGTGTGTGTGTGTGTGTGAATAGGCAAACAACACTAACATGAGACCTACCCTCTTAACAAAATTTCAAGTGCACATTATATTATTGACTCTCGGTACAATGTTGTATAGTAGAACTCTAGAGTTAATTCATCTTGTTGGACTGAAACTTTATGGCCTTTGATTAGTAACTCCCCATGAAGCCCCTTTCCCAGCCCTTGGCACTCACCGTTCCACTCTTGGATTCTGTGAATTTGCCTTTTTTTTTAAGATACCTTATATGAGAAGGTAAGTCCTTTTCTTATAGTGCTTTCCTTCAGAAAAATCAGACCAAAAGACATCTGAACTTTTATGTAAGGATTAAATGGGCAAAGAGAGA
Source organism: Panthera leo (assembly GCF_018350215.1). Classification (NCBI taxonomy): domain Eukaryota; kingdom Metazoa; phylum Chordata; class Mammalia; order Carnivora; family Felidae; genus Panthera; species Panthera leo. The sequence goes on along the minus strand of NC_056680.1, from coordinate 106,304,587 downwards.
AGGAAGAAGTTGTGAGTCCTGTGTGTTAGCAGTTGGTTTTCTGTCACAAATATGGTTGTATGTGTTATAACATTTAAGGGTTGTATATCTTAACATCTTGCTTCTATGATAAATCTTTTGCAGAACACACAATACTGAATCATGTATAATTTGATATTTTGATATTTGTAATTCGATGATATTTAAGAGTTTCAGATTTTATTACTATTAGTATTGTGGACTTTGCAGGAACACTTCACAGGGGCCCATGATTTGTTTGAGGCAGAAAGTAATGTTTCTCATATCCATTACTTCGTACCTCTGTGTGATCTGTGTTAACAAATGTGACCACTGGATTTACTTACCTTCAAATGAGCCACAATGCAAGATACTTTTCCTTCATAAGGATTAGGCCTTTACTTTTAAGTTGGAAAACATGAGTAAATGTTACTGAAGCAGTGCCTGATATATGCTCTTTCATCGTTATTTAGGGATTTTCCCCCAGAGCTTTGAAAGAACTAGAGCCAGCACCTCTGCCCAAGACTGTTGCATACCCGTCACTCCCCAACAGGACTGTTTCCTTGTCTGGTACATGATTGTTCATTTCTCTGTTGCCCATAGGAAGATTCTTAATACACTAGATAAAGCCTTGTTTGGGGAGAGTAAAAAGTAGACTAACAGGGACAACTTCTCCTTATAAGTTTAATTTTTTCTAGATAGTGAGCAGATTTAAATTTTCTTTTACCTTAGAAGCAATGTAATTTTCTATCTGGAATCTGCTGCAAATTCACTTACCAGTATTATTCATTCATGAGTATGATATCATAGCTCCTTATCCTCTTTAAAGCCCTAGTTTACTGATGTGGGAGTTCTCTGCGGTCACTTTGTATGATGTTCTTTGTAGCAGCATTAAGGCATGGGATTATTTTTGCTGAAGAATTCTGAACTCAAGGTCTTCTGACTTAAATAAATAAATTAGTCTGATTATGGTCTCAAGCTACTGACTTACTGATTTCATTTTCTTTAAGGACTGTGATTACAGGAAAGAATTGTCAAAGTTGTATTTATTCTGGAGAACAAAGAATAGGCACACTGCTGTTTATTATTTAATGAGGACCAATCAACATTATTTTGTTTTCTAGTATTACCTAGGAAATACATCATTAATTAAATGAAACCTACCATTAAATTATGAACAGAATTATGGGCACAAGCAGCTTCTCCTGATTTTCTGAATATTATTAGTTGTTTTAGGAAATCTGGAATGTTAATGGTACAAACAGCAATTAATGTTGGAATACCTTAAAGACAAGACCATCATTGGAGTGAATATCAAGTGAACGGTCTATATTTCAGGGATAAATAAGGAAGGCACACCTTGAGTTACAGATTAAGGGACAAAAGACAAACTCATCTGTCCTTTGGATAAGCTCATAACCTCAGGAAAATCCCTTAAATCCAGATAGACTTTTTTTTCCTAAAATAAAGATATCTTAATCTTAATCATAATATGTTAATAATCTTAATATCTGCTCTGTTTCTTTCAAAAAGGTAAATAATTTAGCAAAAGTAATGAGGTCAAAATATATAATTTGGAAGAAAACTCTTTAGAAATCACAGAGCTCTGTACAAAAATACAAAGTTTTGTAATTTTAACCATAAAAAAATAATTGAGTGAACTCTTTCTCACAAATCACCATTACAGGATTTGCAGACTTCATATCTTAATGTTTCCAGAGGAATGAGATGCTAGGGAAGGGATCACCCGTGTTTCAGTTAAGATTGTGTTTGGCTGCATGGGACAGTACAGAGTTAACAGGTCAGGGGCTTCTTTTCTCTGCTTTTCTCATCTGGAGGAAGTCATCTTGATCATCAAGGTACTTTAGGGTCTTCTCGGTGGCTCATTCACTTAAGCATCTGACTCTTGATTTCAGCTCAGATCATGATCTCACGGTTCATGGGTTCAAGCCCCACTTGGGGCTCTGTGCTGCCTGCTGGGATTCTCTCTCTCTTTCTGCCCCCGCCTCAAAAATAAATAAATAAATAAATAAATAAATAAATAAATAAACAAACAAACATTAAACAAACAAGCAAAAAAGATGTTTGAAAGGACCATGCTTCTTTTTTTGCCCCCAGCAGTTCTCAACAATAGCTGTTATCCTTATGTTTTCAAGTTATTTGCTATTCCTTTTAGTAATCACACCCATATGCTTGCAAGTATGGCAGTGACCTTGGTGGTGGAATGTGGAAAGGAATTGTATCTAAATCACCACTCCTAGCTACAAAATAATCCGCAGAATTTGGGGTTTGGTTTCTCCATTGCTTGCTTTTATATGCTTAGTACATGGCTTCCCAGATGAAATAAGAGCTTTGTTGGTTAGAAAGAGGTGGGAAATAGGTATTGGAGCTTAACAAGCAGCATCTGCCATGGCCCAGTTTTACCCTGTAAATGTCTTTGGTGGGTATACAGTTCTGGGAAAGGAATAGTTTCTAGAAAAAAAAGATGATGAACTCTTCCTGAGGGACTTTCCTATGTGTATATTTAGGAGGACAGAGAGTGAAGACAGATAGCAAGGAAGAAGGTGGAGTGATGGAAAGAGAGGAAAGGACAGGAGAATGAAGTATAGTGCAGTATTCCTCAGTGAATTTCTTCCTTAAGATGAAGAAGCAAATAAATAGAATATATGCTATCACTTTGAGCAATCTTATTGAAATCAACCAAACTATTAGTACCAATTATTTTTCAGATACAAAGAATGCAGTCGTATTTGGAAACCATTCTTGAGTCATTTTGGAAGGAATTTTCAAGATACAGCCTTTAGAGCACTGGACAATATGACTATAAACTATTTACATGTAGACACATACATTCTGGTTTATGTTTTGGCTACTCCAACTTGATGACTTATGCCAACTTATATAAACTGAATGACCCTCAGTTTTTTTTCTTTACAGTAGTACTTATCGTACACACTTAACTGGGATAAAGGTGATATAATTATACCTTGTACTTAATGCCAATCATCAGTCTATTGGCATTCATTGGTTTTATCGATATTCTATAGAAAGCCTTACTTTTATACTTTTTCTATACAAATTATCCTAGTTTGGGTTCTAATAAACTGTTCACACTCCTGCCCCAATGTGGTGTTCCAGTCTCTGTCCTCCCCCCTGACCCAGTCTCACATAGTCAGGCTTGTTTACACTCGTCACTTTTGAGACCTACTCCCATTTCTGCTTACAGAGAGTAAAAAGAAATTATTTTATTCAATCTCCATTTTCTTCCTCCTCTGCTCTACCTCAGCCTCCATTCCTACTTGTTTCACTAGTCTTCCTCCACACTATCTAATTCCAATTTGCTGGTGCCACTCTTACCACCATGGTCATTACCACCCCAGTTTAATGACTGGCAATCACACAGCAGGTGTCTATTTTATTTTGCAAATGCAAGAATTATGCCTAGTTTGAGATATTATGAAAAATGCTGTTCACATTTAACCCCCCCCCCCCCCCCGGGTATTTAAAGACAACAAGACTTTCTTTGCAGATTTGCTGAAATTACATCAAAGCAGTGAATACATTTGTAGCTTTATCAGATTGAGTGAATACTATAATGACCAAGTCAACCCCAGAAATAAATGGAGTTGATGGCTCCAACCTTTCTGTTTTAACTGAAAAAGATAACTTTATTATTAAAGGTAGTAGATATCCACAAAATACTTTAGGTTTGTAGAAATTAAAACAGCTAAGGATCTAGTTTACTATGAAAAGAAAGAAATATATGACATTGACTTGGTTTTTCTCAATTCAGCGTCTCAGACAAGTTTATGATAAATAAATATTTTAGTATTTAAATTTATATACTTTTTTTTTCCCAATTTTGGAAATAATAATGCAAACTCTAAGAATTCTGCTATGGAGAGATACAAAACTTTTGAAAACCAACACATTATCCAATATTCAGTGGACGCTAGCAGAGCTTGTGATATATTCTAAGCCTGTGATCATCTTTGCAGAGTGTTTTTGTAAACATTTTCTATTCAGGTGATACATAAGGAAGGGGATTGGTTCTTTGTTAAGACGCCACCAACTTGTTTCTTCTTTTCTCAGACTAATACTTTTTATTTGCCCAGTACCTGAGCAGTGTAATAATAGCTTTCTTGTTCTGTTTATTGTCAGGCTTTATGCCAACGGATAAAGATACGTTCAAAAATGATCTTAGTATTGACCTGATGAGGTAGATAAGGGCTATTTTCATTTTTTAGATGAGGAAACATCATTGTAGCGATGGCCTAAGTATAGGAACTATTGGTCAGGTGGTAAGGTGTTCTTAATTGCTGCACTGCCTGGCTGTGAGCAAGCCACTGCCTTCCTTTGTTTCAGTAATTTGGACCCTGTTTTTTGTCCTTATGCCTTAACATCAAGGGCAGCCTTCCGATTCCTTGTTCCCTGGAGCCCTGGCCTGCTTTCGTTTACTTTGGGCCTGTCCCAGACCTTAAATGTGAGAAGGGTATGTAGACTTCTCTCTTGTTAGGCACGGACAGAATATCTTCCCATACTGAGTGATGTCCTCCTCTCCAGACCCAAAGCAGGACATTTTCATATGGGTTTGTTTCCCTCTGAAGGGGAAGGCCTGGGGTTTCCCTTTCCAGGATTATTCTGTGACTCTAATTTTCTTGAGATCTTCAGATTTGCATCATGGTTTGAGTTGAATTTTACTATATATAGGGTTTTACTATAGACTAATTTAATCACCACAGCACCCAAACTATGAAATTAAAAAGAAGAACCTAAATTTTATTCTACCATGTTTTTAGTAACAATTTTGATTTAAATATTGCCTTTGCTACTTACGTACCAAGTTCTGTATATATTACTATCTACTTTCTTTAGTTTTGACCTCAGCCTGTATAGAAAGGGAGCTCCTGATCTAATGATTAATTGCTACTAAAACTCTTATAAATTTGGCTTTCATGTATTTTTGTTTAATTAAGATGTTCTTGGGTCGTTCCACATTAGGAATGAAACAAATTATGAAGCAATTATTTAGATTACAATTCAGTCACTAATTATGTACTGTATAATGTTTGCTTCATTTGAGATTTCTAGGCCTCCAAATTTATGATTTCTTAATCAAAAGAAGCACTTTGAGAGGAATTTAGTCTTTTTAATTGAATAAAAAAATCAAATTTGCTTAGTACAACAAAATTTGTATTTAAAGGAGCATTTTGATCATAGAAATTATATAGTTGTGATAATCGTATGTGTATACTAAGTTTATTATTCTTTTGACAAGTTTGTTCACAGAGCTTAAAGTTAACGTGAAGAAACCGTTCTGGAAGTTTTCTGGCAGTGCTATGTGTTGTATGTGATAGAGCAAACGTGGGATTTATGATTTAGGGCTAATTGGAATATTTTTTTCCTCACAACCTAAACTAATCTGCTTGGTTTCATGATCTTGTCTGCTTAAAATTTATGTAAACAATGGGAATTTTTAATGAGATTATGAAAATGAAGTCTCTCTCTCTCTCTCTCTCTCTCTCTCTCTATATATATATATAATTTTAATTATATAAAATTAAATGATTTTTACTGTATAATTTTAAGTATGGGTTTTTTGTTTGAGAACTGAAACTCAAACTAATCATTTGTACTTCTCCTGTCACTCTTAACATAGTCTCTTAAAATTTTAACAAATGTTTATAAGAGGTGAAAAATACAATATTTAAATCCCAATAATGTTTATTTATAAAAGATAATGGTGCTACTAACTTTGGTTTTTTGGAGTAAAATGGCCACCTAGGAATTATGTAAAATAAAATGCTTAGGTTAGAATGATTATCTCAAAGTTGATGCGCAAAATTTCTGAAATTCACTTATAGGAGAACCTATAGACTATTTTAGCCTCTTTTCTGCTTATTGGCTGTGTTGCAGACTTGTGTAAGCTTTGTTTAGTCCACTTTGTTAGAGCAGGCTATGAGCAGTAGTTGTGTTCAATTCTAGGTTTCAAATTCTGTGGTTCCCTTTTTTTCAAAGTATGAAAATTTACATCAGTGAAGCAGGAGGAAACTGCTAAGGAAAGACATTTTCTTTACAGCAAGAAGTGAAAGATAGGGGTTTGATATGATGGAATAGGAAAGGATTTAAAAAAACCTTAAAACTAGAAAACAGCATAATAGTCTGAAGTGATTCCGTGTAGAGCCAACAGCCCTACATACACTGAGGCCCACACTGTGTCACTGTACAAGGTTTATAATATGTAAAAAGATAGCCCTAGCCATTAAGAGTAGCTTAAAGGTTATGCTGTATATCAATTTTATTGAGACAAGGGGTTAATTTATTAACTAAATTTAATTAAGGTAACTCTATAGGTATAATAATATATTTTTCCCAAATTAGCAAAATTTATATTTAAAAATTTAGTGTGTAGCACATAGTGGAAATATATTTACATGGGATATATAACTATTTGCTAAAGCTGGAAAAGTTTCTGTGTGTACACTTTATTCTTAATGCACATATGTAAACTTACAGGTGCTCTTAGGTAATAATGGCAACTTTGGTTTCATTTTCTGAAATAACTCAAATTATTTCAGGTGTTTTGCTCTTTTAAAATGAGAAAGTTTAGTATTTATTTCCGGGTACCATGTAATAAGTATTCATTAAAAATTTTAAATGCATATTTTATATACACACATGTACATATATACTTATATATTATAGTTATTTGATACTTTTGTTGATACAACGGTAGCCCCCTTAACTGTCAGTACTTTTCCATATATTTGGTGCTTATGCTTCTTAGACTTCTGTGTTCTTGCACGTAGCTTTCTGTTCTGCTATGAGCATTGACTCTTAAGGACTGTAATTCCTCTATTCTGGATTGCTTCCGTTTGCCTGCCTAGATCCCCTCTCTGTCCTTCTCCATCGTGCTGTCTGACCAGGCAGTGTCCTATGTAACTATCACATTCCTCTCGTCCTTTTGCTTCTGATCGACTTTTCTAGTTGAGGGCCCCAGCAAGAGATGAGAAGGAGGAAAGTGGGTAGGGTGATTATATCCCTGTCTATCTCAATGAAAAGTCAGTTGTGAGTGGAGGTCTTTTTCTCTCAAGGCCATGTTCTGCCTGTCACTCTATTCCTTCTGAGTGGTAACTGCCTTTTCAAGTTACCCAAAAGGATTTAGATGTGGAAACCCTTTCCTTCTACTTTCCCAGTATTCTGTATGACCCTATTGGTTTCTCAGCTTCTTTGCATTTAGGATAATGCACTTCCTCAGATTGGAGTATATCATCTATTTTTTATGGAACACTGATGATGCCGCTTCCCTCAGTGTAAAGCTACCAGCTTCCTAAGGGTTTCTTGAAAAATGAGAAAAGGAGAGCGGGAAGATGCTGAGGTGGGGACAGGCTTCATCTCACAGACAACCCCAAGTCATACTTCTCTCTGTAACGTGGACACACAGAGCGAGTGACACGTACTCTCTAACTTTACTGAGTAATTGGGGGGGGGGGCGGGAAACTAAAACTAAAGAGGATTATAAAATCTGAGAGTAATAATTTAAACTGAAAATTATAACTTTTGCCATCTTCCTAGAGAAAGTGTTTTAAAGAAATTTCTTAATTTAAGAAATGCGTGGCTTCACGAAGCCACCTCTTGGCGCAAGTCTCCTCATCGAAAACTCTGCTTCTGAGTCTGCTTCTACCATTCAGCAAAGCTCATATCCTTCCCTGGGGACTGGCTCTAAATGACTAACACCTGTCATCTTCCTCTCAGGAATGTATTTCTCTAAGTCTGAATTTGCAATTTTAGAAAAATTCTCTGATTGTCCCAGGAATGTAATCAGAAGCTAACTAACACAAGTCTGCACTGGGTTGCATCTGAAGTATTCATAGCAGGATAAATTGCAGGTGTGCAACCTGAAGCCTCTGAAATCCTGTGGAATCACATACACTCTCACACACACAACCCGTTCAAAGAGACAGTAAATACAATACAATAGAGAAAAGTCCTTGTACTTCCATTGATGCTCAAGTCCAGAAGAAACTGTACCACCCCTTGCATCCTCCAACTCCTTAAATCATTGTGCCTCAGGATGGTATGTATCTCCATTGATTGGCTCTTCTGTGTCTTTCAGTAACTATCATTTTCTTCTGTAGGACTCACATTGGTAGTTTTTATAATTGTTGTTATTGTGAGTGGGATAATTTTCTGTCACTTTGTCTTAATGTGGTTAATTTTGCTAATTTTATATGCTAATTATATATCCGGACAACTCATTAAACTCTTAATTTATGTGGATTTCATTTGATTCCTTTGGATTTTCTATACAGAATATTTATGTCATCCATAAATAATGATAGTTTTTCTCTTCCTTTATAATGCATATACTTCTTTTTTATCTGTTCTATTTCTAAAGACCCCTAACGCAATCAATGTTAAATAGATACTCAGCAGGAGGATCTGGGGTTGACTTAAGTCTTTCTCATAAAGACAAGAAGTTCTGCCTTTCTTTTTATTTGGAATTTATTTATTTATTTTGAGAGAAAGAGAGGGAGAGAGAATGCGTGGGGGAGAGGCAGAGACAGAGGCAGAGAATTCCAAGCAGGCTCTGCACTCTCAGTGCAGAGCTCAATGTGGGGCTTGAACTCAGGAACTGTGACATCATGACCTGAGGTGAAATCAAGAGTCAGATGCTTAACCCGCTGAGCTACCCAGGAGCCCCAAGTAGTAATATGCTAAATTACACATTCAAAACATCATGCTAAATACACAAAATAATGCAATTTGAATTGATAGAATGAAATAAGGATTCAGAAAAGTTAAGATAATGCTTTCTTCAAACAACCTGTAGGGATAGATGATGTATAAATTTTCTTTGCCTGCTGTAACAAGTTACCACAAACTTGGTGGCTTAAAACAGTAGAGATGTATTCCTTCATGGTTCAAGAGTCTGAAAGTCCAAATTTTGTATTCCTGGGCAGAAATCACGGTGTCACTAGGTTCATGGTCCTTCACGAGGCTGTAGGGGAGAATCCCTTCTTTGCCGCTTCTGGCTTCTGGCAGCTGCCAGTGTTCCTTGACTTCTGGCCGCATCAGTCCATTCTCTGCCTCTCCTGTCACCTTGCCTCCTCCTCTTCTGTCTGTCAAATTTCCCTCTGTCTCTCTTTATTATAAGGACACTTGTAAAGGCATTTAGGTCCTACTTGGATAATTCAGATAATCTTCTCATTTCAAGATCCTTAATTCAATCACATTTGTAAAAAGTTCACCATATAAGATGACATTTTCAGGTTCCGGGGATTTGGGACAGATATATTCAGGGGTTGCCATTCATTCCACTACTGTCTACCTGCTGGCCCTCAAAGATTTATTCCGTCCCACATACAAAATACTTAAACCTCATTTCAGTGTCTCCAATGTCTCATTCTGTTAAATCAAGTCAAGTCAAAAGGCTCATCTAGGGTGTCTGAATTCGGCTCAGTCAATTGAGTGCCCTAACTAGGCTCAGTTGATAAGTTCACACTTGGTAAGTTCAAGCCCAGCATCAGGCTTGCTTCTGTCAGCTTAGAGTCTAGAAGCTGCTTTGGATTTTGTGTCTCCCCCTCTCTCTCTGCCCCACCTCCACTGTGTGTGTGTGCTCACACATGCTCTCTTTCTGTCTCAGAAATAAACGTTTAAAAATGCTCATCTAAATGTCATCAGCTCAAAGTCCACATCTTATCATATAAATTATCAAAATTAGTTATAGGTGAGACTCAGATGATTCACCGTGGGGCAGACTTCTCTATTGTGCACCTGTGAAACTAGAAAGCAAGTTATCTGCTTTCAAAATACAGTGATGGAACAAGCATAGGAGAATGGTTAGACATTCCTATTCCAAAAGAGAGACAGTGCGAGGCAGAAAGGAGTCACTGGTCCCAAGCAATATTAATCTGTAGCTTGATCAACATCTGCAAAAACTTCACCAAGTTCTAGGAATTAGGTTCTAATATCTTTGGGGACCACTTTTCAGTCCAGTCACTACAGATGACTTCATGAAAAATATTATTTTAATTATGTAGAGAGAAAAAAACCTAAATAGATCACAGAACTTAAGAAATGTTATAAAAACTCCCCAAACTACAAGGCTGGCAACTCACAAATGATTTTTAAAGGCTTTGAAGAGCAAATAATTCTCATGTATTGTCAGCTGTTTCAGAACATAAAGATGGAAATATTCCGATGCTCCTTATTAGCCAGCAGTTATCAATATCTCATAAAATCTGCCTATGAAACAGTCTCACTTATAGTTGTTGGTGCGATTTTCTTAAATAAAATATTTTAACAGATAGTGTATTGTATAATTAGTACATTAGGTAAAGGTTGTCAGGAGAGCAAAGACTGCTAATTGTAGATAGGAAATAAATTCTGAACTATAATCTTTTATCTAAAATTTCAGAGTCCACAAAGCTCTGAAAATCAAAATTTCTTCATTGTTTATTTGGTGAAATACAGAATATGAATGGACATGGCCATTGTAATGTTAATTTATCCTTCTTTGAGTCATTATTTATATGTGCTAGTGCAGAAATATTTATATGAATTTAAATTATGGTGTGCTATTCCTGACCCTTTGGGTTTGTTGATTAATTTACCATATATGCACTGAATAATCTTTTTAAGACCCACAAAACTTTGCATACCAAAGCATGATTGTCCCCAGATACTTCATCTAATGCATTATAGATTTTATTTAAGATATCAATGAACCAAAGGAAAAATGATATGAACCTCAAAACACTAAATATATTTCAGTAATAATAATAAGAGCTAACGTATTTGATTGCTTTGTATGTACCAAGTCCTGTCTTAACTACCTCCAGGTACTAGAATATCACGTCCTTGTAGGAAAGCAGGTACTGTTAATATCATTTCTATTTTAAAGATAGGAACATGGCAGGACTGAAACCTAAGCATACTTTTCAAGGTCAAAGATCCAGTTAATTTTAGAGCCAGGTCTTGAACCCAGGTTGTTTAAATCCACAGCTCATGTTTTTGATCTCTCTACTCTAGTGAATGTCAATAGGTATCTGGTGGTTATTAAAAACATTTGGTCATTCACCCATTCATTCAGTCAACCACAACTTGATGGTTAATCTTTCTCAGGCTATACTCTAGTTCTAAGATACAGAAGGGCATAAATCAAGTGGAAGAAAACAAAACAAAATAAAACAAAACAAAACAAAAAACTGAAACAACCTCTCCCTATTCTCATAGAACCTACATAAGCTTACATAGAGTTTACCTGTTAGGTTAACATGCTACATGTAAGATGGTCATAGTTATGGAAAAAAATATATCAAGAAAGGGAGTCAAACTCTTAATGAAATATAACTGGATGAATCTTTCCAAGCATGGTAAAGACTTAGGATCTCAAAAGAAAAGGCAGCATCATATGAAATGATAATGTAGTATAGTATACATATTTTCACTAAATTGAGTTTGCAACAAATGTACTAGCATTTCCATTTGGTACTGTTTTGAATGTACTCAGTAAGCAATTAGATAAGAAAAAAGGAATTGGGGAAGGAGGTGTTTGAAAGAAGGCAGAGCATATATCATTATTTGTAGATAATAGGACTATATGTCCCCCAAAAATGAATCACCTGAAAGGAATGATATATGGCAACAGCATTATAAGGTGTCTGTGGAAAAGATTAATAATAAATGATCAAATTATTTTTTAAAAAATATAACCAGCTCAAACAGATAATGTAAGAAGGGGTTCTATTATAATAAAAAAGAAATGGGTAAGTATTTATGAAATAAATATAAATATATTACACTTAATGTGAAGGAAACTTTGGGCCCTACTAAGAATTATAGGAAAAAACCTAATAAGTAGGAAAACACATTTTTGAAAGATAGGCCTGATATTATAAAATATTCCAGTTCTCCCAAAATTTGTCTATCGTGTAAGATCCGATTACAATACCAAAAGATTTTGGCCAGGTTCTCAAAAGCAAAGGTAACTCGAAAATTATTTCAAATTTTATCCAAAAATATGAATCTTGTAGGTAAACAACAAATTTTTTAAAACAGTGTAAGCAGAGAATTGATTCTAGCCCAACCAAATATGAACATTTAGTACAGAACTAGAATAATTAAAATAGTTGGGTACAGTTCAGAGGTAACATAGAGATATAGAGGTGGAAATTTATTATAGAATTACCTGTGTCTTTCAAACAAGGAGGAAAAATTAGATTATTAAGCACATTCTATTAATATATATATTAATATGTATAAATCTGAAATGATTGAAACACTACAGTGTAAAATATGAAGTCAGGGAAAAAACAAAAAGTATTCTGCTGAATTATGGAGAAAGGAAGGATCTTTCTAAGCATGACTCAAAAGACTGAAAGAAAAGGTTAATATATCTGAAATATAAAAATTTAACACTACAAGGTAAAAAAAAAAGTGGGAAAAAAAGAAATTTGGAAAATATTTGCAATGCATGACTTTCTCATTACTAGCAAAAAATATAAAAGGCTTGAAGGCAGTTACCTGTATTTAGCTGTTAATTTCACAGCTTCTTCCTGTATGGTCTGGAACAATTCTAAACTCCATAGTCCTCAGTTTCCTCAATCATAAAATGTAGGTAGCAGTAGCTAGCTCATAAAATGTTTATGAAGATTAAATGAAATATTACATGCAAAGCTCTTAAAGTAGTGCTTTAAGAAAGAGTAGTGAATATTTAATTACTGCTAATTATCATCATTATGGTTATTAATGTGAATATTTTTAATGTGCATAGAATGGATAAAGTACTTGACTAGGTACTCCACATAAGAAAAAGTTGAGGCAAAAGCATATGAAAAGATAATCAACTTCAATCAACAATAAGAAAAATTTATTTTAACAATTGTGATACATTGCATTTTTCAACTTACTACTTTTATTTTAAGTATAGTTTAACCAAAGAAAAAAATTGTAATCAGTTTGAGAGCTTAAAGTTCTTCAAAGGAGACTTTAAGCATATATCCTCTGAAATATCTTTTGGAGAAATTTAATAAAAAAGGACGAATCCTTTAAAACACGTGAGGCTCTTTGTGGGGTGATTTTGAGGCAGAAACCACAAGTGGAATTGTGGAGTGAGTGCTCTTTGCTGAGATAGTACAAGAACTGCCAGAATGAATGCATTGTGGTAGAGCTGGAAGCATCTAGTAAGTCTGCCCCAGAACATTCAAATCTTCTATTTTCGTCAGAATTGGCCGACCCCTCTAGTGAAGCAGCTGGTGTTGGCTCACATGTTTAAGGTTGCAAGCAACAACACCATTGCAAATTTATTAGAATGGTGAAATTCAAGACTGCCAAGGGTTGGTGTTGCTGTGGAATGTTAGTAAAGATGGGGAGTAACTGGAACTCTCAAATGTTACTGGTAGAAGTGCAAAATGGTACAATGGTACAATGGTACAATCTTTATCAATACAATGGGGCAGTCTCAATCCTAGGTATTTACTCAGAAGATACAATCACATATGTCTATGAAAAGAGTTGTGCTCAAAAGTTCATAGCAGCTTTATTCATAAAAAGTCAAATGCCAGCAATCAGTGAGTAAATGAACTGTGGTCTATCTTTTCATTTGAATACTATTTAGTAATAAAAGGTGACAAACCACTGATACGGGAACAAATGGTAGAATCTCGTTAAGTATTACAATAACTCTAGGGTGCCTGGGTGGCTCAGTCAGTTGAGCGTCCAACTTCGGCTCAGGTCACGATCTCGCGGTCCGTGAGTTCGAGCCCCGCGTCGGGCTCTGGGCTGATGGCCCAGAGCCTGGAGCCTGCTTCCGATTCTGTGTCTCCCTCTCTCTCTGCCCCTCCCCCGTTCATGCTTTGTCTCTCTCTGTCTCAAAAATAAATAAACGTTAAAAAAAAATTAAAAAAAAAGTATTACAATAACTGAAGGAAGCCTGATGTAAAAGAGTACTTTTAAATTCCATTTATAGGAAATTTTAGAAAATGCAATTACAGTGACAGAAAGCAGACCAATGTCTTTTAAGGGGGGTAGTGGGGATATATGCCAGTGTAAAAGTATATAAATGCAAAAGGGAACTTTTTTGGGGTAATGGAAAATTTCTCTATCATGTTTGTGAAACTAGTTATTATATACCTTTGTCAAAACTCTTTGAATGGTACACTTAAAATTGATGAATTTTGAATTAATAACTTAAAATGCAACTTTGGAGATTTAGGTTAACTGTATTTTTAAAAATAAAAATGTAATAACCCCTTACAGGAAAAGAGAAATCACTTCTCAGAAAAGTATCAGTGACAGAGTATTAAAGACAGCTATGACTAAGAAGCTGATTCTCTGATATATGAATATTTCTATGTACTGTGTGTGTGTTACTACTTTCTGCTGCTTATAAAATTTACATATTTAAATTTGTCTTGCCTTAATAAAGATGGGTATATTTTATTTTTACTTCTTAGATCTAACTTTAAGTTTTAATTAATTTAAAGTATTTTATAATTTCAGGAAATAACACCAATTTCAGAGTCAGTAAACACATATTCCAAAATTATATAGTTTAACTATGGTTTAGCATCCCCTTTTACTTTCAGTGTAATTCTGATGTGGATATAATATATATGAACATCCCAACTATACAAAATTATCTAAAAAAAATCTTCACCAAAATATTATAATGGAGTATGAGTATCCTCTTTTAAAGAAAAGAAAGCTGTGACTTAACAATAAATAAGTCATTTGCTCAAAGTTACAAGTCTTGGAAGTAAAAGTCTGTCTGAATTTACAGTTTGTCCATTCTAGAATGTGGAAGTAATGTTGATTAATTTATGTTTCTCAAGAGTGGAGTACATAGAGACAGAAACAGCAAAATTTATATAAAAAAAAAACGACACTATTATAGCTTTTTCTTATTTGGTCTCCTTTTACAGAGTCTTCGGTGTCTCTGAAATATGGCTGCTGGATAAGTTTACAGTGTTTGGCAGTTCTCTTTTAAGTCTCTTGGGGTTACGCCAAAGGGACAGTGTCCCATGGGAATTCAGTCTGAATTCTCATCCAAATGAACACCTGCTGTCATTGTTTCTTATCAGTCCTGTAGTTAGCAAATGCCAACTCCCATGAAAGCCATTCAACACATGGAAAAGGCATCCCAGTGTTCCTCACTAGTTTTAATTTATCCCTGCTTTTACTACATGATCCATTGCCCCAGTATCTTGGAGATAGAGCTAACATTAAGTTTGTCCTTGGCTATTTGGTGATCTATATGCCTAGGAGTTTACCCAGTTATAGTCCAGTCTAATTAAATGGTCTTCTTTTGATACTCTTTCTCCTTTCTTCTCCTTTCCCCTTTTCTCTCCTTTCCTCTTGCCCTCTCTCTGACCTGTTTATGTTGCTTTGGAAAGGAAGAGATTTGTTATTGCAAAAATAATATGCTTGTAAAGCAAATTATACTACACAATCTATTTTTAAAAGTCTCAGTTCTCTACGTTAGCAGGAACAAATAATTCACGCAGAAGCAAATTCAATGATAGTCTCCCTATGGATAACCAATATTGATCATCCATTCTTAGTACTTGAATCATATTTCTTTTCTTTTTGTTCAGCTGGTCTGCTGGATGTATGCATTTAATTATAAAGTATTACAAATTGATTTTGAACCAGATTAGGGATAAAGTCAAAATAAATGATTTTAAAAAAATTAATGATCATGTCATATAATATACCCTTAATAGCCTAGCTACATTTTTATCTATAATTTCATACCACATAAGACAACATTCTAAGATGTATTTATGACTTATTAGTAAGAATTTAAAAAAAAAAGAAGAAACTCTCTGACTGTATTTGAGAGCTATTAAACCAATAAAAGTGAACCATCTTGACATTACTACTTCTTAGCAAACCAGGAAGTTGACCATGTATGTATAACAAAGACATCCTAGAATACCAAACCACAGAGGGTTTTGGGGTAACTTTTTAATAAGTGTTTCTATGTATACCTGTCTATATCTTTGTGTCCTTTTCTCTTGCAGATTAATTTAATTACTTAATGATTTTTAGAGGATAAAATGTACAGAAAAACTAACAGTGCTATTACAGCTTTATCTTGTAGGGAAAAGCTACTGGGCCTGCCATCTGCAGCGGGCTTTGGTCCCTCTCTTGTTGTGCCTCATGCTTTGTTATGCATGAGTAAGCACATTAGCCTTTTCATTTCATTCATTAGACTTTTAATCCTTGATTAGTGTTTTCAAGATTCTCTCAAATACACAACTTCTTTATTTCCTTTGTGTATGCTTTTTTTTTTTATCTGCACTATGAAACAAAATTAAGTTAATCACAACAGTAGACCCGTTTCTTTTGAGATGACTGGTAAATATATTAGTTTCTCATTGGAGTGATTAATCATGTGTAGATGAAGAATGGGGAAATATCTTCTTGCTTGGAATAACAGGGGCAACTGTTTAAAGTCAGCAAGAACAGTCTGTTTGAAAAGCTTGAATCACAATGTTCTACCAATCTCACATGCTCAGTGTGATTCTGTCTCATAGAAACTCTGAATGGATTTCTTAAAAGAAAGAAACATCCATTAGGGTTCAGAACTGATATGTTTGGGGTCTCAGAGCTTAGTTATAATTACACCAATTCTCCAAAAATAATTTTCTCTCTTTAGTGCTTTCTTTTCTCGATTGAGCAAGATATGTGAGAAGGTTGCTTGTGACTGAACAGTTAATAGTTACACATGCAAGACACTCTTAGCAAACTTTGAAGTCATGTATTATACTCATTTACCTTTATTAAATACGCACTTTCACACTATCATTTTACTCATAATTAATCTCAAAGGACTAGAAACTACTATCGCTCCACTTAGGCCATCCTTCCAGCTATGCATTACAATATTTTCAACCAGTTTTTAACATTTATGTTCATGTACACTATTTAAACATACTTCGATCATGAGACCAAAACCAGTTATTAAAGGAGATACATAAATTAAATAGAAATCGGTTTCCAGAAGTCAATATAACAAGTAACCAACGGTGAAATGATGGCATAAAACACACTTGTACTGAATTTTTGTAGGTTACTCATTTTTGCCTAATTTCAGAGTGTCTTCTTGGCAATATTGTTAAGAAAGAGTAATTTAAAAATATTACTCATTAACTTTTCTCTTTTGATCTTTGCACAAAATAGTAGGATCATAAACTGTCTCATTTTTCTTTTCTGTTTCTCTACCTAGGATGCTTCCATTGCACACAGATTCCACATCATGAGAGAAAAACACCCAGAAAAATTCAACAGTAGGTAAGATAACATATGATAAAATTATAATTATGGTTACTGTTGATGAATTATGTCATGAAAAGGATCACTCTGTGCTCTAAAACATTTTATGTATAATGGCTGAATAAGATTGGGTATGTATGTGTGAGTATTGAGACACAAGTGTAAATGAATTTAATTTTTCTTCTTTGGTTTTAATGAGACTATAATGAGGAGTGCAGTGGTCATCTGTAGTCCATTCTCATGTGTTAAAAAGAATTTCAAGTATAAGGTAAAACTAATATTTTATTAAGATATAGTGGAAGTCTTTATATGGCTAAGGATATGAGGGTGATTATACCAAGTCCCAAAGAGAAAACATGGGACTGTGATTTGGTAATGCTGAGTAACTCTGTATTACAAAGGTATCATGGAAGGCCTCTCATCTTTCTACTGTTCATCCAGTATTGGCCTCAGGTAAATGGAAAATAAACCAGAAAAATAATCAATGCTAACATAAACTACTTTTAAAGATACATTCTTCAAGGAGAAGATCCTTGACAATGAGAATTTGTTTTGCTAATATAGTAATACATATTTCTTTTTCAAATGTAGATATTGACTTTTTCTGATATTTAGGGAAATAGAGAAAGCTTTGGTTTTGTATCTTCCCCACTTGTAGATGGAAATAGGCTGTCTCCAACCCTTTCCCTAGGAAAAATGGGACGGAAGTGAATCATCTTTGCTTCAATTACATACATTTCTACTTTGATCATTTCACAAAGTTACAAAATCATAACCAGCATTTCTGTGCATATATTTAAGTATATATTCAATATTAATATTAATATTCAAAGCCCAAGGATCTGTGGTCTCCATATTTGTATAGTTAACAACCCTGGAAATCATAAAATCATGATATTATGGTTTGCCTTTTCTCTTATAATTCAGCTAGGTACAATTTTTGTTTAAGGAAAGTGGAAGAAATGTATGTATGAATATGTACATGTGCCCATAGTGTCTTTGGAGGGATTCACAAAAATCTCTTAATTCTGGTTCTTTCTGGAAAAGGGAACTAAACGGTTGGGATGAAAACTAAATTTTTATTATATACTTTTTTGTGTGAATCTTGTGACATGTGTATTATAAAATTTAGTAGAAATCTAATTAAACGTTGCACCTATAAATTTTCTTTGTATGTAGAATAGCCGTTTTCATTTTATAAAATTTAATTTTATTTTATAAAATATATGCAAATAAATTGATGTAACAATGAAATCATATTCACTTTATAGCAACTTTTAACACATGGTAATTTACCTTGAATGTCCTGGCCATGAATATACTTGTTAATGTACATAAAACCATATTATAAAATCTAGCTTGTGCTTACTCAAATACCATTCTGTGTAGCAGTCATGTGTTGATATTCATATATTGAAATAGATTTCAAGCAAAAAAATAAATGCTATTTGAGAATGAGGCATGCAGTGACCCCATTCAGGAGTTTCACAATTTAAAAACCCAGTAAAGACTGTAAGAAATACATGGAAAAAAAAGTTTGATGATGTTTAAGGCATTTTTATCCCAAAGTTATTCAGCAGAGAGAAAGAGAATGATAGGGGAGAGGGGGAAGAAAGGAGAATTAAAAGTATAGAGAAAGTGTATCAATATATTTATGTAATACTCAAATTGACATACTACATATAAGAATGCCAATATATATGATCCTCTCTCAAGTGTCAGAGGTTAATGAATTCTGTTCTCCGGAATAATTTTAATTCTTCTTAATAAGACTTCTATTATTCACATATATCTCCTTAATTTTTTATTATCAATTGCAGTGTTAATTTATGACATTCCTCACTGCCCAATATGTGGTTAGATACTATTTACAGCAATGCGTTTGTATAGCCCAATGTATTTATAAAGTGTAAAAATACATTTGGAAGGCTAATAACATAGAAAACACCTTCTAGATTGACACAGGTCACATGTTTCTACTGTGAGTTCAAAGAATGTCAGGTATATAGTAGATACTCAGTGTATAATCACCTACTATTTTTTTTTTTAAGTTAAGAGCTCTAACATTGCATATATTACCAAGTCAGGCACATACATTTCAATCTATATTTTTTACAGATTGTCTTCACTCAGAATTACAAGCTTTTAGATAATTTGCTAAACTATAATTTAACTTACTCAGAATATGAAAATTTTCTAATAAATTTTTATGAGGAAGACATGCCACATATTGTGCATAAACAATTTCATACTTATAAGGACAGATTTTCAGATTTCAACTTTGAGACACATTCAGCCATAGCACTCTTTGGTATTTTCAGGAATTTGCAAATGGATTTTTTTAAATACTCATAATAATGGTGTTTCAGATCAGATCTCTTGTCACAATCAATCATATGCCATTAATATTATCCTCTAGCGTGCTCACCTTGAAATTCATTTATATTTTAAAGAACTTGATGTTTCTAACATTATCTTAAGGAAATTAATTACCAAAATATATAGTTCTCTCTATGCTTCTTCTGACAGAAATTGAAAGAACTGGGAAAGATAATGATTTTTCCGGTGCTTAAGAGAGTGCTGGTTGAGAGGTTTATATCATATTCTTTTCCAAATTTTTGTATAAATCTAAGTTAACTATTAAAAGGAATTGTTGTTTAACTTTCTAAACTCAAGACATTCTTCATACTTAATATATATATTTTTTATTATTTTAGACTCAAATAATCCTTAAAGTATTGAGGAAACTATTATTTAAAACCATTATTGTACAATATTATTATTTAAAATATTGACTTGACTATTATTATTAATAATCACATTCGTGTTCTTAGAATTCACATACATTACTAATTCTCCTGATTTTATTGAGAATAGAGCATGATATTACTTCTTGGCCTTTTGACTTAGATCAAGTGTAGAACAGAGCAATATAAGTTCTTACTTTAAAAAATGAGACTAATAATTGTACACTTACAGTATTTAAAATATGCATCCATTAAAGTGATAATTATGAAGGGCTGTAATAATTTTGAAAAAAAAAAAACCTCTTTAATTCCATGAATAAAATCTTGCAACATTGACAAAGACTTACAAGTAATATGTGAAATGGAACCAACTATAAAAAAAATATTGGTCATCTTACAAAGATTTATTAATACTGTAGTTATAGCTTGTTACAGCTTGTTTTAAAAAACTAATTTTTTTTTAACATCACTTGATACCATTTGCTAGCAAACCCTGATAGCCAGCGATACTCCACAAAGATACTAGTTCAGTAAGTCTACAAGTAAGTCCTTATTTAAAAGAATCCAGGTCTCTAATGCACTGAATGAGATACAGATTGTTTTCTTAGCCTCCTGTTCAGAGGAATATACTTCATTCTTGTTCTGCATTCTGCTTTTTATGAAGAAATCTACAACTAGGAAACTGAAATTGGTGTATGAATTTAAATAAAGCCGTTTAACTCATCTGTGTAGTGATATCGGATACGTCAGAGGGTCTTACTGGCCAAATGTGTGAAAGGAAGAAACAAAAGTAACAAGTTGGAACACCACACTTATACTTTATCACTATATTAATAAACCCTAATATAAAAAAGAAGCTCGGGGCGCCTGGGTGGCGCAGTCGGTTAAGCGTCCGACTTCAGCCAGGTCACGATCTCGCGGTCCGTGAGTTCGAGCCCCGCATCAGGCTCTGGGCTGATGGCTCAGAGCCTGGAGCCTGTTTCCAATTCTGTGTCTCCCTCTCTCTCTGACCCTCCCCCGTTCATGCTCTGTCTCTCTCTGTCCCAAAAATAAATAAAAAACGTTGAAAAAAAAATTAAAAAAAAAAAAAAAAAAAAAAAGCTCTGTACTCCAAATTACCCAAGAAATTAATAGCATACAGGAACATAGAAAATTTGCGTATGACTTTAAAATCACACTGGTTCTGTGGAATGATGCTTGATTTTTTGTTTGTTTGTTTGTTTTTTCCTCTAAAGTAGGCTTGGTGAGATACTGGAATAAGACTCTTTCTGGGACTTTAGTATCTATAAAGAGCATGGAACATAATGCTCAGTTAGTACATACTTCATGTACTTAATCTCCAAAGCCCCCAACAATGTTAAAAAACAAGCAAAAATTCTTCAGTTATAATCTCTGACCATTGTGGATGTCTTGCTAATGAATAATACAAGCTTACTTACACATTTGTTTAGCACTTATTATCAACTTTATAGATCAGCAATATGTAATTATCAACCAGTTATTAATATTTACCTGGTGATGGTGAACTGAAGACTTAAGTATTAAAAATTTGTTTTTATATCTCTTTTTCTGTGTCTCTAATTTTGTAAGTTGCAAATCATTTGATATAAAGCTAAAGACAATAAAATCAATTTTGTATAAAGTATAACAGGAGGCGTTAATTTACTGAAGCAAATATTTTTATTGGTCAAAACTGTTCATGAAATATTTTTATTGATCTTGAAGTACCAATTTTATACCTGTTTTTTTTATTTTAAACTGTGCATGTGTATATCTATTCTGAATTTGGAAATTATATTTTCCATATATTCCATACTCTGCTGTATGGGAGATAGTACAATTTCCAAGTTAAAGAAATAAAACCTATGAATCTTTTTTTTTTTTTTAAACTTTCCACCTTGGTGTTGTAGCAGATAGACAAGAATAATTATATAAAATTATCAATTGTTATCTACACAGAAAAGATCCAGCTGAAGTTCTAGAATAAAATGTAGAGTTACGAATTAAGTAATATTTCAATAATGATGACAAAATGCTGTATCATAACTAGATTTTTCTATTTATCATTTAAATAACATTGAGAAGGTTTTTCTCTAAATTCAGTAAAATAAATTTTTAAAGCTTCAAAATCAGTGCTTAAATTGTGTTTAATAACATTATTATATATTAATATATCTAATTTTATTCATATACTGTAAATATTTTTAATGTATGTTTAATAAAAGCCAATTAACACTATTTTTCAATAAACTTCATGATATAGCCTCTTACATATATATCTTATATATATTTTTTAAGGCACTTAACCTATTTTTATTTTTATAAAATCTAATATATTCAAAGATTACACATTTTAGTGACTGTAATAAGTTAAAATCATTGTGGATAAACTAAGATTTTGGGGGTTTTTTTGCTTTTTGTTTTTTTTTAATTTATTTTTTTAATTTACATTGAAGTTAACATGTAGTGCAACAATGATTTCAGGAGTAGCTTCCTTAATGACCCTTACCCATTTGACCATTCCCCCTCACAACCCCTCCAGTAGCCCTCTGTTCTCCATATTTAAGAGTCTCTTATGTTTTGTCCCCCTCCCTGTTTTTATATTATTTTGCTTCCCTTCCCTTATTTCATGTGTTTTGTATCTTAAAGTCCTCATATGAGTGAAGTCATATGATATTTGTCTTTCTCTGACTAATTTCGTTTAGCATAATACCCTCTAGTTCCATCCATGTAGTTGGAAATGGGAAGATTTCATTCTTTCTCATTGCCAAGTAATATTCCATTGTACATATATACCACATCTTATTTATCCATTCAACCATCGATGGACATTTGGGCTCTTTCCATGCTTTGGCTATTGTTGATAATGCTGCTATAAACATTGGAATGCATGTGCCCCTTTGAAACAGCATACCTGTATCCCTTGGATAAATACCTAGTGGTGCAATTGCTGGGTTGTAGGGTAGTTCTATTTTTAATTTTTGAGGAACCTCCATACTGTTTTCCAGAGTGGCTGTACCAGTTTGCATTCCCACCAGCAGTGCAAAAGAGGTCCTTCTTCTCCACATCCTCGCCAACATCTATTGTGGCCTGAGTTGTTAATGTTAGCCATTTTGACAGGTGTGAGATGGTATCTCATGGTGGTTTGGATGTCTGTATGTCTTCTTTGGAGAAGTGTCTATTCATGTCTTTTGCCCATTTCTTCACTGGGTTATTTGTTTTTTGGGTGTTGAGTTTGATACTAACCCTTTATCTGGTATTTCGTTTGCAAATATCTTCTCCCATTCTGTCAGTTTCCTTTTAGTTTTGCCGATTATTTCCTTCTCTGTGCAGAAGCTTTTTATTTTGATGAGGTCTCAATAGTTCATTTTTGCTTTTGTTTCCCTTGCCTCTGGGGACATGTTGAGTAAGAAGTTGCTGCGGCCAAAGCCAAAGAGATTTTTGCCTGCTTTCTCTTTGAGGATTTTGATGGCTTCCTGTCTTCCATTTAGGTCTTTCATCCATTTTGAATTTATTTTTGTGTATGGTGTAAGAAAGTGGTCCAGGTTCATTTTTCTTCAACTTACATGTATTTCTGAGTCAGTTACAACACAGCAAGTAAAATAAAGAAGACATTCCTTTTGTTTTCTCTGAAGCTTTTTAGTATATATATTTGTAGGAATTCAGCTTTTCTTGCACTTTGAAATTATGAAATTAAAATTTTTTATATGACTTATTTATATAAATTTATTTACATAAGTATTTGTATCTAATTTATTTATATTTTATATAAATTCTATTTATTATGTATTCTTAAAATATGTAGAATAATTTATTTTTATACTATTGACACATTCACAAACTATTGAAAACAATGAAAGGGAAGACAGAATGGAGTCTGCATGGCATTGTCTTTAAGGCATTTGACCTCAGTTTTGCAACCACCATTATTGTATAGTGAAACCTTTTTATCTATTTAAGAACGTACATACATACCTTTTAATGTAAACTTCCATATTATGTAAGTGGTACCATCTTTTATAAACTAGGGAAATTGTGCTACTGATATTAAAAGTTAAACATTTTGATTTTTAGTATTTTGAATAAAATCCATATTCATTAGAAATGGCACTTGTTGGGGCGCCTGGGTGGCTCAGTCGGTTGAGCGTCCAACTTCAGCTCAGGTCATGATCTCGTGGTCCGTGAGTTCGAGCCCCGCGTCGGGCTCTGGGCTGATGGCTCAGAGCCTGGAGCCTGCTTCCAATTCTGTGTCTCCCTCTCTCTCTGCCCCTCCCCCGTTCATGCTCTGTCTCTCTCTGTCTCAAAAATAAATAAATGTTAAAAAAAATTTAAAAAAATTAAAAAGGAAATGTCACTTGTTGGGACAAGCACTGGGTATCATATGTAAGTGATGAATTACTGAGTTCTACTTCTGAAAACAATACTACAGTATATGATAACTAACTTGAATTTAAATAAATACATTTAAAAATAATAAAACAAAGGAATGTTAGCACTTTATAGGGATTTTTTTGGATAAAATTATATGTTAATGAGAATTTCATATCCTATAGCATTTGTTATGTCTTCACTTTCTGTGTACATAATCAATTTTGTTATTTTTTAAAAATAGAAACATACTCCTTTTTCATTTTCACTTAGAATGACTCTTCAGTTATATCTTTTAAATAACATTTCTTGACATTTTTTGTGTCAGAACTATTGTTAAATCAGTTTTCCGAGGTGCCTAGGTGGCTCAGTCAGTTGAGTGTCCTACTCTTGGTTTCGGCTCATGTCATGATCTCATGGTTTGTGGGTTTGAGCCCTGTGGCAGGCTCTGTGCAGACAGTTTAGAGGCCCCTTGGGATCCTCTCTCTCTCCCTCTTTCTCTGCCCCACCCTTGCTTGTGCTCTCTCCCTTTTAAAATAAATATATAAACTTATGATCTGTGTATAAGCCATATAGTGCTTAGATGAATATGTGGATTGATAATATATAGATGTATATGCATGTATACATACATGGTGTATGATTTATATATATGTGTGTACATACATATATTTTAAGAAAAGTGAAACTTTTTCTTATATTTATGCAAATTTTTCATAATTATGTGTATTCTTACTGTACATGTATTTATAATATAAGCCTTTTAAAATAATTTACCAGTAGCTGTGGTATTATATTCATATATTTTCATTTGTGTGTTGAAATACATTTAAATACTTCATCTGAGGAGGTAAAAACGTGAATGGGTAAATTAGTCACAGTTGTGTTCACACTGATGCAAGGGATTCGATTCACCTGAATCTTCCTGCATCGTTTCTAGATATCATTAAACCAGAATACTCACTTTTGTGTCCAAGCTGTTCAAAATCATGTGTATAAGATAGTTCTTTGGAATGGAAGGAGAACTGGAGGATAAACAAGGAAGAGATACAGTAACTTCTTCCTTTCTTCTGCCTCTCACTGATTTCTTTGTTCTCTCCTAAGTTCTTATTTCTGCTTTTTTTATATTCTTTACTTTTGCACTGCCATGGAGTAACAAAAGGATCAATGAAGGTCTTGAATTTTGGATAACATAGCTCCTGTTATTGATTTGGTTGATTATTTATTCTGCAGACACTTACTAAAGGAGACCCTGTTATATGATGGATATCCATCTAGACAACTGAATCTTTCAAATCTCTAAGGCAAGTGAAGAAAATGAATTTGAAGTTACATAGAAACCTTAGATAATGATAGGTTCTGCAGAAAAATGTAAACAGGAAGAAAAGTTTTCATGGTAGTAATACAGAAAGAAGGATATTTTCTGGGGCTCCCAAGTTAAGGTGACCATTGAGCTTTAAAGGATGTATATTGAAGTAGGGGCTGCTTGTATGTTCTCAGATTTATTGAAGAAGAGACATTTATTTCTAGTTTCTGTTTGCAGGGTACTTACATTTTATTAGTATAACTTCCATGCAAATATTTTCAAAATTTTCTTCATTGATTTTGCCTTTCTTTTCCTAGGATTTGTGTTTGTGCTTTACATGAATTTGCATGTGTTTTATGCAGAAGTTTTACACACACACACACACACACAATCATTTCCTAGAGTTCCAAATTAAGAAACAAGATTTGTGAAGTTACAGTAGTTAATTCAGAGATGTCTACAAGATCACAACTGAAAAATCTAAGATACAGAGTATTTTTTAATAGGAAAGAGTACTAAACAGTAACAAAGGAGATTAGGAACAACATTTCTATTCATTATTACAGATTCTGTGCCTACATGGAAACTTTTGGGAAATATTTATGAAATTAAAACACTTAAAATTATTTCTTGTTTGTTACAAGCTGACAGCATATACATACACACACACACACACACACGTATATATATATATATATATATATATATATATATATATATATAATTGCATGTTTTATTTTTTATATTTCTATATAGAATAAATGTAGATGTAGGATATGTATGTATATAGAATATATGTAGAGTTAATAATACACACACACATATGTATACATTTCAATTAGTTCACAGTAAATGAATGATCAGTTTTTAGGCAAAAACCAAAGATAGGCTTAGCCAGTAGTTAAAGCTACTGTTTCTGGGAACCCTATCCCTAGTTTATGACCTGCTTTTGTGTTAAAAATACTAAAGATCCCATTTCCTTTGTATTCAGATTAGTCTACTGAATCCTTTATATAGATCCCTACTCCTTTGTTCAGATTAGTCTAACTGTAACAAGAACCAGTTGTGCTCTCGGGACTGAGGGATGCGCTAAACTAATTAGACAGTGGACAGCCGACTTTGGGGAATGAGCCTTTGACATTGATCAATGTCAATGACAGATTTTTTTGTTTGTTTGTTTGATATTCTTAGATATTCTATAGACTAACATTCGGAATTGAATATCATTCAATTATTATATTCTTTAGTATATAGTACATGCCATGTAAATTAGTTAATCTGACATGAACTTTTAATATCTAAAAGTGTTTTGTGGTTCTTATAGAATAACATCTGTTGATTTGGAGTAGAAATCATCCCTGGGAACAATTTTGAGAACCCTTATTATGTCACCTTTTTATAGGCCATATTAAGTAGAAAGTAAGTCTATCTTAAACTCTTTCAAAAGAGGTTAATCACCTCATTATAAGGTAATTTTACCTAGAATAATCCTATGGCATGGCTAATTGGAACTAATTTGGTGATCTCCATTGTCTCTTGCTCTACCTGAGCATTAGTTACTAATTCCTTTCCTTTTGGAATACATGTTCTTCAACAGATAGGTTCAGCATTATATTCTGGCCGAACATAATAATCCTAATATATTAGCTTCAAATGACGGATAGAATTTTTTTAAAAGAGTTCCCTGATTCACATTTTTCTTTGAAGAGAAAAATAATATTCTCACTTAAGCAACACTGTTAAGTTTCTATTTTCTGTTTTACATTTCTACATGACTGGTGTTGTCACAAAGTAGAGAATCTTTTTTTTTTTAATTTTTTTTTAATGTTTATTTATTTTTGAGACAGAGAGAGACAGAGCATGAATGGGGGAGGATCAGAGAGAGGGAGACACAGAATCCAAACAGGCTCCAGGCTCTGAGCTGTCAGCACAGAGCCCGACGCGGGGCTTGAACTCACGGACCGTGAGATCATGACCTGAGCCGAAGTTGGCCACCCAACCGACTGAGCCACCCAGGCACCCCACAAAGTAGAGAATCTTAGGCAACCCTTCTATATATTGATATACCCTAGCCCTAAAATATGAAGAGATTATTTCCCTAATGGGTAAAATTTGTGAAAAAAATTAGATAGAAAGTAGAGGTAAAAAATCTTGATTTATTATGACTTTTAATTCTAATTTCTCTGAAGCTTCTTCCTTCCCATTTCTACTTCTCACACACACACACACACACATACACACACACACACACACACACAAAACAGAAATGCTATATAACTTTATTACATTTATTTGGTAAATACTTATAAGGGGCAAAAATAGGCTGAGATTTGCCTGTTACTGTTGTTTCGTAACAAACTGCCACCATATAACTAGCGTTCAGTTTCCTTTTCCCATTAACATTATTCTGTATTGTCACTGCCCTCACTAATGGTTTCCGAAGGCCATTCATTGTCTCCCTTTACCTTCTAGGTTCTGTTCATCTTTCAGTTCCAAAGCAAATGTCGCATGTTTTCTGTTTTGTTGTGGCAACACTCCACTTCCTCATGTCAAAGTCTCTTCTGTTTATTGTGGTTACATAACAAACCACTTGAAAGCTAGGCAGTATAAAACAACCATTTTATTACCTGCATAGCTTCTGTAGCTCAGCCATTCAAACACGGCAAAGCAGGGATGGCTTGTCTCTAGTCATGGCATCTTTACCTGGGAAGATTGGAAATGATTGGATTTGGTGGGAAATGGAATTGACTGGAGGCATGGTTACTCTCATGTCTGGTAGCTGGTTGTTGGTTGAGACCTTACCTGGAGCAACTGTGTTAGTCAGGGTCCTCTCCTTCCTCAGTGTTTTGTTCCATTCAGGTCCTGATCAGTTTAGATGATGGCTACCCACCTTGGGGAGGGCCGTCTACTTTACTGAGTCCACCAATTTAATGTTAATCTCATCTAGAAACTTTAACAAACACATATACACAGAAATAATGTTTAATCTGGGCACCCTAGGTCAGTCAAGTTGTCACATAAAATTAACTATCACAGCACCTACAGCACCTTTTTGTCACCTGAATTTTCTTGCAGTGTGATGGCCTAGGATAGCCATACTTGTCAATGACAGCTCAGGCCTTCACAAGTGAGTGTCCCAATAGAACAGGAAGAAGCTATATGCCATTCCTTCACTTAGCTTTAGAAGTCTTACAGTTTCATGTTCTCTGTACTTTTGTTGACAGATTATCATGATTGCCAAATTTATCAGACTATTCAGCCCTGAATATTAATCCTGCATGTATTTCCTTATCCCATTCCTTCTCTCCATCTTTACGACACCCATTTCCAACATCCCCCATTCGTTTTTAAACCTTCTTTACACTTAGAGGTGACCCTGATTTATACTTCAATAAGAAAAAAGTAACACCAAATAGTGATTAACATAACTTCTAATAACAAAGGAACAATTTTTCTGCATCCACATCCCTCTTTCCCTCATCCTTCTAACCTAGCAGGTAAGTTAGCCATCCGTTAATCTAGGGCCACTTTACCTGTGTCCATATCTGTCACATACCACCACCATCCTCTGTTTCCCTAGATCTTGAAGCATACTTCATCCTTCTCGCGGAGATCTTTCCTGTCCTACAACTGCAAGGTCCTTTCTAACGTCTTACAAACAAGCTCTACCTAGCTTCATTCTTCATCATTAAAAAATCAGATTCCTGATCTTGCTTTTCTTCAGTTATGCCTCATATACCTTATTGTCTTCACAAATAAATCCTGGATAAATTTTGTACTCACCCATTGCTCACTCATTTTCTTCTGCAAAACCATTCTAATTGGATTCTTTTACATGTAAATGAAGCTTTTCTCATTAAGGTCACAAAAGATCTCTAAGTCACTAAATCCAATATTTTTAGGGCTTTTTTGATCCCTACAAACATTGAATTTGCATTTGTCATTTACTCTGTCTTCCTGAAACTTCTCTTGCCTGGGTCCATAAAATATACCATCGTAACTATTCCTGCTCGGTTTTGAGTTTTATTTGTGACTTGTCTAATCAGTTTGTAACTGTTAGTGGCCCTCAGAATTCTGAGATAGACTCTTCCCTCAGTTTACCTTCTCTTCTCTAATCTCTTGAAGCTTCATCAACAGTGATCCTTTTAAAGTGCTGAACCACCGTCCTTTATTAAACTCTTTAATTTCTCAAGTCTTTACCAGGCCCTCCATGATCTGGTTCCTGGCCTGACTTTTGACTTTTCCTGTCTTTTGATGCGTCTCCCCTTGCCAGAATTTTAGATTGGTGATTGCTTTTCATTAGACTGATGATAACTGCTTAGATGCTACTTCTGAAAGGATAATCCTTTCTTGTCCCACCTGACTAGGTTAGGCTCCCAAACCACCCTGTGTTTTCTTTTGTAGAATTTGTAGAGGATTTATGCTTTTAATTCCTTGATGTGTTTTGATTTAACTATCTGGCCCTTTCTTTTCCCAAACTGTGCTTTAATGCATTTATTATTTCATGATTGGGTCAGGAATAAAGAGATCACAGTTCTGAGTTGTTAAATTTCAAGAGACTTGAAATTCACATCAGGGATAAAATTTTGAGAATAGTTTTGGAAATTTCTTAATTCTGACTTGTGACTATCATAAGTAGAGGCCTGAAGGACTCAGAGTAGGGGATTTATGTTAGAATCATGATTCTGATGTTACAGAGTCCTTGAAAATTACATGCATTTTTTTATGGCACTTCAAAGGAGTTTGGCAAAAAAGAGTTAAATACTTCGGAAATTAATGTTGGGATTGGTGGTACATTGGAAAGAATGACAATTCAACGAGGCCATTAAAAATAGGGGAAGAATTTACTGATTGCTATTTCTGATGTTCTAATTGTTACAATTTCTCATTTTTATTTTTTAAAATTCGATTATAGTTTTATAACATTTTTAAATTTTCAAAATTCAGTTTTAAATATAGGCCTCATTACCATACTAAACCTAACAAATTTATAGAATTGTTTATGCAGAACAAAGTTTATTTTTGTTTATGCAGATATATGTATGCTGCTTTTATTAAAGTTATAGGAATGAAGTCAGATGTTTATTTTGTTATTAGAAATTTTTTTGCATTATGGTGTTTTGTATTTTTAATACTATTTTTTTTTCTTTTTTATTGTGAGAAAATATATATAACACAAAATGTTTCACTTTCATTATTTTTATGTGTACATTTCAGTGGCATTAGGTACATTCACTTTGTTGTGCAACCGTTACCACCATCCATCTGCCAAACATTTTTATCTTCCCAAACTAAAGCTCTACAAATGTGGCTATTTTAGATACCTCCTATAAATGGAACATTGCAATATTTGTCCTTTTTTGGCTTCTTTCATTTAACATATTGTCTTGAAGTTTAGTCCATTTTGTGGTATGTATCACAATTTCCTCCTGCCTTCCTAAGGCTGGATATTGGTTCCACTGTATGTATATACTTCATTTTGTTTATCCATCTGCTGATGGGCATTTGAATTGTTTGCATGTTTTGGCTCTTGTGAATAAGACTGCTGTGAATAGTGGTGTACAAATATCTGTCCAAGTCCTAAGCTAATTTATGAAGGCATTTTAAACTCCTTGAAATCAACTTTAAAAAGAGTTGTAATCTACATTGCAACAATTTTATTCTAGAAAGGACATTAGATAGAGCCTAGGGCTTTTGGGTCTTACAATAAATAGTTGTGTATTTTCTGAGATTCATTCCTTCTCTCCTTCCCTCCTTTCCTTCTTTCCTTCCTTGCTTTCTCCCTTCCTTGCTTTCTTCCTTCCATCCTGACACATCAAAAGACAGAGGAAAGGTCAAAAGTCAGGCCAGGAACCAGATCATGGAGGGCCTGTTAAAGATTTGAGAAATTAATGAGTTTAATAAAGGAGGGTAGTTCAGCATTTTAAAAGGATCACTCTTGCTGAAGCTTCAGGAGATTAGAGAAGAGAGGATAAACTGAGGAAAGAGTCTATCTTCCTTCCTTCCTTCCTTCCTTCTTCCTTCCCTCTCTCTCTCCCCTTCCCCCCAATCTTTGGAGTATAACAGGGAGAGGAGTATTTGTTTAACAATGATTTTTCTTTATAGCCTATTTATGGGTCTCTTACTTTATTTTAGTATTTCTTTGGCTTGCTGTATAATGTGTCTTTTTAAAACTAGGTCACTGCTCTTCTCTGAAAAGTTTTATAAGTGCTGAGAGAAAGCTGAGTATAAGTATTCAAGAAAATAAGTAATCACCAAATAGGAGATGTATGCCATAACCAAAATTTGAATGTTTTATGTACATACATAAAATATATATAATTTTCTTAGCTAAATACTGACTCATAAGAATTTAATTACTTCTCATTTTATGGCCTCATGTTCTAATGGTCTAAGAATACTCATTTACATATTATTTATTCAGTAAAGAAGTAAAGATTTATACATTTATACTCGTATCATTATGAAAACAAAATGATGAATACTAAATTTTGAAAACACAAAGCCCACAACTTTAACACAAGCACCCATAATGTGATTTTATATTTTTTCCATTATTTTTAATGTGTAACTTGAGAAGTATTTATTACAATAGGAAAGTGCTTAGAAAATAAGTTAAGGTTCATAATTAAATATTCTCCCTGCCCTTGGGGAAGACAAACCAAACATGTACTCACAATAAAATGTGGTAAAGACTGTCACTGAGGTTAAGTGCAAAATTAAGTGCGGCGTGCTGCCAGGAGGAAATGTCTATTTCTGTCAGAGGTAAGAAGGAAAGAAGACATCCCTCCAAAAGGTACTCTTACATCCATGCCCACTGCTGATAACACTGTCACCAAGTTCCTCCACCACAAGTCACGCTTGTCGCTTCTCACATTATGCCTCGTATTGCAAGGCACCTACACTAAAAGGGAGGAGTTGTTCAGGAAAATGTCATCTTCTGCTGCAGGGTCCTGTACCCACCTAAAGTGTAGGAGGTATTAGTATACACAGAAAGAAAGGAAAGTGGATAATGAGGGTCAATCAGCAGTGTCTGCCCAAATTTTCGTATGTTGTAATATATTTCATATATTGGGCTTTTCATAGACTTCAGTTTTCTTAGTTCATTTTCTCAGCTTTAAGCAAGTCACATCTAAATCTCTGAGGTTCTCATTTTCTGTTGGGTCTGTTTAATGATGTAATCAAATTACTTACAGGTACTATGAGAAAACCTTATGTAATAAAACCTGTTTGTAGTGTAGACAGTCAGCCCCACATATTTATGCTGTTCTGCTTTATAAGTTTAAATCTTTACATGTCCATTTATCTCTAAGCAGAGCACATGTCACTTAGGCCATCCTTGTAACTTACTGAGAAGCTTATTACTCACTGAGATGGCATAATTCATTTTGTTTTGTTTTTTACACATAGAAATATTTATATATACAAGTTGGGTTTTTTGTTTTGTTTTGTTTTACCTATTTTCACTTTACTGTCATTAACTCTTTTTTTAATTCATTCTGTTTTTTTTAAGACATGTTCAAATTAAGAAGGTCATTTGGAATTTCGGTAATAATGTCTAAGGCACAGAAACATTCATACGCTGTGATTCATGTGATCTGTGAATTTATGAATATGAAATCTGTGTTCACACTCAATTATTTTAATTTTGTTGGCTTTTTTACATTTCAAACTAGGTGCTTTAGTCTGTTTTGTATTCACCCAATGATCTAAGCCATATTCAAATATATTTAAATTAACTGAAACTATTATGTGACATAAAGGAAAGAATGCAAATTCTTGTAAAAATTTTTCTTTTACTTTCTTTATATCTATTAACTTTGTCTTTTTTTTATTGAAATTATTTCAGAAAGAAAAAAAGGGCTTTGTTTACCATGAAAACTTAAAATAATGCCACAAGACCTAGTACCCATCTTATTTTTATTGTGAATTCTTATAGCCTTTTATACAGAGTTACCGATCTAGTAGTTATACCAGTATACTATATTAGAACTCACCATTAATACCTCTTGAAGCCTGGGGTATATTCCAGATTGTCTTACAAATGGTTCTTCTGGTTTATTTTATTAAACAACATACAACCCTAGGATATGGTTACTATTATCCCTACTTTACATATTAGAAAACAGAAGTATAAGTTACTTACCCTAGTTTATCTATTTAGCAAGTATTAACCATTTTGTCTAGATAAATAGTTAAAAGATATTTGCTAACCAGAAAAGATTTTCATTGCTTAGAATAAAAGGTGAGTTTGATACCTTTGCAACCTCTGAGTTTATGGCTTGATATGGGGAAACATGCATGAAAGCAAACGCATACAGTGTTGTGAGATGGATGCATTAATTGAAGTACCACACATAAAGATAAAAGGGAGAAAATAATTCTCATGTAGTCGTGGTGCAGTGGTGCTAGGAAGTCTTTATAGAAGACATAATGCCTGGGGCAGCTGGGTGGCTCAGTCGGTTAAACGCCTGACTTCTGTTCAGGTCATCATCGCACGACTTGTGAGACCAAGCCCCGCATCGGGCTCTGTGCTGACAGCTGGGAGTCTGCAGCCTGCTTCAGATTCTTTGCCTCGCTCTCTCTCTGCCTCTCCCCGCTCACACTCTGTCTCTCTATCTCTCCCAAAAAGAAAATAAACATTAAAAAAATTTAATTATAAAAGAAAACATAATGCCTGGATATTGCTCTAAAAGGTGAATAGGTACTTTATAAAAGACTAGCATAAGTGAAGGAATATCATGTGTAAGATAAAGTGGAATAAAACATAATAATGTGTGGTAGGGACCAAGAAGGAAGGAGGGAAGGGTGGAAGTTAGTTTCAAATGTGAAAAATGGAAGATTGAAGGGGATTTGTTGATATACTGGTATTACAGGGAATTTGGGTAGTCCTATTGGAAACGACTCCTTTATCTTTGAGGTAATATGAAACAATTACAGGGTTTTAAACAAGAACATAATACTTTTAGAAGAGAAACATGGTTACTGTCCCCAAGCTTAGTAATTGATATAGGTATGAATGCAGATGCAAAGGAAAGATGAATAGTAGCAATACAAATTTAAGAGGTGAATGTAGGAAGAAGAGACGTGTGGGAGGAAGGTTATGAGTTTGGTTCTGTGTCTGTTGGGAGGTGTGTGTGGGATAGCCAGGTCAGTTACACAGACAGTAGATTATTTTACTGGCCTAGGATTAGGTGAGATGTCTGGGATGGAACTCAAGAGCTAGTACAATAAAGGAGCCATTCTTGTTCCATCATCTGTAAACTGGAGCATTGGTGAAATCCACAGTTGTGATTACTGGGTTATTTGACTGGATTTGAACTTTATATACTTGTTATGATAAATACTCATTTTGATTTTTGAAGACACTGACTTAAAATCAATGGTGAATAATATTGCCATGTATTATCAAATGTAATTATATATAATTATAAAGTATTATATATAATTATGTAGATATTATTAATTGTTAGTTTTGTCAGAAGCATTTATTTAGGATTTATTTAAATCATTTTGTTTATTTTTTTAGACTATTAGAATTATTTATTTAGGCATAAGAAGTTATTAAATTATTCCTTTAATTTTTAGTACAATTTAAGAATCTAACTTCATGACCCTCACAGAAAATCCATGTTGTTAGAATGCCTATTATTCATTTCAAAATCCAAATTCTTACATACAGTTTTCATACATTCTTAATTCCAGAAAGAAAGAAGCTGTAAGTCATCCTTTGTATAAGCCAGGTTTGAAAATATTTTCTAAATTAATGAATTTGAAGAATCCAGCCAGCAGAGGGCAGTGGCTCACATGAGCACAGGTTTTGCTACGATCCTTATGATCCAGAGAACACTGGAAGACTCTTTTCTTAATAAGCAGACTGGAAAAGCAGTTGTTTTTCTTGAGTGTTGTGTTGATGTCTGAACTTAGATATTTATCCCAGTAGTCCTTCTCTTGTGGAATTACGCATCTCTCTTAGCAAAACGTACTTTGAGTTACATTTGAATGCCACTCAGCACACATGAGAGTATGAAATAAAATGCCAAAATCTGAGCACCTGTGGTGAGAGATCAAAGGCCATTTGTTACCTTAGTCCTGCTGACTAATTAAGGAGCTTTCGATCACATTTGATGAAGAAGACCAGTGTTAATCTCATGTGGAAGGGGCTTTACTTCAGTGGAACTAAAAGTCAGAGTGTTGAACTCCTTTGTAATTGTAGCATTACTAATTAAATAAATGCCAAAATGTCTGAAACAATTTTCTAATTTGAACTGAGGGCATTCTAAGAAAAGATTCTTATTTAAAAGAATTCTTAGATAACTTAATTTGGGAATATTAGCATTACTATGGTATAATGTGTAGATCATTTAAAGGATTTTTTCCACATACATATCTGGCGTAGAAGTATTTAATGATCTTTCAACTATATTTTATAAATACTTCAAAAATGCAAGTAATCCTATATTTATTTTAAAGGCATTTTAACAAATCCCATACTTCACATACATTTATGATTAAAAGTTTTCTTGCACTTCTCATTAAGATAGAAGCAGATAAAGAATACATTTATTTTTTCAAGCATATAGTAGATTTTTAATGTAAAGAAATTCTTGGCAGCTGCGTATTTTAGACGATTACTTAATATCGACTCGTTTTTAATGATGCACGCCCTTTTACTTATCTGTTTACAAGTACATCATTTCTTGTTATTATGACACAGCATGCTTATAAACTTGTGTACAATCAAATATATGATATATCTGTGTAATGTCAGAAATACGTTTACTTTTAAAAGCTAATATGAAACATATTTGCTTTTATGTCTTAAAGAGAAGTTAATGCTGTCATTTCTACTGTAATATCCAACACCGTGAAAGTGTAGTAAACTGTTTAAAAACCTGTGTGAAGTTAATTTTAACGTGTAATAGTGTGATGGGGTCCTATCTCTTGTCTTCATTCGATGAAGCTTAGAATAATTTTATTTGCCAAGATGATGATTATTTAATAAAGTGACAAACTGTCCCACTGATAGGATACATTAATTTGCCTCTAAAGCTGTTCCTTGTCCTCCATAAAAAGGTGATAATTAGGTTTTCAGGTTATAATAAAATAATCATGTCACTTATGTAGATGCCTGTTAAAATATATTTAATCTTCCATATAAACCTGAAACAATTAAAAGCTGTAAAATATTTTTCTATGTGAACGTTTAGATGAATGCAGCCAATACACTAAGTTAATTTTAAGTTAGCATGATGCTTTGAAAAGTTAACAATTTGAAAAATAATATAAGAAGTGATTAACTTTTCAGGTAAAGCAGTGGTATTAAGCTGTGCTAGAACATCGACCTAATAAAATAGCACTCATTCATATCCTGATTTAATTTCTTCTTTTGTCCATGCAGGGTGTGCAATTTAATCTTTGAAAAGTCACGTAGAATCATTTTGTGCATGTGTATTAACACCCTCAATTTCTAATGTTGTCGAGAGCTTAAATTATTGTTAGACACTGCAAATGATTGCATTTCAGTTTTAGCCTTATATTATGCAACATTAACTAGTTCCCACATCTGAGTGCCTAGAAAAGTACTATATGGTGTTTGAATTTCCAGCAGTGAAAACACTTTTAAAAACAAACCACTAAGTGACTTGCTATAAAGAAAGACTCTTTCATTGCCTTGGGGTTGATGATAGCACATTGTCTTAAAGTTATAAAGCCCAATCTTCTCTAGCTTTAAATAACCAAAGGCAATTTCCTTTTCTTAAAGTTTGCAGAGTTTTAAAAACTTCCCTAAATCTATTTCCTGAACCAAGTTGGAGAATGTTGAGTGCACATTCATTTAAAATATCTTTAAGCATTCTGACTCAATTACCTTTAATAGAGTGGAGAATGTTTGGTGAAGCTTTGAGTGCACAGCATGAAAGGTTGGGTTTTAGTTAGAAAACATACAAAATTAGTTCCTGTGCAAAGGTAATCTCTAGAGAAATAGAAGTAACCAGAAAACCTTATTTAAGACTATTACATGTATGGAGAATGTCATGTACTTTCTTTGCACATGTTGTGTACAGAATTATGACATAAATGAAGTTATGGTAAGACATTGGCAAGATAAAAAAGAGATTTTTGTTGATAATATGCAAAAAAGCCACATCTGTTTTTATTCATTCTGTACTTATTTCTTTGAAGAAGCTTTTATACAGCTGTGAAAACCTAGGGAGTTTTGTACAAAACAATTTTGACAAATGTTCATGGTTCTACACCAGTGAAATGCATTTTAATTTCATTCAGAATGTTCCAAGCTCTCTAGGACATAAACAGTAATAAAACTCATATTGAAACTATTTCTGTGATTTTTACCTTCACTGTTCAAATGATAGAAGCAAGTTTTCTGGTCCTCATTAAGACATACAGAGAATTCTAAGCAGAGTTTACACAAGAAAAAGTACACTGGTGATTAGGAGTTTGGACCTGATACTGGGTTCCATAAATAACTTAACCATGAAACACGATATGATGTCATACAAAGTACACGAATCTTTAGTTCTATTTATGTCTAGATTCTGCTTCTGCTTCTGCTTCTTACCAGCTCTATAACCTTGGGTAAATTATTTAGAATTTATGATGCTCCATTTCATTACCTATAGCATCAGAATAGCAATTACTGATTACTAGTTCTCAGGGTTGTTATAAGATTAAGTTAAATTTAATAATTCATATAATGTAGCTAATGTAATACCATTTCCTTTCATTTTTATCCCTGTCAGAATTTACTATCAAAGCTATCATATGACTTCTGTTCATGAGGAACATTGATATCATGATGCAGGGGGTCAGTAATTGTCTGGAATTTAGGAAGGCATGTCAGAAATACTAAATAATTTGTGTGAAGTGGGAAATGGAGTTGGAAGTTTTTGAAAAATTTACTATTTAAGAGGTAACATGCATCTGATAGCAATCACATGTGATTTTTCTATGTAACACAAAAATTTTGTTATTAGTAACAAAGGCACAGGATTGGGAATAAGAAGCCATTTTATAATCACTGCGGAAGTTACCTCTTCTGCAAATTGGAATGATTTTGGTTAAATAACTCACAGGATTATTATGGCTGTTGAGTGTGATAACGTTTCTAAAAACACAGACTGTGAAAGAATTGGCTCAAGATGGTTTTCCAGTCAAAACTGTGGTCAAGAAGAAAATACAGGTTCGATAGAGACACACAGAGATGGCTGTAGAATTAAGTGACTTTTCTAAATGGGAGAACATTTTAAAATCACACTTCCCTTACAAAAGGCAGAGCAAAGTATAAACATTTCCCAGTGTGATGTAATAAGAGAGATCAGGGATTAAAAACTATGGCACACGTACCAACTGTAGTCCTATGCTTGCTTTGTACAAATACATATATACGTATGTACGTACATACGTACATACATACACACATACATACATATGGTTTCATTGGGACACAGCCAAGCTCATTGGTTTTCCTGCTGTCTATGGCTGCCTTTTAACCACAAGGGCAGAGTTGAGTTGTGACAGAGACCATATGATCCACATAGCCTAAAATATTTACTATCTGGGTTTTTACATAAGAAGTTTACCCCCTGCTGTAGATGAAAAATTGCAACTATGAGAGAAAGTGTTCAGAAGAGTGTGGATAGATTTCAGAGCATATGAAATGAGTGGAAACCTCAAGTTTTGTAATTTGGGGGCCGACACCATAGAGACAATTGAGAAATGCAGTGAATGAAGAATTTTAGTAGAAATCTAATCTTAAGTAGGGTGTGAATTTTGAGTAATGTAGAGAAACAGATTCTCTGTAAAATGTAATGCATTTTAGTTCAGATTCGTATGTGCTACACAAGGTAGTGACCCAGGACAATATATTAAATAGAAACTCTTGAGTAGACAGTCCTGTATCTGTGTCAGCCTTTTCTTACTTGTTTTCTAGGAAAGGCAACGCATACCAGAACCATGCAATTTGATCTTTGAAATGGCTGTAGTGGTGATGAGCACACACTCTGAAACCTAATAGCCTAAATCCAAATCCAAACACCTTGCTTAACAACTGGGTGACCCTGGACAAGTGGCTTAAGCATTCTCTGTGCCTCAGTTTTCTTCTATGTAAAAAGACATAGCAATAGTTCCTACCCTAAAGTGTGTAAGGGATATATGAGTTAATACATATAAAACTCAAAGAACATTTCCTGGCATGTAGCAATCATATGTATAAATCTTTGCTATTTCCATTTCCATGCAAATGCATATATTAGCTGTCCATTTATATATTATCTGATCTTAAGTGCATAGTGTGAATTCAGTCAGTAGTCTCGTCTGATTCACTTTTTGTCTTTATAGGGCTCTGATTTAAACTTAACTTCATATAGGAGCGCCTGGGTGGCTCAGTCTGTTGAGTGTCCAACTTTGGCTCAGGTCATGATCTTACAGTTTTTGAGTTCGAGCCCCAAATCAGGCTTGCTGCTGTCAGTGCAGAGTCCACTTGGATCCTCTCTGCCCTTCCCCGCTCATTCATTCTCTTCTCTCTCTCTCTCTCTCTCTCTCTCTCTCTCTCTCTCTCTCTCACACACACACACACACACACACACACACACAAACATTAAAAAAAAATAAAGTTAACTTAAGATAGATTTATCTGTTTGGACAAATGGAATCTTATATTTAAGTTTTTTTAATGTTTATTTATTTTGAAAGAGGAGAGAGAGAGAGAGAGAGGGGGGGGGGGAAGGGCAGAGAGAGAGGGAGACAGTCCCAAGCAGGCTCCACACTCAGTGCAGACCCTGAGGAGGGGCTCAGTTTCACATCTGTGAGATCAGGATCTGAGCCGAAATCAAGTCAGACAGTCAACTGACTGAGCCACCCAGGTGCCCCTCTTATCTTTAAGTTTAAGTCAAGTAACTGTATTACAAAATGATTGGTAAATAATAGTTATCCAAATGTTAGCTGCTATATAAATATTTCTTTGGGGCCTTAACAGATAAAGTGAAGCATAAAAACTTTGGTACTAAAAGGACAAAATTTATAATTCTAGGGTCACAAGTTTTTCCTTACATTCAAAGTAAGTATTATTTTAAAATATATAGTTGAATACTTTTTAATTCATATGAGAAAAAAGTTGTTAACAGATTCTAGATAACTACCTGGTTGTTTTTAGATTCTAAGAAGATTTTTTTTGCCATTATGGTTAAAATAAGAAAATATGTGCATATACTAATGTACAGTTTTAAATTTTGCTTTTATATGCATTACTTTATGTGATATTGAGATGCGTAGGCACAGAAATGTATGCCATGCATGCTCTTTTCTATTTGGCAGGAAATATTGCAAGCATATTGATGATGATAATTAATATTTTCTAAACAGTCAAAAACAGGTGTACCTTTCCAAATAAGTCCACATAAATTTCAAAACAAACTTGTTGAATGTCTTCAAAAAGAATTCATACAAAATAAAGTAGAAATTGTCTTCAAAGCCTCCAGATTAGGAATATTGTTAGAAATAATTATTACATTAAATTTTTAATAAGAATCATGCTTTATTCATCCTTGTATTTTCATTGCTCAAGTACCTAGCACAAGTAGGCATTCAGTGTGCATTACATGCTACACATTTTAAACTGGTCTAGTTGTCTTTTCAAGGAGGTTTTAATGACCTTTTTCATTTTTTATCTAAGTATTTATGGATTAGAGTTAATGGTAAGAGTAGCTAAGTTAATTTCACATTATTACATAAAACTTACTAGCCTTGGCAATAAACACATTAATATAAGCAATCAAATATAAAGCAATCAAAAGTCACACTGAAAAGTGTGCTTTGTTTTATTCCTTTGGTTGTTCTTATCTGATTCTTGAGTCACCAATCTCACTGATGGAATAAATAACTGGTTTTGTCATTTAAAATGCTTATAGGTCACTTTGTGACAATTGAGCATCCAACTCTTGATTTGGGCTCAGGTCATGACCTCACGGTCTGTGAGTTCAAGATCTGTATCACGCTCTGTGTTGAGAAAATGGAGCTTGCTTGGGATTCTCTCTCTCCTCTCTTTCTGCCCCCCCACCCCCCGTACACACACACACTCCCTCTCTCTCTCTCTCTCAAAAATAAATTTATTAAAAAAAAATAAAATACTTCAGTCTTTTCCAATTTAAAATTTATTTTCTTTCATTTAATTACCAGTGTTTCTAGGTGTTTATCTCTCTCTACTCATTAGCTTTGCTTTTTCTCTCATTCTTCACAGAAAATACTTGGGTACAAAGGGCATATTACATTTTCCCTCAACATGGGGGGAAGATACTATCTCCGTTCTCTATCTCTACTGAAATGTCACAGAAAGTCACATGGTCATTGTGCATCTTCCACTGGTATCCTC
The DNA here is from genome assembly GCF_018350215.1 of Panthera leo. Lineage (NCBI taxonomy): Eukaryota > Metazoa > Chordata > Mammalia > Carnivora > Felidae > Panthera > Panthera leo. Next base: position 106,262,499 of record NC_056680.1, on the reverse strand, counting down.
TGTAGAGACCCCCCTCATATTTTTGGCATCTGGCTTATACCTTATTCTGATGACTGCGGACCATGTAATAGCCTTCATTGTCAGTGTTCCACACCTACCACCTACTTGTCCTGAACATATTTCATTCCTATTTTGAGTCCACATTCTGAGATGGCCTTGTAGTTCTGAGGTGCTCTTTTTCACCATAATAAGGTCTACGTGACCCTGCAAGGGCTTTCTTCAAATTCACTTAACTGGACACCTCCTTCAGCCACTGCTGCTTCACTGCTCCAATGCCATTTGGACACAGAATTATGAAAACAGCAGTGTTCTTCTCACTCACACATAGGGTCTGCCAGAGGTTACTTCTAGGATTCTTTGATTGCCTTGCCTTATGTGGATATTTTCCTTTTCCACCAGAGGAATGAGGAGGCCAATATATCTAATCTTGTGTCTTTGCTTCCGGTGTTTTGGCTTTTATCTTCCCACCCACCACCTTCACCAAGCAACAGCAGGGCTTCTAGTATGGCAGAAATCTCCCACCCTGCTTCCTTATTCTATAGCTTCAGTGAATTAATTCTTCTGTTCTCCATCGTCTGGTACCTGTCTGTTGATCAGTAGATCCTTGCTATGAAACTATAAAGAAAGGTCCTTTATTTTTCAGTGAGGAGGGACTTTTGCAAAATTAAAAAATGCATGTTTTCAGATTATTACCTGGCTAATGCCATCCCGGTGAAGATATGCATGTTACTGGTACAATTAGTAGGGGTTTCATGAGCATTCAGGATTCTGGTGTTAAGCAGCATGAGAGTACATGGATTTAATATCTCAAAACTCGTAACAATATTGTTATTTTGCATAACAATAGAAGGTGTTTTGTTATATGTTTTTTTATTCCCTGGAATAGTCTCTTCAAAGTATCATAAGATCAAAATTAGTTGTCACCTAGAAAGTAATCTATAATGAACTCTGAAAATCAGAGTCTAACAATTTAAAAACAATTCACTATATTGTTTACTTTCTACACTAGAGTATCTTCATAAAGTATCCAATTAGATAGTTTCACTGAACATTCTCCGTGAGAGTTTGGCACAAAATTCAAATCAGAATAACTAACTGGCTTGGCTAAACATTTTGATCCAAGAGTCACAAACAAATTAAATGTTAATTCTCTACTCTTTTGAGACTGATATTTTCTTAATCTGTCATGAAAGAAAAGCTCACAAGAATATGCTTTTACATTAAGGGAATGTAGATGTTTGAGGGGAGGTTAAGTATCACTATAAGATATTTAGAAAATGACTTGTCTTATGGATTTTTTAATGATAAAATATGTCAGCAGTGCTCAAGAAAGTGGATGTAGATATTATAGGCAATTGAAAGTAGTAGGTGGTTATTGTAGTTGGAATGACTCCCAGAACAGATGGTTTTATAGGAGTTTTTGAAGGAGAAGAGCAAGGTGGCCTGCCTGGCGTATATTAACTTAGTGCCTGTTCCAAGTGTAGGGGGTGGTTGGAAGAATGTGTGATGTCTTGAGTGGGCGAATGATACAAACAGGCATAACTTCAAAATAACCTGGAATTTTTGTCTCTGAAAGCTTACAGACAATTTCACAAAGACACAGTTTTGTCTGTAAGGAATCAGTAAAATGCAAAATTATACAAACAGAGAGCTAACGCCACATAAAATAGAACTAAGCCAACCACAGCCAGTATTTTCACATTTAACAATTGTCCCTTGCTCATGAACAAAAAATAATAATTTCCTAATTAAGAAAAACTATACCAAAGCTACTTCTGATTAAACACACACACACACACCAGATTTTATTAAGCGTTTAAAAGATAGGAGTTTTGAAGCTCTTGGGAGGCTCAGTAAGTTAAGTGTCTGAATTCGACTCAGGTCATGATCTGATAGTTCATGAGTTCAAGCCCCACGTTGGGCTCTGTGCTGACTGCTCAGAACGTGGAGCCTGCTTCAGATTTGGTGTCTCCTTCTCTCTCTGCCCCTCTCCCTCTCTCACTGTCTCTCTCTCTCTCTCTCTCTCAAAAATAAATATTAAATTGTTTTTAAAGATATGAGTCTTAAACTATAATACTTTATATGTATATTTGGGAGGCATAGATTCTTTGAAAAATGACATAGTTTAACTTATATTCATTATAAGTCATTGTATTTAAGTTGAAAATGGACTCCTGAATCTATCCTATCCAATCTGTTTCTTACAGCCACCATTCTGGTTTAAATAACATTACCTCATGTTCATACTAATGAAGGTTCTTCTAATTGACTTCGTTTCTCAGTCTTGTCAGTTCTTTAAACACCCATATATGGTGTTTTCAGATTTATTTATTTTAAAATTTGATTTTGCTCATTGACTTGATAGTGTCATGAGTGAGAACACAGAATCTGGAAACTGACTGCTTACATTTGAATCCCAGCTTTGCCACTTCCTGGTTGTGACCTTGGGCTTAACTTCGCCATTTCTCAGCATTCCGAGTCTAAAATGCTTGAATAATAAAATTATCTGCCTTAGAATGTTGTTATGAAGATAAATTAGTTATTATTTGAAAAATATTTTAAACAGTACTGGACACATTGCAAGTGAACTGTAAGTGTTTAATTAATGGTCATGATCATGCTCAGGAAACTTTAGGACTCCCTGTTGTACAACAGAAAGTTCACAATTCTTAGTTAGTCATTCAGTCTTTTCAGCCATCTGCCTCCATTTTCCAGTCTTTCCCAACTTTATTTCTAGAGGCAAGTGTTCTACTTAATCAGTATTCCATTTGTTTTGTGCTTTCTTGCTTGCATCTTTTAACTCCTAGCTTTCCACACACTAGGATGCTGATTGACATTCCAATACCACACCCATCTCTGAACCCTTAACCTATATATTACGTCAGGTACTACTTTCAGAGTCCTCCTTTACTCTTTCCTCCCTTGTAATCATTACATTTTCCTTTTTCACATTTTTCCTATCTTCTCCTTCCAAGTTCCTCGGCACTACTAGCCTAAGCCATGTGTATAACATTATGTTGTTATTGTTTCTGTAATTCATGATATCTCTCCAACTAAGGCGCTAAATTCTTAGAGAACATAGCACCCGCACTCAGTGTATGGCCTTGCACACAGAAAGTGCTCAACATGTATATGATGAATGAGAAAATGACTGAGCACAGAAGTAAATGGATATATTAAAAAAAAAAAAAAAAGAAGTAAATGCATGCATAAACTGGACTATCCATCAAAAGGATTTGTTGTGGTTTAGAGAGATTGAAAGGTCTAAGGTTCTTGGAATGTCAGCATTACTCTGTCAAGTTGTAGGTAATATCTCTAAAAATTAGATAAACAGTCTAAAATTCCCAATAAGAGCACAGAATTTTTGTCTCACGAGATCGCTTAAGTTAGGGAAATGTTCTGTTATATAAAGAAGCTTAGAAACAGCTGATGAGTTATAACTTTCTGATTGCCAGTGGGTGTGCTATGACAAAGGCAGCGGTGGTAGCCATTGTGTGATTATTACTGTAGGTCTGTTGGTATCTGGAAGAAGAGTTTTCAGTGTTTTAGGTCTGAGATTTAGACATGTTGATAGTTGTACTTTTAGCGCTCATTGAGAAAATATAAAGTGACACAAAGTAACATAAATATACCAATGCTTCAAAATAAGCAAATTTTATAATCTAATGAAAAAAGTATTTTGAAAAATTATCAGTGTATATAAATGCAAAATAGTATTTCTACTCTTGTCTTTCTGCATATGTGAATTTGCAGACTGCTTGTAATATGTCTGTGTATCCTACCCATGATCCACATTTTGGGAGCTATTGGAAGCAAACTTGGCAATAATGAAGCCGAATTTATGAGATTGTAGTTATGTGAGCCTCTGTGCATCCATAGACAAAACTCTTACCCTAGATCAACTTCTTTAAATATGTCCCTAGATACAAATAGAGCAAATGCTGATCTGGGTAGGAGAGAAAATCAGAGAGCTCTTAGAATACATGGCATACAAGTTGGTGTTTTATCATATTTTGTTGGACTTACTATTTTTTATTTTTTATTTTTTATTTTTTTTTATTTTTAAAAAAAAATTTTTTTTAACGTTTATTTATTTTTGAGACAGAGAGAGACAGAGCATGAATGGGGGAGGGTCAGAGAGAGGGAGACACAGAATCCGAAACAGGCTCCAGGCTCCGAACTGTCAGCACAGAGCCCGACGCGGGGCTTGAACTCATGGACCGTGAGATCATGACCTGAGCCGAAGTCGGCCGCTCAACCGACTGAGCCACCCAGGCGCCCCATGACTTACTATTTTTTAAATGTTTATTTATTTTGAGAGAAAAATAGAGAGCATGTGTGTGAGTGAGGGAGGGGCAGAGAGAGGGAGAGAGACAATTCCAAGCAGGCTCCATGCTCCGTGCAGAGCCCAACACAGAGCTCGATCTCACGACTGTGAGATCATGACCTGAACCAAAATCAAAGAGTTGGATGCTTAACCAACTGAGCCACCCATAACCCCTTGTTGAATTTATTGTTATTCAGAAGCTTAATCATTTGTCAATATTTAATTGAATTATTTTCACTTGCCGTTTATAACACTCAATTTCTGGGTACATGCCCTGTGTTAAAGTAATATGTGGAGTGTGTAAAAGCTAAGGAGGCAAGTTTCAACGGAAAAAAAACTATGACTTTAAGGAGTTAATAGAACAATTGGATAAAAAACTAAGTAAACCAAATTGTGTAATTTCTCAGGAAGGTTTAACAAGGTTCTTAGAAGAGTTTATAAGGATTTGCAAATAACCATTCTAAAAAAAAGGGTACATTCTGTTTGAGTGAATTTTAGTTAAGTAGCTGCTTTTCAAAACACACACAAAAAATTTGTAAGGCTCTTGGGTCCATTATTGATAGGATTGACTCCATGCCTCTCAGAACACAAATTGACTTCAAAGGGAATTGCTTTCCTGAAATATGGGGTAAATATATACATGGACTAAACAGGAGATTGCAAGAAGTGTTTGGAGAAACTTTGATTGTAATGTGAATGAAAGAGAGACCAACTGGCCAAGAAAGTCAGTGAAACATGGCTTTTCCTCATGTTGCAAATTGTAGTGATTTAAATTTAATTTATGACCAAAGCAATGCCTCTGAACAATTCCATGTAGACATTTTCTTCTGGTAGGATTTGGAGTTCTAGGGAATTACTGCAGCAGAAACTATTTGAGTTTCATGGAAGGCAGTACTTTAGGACTTGCTCTTGGCAAAACATGATTCTCGAAAAAAAATAACATTTCTATAGATGCCATGGTTTATAAGAAACATGAAACTTGTGGCTATGTTTAATGTATGCATGTCATTAGGGACACTTTTCTTTTTAAGATGCAAGGTTTTCTTTATGATCCTTGGAAACAGTTTCTACCTGTTAAGATTGCAAAGGGTTTCATTAATCTTATAGTCATGGTTAATTACAGCCAAAGTTCACCTTATGCATTTTAGCTTTATTTTGGGATCCATTTTTATGGCTATCTTTCCATTATCTCTTTTTGGCTAATTCTTCTTACTCAAGTCTGTGTGTGTGTGTGTGTGTGTGTGTGTGTGTGTGTGTGTGTATGTATGTATGTATTTATTTATTTATTTAGAGAGTGAGCGAGACAGAGATAGAACAGAGGAGGGGCAGAGGGATAGAGAAAGAATACCAAGCAGGCTCTGCACCTGCAGCATGAAGCCCATCATGGGGATGGAGCCCACAAACGAGTGAGATCATGACCTGAGCCAAAAACCCGAGTCCAATGCTTAACCAACTGACCCATCCAGGCCCTCGTTATTCAAGTACATTTTCAAATTTATTTGTTCTAGTAAACATTTCTTTTGCTTCTCAGCTTTTTAAAACAAATTTTAAATTATTTATATTTGAGAGAGAGAGAGAGAGAGAGACAGCGTGTGAGCAGGGGAGGGGCAGAGAGAGAGAGAGGGAGACACAAGAATCCTAAGCAGGCTACAGGCTCTGAGCTGTCAGCCCATAGCCTCGAACCCAAGAACTGAGAGATCATGACCTGAGCTGAAGTAGGATGCTCAACTGACTGAGCCACCCAGGGTGTCTGCTAGTAAACATTTTTAAATAATTTGGGAAAATAAAAATAAATATAATTAACAAACTAATTATAAAGACTATTGCAAATTTTGGGTAATATTTCTATTTGCAATTTTTTTCTTAGTATTGATTGACTTTTGCTTGATAATAATTACTAGTTGGACCTTACACACAATAATGCAGTTGAACGTGGGCAGTCTTTGAGCTGATATATCTAAAATATATAGTGGAAATAGAAGAAATCAAAAGATTAGAAGCTTTGCTTCGTCACTTCCTTCAGTGTTTGTCATGCAGGTTTTAAAGTATATGTCATGCCAGGGAGACACAAAGAGGAGAAACAGAAAATATATTTAAAGTATTTAATGAGTTGATTTGAATTTAAACAGAGTTTTGCATACACCTGAGGCATTAGTACATAACCCCAACTTTATTTTCCACTAAATATCTCTACAGAATGGTCATCACCTAGAAGATGTTGCTAAAATTTATCCTCACAAATTTTTCATGTGAATGTTTAATTGATTTTTGTTATTAACTTGGCCAAAGCAACCTTTAAATCCTCATTGATCTTGGAACAATTACTTGCAAATAATCTTAATGAAGATCCAATTTCAATTGTAAGAAATTAAAGTGAGGTATCATTTAGGAAATGATATTATGAATGACTGTTGGTAGTTACTTTTCTGTGATATTGTGTTTTTAATATTTAAATTCTTCACACATATGATCCTATAAGTCTTCCAAATTACAAATTTTATTTTATTTTGTCTCTGTGTTTTATAGTTTCCATGCCGCCATTTTAAAACCAGTATGTATATATGTATTTTAATATACTTTATAATAGTTCATTCAGTGGAGAAAGATAAACCTAATCGTTTTTCATTTCTAACAGAAAATATGGTAAACGATCTTTCATAAAAATCATCATAATTTATAGAACCTATAATTTAGAAAAATAAAATTAACTTCTCGTTTTTTATTATTTTGACCTTAAAAAATACACCACTGTGCACTTTTTTTTTCAGTATATGAAATTTATTGTCAAATTGGTTTCCATACAACACCCAGTGCTCATCCCAAAAGGTGCCCTCCTCAATACCCATCACCCACCCTCCCCTCCCTCCCACCCCCCATCAACCCTCAGTTTGTTCTCAGTTTTTGACAGTCTCTTATGCATTGGCTCTCTCCCACTCTAACCTCTTTTTTTTTTTTTTTTCCTTCCCCTCCTCCATGGGTTCCTGTTAAGTTTCTCAGGATCCACATAAGAGTGAAAACATATGGTATCTGTCTTTCTCTGTATGGCTTATTTCACTTAGCATCACACTCTCCATTTCCATCCACGTTGCTACAAAGGGCCGTAATTCGTTCTTTCTCATTGCCGTGTAGCACTCCATTGTGTATATAAACCACAATTTCTTTATCCATTCATCAGTTGATGGACATTTAGGCTCTTTCCATAATTTGGCTATTGTTGAGAGTGCTGCTATAAACATTGGGGTACAAGTGCCCCTATGCATCAGTACTCCTGTATTCCTTGGGTAAATTCCTAGCAGTGCTATTGCTGGGTCATAGGGTAGGTCTATTTTTAATTTTCTGAGGAACCTCCACACTGCTTTCCAGAGTGGCTGACTGTGCACTTTTTAATAGAATAATGAAAGCTAGGATTTTGTATCAGGTAACTATAATGACCAGAAAAAAATTCAGCCTTGGATGCTATAGACAAATAAAGGAACCATCATGATAGCTACTAAAAAAAGAATGAACTGTATACAAACGACAGAGGTGGGGAACAGTAGTGGTACTGGTAGATAGCCAGAAATATATTAAGAATTAATGTCATTCTTCTTTCAGTCATTAATTGAAAAATAATGATTTTTAATTAGTAACCAAATAATTGTAATAATCCTTAACAGGCTACAGGGAATAAATAGATATATTCATTAGTGGTTCAAGGCATTTCAGATGTGATAGTATGTTATTAATTTACTTTATGCCTTTTTCATACCCTTCTTAAGAGCACAATATTCATGAGTTTATGAAATTATAGGGTGTTATAATAATACTAGCAACTTATATTTAGGGCATTTAAAATATAATAGGTGCTATGCTAAGACCTTTATATGCATCACATATATTTGTAAAGTAGGGATAATAATAGGATGTACCTTATACTCTTCTGTGGAGATGAAAATGTCTGATCAGTACTAAATGCTTAGACCATTGTTTAATGAATGTCCGATGTTATCTATTTTGTTTTTGTTATCATCATTGTCGTCATCGTCATTATTGTTACTTTAACAATGCTATAGTATTTACTACCCAAATTTTCCAAAATAAGAAACTAAAGACGAGAGGTCAAATCTTTCCTTAAACTTGTAATTGCCGAACACCATGTTTGAATTCTTATCCATACACCTTCAAAGTCCATGCATTTGGCAGCCATGCTATAATGTTAATGAATACATAGCTTATCTTTTTATCACATACAACATTGCTATAACACTAAATTATATTGTACTAAGAAAAATGATATGCAATTATTATTAGGATAAAATAGTGCTCATACATACCAACTGAATAATACTAAAACTAGTAACTAACATATAATATCAAAATCTGACACAAAAAAATTTAAAATTTTTCAGGAAAAAATAATCCTCATGTGATTTATTTTACAGATTACCAATCTGATTAATATTGTTGACAACCATTATTATCAAATTACTACAGTTGTAGATACAAAATTGTTTTATAAAATTCAGGTAATTTTGTTGGCAATGTCATCCAACATGTATGTATATGGAAAAGAGTATATTTGCAATGAAATTAACTATTTTTAAGATGTATACAGTGTGATTATTTTCATAGAAAACCCACTGTTTACTTGTAAATTTATTTTCCAAAGTCAAAAATGCAAATAATTAAATGTGGTCTTTTATTTCTTGACATTTTGGTGGGTTGGTATTATGAAAAAACTCAACCCAAACATTAAAAATGTCAGATACAATTTAAGTACATGGATATGATGAAATGGTAAAATATAAAATAGCACTGTATGGCTATATTGCAAATAAGAGGGAATTTGCAACTGTCTATAAACTAAGAGAGAGAGAAAACTAAAGATGTAAGTTTAACTGGAAGCAAATATATAAAATTAGCATTTTCAAAAGGTTAATAGTAAAAAGGGGCTGTGTTTACTGGGTAGCTCAGTCGATTAAATACCCAACTTAGGATCAGTTCATGATCTCACAGTTTGTGAGTTCAAGCTCTGCATTGGGCTCTCTGCTTTCAGCACAAGAGCTCACTTCAGATCCTCTGTCCCCCTCTCTCTTTGCCCCTTCCCTTCTTGTGCACATTCTCTCTGTATGTCTCTCTCTCTCTCTAAAAAATAAATAAACATTGAAAAATATTAAAAAGGTTAACAGTAAAAAAAAATCAAAATTTGAGAAAGGAACATGATTATTTTTAAAAATACCAATCAGTTATGAAAACAACCCAACTCTAATGTCTATAAGTGCAAAATAAGACTACTGAAAATTGAAAAAAAATAATAAATCCTCAATATAGGATTAGCAAGAATATTAGAACACAGCAGAAGAGAGTGTTAGTGAAATGGATGGTAGAGTAACATATGAGGAAAAGAGATTTAAAAAAAAATGAGAAGATTAAGCATCCAATTCTTGATTTTGGTTCAGGTTGTGTTCCCAGGGTTGTGGGATCAAGTCCCACTTCAGGCTCCATGCTCAGCATGGAGCCCACTTGTGATTCTCTCTCTCTCTCTCTCTCTCTCTCTCTCTCTCTCTCCCTCCTTTGCCCCTCTCCCCCACTTATACAATCTCTCTTTCTCAAAAAAAAAAAAAGTTAAAAGTAAAAAAAATTTCTGAGGGGCACCTGGGTGGCTGAGTTGGCTAAACGTCTGACTCTTGGTTTTGGCTCAAGTCATTATATTGTGGTTGGTGGGACTGAGGCCTGAATTGGGCTCTGCCCTGACAACTCAGAGCCTGGCTGGAATTCTCTCTCTCTCCCTCTCCATTTGCCCCTCCCCCACTTACTCTCACTTCCTCTCAAAATAAATTAAAAAATTAAAAATAAAATTGTAAATGAGAATAAAAGCCGGGTTAAGTAGAGAAGTATGTGATTGGATTCCAGAAGTAGATAATAAACAAATGGTGAGAACACTTATATTGCAAATAGTAGTGCATAAAAATTTTGTAGCATTAACAAAGATTATAAATTCTGAATCCAGGAATCATAATATATCCTATGCAGGATAACAACAACACAGAAACAAAAAAAAAAAAAAAAAAAACAGGCAAAACCTGCAGAATCAATAATAGAGAGTACCAGAGAAAGCAAGAGAGAGAGAGAGAAAGGGTAGGGGAAACTTCAGAGTGTCAGAGAGAAAGGACAGATTACCATCAAAAGAACACAACAAGGGCTTCTGGGTGGCTCATGATTTTGCAATTCCTGATATTTGAGTCCCCCTCTTTGGGCTCTGTGCTGACAGCTCAGAGCCTGCAGCCTGCTTCATATTCTGTGTCTCCCCCGTCTCTGTCCTTCCCCCGCTCACGCTCTCTCAAAAATAAACTTTAAAATTAAAAAAAAAAAACAAAAACAAAAAACACAACAAAAGAGATAATTTATTATTCAACATCAGCCGTAGAAGCCCAAGTGCTGTCTTCAAAGTTCTGAGAAAGTATTTATCAGCACGTGATTTGAAAGTTAGCTAACATCATTTGGGGACCAAAAGTCAAAAAACAGTATGTTCCTACAAAAAGTAAGAAAGCTTACCTTCCTGAAACCTTTACTTCAGGGCTTCCTAAAATTTATTTCTTATCAGAATAAAAGATTTAGTATATAAGAAGTTTGGATAAAAGTAGATACATAAACATTGGCTGAATAAATAATGTTTAACTGAGAGGTAAATTTGAACATGTGAGTTGTGTGAGAAATGAAGTTTAAAGGTTGTAAGTTCATTTTATGCTTCAGGAATAGGACCCTACTTCCAAACCACTAAAGAAAACAATAAGGAAATAAATATCAGGTAAGGCAAAGGAAGGTAGGACAGGATTTCTAAAAGGTCTATAGGAAAGGCGATAAAGTAAAAAAACACACAATAAAGGCATATCCAGCATATCATTTTTGGATTAACTTTGACAGGTATTAAAACAGAGTTTATTAGTTCAGAGTTATGAATTTGACCAATATGTAAATGATGCTATGTGTTCAAGAATTATTATCACGTAAGTGATATTTTCATACCAAAGGCCAATTAATATCAATATCAATTATCATTATCAATAACTGAAAGGAAATATCTAAAACCTTTATTTAGAAATTCAAAATCACACACAAATTATAGAACAAAGAAAACAATCACATGTATATTAGAAATAAAATATTTAGAAATAAAGTGTAATGAAAATACTGTATATTAAAATTTTTATAATAGAGTTGATAAATAATTACAGGAAAGTTATAGCTGTAAACATGCAGTTTTAGGAAATAAAAAGCCAAAAGATTAATAGCCAGTTAACTTAAGAATTAAACGAAAAGAAATATGAAGAGATTTAAAAATTTAACAATATTAAAGGAATAGAATAAAAACCTAAATTTGAGAGGAGAAAGAAAATTAATATTTGCTTGTTGAAATGACAAAATTGTAGCAAGATAGATCACAACAGCAAAAATGATAAAGAATTTTAGGCATATGATTTGCAAATTAAAATTCAGAAATCAGAATAATGAAAATAAAAGAATTTTATTTCAGTACATTTGGAAACTAGAACAGTGTTCAAGAAAATACAATTTATAACACCGGCTAAAGAGAATAAAAAGTTATTAGGTGAAAGATATTAAAGAGATTGAGGCAGTAGTTAAAAATTAATGCATTCCTTCATTCACTGATTTTTTAAAAGACAACTTTGAACAAACAGTGAAGGAAGAATTAATTTAAACATCATCCTTACCAACTAGGGGGTAAAAAGATGGAAACCTTTCCCACTCATTTCATGAAGTTTGACTATATCAGTAAAAATAATCCAGGACAGGGGTGCCTAGGTGTCGCAGTGGGTTAAGCGTCTGACTCTTTTTTTTTTTTTTTTTTTTTTTTTTTTAAATTTTTCTTAACGTTTATTTATTTTCGAGACAGAGAGAGACACAGCATGAATGGGGGAAGGGCAGAGAGAGAGAGGGAGACACAGAATCGGAAGCAAGCTCCAGGCTCTGAGCCATCAGCCCAGAGCCCGACGCGGGGCTCGAACTCGCGGACCGCGAGATCGCGACCTGAGCTGAAGTCGGACGCTTAACCGACTGAGCCACTCAGGCGCCCCAAGCGTCTGACTCTTGATTTTTGCTCAGGTTCTGATCTCAGTCACGAGATTGAGCCCTATATTGGCTCTGTACTGGGTATGGAACCTGCTTGGGATTCTCTCCCTTTCTCTTTGCCTCTGTCTGTCTGTCTCTCTTTTTCTCTCTCTTTCTCTCAAATAAATATATGAACAAACAAAAATAATCCAAGACAGAATGAGGAAGGAAAATTAAAATCTAATTTCAAATAATAACATAGATGCAAAAATTTAAGCAAATACTAGAAAATCACATCCTGAGACATATATGTTTAAAAATATCCATTGCATCATGACCTAGTTGGATTATCTCACAAATACAAGTGTGGCTCAACATTAGGATATTTATTATAGAAGATATATATCAAAAGAGAATATGTTTAGAAATAGTTTATTAAAGTTCTTATTGAAATAAAAAAGGAAAGGCCGTAAATGAAATTAAATACCCACTCCTAATTAAAGTTCTTATTACCATACTGTCAATAAAAGATGAAGATGTTCACAATCATTATTTCTGTAGAAATATCACCCGAACAGTAAGTAAAAAACGTGAAATGAAACAATAAAATCCATAATGACTGAGAAGGAAGCTCGATTATCCTTATTTGTTTTAGACTATATGGAAAACACTCAGTAGTCTTCTTTCAAATTACTGCAGATGGCCTAAGTCATCGTGATGTCAGGTTGAAGCCCCGAGAGAGGGCCACAGGCCTGTTGCCAAGAGGGTTCTTAGCTTTGTGATAGAAAGAATTCAGGAGCAGGCCATTTAGAGAAAGGAACAAAGATTAAGTATAGAAGTAAGAAAGGAGCTGCTTCACAAAGTAGCAGTCTCCCCTCCCAGGTGAAGAATAGGACCCATTTTGCCTTTAAGGCAGTGTTTTGTAAGTTTTTTGTTTGTTAGTTTTAACTAACTGTGTAGTAAGCAGCTTATTCTTTAACTTTCAGTTTATCATTCACATTGGGCAGCTAGTTTTTCCATTGTTGTAGAATTGTGGAATTACCCACAGGGAGCAATTTTAAGAAAGTCCAGCCTTTGTGGCTCTTATTGCCAGAGGGAGTGGGGCCTTGTGATTTTCCATAAGTAGGATCTTGTGACTATTTTAGGAATTGCTGACTTTTAGGTTAAGGGTCAGCCTGAAATCAAAAATAGCTTTACTTGGTCAACTTGTCTCCCTCGTCTCCCTCCCTTCCCCCTGCCTCAATTGGATACTTAACAGGTAGTTATGAAATATAATTGAAAAGAAAAAGAAGCTAGATCCTATTTACTAATATGTCAGAAATTACAAATTATACTGGAATAAATTAAACAAAGTTCCACAAGAACTTTAAGGACAAAAAGAAAAAAATAATGCATTTGTGGGAAGGCATTAAAGTAGAATGAATTAAATTAATTAAATGAGTTCAAAACCCTATTCATTAGTCAGAAGACTATCATAAAAATGTCAGTTCTTCTCAATTCCTAATTCCATGCACAGTTTTAGAAGAGTATTTTTTAAAGGAGTGAACAATGAGGTACCTGGGTGGTTCAGTTTAAGCGTCCGACTCTTGATTTCGGCTCAGGTCATGATCTCATGGTTCAGGGGATCAAGCCCGTCATGTGGCTTTGTGCTGACATCAGAGAGCCTACTTGGGCTTCTCTCCCTCTCTTTCTGCCCCTCCCATCTGCACGTGTGTGCATGTGTGGGCACGATCTCAAATAAATAAGCATTTAAAGGAACTGGACAAGCTTATCTTAAAATGTGTTGTATAGAAGGCAAATGTTTAATAATCATCAAAATAGAGTTTGCCTTACCAAATATCAATATTTATTATGAACCAATGATAATTAGGACAATATGGAATTTGTTATTGGTGCAAGTAGCAAAAAGTACCATTTCAAAAGAATGCCTGGAAACATATCTACACACATAGGAAAGAATGATACGTGAGATAGGTGACATTGCAAACCAGAGGAGATTATTATTATCTTTTAATGTATGTTTATTGTGAAAGAGAGAGGGAGAGAAAGAATTCCAAGCAGACTCTGTGCTGTCAGTGCAGAACCCGACACCTGGCTCAATCTCACAAATCATGTGTTCAAGCAGACACAACCAACTCCTCCACTCAGGTGCCCCAGAGATTATTTAAATTGTATTGGGAAATGAGTTATCCATTTGGAAAACAATAAATAAATTGGATCTCTATTTAATGTCACACACACAGACACACATAGGAATTCTTATTGCATTGAGGATTGAAGTTAAAAAAGTTGACTTTATAAAAGTGAGAATCTTCTGTTTATCAACAGCAAAACAAAAGATCTACTACAGCTAGGGAGAAGGTTGAGTGTAATGTCTGTAACTGACAAAGGATTATTATTTAGAATATGAAAAGGACTTCTTTGATTATAAAGAGAAAATGAGGCACTTTATTTTAAAATGGGCAAAAGATATGAAAAAAAAAGCAATTCTAAAAGAGGAAAAAATGAATACCCAGTATACACAAGAAAAGCTATTCAAGTACATTCTGTTAAGAAAAAGCAAATGAAAAGCTTCCCTTTCTTTCGTAGCTATCAAAATAATTAATATTAAAACCCTGACAATACCAAGTGTTTGCATGCATGAGGAACAAAGGCAGATGATGAACACTGTCATATTGATAGAAACACTTTGAAGAGCACCTTATCAGCAGATGTAAATTTCAAGATGTGCATATACTAAGACCCACAACTTCTATTTCTATATATTGTAGAGAAATCCTCACATGTGTACCATGAAACTTGCTTGAGAATGTTAAATCCTCTTTTCATTGATTATACTTGCAAATTGGAGTCAACCTATGGTGCTATCAACAATGGATCAATAATAAACTGTGTTAGCAAATTCAAACAACAGAATATCAATCAGCAGTGATAAGAATTTAATGTGTATCTGTCAACTTGAATATATCTCACAAATTCAAATGATGGGTTTTAAAAGAGCCAAGTAAGGAAAGTATGTATCTTTGATAGCATATTCAAAAAGTTTTAAAACCTGCAAAAATTGTTATATGTTTTAGAGATTCAGGCATACATAGAGAAAGCAAAAAATGGAAATGGAAATGCCGAACTGTAGAAAGTGGTTATCTGTGTGGAGAGAGGTGGGTTGAATGAGTGAAGAGGAGATCATGGAGAGCTTCACTTATATTTGTTATATTTTATTTTTTCAGTATATGAAGGAAGCACAGGTGTTTTTGTATTTTTATTCATTTAATATCTAAAATATTTTTAATAGTATTCACTAGAAATAAAAATATTTATTGCCTATATATGGAAATTCTGCTGAAACACACATTTACAAATATCATAAGAAGCCTTGTTTTCTATCCTACTGAAATAGAAGTAATATTGACAATATATCAGGTTGTATTCAGGGGTGAGTATGATGAAGAAAAAATGTAAAGAGGCAGTTTGGGTATAAGTACCTGTAATAAAAGCAAGTCCTCCTTAAGAAAACCATACTCCCCTTTAATATTTGTTTGTTTCCCTTGAACATATTTTTACCTGTTTCCATAAAATACAAGACACTCTTAGAAAGAGACTGGAATTAAAAAAAAAAAAAAGTAAGCTTTTCTCATTATTATATAATTTCTCCATTATTTTAGGATTTGAAATGTTAAAAACATTCTCGAAATTTTTAAAGGTTAAAGAATATACTTAGGTCATTCTATAGAGAATATATTAAGTCATTTCTTATTACTTAGATCTTAAATTTTGGAAAGGTTAACCTCTCCTTTCAATAGTTATGGAGAAGATAATTATGAGATACCTAATTGTCTCTTTCTTTAAGGACTGCATTGCTTGACTGAAACCTATTCTTGCTGCCAACACTTACTAAGATTGCTAGGACATCTTGCTTCACAATGTTGGGTCTAATTTGAGATGAAATAATGCATCTAACTATGCTGTCATCTGTAATTCATGGCCACTCATAAGTGCAGTTCATTGAAGTCTCACCACTGCTCCAACCTCTGTCACTGCAGCAAGCAAGATTCATTGCATTTTTATTTCTTTTCTTATCTAAATTATTTTGCTAACCATTTAGAGGGTTTGAGCAGTAAATTGTTCTCAATAAACAATAAAAGTTCTAACTTGATGATATCCCTTTAAAGTGAGAGTTTGGATTTACTTATCTTTTTCTTACCCTTTTTAGAACGTGGCTATAAAACTAACGAAATGTTTCTGATAGTTTCTTAACTGAGTCCTCTTCCAAATGTCATATGTTTGGTTGGACTGTTTTATTTTATTTTTTTCATTTTTTTTAAATGACTAGCTTTTCTCTCTGCACGTACTAGTGCAACCCCATCAGCCTCACTTAACAAACCACTAACGAGGCAGAGCTTGAGCCTTGTTTTCTTAATCCTGGCTATTCTGGCTTTACACTGGAAGTTGCATGAGCAATGTATCAAGTCTGAATTAATTTGTTCTAGTATCCCTGAGTTGTGTTTTTGGGTTTTGTTTTGTTTTTGTTTGTTTTTTGTTTGTTTTTGTTTTTGTTTTTTGTTTGTTTTTGATTTAGATAGATACTTGCCAGAGGGAATAAAAGTTCTGTTTGGAAACTTTGAAACATACCATACTTTAGGATTGATTACAAAGACTTTGTCATCTAGATATTATGACACATTAATAGTTTTGTCATTTTGTAATCTTGCAAAAAAGAATGCGTTTTTTAAAATTTCATCCTTTTTATGCCAAGGGGGAAATATTAAACTCTCAGCTTCTTTTTTGTCTTATAATTCACCTACTTAAAGGCCAGTAAATTCTGCCTTTAAAATACTTTCCCTGAATTCTCTAAGGCAAAATCTTACTATTATTTCCTAAGAAGGTTTAAAAGAGAACTCGGGGGGATAATTTGGGGGTTAAAGAGTAAGGGGGGAATTAACTTAAAAAACTCATAAATTATTGAAAATAGTTTTTTTAGCTCTCCAGAGGTTATTAAAGACAACTCTCTGTCTTGAAAGGCTTACTTTCAAGATGCAAATTAACACAATTATCTTAGTTGAAAACATATTTAGGAGGTATGTAATCAAAATAATAAACCAGTTAAATAAAGCTGACATGTGCAATCACATTTGGTAAGTAAATAATTTCTAATGAGAAACTTTAAGGAATATGTTTAGCATACTTTTAAGAGTGGAGCACATTTTCTGCAGAGTCATTACTGCTCCTCAGCTTATGCTAAATTTTACATTTCTAACCCAGGAACTAATAAAGTAACAGGTAAATGTGTAGGAAGCTCAAATAAATACAAAAACATGAATAGATTTAGAATTATCAAAGTAATTTTATGTTAATTCTGCATTACTAACTGAGATAAAAGCAGCCTCTGGACTCTCATGGATTGGTTACTGAATTAATCAACTCCAGCTTAATTTTTAATTATAATCACTGTTTTTAGTTCTTGAAGTGCAGTTCTGGGGTGGCTGGGTGGCTCAGTAGGTTAAGTGTCTGACTTTGGCTCAGGTCATGATCTCGCGGTTCCTGAGTTTGAGCCCTGCATCAGGCTCTGTGCTGACAGCTCAGAGCCTGGAGCCTGCTTTGGATTCTGTGTCTCCCTCTCTCTCTCTGCCCCTCCCCGACTCATGCTCTGTCTCTCTCTGTCTCTCAAAAACGAATAAACATTAAAAAAAATTAAAATGAAATGCATTTCCATAAATCATTAAGTCTTGGGTCCCAGAAAAATATTTTGTATATAAAAAATAAAGTTTATGGTTTGCTGAAGTTGCAATTCCTTACTGCAGGAATACACAAATAAGTAAAAAAAAAAAAAAAAAAAAAAAAAAAGTAAAAGAAAGAAAGAAAAGAAATCTAAACAGAGAATGAAAAGCCCAAATACCAAATGAGTTTAGCTCATTAAGGAAGGTGAAATTAGTTGTCTTACTTATTAAATACCATGAAAGCATTTTAACAATGCTATAGTTTTAGTAGTTCATCTAAGTAATTTAACTCTGAGGTTCATTAGAATATTTTCAAGGTTCATACCTGCTTTTTTTAGTTACAATATTTCTTGTAATATGATACTGTAAACTAGAAGACAAAGTCTGGGCTCCAATAATTTGAGCTAAAGCTAGACTATCTTGAATGAATTTATGATAGAAATAGGTGTAAAACTTGTAAATGAATCACTGGGAAGTCACACAGAGTGAAATGCAAAATGAAATGAAATGAAAAAGCAAAAGAACGTCTAATAGCATTTAAGTATCTAATTATTGAATTTAGGTTAAAAACAAAATACTGCATTTTAGAAGAGTGGGTTCTTTGGCAGGAGGCCAGAGAGTAGGCTGGGCTCTCCCAACCTGTCCCCAGGTGAATGGCATGCCAAGACTGTTGTCCAGGGAGTCAGAAGTGCTTTTGAATAGAAGGAGCAAGAAGTTCCAGTCCTTAGCTGTGGCCCACAGGAGGAGCAATGTCTGTAGTGTCAGCAAATGAATCCAAGTCTTGTAATAAATGTTAGTTTATTTAATTTAATATCTAGCTTTTATTTATTTAGTGGTATTTGTTCAAAGAGCTATTAAAAATAAATAGAGGGGTGCCTGGGTGGCTCAGTCAGTTGAGCATCTGACTCTTTTTTTTTTTTTAATTTGTTTTAATGTTTATTTATTTCTGAGAGATAGAGACAAGTGTGAACAGGAGAGGGGCAGAAAGAGGGAGACACAGAATCCGAAGCAGGCTCCAGGCTCTGAGATTTCAGCGCAGAGCCTGACGCGGAGCTTGAACCCATGAACTGGGAGATCATGACCTGAGCCAAAGTCAGATGCTTAACTGACTGAGCCACCCAGGCGCCCCTCAGTTGAGCATCTGACTCTTGATTTTTGCTCAGGTCATGACCTCACCGCTCATGGGATTGAGCCCCATGTCAAGAGCCTGCTTGAGATTCTCTCTTTCCCTCTCTGTCTGCCCCTCCACTGCTTGCACTCATGTATGCGTGCTCTCTCAAGATAAATAAATAAAAATATTTAAAACAGTAAACATTCAAAAGATAAATAGAAAATGATCACTGATATTGGGAATTAATTTTTTTAATTTATATAATTCTAAATTAATATGCTAATACCTATAATTGGTAAATTAGGCATTAAATTCCACTTGAAGTGTTTGGCTCCTGGAGAACAGTGATGATTCTTGTTCATCTTTACTTGGATATTGTTCTAAATCATAATCTGTTAGAGTACCCATTTGTCCTATATTTCCAGAAAAGAAATAGTAGTACAATATATACCAAAATTCAGTAACTACACAGGACTGTTGGAAGCTCAGAAAGCATTTCCATAGAGAGCTTTCATAAGTAAACTAACAAAACTTGCTTTATATCATTATACACAGTAGACAAATATTATTTGTAAAGATAAAGTTTCAAATTGGTAAAAATCAATTAATTTCACTTTTCTCTTGCATGAGAGAAGGAACATAAATTAGAACAGTGTGTAGACATGAGCAAATAGACCACTGAAGATAATATGACATTGCATAGGATGTTGAAAGCTTTGCCAGTGCATTTTTTATTAATGTCATTGATTCTTGAAATAAAAATAATTAACATTTACTGAAAGTTTATTTTTCTATTTACTTGCCACATTGCTTTATGTGTATACTCAAAACCACCCTGTTGGGTCAGCACAACTCAGCTTTTCAAAGGAGAGAACTGTGATTTAGAGATTTAAATATTTTTGACATCTAATACTGACCAAATGGGAAGCAGAGACTGAACTCGGCTTTCTGTAACTTCCTTTAGTCCTCTACATATTGCCCTTTTATCTTGAATTTTTTTGTGTGTCCAAATCTCATAAAGCTCAGAGATTTGCCTTTTATTCTGATGAATCATTTTATGGTTAGTCATGATTATACTTTCTCTTTATACACATCAACAGCAAAAAAGCCAGCGAGAGAAGTGCTTATTTGTCAAGAAGTAGGAAAATAGGTTAAGTTAGGTAGAGGTTGAAAAGAGTTAAAAATCTAAATCAAGAGCTAGTTTGAATTGACTAGCTATTAATATTAGGCACACAAGGAATACTAATATAAAAGTAGAGAAATAAACTTTCCTAATGTAATAGTTTACAGATTGGAAACACCATGATTTTCTGAATTTCAGGGGAGGAGGGAAAGAGAGAGCACATTCGAGCGCAGGAAAATGCAACTGGCAAAAGAGTGAAAAAAGTATGATATAGATGTTATATACACTCAACCAATGGCAAACAGTCCCCCACTCATGATGGTTTGATTTAGGATTTTTTGACTGTATGAGAAAGTGGTATGCATTCAGTAGAAACTTTGCTTTCGATTTTGACTTTTGGCATTTTCCGAGGCTAGAAATAGGTGTTACGTTACTTTTACGATGCTGTGTAGTGGCAGTGTCCTGCACAGGTCCCAGTCAGCCACGTGATCTTGAGGGTAAACAACCAACTGACATATTTACAACCATTCTGTACCCATACAGAAATTCTTATTTTCAATTTCAATATTGTATTCAGCAAACAATATAAGATATAAATGCTTAATTAGAAAATAGGCCTTGTATTAGATGATTTTGCCCACCTTTAAACTAATGTTAGTATTCTGAACACATTTAAGGAAAGTTAGGCTAAGCACTGATCTCTGTTAGGTTCAATGCATTTTCGGCTTAAAATATTTTCAAGTAAAATAGGTTTATCTGGACATGATCTCATCATAAGTCAAGGAAGATCTGTTATCAAATATATTTTAATCAAATGATTTATGTCATGTTCTCACTGGTTTCCCAAACTTGGTCCCTTCTTTTCCACATGGTTGAGCCTTTTGGTCTCTGCATGTAAACCCTACACCTGCTCTCATGGTTGTGAACCTTCCCATGAGTCATGAAGAGGGACTGGCTTTGTTTTGCTGCAGTAACAAATCCCCTGAAGCCTAGTAGCCTAAAACAACACAAAACATTCTTAAATGTATTATCTTACAGTTCTGTAGGTTAGAAATTTGGCACACTGGATTAAAAGTAAGATATTGACCAGGTTGCATTCCTCTCTATAGGCGCTGGGCATATGGGCTCTAAGGGAGAATCCGTTTCTAGGTGTTTTCCAGCATAGCCTCCTTTTCTCTATATTCAAAGACAGCGATGACAGGCGTAGTTCTCACATTATATTACTCTAGCCTCTTTTGTAGTCCTATGTCCATCTGATTCTCTTCTGCCTCCAACTTTTAAGGACTTCTGTGATCACTTTAGCCTTTTCCAGATATCCAAGATAGCCTCCTGATCTTGAAGTCCTAGACTTAATCAAATCTGCAAAGTCCTCTTTACCATGTAGAGTAATATATTCATAGGTTCTTGAAGGTTAGGACGAAAAAAAAATCTTTGAAGAAAGTAGATTACTCTGCCTATTACAAAGCATTTAAGATTTGCAGGCCAAAATAATGATAACTCAGCAGTGTCAAATAGTTTGCTTATTTAGTTTTAATTATTTTTTTGTCCAATTAAAGTGAGAATCTTTTTGATTCTGAGATGACTAGATTATATAATACTTTAAACATGGTAATTAGATATTTTTAGTTATTTATGCTTGATTACCTACTCATTTTTCTCAAACTCCCCAAAGTTAAAAAATGAAAGATAAAATTTATTTAGCATCTACTCTGCAAAATGTGGTTTAAATATATTATCACAAAAGAAAGTGATGTTACTTTTTTCTTTAAGTATCTAGCTAATTTTTGTAGTTGGATTATTGATAATATAAAATTCCACTGCTGGTTTTATTAGATCATAAATATCCCTAAGGAAAGGCTCTAGTTGCAGGGCTGGATAATCACTGTATAAGAAGGAATGTCTATTAAAACTACAAGACTATGTATATATGTATATATATATATGTGCAATAACTTAACCAGACTTTTAATCTCAGTTCTGTTATTTTCTAAGCACCTCCCACCACACACACAAGTAATATTTAATTTTTCACTGAAGTAATTTTTTTAGGGAATCATGTTACACAGCTTCAGTGATGTCATTCTCATATAACACAGTATCATTGCCCTCATATTACCATTTTTTTGCTTACAGATGCTGAAGAGACTAAAGAACTCAGGGTTACACAGCATGTTAAAGTGATCAAATTCAAACTCAGATCTGTCTGACCCCAAAGCCTATTGTTTCACATTAAGTTCCCTGGGCGGGGGGGGGGGGGGGGGGGGGGGGGGGGGCGGGAATTGTGATATGGAGGTTTGCATGCAAGAAGTTTCCTGGAATCAGCATCAGTGAGGGGCCAAAGGATATTGGATTGAGAAGATTTCAATTTAAATAAAATCTCAAAAAGGGCTTCAGCTGATTCCATGGTGAGCTCTGGAACTGTAATGGCCCTTGAGAGTAATCCTTACACCAAAGGACCAAGTCTTTTATCTTTGCTTGACCAGTTAATGCATATGAGCTGCTCCTTGGGAGAAGTTGTGACCTCACACAAAGAGGCTCTCCCCTGCACAACTGTTGTCAACTGTCAGTATTTCCAGCAGCTAGAAGAATGAGTAGAGCGGTTTACAAGGAGGGGTCTGGGGAGATCACCAGAGTGTCTACTATACCTGTGCTCTTGCCATGTGTGCTCTTTCCATGTGTGGAAAGTATCATTTGAGAAAGAACAGTGACTCTATATTAGCTTGAAGTGAGGAGGAGTAGAGAAGGATGCATGAAGTGAAGGGAGGGAGGAAATGAAATCAGGACTGGGACAAGGCTAAGAAAATCAGGCAGAGGCAGAGACATGCATAAGAACCACTCCTCAAATGTACTTCTTGGGATTATGACTAATGGATTGCCTGTTAGAGGTCCATTTCTGTGTATAAATTATAAAATGTAGTGGCAAACCAGGGAATCTAAGGGATAGCATTGAAGCCAGAGGCCATGAAGGGAAATTGAAAGTCACTATACAAAGAAATAAGAGCCAGACACTGCGGAAGTAGAAGTAGAATTATAAATAAGGAACCGGAGAATTGGAAATAGGGGCATTGGGTGTCTCAGCTGGTTGAGTGTCCGACTTAAGCTCAGGTCTTGATCTCATGGTTCATGGGTTCAAGTCCCACGTTGGGCTTTGTGTTGATAGTGCAGAACCTGCCTCATATTCTGTCTCCCTGTCTCTCTTCTCCTCCCCTGCTCTCTCTCTCCCTCTCAAAACAACAACAACAACAACAACAACAACAACAACATTAAAAAAGAAGAGTTGGAAATAGATTGAAGCTGAGTCAATTTAGGAGTGTATCTTGAAAGAGCAAAGATATTTGGAAAAGGAAGCTATAGACATTGGTAGTGTTTGCACCCCTTTTTTTTTCTTTCTTTCTCTCTTTCTTTATTTTTTTTTTTTCACCAAAAGAAGTGGTGGTGGTACCTGAGCTCTAGAAAGATTATGATGTCTTCTTCTCATTACTTTATGTTCTGCACATTTGGATCAATTCTTAGAGTGACAAAGAGGACCCTTTATAGGGAGGATAGGGCAACAGCAAGTCACAAAGGGATATATTTTTGATTTGATGGTAGCAGTTTCTATCTTACCAATGAGAGCCCAATAATTGTAAAGTATTTTGTAAGCCAGAAATTTTGCATGTACAGATGAAAGCATATTTTTTTTTTCAATATACGAAGTTTACTGTCAAATTGGTTTCCATACAACACCCAGTGCTCATCCCAAAAGGTGCCCTCCTCAATACCCATCACCCACCCTCCCCTCCCTCCCACCCCCCATCAACCCTCAGTTTGTTCTCAGTTTTTAAGAGTCTCTTATGCTTTGGCTCTCTTCCACTCTAACCTCTTTTTTTTTTTTTTTCCTTCCCCTCCCCCATGGGTTTCTGTTAAGTTTCTCAGGATCCACATAAGAGTGAAAACATATGGTATCTGTCTTTCTCTGTATGGCTTATTTCACTTAGCATCACACTCTCCAGTTCCATCCATGTTGCTACAAAAGGCCATATTTCGTTCTTTCTCATTGCCACGTACTATTCCATTGTGTATATAAACCACACTTTCTTCATCCATTCATCAGTTGATGGACATTTAGGCTCTTTCCATAATTTGGCTATTGTTGAGAGTGTTGCTATAAACATTGGGGTACAAGTGCCCCTATGCCTCAGTACTCCTGTATCCCTTAGGTAAATTCCTAGCAGTGCTACAGCTGGGTCATAGGGTAGGTCTATTTTTAATTTTTTGAAGAACCTCCACACTGTTTTCCAGAGTGGCTGCACCAATTTGCATTCCCACCAAGAGTGCAACAGGGTTCCCGTTTCTCCACATCCTCTCCAGCATCTATAGTCTCCTGATTTGTTCATTTTGGACACTCTGACTGGCGTGAGGTGATATCTGAGTGTGGTTTTGATTTCTATTTCCCTGATGAGGAGTGATGTTGAGCTCTTTTCATGTGCCTGTTGGCCATCCAGATGTCTTCTTTAGAGAAGTGTCCATTCATGTTTTCTGCCCATTTCTTCACTGGGTTATTTGTTTTCTGGGTGTGGAGTTTGGTGAGCTCTTCATAGATTTTGGATACTAGCCCTTTGTCCAATATGTCATTTGCAAATATCATTTCCCATTCCGTTGGTTGCCTTTTAGTTTTGTTGGTTGTTTCCTTTCCTGTGCAGAAGCTTTTTATCTTCATAAGGTCCCAGTAGTTCATTTTTGCTTTTAATTCCCTTGCCTTTGGGGATGTGTCAAGTAAGAAATTGCTACGGCTAAGGTCAGAGAGGTCTTTTCCTGTTTCTCCTCTAGGGTTTTGATGGTTTCCTGTCTCACATTCAGGTCCTTTATCCATTTTGAATTTATTTTTGTGAATGGTGTGAGAAAGTGGTCTAGTTTCAACCTTCTGCATGTTGCTGTCCAGTTCTCCCAGCACCATTTGTTAAAGAGACTGTCTTTTTTCCATTGGATGTTCTTTCCTGCTTTGTCAAAGATTAGTTGGCCATACGTTTGTGGGTCTAGTTCTGGGGTTTCTATTCTATGCCATTGGTCTATGGGTCTGTTTTTGTGCCAATACCATGCTGTCTTGATGATGACAGCTTTGTAGTAGAGGATAAAGTCTGGGATTGTGATGCCTCCTGCTTTGGTCTTCTTCTTCAAAATTACGTTGGCTATTCAGGGCCTTTTGTGGTTCCATATGAATTTTAGGATTGTTTGTTCTAGTTTCGAGAAGAATGCTGGTGCAATTTTGATTGGGATTGCATTGAATGTGTAGATAGCTTTGGGTAGTATTGACATTTTGACAATATTTATTCTTCCAATCCATGAGCAGGGAATGTCTTTACATTTCTTTATAACTTCTTCAATTTCCTTCATAAGATTTCTATAGTTTTCAGCATACAGATCTTTTACATCTTTGGTGAGATTTATTCCTAGGTATTTTATGCTTCTTGGTGCAATTGTGAATGGGATCAGTTTCTTTATTTGTCTTTCTGTTGCTTCATTGTTAGTGTATAAGAATGCAACTGATTTCTGTACATTGATTTTGTATCCTGCAACTTTGCTGAATTCATGTATCAGTTCTAGCAGACTTCTGGTGGAGTCTATCGGATGTTCCATGTATAATATCATGTCATCTGCAAAAAGTGAAAGCTTAACTTCATCTTTGCCAATTTTGATGCCTTTGATTTCCTTTTGTTGTCTGATTGCTGATGCTAGAACTTCCAACACTATGTTAAACAACAGCGGTGAGAGTGGGCATCCCTGTCGTGTTCCTGATCTCAGGGAAAAAGCTCTCAGTTTTTCCCCGTTGAGGATGATGTTAGCTGTGGGCTTTTCATAAATGGCTTTTATGATGTTTAAGTATGTTCCTTCTATCCCGACTTTCTCGAGGGTTTTTATTAAGAAACGTTGCTGAGTTTTGTCGAAGGCCTTTTCTGCATCGATTGACAGGATCATATGGTTCTTATCTTTTCTTTTATTAGTGTGATGTATCACATTGATTGATTTGCGAATGTTGAACCATCCCTGCAGGCCAGGAATGAATCCCACTTGATCATGGTGAATAATTCTTTTTATATGCTGTTGAATTCGATTTGTTAGTATCTTATTGAGAATGTTTGCTTTCATATTCATCAGGGATATTGGCCTGTATTTCTCTTTTTTTACTGGGTCTCTGTCTGGTTTAGGAATCAAAGTAATACTGGCTTCATAGAATGAGTCTGAAAGTTTTCCTTCCCTTTCTATTTTTTGGAATAGCTTGAGAAGGATAGGTATTATCTCTGCTTTAAACGTCTGGTAGAACTCCCCTGGGAAGCCATCTGGTCCTGGACTCTTATTTGTTGGGAGATTTTTGATGACTGATTCAATTTCTTCGCTGGTTATGGGTCTGTTCAATTTTTCTATTTCCTCCTGATTGAGTTTTGGAAGCGTGTGGGTGGTTAGGAATTTGTCCATTTCTTCCATGTTGTCCAGTTTGTTGGCATGTAATTTTTCATAGTATTCCCTGATAATTGTTTGTATCTCTGAGGGATTGGTTGTAATAATTTCATTTTCATTCATGATTTTTATCTATTTGGGTCATCTCCCTTTTCTTTTTGAGAAGCCTGGCTAGAGGTTTATCAATTTTGTTTATTTTTTCAAAAAACCAACTCTTGGTTTCGTTGATCTGCTCTACAGTTTTTTTGGATTCTATATTGTTTATTTCTGCTCTGATCTTTATTATTTCTTTTCTTCTGCTGGGTTTAGGCTGTCTTTGCTGTTCTGCTTCTATTTCCTTTAGGTGTGCTGTTAGATTTTGTATTTGGGATTTTTCTTGTTTCTTGAGATAAGCCTGGATTGCAGTGTATTTTCCTCTCAGGGCTGCCTTCACTGCATCCCAAAGCGTTTGGATTGTTGTATTTTCATTTTTGTTTGTTTCCATATATTTTTAAATTTCTTCTCTAATTGCCTGGTTGACCCACTCATTCTTTAGTAGGGTGTTCTTTAACCTCCATGCTTTTGGAGGTTTCCCAGACTTCTTCCTGTGGTTGATTTCAAGCTTCATAGCATTATGGTCTGAAAGTATGCATGGTATGATTTCAATTCTTGTATACTTATGAAGGGCTGTTTTGTGACCCAGTATGTGATCTATCTTGGAGAATGTTCCATGTGCACTCGAGAAGAAAGTATATTCTGTTGCTTTGGGATGCAGAGTTCTAACTATATCTGTCAAGTCCATGTGATCCAATGTATCATTCAGGGCCCTTGTTTCTTTATTGACCATGTGTCCAGATGATCTATCCATTTCTGAAAGTGGAGTGTTAAAGTCCCCTGCAATGACCACATTCTTATCAATAAGTTTGCTTATGTTTGTGAGTAATTGTTTTATATATTTGGGGGCTCCCGTATTCGGCGCATAGACATTTATAATTGTTAGCTCTTCCTGATGGATAGACCCTGTGATTATTATATAATGCCCTTCTTCATCTCTTGTTACAGCCTTTAATTTAAAGTCTAGTTTGTCTGATATAAGTATGGCTACTCCAGCTTTCTTTTGGCTTCCAGTGGCATGATAAATAGTTCTCCATCTCCTCACTCTCACTCTGAAGGTGTCCTCAGGTCTAAAATGAGTCTCTTGTAGACAGCAAATAGATGGGTCTTGTTTTTTTATCCATTCTGATACCCTATGTCTTTTGGTTGACGCATTTAGTCCATTTACATTCAGTGTTATAGAAAGATATGGGTTTAGAGTCATTGTGATATCCGTAGGTTTCATGCTTGTAGCAATGTCTCTGGTACTTTGTCTCACAGGATCCCCCTTAGGATCTCTTGTAGGGCTGGTTTAGTGGTGACGAATTCCTTCAGGTTTTGTTTGTTTGGGAAGACCTTTATCTCTCCTTCTATTCTAAATGACAGACTTGCTGGATAAAGGATTCTCGGCTGCATTTTTTTTTTCTGTGCATCACATTGAAGATCTCCTGCCATTCCTTTCTGGCCTGTCAAGTTTCGGTAGAGAGATCGGTCACTAGTCTTATAGGTCTCCCTTTATATGTTAGAACACGTTTATCTCTAGCCGCTTTCAGAATTTTCTCTTTATCCTTTTATTTTGCCAGTTTCACTATGATATGTCATGCAGAAGATCGATTCAAGTTACGTCTGAAGAGAGTTCTCTGTGCCTCTTGGATTTCAATGCCTTTTTCCTTCCCCAGATCCGAGAAGTTCTCAGCTATGATTTCTTCAAGTACACCTTCAGCACCTTTCCCTCTCTCTTCCTCCTCTGTAATACCAATTTTGCGTATATTATTTCTTTTTAGTGCATCACTTAGTTCTCTAATTTTCCCCTCATACTCCTGGATTTTTTTATCTCTCTTTTTCTCAGCTTCTTCTTTTTCCATAAGTTAATCTTCTAGTTCACCTATTCTCTCCTCTGCCTCTTCAATCCAAGCGGTAGTTGTCTCCATTTTATTTTGCAGCTCATTGATAGCCTTTTTTAGCTCCTCCTGGCTGTTCCTTAGTCCCTTGATCTCTATAGCAAGAGATTCTCTGCTGTACTTTATACTGTTTTCAAGCCCAGCGATTAATTTTATGACTATTATTCTAAATTCACTTTCTTTTATATTGTTTAAATCATTTTTGATCAGTTCGTTAGCTGTTGTTATTTTGTGTACATTTTTCTGAGGGGAATTCTTCCATTTCATCATTTTGGATAGTCCCTGGACTGGTGCGGGAATGCGGGGCACTTCCCCTGTGCTGTCTTGAATAACTTGCGTTGGTGGGCGGGGCCGCAGTCAGACCTGATGTCTGTCCCCAGCCCACCACTGGGGCCACAGTCAGACTGGTGTGTGCCTTCTCTTCCCCTCTCCTAGGGGTGGGATTCACTGTGGGGTGGTGTGGCCCGTCTGGGCAACTTGCACACTGCCAGGCTTGTGGTGCTGGGGATCTGGTGTATTAGCTGGGGTGGATTGGCAAGGTGCACAGGGGTGGGAGGGACAGGCTCAGCTCGCTTTTCCTTAGGTGATCTGCTTCGGGAGGGGCCCTGCGGCACCGGGAGGGAGTCAGACCCGCGGAGGGATCGATCCGAAGAAGCACAGCGTTGGGTGTTTGTGCGGTACAAGCAAGTTCCCTGGCAGGAACTGGTTCCCTTTGGGATTTTGGCTGGGGGATGGGCGAGGGAGATGGTGTTGGCAAGCGCCTTTGTTCCCCGCCAAGCTGCACTCTGTCGTCCAGGGCTCAACAACTCTCCCTCCCGTTGTCCTCCAGCCCTCCCGTTCTCCTGGCAGAGCTGTTAGCTTATAACCTTCCAGATGTCAAGTCCCGCTCACTGTCGGAACACACTCCATCCGGCCCCCCTGCTTTTGCCAGCCAGACTCGGGGGCTCTGCTTGCCGGTGGGCCGCCCCTCCGCCCCGGCTCCCTCCCGCCAGTCCCTGGAGCTCTCACCGCCTCTCCACCCTTCCTACACTCTTCCGTGGGCCTCTCGTCTGCGCTTGGCTCTGGAAACTCTGTTCTGCTAGTCTTCTGGCGGTTTTCTGGGTTATTTAGGCAGGTGTAGGTGGAATCTAAGTGATCAGCAGGACGTGCGGTGAGCCCAGCGTCCTCCTATGCCACCATCTTCCCCTAATTCCTCCAGATGAAAGCATATTGAGCTCTGTTTGTATCAACAGAAATGCAGATGGGTAAATTTTAGAAGAGACATCATCATTCTGATGTTTCTCAGCAAGCACATTCAGTTTCCACTGAAGAATATCTAGCATAACCTTTCACAGTTAATAAATGTCAAGACATTGCAAAGCGTATAGTTATAGATAACTGTATAAATGTGCAAGTGAAGATAATAATCACATGCTCTCTTATGCCATAGCTACACTGTGTGTTCACGTGGCTTTCCTATGGTAACATACAAGTATTTTATTTTGGTTTAGTATAGTTTTTATGAGAAATGTCATATAAATCAATATGTACATCTTTTTCTGAAGAATCAATTCTTTAGTAATATCGATACAACTTAATTATTGTATTAAATGCAAAACTATTTAAATATTGTCAGAAGATTTTTGTTTAGTACTTAATTACACATAAAGTTTAATGACTAAAGATCCTGGAGCATTGCCTTAAAGAAAGTCAGCATTTAATGTTGTTCCTTTCAGTTCATGAAGTGGTATCAAAGCTCTGAAGGAGAGAATTAGAATTTCCAAACATTTTCCTCAGCAAAATTTATGCCTACCCGTAGGATTAGTTTGAACCAATTAAATTGCTGTTATTCAACCACTTTTTCACTTATACCAACAGATCATTTGTTTCAAGTGTCAGCCTGTCAACAAAGAGCTTGGCACCGTCCTCGATCTCAAGAACCATGAGATCTGACGCAGGTCGAAATCAAGAGTTGGTTGCTTAACTGACTCAGCCACTCAGGTGCCCCTAAAGAAATATAGTTCTGGTTGGTCTGGTTGGTCTGACTTCTCACAAACAATTCTAGATGGTAGTAGGAAAAATTTACCAGTAAAATTATTAAATATATAAAGGGTAACCCCCTAAATTTATAATCAGCCAAAATATTATTTGGGCACAAACCTATCAATATTAAACAAATATTTTTGAACATGCAAAAAAAAAAAAAATACTGGGGGTGGGGTGCCTGGGTGGCTCAGTTAGTTAAGCGTCCGACTTCGGCTAAGGTCATGATCTCATGGTTTGTCAGTTCGAGCCCCGCCTTAGTCTCTGTGCAGATAGCGTGGGGCCTGTTTTGGATTTTCTGTCCTTCTGTATGTCCCTCTGCCTCTCCCCCCCAAAATTTTTTTTAAAACCTTACTGGGGATGCTATAATGAAAGAATTGCAAGTTGGATACAAATAATTTAACTAGGCAAAGAATAAAAAATTCTTAAGAAATTCTGTACCCATTGTTTACAAAAAAAAAAAAACAATATAAGAAAACAAATAGAAACTGAACAGTTAATAGATTTGTTTCAAAATAATGAAGAAATAAAGGTCACAGTATATTTTAACTTATAAAATTTGTTTATTATAATGCATTTATTTTAAACTTAACTATTTTAGGTTACCTTAGTTAAAAGTTTGGTTGAAATCATAAGCAAGTCAGAAAGGTATACAGAGATTTCAAGAATGTTGTTCAAGTAAGTGCTTGTTGCAAACTGGAACACTAAGTCCCCTTGTCTGTCTCATCCAGCTATATTTACTCCATCTTTAATAGAGAAGAACTGGATGTAAGACATCAAGATTCAAATAAATATGCATAATAAAATAATTTAGAAAGTCAGCTTTATCCTCATAAACAGTAAAGTGGTCATCTATTTATATTACCATTTTTTTAGCATTTATATGAACATTATGGTCAGTTTTAATTTTCACACTGGAGAAATGTGAGTTATTTAAACCCAACAGGCAAATAGAAATAAAATATTATAACTGAATTAATGGAGCATCTTGGTGGCTCAGTTGGTTAAGCATCCAACCCTTGGTTTCAGCTCAGGTCATGATCTCTTGGTTCATGGGTTTGAGGGCAGAGACAGGCTCTGTGCTAACAGCATGGAGCCTACTTGGGATTCTCTCTCCCCTTCTCTTCTGCCCCTCCAACACTCATGCTCTTTCTCTCTCTCAAAATAAATAAATGTAAAATAAGATAAAATAAAATAAACTGAATTAAAGAAAATAAAAGCAAGTTAATTGAAACTTGTATATATATATATGTATTTTTTTTAATTTAAAGTAAAATAAATAGAATAAGGAAATGGCTTAAATACCTCAATTTGAGAAGACTTTTGTTTGTTTGTTCATTTATTTTGAGATTGAGAAAGAAGTGGGAGAGGGGCAGAGACAAAGGGAGAGAGAGAATCCCAAGCAGGCTCCTCTCAGCACGGAGTATCACAATGGGGCTCAATCCCATGACTGTGAGGTCACAACTTGGGTTAATACCAAGAGCTGGACCCTTAACCAACTGAGCTACCCAGGTGCTCCAAGTTGAAAAGACTCTTAGGTAATACTTTTTAGTCATATAAGAATATTTAATTATTTTAGGCTTTGAATCCTTACATTATCCTGCAGATATACTTGTTTCAAATCACTTATTAAAAAAATTTTTAACTTTTCACTTATTGAACAATAACAAAACAAATGGAATTAGATATATGACTGTCTTTTTAAGTAAAAAAAAAATACTACTAGTTACCATAGTAGTATTGCTTAATACAGAGTTAGTGAAACTGATTATACTAGATTCAACAAACTTCAAACTCAAGGCTCAGATACAGCTTTCTAGCCTGCTTAAGAGTTTGTTTTTCCTCTACTCACAATTTTAGCAGAGATGACTGGAATACTTCATTATCAAGAAATCACTTAAATCTCAAGCACAGTAGATGGTTAGTGGGGTGAGGTTAATGATGTTTTAATCCAGTGGCTTTGTAAAAGCCTATTTCTTTCAATGCCCCTTAACTTTTGTGATGCATGGCTTTCTTGTACAGTGAAGCCACTCCATCCATTCGTACATTCATTCAACAAACACTTACTGATCTCCCACTGTATGCTACACACACACGAATGTTACTTCCACAGCAATTTCACATTACAACAAAGCATCAGGTTTTGATTTCATATCTCTCAGATGCACTTTGTATGACTATAAATCACTTAGCCTAGTTACTTTACAAATTTGTAATTCTGGTTTTACCCTTTAATGTGGAGGTAGCAAATTTTTACTGTTTGTACTGTCAGTAGTAGACTCAACCACTTTTCTCATCCCTACAGATAATTTGACTAGGAAATTCATGAAACTGTGTTGACTACGCATAAAACTAGTCTGTGGTATATTTCAGTTCAAGTACATATCCCTTTTCTCTTAACTCATGTAAATGGTAGCTGTGGTGACAATAATATCTTAAATCTGGATTCTTAAAAAAGTACAGGAGTTTGAGGTTTATTAGATAAAAGTCAAATCACAGTAATACTAAATACTAGTGGTATTTCAAACTATTTGCAAAATGTTATTTAATTTGAGATGGCTTTGAGGGGAATGGAATAAAACTTTTATTAGTAATACTGACTTAAAATTATGTACAATATTCCTTTTTGTGTATGCTGACATGGGACTATACTAATTAGACACCAGAGACACTCCTAATTATCTTTAATGCAAGTCTGATTATAAAATAATATCGATAATACAGAATTTTGTCAAAATAGAACTTTTTCTTTTTCCTACTACTGGATAAATGCTAAGACAAACTGAAACATTTATACTCAGAGCAGGAGATATTAATCTTGTAACCAAGTTCTAGTTAAACGACTGTCTAATACTATCAAATTATTGCTTGTGGTTGATTGGTTCTTTGTGTTGGATATAGATTTACCAGCAGTAGCTCAGTAAATTTATGCCTTTTGTGTTAGTTTATATTTGATTCCATCATATAAAGGGCATTTTCACCCATGACAATTATTAAATAAAGTTAAACATGGAAGGGCTGATTTACATATAAAGCAAATGTATAATTTGGCAGTTGATCTTCATCTTTCACTAAATACACAAACAGTAAAAGAGAAGTTATGTTACGCCTTTAGTGCAATGGTTCATTACAAAGATTCTAAAACAATATGCTCTGTATCATAGTTAAAAGTATATGTAAAGGATATCTGAGTTATTATTTAATAGGGATTTTAATTTAATAGTATAGTATGAACACTTGTATAGTATAGTATAGTATAGTATAGTATAGTATAGTATGAACACTAATTAGAGCAGTTATGCTGTTAAGAGGATAGAATATTAGGAAATAAATGAAGGAAAAATCAATAGAAATAATAAATCTCAATGTAAGTAATTTCAGGATAAAATTAATGTTGGTAATATTCTATTTCATACATATACTTACATTTATACACCAGCCAAATTATGGAGTAGAATGGACATTTACTCACATGACCTTGGATAAGGAAAGACAAAACCCAGAATTCATGCAGAGTGAACAAATGCCTTCTCTTCGGCACTTGATTGGCAACATGTCTTCCTTAAGAACACAGAGTGATGCAGGGGAGTAGTCACCAGATTTGATTGACCTGTGTTTAAATCTCTGTTCTACCACTTACTTTCTATGTGTTCTTGGAAAATTATCTTAAACTCTTGACCCTCACACCCCTGTTTGTAAAATTGGGAGAGTCCTAAAGAATAAATGGGACGAGGTGGATGGTAAAGAACAAGAGCTGAAGAATCTAGAGATCCAGTTCGAATCTTAGCCATGTGTCTAGGTGTGTTGTGTAAAGCTTAGTAAGTTACTTAAGTTCTCTAGCCTCCAGTATAAATGAGAAAAAATAAAACCTAATTCTTACAAATATTTTGAGGATTATGAAATCACGAATATAATATGTGTAACAGAATGCCTAGAGTAGTAATATATAATAAAGCTTTCAGTTGGAATGTGATGATGCTAACTTGTATAAGGGAGGTCAGAGAACGCTTTTTGCTAAGTGACATTTGAACAGAGACTTAGAAAAAGTGTGACATGCAGAAATCTGTAGGAAGAGTATTTTGAGCATGGAGGAGACCTGGCATGAAGACCCAGGAACAGATCCAGGCTTAGTGTATTCAAAGTGAGAAGACAGAGTGGAGGAACAGTGATCAAATGGAAAAATGGGGACAGGGAGAATGAGGACAGAAGAGCAGGGCTCCAGGCCACATATGGACTTAGAGATAGGGATGAGGGTTAAGTTTTACTGAATGGTGGAGTTTGGCAAGTTTTAAACAGGGCAGCTTTGATTTCTGCATGGGAGACTGACTGAATGGGGTGAGGATTTAAGTGGCAAGAGCTGTAAGGTGACTCTTGGTCAACTACAGGCAGGGAGTGACATTGGTTGCACAAATGTGATGGTTGTGAATGAAGTGGGTAAATTTTGGAACATTTTGAAAGTGATATTAATGAGGTCTGCTGATTGATTTAAATGGGATGTGAAAGAGAATTACGAAATTTAAATATTTGAGTCTGAGCAAAGTAGGTTTAGTAAAGTTACCATTTAATTTATTAAGAGGAGAATATTGTAGGAGAGACAGTGATAAGAGGAATTCAAGAGTTTTATTTTTAGGGTATTTCCATGTAGCGAATTCAAAAATTGGAGGCGTTATAAATGCATGTCAGTGGTTTTAATATAATCATCATTGTAGGAAATACCACTGATTTCAGTTCACTTTTTTTCAGAAATTCTCCTTGATGAATTTTAGTCCACCTTGAAATGGAATCACAGTCTCAGGAGTTAAAAGATGTAGAGCTCTTTCTAAGTCTTTCAAAATATTCCAAACCAATTTTATGAACTGTTAGGAGTAATTACACAGTTACATAAAAAATTATCCATAACTAGAGTCATTGGCTTTCATATACTAATTATGGACCACATGATATTTGAGCACCTATTTTTATAATATTTAGAAGTGTGAGAGTTATGAAGCCATTTACAACTTCTTAAATGCCAGATAATTTTATCAGTTTTCATGTAATTAATATTCTATTCCTCATTTCAAAAGATAAACAGCACTATTCTTTATGACTTATTTTAACGATAGGCCTTACTTTTCATCTTACATTTCAGACTAGAATACCAAGGTTTGTAATACGTTTAAAGACTAATTTCTAGGGTGACAAAAAATGTATTCTGAGTTTGAAAAAAAAAAAAGAGATATTCTATAGTTTTGTTTACACTCGAGCCATGTGACTATCTTACCATCTAGTTATTCATCTATTACTTGGGTCTGCTGTACTGGTTCCGTTGTCAGAACCCTTAGTTTACAAAAGCGTAATGGTCTTCTTCTAGAATAGAGAGATATGTAGAGCATGATCATCAAACATAGGTTTTATCTTCAGAATAAAATTTGAGTCCCAGCACTGCCAGTGATTGGCTATGTAATATTGTATCAGTCATTTTGTTCTTTAGAGAGTAGTTTTCCCATCAAAATATGCACTGATCTTTTCGAGTAATTTGGGGGATTTAATGACATAATGCATACAAAGAACATTATACCCTACCAGAGATAGAGAAAGTAATCAGTAAAGGGTGCTTGCTGTTAGTATTTATTACAATATTACTGCTGCTGCTATTACTACTACTTCTCCAACAACAACTCCTCCTCCTCTTTCTCCTTCATCATCTCTTCTTCTTCTTCTTCTTCTTCTTCTTCTTCTTCTTCTTCTTCTTCTTCTTATTATTATATTTTGAGGAGAATTCTATTTATAGCACTTTTAATGACAGACTCATACAGAAACATCACAGGAGTAAGCACTTTAAATGCCTTAATGGGGAGAAATTCTCAGCAGTTAAGATTCAAAATATCCTGTGAGAGAATTAGAATCTTAAGACTACATTATCAAATAAAATATAATAAAGGTATTTTCTTTGCAAGAGAATCCTTTGATATTTGAAATACAGCCTAAGAGGTGTGTGCTGTATGTGATTAACTGCAGAAAAAAAAAAAAAATTGGATGGTCTTTTACCTGAATAAACCATTCATGGGTTTCAAGCCTTCTTGATTCTAAAGAAATCATCCAAAGACAACATATATACTTCTTATTAACTCTCTAAATTTCTTTAATACAATAGGATTTTTTATTGCACACAATTTTTATAATAGCAATTCTCATCAATAATAACATAAAAATAAACTTCAGAAAAATAAATATGAGGTTTTTTTTACCATTGAAGGGGATTGGCTCTTTTCTTGATTTTATTTATTTATTTCTTTTAGAGGCCAGGAAGCAAATTTTGAATTACGGTGATACTTTGTTGACACGAGATTAATCGTATTTAGAAACAATTGAAAAGACACTGAATTTAATTGTATTTCTCCTTTTAGGTTAATGGAACTAAAGAAGGTAATATGATTCAGCAAATTGATAAAGGAGATTAGTTGTCACAAGTGCATTTTTAAAAATAGGTAAACACAATATATCAATATTTATTCTATAAATATGCTCATTATTCTATACTCTATAAATGTGCTTATTATTTTCTCAGGAGGCTGTAATAGCTTTTTTGGATGCTAAGGAGTGCCTGAAGTGACTTTTTATGGCCGTTATAAACTCCTAAAAGAGGGGTTTATAATGGAAACATGGTGAGACATTTAATATCAGCACGGAAATAGGTATTTTTGAGTCCCATATTTGTTTGAAAATAGTAACAGCAGTTCGAGTTTGTCCCAGAGGTATA
Source organism: Panthera leo (assembly GCF_018350215.1). Lineage (NCBI taxonomy): Eukaryota > Metazoa > Chordata > Mammalia > Carnivora > Felidae > Panthera > Panthera leo. The sequence continues at coordinate 106,225,003 of NC_056680.1, read as the reverse complement.
TTTTCTTTAGCTACATGTCTAAGTATGTCTAATTATGGAAGTGCTGTTTGTGCCTATTCAGTGTTGATACTCAACATTGTTTTCCATTACCACCATATTCTTATTTTAGAACTTTTAAAAAGTATCCTACCCAATAAAATATCTGTGGAAATTATATTTTGAGATTGAGTGAAATGTTTTCCATTGATAACTGTTGAAAAGCAAAATGTTTCCTTCTTTTTTAATTATAAATTCAAGAGGCAGTTGACCCAAGACATTTGAATAACTTATTTTAAAAGAAATACCTACTTTCTACTTTATCTGACTAGAAAAAAAAATAGTAACAACTGATATCTTCCATTATAGTTTAGTTTCCTAAACACTTTTAAAATAAATTATTTTATTTAAGCCTGAGCAACACCTTGTGAGATATCTTTATTATATCTATCTATCTATCAATCTATCTATCTATATCTATCAATGGATTGATGGAAGTTATTTGTTGGTGGTCAGACAGCTAGTTAATGGCAGATACAATGCTTGACTGAAACCCTTTGGGCATCAAAGTCCCTGTTCTTCAGAGTTGTATTAATATTTCCAAAATACTGTGGGACTTATAACTGAGCAAGTGAATTCCAAAAAATTATTTTAAAAATTAAAAATTTTAGGGGCGCCTGGGTGGCTCGGTCGGTTGAGCGTCTGACTTCGGCTCAGGTCATGATCTCATGGTCCGTGAGTTCAAGCCCCGCGTCGGGCTCTGTGCTGACAGCTCGGAGCCTGGAGCCTGTTTCAGATTCTGTGTCCCCCTCTCTCTCTGCCCCTCCCCTGTTCATGCTCTGTCTCTCTGTCTCAAAAATAAACGTTAAAAAAAATTAAAAATTAAAAATTTTAAATTAAAATGAGAATATATGTGTGTGAAGCGTGAGCGATTTGTTTCTTTTTTTATCTCCAAATTTTTGTTTAAATTTCAGTTAGTTAACACACAGTATGATATTAGTTTCAGGTGTCGAATTGAGTGATTCGTGACTTACATGTGCTCATCAACAAGTGCCCTCCTTGATACCCATCACCTATTTAACCCATCTCCCTGGCCACCTCCCTTCCAACAACCCTCAGTTTGTTCTCTATAGTGAAGAGTTCATTTCTTGGTTTGCCTCTCTTTTTTCCCCCATGTTCATGTGTTTCTTTCTCATCAGCTAGAGAATGATTTAATTACCTAGTTGTATGAATTGAAATAAATCAGTATCTCAGTCATATATCATTGAAACTTAAATTTTCATTTTAAAGTAAATCCAGCTACGTACAGTAGTTGTTACCTTTAAGAATTTCCAAGTGAACTGAGTCTTCTGAGTTTATATCATGGATCAGGTAGAAGATTAGGGACAGTGCAGTCCCTTTCACATGCAAATCTACCATGATGATTCATTTTTCATTTCAGAAGTACAGAGGAAAAAAAAAAAAACATTCTGAAAGCTATATTGATACAAATGGGCAGAGACCCAAAAAGTCTGCTTACTAAATTTATAGTAAGCAGGGAGACATTTTACCCAGATTTTCTCTAAAGTGATTTTCTAGAAGTTATATTGGCAAATGAATGGAAACTGAAATCTGAAAACCCTCCTGCAGATTATTTTTAAAAGATTGAAGATCAGTGAGAAAAGGATTTCCTCACACGATTCAAAATATTGTTCAGTCTTATCACAATGAAAATATTCCCCCTAAATTCATCTTTAATATAGACTGGATAATATTTGATCCCCCCTGCTGTTTTGCTCATAAAGTCATTTTTAGGGGCTTTATTCTCATTTAGCAAGCCTAAAATACAAACATTTTTTAAACATCAGTTTTCCATGCCAATGACTGCATTTTAGTTTGAATTTTAAAAATATATAAAATAAGCAAAAATATTGATGCTTGTCCCTTGAAGTTTCAGGTTGGATATATTTAAAGTGGCAAATATATCTGCCAAGTGAAAGTGCTGCTATACAAGTTGACATTACTTAAGAATTTGGATAGCCTCCTTCCTTCTTCCGCACCTCTTCCATGTCCAAAATACCTGTTTGGCTCTTTGGTCTGGCCGAAATATTACATTTTGGCAACCTATAGACCAGAGTATGGAATGAAGGGCCTTTGGGACTATTATTTGGTATTTAACATTAATTTTTTCACATAATTTGTGTCTTGATAAGGGAGAGGGGCATTTTTTACAGGTAATTAGGAGTCTCTAAACCTAATTCAATAACTTGTTACTGAACAATATTCAAGCTCATAGTTTCATTCAAATTTATTGGAATACCATCAATATCACTTATTTTTTTAAATTAAGTGACTCTGTTTTGCATAATCTCATTACAGTTTAAAAAAGAGAGCATTGAGTTTGGTGATTATCACCAAGACCTGGCAAAATGACTTTTTTTTTTAACATAGCCTTGAGCTAGGTAGCCAGTAGCAACAAACAGATGACCACAGTTTCCTTCAAGGTTACAAAAGGAATGGTGACTTGAGCTTTTGCCAAAACAAAGTTTCTATCTATGAAACTTAAGAAGTCTCATAAATGATGAGAATTGAATAAGAATATTTTGGGATGTCTTTACATATGTAACCCTAGTAAGGTTTTGGTCATGGTATAACTTCACTTATGTTTGTAATAGGTTCTTGACTGATAAATGTGTTATATATCATATTAACTGTAGAATTCGAACTACTTTCTCACTGTATTTTCTTTTCCTTTTCCCATAGGAGAGGTAAACTTTGCAGATGTTTATTTTGTATCTGCTTTATTAACTATAATGATTTTTTTAAATATGGAAATTTATTATAATTATGCAAAGAGTTTTTTCAGTAGTGCAGCACACTCTCCTGACCCCAGGTAAATATTCTAGTACACTCTCTCTTCTGCTTTCTCAGTTACAGTAAACACATTCACTGATGAGTTTCTTAGTGGGATTTGGTCCTATTTCTGTGATGAGCGATGTAGAACATATGGCCTGGAATATCACAAATATTTACAGATGTTTGTGTTTCAAGATGCAACCTTTTATTATTATTGTTATTTCAGGTTCAGCTAGCTCTTATTGAGTGCCTTCTATGCGACAGTCCAATTCACATACTTTTATCAAGTTGATTTTCTTTCATGTTAGCTTTATTTTTCTCATCATGGTAAGTATACTCTTTAATCTTCATCCCCGTTTCCCCTTTTTCCCCCACACACCTCCCCTCTGGTAATCATCATGTTGTTCTCTTATTTTAATTGTTCTCAAATTGATTTTTAATTTACTTCTAATAAATCTTTGAGGTACATATTATTTTTTGTACTTGATATGTAAGGCAAGCTCAGAGGGATAACAAAACTAATGAAATTAACACAACAATTGAGTAACATATCCAGGACTAAACCCACGATTTTTTTTTACTTCAAACCTAATCATTTCAACATAGTTCAAATTGTTTGCTTATTATTATTTTTTTTTACAACAGAACAATAGCATGTTAAAAAGAAATAAGTGGATCAGTATAAGCTGTCAGGCTTTCTATAGTTATTAAATAGTACTAGGGGCGCCTGGGTGACTCAGTCAGTTAAGTGCCAGACTTCAGCTCAGGTCATGATCTGATAATTCTTGGGTTAGAGCCCCATGTCGTGGTCTGTGCTGACAGGTCAGAGCTTGGAACCTGCTTCGGATTCTCTGTCTCCCTCTCTCTCTGCCCCTCCCCCACGCGTGCTGTCTCTCTCACTCTCTCTCAAAAATAAATAAACATCATTTTTTTTTTAGATAGTAGTAATGATAACTAACATCTATAGAGTAGCTTTCATTTTGCCTTGTATGCTTGTTGATTTCAATTAGAGGGAATTGATATTTTATACTCTATTGTAAAGCGAAGGTATATATCTGCATAGATGTATATAGATCTATAGATAGTAGAGTGTTATATATATGACATATATAATACAGATCTATTTCAGGGAAAAAATCTAGAAGCATTATAATCTAAGGGTACTTAATGCAGAGACGTAAGCATCTATAGAGTCCTTAGAACACCTTCATGATGCAGAAAGCTTGTAGTCATTGATAAAGAAATAATGACTTGGCATAAGTAAGCCCAAGTTTACTAATGTTTGTGACTCCCTGATTTTTCTAAAAGTACCAAATGAGTACCTGATATATTCAAGAAGGCTTCCATTCAAACTCAGTGAAAAAATTTTTGTTTTCTCTCCTTTGTTGCTGAATGTTACATACATTCAAATATCTAGAAGACATAGCTATTCAAACATCCTACTCATCCAAAATTCCAGAGAAGATGGCTTTAATGAAATTGTTTCTGATTGCTTTCCAGTATTCTTAGTAGGATAAATGTGTAGTCTGCAAATAAAAGAGTAAAATAATTACAAGAAATAATTTATTATACTTTTCTAGTTTTCACAGGTCAGTATAAAAAATTAACCACAAGTGAATTGTAGATCATTATCTATAGAGTTTCTTAAATGGGGTGTATGATTTTTAATTATTTTAAATATTATTTATCAAATCTCTATTGAAGTTAAATAATAATTTTCCCAGATGAAGTAAAAGAAACCATTAAGAAACTATATCGTATATTTTATATTCTGAATTAGTGGATGCTTCATAATTCCCCCAGTTCTTGCTACTCAAAAATTTTATAGCTTAACTCACTGAACCAGGGTAACTTCACCTTTTGCTATGTTTTTTGAAGTATTTTATGTGAACATTGAAGCTGCTGGTTATTTCATAGATTTTGTTTTATTCTAATACAGTGTCCGTATTTAACACTGCCAAAATAAGTATAAACACTAAAACCCTTTGATATCATGGAATTAATCATCATAATTACAATATACTACAAAATGTAGAACTCTAGAACTTGAGAGGGAAAGGGATTTTAGAAAACGTTTAATCTATACTAAAACCAGTAGGGGAGCAGAGAACTTAACGGTCTTCCAAAGGTCAAAGAGTGAGTTAATGGGAAAACTAAAATATAATATATCTTCCTATGGTCTGAGTTCTCCTCATTAGAAATATGAATTAAATTAAATAAATTTAAAGAAATTAAAATCGATATTCATGGTAACTTAGAACGTGATACAGGAGTGTTTACACAAAGGAAGAAAATTATCTAATGAGTAATGCCTGGTAAGCAGCATGCAGTCTTGTCCCCTGAAGGCATGGTTTACAACTTTGAAAAGTTTTGAGTGGGTCAACAAGCAAAAGAAATGTTGAGTAAATTTACCTGGAGTTATAGGTAGGAACTAAAAATAAACAAACAAACAAACAGACAAACAAATCAATAAAACCAGAGGCTGGTTCTTTGAAAAGATCAACAAAATTGATAAACCCCTATCCAGATGCCTCAAAAAACAAAAATAAAAACAAAACAGAGAGAGAGAGAGAGAGAGAGAGGACTCAAATAATAAAATCCAATGACAAAGGCCAAGACCAGACAGCTTCACAGGTGAATTCCACCAAACATTTAAAGAAGAGTTAATAGCTATTCTTCTCAAACTATTCCAGAAAATAGAAGAGGAAGGAAACTTCCCAACCCCTGCTGTGAGTCAGTATTACCCTGATACCACAGCCAGATAAAGAGAACCACCACAAAAAAAGAGAACTGCAGGCCAGTATCTCTGATGAACATAGATGCAAAAATCCTCAACAAAATATTAGTAAACTGAATTTAACAATCCATTAAGAAAATCATTCCCCATGATCAAGTGGAATTTATTCCTGAGATGCAAGGTGATTCAATATTCTCAAATCAATGTGATATATCACATCAATAAGAGAAAGGATAAAAATCATATGATTGTTTCAGTACATTCAGAAAAAGCATTTGGCAGAGTACAACATCCATTCATGATAAAACCCCTCCACAAAGTAGGTTTAGAGGGAACATACTTTAGCATAATAAAGACCTATATGAAAAACCCTCAGCTAACATCATGCTCAATGGTAACAAACTGAGAGCTTTTCCCCTAAGGTCAGGAACATGATAAGGATGCCCATCTCACCAATTTTATTCAACATAGTACTGGAAGTCTTAGCCACAGCAATCAGACAACAAAAAGAAATAAGGCCTCTAAATTTTTTTTTTTTAATTTTTATTTTTGAGGGGGAGAGAAAGAGAACCCAATCAGGGAAAGGGCAGAAAGAGACAGAGACCCAGAGTCCAAAGCAGGCTCCAGGGTCTGAGCTGTCCACACAGGACTTGACACAGGGCTCCACGTCACAAGCCATGAGATCATGACCTGAGCCAAAGTCAGACGTCCAAACAACTGAGCCACCCAGGTGCCCCAGAAATAAAAGGCATCTACATTGGTAAGGAAGAAGTAAAATTTTCATTATTTGCAGGTGACATAATATGTATAGAAAATCCCAAAGGCTCTACCAAAGAAACTACTAGAACAGATAAATACATTACTGTTGCAGCATACAAAATCAATATACAGAAATTGGTGGCACTTGTATACACTAATTATGCAGCAGCAGAAAGAGAAATTAAGAAAACAATCCCATTTACAACAGCACCAAAAATAATGAAATACCTAGGAATAAATTTAAAGAGGTGAAAGACCTCTACTCTGCAAAGTATTAAACAGTGAAAGAAAGTGAAGACGACACAAAGAAATGGAAAGATATTCCATCCTCATGGATTGGAGAAACAAATACTATCAGAATGTCCTTATGACCCAAAGCAATGTACACATTTAATGCAATCCCTGGGAAAATACCAATAGCATTTTTCACAGAGCTAGAACAAACAGTCCTAAAATTTCTGTGGAACCACCAAAGACTCCTGAAGAGCCAAAGCAATCTTGAAGAAGAAGAACAAAGCTGCAGGTATCACAATTCTAGATTTCAAGTCGTGTTACACATCTGTAGTAGTCAAAACAGTATGGTACTGGCAAAAAATAGACATATAGATCAATGGAACAGAATAGAAAGCCTGGAAATAAACCTAAGTGTTATGGTCAATGAAGCTTCAACAAAGGAGGGATAAATATACAATGGGAAAAGTCTCTTCCACAAATGATGTTGGGAAAACTGGCCTCTACATGCAAAAGAGTGAAACAGAACCACTGTCATAGGCTATACACAAAAATAAACTCAAAACAAATTAGGATGTAAATGTGAGACCTGAAACTATAAAAATCCTAGAAGGGAACATAGGCAGTAATTTCTCTGATATCAGCTGTAATAATATTTTTCTAGATATGTCTCCTGAGGCAAGGGGAAAAAACAGAAATGAATTAGTGAGACTATATCAAAATAAAAAGCTTCTGCACAGCAAAGGAGATAACCAACAAAACTAAAAGATAGCCTACAGAATGCAGTCGCAAATGACATAATCCGCATGTGAAAAAAAGCACATAATGTAAAAAAAAAAAAAATGGGCAGAAGACATTTCTCAAAGACAACAGACACATGAAAAGATGCTTAACATCACTCATTACCAGGGAAATGAAATTCAAAACCATAGTGACATATCACTTCCAACCTATCAGAATGGCTAAGATTAAAACTCAAGAAATAAGTGTTGGTGAGGATGCGGAGAAAAAGGAAATTTTGTGCATTGTTGGTGGGAATGCAAACTGGTGCAGCCACTGTGCAAGATTGTATGGAGATTCCTCAAAAACTTAAAAATAGAATTACCATATAATTCAGTAATTGCATTACTGGTTATTTACCCGAAGAATGTGAAACACTAATTTGAAGGGATATAATACACCCCTTTGTTTATTGCAGCATTATTTACAATAACCAAATTATGGAGGTAGCTCAAGTGTCCATCAGCAGATGAATGGATAAGGAAGATGTGGTATATGGGTATGCCTGGGTGACTCAGTCGGTTAAGTGTCTGACTGCAGCTCAGGTTACAATCTCACAATTCATGGATTCAATCCCCATGTCATGCTTTGTGCTGACAGCTCAGAGCCTGGAGCCTGCTTCAAATTCGGTGTCTTCCTCTCTCTCTCTCTGTCCATTCCCCACTTACACTCTGTCTCTCTCTTAAAAATAAGACATTAAAAAAGAAGATGGGGTATATGTATATACAGTGGAATATTACTCAGCCATAAAAAAGAATGAAATCTTCCCATTTGCAACTACACAGATGGATCTAGAGAATATAATGTTAAGTGAAATAAGCCAGTCAGAGAAAGACAGATACACTATGCTTTAACTCATATACAAATGAACAAAGACAAAAGAGACAAACCTAAAAACAGATTCTTAACTGTAGAGAACAAACTGGTAGTTACCAGATGAGACGTGGGTGGGGGATGGGTGAAATAGGTGAAGGGAATTAAGAGTATCCTTGCTTATCTTGATGAGCCCTGCATAATCTATGGAATTTTTGAATCACTGTAATGTACACCTGAAATTAATACTGTTTGTTGACTACAGTGGAATTAAAAATTAAAAAAAAAAAAATACTTGGAGTTACAGAAATGAACTAATTTAAGTTCTTCAGGAAAGGATTTGAGGCCAAGAAGATTTTGGTCCTGATCCGTAATGTCAGTAAATTTTAAAGTATATGGTTTTAAATAGCATATATTTTTACAAAGAGTCACTGGTTAAGAATGGTAGTAAGTTCTTCTTATCTAGATTCTATAAACCATTGTTGAAAGGAGACACCATAGAATTTTATTCTCTTAGAATGGAATCAAAACAAAATCTTATTTAAGAAATACATGAATAGCATTTGACTCAATAATGTTAATCATTAATTTGATGCATAAAACCAAACCTATTTTAATATTCACTGGAAAGTATGAATTCTGAAAGGGAACTGAAAAATTTAAATGTAATCACTTCATATGTGATATATTCATTATTTTATATGTTTGTTTAATGTTTACATCTAGAAATCTGTTTTCACTTCTAAACTTATTATTTTATGATACTCTTCAATAGTTGTTTTTTTTTTTTGTTTTTTTCGTTTGAATAGAGATCACATAAAATCTCAAAAATGACTGGGTGCTTTATTCAAATTATTAAAATTTTATGTAGTTAAAAATTATGTGCACAAGAGATAAGATTTTAATGGATAAGTTGCATAGGGAATAATGTCAAATGATTCAGCTTGTCAGAAACATGAAGTACCCTACACATCCCTAAGGCTGGAGAATGTCAGTTCACACCCCTGCCAACCTATTAGAATCAAGTCAAGGAATGTGTAGAGCTTTTATCTTCATTTACACGGGGACCTATAATAAAAGTTCTGATAATAAATATCATGCTCTACAGATGTAATTTTTTTTCTTGTAGCATATCTTTCCTCTTGTTTTACTAACAGAAGTAAATAATTTTAATGTTGTAAAAGATATAGATAATAGAGGGAAACTAATTAATTACACATATTAAGAAACGAAGGCTTAGATTAATTAAATGACTTATCCAAAGTACCTCTCTTTTTTATTGGCAGAGATGAGAGGACGCCCTTGTTCCTGAATCCTAGGGAAGAGCTTTTGTTACTGTACTGTACCTCTGCAGAACAATTTATGTGTCACAGAATACTGACATGGCCTTCTTAATATCATGGGATTCTTTTCATATCGCTCTCTTTTTTTAATTGCTCAAGTAAGTTTCTAAATCTTCCCAAAGACTGCTCTCTTCTGCTTTCAGAGAATAAACTTTTCTTAACCCCCTTTCAGATACCTTACACTCACTTATGTTTCATCTGTCCCATCCCAGTCACTTGGAGTGCTCCCTTTCTAAGCTCTAGACATTTGAAAAGGATACACAGTGGTCCCCAATTCATCTCCTTCATCTTTGTATTGCTAAATATCTTACTGGAATATGTTTATTCTTTCTTTATCTTGAATTACCTATGAAAGATTATAACTCTGTAAACTTAAAAGATGTAGTCTATTGAAAACAACATGGATATTGTTGAAAATAGACAGTAGATATTTTTGAATATTGAAAAGTCATATATATATATATATATATATATATATATATATATATATATACCCTTTAAGTTCTAAGAGCAAATCTCTATTCTAAATGTTCTCGAATCTGCCCCACTAAAAAACAAATTCCACTTTAATTTGCTTTCACTTTCATTTGCTTCATGCCTTTCTGGTTAATACCCTTTATTTTCACTACTCAGTGTGATCCAGTCTTGTTTACACATCCATCACTCTTGCCGTTGGCACCAATGACTTCTATCTCACTTTCTTCAATGAAACATCTGTTAACTACATTTCACATGAGCTGTCTGCACGTTTCATGTATTTGGGTTCTTCTTGAAGCACTTTACCTCTTGGCTTCTATAGTACCGTATCTCTGGCCACTCCTGCCCTGTCTCCTTCAAGATAATTCTTTATCTAGAATAGCCCAAGATCTTTTACAAGCCCTTTTACCTTTAACTTTATTGACTCCTGTACGTAACTCCTAAATTTGGTATATAATTCAGAACACTCTTCAGATCCAGGCTAATTTTTCCAGTTACCTCATTGGCATTTCCTCTTGTATATTTTGAAGATGATTCAGGTCAGGATATGTAAACCTGAATTTAAGATTTTCCTCCTTAAACTTGGTGCTGTTCTAGCATTTTCCATGTGGTGAGTGGCAATACTATCCATTTCATTGTACTAGTTAGGATCCTGTAAACCAACTTAATTGGCTCTTTCTCACTTAATATCGATCAGAAGTTACCTGGACCTATACTGACTGCTTAAGTGACTTTTTAAAATTCTCATAACCATATGAGGAAGATATTATTATTGTGTCTACACTGCACCCTCTATACCCAATCCATTATTATATCATTTTATTTTTCTTTTTTTTTAAGTTTATTTTAAGAGAGAAACAGGCAGCCTGAGTGGGGGAGGGGCAGCTAGAGAGGGAGAGAGAGAATCTCAAACAGCCTCTGCACTGCCAGTGCAGAGCCTGATGCAGGACTTGAACCCATGAAGCCATGAGATCATGATCTGAGCCAAAACCAAGAGTTGGACGCTTAACCAACTGAGCCACCCAGGCACCCCTACTTTTATTTATTTAAAGAATTTTTTTTAAATATTTTATTTATTTTTGATAGAGATAGAGCACAAGTCGGGGAGGGGCAGAGACAGAGGAGACAGAATCCAAAGCAGGCTCTAGGCTCCAAGCTGTCAGCACAGAGCCTGATGCGGGGCTCTAACTCACAAATTGCGAGATCATGACCTGAGCCGAAGTCAGACGCTCAACCGGCTGAGCCACCCAGGCACCCCTACTTTTATTTCTTAAGTAGCTCCTAGATCCATCACTTCACTTTATTTCTACCAACTTTTTTTTTTTTTTCAAATCCAGGCTTCTGTAATCTGTCACTTGTATTACACACATAACTTCCAGCACTCTTCGTTGATTATTGCTCATCTTCAGTCTGTAGCCAGAGTGATGGTTTTCGAACAGGTTTCTCATTATTTCACCTATGTGACTATCTCCTTAAATTTCTTTAATAATGCCCTATAATTGTAATAATTTAATAATATATATAATATATAATATATATATGTAATTATATATATATATATATGCATATATATATAGATGATGATCCCCATTATATAGTAGGGTAGGCTAAGATTCAGAGAATGAGTAAATTACTGAGATTATATAACAGGCAAGTGGAAAGACCAACTTGAGCCCTGGACTATATGATTATGCTAGACTTGATAATAATAAACTGTACTCATTTATTGTATTTATTATTTATTTCTTTTACTTTAGGATAGTGATTTATTCTTTACAAAGTACTTGTATGTACATTTCATTTTTTACAACTCTACCACCCAAATATAATCTGTTAACATTCGTATATATATTTCTTTCCAATATTTTTCATGCACTGAAATGTAATCTTTATATTTGTAGAAAACCATGATCGTATTTTGTAGATAATTTTATTTTTTGTAAGTTTTTATTTAAATTTCAGTTAGCGTACAGTAATGTTAGTTTCTGGTGTACAATATAGTGATTCAACAATTCCATACATCACCTGGTGCTCATCACAACAAATGTACTCCTTAATCGCCATTGCCTCTTTAACCTATCACTCTCCCTTCTGGTAAATATCAGTTTGTTCTCTACAGCTAAGAGTCTGTTTTTTGGTTTGACTCCCTCTCTCTTTTTATTTTCCCTTTGCTCACTTGTTAGTGTTCTTTGAATGATGAATGGATAAAGAAGATGTGGTGTATGTATACAATGGAATATTACTCAGCCATAAAAAAGAATGAAATCTTGCCATTTGCAACAACTTGGATAGAGCTAGAGAGGACTATGCTAAGCAAAATAAGTCAGTAAGAGAAAGACAGATACCATATGATTTCACTCATATGTGGAATTTAATGAAGTGTACTCCTTTAAATTTCTTGATTTTATTGTCAGTTGCCCTCCAGAGTTTTTTATTAGCCTGTATTTCTATAGATCTCTATACGTGCTATCACTGTTATTGTTGTGACCATTATTGTGACTAAGGAAAAATATTTTGGCATTTAAAAATGTAGGAATTCATTTTTAATACATTTTATGTGTGAATACAAGTAAGATCAATACATTTGTATTTTTCTATACATTGATTTTAGCTTTCTCATTTTTATTGGTAAACTTTTTTAATATAATTGATTCATCAGAGCTCTTTCTATATCAAGAACATTAACTGTGTACCTCATATATTGCAAATGTTTTCCCATTTTGTCAATTCACTTTTAATTTTTTATGGGATATATATTGCATTTGTGTGTGTATTTTCAACAACACACTCATTTTAACTCTTTTGTGTAGCCAAATAATTCAAAGATATAATCTTTTACCATATTCAAGATTTTCAAGATTTGACTTTTAAAAAATATTTTATTGATGGATAAAGGTTAAATAATTCTTGAAAGAAATGTTCTTGGAAATAAAAATTATAAATATGGTTAGTTATATGAGTGAATGTAGATGAAATCTATTTTAGACATGTCTTTCTGAATAAAAATGTCTTAGTGATAGGAATAGCAAAAGGTTTTAGAAATAGAATGAGTGTACACATTAGATGAATTTGGAGCAACATGATAAAAATTTACCCAGAACCAGACTTTATGAAAATATACAGCTACATTATAAATTTTAAAATATGTTAAAGGCTTCTTCTGGAGATTATTTTTAAAAGTGAGTGTATATATTATTGGTGTAAACAGGCTTAGTGTGATTAAAAGGTCATAAAAATTGATGGAAAATATCTAAGAGATTTGAGTATGAATAGAATTTTTGTTAATTGTGGTACCCCAGTTTTATTTATGGAAATCCAATGACTATTGCTGTAATGAACACAAAAATATGAAATTTTTAAAAACATAAAATTAAAAAAAAATCAGTGAACTAGAATAGAATAATAAAATAAGTCAGAAACAGTATTTGTTCCATGAATTTGGAAGGATTTTCCAAATTTCCTACATTTTCTCTCATAAGTATCAGCATCTTGTTTAACTAAATTTTCTGCTCAGTACAGAACCTACAGTTCCTCACTTGATTATATTCTCAACCAGTCCATTATTCTTTCATTTGCTTCCCTGAAAACTGCCAAGTGTGGATCCATCCCAGAATTTATACTCTTCACTCCTTGATCCAGACTAGTATTAGCACTATAGCACTTGGGAATATTGTAAATAACTTAACTCCACAAACTGAGATGTAAAAATGAGTATATTTCATACCATACTAATTAATCATTCATGATACCATTAAACAGAAATAATAGCAGAATAGTAACAGAAAGTTTAGAATCTTCTAGAGGTTTCTCTTACTCTGTACATTTTCTAAGATCCTGAGGTTTAGACTTTCGCAAAGTGGGCCAGTTGTCTTCAACCTAAGAGCCATTTTTGTTTTGTTTGCTTGTTTGTTTTGTTTTGTTTTTAAGAAGTGATGGTCACCATCAAAACTTCTTTCTGGTTTTACATACACAGCCATCTTTCTCGAAGTCAACCAGATAGGACCAGTAAATGTGGTCTTGAGTAGGAGTATACCAACTCATAGACCCAAATCTTTTGTCTGATTCTTCATTTCCTTACAGAAGGGCCAGGCAATGTTTTTCTTTATATCCCTAAGAATATCACATTTCTGAGTTTTCCCAAAATGTTGAAGTAACCCTTGATAATCTGAAGGATCTTCTAGTTCTGAGCCAACTTGCTTTCAGATCAATTCTTTGTCCTTTGCTTTCTCTCCTGGCAGAAAGGGGGCCGGATTCTTGGTTTGCATTTTCAAGGCAGGTTGTGTCATCTGGCATCTGACTTGGTTCAGCCACTGAATGTTATTGATAATGGAGACTTTTACTGATAATGAAGGAAGGATGAAGGAGGATTTAATTTTCTTTCTTTTTTACATGTTTATTTATTTTGAGAGAAGAGAGAACATGAGTGGGTGAGAGGGACAGAGGGAGAAAGAGAGAAAATCTTAAGCAGTCTCTACATTCAGCATGGAGTTGGACATGGGGCTCAATCCCAAGAACCATGAGATCATGACCTAGTGGATTATCAAAAGTTGGACACTTAACCGACTGACCTACCCAGGCACCCCAAGACGAAGAGGAATTTTAAAGTTATCTCTCCTTTCTTCTCTCTAGGCCAGCATCTCTCATAATGGCTATATCTCCTCATTGGTTCCAACTTCCCTTGGGGAGACCACCTAAAATTTCATCTTTTTCTGGCTGACCCTTCTCCTGGGCTTTGGTCTCACCACCTTCCTTTTTGGCCCTGGCCGGTTAGTGGTAGTAGTGGCTTCCTGCTCTTGCTAGTCTTGTGTTGTCTCCCCAGCCCCCATTTGGAGTCACATCTATTCCTGAAAGGCACTGGGTTCTTTCTTGCCATAGTTCCTTTGCCCTTTCTAGTGCCTGTGATGTAGAATGACTTTTTCTCACTTTGTGAATGAAGAGCTGCTTCTCCTTTAGGTCTCATCCTGAGTGTCATCTCCTTGCAAAGATGTACCTTGCTTCTGTTGTTCTCTGTCACATGGAATCCTTTGATTCAATGTGTCACAGTCTTTTTAGCTTACGTGATTATTGTTTAACTTGCATGTTGACTTTCTTCTCCAACTGGATTATAGTTCCATGATGGCTAAAACTTTGTCTGTCTTGATTATCTATCTTTAACACCTAGAATGGAATATAGTAAACTTATAATATGTATTTCTTGAATGAGTCACTGAACAAATGAGTGAGTAAAATCTGATTATGGACTTTACGAAGCCGATCTTGTTTAATTCTTACTGCGAGCCAAAGTCATAATTACTATTATTATCCAGTTTAACAGGTGAGGACCCTGACATTTATAAAGATTAAGTAGCTTGTCATGAGTTATTTCAGAAGTTATAAGATTAAGTAATTTATTAAAAAGCTAATAAATGGTGAAATCTGTATTAAAAGACAGGTTTTTGTGATTCCCTAATTAATACTCCTCACCAGAGTTATTTTTTTTTAAATCATCTAAAATAAAAATATTGACAAGGCCACGTAAGAGAATTTTTCTTTTTTTCCCCATATATAATGTCTTAGCTATGCAGATGTTCAATAATGGATTCAATTACTGGTTTTGAAAAGCTGTAGGTAGAGTTGAAATGTGAAGATTAAGAATTTTGGCCTACACACATTAGATATGAGATCTGAATGGTGATATCAAGTAACCTGTTGGGGTTCGGTGCTTTAAATATGAATCTTGGAATATCAACTTCTCTCTGATGCTTTAAGCCTCAGAACTGTATGAGATTATCCAGAGACTATCCAGGGAGAGAATGTGGGCTCAGAGCACTTGACTGAAAGTTGGGTCACACCAGCATTTGTCTGAAGTGGGAAAGGGGAATGAACAAAAGGAACTGAGAAGTAACAGCAAAGTAAAAGGAAAATGATGGAGGTATAGATCCATAGACATGAACAAGAAAGAATGATTCAAGAAAAATAAATTTTGATGAAGGTGAGGCAAGATAAGAGCAGAGCATAAAAGAACACTTATGGTATGGTAAAGACTGAAGGGATAGGTTTGAGTGAGAATTGGGATGAGGTAGTAGAAAAAGTGGTTAGAGACCACTGCATTGGGAAGTTTTGTGACAAAATAAGGCTGCAGCTGTATTTTCATCACTGGGCTCAGTTTCTGGCACATAGTGACTACCTAGCAAATGTTAATTTCACACAACAGGATTGAATTGAATATTGAATTGAAATTTGATTTGAAGAATTATAGCAGAGTGACCAGTTGAGTATACATACGAATTTGCTGTTAGGGTGAATGAACAGTGAAGAAACATCCATTTGTGGATTTGCCCTTTTAACACTTGGTTCCATCAGTTTGGCAAATGTGAATGAGATAGCAAAGCAAGCATAGCATTCAAAAAAGAGAAGGTATGGATGACATTCTGTTTCAGAAGTTTAAGGAGGAAGGAAGGGCATTGCATCTGAAGGAAACAGTAGATTAAATGGAGATAACCTAGGACATGTGTGATACATCTCATGATGTCAGCACGAACAGCTTCTAACGTACTTACTTTTGGTCTACTATGTGTTTGCCTATAAGAGACTAGATATTCATTCTTTCTAAATCAACTTTGCATAATTCACTAAGCACGCCTTTGGTTGAAAAGCCACCCATTTCTCTCTGACATGATAAATATGTGAACTTTCTGAAAACTATCTTCCTCAAAGGAATCTTTCACTTCTGTCAAAGAAGGAGGTTTCGTTCTGCTAGCTTAGGAATTGGAATAATTAGGTAAGTGAGACATTATTGTAATGTGTTCTTACTTTTACATAAAAAAAAACAAAAAAACTAAAGAACATAATCACTGGGCAAATTTACAAAACTCAGATGAATATCACTGATTTTAGGTATCTTTATTCTGACAGAGTCCATGATTCATGGAGGGTTGAGTGGTTTCAATGACAATCCTTATCAAAAGATACTTGAAGAGAGCAAATCAGTGTGGTGGTGAGATAGATGGCAAAGCAGTTATATGTAAATAGTGTCCAAGGTCTTTACATGAGAAGTTTACTTCCTTATTGAAAACTAATGCATACTGTGGGATGCTAATTAGTGTTCTCTAAGAGTTCTCCAAGAGGAGCCACATTGGAGTTGATGTGAATTGGCAGAAAGCAGCATAAATTGATTTGATCACTAAAAGGCCTTGCATTTGGGGCTTCTTTTCAAGTGGAAAATGGTTCCCCAATGAAAACATATATCATAGGAGAATGAGAGGAAGAGAAGATAAAGAAAATTGAATGTTCGTCACTGATCAATTATTCAGAATCAATTATGGTTTGCTAGGGAAAGCATGCTGTGCCAAAGCCAAACCAAAGTCAAATAAGCATGAGAATTAATTACTTTCATGCCTGCATAAGGCTAGAGGAGGGAGAAGGTGGTATCTTTTGGCAGAAAAATACTGCTGTCTAGGAGCAGAAAATGATTATGACACAACGAGAGACCTTAGTCTAGAATGCATTGCATTTTGCTATTTAAGGAAGATATTCTGAATTCACTTTATGAGAGGGGGTATGTAAATATATGTAATTTCTTCTGCAAACAATGTATTAGGGTTCTTCAAAGAAACAGAACCAATAGGATAGGTGTGTGTATATGATATATACATACACACATACACACATATATGTAAAAATATATACTTTGTAATATATATTAACATATATACATATTTATATTATACACACACACATAAAGAAAGAGGTAGGGGGATTTATTTTAAGGAATTGGCTTTATGCAGTTGAATTGTGGGTGCTGGCACAACGGAAATCCACAGGGCAAGCTGGCAGGCTATAAATTTTGGCTAAAGTTGGTATTGCACTCATGAATCCAAAAGCTAGAAACTGAGGTTGAATTTCTATGTAGCAATCTGCAGAGCAGAATTCCTTCTTCTACAGGGACCTCTGTATTTTCTTAAGACTGATTTTCTTAAGACCTTCTTCCACTGATTGGATGAGGCCCACCCACATTATGGAGAATTATCTGCTTTATTCAGAGTGTACTGATTTCATCATTAATCACATCTAAAAAAATCTTCACAGCAGCATGTAGACCTAGTGTTTGTTCAAACAACTAGACATCATAGACTAGCCAAGTTGACACAACAAATTAACCATCACACTTACTATACCTCCTTATGACCCAGCTCTGTGCCATGGTTAGTAATCTCTCATATTTTGGTGACTGCTTTTATGCACTGTCATAGTCATAAATTTCATATTCTCATGATGGAATTGGAGGTTAAGCAAGGCAGACATTTGATTCCAGTGACATAACTGGGAAAACAGAATCACTAAAAATATATAGTTCTTTTTATTTTAGTTTTATTTTTGTCAAAGCGATGTACTTTTAAAAAGAAATTTTAAGAGCTTAAAGAGTTAGTAATAGGCTTGTTTAGAAAAAGATCAGTTTCCTGTTTTCTCTTCATTTCATATTCTTCAGAGGCAGTTATTTCTACCGCTTTACCTAATTCCTTGGTATGTCTCTCCAGATTTCTAAGTAACTGTGTATATTTCCACTTCTTGGTTTTTCAATCTGATACATTTTCTCTTGACTTTCACTAGGGGAATTGAGGATTTTACTCTGTCACCATACCTACCCACCACATGCATATACTTCCTGTTCCCCCATCCTACCAATATTCAGTGAATACATGATCATGACCAAGTGAACTTACTCACATAAGCTATGTGTTATACATGATAAGTTTTCCACCATATACAACTTTTTGGTTTTCTAAAAGTTAATTTTGTCTTCTTTTTGGAAAAACGTGTAGGCCTTTAATTATAGATTGAATTCCACATCCAATATCATAAAGAATCCTCCTAGCAGCCGGTGAAGGAAAAAAAAATGTTAGTAAGAAAATACATTCTTGGAATTAAAATTAGGCATTATTTGGTATAGGTGGAAGTCTTTATCATTAAATTAGAATTATTATGTGAATTTCAAAATGTAAGCAACTTTAAATTAGCTATTTGAGTATTTTCACCCAATAGTAAGAGGTAAAATGTGATAAAAAAATTTTAATGCTATGAGTGATACTGTCTTCTTTTTTATATAAAAGAAACATTGAAATCATATAGAAATGAAATAAGTATGCTTTTCTCATATAATCTTTATATTTAGAGAGAAAGAGAGAGAGAATTAAAGAAAGAGTGGTAAATATCAGTCCCTGCCAAAGAATGTGAAGTACACATCCTACTGCGAAAGACTCAAAAGTTTGTTTTGTTTTTTTTTTTCCCTCACATCTTAAAAAATGGGGAGGACAGGGATTCATATTAGTTGAATAGGATGTCTTTGCTTGTGTGTATGTGCTTATGTGTGTGTGTGTGTGTGCATGTGCATACAAATTATTGTGTTTTTTTCTTGACACAAATTCTTGCCCCTGTGGAATCACTCTTATTCACAGGTGTCATACATAAGGGAATTAAAAATCCTATCAGTATTTCAAAAGTCTCCCCCAGTGAGGCAGCATTTCCCTTTCACTGCCGTTGAGTGGAATCCTTTTGAGCTGAGAAAGATTGAAGAGTCTCTCTCATTTTTAGAGAGTGAGTTGAGTTGGTTAACTAATAGTGCTAGAAAGGGGCTATTATACCAGTTATTTGAAACATTTAAAAACTGGCCTAATGCAAGCGATTATGTTTGGAGTTAATGAAGCACCGATTCCCCTAACATAGTTGAGTAAAGGAAAGAAAGATCTTTTGCCAATAAAAATCTCATCAGGTGATGGCCTTGACAGAACATCCCACTATTCCTGTCAGCCAGAGCTGTCATAAACAAACCACTGATGAGACAATGACAATAATTAACACTGTGTTAATGGGATATGGAGCCTCACAGTTATTTTTTCAGCTACAGTGAACTGAATGAATGCCAAGCAGTGCACATGGCTTAACATCATAACATGTTTCTCTTTTATTTACTGTGGTTATGTTGGCTCCCTTGTATTACAGATATGCTTTCTCGGATTCATGGGATGGTAGCTAAGGAAACTAGATGCCGGAAATCCAACAACTATGTTCACATTACCATTAAAGGTTGGGAGTGAAGAAATTGGCTTAATCTGGACTTTGTTTAGATAACACTGTGGCAATTTGGCCCCACACAGCGGAAGACATTTTGATTATGGTCATAACTCAAAGGAAGAACATTCTTTTAAAAGTCAGAAGTTGGTACCAAAAGTTAAAATAATCAGAGGCAGTGGATTTGCTTAGAGATGTTGTCACTGGTACAATCAGGTTCCTAAGGTCAGGAGAGGTGCTGGCTGCTGCTGCTCTCAGCAGGCATATTTGGTGCTAATTTTGTAAGTAAGAAGACATCACTTCTAGTACAGGGTAGCATATTGAACTGGGAAGCAGTCAAGGATAGCTTGGCACATGGTTCCCTGAAACTCTCTCTCCACTATAAATTTCTAGACTCATCATTGCAGTCTGACCTGCTTACGCCCCACTGTTTTCAAGCGTCTTTCTGAGAGGACTCTCCCTCTTGGAATTACTACTTTTCAAAATAAGATATTTATGGAACACATGAATACTTCCTTAAGCCACATTTCAGACTTAATAAATTTCATCTTATACAAGGAACAAACATGGTACGTCTAGACAGATTTTTTTTTTCGTTTTAGCTTCCCTGCTTGAACTCAAATCAAAGGAAATAGCTGTATTACATAAAATGCATTCACTTGTAGAAATGGAAATGTTTTGATCTCTATTAAAATACTGGAAATTTAAAAAAAAAAGTTTGAATGTACTCTGAAAAGTGGGATTATTTTTATCATCCTGAATGACAAATCTTTCTTAACAGGCTTTCCAGCAATTAGTCTTGCTCTAATGCTATTTCTACACTGGCAAGATGAAGTCTGTTACTTGCCAGATCTCTGGAGAATATGGTGCTTTCTCCATAGGCACCGGTATTTGTCCAAATGCCAGGGTATATGCTTGTATTTGGCCAGTGCAGAAACAGCAGAAGAGGCCTGAAATACTCAAAATTTTGATTGGATTACATGGATGATTTCTCTAAGGAATCTCTGCTTAACTTTTCTGAGAGTCACAAATTATTAAACAAAATGCAAGGAAATCTGTGGGTTATTCTATTTACTGAGTATGCATTATGTTTGGCATTACTGAGAGTAGGAAGGAAGTAAAATCATGGTTCTGATTCTAAGGCAGACCGTAAAGGGTGTTTTCACCCTAGACTCCCATTTTAATCAAAAAGATTTATATGGTACTTCAAAATGGATTTTTAGACAAATATTTTTGTACACACTTCAGTATACAAATGCATGTTTGTTTTTTGAGTCTGTTAAATACTTATATAGAAATTCCCTTAAAATGCTTTGAAAAGAAATTCTATTGTTTTTGCCAAAATTCATGGTGGTTTCTATAATAATCTAAAACTTTTATTAATATTATCTTGATGTATCTCTTCTATCAAAAGGGAAATATCTGGCAGTCTGAAGATTGTTAAATTTTTTTTTCATTTTATTATTTTCAAAGGCCTCAGAATAGTCTGTTCCCTGTTCTGTCTTTTTTGAGAACTTCAAGAGAAATGGCTCATTCAAAGAACACCCTGTTGAAGTAGATTTTCTCTGCCATTCTAGAAACACATAATTTGGATGTCATCCCATAGTCTGTCTCAGTTAAAGCATGGTAAACTTTAAGTTTTCTTTTTTCTTAGGCCAAAATCAAAGGTCACTTTTTCATGGAAGTAACCATATAGGACAATCACTGTACATGGGAATCATCTCACCTATTCCTTCAAACCTTAGTGCTTGGCTCTAGAATTAGTTAAAGGTTATAATGTGGTTCAGTTTGGATTTTAAGTGTTCATCTTTGTTTTTATGATAGAAATATCTTTTTTTCGTAATTGAAGGTACTATGAATAATCTTGTGTTACTGACAAAATATAATTATTCTTATTTTAACTAATGTTAGATAAATACTTCTGTCTAATTAATATTTAGGTTTTGGTCGTAAACAGAGCTATAGATAATTCTTGGAGAACAGAATACTCAGGTGGAGTGTTTTTTGGTTTTTTTAAAAAATTAGTTCCATATCCAAAATCATTGTGGATGTATAATTATTCTTAATTATTTATAATAATAGATACTAATATATTGTTTTGTGTACCAAAATGTTTTCAGATCTATTCTGTAAATATTCTTAAAAGCTTAAGATGATTTTTTAAAGAATGGTAGCGATAAGGGGCGCCTGGGTGGCTCAGTCGGTTAAGCGGCCGACTTCGGCTCAGGTCATGATCTCGCGGTCCGTGAGTTCGAGCCCCGCGTCGGGCTCTGTGCTGACAGCTCGGAGCCTGGAGCCTGTTTCAGATTCTGTGTCTCCCTCTCTCTGACCCTCCCTCATTCATGCTCTGTCTCTCTCTGTCTCAAAAATAAATAAACGTTAAAAAAAAAAAAGAATGGTAGCGATAATAATAGTTGTACTCCCATTTTGCCAGTAAGAAAATTGATTGAAGAAGTTAAAATATTCATTCAGATTCTTATGTTTTGTACATTACAGAGCAAACTCATGGATTCATATCTCTTGAGTCCAAATGTTTTACTAATTTCACCATACCTTTCCTCTATGTCCACCAGGTGTAATTGGGAGTAAGATTTCCAGATATGCAGGATTTGCAGGCATATTTCATCTCAGGTGACATGCTGAAGGTTCACTCAAACAGCCTTAGATCTTCTTCCCTAGGCTTGGACTGGTCTCACGACAGACAACCAACTGAATACCTTAAATGGCTTTCAAAATCATGGCTTTCCGTAGACAAATACCTTGCTTCATCTGTCATGCATTTTTTCACCTTCCCTCATTTTTTTCAGTCATAGACTATGGGTTTAGAATCTCAGCTCACATTGCTTTATAGATGACTCCAGATAGTAAATGTCAACCACTGTTCACTCTAATTCCATTTCCATGATACTTTTACCTATTATTCTGGCTATCCCCTCATTCTAGCTCATCAGAAATAAACTACTACTAAATTGCTACTAAGTAGATTTGGTCATTTGAGAACAACAAACTGAAAATAAAAGCTGAGTCTCAGATTTTACTTTCACACATGCCAGTTAGTTTTCCTTTTTGTAAAGGTAGTTGTAGCTTTGCCTAACTATTCATTTTCAAAAAAATAGTGTAAATTTGTCAAAATCATAATGTGAATTTGTGCTTAAAGCATTGATTGCCAGTTGCTCAGCCTTTTGAGTGAATTATGCATTTAGAATCATATCCCAATCATACCGATATTCATTATAAAGTTTTCTGTTTTCCGAATTACTCATTTTTTGTTTACAAGGACATTTTCAAGGCCTCAGTTCATAAGAAACATAAGAGACTATTTATTGGTAAATGTGGTTTAGCATAATGTTTCACAATGGGTACTATAAAACTTGGCATTTTTTCATTTTTACCATCTTTAATCTTTTCAACCAGTCATTATCATTGATCAAAATCATTCAGGAAGATGAGATCAAAGCAGACAGCTAGGTAGTTGCAGTAGGTGAGCATTTATGGTGCCTATGTCACATTTTCTCCAATGTGTAAAGCATTCTTTGAAGTAAATCCAATATGTATATCAATGTTAAGTGTTCAGAGATTGCAGTAAAATTTTGGCTATCTAAAATCAGATTTCTTCCACCTTCATTCATCTGAAACAAATATGAGCACAAAGGAAGGCTCCCAATTTTTTTAAACAATGTCTGATTGTTAGGCACCCATTTATCTAAAAGAAATGGGAGATCCAAAGATTTCACTTGATGTAAGAAAGCAACCAAACAATAAATGTTCTGAGTAGCTGATAAGAACAAATCAGTTTTTTCACATGAAAGTTAAAGAGCATAAGAGAGGCAACATTAAACAAAATGCAACTAAACAAAAGTATAAATGTGTAATGAAACGAGAGAACAGAGCAAGGATAGGTCCATTGGAACATGGTGGTAATGATACAGGTCAACTGTAGGGATGGAAAGAGCGAATGAGATTGTGATGCTGAAGAAAATGAACAGTGAAGAACAGTAAGACAGTAGCTTTGTTGGTAGAAGGACACAGCAGTTCTAGGCTACGAACCTTGCAGAAAGCATAAATTAGAGGTGATCATTACTACCTAAAGGGGAGAGAAAAAGCAAAGAGTTAACTAACCGCAATAAAACCTAAAGATACGCTCAGAGTATTTCCAGTGACTGGGTCATAGAAAAGAGGAAAGATGTAAATACACACTGATATTTCTGTATCCCTCAGCTAACCCCAGCAGAGTTAAATAGTCTAGGGGTAGCAAATATCCACATCTCAGTGCATGAACCGTTTTTTACCAATTACACTGACATTTGTAACTTCAGCTTTTCCTATAATATAGCCCAAGTACAAATGTTAATCTTCTGTCATCAAGAAAGTTTAAATCGTGTCCTGTCTACCCTATGTGAACTTGCAAGGAAACCTGCAACTCTTGCTGAGATTTCCATGCCCCAGTCTATATCCATAAAAACAAAACAAAACAAAACAAAACAAAACACAAAGCTCTTCTCAGAAAACTTGAAAAATACCTTGTCCAGAGAATTTTGTCCCTTTGGTGTTTACATATAACATAATTTTTAATAATATTTATGAGAATTAGACAGTTTCTTAGTCCAGTTCAGAGTTGGGAATTCTCCTTTCTCTGAACCAGCAACATATTCTCCTTCTTTTATTTGGTGAAAACCTGTATGTTTTCATTCTGGTCCTGGTCTTTAGAGTTTTGTGACTCTGTAAACTTAGTAGATATGTACAAGCATGGCAGCTGCAGCTATGGGAGACCTGCGTGTGGATGGAAGCATATTGTCACCCTAGTATGAAATACACCCAGAAGCATTATAAAACACAGTGTAGCATTTTTTTAAATAAAACACTGATTCTGTTTAAATATGTTACCAACTTTGATCTACATGTCATGAGTACTGTTATATATTATGCTATTTAAAGATGCCCCATAAACAAACAGAAGCTCACAACGCTTAATAGTTGTTTTTTTTTTTTTTTTTTTTTTTTTTTCTCCCTGGGAGAGCAAGCGAGAGAGAGAGAGGACACTCTGAGTGAGCGGGGATGGACAAAAGGGGGGAGAGAGAGAGAGAGAGAGAGAGAGAGAGAGAGAGAGAGAGAGAGAAAATCTTAAGCAGGCTCCATATTCAGCATGAGCCCGACACAGGACTCGATCTCATAATGGTGAGATCATGACCTGAGCCCAAATCAATAGGCAGACGGTTAACTGCCTGAGCCATCCAGGTGCACCATCACAACAGTTTTTTGTTCAGGGCCACATAAAGTTGGGGTTTATCATGCTTTGATGTGAGTTTGAGTATTTTCTTTGTATTAAATCTTAACTATATAAGGTTTGACGAATAGGTCTGCGTATCCGTAACTAATGGTAAACCAACATACTTTCCTTTTCTTGAAAATATAATCTTCTAATGATTTAGATACATGGCCTAAAATATTTGTTCTATGTTAAGTTTTGATCATTTAATCATCATGCAAAAGTAGACTTCTGTGCCCTTTGTTTTCCTACAAGATAAACTGTTGCTTTTCTACTTTGCCACTAATTGCTGTTTGCAAACAAATAAGTCTTCAGTATTTGGGAGTTCTCCAGTAACACTTTGCAAGCAATCTAGACTCTGGGATTTTGCATTTACTAACAGTTAGTCATATTTAAAATATATTATTTCTGGAGCGCCTGGGTGGCTCGGTCGGTTAAGCGTCTGACTTCTGCTCAGGTCATGATCTCACTGGTCTGTGAGTTCGAGCCCCGCGTCCGGCTCTGTGCTGATAGCTCAGAGCCTGGAGCCTGTTTCAGATTCTGTGTTTCCCTCTCTCTACCCCTCCCCTGTTCACGCTCTGTCTCTCTCTGTCTCAAAAATAAATAAACGTTAAAAAAAAATTTTTTTTTAATAAAAAAAATAAAAATAAATAAAATATATTATTTCCTACTCAGTAATCTTACTCTTTCATAAAAAGAAATAGATTCATTATATATAAGTAAGGTTAACCTGCTGTACCATTCTCTGGTGACATGGTCACATAATTACAGTCTGGGAGAGCAAATTTTAATTCACATATTGATGTTTCACAATGGGAAAACTTATATTGAAGGCAGTTTTTCAAATGCATACTTTATAACAACGAAATTTTATGTCACTGAAGTGATATATAGAGTAGCTTGTGTTGCTTACAACGAAGTCATTTTCAGAGGACAAAAATACCCTTCTTCTTGGAGAAATCAGCAATTCTCAATAGGTTAGGCCTAGGTGTTCAAGGGTTTTACTTAAATTCACTGAGTTTATTTTATTACCAGTTAAATAATTTATATATTGGTTTCCTCAGAGTAAAATAATGTGAATAATATATTAATTGAAACTAGAATGAACTTAATAGGTTCAAGAATCTAAAATATTGTATATTTGTTATTTATACATATTTATATATATGGTAAAGTACACATGATAAGATATTATTTAAACATATTGTTCTCTAAATGCTTTGTACTTATCTGGATTTTAGAATGCTAGACTTCTTAAATCTTATCATAATATATGGTAAGTTTGGATGTCAGTAATTTATAATAAGATACTTTAAATTTTTTCCTGGATCTTTAATTATAAAATGGAATTTTTTTCTTACATTTATTGCAAAGATAATTTGAAACTACTGAATAACAGATTGTCTACTGAAAATAAAGAAAACATAGTAATAAAATTAACCAAAATTCATTTTGAATTACAAAGGTTAGATTTTTCTAATGTATGAGCAAGAAAAAGGGGAAAAAGTGGGATGAGAGTGAATGTGAGATATGGGTGAAAATATTTCATCATTGTATTCATTACCATAAATCAAAGGCAGTGTAAGATTTGCCTTTATGTTTGGAAGAACAAGCTTTTTATTGACTGTCTTTCATAATTAATAGCATTTACTCTTTAAATCAAATTAGTCCACTTTTCCTATTAAAGCCATACTGTAGAATCATTTTTTAAAGCACAAAATGACCTTGACAAAAATGAAGAATCGATAATATGTTGATTAGGAGTCTATTTGCTCTAATAGCAAATGTTTCCTTGTCGTTAGTTCCTGTTGGAACACTCTCAGAGGTTGTAGTTCATTACTATCTCCTGGCAGTGGTATTTTCTACATACAGAAAAAGTTGACCCTACTGAGCAAAACACTGATGGATTGACTTAGTCATATATATGGATTTTCTTAATACTTCTTTAATCAGCTCATTTTTGGATTCAAGATTGCGTTACAGGATATCCATCAATTGGGCAGGAAGAGAGAACAATATGCTGTTGAACCTAGCATCCTTAGAATTTCTTGAGTTAGTCTTAATCAATGAGAGGTAAGGGAGCTATGCTTTATTGCAGAAAAAAGAAAAGCTTAATGTGATTGAGGTTTTAGAAAATCAAAATGTGAGCATTGATGGGGAAATGGATAGCAGGAAGAAAATGCACATATAATAGCAGATTATATGAGTGTTCATGGCTTGATGTGTTGAAAAATGAAGCTAGAAAGGGCTGTGCATAAGTCACTGGAATCCTTGCTGAATTTAAGAAATGTTCCTATGAAATGTAGTAATTTTTAATATAAAGAGATGTCCTTTCCACACTAGTTTGAGCAAAGGAACACAGATATTTAAAAACAACACATTCAATAAACAGAAACTGTTAGTGATAGATTCTTTATCAGTAATACATGTGGACTTGCTGGTCTAAAATAAATCTAGTGTGAGGAAAAAAAGTTTGCTTTGGGTAGCCAAGGGGAATAAAGGACAAATGAGATGCAATTAAGCAGAGAACAATTTAGTACAATTCTAATAGCAAAGTCTTTAATGATGCTTTGGTACAGACAAATTTGATTTAGAAATATATCCCAAGTTAAGTTGTGGAAACCCATCTCTTCAGTCACTTAAATTTGGACAGGCCAAAGTTATTATGCTGAATGAGAAAATTGGACCCTAGGAAAGGAACTAAATGACCTAATTGATCTTCTTTTCCATCACCGATTTTAGATACTAGTGTGAATTAAATGAAAAAAGGTTAATTTTTTGCTGTTTAAGATAAAAAGAAATGAACTGAACTTGTAAGTGGTTACATTTTTTTTTTTTTTAATTCAGCATAAGGCTGTGTCTGTAGTCTCCTTTCTCTTTTTGCCTGTGTCATCACACACATTGTTCCTAGTCATGTGTCCCTGAGGTGATGGACACAATCTTCATGTTAAATAAGTCAGTTCAGAGAGATTGCTTACAGTATTTCTGGAACAAAATAGTAGACACAGAGTTTCTTGTCCTGATTTAGAAACGAGTGCGTCATTAGAAATTGTAAAAGTTATCATAATTAGTTACCCTTGGCTGCTCCGTAGCAAGTGTTAGAGCAGCAAGATAGGTAAATAAATGGTGAGGGAAGGAAAGAGAAAGGCCAAAAATGTTGTATCAGCTAAATTAGTAATGTAAATGTTTTCTGATCTTTAGCCAGCAGTGCACCATCCTGCCTACAACAGGGGTTGACACACGTTTTCTGTAAAGGTCAAAGAGTGATACTTCGTATTTGCAGGCCAAGATGCAAAATTAAGAGTATTATATATAAGATGATTACAGAACAGGAAAGAAAACAAATGTCCTTAGTTTTTATTGATAACATAAAATATTAATATTAATTGAATGCTTCTTTGGTAATACATGTTAACTAATGGGAAGTACAGATTTCTGTTTGAGGACAGTAACATTTTGCTTGATTAGGGTTCATAGTTGGTGATCTTTGCCGTCAAATCAATTGCAAATGTAAAGGCTGTAGAGAAACAGACCTGTTTTGGCCTCTAGGCCATAGTTTGCCAAGTCCTTTCTTAAAACACTTTTGACCTGGGGTGGAGATATTTTTGTAGAGGTTTTATTCTCATGTATAGGAAAATATTAGGGAAATTCTTAGCTCAAGTTATCTAGAATATCTAATTCTGTATCTGTATTCCAAAGGATATCTATACTGCACGGTATAGAAGAAAGGTTGTCTAGTCAACTAAGTGTGACTAATCAAATATCCTTAAATTCTTGTTTCTTAGTTGTAATTGTGATTCAGAACTCCCATTTGCCAATGGGATCTGGAATTTCCAATGGCATTTGACCAAACTCATTTATGTTCAACTGTTCACTTTCTGAGTGCAGGTGGCAACACCAAATCTGCTTCACTCAGTGAACTCTCTTTGCCAGTGCCTCTGCATGCCCTAATGAGATCGGAGGGACCCACTGATAAATGGTCTAAACTTATGCTGCAGACACAATAACAGTGTTAATTTATTCATATGCATTATTTACTTAATTTAGTTGTATATTTATTTGACAGTCCAACAATCATATGTTCAATACTGGCTGTTTCGACTCACTGAAAATTTTGAGGGCACAGAAATATTTTATGAATATTTTTCTCAGACAGGTGATTACATCGTGATAGTAACTGGAAAACAAAGTAAACTAGATTCTTGCTCCTTTATTTATTTATTTATTTATTTATTTATTTATTTATTAGCAGCTTTTAGTAGTGACAGTTTCTGGATAAAGGCTATATAAGCTTATGATCTTAAAGCTATTCTTAAAAGGTTTTTTTTTTTTTAATGTATTTTTGAGAGAGAGAGAGATAGAGTGCAAGTGGGGGAGGGGCAGGGAGAGAGAGGGAGATACAGAATAGAGTTTTGACTGGCAAATTCAATGTATTGATATAATGGTGTTTTCAAACATCAGAATAAAAAGGAAGCAAATAAAAAATAGCAAATTTCTTTGCATTAAAATTTCCCAATGAGTCAATGTCAGAAGTGCAGATAGAAGTTTCTTCACACACAAAAAATGGGCAGGTACTCTGTTGCTGTCAAGCTATTCATGCGATATTCTTTTGGGAAGCACATGAATTTATATTATAATATACTAGGAGTTATTGCTCTTATGTACATTTTTCAAACAATTTTAGTTAAGGTTCTTTTAATGGGGGGGGGGGTGTTCAAATATAATCAAAGAAAAAAAACCTCAGTTTTCTAAACAAATTCAAGTATTTGCCTAATTCTCATTTATATGATTAGTAGATTCTCTTAGTATTATATAGTTCCAATCCAGTGATGCAATGAGAATATAGTTAACATTTGCAATCATTTTATCTTTGACATGTGTACATTACTGAAGAATTAACAGTACAAGAATTTCATGTTTTCATATATTTTATACGAAAGACAATAGCCCCTTTGCAATATTTTTCAGGTTACCTTCTCTCCTCCTTAGAACCTCACCCAGGTTGGGGTAGGATTGGAGAACATGAAAGGTTGGGGAGAGAAAAAAAGGGGCTTGGTTTGCAAGTAGCAAGATACGACACAGACTCTCACTATAGACTTATCCAAAATAGAGCGAAAAACAAAGTAGATAAAGCTATACAATTCCATACAAAATTAATTGTAACTGAATTCTTAAAAGTGAATTAATATAATACTGTTACTAAAGCTATTCTTAAAAGGTTTTTTTTAATGTATTTTTGAGAGAGAGAGACAGAGTGCAAGTGGGGGAGGGGCAGGGAGACAGAGGGAGACACAGAATCCGAAGCAGGTTCCAGGCTCTGAACTGTCAACACAGAGCCCTACGTGGGCCTCAAACTCAAAAACTGTGAGATCATGACCTGAGCCAAATTCAGGCATTCAACCGACTGACCCACCCAGGCACCCCAAAAAGCTATTCTCTTCATCACAAAAATACCTCTAACTAGCAAGTAGGTAATAAGTGAGTTGAATTGCATATATACTAGTTTTATGTTGATTTTTCCTGAATTATATTTTTTCCAAAAATGAATTCCAAAGAATTAAATATTTTTTCTAACTTAAGATCTAATTTATTTGAAGCTGAAAAAAACTTCCTCTACATTGAAGAGGTGAATCCACAAAGAAGGAAACAACAAAAATCTCTCCAGAAAACAAGTCATTTTACCTACTCTAAATACCAGTTCACTAATACACTTCCTTTCCTAAATGAACATATTTTGGAACATATTTCATCTTGTAAATTCTGTTGTGGTATTATACTTTAAATAATTACATTTCCCCCTCTCTGTTCTGCTGTAATAATTTTATTTAAATAAAATTGTGAAGAAGATCTCTGAATGAAACCAGATCAAGGCATAGTGAAAGAAACTCTCATAGAGAGAAAAATAGCCCCACATTTCCCCCGTTTTTATTGTTGTGGTGGTGGTTGTTTTGTTGAAGAAATGTCTTGTGAACTATAAACATCTGTATTTGAAAGTCTTGCTTGTTCAGAATTTATCTTCTTCTTTGTGGTTCTTATCAAGACATCGGTAGAGTGACATAAGGATTAAGTGTATAAAGTAGTTCAAAGACAAATTATTCCTTCATGATAACATTCTCATATTAAGCCCAGAAATCCAGGAAACGTGAATGGCATTGAAAGAAGGAAGTTGAAAAAGCAAGTAAAAATTAATTCTTTTAAGGAATTAACTTTTTTCCCCAAGATTCTCTTCTTCCAAAATCCCTAAGAACTTTATCATCAAGTTATTACAACAAATTATTAATGTGAAATTCATAAGAACATGAGCGACTTTCATTTGCTGCCATGGACATAGGAGACTTTTTGGTTGGCCGCATCAGATGAGAAGGAAGTTCTGACTGGCTTTTGCTGTTTGGAATCATACCAATATTTAAATAGAAATAGTAAAGATGGATTAGTAGGCAGAGTGAAAGATTCTGTGGCCTATAGCTTCATGAGTGCACCATAGGTTGCTCAGAAATAGGTAAGTAGTATTTACTGTCTTGAAACACCACTGATACATGCCTCTTCCCACTCACATTACTGCCTGCACCCCTACTTAGAGTTTTTAGGTTATTTGCCAATCAGTACAACTTTGAGTTATAATACCCCCTCACTATGTTGGAAGTGTTTCACTCTAAAGGAGCTTCAATGGGATGCCCTCATCTTTTAAGTTTAACAAGGGCCGCTGATGGATGTGGTCCATTTAAATGTACAACAGAGAGCTGAACTAGATAACGAACTTATTATTCCTCTCGGAGGATTATAGGTTAGTCCCAAAGGAGTGCAGTAAGCCAGAGCAAATCTATATCTACTGGCTAAACAATAGCCAGAAGGCTGACTAGAAATATTGATTTACTTTCTAGGCCATTTAGGCCTTAATGGCAGAGAAAAGCTGAAGTGCTGTTTACTTTTCTGCCAGAATCGACCAAACAACCAGTCCATTTTTTACAGGTTTTTGATTGATTTCGCTTAGAGGAATTAGAGGTGATTTATTTTTAAGCTGAAAGCAACTCGTAAATATCTTCAACTGCATGGGTTCCCTGAGAGGAAATGTTAAGTGGAAATACTTATTGAGAAAGACTTTGTTGCAAATCAATGGGAACAGGTATCATGCCTCACTATGAGCAGTCAGATGTCAGACACCTTTCCAGAGCACTGTCAGGACTATAATCTCATCCCTTCAGCTCCTCTCCTTTTGAAAGCTCTCAAGTTCACCAAGCTTGAATAAATTTAATCGCCTGACTGAATTTCAGCCAGATGCACCCTGCTGACTTTCAAAGGGTCCTAGATGGGACAACATAATGGTGTGCAAGGCTCGTATGGAGCATTTTCGATGTTTGATGGGTGAAAACAGTAATTTATCACACAAGTGGCAATTTTCCATGATTCCTCAATCCCACACACAGAAAATGTGGAACTCCAACAAAGGAATGAAACAGACACACAAAAGAAGACTCATCCCAAATGCTATCATGTTAGTCTGCCTTTCAAAAAGACATCAACTCTTAAATCAGTGATAATATGGAAAGATATGCTTTAACAATAACAACAAAAAATGATTTGTGATTTACTGTTCATGCTGGCAAGATGTGAAGAGGCTTTGAAGAAAGGGCAGTTAGTGTTTTAAATGATCTTTCCAAGAGTGTTTGCCTTCATGTTTAGAATGAGTTAACAAAGGAGTAAAGGACAGCACTTGAAATTCTATATAAAAGGTGTGTATCCCATGTTGGCAGGAGAGGGAGAAGGGAGTTGGGCAAGCTTCTGATTTCATCTCTTCTCTTTTATGCTGCTATCCCTGCATCCGCCATCTTGTAAGTTTTGTGAAAGGGTGCTGTTCAGAAAAGTTCTCAATGTTCTTTATCTTCTTCAGTCTAAAGAAAAAAGAGTTTTAAAAATCACATCATCAGTAAAAATCAGTTTGGAATTTTGCATTCATTAATATACCTATTCTTACACTTTTCCAAGGTATACAGTCATTTTTATTTCATAATATTTTTTCCTGAAGGTAAAACTATAGTTGAATATTGTGGAAAATGTCGATAATACATAAAATTTTAAATAGTGAAAAGAGCACCTATATTCCCTTTAGCTGCTTTTTTAGTATTCTTTCCTTCAGTCTTTCTTTCTCTCTCTCTCTCTTTTTTTTTTTTTTTTTTTTTTTTTGCTTAGGTGTTTATATATATTTGCTTGATGTTAAACAAACAAAAAAAATGGAACAACTACATATTGTTTTACTTAATGCTGTTTCAGGAGGAATTTACTTAATCGGTAATAAGAGTCTTCCTTCAAATCATGGTACCACCATTTCCTAGCAATGAGAGCCTAAAAAGGACACTTTTCCAGTTGACAATACTAACCTGTAAAATGGGAATAATAGTAGAGCACCTATTTCATGTGATTTTTGAGAAGACAAAGATATAAAAAGAAGTAACGGGAATGATGATCATCATTAATTCAGAAGTTGTTTACATGTGTCTCTCATGTGTTTTGTTTGCACAGTATAAAATTTAGCTCCCTGCTTTCTGTCATGCCTGTTCATTGTCATTAAAATGGTAAGCACCACTTAGAGAAATCATAAAACGGATAGAAGGTTCCTATGAGATAGACCTTTTAAATATAATAAGTGTGTAAGTTAGGTGGATATTTCTCGGTCTCCCCCCAACCCCTCATTGTCCTTTATTTCTCCCATCAAAATGTTTGATCACTTAGAAAAGGCCAGCCCTCCTGGGAGAGGCGTTGTACATGTATATGCTGATAAGCCTGAAAGACCTGTTTGCTGCAGTTCACCAGAGGGACAGTTAGCTACAGCTTTGCTGTAATTACTGTAGACTGAGGGCAGCAGTAATTTATGGGCTGACAATTTACACTTTCTTTCTCGCTTATCTCTTGCTTTTCACTAAAATCTGTGCAACTATTTCAGCAACTGGCACATGGTTGTATCATGATTCCTGTGTCAAAAATACCTCATCAGCACAGATCTTTCTTGATAAATGAGGTTACTAAATGAGAAGGGGATTATACTTGAGACTGAGTCACGTGTTAGGACAAAAGTTCACAATCAGCCTAGATTCCCTAAGCATAGAGGTGTGAGACAACTCATTTTTCCTCTCATCCTTGGAATTTAAGTGGAGATACTTGCTAGGAACAAGTATGAAGTTCAAAGAAAAAAAAATGATTTCTGAAAGTGAAATACATCAGTAAAGAAAACAACAGCTGTTATCATGGAGCTAAACTGGATTTGAAAATGTAGCTTAAAACAATGATTATAAATGCAATACTACATCATGACATTAGAAGCTTCCAGGCCTAAAGCACTAGTTCACAGCAGAATTTCCCACATGCCATGTGAAACGGTATTTCCAAAATAAATCAATAGTTCCCAAATTCAACTAAGTTCAGCTAAGTCCCACAACCCTCACTCTTAGAAATTCACAATCAACATAACATTTTTAAAGGCTCTGTGATATTTTATAGCTTAGCTTTTACTAACCTCTTGCTGGCATTATTTCCTTCAGTTTGAATGAAGACAGGCTCCAGTAATAATAGCAGTGACCTCAGACTTTGTCACCATGAAAAGTCACATGTTTTTTTTGTTTGTTTTTTAATGTTTTTATTTCTTTTTGAGACAGAGAGAGACAGAGCATGAGCAGGGGAGGGGCAGAGAGAGAGGGAGACACAGAATCTGAACCAGGCTCCAGGCTCTGAGCGGTCAGCACAGAGCCCGACACGGGGCTCGAACTCACAGAGTGTGAGATTATGACCTGAGATGAAGTTAGACGCTTAACCAACTGAGCCACCCAGGTGCCCCAAAAGTCACATGTTTTTATATGACATTACATTTACTGTAACTTTTGTGAAGTATTATTTATACTCATCACTATTTTGAAATTACGGTAGTTATTGGACCTACTACTAGATCTTATTATTTAATGTCTCAATGAAGAAATGCTTGCATTAATATGCTACATATTTGTTTTTATATTTTGATAATTGTATTTCCTTACTCTTTATTTCCTTTAAACCCTATACATTTTGTTTTATGTATTTTATAACATTATTTTGAGAAGGGATCTATGGCTATCTATCTTCCCACAGGAGAATGGTTAAAAACCCTCTCCATAAATAAACTCATTAAACTCTGCATAGTCTAGAACTCTTCCAACTTATTTATTTAGGAATCCTTGTATCTTTCCATTTAATCACCATGTTTGAATGAGTCATTTAGGGAATGCTGAATGGAAAGTTTTGGCAGGACCTTTGCTCTATTGACCTAATGTATTTACCCTAGAAGTTTGTAACTGGCTGCCTCCCCAGGATCATCAAGCCCACAGTTCACAGATTTCTTTACCAGCAGACTTTTAATATCCTTGTTCACAGTGAATCTCCAGGATGGTGATGTTATAGGCATCCTCTCCCCAGTTCATTTGTCCAGGGAGCCCTTTTCTCTTTCAGAAGTGAGCTTAGGGGCACCTGGCTGGCTCAGTCAGTTGAGTGACTGATTTCACCTCAGGTCATGATTTCACCGTCTGTGAGTTCAAGCCCCGAGGCAGGCTCTGTGCTGACAGCTCAGAGCCTAGAGCCTGCTTGGGATTCTGTGTCTCCCTCTCTCTCTGCCCCTCCCCCACTCATGGTCTGTGTCTTTCTGTCTCAGAAATAAGTAAACATTAAAAAAAATTAAAAAAAAAAAAGTGAGCTTAGTAGGTACCCTTTAGCATGACACCCGTGTGTGAAAGACTATGTCAGTACATTTTACATGATTGGTGGAAAACTTTGAGTTGTTTAGTGCAGATAAAAATGGTGTTTTTATTTAGAGAAAAAAAGATGAGGCAATATGGCAAAGATATTACCCCTGAGATAGAATACCAGAAGACACGTTTCTTTCAAAGAAGGTGGTTGGTTTTTGGCAACCACCTGTTCAGTCCTGGGCGAGTTCTTACTTGCCATAAGGTTTCTCAACATTGGCACTTTTGACAGTTTGAACCAGATAGTTCTTTATGGCGGATGGTTGTGCTTTGTAGGATGGTTAGCCGCACTCCTGGCATCTCCTTACCGGATGCCAGTGGCAGCTGCTTCCCCTTCTTCTTGCCCTGGTTATGACAAGTAAATATGTCCCTGGATATTGCCACATGTCCCCTGGCAAGAAAAATCTGCCCTATTTGAGAACCATTAAAATAAATGTTTAGTTTATAAGAGGAAGGAATTTGTCATTCTGTAGGAATAAGTCAGAGACAAGATAAAAACTGATTAATTTGCTATGTAATTTAAAAATATAGCTATACTATTTTTCCAAGAAAGTTCTGTAGACCCTTTCAAATACGATGAAAATGTAATATGTCTTGTATTTATATTGTTATACCTTACATTGTTATATCAGCAAACTTTTTCGATATGAATCTAGATAGTAAATATTTTAGGCTTTGTGGCAAGACTGTCTGACACAGCTACTCAAATCTGCCATTATATGGTGAAAGCAGCCACTGACAATATATAAACATTTAAGAGTGGCTGTGTTTAATAAAACTTTATTTACACAGAAACATGGCAGGCCAAACTTGGTCAGCAGCCTGTATTTGCCAATCCTTGCCTTAAGTACAATTTGTTAATTTTAGGTCTAGAATAAGGAAAGGTGTTTTCTAAGAAAATATGATTTTATGTATTCGATATACATTTAGCTAATCATTAAACCATGCTAATTTTCAAAATTGACATTGCTTTTTATCTAAGAGTTTGTTTACATAAATTAATGAATCAGCTTGGCCTATCTTCACAAATTTAACATTTTGGTATCTTGTGTCTGAAATTAACTTGGAAATGACTAAGTGGGTTTTTACAGAAATGTGCATACCTCATCTTTAAAAGCCTTTCAGTCCATGATTGATGATGACCGAAGACAGCCACAAATTCGAGTCGATCTTGATTCTTATATACAAACTACATGCTTTAGTAAAACATCGGTATGAATGCCAATTAACATGTCCTTTATAGACAGGCTATGTGAAATGATACCACTCAATAGCCGTGCTCCCCTTCATCCTTAGAATTATAACCTTGGGTTTAAGTCAGGTGATAGTACATTCAGCTAAAAGACTGTACTTCCCAGCCTCCTCTGAAACTTCATTTGGCTGTGTGACTAAGAGAGCCTGTGTCCTATGAGACACCTGAAAATGTGTTGTATAGGACATCCAGGAAGAATGCTTTAAAAAAATGTTTATTCAAGAAGGAGCCTCCTTCCTCCTTCATTCTGCTTCCCTGGCACATTTATATATGAGGACCGAAGGAATGGGCCATTTTGAACCGTGAGCATAGAAACCACACACTGAGGATGGCAGAGGAAAAGATAGGAATTTGGGTCCCTGATTACATCAATAAGCCAACATACAGGACTGTGTACCACCTGATGCCATCTAAATGGAAAATGAGTAAACTCCCATCTTCTTTAAGTTAATGTGATTTTGGATTTAATGTTATGTACTATAAAATATCATAATTGATGGATCAGTTATGTTTCAAAGTAACTCTAATGCTCATTTGATGATCATATGAAGTCCTGAGGTACTAAGCATTGCCTCAGGAACTGCAGTACCTCAGACAAAATACCAAGGCATCAGTTCTGAAAGAAAAGAGGTGAAGAGGCATGGAATAGTACTCGAGGACCTCATGTTCTCCTCATATGTTCTTTCCTGAGAGTGAGATGAGCCATTATAAATCTTTTTTTTAAGTTTATTTTAATTTTGAGAGAGAGAGAATATGGACAGAGGAGGAGCACAGAGAGAGAGAGAGAGAGAGAGAGAGAATCCCAAGCAGGCTCCATGCTGTGAGCGCAGAGCCAGATGCAGGGCTCAAACTCACCAACCATTAGATCATGACCTGAGCTGAAATCAAGAGTCAGATGCTTAATGGACTAAGCCACCCAGGTGCCTCGAGATGATCCATTATAAATAGGAAATGTCACTAGGAAAAAAAAAAAAAAATGTTTCCGCTGGATTGTGTTTTTATCACAGATCTTCTCTTTATTCTACTCCAGAACAAAAGGAGAAGGAATTTGTTTTTGCTCAGAACTATCAAAATATTACCAAGTTGACAATCAGGAGAGGAAATGACATTATTTGTTTTTTTGCCTGATCATCAAATTTTTGTCGTATTTTTCAGTATTTCAGCTTCCTAAAAGATCCCCTCTTGGCTCTTGCTCACTCTGTATTCTGCTGTCACTGTCCACTGGGCTCTGTCACTGCTGCACCCTTGGCCTCACTGAGACTTACTACCGCCACCCATTCCAAGACTCAATGTTGTCTCAACCAAGTCCTCATTTCAGCTCCCAGGCATCTTCTGTTATTTCCTTTTGATCTGTAGCTACAGGGAAAAGCCCATGGCAATAAAAACTCATAAGCTTCATGGCACTTCATCTTGTAAACACTACTCTTTTGAAAGCTATCTTTTGGGTGCTCTGAAATGCTTCATTTCCTAAGCGTTGCTATTCTGGCCTTTGATTCTCCCTCCGTAGGTTTCCTAACTAGTCATGTCTATCAGAAGGGTGTATAGGAGTTATTCCTGTGAGCGGGATCAAGCCTTGTCCTTCTATAAGGTCACCTATGGTTTATGTTTTACAAACTTTGTGATGTGTGTGCATGTGTGTGCATGTGTGCATGTATATGCAAGATCTAAAGAGATTGGGAGTGGATAATGAGAAATGTAAAAGGAAAGCATATATGAATGTGAATGAATAGGCGTTTTCCTTTGTATTTTGTATGTGCTTTATTGAGTAACACTTCGGTGGACAAAAATGCTGCCTTTTATATATCTTTGCATAAGAACTCTGTTAATTGTGGGTAAGAAGTTTATAGAAGGCATACTCTCACTGTCTGTTTCTAAGTTGGTCATTCCTGCTGCATCCACATAGAGCCCCATGCTCCTTATTGGCAGAACCATCCAGGCAGCTGCTATCATCCTATCAGAGGTGAAATCTGAGATGAAAACTATTTGAGTCCTAAGAATAAATCGTCTTGTAAAAATAAGATGTAGAAGAAAGATGGCTGAATTTGAACATGTGTGAAACATACACCTCAAGATCGAAAAAAAAAATCACTGACAAAATGAAAATATTGTATTATTACAAAGAGTTTGCAAAATCAGTAACCAAAGCCATGGGTTGCCAAGTTTTGAGTGCTATTCCACTTTAAGCAGAGATGGAAACTGAAACTGGCAAATGTTATCACCATTCCTCTAAGACCAATAGAATTTAGGAAAAAAATTGTGATTAGGATATGGCTAAAAACAAGAAGAAATTGTATGGATGCCCACTTCCTGAATGTCAAAGAGAGAAGCCTTCCTATAAACTCTGTGTGACTGAAAGGAGAATCGCTTAGTGGGATCACTCTACCCCTCTCATTCCCATTTTCTCATCTCTAGAATGTGCAACATGAATTGTTTCTACATTAAAGGGTTGTTAAATGAATTAAATAAAATAGTGGATGCAAAGCTTTTTATGTAGTACTTTCCATATAGAAGCCACTCCATAAATCTCAGTCACTAGAATTATTATCCTCGATTATTATCCTGCACCTGAGGTTTTCAGGACCTGGAGCAAAGTACAAATGGTGGTCCCCACATTATGTATCTAAATATTTAAAAGTTTTAAATTGGTCTAATCAGCTTGCTTATTGTTAAATAAAATAGGCTCTTTCCATTACATTGGTGTAACAACAGAGAAGGCCAGTTTCCAACTCTTTGGAGTTTCTCACTTGGAAGTGACAGCACAAAGGGAATGAGGCCCTGGCCTCAGCTCTCAACAATGATCTTTTCTCGTCTTTTTCCACCCGCTGCTCCATCATACATTTGAGGAGCTTCACTTTTATCTATAGCACAGTCTGCTCCCATCTCTTGCACATAGCTGCCTCTTGGCCAACCTTGGACCTCAGATACACACCAGAATATTCTGTAATCAGAAAATAGGACTTTCCAGGCTCTAGAAGTATGTACGCATCTATTTGGGCAGAGATTAAAGGAGGAATTATTGTATTTGAAACAATTGCTTAAAGCCAACTAAACTCATCAACATTTGACATCAGTCAGGATTCCTGCCATCCTGAAAGTTTCTCAAGCACAGACTAGAACCAGAAAGTGGGGAAAAATATAATTTCTTTGAGGCACCTAATGAAGGATTTCATTGTACAATTTCTGTTAACAGTGGTGTGTGAACTGGAAAGTTGGTTCAACAAAAAATGATTCTGTACATGGTTAAGTACTTACAGATGATGAAAGAAATGGGAGCTCGTATTTTAAAGAGGGTTCCAAAACAAACACTCACTGAATTCAGCATAATGAGATAAGAAAACATAGCCAAGGAAATGAATTAGATTTACAAATAACAAATTTAGAAAATGAAGAAATCTTGTGTGATGGGGGAAAAAAGTCTTAAAATGTATACGTGACATAATTGTCTACAGTATTTTTTAAAAAAGGATTTTGGTAAAAACTAAGAATTTTTTTAAATTTTTTCTTCAGATGACATTCCCTAGTCTCATTATGCCTTACTTTATTTCTCTATTTTTAATGAAAATTTCCTCCTATCCTTCCAAATTGGTTTTGATAACAACTTCTTTTGTACTTCACAGAAATGTGTAAATATTTATAATGGACAAGAGCAAAAACATGGATTTAAATTTTTCCCTTCTTAATTCTATATGCATAATCACCTAGTAAAAGGAGGTCTAAAGAAAATGAGTAGGTAAATGCTTTCAGGTACCTAGTTTATTTAAAATAAGGGATCTTTTTGGTCCCTTTGAGTTTTTAAGATTTCAGTATATACCTTACCGTATACATTTCCCTAAATCTGATAGTGTTTTGTACAGAAGCACATTGGTTGAGGTATTTGATGTTAGTTTTTTGATGAAAATAATCAGTGTTTCTAGAATATATATTAAGTAATTTTCCATCCTTTATAAAGACTAGTTATATCATTCCCTAGGGTATATTTAGCTTTTTGAATTACTGGTGATTTCCTCTACCACAAATTTTTTAAACAGATTTGGGGTACTTTTACATTTACAAAAATGTTACAAATATGGTATAGAGAATTTCCATAAACCTTTTATCTAGTTTCCCCTTAACGTATTACTTAGTCATGATACATTTACCAAACTAAAAAGTGAACACTCAAAACTAAGAAATTAACAATAATATATATTTTTACTCTGTTTATATAGGCAGATGGATTAGAATGCCATCTTCTCTTCCCCTAGAAATGACTGAATCTCCAAAGAGAATCAGGGTTCATAAAGAAGTCAGCTTCAAAGTTAGTGAGGCCTCATCAGCCAGAATTAAATTCATTTGTTGTTCATTATTTCCTGCTTTCAGTAAAAATCTTTCTCTTGCAGCCCCACAATGTACACAGTTTTTGCCGGGCCAGCTGGGTAAAGTCTAAACTATCCCAAGAGTGTCTGACTGAGTGACT
This sequence comes from Panthera leo, assembly GCF_018350215.1. NCBI lineage: Eukaryota > Metazoa > Chordata > Mammalia > Carnivora > Felidae > Panthera > Panthera leo. The sequence continues at coordinate 106,183,271 of NC_056680.1, read as the reverse complement.
CTGATGTACTTCACCTTCAATGCAGAATCATAGGGGACAGTTAGTAGCCTGGCAGATCCAAGAATTACCCATTCCGGGAAAACCTTTTGTGAATTAGAAAGACTGGCATTTTAGACAATCATCAAAAAAGCACTCTGGGGAAGGAATAGCACTGTGCTATCTATGAAGACATTTCAGAGGGAAAATCCCAAGGCCTGGCTGTGAACACTTTCACATACTGCCAAGGGGAGCAAAACTCACCTGGGATCTGGAGACTTGATTTAGTAGGGAGTCTCGGGAGGGGCCGAGGGATCAGGAGAGGGCCCAGCTGACACAAGGTGCATTATTGTCGGTGGAGAACACAGATCTTCATTGTTACACAGATAATTTGGGGTCCTGGCTAGTTATTTATATATATATATATATATATATATATATATATATATATATATATATATACACACACATACATACACACTGTTTTAGTACGAATATCTTTTGGGACCGCATTTGTTACCAAGTTTTAAGTACATATTACCAGTTTTATTAAAATCACTTAAGTGTTTTCATACCTGTCCTAGAAAGATAAGAATGTTCAGTGAGGAGTTTTAAAATAGAAGACAAAAGCATGGGCCTCAAGAAAAGAAAGTCTATCCTTTAAATCATAAAGCAAATCAAGAAAGTTTAACAAGGCTACCATCAATGCAATTTTTCATTTTTCATTTTAAATTAAATCATGAGAATAAAACAATTCTTTTTTTTCTTTCTCTTAAGAGCTTAGTACATTATAATAGATATGACATTGAATGATTGCTAAATTAATGAAACCATTGTTAGAGTTCTCTACAAGCTAAGAGATAGATTTATAAAAGGTACATTTGGCTGGCTGGCTGGCTGCTCAGCCCTATTTTTGTCCCTTTAGCTTTGAAACGGCCTAATCAGGAAACAATTCTGCACAGTGGGGCAAAGGATAAAATCCCTTGAGACAGAACTCAGAATATTGTGAAACAAAAGTGCCTCAAATTTAGAGGTTCTCATGGTTCTGAACCCCATATCCTATAACCTGAGTTCTGTAACATCACAACCTGGCCTACAAAACACAGAGACAGTCCTGTACTTCCACTTTCTAAATATTGCCTGAAGTTTCAAAGGCCACATGGAGCCTTGGGCTATGGGGTCTCCCAGAAATTTTCCCCATGGCTTTGGTGGTGAGGGAGGGGCCCCGAACTCTCAACACTGTCTTCAAAATTTCCACGTTTGGCCATTTATAGAAAGACTACTTTTGCTTCAAGGAATAAGACTACACTCTGAATGTTTGATCAACTTCGCAAATCTGTCTGTATGGAAATATCTGGGTATTCCTTAATCACCTTAGAAAATTAGTGCGAAAGTATTCATACAATGGCTTTCCGTGGATTTCGTATTTAAATAAGCAATGCACGTGCTACTGAAGGGGCAGGGGAGGGGCACAGTCATGATTTTATAAGGCTTTTATAATTCTCTTCCCTAAAGTTTAGAGCACTGTAACAATGGTTTCATTAATTTGTGAATCCTTCAATGTCATCTCTGCTATAAAATACCAGACTTCTAATGGGTTTAGGGAGAGAGGAAAATTATTCCTATGATTTAATTTAAGATGAAAAATTGCATAGTTAGTAACTTCGTTAATTTTTGGTGGGGGGGGTTGCTGGTAAAATCTTCATCTGGTATAAGGTTATTTTTGTGATAAGAGTAAGCATCTGTTTTCATGGTCTCTGTGACAAGAAGGATAGAAAATATATTTAAAATATTGCATGATGAATTAGGTTAGTTAGGAAATTAAAGAGAGTTTTGAGAAACACAAAAGGTTACTATGGCGGATTGTCACAGCAGGTGACTTTGAGCCTCATGAAGAATCCTTTCAAGCTACCTCTGAATTCAGCCACAGCTGTCTTGGGTGTTCTGTGCCAGCTTGAGCTCACCTGATGCTGGCAGCTCCCTGCAGGAATAGGCTGGGTGTTCACCTGCTTTCTGCCTCGGGGCTTTGCTTTCTGAGAAGAAACTAGAGAGGCATGAGAGGGCCACTTGTATGCTCTTGTGTCCTGGAATATCTGTGTAACATTTCCACTGCTGGTATCCTTATTTGTAGAAAACTAAAATGAAATTGTGCTTGAAACAAATTTGAGCCAACATTTCAAGCCAGGTCTCTGTGCTGTCTTGGGTTGACTCAAATACTAAGACCCCCATGTTGAGGCTGGAAATGTATTCAATTTATCCAAAAAATATTTTGGAGAACTTACCAAATTTGAAGCATGTTCTATAGGCATTGAGGATATAGCCGTGAAACAAGATCATTGTCTTGAAGGAATTTTTAATCTTTTGGGGGAAACATAACCGACAATTAAAACATCAATATTTTGAAAGGTAGGAAGTTCTATGGAAGAAAACATGGCAGGGAATGCCAGGATGGGGCAAGGGTTGAATTTTAAATAGAGTAGTCAAGAAGTTCTCTGTGAGAAGGAGACATTTGAATACACTCCTGAAAGGCATACGGTTATTTTGGGGAAGAAAATTCCAGACAGAGACAACAGTAAGTATGAAGACTGAAGACAGGTTTGTGCCTGGCCTTAGCAAAGTACAGTCAGTAGTGAAGCCAATACCTGGCCTTGAACTAATAATTTATTCTCTCTGTGTCTCACTTTTGTCTCTTGTAAAACAAGGGTAACTCCAGTGGCAAATGCACTGTGAGGAGGGAACCTGTCATTTGATGTAGGGCACATAGTATATGTTCAATAAATAAAAACTCTTATTACTCATTTAGTTTCATCTATTCCACTCTCAGCGGAAACATCAGTGAAGTCTTTGGATTCAGCAAACTGCATATAGAAGAGAAAATTAAAACTGTTTTTCTGCCTGGAAAGTTTTCCCAACAGAGACGTGGCTTTTTCCTCACCCTTCATTTGTATTATCAATGGCTTCATTTTGTTGTTCTGGCCTTAGTGTGTGCAATGTCCCAACACAGCTACCAGCCTTCAAAAAGTATCTCTTTGGAGAGGAAGGGGAGGAGATTGTTAAAAACCTGTCTATTCACAATGGAAAAGTGAGGTACAGGATGCTTTGTAGTAAAAAAAAAAAAAAAAAAAAAAAAAAAAAAACAAAACACAACAACAACAACAACAAAAAACTGATTTAGTTTGATCATCCAGAGCTAAAGATAAGTAAAAATTTTCTAAGAATGAGAAAGAGAAATTTGTAGGGAATGGGAGTATCATATGAAGTTTTTAAGGCAGTAAGTGGATGATTTGCCCTCTCAACAGGGTATTTGGCAGTGTCTAGAAACTTTTTTTTTATAAGTTTATTTATTTATTCTCAGAGAGACAGAGAGAGAGAGCAGAAGATGCAGACAGAGAGGGGTAGAGAGAGAGGATCCCACGCCCCCTGCTGACAGCAGTGAGCCCATGTGGGGCTCAAATTCACGAATCATGACATCATGACCTGAGCTGAAACCAAGAGTCGGATGCTTAACTGACTGAGTCACCCAGGCACCCCTGGAAGCATTCTTGATTGTCACAAGGCAGAAGTACAAATGGCAGATAGTATGTAGAGGAGTGGTATACTGCTAAGCATCCTGCAATTCACAGGACAGCCCTTAACAACAGAGAAGTATCTGACAGTTAAATATCAGTAGTCCTGAGATTGAGAAATGTTGTTCTAAGGCAAGAATGTTCTTTCATATAAGAATCAAAGAAGACTTCCGAGACTGGGTCTTATTATCACAGGGTTGTTAAAACAGGTAAGTTCTAGATCATATGGACTTTATAGGCTTAATTCCATTGTATCCTCAATTCAAATAAAGTCACTGAAGGACTTTAGTAAGGATGTGGGTGAGACCCTGGGGGACAGGTGGGGTTGCTAAAACTTGACTTATATTTGGAACAGATTATTATAATGGGAGTTTCAGTTGAGGCATATTCCAAAGAGAGGTGCTAATACAGAACCAGTTTTAAGACCATTAAAACACTTCACCACACCAAAAGTATAAAACAGCCAATGAGTATAGGTTGGAAGATTGTTGAAGAGGATTTCTCTGGAAGGAGATAGGCTATCGGGTTCTCTTCAGCCCTCCCAGTGAAGTCAGTCCCTGCGAACCCCACCTAAACCAAAATTAGGAGAGGACGTTTCCAAAATTCACTTAGAGATCTGTATACGTGTCCACTTGCCCTGCAGCATATTATGCATGAGTTGGGTCTGAGTGAGATAAAGGGTGGGATGCTGACTAAAGTAGCTATTGACAGTAGAGCAGAAGACTGCAGGGTGTGGTCTCTGAGTTCATCAGGCAAACTTGGAGCCTGAAGGCTGGATCTGTGAGCTCTGCAGGGAGGGGGGGAAGGCCATGAGCTGCTTTGGGATTGTGTTACATCCTTCAGAACAAACAAAGTCGCCTCAGCAGAAGGAAATGGAAGTTAGATTGGCAGCTGCCCAGAGGATGTGGAGGAGGTCAAAACGAGGAGTGGCAGAGCACCTGACCATGTCAAGGATTGTGGCACAAATATCTTCAGTGGTAGAGGTAAAGGGAGTACAGTACAGGGAGGAATCTCTAAAAGAAAAATGAAAACAACGGCTCAAGAGTACAGTCAATGTTAAAAATAAGACAGAAGTAAAAAGCATGAGTGAAGTTTTCCACTGTGATACAAATCAAGAACTGTCTCACTCTCCTTCCCTCTTATCATACCTGGTGCTCCAAATTGGCAAGGTCAGAGAACATGGTTTGTAAGATGGATCGGGGAGAGAAGTCCTAGGTGAAAAATGAGTGAAGAACTTCCCCCTCTCCCTTACTATCGACTTTCTTCTTTCATCAGCCATTAGCCAGGATAGGAAAGACATTTCAACTTTAGGTTAAGAGTTTTGATGACACTAGCATTTTAATTAATGAAGTGAAACTTTATTTTGATCAAAAACTAACTAGAGTAAAAATAAAGACAAATTTCAGAAATGATTTAGTACCAGATAACATCATTTCATTCAGTTTAAATCAACAGAACAGTAACTGTTTCACAAATTGAAACAGTGAACAAAACCTGGATCCTCTTTGGAGAATAGTTTGGGAGTGAAGCAGCAGTGTTTGAAAAGGTGTGTTAGAGCATGTTTGAACAGGATAGGAAGTGTTCTGCCAATATAATATCCCCAAAGTAAGGGTGACTGAAAACCACAAAATATCATTCTCTCAAGTTCTTTGCAAGGGTAAGGGAGCCTTGTTTACTCTGTTCGGTTAAGAATCTAAGTTGAGGGGCACCTGTATGGCTTAACCAGTTAAGCATCTGACCCTTAATTTCGGCTCAGGTCCTGATCTCACGATTTTTTTTTTTTTTTTTTTTTTTTTTTTTTTATTTTTGGGACAGAGAGAGACAGAGCATGAACTGGGGAGGGGCAGAGAGAGACGGAGACACAGAATCGGAGGAAACAGGCTCCAGGCTCTGAGCCATCAGCCCAGAGCCTGACGCGGGGCTCGAACTCACGGACCGCGAGATCGTGACCTGGCTGAAGTCGGACGCTTAACCGACTGCGCCACCCAGGTGCCCCTGATCTCACGATTTTTGAGTTCAAGCCCAGGTTCTTGCTTTGTACTGACAGCACTGAGCCTGTTTGGGGTCTCTATCTCCCTCTGTCTCTGCCCCTTCCCTGTTCTCTCTCTCTCTCTCTCTCTCTCTCTCTCTCTCTCTCTCACTCAAAATAAATAAATAAACATAAAAAAGAAATCCAAGTTGATACCACAGCCACATACTTGACCCTTGCCATTCAGTGCACAAGAACAGAAGTCCAGAGAAGCTCACTTTGGCTATTAACTGTTCCAGTCCTAAAATGACTCACACCATATTTCTTAACATCTTATTGGTCAGAAGTAGCCACATGGCCCCCTACCACCATAAGGGGGCCAAGAGGTGTAAATCCCATATGGTTTCCTAAAGGAAGAAAGTAAAAATATTTGTCAAATTGTGGTGATCCCATAATCAAAGGCAAGTGATGATAATGATTTGGACTAATGTAGTAAAAATGTATATGGACAAAACTAAATGGGCAGATTCAAAGGATATACTTGAATGAATTCTCTGAGAGTCATCCTTTTTTTCCCTCATATTTTTAATTTAAACTCCAGTATAGTTAACATACAGTGTAATATTAGTTTCAGGTGTACAATATAGTGAGTCAGCAATTCCATACATCACCTGGTGCTCCTCCATCCCAACAAATGCACTCCTTAATCCCCATCACCTATTTACCCATCCTCCTCCCCTCCCCCACTTCCCCTCTGGTGACCATCAGTTTGTTTTCTGTAGTTAAGAGTCTGTTTCTTGGTTCCTCTCTTTTTTTTCTTCGCCCATTTGTTTCTTAAATGCCACATATGTCTTTCTCTGACTTCGCTTAGCAAATGGCAAGATGCCATTCTCTTTTATGGCTGAATAATATCCAGGGTCAAAAATAGGCACCATTTCTGTGTTTTCCAAGAAAGCACATGAGTTCCTAACACAATATGTAAAGTGATAGGTAAATGCATATAAACATGATTTGATACCTGCTAATTGCTCTAGGAAATGCTAAGAAACCGTCATTATCTGTAACCTCTCCTGTTATACACACCTCTCATTGTGGTCAAGATACCACAAAACAAGTCACACCCGAGTCTCAAGGATGAAGACACTCTGGATGGCACTGCTTACACATGTGTTGCTCTGACTCACCTGCTGCTTGTGGGCATAGTTGCCTTGCACTTGCATTACAGGCTACATTGCTGATTGTTCCTTCACATTTTGTTTTTAAAGTATTTCTATTATTTCTTAACACAATATGGAATATAATTATGAATGTATATTCCTTTCTAGAGGAAACCTTTGAAGAAAACTTCAAGTTTAACTTTAATATTTAGCTTTTAAATCTGTCTTTAGTTATAATTTGTTATTTGAAAATATGCTTAATTGCAACATATAATCCCCTTTCAGTTTAAATTTTTATGGAACTGAAAATAGACTAGTATTTGGTTTCAGGTAAAATACTTTGTATTATGAAACAGAGGTTAGTCAGTGCTTTGCCATGTATGAAGAGAAATGAGAGGGAAAAACAGTAAACATGAAAATATATACAAACGTTCTTCTTCCCAACAGCAAATTAGATTTCCATAAGTCATAACGCTAACGTATTTGGGATACAGCAATGTAAATTTGCTAGAGGCAAAAGTATGGACTGAGGGTTAAAACCCACTCATAAAATGTAATCAATTCCAACTTTATGAATTCTTGTTAGAATAGCAAAGTTAGTATATGGCTATAGCTCTATGTATTTTGTTTTCATCGTATCATATCTATTGTATGGTAAAATGTTCCTTTCTTCTCAATTCTAAGTGGAAACAGTTATTTTATTTCACATGGATTTCATAGAGATATATGAAAACACAGTTGAAAATTGCATTTGTGATCTCACACGATACATGCTGGTACCAAATAACTTTGAAAAGAAATAAAAATAATTTACATTCAGGATCTGTCATTTATGACACATACCACCTTGAGGATTTTTGTTAATCCTCGACTTTGCAAATACCGCCATAGTTAAGACTTTTAACCTGGATTTATATAGTTCTAGGCACTATCAGTAGATTTCAAGGAGACTGTATAACTTCTGAAATTTTAGGCATGGTCCTTTTACATATGTGTCATGTGTATACTTTAGGAAATGAGGTTCATGACTCTTACCAAAGTCTCAAAGTATCATGACCCACTGTCAATTAAGAATGGCTGCTCCGTTTGCTTCATATAATTCATGAAGCTAATTACAGACTAATTGGCTCTAGTGTCTAGATATTTTTTAGTATTTTACAGGTTTATTTTTACAAAAATGGAGGAAAAAAACTTTTTAGCCCTTCACTAGGATTTCTGCATAAGTTAGGGCTGACTGAGGAATTCAGGTTGATTCAAGTGTTAATAGAAATCTCATACCTCATCTTTACCTGTGATTTCAGGTCCTTGCTTTTGTATTGTTTGCAGATGGTTAAAATGCAATCGTTAATAATCATGGGGATAGATATAATCCATGTTGCAATGACAGAGACTTAAGTCTTAGAAAACATAGTCATATTGACTGATGCTCAGAAGTCTTGAGTCCGATCTCGTGTCTGACATAACTTCCAACAAATATAGATTTGGCTTCTTCATCCACTGGAGAAAAACACTTCTGTGATGCTTTTCTGCTCTAAAAGTGGGAGCCCACAATTAATAGTTTTATTCCCATCATTTATTCTTCAAATATTGAGTGCTTATAAGTCTAAGGCACTATGAAAGACATTAAAATGAAACTGACAGGTAGAGCCCCTACCCTCAAGATGTTGACTGTCTAAGAGGACAGCAAAATGTTCATAATATTTTAAAGTGGTAAGTTTTGAAAGAAGGATATATATTTAATGTTTACAGTCAGTGTCATAAAGTGGTATTAGGACTACCAAATATATTCATTTATGTGACACATTTGCAGATGGTGACCTTCTGTATGATAATCTTGGTACATTTCCTTAGAAAATTCTGTTTTTCTGAAGTCTGTTTCTCCACGACTTTTGGTTCTTGAGATTTATGCTCCCGTGCAGTCTGGTCCTGAGCTTCATTAGCACCTGATTTACCATGAGTGCAGATGGTTATTGGAAATAAAAAGTCAGCCATTTCCTATGATTAAATCTCTCCTGGGCTGCATCTCTCTCTTAGCTATTTCCTTACTATTGCATATGATTCATTTGCAAGCAGAACAGTGATTATTATATGATTGTTAAATCTAAAGTGGAAAGGAAAGTAGATTATTAGAAAAAGTCTAGTAGCTTATTAATATATATGATGTGCTACAATGAAATGATTTTACTGAAGTATTAGCTAGATGATAGATTTATGGATGATGAGAGAAAATTACTCTATTTTGACAATTGAATGTAACAAAAAGAATTTAGAATTTTTTTTTCTTTCTTTTCTCTATTTGTTTGCCTTTCTTTCAGGGGTTGCTTAAATCAGTAATCCCTCAAAATGCTTCTTCATCCTGGTCACTTGCCAGTCTTTGGGCAATAATAATATTGAGAGTCTAGTAGGCAAAGGAAGCGAACTCCAGGATTGTTAGTTAATTGCAGCCTATATTTTTTGAGCTGAGAGAAAAGCAAAACTTTGTTTCCAACAGAAATATTTCACTAGTTATATCAGATTGGAAATAATCGTTACTTTTTCACAGTGACACTTTTATTTTGTGAAAACAATAAGAGTTTGGAAATCTTTTCACTCTTTCAGAATTTTGCACATACTCTATATTATACTGAATTAATAAAGTTGATGACCACATGTTACAAAGCCATAAAATATAAAGAAACTAGTTGATTTGCCTGGTTATTACTATATTTATTTGCCCTATCATATTCCTCTACTTCAAAGTAAACGTCTAAGTATTCAGTTGAAAGACAAATACAGACACAGTCACTAGAACTCTTTTCTTTCACATCCATTTCCATTATTACATTTATTTAGGTTACCAAGTTTCAACTCTGAAGGCTTGAATATACAAGGATTCTGAATAAAATTTGAATATTGCTTTGGTGATTTTTTTGTTAAGTGCTTTGTTGTCATTTCATAAATGTTCATACAGCCAGTAATTGCATCAAAAGGAAATACACAGACTGCAGAAATATAAATTTTGTATACACACTGCTACTAACAGTATTCTTCATAAGACACATAAACTGTACAGCTAAATATGTGCCCCTACTGTGCTCGTACAATCTCAGTGAGCTACCTTTGTATCTCTTCTAGGATCTTTGACCTTTTTTCAAGAAGTTTTAGGTACCTGCTTTCTACCACCGGGCCTTTGTGCCAGAAATGTGCTGCCTTTCCACTAATTGTAACCTCTCATGAAGTATCTTTGCTTTTCTTTCTTTCTCATATTACCACAGCAATTTCACAGTGTGTATTTGAGAATTCCTATCTTCCTCACTACACTGTAGGGCAAGCACTAGAGGCAGAGCTATGGAAAGCTTTACTGGCTTTTGTATATGTTGTGCTTAGCACATTTTGAGATATGTAACATGTTTTTGTGTCTTTCCCATTTCTAGTTAGCAACACACTAAACTCAATGGGTTAAAACAAGAGTAATTTATTATTTCTCATACTTCTGTGGGTTGGATAGGCAGCTCTTCAGCTTCAGGAAACCAATGGATAAGCAGGGTTCAGCTCGTATATTAGAGCTTCATCTTCACATCATTTTCCATCCTGGGCTTCTTCTCAACATGGAGTCCATGGCACAGAGCTCCAAGAGGGGGAAAGTGGCATTTACAACTTGCACGGTGTTCCTTCTGCCACATTCAGTTGGTCAAAGTAATTCCCTAAGGCTAGTGACCCGCAGATTCAAGGTGGTGGAGAAAGAGATTGAGCTCTGGAAGGGAAAAGTGACATAGTCCCACTGCATAGGGGCTTACATGCAGGACCGGAAAGAATTTGTGGACATTAAATAATACCATTAGTTATTCAATTGTAATCAAATTTTGAAGTCCAGGAATTGGCTGATTAAAATGTGTATATTTTGTTATATATTGTTTGTGATCTTATTTTATACATATTCTGTTCTAAGAATGAAAAGAGATGGAGAGAGTGGTTTATTAATTCTAAGGGGTCATAGGCAAACTAATCTCACATTTAGATACATAATGGCTATAAGCAATATGAGAGTAGAAACTTTATTTAATCATTGATGACTTTTTAGCAGCTACGACAGTACTTGGCACGTAAGAGATTTTTAATACATCTTTGTTGAATGAATGACTAAACACAACTAACGGACATTTATTTGGTCTTTCTTTCATGTTCCTAAAGAAGTTGCTTTTTGTTTTCATCCATCTCAAACGATTGGGTTCTAAATTTTTAGAGAAATAGTTGAATGGGAAATAGAGTTCTTACATATGTGATTTCGTGAATCTATAATAATTAACTCTGGCAAGATTCAGTGACACTAAAGCATTTTATATAATTATGAATAATCTTATGATAATTTTATGAATATTTGACCATTCACTAAAGAGTGCCTCCAAGAAATTTTCTTTTCATATTGATTGATACAAAATGACAATGAGCTATTCTCTCTAATCTGTATAATCTGTTCAGACTAGGAAACATCTCTAAATTAGTCATTAACCTAAATGAGTGACTATAAATATCCAATAATATTCAGGATGTAATGATTTCAACACTATATCTGGGTTCACACTGTAGTACTACTTGTGTGGACAAAGTATATCATTTGGCTCGGCCTTGATTGAAGTATGCAGGTGACTTTTTATTTAAATTCTGGAAATAGTGGAACATGTGCCTAAGTACTTTAATATAGCAAAGAATGGTGATTTTTTATTTGTTTATGGTAATGTAAATTGAAAATAGTTTTATCTTATAAAATATTTCCAACTGGATTTCATCTTCATTTATTATACGTTTATATGGGTATGATTTCAAATACAAGGAAACAGTATATAGGCTAGGCATATTTTTAAAATAAAACAGTAGATGATACGAGAGAGAAAAAGAGGAAAAATGTTTCTTTCACATCTGTCTTAGAATTATCTAACATGTACTTGAATATACCAGCACAATGATTAATCCCCAAACTGTAATGTCTCCTTCTGTCAATTAGTTTATATACGAGTCAGCCTGAATATTTTATATAAATTAGAGCATATTTACTATCAACAAAAACAGATCATGATATTTCAGGGAGTCATCTGGGTCCCTTAAGATATGAATCAGTGACAAAAAATGTAATCTAAATAAGAATGGATTTACTGACTCACATGTTAGACTGTATAATTCTTCAATTTGATTAAAAATACCAATATTTTCAATATAATTCTAGTATCTGATTCCTGTCCATATCATTTTTATACACAACAATTAATGTGTTTGTAAAACCACTCCTCTGTAACATTGGAAAAAAGAGAGTTATCCCATTCTTCAGTTGTAGTGTGAGCAGAGTTTTAATGTGAACCGCATTTTCAAAATGCAAAGTTATGCTTCTTGTTGCAGAATTGGAAAGGGCTTCTAGTGTGTGAAGAAAAACCAAAGGTAAAAAACACTTAACTAATTTTCAGAGAATAGAAACAAGTTTTATTAGAAGTATTTTTTTACAGTGGTGACACTGTGGCAGTCTTCACAGAATAAAGGTAAGGGAAATAAGGTGTGAAGGAGCTAGAGAGGTGTAATTTTTTTTTCATTATTTTTTCAAGTTTTACAAAACAGAGCATCTAAAAATTGGTCAAGAGAAACATTAAAATGCAGCAAGGTATAATATGTTCTAATGAACAGAATTCCTAATTTAAAATTATTCTGTAATACTGAGGATAGTCATAGAGGATTTAATTGGACTTTCAGTGATGGAAAGTAAATGTGTTTTATGAAAATATTTACATAATATCTTTTTTCTCGTGTTGAACTCCTTATGTTGTATCAGAAACTGCTTCATCTCCTGATTTCAGATGTCATTCATATTTTAATATGCAAAGCAAATGTCATTAAACAGAGTTACTCAGTTTAATGTGAAGTCCTTTGTGTAGTTCTTAACTGTACAAAGTTATCAATCAATTTATATTCTGGTTAGAAAGAGTTGCCCACAAGGCAGGACAGAAAAAAACAGGAGCTGTGTTTACTTTAAGTTTAGTGAAACTATCTCATTTAATTAACTTCCCTGAAACTAAGTAGATATTTTTTAAGTATCTGTTGAACTATATTAACACTGTGTTCTCATAATTGGTGCTTAAATAATTGACTGGTTTAGAATATTCGGTAAAAGAAAATACGGCAGACAAAAAGGGTGACAGAGTCAGAGAGACAGAAAAAGAGAAGAGGAGGAAGGGAAGTCAAATGGTGAATGTCAGAAACAGAGGTGTGGCAGGCAATTCTTTCCCTAACTAGCTCAACACATTCAATTCATATTATCCAGCTGGTTGTCCCTGCTGCCACTAACGGCCATTTGGTCTTCCTAGGAGTACTTCCAGCGGGCAATATTGTAAGTGTGTAATTATAGTCTCATCATCATTTTGGTAAGAGCAAAAACATAATTGTATCATGGTCCTCAGAAGTGACCAGGCTCTTACTCAATTTGCTCAAGTTTACCAAGTAATAAAATTTATATACCACTTAAAATAGAGGGAAGGAGGTGGTAATTCCTTTCTAGGGATTGGAATACAGTTCTTTCATTCAAGACACCATATCCATGGTATCACAATCCACAAAAACCATATTAACTCCCAGACTGCTTGATAATCATGGAATTAGAGCAAGGGAAAAGGGAGGGTTTGAGGAGCTGTGTTAGAGGGAAAACCTGACCAATTTCCTTCCTTAAGTAAGTCTTGCAATTCCCTTTTACTGTGCACATGCCTACAGCATCTCGTAAACCTTTAACACTTACAATTAATATGAAATAATTTAATGTAGTTCCCTGACTAGGTATTAAGTGTTGCACAAGCAGAAACTTCTTTTATTCTATGTACAAATGTAATCCCAATGTGTGTTGTGGTACCTGTCTCGATGAGGTGTACAGAACATTGAATAATTTCTGTCCCACCAGAGAGAAGAGCAGTCTAGTTTCCCTTGATGTCCAGAGTTATACATGGAGACCTGCTAATTCTCACATTTGTAGTGCCTTCCTCTTTTTTTGCTTTTAAATACAGTGAAGGCATGTTCATGTAGTAGTCACTTTCTAGTTATGAATAAAATAATCCATTTAAATAAATTATAACTTTCTTTTATAAAGAGGCATACAGAGCTTAATTACATTTTCACCATCCATTTTGGCTTGGCTCAACATATTCCTGTTTATCTTAGTGGGAAATACTATCTCTACCTTAAATATTTCTGCAGATGATCTCAGACATCATGATGTATTTCATCAATTCACGTTTCACTAGGTGACTCTGTTCCTAAGTTATTGGATACATAGGAAGGTAATTTGATATATGGGAAGTTTCTGGATATGGGTGATGGTAAGAAGTATGAATTTACTAGCTGCTTAGTAGTCATTACAGACTTCATTGACTATAATGTAAGCAACAGATGCAAATTAGAGATACTTCAAAAAGGGATGTTTTACGAAGTTTCTTACAAGATTGTTTCAAATATATATACATGGAAATAATTCTTAGAAAATTCAGGGGGATAGCAAGTCATGACAAAAGTAAGTGTAGTTATATTGGCATGTCTAGTCAAAATATAAGCACAAGTAATTATGCTGAATAGAAATCCTCCACCTTAACTCCTTTCTTTGTTACCACTGAGTTTCACATCTAGAAAACTTGTATGACAAATAAATCACCTCATTTAGATTTTCTAAATATCTCATTCATAATAATATATGTGAAAATTCTCTTAAAAACTATAATGAGCAGTGTGTCAGCTGCTGGTAACAGAATACACAAAATAAATAAAAGTTTATTTATAAATCTCCCATGAATAGAAATCCAAAGACAGACTGTTTCACAGTTGGCTGATAAGGCAGGGATCTGGGTTAGCATGTCTAGGTTTCCCATGCCTTTTCCTTCATAGTGGCAAGATGGCCGCTCCATCTCCAATTATAATCTTACATGACAACATGCAAAAACAGGAAAGGAGGGGCAGAGCTTTCATTTTGCATGTGTCTCTTTACCAGAGAGGAAAATCTTTCATAGAAACCCACAGTATACTCCCATCAGGTCCCATCGGTCAGCTCTAGATTACATTGTTATCTTTAGTTGGCTTATTTCAGGAGAGGGGAATAGAAGTTCTTTTAAAATAGAAATATGAACAAAGGAGTCATCTAATGATGACCTATATGACCTATAACATTTCCCTTTTGGCTTAGGGAGAAGTTTCAGGTGATGCTGCATTCATTATTACATTTAATGAGAGACAGTATAGGAAAAAAGCTAGAATTTCTTGAGTTAGGTTATGCTCCTTCCCATATGATGTTAGGAGAATGAGTTTGCAGCCTCATTGGGTTCACCTGTGACAGTGTCTTGCTCAATAACAGCAGCAATTATTGCTATCACAATTTTGTTTCATCTTTCAAACAGTTTTCTTAGGGAAGCTTTCATGATTGTGAAATACTTAATAGTAAAGATCTAATTATTATGGGAAGATACTCAATTGTAAGCATGCCTGGACATCATTTATACATTTTATAGGTTTAGTTTTACATTTCATATAAGTATTAATTTATCACTGCTCTTGGGACCTTACCATGTAGATACTTCTTTAGCATGGACTTGGCAATGTGGCATCACTACTGCTTTTATTCTTTTCCATTCTCACTCTCCTAATTATTTCTAATAAAAAGTGGAGAAAACATTTAAGAAAGAAATGGTTGATTAGCATGTACAGTAGAAAGTTCTTATATACAAAAACACTCATATATAACCACATATTCTTTTTCTTTTATAAAGAGAATTTAAAAAAATAATTGAAAAGTCATACTGAAACTTTTTGATCTTTGGATGCATCCTTTTGTAGGGGAAATTTCTTTACTCATGTCAGAGCAGTTCAGGTTAAAAATTGTACTTTTAGAATATCCATCTTTTTTTACACACTAAGACAGAACATTGTGTGATTCTGTCTGAAGTTTCTGTAGCTTGTTTCATTGTCTCCTGGGGACTTACCATGCATATCTTATGAATGAGCATTAGATACAAGCACTTTTATATGTCATTAGAAAGAATTATATCTGTACCTATTGTTTGGAGATATGAAAAATGTTTTCTCTCTTTGGCGTGAATATAAAATATCCCCACTATGGTCATTACAGCTGTGTTTCTTCCTTATGAAATAATATTATCAACATTATTCACTTGCTGTGAAAGGATTATAAATTACTAGTTACAAAACAACAACATGGGTTTCAGGGTATCAGTAAAATGTGTAGTATTTGACAATACAGAATATAGGGTCCCTTCTGCCACTAGTACGTTCCTGTGGGTAGTAATTGCCATAAAACTATAGTTTCAAATTTCTGTAAGCAAATGTATAACTCTTTGTGCACTTCAGTGTTTAATACTGTGATTTTTATAAACTGGAGTAAGAGTGCCCATTCATTCCCAAATCTCAAACTTTAAGCAGCCTTTTTCATAACCATTTATTCGTGTATTTACAGTTGCCAGTGAAAAGAAAAAATTAAATTGCAAATCTCATTTGGTTGGGTATAGACTTCATTCTTAACAAATGCCTGCTACTGTAGGTAGTCCATACAGATGACAGTTTGCAGATGTCAAGAGGTGACAGCCTAAGCTACAAGTGTCCCCAGCCTTGCCCCCTTATGTTAACCTATGGTTGCTGCATTGTCAAGGCCCCGCTGCCCTGCCCGCTCTGTTTGCCGCCCTCCCCCCGTAGGAGCTTCTCCTGCCTGGGGCTGCAGCTCTTAGATGCTGCTGGTCTGCCCAGGAATCAGGTCCCACCACGGCATTACCACTAGGCTTGTGTATTTTTACCTCACTAAGTTTGGTAAGAAGCGAGTAACCCTATAACCAGTGTTTAGTGTCATGGCTTTTGATACTGAAAGATAAATAAAACTGAATTGATTGTATGACATAAATGCACCTCTTGAAACACTTAGCCTATTGCTGTGAGCCAAGAGTGCTGCCTGCATCTTCTAACACTGATACTGTTAGCCAAGTTCAAAATTCCTGCTGTGTTCCTAGCATGTTCTGTAGAGTTGTGAGACTGAGTCTTACCATTAAAGTTAGTGAATCGTTAGAAACATTGTTCTTCATGAGAAAATGATTTTCAAGCCAGAATTGAAATAACTGTTGAAATACTTTCATAACAGGACAAAAGTGAAAGAAAGCTAGTGAAAAAAAATGAGATTTTTGAAACATCCCTAATGGATAGAAAAACATACTGGTTTTAAATCCTTTCTAACTAAGCTACTTAAGGCATTGTTTTTACTTTCATATTGAAAAGCAATGATCAAAAGAGTTTTATTTTCTTATCTCATGAGCATGTTATCCATAAAATATAGGTAGAATTGCTTAGTTAAGGATGCTTGAAAAGGGGAGTCAAGTGTCTAATAGAAGGCTTTTCAGATGTTTGCATATTAAGTAGTAATATCTTAATAATTTTATATATATATTTATAATAGAATAAAAAAGACATCTGTGAGAAAAAAAGCTGACCCTTAATTTTAAGAGTAATTTCACTGAATTAACAACTCTCTGTGTTTATGACTTCTGAGCTTTCTACATAAGATAAATGAACCAGTTTGACCCTTCTCTTTACGTTTCAACTTCATTAGAAATGATCTTAATATCTAATTAGGCTCTTTGTTATTCTTTGTGGGAAATGCACTAGCAATGCATGTTCCGTTTGTTTGTTTTATGTTTGCTGCATTTACAATACGTAGCAGACAAAAGCCAAATCAAAAAACATGTATACCAGGAAGAAAAAAAATCCAAGGAAAGTATATTGAGATTAAATGACCTGTTTGTAAGTTCCGAACTTGGAGAACAAAATATTACCTACATTTTATAATGACAAGTATGATTCTTTGCTTGAACAAAATATCTGGTAGTTTACATTTCCCTGAGGATATGTAAAAAAGACAAAGTGGCCGTTGGGAAGAAAATCTTGACAAATGTGAGCTCATTTTTAAAAGTTTTTACCTGAACATCTGGTAGCCACGCACGTTAAATATTAAACCAAAACCTGTGACTTACAATTAAATTCATTGAAATAGGATTTAATATATTAATGAATTAAAATTATGATAATATGGGTCACTTCTTGTAGGACATTTGTCATCATACCTGGAGTCACAAAACCTGTCTAAGAATACAATAAATTTGAATTTGGTGTGGATGTTTCACAGTGTGTTAAATGTCCAGTTACCTTATTATTCTTAAAGTCCAAAGCTACATGTTTTCTCTGGCAAATTTGAGTTTGAATTATTTGGATCATTTTCTAATGTTAGCTGTAAAAGTAAATAGCATACATGCTTAAATGTGCTTTTTTGCATTTCTACAACCTAAAGACCAGTTTGGTTGAAAAAATAAAATTTAACAGCTTTTAATTTGTCATGTGGAATCTGATTCTATGTGTTTTTTATTACCTCCATATATTTATCTAAGTGAAACATAAAATGGTTGTAATAATGGAGAATTTAAAGCAGCTTTTGCACATGAGCAGTAATGCTAACTAATATGGGGAATAAAGACTGAATGTAAATTCTCAGAGTTTCTTTTTTTGGGGGATGTATTTCCTAAAGTTGGTATATTTTGGTTAGCTGATACAAGCCCTCCATCATCCTAATTAAGCTATGAAGAGTTTTGATGGACAGAATGGGAAAAAAAGTAGGGAGTAACCATTGATAAGGAATATAAGCAGTCTCATGTATGTATATGTATGTGTGTGTATGTGTGTACATCTATATATATTTAATTTTCAAACTACCATGCAATATACATTAGATCACAGAACCTGTCATAATATAAACACACATCCTTCTTTTGCTGGAGTAATGTTCTGGTATTTCTACATGTATATCCAGAAATAATAACCTTGGTATGACAGAAATCTATATAATCTAATATCATGAGTTCCTACTGATACTACTTAATTTACGCCCCTTATATTGAGCCTCTTTTCTCCCTTTCCCTTGCCACTCGGTTTAGCCCTTCATTTATATTTCATTTGTACTATTCCAATAGCCACATTTCTGTTCACATGACTAGCATTTCAACACTTTAGCCCCCTTATTCATTTCGGCTAAACTTACTGCTCATAAACCAGAGCTGGCCATGTCACTCAACTGGTAATAAAGGTCTGTCAGCATCCTATTAATCTAGAATGTCAACTCCAAACCTCCTAGCTTGACATATATGTTCTGAAACAGACCTTTGTTAGCCCCTACCCTGTATTCTCTTAAGTCATTCTGCATACCTAAACTGCCCAGAACTTGTTTTTCTTCCTTGTTCGCCACCTTCTACTGACCTATTAAAGTGTCGCCTTATCTTCTGAAGCTCTCTGGCCTCTCCCAGGAATAAGCGGTTGACTCACTGAAATGTTTCCCCATAACATTTTGTTCATATATTATATAAAGAATTAACTTTTTAATCATTTCATATGTCCATAATCTTACAACATTCTGCGCTCCTTGGAAACAAAGCAATGTGTTCATATTTATATATTTACAACTTAACACAATAGCATATGGAAGTTAATGTCCTTACTGAATATTTGTTGAATGAATGAATGGATGAATAAATGAGTCCAAGAAGGTCTGGATAAAATGCTAACACAAGTGTTATTAGAAAACTTGCTGAACATAGAGAGACAGTTCCAAAACGTCATAAAACATCTACTTGTTATTATCCTAAGATTGTCTTGAAACTACTGCATAAAATCATTATTTCCCTCTCAGTTTATTGAATGCCATGTTTTCATCAGAATGATGAATCAATAGGAAAATATTTTTAATTTGTGTAACTTCAGCCATTGTGTAAATTTGTAAACTTACATATATTGAATGAAGTAGATATTTACATTAATTTAATATAAATTTGCCTGTAGGCTCAGGCCCACAGATCTTGGTGTTAAACCTATTCTATCTAATTAGCTATCATCTCTTTCTAACTACTCACATATATGAAGTCAGGCCATAACTCGAGGAAAATATTCTCCAAAAAAGAGTAAGGATTCATGGTACTAGAATCCTAGGCATAGGACACTTTCAGATTACTGGCCTGAATATGGTGATTGATACAACAAGAGCTAGTGAAAATTTTGTAAGTAAATAAGTCCTTGTATGAGGCTATTATTGGACATGTCTAGATAGATGAAATTAGTTTTATAATTCCTAATTTCATATTAGAGAACTCTATTCAACACACTGTAATAATAAACGTTGTATTAGGCTCCATGTAATTTTCCATAACTGATCATAGGGCTGAATTAAGTAAGGTCCTCGCCAAATGTATTTTTAATTGTTGAAATGTTTTACCTTCTAATGTGAAAAGCCCATATCAATATTTATAAGCCAAAAAGAATAATTTGTTATGAGAGATATATTTGAATATGGCAAAAATTTTTGTTTTGCCTTTATGTGCAAAAATGTATCTTATTTTACCTGCTTTTCTTCTAATTGAGAGCATAATACCTTGTTAAAATACGTGTAATTAAAAATTGCGGGTTTTTTTTCATGAGAATGAACTTTTAAATTCAATATTGGGTAATACACTATTACCTAATGTAATTAAGTTACATTAAATGATCATAAATTTATTTACCTGGCACAAAGAAAGATAGGGTTACTGGATCATGGGAGAAAATAAATTTTGAGCATCTTACTTCCAGATAATATACTAAAATATTTTAAACTATATTTTTTGCAACTTTTGTTATACTGATAAAATACTACTACTTCTTTTGTTCTTCCATATGGTATCATAGTTTTTCACTACTATTCACAGAAAAGAGGCTACTGTCTGAAAAAAATAATGGTTATCCCAAAGTTACTAAATTTTATCTTTATGGATAACCACTATTTTTTTTTCTTTTCAATATGCTATTCAATCATGTCAATCTCTGATGAATACCTAACCATCTAGAAATATTTAGCATTGTTAGCTTAGTCTCATTTTTCTCATAAAAAGCTCCAATTGTTTTTTTTCCCTTTATGATTATAGAGTTGCTGGTCTAAATCAAGTTGTCTCTGAACAAGCTAAGAATTATAAGCACTAAAATCATATTTTAAAACCTGAGCAACCAATATATATAAAAGTCAAAGATATACTTGTATCTATCAGATCAACATATTCTTCTAATTCCCTCAGAGGCAATCATATAATTTGACACCAACATTTAAGCTTTGAAAATTATGTGACCATCTATTATGTTATAGATGGTATATGTCCTCAAACCTTTTTTATGACTTATAATACAAGAAAGGACTGCTCAATTAAAAAAAAAATCCCTTCTGTTATTGATAATTGCCTAAGCTGCTTCTTCCTTTCCTTTTTCAGAATGAAGAACAAATTTTGGTATTTTGAGTTTGGCACATCTGAAACTTTCTCAGCCACCTGCAAGAAGCTACATGAATCTGTAGAAATAGAAGTAAGAAACATGAATTATATTTTATAATACAATGAAATGGCTTGAGTTTGGTTATTAATGTTTGTGACAGCCCATGTGAGGAGTTATACTTTGAGCAATCCATATAACTTTAACCCACAATCCTAAAATTTCATTTCTGTCACTCATTGCGACTCCAACACTATCTGAATTATTAGTATAAAGTTAAGTTTTGAGTATAAGTTGTTTTAATACACTATAAAAGGATGAGAGGTGGGACACAACTTTAGAAATCATTGGAGAAGTTGCTAGGCATAGTGTGGTTAGAAAAATGTAAAATGAAGGAAAGTACTTGAAAAGAAAGGAAAAAAAGTTGCAAGATACATTAAAGAATACTTTATTTTCAGGTCTCAATATCTTACAATCTTTAAAACACAGTTAACTAAAATTGTACTTGATTTTGTGAATAAAACTTAAAATATATACTTTTCCATTCCATTCCCATTCATTAACTAGATTTTTCTCAGTTCCCGAGGTTGCCATTTCCCCATTACATTTATAGGAAGCGGAAAAACCAAAAAAGAGAGCAAAGATAGCAAGAAAGACAAACTTTGAAAAGATTTGGAGCAAATAGGTCCTCCAAAAGAATATAGCTACTGTGGGACTAAAATTTTTGGAGATGGGTTATAATATAAAATGACTTAGTTTTGTTGAGAGATTTTAGGGGGTTAAGAAAAAGGAAAAGTTATATTTTGTTGAGTGGTAAAGACAAACCAAAGGAACATAATTATGAAACAAGAACATCTAATGACTAGCTGATAAGAATTGTGAAATATTGGCTTTAGCACTTTTTATTTTAAAAATGAATGCATAACTTACCTACTAAGACCTAATCATTAGTGGTATATATTCAGGTAATGAGTTTGATAAACAAAATTAGTTATGAATCCATTGGATCATAATGGCCTGCCTAAATTCTTCATTATTCTAGATTTCTCGTTTACTGTTAATGATTGTGACAGCAAAAGTGGTCCTATTTCAGAATGTGAACTTTTTGGGGTTTTTTGGCGGATAAATTCAAGTATTAGAAGTACAATTGGTGATCATGGAATGGAAAATACCCTCCGTGACCGAATCAGATCATAACCTGAAAAGGAATATAATCCCAAAAGATGAAGGATTTGGGTTCGACATGGGCTTTCTGTAATTACTGTTCATCAAGATTTATATATGTATATATTTCATATACATATGTAGAGAGTGATATATTTAGATAGTTATATATATATACATATATACACATATATATTTATAAAAAATAAAAAGCAATATTTCTTTACCTTTAAAATAATTATTTTAAGAAATTCTCAATAAAGTGGATTTTGAGCATTGTTTTACCCTCAGAAACCTATGCTCAAAGAAAATCCATAGAAGGCAAAAATGAAAAAAATAAAAGTATGACTTCTGGTTGAACTTAGGGTGAATACTCTGAAGCCTCTTGCACTTCTCCTTGCTTTATCCTACCACTGAACACTGACTGAAAAAAATGTTGAACTAGGAGAGAGAATTCATGGATAGGAAAACTCAGTATTGTCAGGATGTCAATTCTTCCCACCTTGATCAATTGGTTCACTACAATCACAGTCAAAATCCCAGCAGATTTGTGGGTGAGTGAGTACTAACAAAATGATTATAAAGTTCCTATGGGGAGTCAAAAGAGCCAGGATGTCCAACACAATATTGCAGGAGAAGAATAAAGCTGGAGGACTGACACTACCTGACTTCACGGCTTACTATAAAGCCACAGTAATCAAGACAGTGTCGTACTGATGAAAGAAGAGGCAAACAGATCAATGGAATAGAATAGAGGGCCTAGAAATAGACCCACCCCATAAATATACTCAAGCTTCTTTGACAAAGGAAGAAAGCCAATGCAATGCAGCAAAGGAAGTGTTTTTTTTGTTTGTTTGTTTTTGTTTTTCAACGTTTTTTTTAATTTTTATTTTTGGGACAGAGAGAGACAGAGCATGAATGGGGGAGGGGCAGAGAGAGAGGGAGACACAGAATCGGAAACAGGCTCCAGGCTCCGAGCCATCAGCCCAGAGCCTGACGCGGGGCTCGAACTCACGGACCGCGAGATGGTGACCTGGCTGAAGTCGGATGCTTAACCGACTGCGCCACCCAGGCGCCCCAGGAAGTGTTTTTTTACTAATGGTGCTAGAATAACTGGATGTCCACTAACAAACAAAAAAACAATCTAAAAGAAATGAATTCACTCTTAACAAAAGTGAACTCAAAATGTATCAAGAACCTAAATGTAAAACATGCGACTATAAAACTTCTAGAAGATAACATAGGAGGAAATCTAGATGGCCTTGAGTGTGGTGATGCCTTTTAGATACAACACCAAAGGCGCACAAACAGTAGAAGAAATAATTGATAAGCTGAACTTCACTGAAATTAAAAACTTCTTCTCTGTGAAAGACGTTGTCAAAAGAATGAGAAAATAAGCCACAGACAGAAAATAATTGCAGAAGATATATCTGATAAGAGACTGTTAACCCAAAATATACAGACTCTTAAAACTTAATAAGGAAATAAACCACTCCACTGAAAAAAATGGGCCAAAGACTTTCACAGATACCTCACCAAAAAAAGACATACAGGTGGCAAATCACCACATGAGATGATGCTCCATATCACATCATCAGAGAAATTTAAATTAAAACATTAATGAGATACAGCACTACACCAAAACACCAAATGCTTGTGAAGAGGTGCAGCAGTAGGAACTCTCATTTATTGCTTGTGGGAATGCAAAATGGTACAGCCACTTTGAAAGACAGTTTGGTGGTTTGTTACAAAACTAAACATATTCTTACCATATGATCCAGCAATCATCTTCCTTGGTATTTACCTAAAGGAGCTGGAAAGTTATATCAACACAAAAACGTGCACACGGTTGTTTACAAGTTTAATAATTGCAAAACTTGGAAGAAAACAAGAGATCCTTCAGTAGGTGAATGGATAAAAAGACTATGGTACATTCAAACAATGGAATATTATTTAGTGCTAAAAAGAAATTAGCTATCAAGCCTTCAAAACACATGGAGGAAACTGAAATGTGTTTTCCTAAGTGAAAGAAGCCAATCTGAAAAAGCTGCATACTGTATGATGCCAACATATGACCTTCTGGAAAAGTAAAACTGTAAGACAGTAAAAAGATCAATGGTTTTCAGGGGTTGTGGGGAGAAGGAGAGATGAACAGGCAGAGCAAAGAGAGGATGTTAGGGCAGTTATAATACTCTGTAAAATATAACAATGGTAGAAAACTTCCTTGGTTTGTTCAAACCCAAGGAATGAACAGTTGGAGTGAACCCTAATGCAAACTATGGGCTTTAGATGATTGTGATGTGTCAATGTAGGTTCATCAGTTGTAACAAATTTACCATTCAATCCAGGACGCTGATAAATGGGGATGCTGTGCCTGTCTGTTAGATAGATGGGAAATCTCTGTACGTCCCCTTGAATTCTGTGGTGAACCTTAAGCTGCATGAGAGAAACAGAGAAAACGTGAGTGGGGAAGGGGCAGATAGAGAGGGAGACAATTCTAAACAGGCTCCACACTGTCAGCGAGGAGCCTGATGCGGGACTCAAACCCACAAAACTGTGAGATCATGACGTGAGCCGAGATCAAGAGTTAGACGGTTAACCAACTCCAGGCACCACCCCCCCAAAAAATAAAGTCTTAATTTAATAATATGTTGATCTAGAATATAACATTATATGTCAAAAAGGTAAAAAAAAAAAAAAAAGAGAGATTTAGAAAACATAACAAAGGACATTCATTTGAATGAAAATGAAAATAAAGCACATTTTATGAAAAAAAAAGTTTTAATGATAAAATTGTATGGTTTTGTTTCACACAGCTTTATATTCTACAGAAAATTGATTTAGAATGCCCCCCCCCCGCAAGAAATATGGGCACCTAGAATAAGTTATTCTTCCTGGTGTCTTACTTTTACAAGCCCTCCAAATCTGGCTTCCTAGCTCTGCATTTACCGGCATATTTGGGGTCACATTGCAATATCATGTATAAATCAGAACCAGTGCCATGCCCTCACCACTTTCTTGTTGCATATCCTGAATACTGTTATAATGTTATGTATTTATCTCAGTTCTAAAACTTGAGGGGTGTGTGTGTGTGTGTGTGTGTTTGTGTGTATAGATGGTAACGCAAAACCGGCTTTTCTACTCACTTTTTAATGAATCCAGTCTATCATAGTAGCAAAATATGCCTTTCTACCCTCAAGGTTACTTTATAATTTAATATAACAAAAACGGTAATTTGGAAATTGGATTCTGTTTGCTGTTGCTCCCTACTTGGCCTAAAACTGTACCAACCATGATTTGAAAATACATAACTAAAGATAAAAATACAAGAGTACCTCAAGTAGATACATGCTTTATCAGCAGCTTCTTCAAAACAAACTGTTTGCTCTGTGACACTTTATTTCACTTTTCTTTTTCATAGAGGAAACTTTTCCCAAAAGGGATGAATATTTGGAAAAATATGAATACCATGGTATAAGAGTTGATAATAATAGCTAATTTTTATCTCTTATTAACTATACTGTCTTCTTGGTGCTAAGCAGTGTGTATACATTGTCTGATTTAAGTCTTTGTCAATCAATTAGAGAGGTTCCCATATATTTCCACTACAGAGATGAGCAAATGAGCATGTTATTTAATAATTTAAGAGAAACAAGAATTGTGTTGCTGACAAAATGTGTAAATCTAAGGAAATAAATAAATTGGAAATTATATATAGAATAGGAAAATATATATGATATATATAACATGTGTAATATATATAGCATGCAGGCATATATATGACGTGAAAGAGAGATGAACAAAGGTGAAATTTTTAATTTTAAAAATTTAAATTATTCTCTTTGTTACAAAAGATAAATAATACAATGAAAAGTCTTAAAATTAGAAGATATGTTAAAAGCAAAGTTTGTGTTAAACTATTTGGGGCATAGATGTGCACCTAAGAGTCATAGGTCAACATCTGGAAATGAAGCTCTAAAGTTGGTGGACTTTTAATTTGTTCCATGTACCAGGCAACATTCATGAGAAAGTAGAATAGTCCATTTTCCAAAGTTTTTCAGTCTTTTGGTTAATTTCTGAGACTAAGAAAGATGGTATGTTTTGAGGGTTAGAATTTCCATTCCAAAGCGCTAAGATTTGTTTTAGTGATTAAGTACTTCTATAAAAACCAAAATGATCTCCAGGATTAACAAAGGGCAAGAAGCCTCAGGGACACAAAATAAATTCAGAAGGATTCTACAGTGAAGATTCTTCCTACCCAGTAATCTGCAAAACACTGAGCTTTTAAAGACAATGGGGCAAACTTTTATAGCTCAGCCTCTGTCCCATCTGTATCACAATTACCTTGGATACTCCTTCAACACATATATAGAGCACCTTAGCTGGGTCTCAGCCATACCAAACCACAGTCTTGGGACGGTGAAATAAAATTTGTGGACAGACATTTTTTAACAACTTTATTGAGGCATGTTTGACATACCAAAAACTGTACATACTTAATATATACAACTTGATGAGTTTGGGGATAAATGTGTACCCATGAATCCATCACCACAATCAATGCCATCAGCATACCCATCACCTTCCCTCTTTGTGAAGTGTGTGTGTGTGTGTATGTGTGTGTGTGTCTGTGTGTGTGTGTTTATGTGTGTGTGTGTGTGTCAGAGACAGAGAGAGAGAGAGAGAGAGAGAGAGAAGGACACTTACAAGATCTATCCTCTCTTCTAAAGCTTTCTAGGTGATTTTTTTTTTTTTTTTTTTGCTAATGAAATTCTAAAAGCAGTAAGAAAGGAGACTATAAAAGTGTGGACCTCAACAAATGTCACTAAAAACAAAAGTTGGACTCGTTAAATCCAAAACATAAACAACTTCTTATTCCACAAGAGAGTAAGAAATGTGGTAGGGGTGGGGCATAGTGTTATTTTATTAAGATAAAACATCATAATTTTTCTTAGGAGAATGAAGAAGAAATGAGACAAGTAAAAACAGAGTGAATGACCAAGAGATGAATGAATATTCTCTTCTGTTTAGCAGAAGTTATTTTTAATGAGATAACTTCTGGTAAGAATTCTAATATCCCAGCAATAATTTTTAGCCTTCGCAGTATCTATTAAAAAAGAAAAATATGTAAAACGCAACTGATTTTCTGCTGATACTTATGGCTAATGCTGGATATCTTGAGCCAGTGATATTATCATCAACATGTTTAGCAACTGTGTGTGTGCATGCGTGGTACAGGCCTCAAAGTTTCCTGTTTTCGGGTTTGCCTCCATCTTTCTCTCGCTTGCCTACCAGCTCCCATTCTTCTCTGAAAGTCGTCTTGCGATTATCCACAATGAAGACTTCTATCACTACCACTGGACTGCCAGCTAATACTAAAATCACTTAAAAGGCATGCCCTGGGCCCCTATACCACACTGTCTTTTGTAGATAGAAGTCATAAAATGCATTTCAAAAAACAATGAGCTTACCCACGGGAAAGTATAGAGTACCCCAGCCTTCAAACATCAGGAGAGATGCTGTTAGGCCATTTATGTGTACAGGAGTGTTTTATT
Organism: Panthera leo; assembly: GCF_018350215.1. NCBI lineage: Eukaryota > Metazoa > Chordata > Mammalia > Carnivora > Felidae > Panthera > Panthera leo. The sequence goes on along the minus strand of NC_056680.1, from coordinate 106,155,562 downwards.
TTTTTAATTTTTTTTAAATTTTATTTTAAAAAAATTTTAGTGTTTTTTTTATGTCTGAGAGACACAGAGAGACATGGCACGAGAGGGAGAGGGAGACACAGAATCCAAAGCAGACTCCATGAGACTCGAACTCACGAACCGTGAGATCATGACCTGAGCCAAAGTTGGATGCTGAACCATTTGAGCCACCCAGGCACCCCTGTACTGGTGTGTTTTAATTAGTGGATTTGCTGTTGTTCTCTGCAAATACATACATAGTTGGGTGTTACGAATCCATATGAATTTGAAGAAACTCTTCTAAAAGTACACATAAGCTATTTTACTCCAGGCTACTTTATATAATGAACAAAGCAATGTCTGTATGCTTGATTAAATCAAATTATGGATAATTTTTATTTGACCTGGGCAAAGAATTAGACTCCAATGGAAAAATATTTACAGGGTATCATTAATTATATCTCATCAAATCTATCCACACTTACAAATCTCCTAAGTTCCTCACATTCTGAATTTTCCTATCAAATGACATGTTAACTGAATCTCAAACAATACATTTATTTATAAAAGTTTGTCTTTAACATCTCTGCATAATTTGGTGCAAGGTATGTTTGTTTGTAAGCAAGGATTAAACTACACTGGCAGAAAAAAATTAAACCATCTTCATTTCTTCTAGGTAAATTTGTGTCTGGATAAGATCTTCCAAATTAAAACTGAAAAGAATGGACAGTGGCCTCATAGCATCACAGTCTGCAAATAGCTCCCATAGTACTATATGTTAACGACCTTTTTTCTACATAATAAAAATATTCAGGATTTATTGACTAACTGAGGCTGTTAGCTTTTAAGCTTTTATATTCTTTCCTCTGTAGCTACCTTTTTAAGAATCATAAATCTTCAAAGCGGATGAAAATATTATGTGACACAGTATTATAACTTGTTTATATTTCATAGCCTTCACGTCAGCTTTTATTTCCATGCACTCAATTGGTGTGCTACAATTCCTGGTCTCCATCTGAACTAGCCCCGAAATTTTCCAGACTAATGAACAAAATGTTAAAGCAAACAGAGGAAGGTAACCTGGGGTCAAGAACTAGTGGAAACAAATCATTAATAAATAGCAATTTATGTAAGTACGTTGTCCTGCTCTCATCGAAAACTCAGTGTTCTTCATTAGTCCTTCTATGGGACTCCTTGAGGATTTTTTTTTTTTTTTTCATTTTTCCGAAAGCTGCTTGCTCTGTTTCCTTGAAACTACACGTGACGAGACTTGGAAAAGTGAAAACATGAATAATAGTATACACTGGTATTTTTCAATTGTCACATGTAACTCCCCTAGTTCAATTAAAACGAAAAAGCCTGTTTGCAACCGCTCTCCTTTTCTGCAGATGAACAAAGGAATACTCCTTCACTAATTCTGAAAGTAACTTGTCACAGTGGGGTTCTAAGGCCTAGTCAAATAATTGTCTTAGTGTACTACCTGCTGTGTTCAATATTGAGTGAAAATGGAAGCCAGGCCCTAACTCTAGCTTATTTCACAATTCTTCTGTTATTTAAATGATTTTAGTCAGTTTGGGGAAAGCCAGACCTTTATAAATTAACAGCAGGGAAATACCAAAGGTGTCAGATTGCATATTTATCATCTTTTTCGTGTAATACTTAAATATGTATTAAGAAGTGACTGACATAAATTAGGCAGATTTCAGAAGCCACAGGCCGTGGCTTGTAGAGGACCCCCTTCTGCTTGACATTTCATCCTTGTCAAAGATCAAATTATTTTAATTTAGGCTGCAAATTATAAGGAATGAAGACTTCTTTGTGGGAATTCCCTGTGGTAATCTGACTTTTGTTGTTACTGCTGCTTGTCAGTGTGCAAAAGATATAATATGCATGCAAATAAGGTTAAAAAATATGTACTATCTAATTATCCAGCCAGTACATTCCACTTGAAGACAGTGGGAGGGCTGACACACAGTATGTGTTTGATTCATTGAGGCCTGCAGGGTATTTACACAAGATTACTTTTAATTATGAAATTAATATCTGTTTATCTAGAATATATAGCAGTAAGTGAGTATACACATGAGCAGAATTCTTTAGTAAAAAGAAATCATCTTAATTTAATACATGAAAAGGAGGAAAAAAAAATCGCTTGTTTCTAGGGGGGAAAAAAGGCATCATCCAGACCTTGGTTTCACCCCCTTTGAAACAAATTGAATGAAAACTTGGCACCTTCGCTAGAATTTGTTTCTAGCCCTGCCAAGTAGACTCAAGATGTGTTGCTTTATTTCACAGTTTTTATATTTTAGCGAACAAGATGCAGGATTAGATTCGGCACGAAGACACAAATGTGGAAAAAAGAGAGATTTCTTGTTTGTTTTTTGTCTTTTCATTTAGGTGGAGCATTATCTCTTCTAGGTTCAAAAATTCATCCTTTCCATGAGAGACAGATGAAGTCAGTATCAGTGTTGTTTGTTTCTGAAATAACGCGTGGCAAATAAAACAGCCCCACTGCAGATAGACTTCAGTTTAGGAAATGCATATCCCTAACAAAGTTCCTTGTAAAACAAAGTGTTACATATTTGCATCTCTTCTCATATCAGCTCATATCAGCTGACGAAGGGAAAACAGTATCTGGGATAAATTCACAGTAAGTGCCATTTTAGAAACCTCAAAGTGAACGAACAAATAAATAATAATTCCAAAAATACAGCATGGCCTTGCCACTCTCCACACGTGTCCCTCAGTAAAAATGAACAGAAAAATCAAAGAATTAAAAAGTGACCACTCTGAATATCACAGAGCCTGGTCTGTTAGCAAGTTTCATATTTTTCATAATCAAAAGGGTTGTTTTGTCACCAGGTGAACAAAAAACTGTGGCTGATTAATTATTTTTATTCTTCCATTTGTTGTTAAAGCAGCTATAAAGTAATGGTGGGTTGGAGATTGCTTTTACTGCTGTTCTTGGCATTGCTCTCACTCAGCCTGCCTGGTCCTGCTCCTCCATATTCCTTCGGACAACAGTGCCTCTCACTGCCTTTTGACACTGTGCTTGGAACTTAACCTAGTGCCAGAAACCATCCTTGGCCCCTGTGACGTAATTCAGGTCTCTGAACTGCTGTTTTTTTTTTTACTTTTTTTCCCCCCAAAGTCTATTAAGCTGCTTCTTTCTCTGATCAACCAAGTGAGATCACAAATATGAATTGCTTCCTTATTTTCCTTCAATAGTGGCTTGCAGCGTGTTCTAAGTAGGAGGCGGTCACAAAAAGTTCTGCCTGACTCGTGAGTTCAAGTCCCACATGGGGCTCTGTGCTGGCAGCTCAGAGCCTGGAGCCTGCTTCGGATTCTGTGTCTCCCTCTCTCTCTGCCCTTACCCCATTTATGTTCTGTCTCTCTCTCTCTTTCTCTCAAAAATAAATAAACATTTAAAAAAATTTCTGCCTGAGTGTTGACCAGGTTTCCTAGACTCAACTTCTTTGCAGCACGTCGGAAATTGCTAGCTGGACACACAGACACTAATGTGTGTCCTTCCCAATGGGTTTCTCTAAATAAAGATAGACTGATGATTTAATTTGATCATGTTTAAAGATATGTTTAATTGATAGCTGGTTAATGTTAATGTCTCCTTTACCTTTCATATTGACATTTAGTGTAGTCATTTAAGTGTTCTTGAATGGTTTATTTAAATAGGACAAGATTGTGGACTTAAAAGCTGCTATTGAAAGATAAGGAATTGCAAAAGAAGAAATCAAGGAAAGGATGATCAAATATCTTACTGTTTTTTTTTTCTTTGTTCTTTTTACTGATCAGTGTGATGGAGTACAAATAGATTTAATAAACATCTCTCTGGAAGGAATTGCTATTTTGAATATACCGAGCATGCATGGTGGATCCAATCTTTGGGGAGAGTCTAAGAAAAGACGAAGCCACCGCCGAATAGAGAAAAAAGGGTCTGACAAAAGGACTACACTCACAGATGCTAAGGAGTTGAAGTTTGCAAGTCAAGGTTAGTTTTCTCTCATTTAATTGTGTTAACTTGCTTCTTAACCTGCTTTTGAGGCTACGTTAAAATTAAGGACTTTTCCATTGCACTATAGTCTACGTATATATGCAGTTATATTTTTCATACTATCAGATATGTATGTGTAATTTAATTATATCATAATATATTCTAAAATCACATATACACTGGTTGTATTTTTCATTGATTTTTTTCCTTCTTTGGATCTCATTTTTTTTATTCTCCTTCCCCACAGAAAATTGAATACATGTGGGTATTAAGTGGATAAGATTATAGGATATATTGCACATTAAGTTCTGAAATGTGATCATCTTAGTCAAGATGTTTGAGTTGTTATAACAAGAGCCTTGTTAAGACTTTTCTAACGTTGTGTTACAAGATTTTTTATTTTTGGCTTTGTTCAGTCAGGCTATTACATCCAAGCTATCTTACATTTAGGTGTTGCTCTATAATGACATGTTTAAATATCCCACAAAAAATTTTGGTTAGCTGCTGTTATTTTTCCAGAAATTTTATAACAACAATTGGGAGACCTGGGAAACAGATCGTAAAAGACTTAAAAAAATGGGGTAGAATAGCTGTGGATCAGAATTTTCAATTTCGTGGTAATGTCTTGTGGGACAAGACAACTAATTCTTGTTGATAGATTTTATAGACAAAGATACTAAATTGGTAGTATTCTCATAATCGTGCTTCAGTAATTTTGTTCATTTCTTTGACTTTCCAGAATCTAATTAATACCATTGATGGCATTCAGATGGCCATCAGAAAGCATATTGGCTTGCTCAGTGTAGCAAAGACAGAATATGGAGAGGTTACAGGCTTATAGACCCAAGAAAAATAAATAAATATATTTAAAAAATAAGTAACACAGTAACATGTGAAGATGGTTGGTAGGCTTTATGGTGGTAGGAAATAGCTTTATCATTCCTTGTCTTCAGGTATCTGATTCAAGTTTCGGTACCTGGCAGTTACTTATGTTATATGGAATATGGTGACCATGAGGGTGACAAAGATTAACAGAGAAAATATTAGGTACTATTCTCTTGAAAGGAGTGCTTATTACAACCTGTCAATGACAAAAGCTTTTGAAGCCCCTTAAACATGTAGGTAATCCTAAAGAGGTAAATCCTGAAGAGTCATGTAATTTAGTACAAGCAAATATACGCCAAGTTAATATAAATGCTTCATACTCGGAGTTAATATTACTATATGAAAACATCGAGAAAAGTGTTTTTTTGGAGGAGACACATATAGAAGAAGTGACTAGGTTTGTACCATATGAATCATAAAATGAAGGGAATTAGATATAATTATTTCTGTAGGGGTTGTTGACATTAATATTGTATCTATATTTAAATATAAGGTTAATATTCTAAGAAAATTAGTAAAAAATCTCCTACGTATTAAAATTAGTTCAAGGACCGTACTAAGATCCGACTTAAAAATCTCTGCTTCTCTTTCTAGGGAAGCACTGAGTACATATATATTAGTAATATAATCCATATAATTTAAAAAAGTTATATATATATAATATTTATAATAATTTCCAATATTTATGTGGTTACTACATACCAATACTTGACATGTCCTTTGCATGTTGATATTCCTGATAGAAATCTGAATTATTCTCAGTGTTTGGCTGCCAGCTACATTCACCTCTCAAGCTGTTAAAGTTTGTCAAACTCGTGACTGTGCTCGACCGGGACGAGTGTCTATACAACCCCTATTGCGCTGGTCTCCCTGGCCAGCCTCTGCTGGCCTCACTCTCGCCCCTCTGTATGCTTTTTATCAGGATACACACCTGAAATAAAGCACAGAAAAATCAGCCAGAAATACTGCCAGAGACTGTCATTGCCCATTAACTGTACAAGAACTTCTTTCTTCCCACTGTCTTCTTACTTACTGTTGTGGAACTATTAGGGCCAAGTTTTCGTAAGTTCGGGAAAGAAGAAACTACAAACCTGTAGGGTTTGTGACTTCAAATACATTTTTTTCTCACCACAAAGGGAAAAACAGTAGAAATCAGTGTTTCCGAAGGTCACTGTATGAGCAGTAACCAAAGTATGTTCATAACCGATTTGGCTCAACTTTTTTGTTCCCTCTCTTGAAACCCATGATGCTAAGTTGTTTGAGTTTAATCTTCAGACAAGAACAATTCCCTTATTAAAAATGACCTTATCAGCTGAATATTAAATAATATACTAACCTGTATTTCCTTTTTATTAACTTTATCTAGATTTTTTTCCATTTTGATATATTTGACAACAAAATAGCTAGAAGTATTTCAAAATGCCTCTAAGATTTGATTGCAGATTTATTCTGCAATTTACAGTACAACAGTAAATGTACTCAGTACTCAAGAAGCGAAAGTTATTACTTAGTAGACCCTTTTTCTAAGTGGTACATATTTCTATCATTTGATTTTGTTTTTAGTATCTTGACACAAAAACAATAGTATTAAATGTTAGATCAATCGGTATTTTAAGTCTAAATATATTTTCAATTTCACATAAAATGATTATAAGTCTTGACTTTAGCTTGAAATATGAAAAATGTAATTCTAGTTGAAAACATTTCTTTAGCTCAGATCCAAGTTAATATTTTTTACTCTTAGAAAATATGTAAGTAAAGAACTAAAAAAAAAATTTAGTACTATAACTTCCTTTTTAGGAAATACCTTCTTGAAATATTAACAAACAACTTTTCTGATATGCCTCTGCAAAAAGTTTATAATTTAAACTAACTTTTAGTATATTGGAAGGATGTTTGTTTTCATAAAGTGTAAGAATGCTTTTGATGGGGACGGAGAGTAGAGGCAGCATACGTATCTAGATTCTTATAATAAAGAAAGATTATTTTATCTGATAGGAGGGTTTAAATTAAGAAAGAGTTTACTTATTTTTTCTTCACTTTGAAACTGTCATAAACCAAAGGTATGGGACCAGGTTTTAGAGCATTAAATCCTCATCTGTGTTATGCTGTCTCTGATCTGGGACTCCTGCACAATTAATTTGCTTGCAATCTTTGAGGACACTCACAGCATAGGATCAGAGTATCTTCAGTTAATAATTTCACTGGTTGGAAATTTTATGCTTGGTTTAATTCAAGTTGATCAAAATTATAAGTAATTCATTTAATTACATTATTGTTCCAGCAGAACATTTTAGAACAGTTGGATGCAATTCTGAAACATATTCACACTCATCCAACTCAGTAGATATTTTCTTTGTGGGTTTGTCTTTTGTGTTTTGTTTTTGGAAATATAAGTAAGCGTGTTAAGTATAGACACCATGGTCTTTAAGCAAAATTGTAAAGTAGGCCAAGTAGTTCTTCAGTACTCCTACCCCTAATATTAACTCAGTCTTTCCCACTACTTTCAGTTACTGAGTTTATCTTTGCTTCCTTCTCTTCTGAAGTAAATCCAAGCCTCAGAAGGATGTCTAATAAATTCACTCACATTAATGTAGAAATGACTGATTGCAGATGAAAGTAGAGGTATTTGCATTTTAAAAGAAATAAAGGCCTTCAGCTAAACCATTATTTTTCAAACTTTGTTCCATTGAGTTATAACTGTAATTTTTCAGAGGTTCTGTGAAACCTTGGTTCAAACCAATTATTGCCATATTTTGGAAATATAAGAAAAAAAAACTATAATGAAAACACGGTAAGGTGTGTTCTATAAAACATTTTATCATATTAATGACTCTAAAATCATTAAATTCTGCTACCACAAAATAACTTCCTCTCCTCCTCCTGTTTCTTATCCTCTTCTTCTTTCTCAGTAGATAGATAAAAAGACAGATATGCATATCTATACACACACACACACACACACACACACGTACACACACACACACACACACGTGTGTACGTGTGTGTGTGTGTATGCACAGATAAAAAGAGTAAAAACTGTGCCATTAATTGGAAAATCTGTAGTTTTGTAACGGACTTAAAAAAATTTATGTAATGGGCCATGTGGGTGGCTTGGTCAGCCGAGCGTCTGATTCTTGGTTTCAGCTAGGTCATGATCCCAGGGCCATGGGATGAGGTCCTATGTCAGGCTCTGTGCTGAGCTTGGATACTGCTCGAGGTTCTTTCCCTCCCTTTGCCCCTCTCCCCGGCTCATGTGCTATCTCTCTCTTAATGTCTTTGTATATTTAATAGGATAATTGCACATAAGGGTACATTACCACCACAGTGTATATGATCACATTCAATTAAAAGGCCCACAAACTTCAGTACTTTTACTTGGCATAAGCAATAAACAGTACATAACAATCAATGGAAGTGAAAACAAAGTGATAATAATACTATTTTAAATGAAAATGGAAATAAATTTTTAGGAAGCATTTTTGTCATAAAGAAATTGCATTAAGTACATCACAAAAATACTAGGCTTGTAGTAGCTTAAACATCAAGTGCGCTTTTATGAGAGATTTGTGGTATAAACATGCTCACAACTGCAACCAAAGAGCCTGCAATGAAATTGAAACAAAATTTCAGCTAAGTATGTGGAGTAAGATGAATTTGACTAACTGAAACTTCCAGTGAACATCTAAACCAAATAACAAGTAGCATCTTACAGTAATTTGTATTGACAAAGTTGAAAAACTGTGTTTTTTTGGATTGGGCACTGTTTGTTAATATTTTTTAAATATGTATGATACACTAGTATGTTTTTTTGTAAATGATTTTAGCAATAATTCACTTCTTACTCTGCAAACAGAGTAAAAAACGACTAGGGTTGTTGGCAAACTCTGGCCTAGGGGCCAAATCAATCATACAGAATTTTTGCAAACGAAGTTTTACAGGAACACAGCCATGCCCTTTCAGTTGTATTCCTGCTATAATTGTTTATAATAGCTTTCGTGTTACAGCAGTATAGTTAAATAGTTGTTTCTTAAAGACTGGATGGCCACAAAGTTGAAAATATTTGTCTGGCCCTTACAGAAGTAAGGTTTAGAATATGGACTCCAGGTTTAGAATATGGACTCTCTGCCTTTTTCTACCAGCCATGTTCTTATATACCAGGCATGTTCACAGACTCTATTTTTTGTGCACATAAGTGAGATTGTACCATATACATTGTTCTGATACTTGCCTTTTTTTTTTTTTATTATATATCTTAGGAATCATTCCATGGCAGAATATCATTTTAGTCATTTATTTAAAAAAATTTTAATGTGTTTACTTATTTTTGAGACAGAGACAGAGACAGAGCATGAGCAGGGGAGGGGCAGAGAGAGAGGGAGACACAGAATCCGAAGTAGGCTCCAGGCTCTGAGCCATCAGCACAGAGCCTGACGTAGGGCTCAAACTCATGAAGACAGTGAGATCATGACCTGAGCTGAAGTCGGATGCTTAACCGATGGAGCCACCCAGGCGCCCCTCATTTTAATCATTTATATTTTGTGGCTACAAAGTAATCTATAATGTGAATATCTTATAAATTATTTATGCTTTCTTTTTTGTGTTTCAGTCAGTTATCTTCACCAGCATTTTACTTTGTAAGTCTTTATTTTAATTCCAGTTAGTTAATATATAGTGTTATATTAGTTTTAGGTACACATTGTAGTGATTCAACAGTTCCACACATCTCCTGGTACTCATCACAGCAGGTGCACTCCTTAATCCTCATCACCTACTTAACCCATCCCCCATGCACCCCCCTTCTAGTAACCATCAGTTTGTGCTCCATAGTTAAGAGTCTGTTTCTTAGTTTGTCTCTCTCTTTTTTTCCCCTTTGCTCATTTGTTTTTAGTTTCCACATATGTGTGTTATCTTATGGTATGTTTTTCTCTGACTAACCTATTTCACTTAGTGTTATAACCTCTCTAGCTCCATCCATGCCATTGCCAATAGCAAAATTTCCTCCTTTTTAGTGACTGAATAATATTGCATTTTCTCTATATATCACATTTTATTTATCCATTCATCAATCATTGGACACCTGGGCTGCTTCCATATCTTGGCTTTTGTAAATAACGCTGCTGTAATCATAGGGGTCCATGTATCCTAAAAAAACATCTTTCAAAGTATTTTTTAGGCAAACAGTGAGGACTTGTCAAGTAATGTGAGCAGTTTTCAGCTATGCTAATGGTCTTAGCTTTGAAGGTACAAGTCCAACTATTTCACTTCCCAGAAATGGTATAAGACCACCACGTGAGTTGCAAAACATTCCTAGCATTTACTGTCACATGCTGTTTGGTTCAGGATATTTTCAATGCCACACAACTGAAATAAAATGCAGAAATCAGTGAAAATAAGATGACTGTGATACTGCAACTGTTGATCAGAAAAAGTCCATTATTCTCATGGATTGACTATTCAAAGTGAACCTCTAAAATATATTTGTACAAATAAAATCTAAATTTTCTCTTCCATTTCCTGATCTTTAAAATGTTGCTTAATCTGAATAAAATTTAAAAAAAAAAAGGTTGACTGCTTGAAAAGGTTTGAAACCACTCAGCCAAAGTAATTCAAGCCAAAGAGTTTTAAACATTTGCCAGAAGCTACTGGAAACACTGTGGGGAGCCGCTGGGACTTCCTGCTTGAAACCTCATCAGCCAGGTGACTGTTCACCACACGTGTGGATACAAGTATCCAGGTACCAGTCATATGGAAGTTTATTTAAAAAAAAAATTAAATGTTTATTTATTATTGAAAGACAGAGAAAGAGCACGGCAGGGGCAGAGAGAGAGAGAGGGAGACACAGAACCCGAAGTAGGCTCTAGGCTCTGAGCTGTCAGCGCAGAGCCTAACACGAGCTTGAACTCACAAACTGCGATATCATGACCTGAGCCAAAGTCGGACGCCTAACCGACTGAGCCACCCAGGCACCCCCCCAGAAGTTTATTTTATAAACTAATTGGCATGTGATATTATCCAAGAAATTTTCAGTGATTTCATTCCCATTCAACAATGCGGATTCTTTTATTTGGGCAGCATTTCCCAGAATTGCAGCATGCATTCCGCTGATGGAAAATCAAAATGGTTCAAGCTGTATGCAGATGGATATTTTAAAGTTTAGTAGTTTTTATATCTATTGTTATAGTTGTTTATGGTAAGGGATGCTGCTTTTTTTTAACTTACAATTTTAACCTCAGTTTTATTCTTGAAGTAAATCTGTTTGAGCAAAGATAGGGTAAAAACCAAAATTGAATAATAATATAGGAGGTATTTGAGTAAGGCAAAGATTGTGTAGGTGGGACAAGAAAGACTGAAGTTTAGAAGTTACAGGTCTCCTCTCTTCCTGTCATTCACACAGCTCTAATTTTGAACACTTAGTGTAAACATTCTTCCTCTTTTTCATCATCTTGCTTAAAGTTTACTATGTATCAGTCCCCCAAGAGTAAGCTCTTCTATGGACTTTACACCACATACACTCCCACCCCACCCTATGTGTGATGTGTGTGCTCTGTGCTAGGAAAGACTAAAACCCTGATTCTTCTTAGAAGCCAGAGAAGAGAGACCGTGCACCTGACTATCAAGGAATCTCTCTATATCAGATGTCTTTATTATTTTGTTTTTGAAAACTCCCAGGAAGTAGGAAGAAGAAGAAATCAATCCAGACCAAACTGATCAAAGAGAATAAGCAAATTGGTATCTCTGAAAGCAGCAAAACTTGAATTTATTTTGCCTCTGAAGATAAATAAGATTATTGGCTCTTGTGTCTCCATCTTTAAAATGGGGATCGTAGGCTCTGAAAGAGTTGAGATTAATCTGTGTGTGCTGTGCATTGTATCGCCTGGGCAACTGCACAGGCATTTACATCGTAAGACCCTAATACTTTCTATGCCTTGTACAGGTTATACTTATCTGAAAGCTGATGGTAAGGACACCTGACATCCATTATTATCAGTTTTTCTAGACATTTCTGTGGGTTATTTGGGGTAATTTAGAAGGCAATGTTTTAAGTTGTCTAAATATAAACTGCAACATTCATTTTAGAACTGTAGATGATGTATTTGGCATTCAAATATCGGCAAGCAGAACAATTTCCAAGCATTTAAATCCAGTGATTAAATCAATTAAATTTAGAAACAAGAAAGGATTTTATGCTGCATTATTTTACCTGGATCTTAAAATTGTGGAAAAAAGATTATGGCATTTGAGATATTACATTTCACAAAAAACATATACTAATTCCATGATAATTTTATTCGTTGAAAATAGATCCAAACATTTGCTATCTAGTAACCTTTAAGGAGATGTCTCAAATGAGTTCCTAATTGTATATTTTTAAACTGCCTCCAGCAGTGGGTAATGTAAATAATATCACATATTTAGTAAAACTATCTAAATCTCGAAGTTTCTGTTTACCCCTGAATATTGAATCATACACCTAGATATCCTATATGATAGCTCTCTATATTTTTATGAAAGGCATGCTTTTAGAGTTTATAAAACAGTAATAAAAACTTAAGGAATATAAAACATATTTCTTACATGTAAAAGTAGAAATGTATTTTCACAATACAAGACTGGGTATTCTTATCTTTGACCTAGCCGTCCTATAAAAGCATATATATTATGAAGAAGCATTTATGAAATTTCTATTTGTCATGTCACTATAAAAGTACAGAGAATGTGCTAGCCTCATAGAAATTTGGAAAACAAAAACCATAAATATGAGTAAATTATTATTTATGAACAATTGAAACATCAGTTGGCAGTCTTTCTAACTAGCATTATTGCCCTTTTCTCCCATGTTCAACAGTCAAATTTTCAAAATCTGACACACAGTATTCTAGAAACAAAGTCTGGCACATAGTATAATTCTGGGAATAAAATCTGACATGCACGATAGATAATTCTAGAACTTCTTATAGTAAAATGGTAAGTCCATGAAATCATTTTGATACAACAGATAAATAATAATTTAAAGAGGGAAGTGGTATTTTCTAATACATAAATGAGATCATTACTATTAAGACCCTATTCTTAAAAACAAACTGAAATAGGAAAATGGAGAAAATCCAAGTAACACAGAGGTAGGGAAAGGCAGAACAAGGGGTAATTTGCTTCAACACAATGAGTCTGGGAAAACTTGAAACAAATTAGATTTTTGTAGCAGTTGCATTTTGAAAAATATATGATCTGGCAATCAATCTAGTCAATGCAAAAGCAGAAGGAAAGGGATTTGTTTATTTGAGGGTTTGAATTAAAACTCAGCTGTTACCTTCTCGGACTTCTGAGGCAGAATACCTTCTTTATTTCCAGTTGTTCCCCTTCTACTTTTCCAGCTATTGATTTTAATTGTGACTTCAGAGAAAGATGGAAAATATAAACGCTTTAATGGATCATTTTCTCTATGATGTTGGTGTCTAACATCAGTGATAAAACGACTACCTGACGTGTTTCTGTGACATAGTATTCAATCCTGAGTCTGTAGAAAACAATGGCAGGTCCTCCACCCAGGCTAAGGATGCATTATAAGTCTAAGTAAATTTAACTTATGCAGTGGTGAAAATATAAAATATATTTCCAAGTTAAATAAATATTGACTAATTATATAAGCCTCAACTAATTGAATAACACTTGTAGATCTTGGTTTCAAATTATAGTCACATAAAGCTCCCAAATATGAGATCATTCTTATAAGTTTCCTAAATGGAAAACTCTACTGTAATCTTGCCATTTGAGGATGGTAATTTAAAGCTCATATAATAGATGTGCCCCGGGAAGCTTAAAATAATTTTTCCTATAATCAAGATATGACAAGAAGTTAGGGAGGATTAAAAAAATAGTAAACATGAAAGAACTTTCAAAACGACATGAAACCAACTACAAAAATTGTTAAACATGAGTCCTAGTTCCTTTTTATTCTGTTGGTATTAAAAAGTGTTCTCTCTTCCATCAAGATAGGAAATAATAACAAAGAAAAACTAATCTCCTTGAGGATGAAACTTCAATTGCACCATCTTGTGGAATGACGTCTTATTTAAAGATTTCAAGTCATACCAGGAGAGATATTAGACTTTTATTTCACCTCTCTTTCATTTATAAGTATTTTCTTCTAGTTACCTTAATGGATGTGAGGAAACCACAACAATCTATCACCTGATTCTGTTTGCAGTCATTTGTCTAACTACCAAAGGGTGCCATTGGGAGTCCATTAGGGAGCAAAGAGACTTCTTTTTTTTTTTTTTTTTAAGTTTATTTATTTATTTTTAGAGAGAGTGAGACAGAGACAGAGAGAGTAGAAAGAGAATACCAAGCAGGCTCCGCACTATCAACATGAAGCCCAATGGGCCCTGGAACTCACGAACCATGAGATCATGACCTGAACCAAAGTCAAGAGTTGGATGCTTAACTAGCCACCCAGGTGCCCCAATACCTCTTTCTTGAAAAGAGTCAGATTCCACCACCTACTTAATTAGCTGTGAGCCATGTGAATTTGAGACAACCAAGGCAACCAACCACTAGAGTTCCATTGCCATGAATTTAGTTTTCATGAATAAGGTTTTTATTATATAGAAGTAGTTAACATATCACTTGTAGTTTGTTGGACAGTATCCAGCCAACTGTTTGTAAATTGATAGAGATTCATATAGATCATCATTCCCTCCATTCTGGATAATTATTCTCCAGGCTTAATAAAAATAGTTCTATTGTTTTTTTTTTTTTTTTCTTGGTAAACTGTAGATTTATAAATTCAGGGGTTTCTTGGTGTCTCTTTCAGGCAGCATCTGTTGGCTGCTATACAAGTACAACCATTAATCAGAGTAAGGTAAAGATTGAGGCCTCAGTGTTGTAAGGTGACAGTCATTTGAAATAAGACTAAAAATCTCAGTGGATAAATATGACCAATTTAAATGAGCCCTAGGGAATTTTTTTAGAAAGTTCAAATGCCTGATGAATGCTGCACTGTTATTCTAATTATCCCGTAATATGGCATAAAATAACAATCTCATTTCATCCTTTTATTTACAAAGCTTCTCCCATTATCATTATATTTTACCTGTTCAGGCTCTGAAAGATTGCTCCTCGTTGAGAGATTCATTAAAAGAGAATAATTATATTATATTTCACAGATTGGCTGAAAGAAAATGTATCTGTGAACACTTCCATTTCCCTGAACAGTTGTTCATTTCAGGGTGGAAGACAGGTCTATTAAGTACCTTCTACCCTTTTTAAACATGTCAAAGCTAACCATTAATACTGAAATTAGTAATTTGGTTCTGATTTAATAAAATAATCTGCTGCTATTTGTAGAACTCAATTTCTGTGGCTGAGAAAACCATAGCATTTTCAACATAGTGAATAACAAAAAAATATTTAAGAATCTTTTTTCTGCATATTGATTTAAATTCATGTCTTTTCTGATAGTTAAAGTCCTTAGCATACTGACTTTTTCCCTACTGATGATGCTTGAGAATATGTATCTCTCCCTCCAAAAACTACATATGACATTTTCTTTCTAAGTCTGTGGTGTTCACATTTGCAGAGTATCTTGTTAGACAAAGAGTAAGGGGAAAAAAAATGAACAAATACCAAAGAACATTTAGTTATTAAATTTCCTGCAAGAAAGGTTCATGGGATCTGTGATTAAATGTCTTTTCAAAATTAAAAAGAGAGTCATGTGCACAAAAATGTGACTTCAATAAAAAAAAAATAGATGACACAATTCACTTCATATTTAAACATGTTGGTGCTGTGGAACTTTTAACTCTTAAATCTCTTTGGTAAATAATTAAGCAGTAACGAAATAATATATTAATCATTGATAGTTTTGCCAAGCTTTCTATAGTTGATTATAAGCACTTTCTTCCCTCGGAGCCCTTACATTATGCTGGGTTTTTTTTTTTTAAGTTTTTAAAGTTTTTTTATCTTGATAGCATAAGCAGGGTAGAGCACAGAGAGAGGGATGAGATAGAATCCCAGATAGGCTCCACTCTGTCAGTGCAGAGTCCATTGCAGGGTTTAAACCCACAAACCATGAGATTGTGACCTGAGCCAAAACTAAGAGTCGGATGCTTATCAGACTGAGCCACTCAGGTGCCCCACATTGTAGTATTTTTTTTTTAACATTGCCCTGCCACTCCCTAGAATGGAAGTACCAAGATATTTAGTGTGCCAAGTGGGTAGCAAGGAAAGGAGTCAATTCATCTTTAACCCAGTATAAAAGTATAAAAAATGTTGTTTGATTTTTAAAAGATAGTAATTGTATCATATTGAAATAGCAATTTTAAATGTGTTGTAGGATTTGAGTAACTCCCAGAGATATGAAATGGTGTTACTAATATATGCTAACATATAAGCAGTGCTGTTTTGAGTCTGAGGTTTTGTACATTATTGTAGTTAGGTATTATTTCTAAATTCTTCATCAATATGTGTTCTGTCTTTTTATTAATGAAACCCATTTCTTCTAATTCTATAAGGTCTTTATCTTATTTGTCATGTTAAAATAGATTAGTTTAGATTTCTGTTGCATTTTTTGTTTTTTTCATTTTTGCTGTTTGGTTTCTGAATATTTTATATATCTTACCTTTGTAAACTTTTCATCCAAATGTTCATACAGCAGTCAGCAATTAACAAGGAAATATAACAGTTGATTTCATTCTTGAGGAAGGGAGTGACTATGGTAAGGTAGATTTATGGTACATCCTGAAATTTAACTTCTTTTGCAAGTCAAGAAACTATGCAGTTATCCAAAATATTGCAAACAAAAATTAAGTAAATGCATCAGTTTAGGCTTAAAAGTTGAATTAGCTGTGCAGTTAACAAAATGGGAGAAGATATTTGCAAATCAGATAAAGGGTTAGTAATCAAAATCTATAAAGAACTTACCAAATTCAACATCCCAAAACAAATAATCCAGTGACGAAATAGGCAAAAGACATGAATAGACACTTTTCCAAAGAAGACATCCAAATGGCTAAGAGACACATGAAAAGATGCTCAACATCACTCATCATCAGGGAAATACGAATCAAAGCCACCATGAGATCACCTCACACCTGTCAGAATGGCTAACATGAACAACTCAGGAAACAACAGATGTTGTCTAGGGTACAGAGAAAGGGGAACCTTTCTGCCCTGTTCCTGGAAATGCAAACTGGTACAGTTGCTCTGGAAAACAGTATGGAGACTCCTCAAACAATTAAAAATAGAACTACCCTATGACCCAGCACTTGCACTACTAGGAAGTTATCCAAAGGATGCAAAACTGCTAATTTGAAGTAGTACATGCACCCCAATGTTTATAGCAGCACTATCAGCAATAGCTAAATTATGGAAAGAGCCCAGATGCCCATCGATTGATAAAACGATAAAGAAGATGTAGTATGTGTGTGTATATATGTATATATATATATATATATATATATATATATATATATATATATGTGTATGTATATATATGTGTATATATATACATATATACACACACAATGGAATACTACTCTGTGATGAAAAAGAATGAAATCTTTCCATCTACAACAATATGGGTGGAACTGGGCTAAGCGAAATAGGTCACTTAGAAAAAGACACATATCATATAATTTCACTCGTATGTAGAATTTGAGGAACACAACAGATGAACACAGGGGAAGGGAAGGAAAAGTAATATTAAAGAAAAGAGAGAGGCAAACCATAGGAGACTCTTAAATATAGAGAACCAAAGGGTTGCCAGAGGGGAGTGTGTAGAGGGATGGGTTAAATGGGTGATGGGCATGAAGGCGGGAACTTACCAGGATGAGCACTGGTTGTCATATGTCAGAGATGAATCACTGGGTTCTATTCCTGAATCCAAGACTACACTGTATATTATCTAACTTGAATTTAATTTAAAAAAAAAAAAGTTGAATTAAACTAAAAATTATCTGACATTTTAAATCTTTCTCATGGGGGACAGGGGTTAATAAATCTGGATATTTACTAGTGAGTACTCACAGAAAAGGCCTTTATCAGGTATATGTTGTTACAGAGTTTGTGTGTATAAGTGCATATGTGTTTATGGGGTGTGTGTGTGTGTGTGTGTGTGTGTGTGTGTGTGTGTATACATATATATTGAATTTATTTATGGGGAAAGAGTAATGGACAGTGCAGATTACACAATGATGCATGGCAGAAAAACATTTCTTGAACACAGATTATTTTGGAAGTTCTAGTCAAAAAACCAGGGAACCAAACAAAGCATTGCTTTAGGAGAAAGGAAGGTAAGTTTTATTTTTGTTTTAATAGCAGAAGTGAGATTGATAATACAAAATGTTTGCTAAGCATTTTCCTGAGGGAAATACAGATCATTATTCCCAGGGAAAAGGAGGATTAAAACAGGTGGAAAGGAATTCCCTTTTTTTTTTTTTTTTTTTTTGGTCTTCCTTTTCTTTTCTTCTACTAGATGTCATCCTTGGAGAAGAATGCCATCTTCAGATTTCATCATTCTCCCTCCCCCATGAGAAGGCTCATCCTAGCCATCCTAGAATGATCCTGCCCCATTAGCTAAACAACTTCCTCTTTTAATGGTCCCTTGTAGCACATTTACACCTACTCCTCGATTAGAAGGTGGCGGCTTCTGAAGGTCTCTAGGGAAATTTTGTTCAGCTACTATAATGACTTTGTGTGTGTGATACTTTTTTTTGCATTCTTAAAATTGCAATACACTTGATATGTAATATGGTGTAAGTTTAAGTTATACATTGTGTTGATTTGATGCATTTAGATGTTGCATTATGATTACCGCCAAATAGCTAACCTCTCTGTCCCATTAAATAATTAAGATCTAGTTTCTTAGCAACTTTGAAGTTTAAAGTGCAGTATTGTTGACTGTGCTGTAGTGATTTGTCTTTCTGTTTTGTTTTTCTGTCTTCCTATGATAAAACTAAGTTATATTTCATGAAAAGAAAAGAAACACACCAATGGTTGGTCTTACACAGAATTCTCATCTTAATTTAGGCTATCTTCTTCCTATTTTTTCAAGTGAGCAACCTCTGAGGGAAAAGACCTTTGACATGGACATTGAGGGCCAGTGAATTTCTTACAGACCAGGTTTAGTCTTTAGTTTTCAGTTTCTTAAGTGAATGGCTGTAACAGATTCTGTGATAAAAAAAGAGAGAAATTCATGAACTCAGAACCATTATCTTGGCCAAATCTGTATCCTCACCTGTATAAATGGAGACAACAATTTCTCATTTTGTTTTTACCTACAGGATGAAATTATTTATTTCAATAATTTTAAGTAACTTACTATAGAAATGTAAGATGTCCTTATTATTATTTCATCCACTAAAATATGCACAAGATTATCACTGGAATTCGTGTGAAGCCCTTATAACATTTGGCCCACATTTGTGAGAGAGGAGGCAAAGGTTAAGAGGTCATTCTCCATCTATCAACCAGCACACTTCTAAGAATGAAACCTGACACCACAAAATTATAAAATGAATACCATTCTTACTTCAGATTTACAATGTATGCTTCCTTTTCTGAAAAACTGCATTATGATTAAGCAGTGGAGTTTTCAGTATTTGAAATATTTAAATGAGATCTGATGAGAAATAAGGTGCCGAGTGCATTCTGAGCCACCTTTGAATTACAAGCTCTTCATCCTTCCTGCCCAGGAAAGGCGCAATTCCTATTAGAATGTTTGCACCAATAGAAGTTGACTAGAATACAGCTGACTCTTTCCAGGATTTTGGAATGATTGGAATGTTTAGTTTATCCCTGTCAGAATACCTGTTAGATTAGTTTCTTCGCTTCTTCTTTGTTACTTTCTTCCTCCTGGTGAATCATGGAATACTGGTTTATTTTCTGCATTCCCTTTGGCCATACATCTTTCATCTCTCACTTTCTTACAGAGCTTGTAAAATTGTGGTGGCCACCGTCCTGATTCCTTGGGAGCCTCATCACCCAATTGCCCATGACCATCTCCCATTGGTTTTGTAGCAGAGATCAAGTCTCCTGAGCAACCAGTTCAGATTGTGCTTGCTGCTCTTAGATTTCTGTTTCCCTCTTGGTGGTACAAAATATTACTGTGGTTCACCAAGATGTTTGTAAGAGCCCTCTCTAAAGTAGGCTGTATTGGAAAGCACAAGCTGTCTAGCAAATTAATGACCTTGTAAGGTGCTGCCTGCTGGGGTGAAAATAAATTGTAAGAGAGGACGAGGGACAGGTAATGGGCCCTAGCTAGGCTGCAAAACTCTTTTCAAACTGGCACTGACTGTGTGCCAATAGATGTGGCAATAACTGACAACAAAATTTATGGCCCTTTAACATAGACTCAGTAAAAAGGGAAAATGGAAGGAGTTCTGTGATTTCAAGTCCAGTGCGTACTGTTTTTGAACAACTCTTTCTAGACATCAGGGATGCAGTCCCATTGAAGGTCATTCACAATTCTCAAGGAAGCTTTTTTGCATGGTCTCAAGATTTTGAATTTTTATTTTATTGTTCTTGCATGTGTTGTGTTATTGTTGCGGGGAATGTGAATGCTGCTACTTTTAAATTAAAAAGGAAAAATTCTCACAGAGTTAGAGTGTGGGTTGTCTAGGTTCTCATAAAATGTGGAAAGTATAATCATTGTTCATATTCTTTTGCTATCTGAGAATAAGTTTCAGTTACCTCACATGTCATTGGCTGCCTTTCCTGGGCAACCTAGGTAGCTTTTGTTTCTGAGAGCACTATGTCCCTTTAAAACGTGATTTTTTTTATTGTTCTATTTCCATTGTTGCTAGTGTCATGTCTTAAATCTAGCATCATCTCTCTGTAAACCTTTCATGTTTATATATGAAATATGCCTGTAACTCTTTTTCATAAATGATCAGTGAATAAACAGATTATGCTTTATTAACACTTTTTTTTCCTTCAACCTATTTTCTTGATTAACTGATGGTTTCTGTCTTCATTAAGAATTGCGTAGGATGGGCAAAACTTTAAAGATTGAACCAAATGATACTCAGCTCTTAAACTGAGCAAGTTGATTACCCTCAATTTAAGTCTTATTTTCCTAAGGATAGTAGATAGTGTATTCTAAACCAGTTTACCGTGTGCTGTATGTATTTAATGGACTGGTCGTGTTAAGACAGAAAGTCAACATGAATATAAGTCATTCATTCAGGAGTTTAATATGTGCCCAGCCAATCTGATATGTGTCTGCCTTCCTCATTCCACTCAAGTCCAGTCAGCCTTTTTATTGTTCATCAAATACACCAAGCATGATACCACCTCAGAGCCTTTCCAGTGAAATTCCCTCTGTTTGGAATGTTTTTATCTCAGATCTTCACATGGTTTCACATAGCTTCTTCTTTGCTTCTTTCAAGTCACTGCAAAAATATGTTCTCCTGGGAGAGGCTTTCCCGGATCATTTATCTAAAATGTCATGCATTCCCTCCCATCCCCTAATCCCTCTCCAACTAGATGTTACAATTTTTAAAACCTTGAACGCTTTAATGAACTCTAACGTTTGCACAGAAAAGCTGAACACTTTAATGAACTCTAACATTTGCACAGAAAAGTGCACACTTCATATATGTACAGTAGATGAATTTTGACAAAATGGACACGTCTATTTAACCAGTCTTCTCCATCAAGAAAAGGAATACCAATACCACAGAAGCACCATCCCACAACACATGCCCTACTCAGTATTCTGAGTTCTATTACTATGAATAAGTTTTGCTGGGTTTTGAATTTTATAAAAATAGAATCATATAGCATATATTCATTTATGTCTGGGTTCTTTAATTTCATATTTTCATCACTTGATATTATCCATTATATGAATGTAGGTTCTTTTTTTACCATCCTGGGGCTATTATAACTTCTACCATTGTGAGCATTATTGTACAGGTCTTTGGACGTGTGTATGTATTTCTTCTGGGTATCGAGTGAAGACAGAAAATTTCTGGGTCATAGAGCATATGGATGTCCAGTTTTGTTAGATACTGCTAAAAGTGGTTGTACCGATTTACACTCCAGCCAGGGGTAGAAGAGGCTTCCAGTTCCTCCATAACCTCAGCAATGCTTTGGATGATGAGTCTTTTAAATGTATCCATTCTAGTTTATTGTCTTTTAAATATGCATTCAAGTGATAGTTGATGATGTGGACTACCATTTTATGTAACTAGGTTATTTGTTTTTTGTTTTTTGTTTTTTTTATTTTTTTTTTTTTTAACATTTATTTATTTTTGAGACAGAGAGAGACAGAGCATGAACGGGGGAGGGTCAGAGAGAGAGGGAGACACAGAATCAGAAGCAGTCTCCAGGCTCTGAGCCATCAGCCCAGAGCCCAACGCGGGGCTCGAACTCACGGACCACGAGATCGTGACCTGAGCTGAAGTCGGACGCTTAACCGACTGAGCCACCCAGGCGCCCCTGTAACTAGGTTATTGGGATATCTTCCTTTATGAAATGTCTGTCAAAGTCTTTTGCTTATTTTTAAAATTAAAAAAATGTAAAAATTGTTTTTACTGCTATCTAACCATTCATCTTTGAAAAACTTAGAGTCTTTTGTTGGCTCTGTGGTTTGCAACTATATTCTCCAACTTTGGCTTGCCCGTTTACTTTATTAATGGCATGGCATCTTTTGAAGGTCACATCTTAATTTTATTGATGTCCAGTTTATCAATTTATTCCTTTTTGATTATTGATTTTAAGGCTGTGGTTAGTTTTTTTTCTTTTAAAAACATTTAACATCTTCTGTGTTATTTTTGAGAAGCTTTATTTGTTTCACTTTAGCTTTTAGATGAAATTTTTTTTTTTGGTCATGTCTTAAGATCCAAGCCCGGATTTTTTTTTTTTCTTTTTTTTTTTTTTTCATAGCATTCAATTTACATAGCACTGTTTACTGAAAAGGGTCCTAATCCACTTATCAGTGATAACATAATATTGATTCATATGTCCATTTATGTGTTGATTTATTTCTGGATTCTCTATTCTGCACTTAAATTAGGCAAACGTTTTCTATATTGTTAGTTAGCAAATATTTTAAGCTTTGTGGGTCATATGCTCTGTATTGTACCTAGTCAACTCTGTCACATTACAAAAAGCAGTCTAAGCAAATGGTATAATCCTTTTATCACTATGATATATCCCTCTTTATAGTAATGCTTCTTACCTTAAGACTTTTTTACCTTATATTAGCATAGCTGGACCAACTTTATTATCCTTGCATTGTAAATCCTTTTCTATCCTTTATTCTTAATTAATATTTTTATGCTGGGTTAAGGTATGTCTTTTATAAGCTTCATACAGTTAGGTATGTTTTCCCAACAAGACTGACAGTACTATTATTAAGTATTTATTCCATTCGTATTTAATATAATTACTGATATATCTACTGTCTTTTAGTATTTGTTTCTGTCTTATCTTTTGTATGTTGCTTTTCCTCTCCTGTTTCATCTTCTTTTGGATTAAGAAAGTATTTTTAATTATTCCATTTTTCACTTTTATCTTTCTTTTTTAATGTTTATGTATTTTTTTTGAGAGAGAGAGAGAGAAAGAGAGAGTAAGCAAGTGCACAAGTGGGGGAGGGGAAGAGAGAAAGAGGGAGAGAGAGAATCTCAAGCAGTCTCTGTGTTGTCACTGTAAAGCCTGTTATCTTCCTTAATCATACATTATTTGGCAACATTGACGTCCTTGATTTATAAAAGTCTAAAATATATTAGTATATTTTTACTATCACCTGACTTGTATGATAGTTTTGTCACATTAATATTCATATAGCTTTAATCCCATAAAACACTAGTATTATTATCAATGTCCCTATACTTTTATCAGCATATTTCCTGGAATGAGGTGTTCTATGTCTTAGATGGGATCTCTTGGAAACTCTGAGGCAGTTTTATGCAAAAAGTTTATTGGGAAAGAGTTTCAGAAGTAACACCTGCAA
Source organism: Panthera leo (assembly GCF_018350215.1). Classification (NCBI taxonomy): domain Eukaryota; kingdom Metazoa; phylum Chordata; class Mammalia; order Carnivora; family Felidae; genus Panthera; species Panthera leo. The sequence continues at coordinate 106,131,713 of NC_056680.1, read as the reverse complement.
GGAGTGAGGAAATCAAGTTTGGAAAGATGGAGAAACAGATCCACAGGGCATTGCAACTGAGGCCTCAAACTGATCCTTCTGGACTCCAGACGGCCCTTTAGAGTTGTCCTAAATTGAGTCAAGGTGGTTGGGCTTTTGAGTATTTTCTTTTTACTTCTCTTTCTTTTTTTTAATTTTCCCCTGTAATATGTGGTACTCTTAAGAACACACTTTTCTAATTATAGGTATTTAATTTCTCATTAAAATTTAGTCACACAGGGGCACATAGGGGGCTCAGTCTGTTAAGTGTCCGACTCTTGATTGTGGCTCAGGTCATGATCTCCTGGTCATGGTATCCGGCCCCTCCCTGAGGTCCATGCTTTGTGCAAAGCCCATTTAAGATTCTCTCTCTTCCTCTCTCTTTGCCCCTCCCCTGCTTGCACACACATGTGTGTGCTTTCTTTCTCAAAAAAAAAAAAAAAAAAATTTAGTCATGCAGATCTTAGGCCTTCCAGTCATTAAAATGATACACTGACTGAAGTAAGGGGAGGAGAAGGGAAGATATACTTTCAGTATTTACTTAATTCCAAACACTGTGCTAGGTGTTAGTCTCCCTATGAGACAGGCATACCCATCTTCATATTAAAGATTTGAGATTAAATTTAAGTGTGAAAGGAAATGCATCCATTAGGAAGGATATAAGGTGCTATAACAAGGAGGCCCCAAAATGTAGGGTTTCCAACAGGTTAGAACTTTATTTCTCTCTCACATAACTGTCCATAAGTAGGAAGTTTAGGATTAGTGGATGGCTCTGTCATCTTCAAGATGATGCTTTCATTTCCAAGTCCAAGATGGCTGCTCCCTCTGCTGTCACTGTGTTTGAATCCCAGACAGCAAAGTCAGGGAAGGGCAAGGTGATCTTTGCTTTTAATGGTGTAATCTAGAAGTGATACACATCATTTTTGCTCATGTCCCTAAAAGAGCAATGATTTAAATAATATGGAAATTTACTTCTCTTTCAAGTAATGGTGTGAGGGTAAGGAGCCCAAGGACCTCAACAGTGTCAAGAACCACATTTCTTTTTGTTATTCTGCTATCCCCCAGAGTTTGCCGTCTATTACATGGCAGAAGGTAGAAGGCCCACATGGGTTCACATGTCAGTGAACAGAATTAGCGGAAAGGAGAAGGAGAGGACACCTCTTTTCTTGTCAAGAGCATACTCCTAGAAATGTTAATATTACTTCGACTCTTACGCTTTTGGCCAGAATTTGGTTACATGGCCAAATCTGGCTGCAAGAGAAGTTGGGAGCTGTGCCTAGCTACACCTGGGTAAGTCTATCAGCAGAGGAAGAAGAATAAATGTTTTTTTGGCAGACAATAACATTCTCTGTCATGGGGAACCATTGTAGGGATTTGTACAAGGCAGTGACACAATCTCATTTTTCAGAAGCTAATGTGGATGCTTGAGAAAAGTAGACCCAGAAGAGTTGGCACAAGAGTAGAAGCAGAAAAACCAGTTAAGATAAAGGCCTCTTTGTCTAGGGTGGTAGCAGCGGAAGTGGTGAGGAGTGATCTGGTTCTCTGATTCAAGATATGTTTTGAAATCTGTGTTCACAAATCCTCAGCAGGGTTTTGTGAGGTGTTCTATGTGAAGTATGACAAAGAAAGAGGAGTTGAAGATCTCTGGATGAATGGCTTCTTCAGGTCATTTGGGGTTCAGCTCAAACACTGTAGTTGTCCTTGATCCACTGCTTCGTGACATTCACACTGTTACATCTTCCTGGTTTTTCTTCCTGAGAAAATAGCTCTAGGTGAAATTATTTTGTCTTCTATTTGCTTAATTATTTTCTGCCTCTTCCCACTAAAGGATATGCTCTGTGGACTGTAATTTTGCCTATGCTATTCATTACTGTTGGCATATGAAACAACGTGCAGCCCATAGTGATATTGACAGGTAGCCAACATTTATTTAATATTTTTGAATGAAGGAATAAGTTAAGATAGATAGTATTTCTGAAGATGATAATAGAATAAAAATATTAAATGATATAAAATAAAATGATAGAGGTCAAAAATCTACATGTTGAACAGTCTACAGTGTTATTTTTGAATGATTACATATTGAACATTGCTGTTCTAACTTTTCTGAAGTTGTTATTCTAAAGTTTACAGTCCATAAGTGCCCTAGTAGAAGAATCTGGTTACTTTAAAAGAAGAAAGAATCAGGCTGATCTCAAACCTCCCAGTAGCCCAGTAGATAGCAACAACAACAAAAATAAAGTAAAATAAAAATAAATAATAAGCAATCCACAGAGACTTAAGAAGGGAAGGAATTGATTCAAGAATTATAAAAACAAATTGTCATTCCAATGTGAAGAAATTTTGGAATCACCCATATTCCTCTTATGGAATGATAAAAGATCATCAGAGCCACTGAGCATGATTAGAATGAAGTATTTATGAAAAGGGTGATGTTGAGGCGTATAAGGACTATTGACAAGCGCTGAAATATATTGAACAAAAAAAGGTGAACTTTTAAATAATTGTGGTTATAAAATATAGGTATGTAAATTCTTGAAAGAGGCTACACAAGGTAAAATATTGATGGAATATTAATTTATCAGCTTTAACAGATACCACATTAACAGTGCTTACAACCAGGTAGAAATTGGTTTCCCTCTCCTATAACAGTCTCATTGCTAATGCCCCAAGCTGATCTGGGACTCCATTATGCTAGGAATATATAGATATATATATAAGAGACTGCCACCTCTATCTTCTTTAAATGATTGTGTGTGGCAAGAATTGATATCTTTAATATACAGGACAAGAAACCAATGTGAGGGATTTGCCACATATTAAGGATATATAATTCCTTGAGCGATCTTGACAAAGTCTACCCATTGGGTCTGTGGACTACCATGAGCCAGATGCAGGCCAAAACTCTGTTTATTATCTGGCTCCTCAGATGCCTTCATTTTACTAGGGAGGATTGTTGGATCAATTTGGTTCTCAGAGTCTCAATTTCAGTTTTGACTCAAATTCAGCAATCCATAAAAAGTTCTGTATGTTCTCCTTTATTTTGTGCATAGTCACTTGAGTGTATGACCTAAGGCCCCTGTGAAAAAGGACTGGGGAAATTGCTGCTTCATCCTCTCATAGGGTAACTGAGTCCTTCCTCTTAGAGATCTGCTCTCTCCTTTAATCAAGAGTCTTCCATCAAATATCTGCAAATCAGTACAGGTCTATAAACTGGGCAAAAGATGGTGTCCTTCAGGTGGCAAGAAAGGAGAGAGAGGAGAGAAACCCATCCTTAGACTCCTAATCATCCATTCGTGATTTTTTTTTCATTGTTTAAATTAAGCAACACCCTCAGTGGCTGCCCATCTATGTTGCCTATTGGAACTCCATATTCTATGTATTTACTCTTATCTTTTTTCTAATGTTCATACCCTATGATTGCTGCTTTTACCTTCCTGTTCATTGCAATAATCATGCAAATCTTTCTTCTAGCCATTAAGTGCCACCTCTTGGTTTCTATTATTTAGAGATTCTATCATTCCCATTTTTATCAGGAATCTCAGTTCTATAATAACATCTCCTGCCCTGATTACAGAACTGGCTACTGCTGAGCTTCTCAGTGATACTGATATCCCTTCTCATAGAATATTCCTTACTGTTTGGTAAGTGGAGTGCTAAATTGTCTATCCTATAAATTATAGCTAGCTGCGTGGGTTTCTAGCCTTACATATGTATTTTTTTTTCCCCTCAGGCATACCCAGCAAACTGTGTCTTTTGATCCTTTTCTCCTTCATCTTCCATGGCAGTTCTGGGATTTCTACCCCACTTAGTATGGGTAATAAATTTTCCAAGCTTCTTAGCAGCTATTAACACTATCTCCCAGGGTATATGCCAGGTAAATCCTATATCACAGGAGAGTGCTCCATATCAATTAAGTACTGTATCAAATTGTCTATTCTGTCCCCTGTTGTTGTGGATCTTTAGCATCTATGCTATGCATCATCTCCCAGCTCCTGCAGATCCTTTAGGAACTTCAATGATGGTCCTTCTCTCTTAACAGTCCCACTGCATCCCTATTCTGGTTTACTGGTATGTGACCTTTAATATTTGTCTGGCTATCAAGGCAAGTGATGGCAGTAAGTCCTGACAAAGGGCAAAGATTATCTATGAGAAATCTGCCTCTTGTAGGTTGCTCCATGATCTTTAGGAGTAGATGGGAAGGGTAACATCTTGTAAATAGAAGGATTGGGTCATTTTTGCAGGCCCAGAGAGAATCTAGGAGATCTTATTTCTAAATTGGACCTACCCAGATATCCACTTATCAGTATTGCAGCTCTCAAGGTTCTGATCTTAGAATAGGAGACTAGACTTCTCTGAAGTCTCCTGCTTTTATGATTCAGTACCTGGCGTTGTCTTTTGGTCTTCTTGTTCTCTGACTGCAGAAGATTAGATTTCCTTAAATCTTACAAAAGAATCCCTCTAGCTTCCACTTTTTGCCTAGAATTGGTGATTAATCAGTTTTGTATTTGCTTTCATAGAGAGCCATTAAAAAAACAAACCCTCAAATTCTATTGAAGATCTACTATGTGCTGGCTCCTACAAACACACAGTGACCAAGAGAGACAGTGCTCTGCCTCTAGCAGATTATTTCATTTAATCCTAACAACAGTACTGCCAAGGAAGCAGTATGTTGCCAATTTTAAGATGAAAAAACTCAGAACATTTATCTCAAATAGTAAGATAAAGAACACTGAGACTGTTAGAGATTTACTTGTGAAACTGAGGAAAATGTGTCCCAAATTTTTACTGTATTTGACAGACAAGACTGCATTCTCCTCTAGCAGAGTCTTCCAAGGGCTTTTTTCCCTTAAGCTTACCACCATGTTTAATAGCCCCCAGTCCTTTTCTCATGACCCTAGTGTGGCCCATACATTTCCCTTCCTTCCATGTATCTTAATCCTTGCAGTTTCACTCTTGTTTCTAGATTTACATACCTTTTAAATTAATGTTTGTGGTCTTGCAGCTGATTGATTCTCTATCCTTACCTGGTCACACCACACATTAAATAAGATGTTTATTATGCCTCATTATTATTTTCCTTGTAGTTATAAGGTTTGGCAAAGATATTTGTAATTAAAATAAAAATTATATTCATAATTTGACTATCATTTTGAGCATATATTTTATACCATTAAATGATATTTTAATATTAGAAATATTAATGTAAGAAAGTTTAGGTCATATAATTTAGTAAATATTATTAAAGAAATCTATTATGTTAATGAGTATAAAAAAGATGTATATTTAAATATATTTATTGCATCAAGATAAATTGTGTGTGTCCAAATGTAAGGGAATTATTAAATTAATCATGATGTAGCCATTATAAATTATAGGTTTCAAAGCACTGTTTTGTTTTGATCTTACTTTTTTTTCATGTTTGTACTTTTTTAATTTATTTATTGAAATAAATTGACATATACCATTTTGTAAGTTTAAAGTATACAACATGTTGATTTGTTTCATTTATATGTAGCAATATGATTGAAGAATTTTAATAGCATTTGAAAATATTTATGATCTGGAATTACATTAAGAAAGGCTGCATAAAACTACTCCATACAGTATTATTATTATTTCATTTTTAGTATATACACATGTACGAGGTATATAAAAAGAGATTATTTCTCAAAATGAGATAATAGATTATTTGTTATGTTATCTTTCTTTTCTAGATTTTCTAAAAGTAGTTTGTATTACTTTTAGAATAAGGAAAATGTGTTATTTCAAAAACCTTTTTTTTAGAGAGATAGCGGGGAGTGGGGCATAGGGAGAGAAAGGGAAAGAATCTCAAGTAGGCCCCATGTTCAGTGTGGAACCCAATGTGGGGCTCAGTCCCACAGGCCTGTGATCATGACCTGAGCTGAAGTCAAGAGTCAGATGCTCAATCAAGTGAGCTACGCAGGTGCCCCCAAAAATTCTTTTTTTAAAAAAAAATCTTTAAAAAAAACTAAAGATCTCATATAAGATTTTGAGTTAGATACTGTGATTTTAAAAGAAAAAGAAAAAGTAAGTCATTGATTCAATATTTAGGGAAAAGCACAGTGGATAGTTAGCAAAGCATAAGTGAAACAAATTACTTAATTTAAATATGCCAACATTACTGTTTTTCATATTAACTACTGATTCTGTGTTTTTGTTTTCAGATTAGCTCATTTATAAGTTGGAACTAAATAAGGTACCTGGTAAAGATTTATATTTTAGTTGTACACATAAGGCCACCTTTCTTTAATCCTAAGAAAATTCCAGCTTTCTTTTTCTATATGCAAATATAACACCTAACTGTTCATCTTTCATTTAGAACAAACTCCAGTCTTTAACCTTTACCGTTATTTGACTGTTCAATTAATATTCCTAGTCATACATTAGAAATAGGTTAAAACTAGAATTAAATGTCTTGTATGAAAGCTTATAACACCACATCTTTTTCCATAGAAGACTTTAATTAATTGAAGTCTGAAATATCAAATGACTATAAGCATTTTTTTATACTATCAAAAGTCTCCTGTTTTGGAAATTAGAGAGAGGTATAGTTTGAGATGGTGGTAATAGTTGTTACGTATTGGATTCCTATTATGCTCTAAACACATAATTAAACACATTACTCAATTATATAACTTTTCTGCTAATATCATTGTTCTAATATGTGCCAAGCAATGTGGTAGATTTAAATAGAAAGAAGGTGTAAAAAAAATTAAACCATAAATATTATATGTATAGTTACTGCTATGATGGGGAAGTACTGGTGATATAGAAATACATACTAGGACCACCAAATCTTGGTGAGGAGATTAAGGAAGTTAGAAAAATATGTGAGAATAAGTTGATATTTGAAGAATGAGAATGAATTAGGTACACAAAGACAAAGAGGAATGTTCATATTTTTCCAGGTTTCTGGCAGGATAAGAGGACACATGTGAAGGATCAGAAGCATCTCAGTATGAAATCACAATAGAGGGGAGCCTGAGTGGTTCAGTTGTTTAAACCTCTGACTCTTGATTTAGGGTCAGGTCATGATCTCACCATTGCACAATCCAGCCCTGTGTCTGACTCAACAATGGGTGTGGAGCCTGCCTAAGATTCTTTCTCTCCTTCTGCTGTTCCCCTACCCACGCATGCACGCACATGCTCTGTCTTAAAAAAAAAAAAAAAAAAAAAAAAAAAAAAGGAAAAGAAAAGAAAGGAAAAAAGAAAAAAATCACGGTGGAATTGGAGTTAGTTAATTATTGAACTAAATACTTAGGTTTTATTCCCTTCTCTCCCACTTAACTGTAAACATCATGGCAAGGAACATGTCTGTTTTGCTTCCTTTTTATTTCCTTGACTGAACTTGGTTTCTGGCACACCTGGGTGCCCTAATGATTATTTCTGGGAAAAAAAAAAAAAGGGACAATAGGAAAGCCATGAGGCTGAAGAAGAACTTTGTGCACATCACAGGGATATATTAATGCTAATCTTTACAACAACCAACCTATCACAGGTGAGGAATCTGACTCAGCTTTTAAAACAGTGCTCAAAGTCACAAAATAGGTAGAGTGAAGTGAGGGTAAGAACCAAAGCCAATGTGATTTCCAATATACATGATGATTCTTTATTTTTTCTTTTCACCTCAGTGTGATTCCTGGGAAATATATGTGATTCTTGAAAGAAAAACCATAGGCCTAATTCTGAAGCATAGAACCAAAGGATCTAGGGAACTTTTTACTTCATTTCTCTAATCTGTCAACCTAGCTATTCAAACACTCTGAGAAAAGACATCACTTCATGAAGGCCCAAGTGTGAACACAGAGTACCCATTTAATGGCTGATATTCTACCAGCGTCTGTATTCTTACCAGTATTGGCCAAAAACAAAAAATAAAAACGTGTTCAAAAAGCAGCCAAATTTTTGTAGCATTAATTAGCAGCCCCTTCTTAGAAATCAAATGTCAAGTCATTAAACCCTCCATTAACTTTTCTGCTTTTCCCAGTATATTTGTGACTTCCTTCTTGCTCACTTTTAGTTTTATATGTTATCAAGCCTTTGTTGATTGCAGTATATTTAACTTCATTATCTTGCTTTACTGATAATAACCATGTCCATCTGTCTGTCTGTTTGCTATCTATCTACCTATCCATCTATCTGAGACTCAGTGTCCCTGGGATAGAACTGAATAATTCCAAGTAAGTTAAGAGTTTATCAACATTTTTAACTGCTTTAGGATTAATTTAAAAAATTCTGCTTAGGACTATCTGTCAACCTTAAGAATAAATAAATAAATAAATAAATAAATAAATAAATAAAATATCGCTTAGATTTCAGGCCAACTCGATCAAGTCTAATCTCCAAAATTAAGTTCTAAACTGTGTCTCATGTATTTTTTAACCCTTGAAAGTTCATATTTGCTATTTTCACACAAACTGACATTAATCATTTAGGTTAAAGTTTAAATATAGGCCTCTGGAAAAACAGAGTCAAGCAGACTAACTCTCTAGTCATCTTGTGTATTAAGAACTGCTCAAACTAAGGCAAATACTATGGAACCTTTTGCTTTCCTAACATTTGTCTTATAAAACAAGAAACCTGCAAACACTACAGTGATTACGTCTATAAGATCCTTGGCAAATCAACCTCAAACCAAACTACCAGAGATTGGAGCTCTATGTAATATCATCAGAAATGAGATAAGAAAAAGATGACAACAACAAAAAAATCCAATCCCCTTCCCGCCCCCACCCCAAGAAAACCCTGAAACCCCTCAAGTAGATAAAGTTAACAAATAATAGTGGCCAACCAAAAAAAGAAAGAAAGAAATGAAGTAAAAATCTCAAATGGTATTTTTTATGAGCTATGTATCTGTTTTGAGTGAAAAATCACAGATAATATGGTCATAAACCATAGTAAACTTCAAAACTGGAAGCTGCCCCTATCATTGACATAGTTCTGTAATGCTGCCTAAAATAATCAATATAAATAATATAAATACCTTAACATGTCTCATTAGGCTTAAAACAGGCCTACCATGTCAGAAATAGACAAATTTTTACTTTTTTGAGAAGATGAAAAAATTCACATAATTTCCATTCAAATTCACAGAACATTGAAATAGACATTTTCTTTCTCGTTTTAAAAATTGAAAATCAGATGACATTTATGAACTGTAAGCTCACTACTGGGCACTAAACTAGCAGTGATTACTTACCAGACGAAATAGCTGTGAACTGAACTTTTGTTAGCAATTGAAGAGAAAACAATCTACTAGGTCTCTAATGTAAAAAACTAAACCAGCAATTTCTTTTTTTAAAACTCAGCTTATTACCTGGCTTTCTGAGGCAGAAAACCAAATGTGAGTGAATTCTGTGAGGCTGAGCACAAAGTGGGACTGTAGGATGTTGTGTATTATGACAAGAAAATCTGAGAATATTGCAGAAATCAAAATGCTCTTAATGGTGTAATAAAAAAAAATCTATAAGACACCACATTATAAAAATAAGTTACAATAACTGGGTGCAATGATGCCAAATGTAGAACCTTGACAACATAGGTGGGTCTCTAAATAAGTAAATAATAAAAAATAAAAATAAAAAATAATTCATTTGAAAGGTAGTCATTTTAACTTGAAGCAAATATATATACATTACATATCATGCAGTGGATTTTAGGTTGATTTGTTATTTTGGAAAAAGAAAATTGCATTCTCTTCCTTTGCTTTAGGCATATATGGTGTGTGTGTGTGTGTGTGTGTGTGTGTGTGTGTGTGTGTGTGTGTGTTGTGATGTTAGTTTTCAGAAAGGAAGTTGTCTAGACCAGCAGACAGATAATAAAAAAAATAATAATAAGGCAAAATAGGAGTGAAGAAGCCTATTTTCCAAGGCAGAGCTTTATAAAAACATTAAGTTATCTGTATACCTGATAAATTTCCTTCTCTAAAACTTGATAGATTTTTCAATCCCCAGGTGGCTTTCATGGTGGCAAAAGTATTGTTTGCAAGCAAAGTGCATGAAAACTCTGCAAGTAAGCACTAAGTCACCTGCACTATAAAGGTCCCTGGGCCACATCACTCTTCATATGAAATGGCTAAGTGTTTACCTGGAGCTAGTGTTCCAGCATAAGTGGAAATTAACCTTTGGAATTTCTATCCCTTTCCTGGCTGACTTTCTTTGATGCTTGTAAGTTAAGAGAAAGTGCCGCCATGATTCAGTGGATGTATTTGAACTGGAACATGAGCATGGTGCAGCTGGATCAAGACCAGATTTGATATGAGCAGAGCAATGTCAAACAGCAAAGAAATTAAATGGGAAAGTAAAGTGTTCAAATAGTAAATATGGCAGGTAAGTTGTTTCATGAAGTTGAAAGAGGCACAGTTTCAAATGATCAATAATGAATAAGAAAAACATAGTTTATCAATTCAGGCTAAATATCCAGTTAGTATTGGGGGAGGGTGAATATGATTTCATGTGAAACGTACTTTCTAAATTAAAAGCTAAATACAGAGGGTGGAAATAGTCATAACGATAAGGGCTAATTTCCTTAAAAGGACATGCAATTTATGAAATAAAAATGAAACACAATAATGTTTTTATTACATTACATTGCAAATTAGCTTTGTCATTAAGAAAAATAACTGTCATTGCTACCTAAAGTAAGACATTTCCTTTACTTTTTTATAATGTCTCTAAGTAAATACTTCACCCAGATATAGCAAACAAACAAACGAAGGGAGGGGGGAGGATTTCAAAAATTGGAACTGGATACATAATATTTTTCTAAGATAATTCTAGATAGTTAGGGCAAATAAGTATTTCCTGATTGCCTAGCAGCATAGCTACAATGATCAGATTATATAATTAGATCTTAGGTTTCTCCTTCTATCCATAGCATAGTAGACTAATCTTTAGAATTTCCACAAAGTCCCTTCTGAAAATAATTTTCTTGGACACTGATCCATTCAGTGCATCCAGAGGTGTACTTGTCCTCATAAATCTTACATTATAATGAAGATTTTACATTAAGTCAAAGCTATTTACTAAAACTTACAAATTTACTTCATCATGTGGAGCTTCCCAAGATGAAGGAAATAAACACGTGATAAGGAGTAATTGGTGGATGGCTTTCAGTTTAGAATGAGTGGTCAAGGAATGCATCCCTGAGAAAATTACAATTATTTTGAGGCTCAAGAATGAGGAAACATTTATGTGACAACCCAATAAAAGTGTATTGCAAGAAGAGAAGGAAATTCAAATGCAGACGCTAGAGTGAACTCCATAAAGTTGTCTTCTTGAGCAAAAGCAAGAAACTCTGCCTACATTGAAATGGACAGGGAAAGCAAGCTATTTCCAGACGAGAGTAGGAGAAAAACAATGGCAGGTTATTGGAAGGTTTTCAGTAGGCTGCAACATGATCTATTAAACACTTCAATAGTTTTAGAATAAAATATAGTATATATATACACAAATGTCAAACAAAAAAATACACTTAGCAATTTACCACAAAGTGATCACCTGTGTGAACATCCCCCCAAAATAGAATGTTGGCAGCAACCAGGAGAATTTCCTAACGCCTTGTCTTCAGTTGCAATTCTCTGTCCACCATAGGAAATATTATCCTGACTTTGATTACAAATGCTTTCTTGATTTTGCCATCTGATTTTAGCACCTAAGAATGCATTTCTAAGCAATGTAATTTGTGTGTTAAAATAAATATGTTCTTTTAGTATTCTTTTGTATTTCATTCCTTTACTGAACTAATATGTTTATGGAATTTGCTCATTTTGTTTTTGGCTTTAGTTTGTATTTTTTGCTATATAGTATCACAGAGACAGAGAATCAAACAAAACTGCACTCCCTGTGGATGTTTGCTTAATTTTCGTTGACTCTTATTGCTAGGGCACTGGCATTTGTGGTCGCAACCCAAGAGAAGTGCTATTTCCCAAGTCACCTACTTTGGTGGCCCTAAATTCAATCCCATGAGTCTAACAACTGTACTCTTCACTCTACCAGCCACAATTCCTAGGATGTATGAAAACCCACAGGGCAAAAGGAGTCCACCTCCCTGGAAGGTCTCTGTTGTTAGTCAGATGGTGGCCCAGTTTCTTTACTTTCTTATTAACTTTATAAACCTTCAAATATATGGATATAGACATTGATACACACACACACACACACACACACACACACACACACGCATCCGTGCATGTATATGTATATAAATTTGTTAATTTATATGCATGTATATACTTAGGATTTTTTTTGTAGGTTTGGCTCAAGTCACCTAGTTCTTATTACAATACATAGTCTCCCTGATTGATATTTTAAAAAGATTACTGACTGCCTTGAGGAGAATGGATTTAAGTGGTAAGAGTTGAAGACAGGATGTAAATTAGATCAATACTGCTATTGTCTTCACAATAGATGAAGATGTCTTTGAGTATGATTGCTGTGAAGAGAGATTTTTTTTTTCTTTTGGTAAAATCTCAGGACTTGCTAATTGTTAGGATTTGTAGTATATGGGAAACAGAGGCGTTAAGGAGGCTGATATCCAAGGGAAAATTATCCAGGAATATCTAGGATCCACTATTCCTATTTTATTGTTACTAGGTGTCCTAGTAAAATGAGATTTTGTTCTTTGTTTTTATTGTTTAACATTTTATTTTAAAATATCTTCTCAAACTTTAAGTTTGCAAAGTGTATTTAAAAGATGATGCATGTGTTTAAACAAATAAAATGTCAAATACCATAAATGGAATAAAGGAAAAGTACAATTTTTTATTTTCAAAGCCATAGCTATTTAAATCATGTCAACTGTATACAAATATATTGCAGGCTGTGTGTGCCATATGAAACTCTGATATCTAATAGTGTAGGAAAACTAAAATCCCATCAAATCTGCATCACATTAAAGGATTTTCTCAAGAAAACCCATCTGGCTCAAAACAAATGTCATTTTTGACTGATAAACCAATGTCGAATAAATTTCTGTGCTGAATGAATCATTGAATTTAAGGACCATTTGCTCTAGTTGAAATGAGGTACCTTAAAGTTCATTGTTGATGATAGAAATAAGACTGTTAAAAACTAGGAAACTGAAAGAGTAGAGCCACAGAAGACATGTCTTTATGAATGATACATAAACTAGATTGTGGATGTCTTTAATAAAGTCAGTATGCTTAAGATTAAAATCCAGAATGGCAACTCTTTAGAACAAGTTTCTAAAGTAGGAAGGAAGTAGGTAAGAGTCTGTTTGTTGGTTTTCTTCTCTCTCTCTCTCTCTTTATTCTCTCTTTGCATGTTTGCTTTGTTTCTTGAATTCCACATATGAATGAAATTGTATGGTATTTGTCTTTGACTGGTTTAGCTTAGCATAATATTCTTTAGCTCCATCCACATCATTGCAAATGGCAAGATTTCATTATTTTTTTAGGACTGAGTAATATTCCAGTGTGTGTGTGTGTGTGTGTGTGTGTGTACCACATATACAACATCTTCTTGTGGATGGGGAGATGGGTTAGGTGATGGAGATTAAGTGGGGCTTGTATGATGAGCACCAGGTGTTGTATAGAAGTGCTGAATCACAGTATTGTGTACCTGAAACTAATTTTACACTGTGTATTAACTAACTGGAATTTGAATAATAAAATATAAAAATTATGGAGGAAATATAAGGTTAAGAGAATATTATAGACTTGACTGAAAGTATTCAGAGATTTATTGAATAATTAACTTCATCAGGTGGGTTTATAATTATTAATTACTAATAAAAATAAGTGACCATTTTCACACATTTTTAATTTTATTTTTTACCTTTAACATTTTATTCCCAAAGCAATACAGCTAATTGTGCTTTCAGTTTTTTCTGCAGCATATTTGAATACTATACATGGTTGATAACTTCAAAATGGTTACTGGCTTATTTATTCCTTCCTTCCTTCCTGAACATCAGCTATGTACCTGTAACTGCTGCATGCTATTTTGCAACCATCAAATGTTATTATTCAGTTGTGAAGTTTTTTTTTTTTTTAATTTAAATCCGAGTTAGTTAACATATAGTGTAATAATAATTTTGTGAGTGGAATTTAGTGATTCAGCACTTCCATACAACACCCAGTGTTAATCCGAACAAGCATCTTCCTTAATGCCCCTTGCCCATTTAGCTCATCCCCCAACCCAACACCTCTCCAGCAACCCTCAGTTTGTTTTCTGTATTTAAGAGTCTCTATTATTTTTGCTTCCCTTCCTTTATGTTCATCTGTTTTCTATCTTAAATTCCACATATGAGTGAAGTTGTATGATATTTGTCTTTCTCTGGCTAACTTATTTCGCTTAGCATAATACAGTCTAGTTCTATCCACATTGTTACAAATGGCAAGATTTCATTTGTTTTGAATGCTGAGTAATACTCCATTATGTATATATACCACATCTTCTTTATCCATTCATCCATCGATGGACATTTGGGCTCTTTCCATACTTTGGCCATACAAAAGCCAAAGTATGGAAAGAGCCCAAATGTCCGTCAACTGATGAATGGATAAAGAAATTGTGGTTTATATACACAATGGAGTACTACGTGGCAATGAGAAAGAATGAAATATGGCCCTTTGTAGCAACGTGGATGGAACTGGAGAGTGTGATGCTAAGTGAAATAAGCCATACAGAGAAAGACAGATACCATATGTTTTCACTCTTATGTGAATCCTAAGAAACTTAACAGAAACCCATGGGGGAGGGGAAGGAAAAAAAAAAAAGAGGTTACAGTGGGAGAGAGCCAAAGAATAAGAGACTCTTAAAAACTGAGAACAAACTGAGGGTTGATGGGGGTGGGAGGGAGGGAAGGGTGGGTGATGGGTGCTATAAATATTCCGGTGCATGTGCCACTTTGAAACAGCACTTGTCTATCCTTTGGATAAATACCTAGTAGTGCAATTGCTGGGTCATAGGGTAGTTCTATTTTTAATTTTTTTTGAGGAACCTCTATATTGTTTTCCACAGTGACTGCACCAGTTTGCATTCCCACCAGCAATGCAAAAGGGTCCCCCTTTCTCCGCATCCTCGCCAACAACCAACATCTCTTGTTGCCTGCATTAATTTTAGCCATTCTGAGAGGTGTGAGGTAGTATCTCATTTTAGTTTTGATTTGTATCTCCCTGGTGATGAGTGATGTTGAGCATTTTTTCATGTGTCTACTAGCCACCTGGATGTCTTCTTTGGAGAAGTGTCTATTCGTGTCTTTTGTCCATTTCTTCAGTGGATTATTTGTTTTTTGGGTGTTGAGTTTGATAAGTTCATCATAGATTTTGGATACTAACCCTTTATCTGATATGCCATTTGCAAATATCTTCTCCCATTCAGTCCATTGCCTTTTAGTTTTGCTGATTGTTTCCTTCACCATGCAGAAGCTTTTTATCTTGATGAGGTCCCAGTAGTTCATTTTTGCTTTTGTTCCCCTTGCCCCCAGAGACATGTTGAGTAAGAAGTTGCTGCATCTGAGGTTAAAGACATTTTTGCCTGCTTTCTCCTCTAGGATTTTTTTTTAATGTTTATTTATTTTTGACACAGAGAGGCAGAGCATGAGCGGGGGAAGGGCAGAGAGAGAGGGAGACACAGAATCCGAAGCAGGCTCCAGGCTCTGAGCTGTCAGCACAGAGCCCGACACGGGGCTCAAACTCACAGACCGCGAGATCATGACCTGAGCCAAAGTCGGATGCTCAATCGACTGAGCCACCCAGGCGCCCCTCTCCTCTAGGATTTTGATGGCTTCCTGTCTTGCATTTAGGTCTTTCATCCATTTTGAGTTTATTTTTGTGTTTGGTATAAGAAAGTGGTCCAGGTTCATTCTTCTGCATGTCACTGTCCAGTTTTCCCAACACCATTTGCTGAAGAGATTGACTTCATTACTTTGGATATTCTTTCCTGCTTTGTCAAAAATTCTAAGCCATATGTTTGTGGGTCCATTTCTGGGTTCTCTATTCTGTTCCATTGACCTATGTGTTTGTTTTTGTGCTAGTACCATACTGTCTTGATGATTATAGCTTGGTAATACATCTTGAAGTCTGGAATTGTGATGCCTCCAGCTCAGATTTTCCTTTTTCAGGATTGCTTTGGCTATGTGGGGTCTTTTCTGGTTCCATACAAATTGTTTGTTCTAGCTCTGTGAAGAAGGCTGGTGTTATTTTGATAGCGATTGCATTGAAAATGTAGATTGCTTTGGATAGTATCGACATTTTAACAATATTCTTTCAGTCCATGAGCATGGAATGTTTTTCCATTTTTTGTGTCATCTTCAGTTTCTTTCATAAGTTTTCTGTACTTTTCAATGTATAGACTTTTCACCTCTTTGGTAAGATTAATTCCTAGGTATTTTATGGTTTTTAGTGCAATCATAAATGGAATTGATTCCTTGATTTCTCATTCTGTTGCTTCATTTTTGGTGTATAGAAATGCATATGATTTCTGTACATTGATTTTGTATTCTGTGACTTTGCTAATTCATGTATCAGTTCTAGCAGCTTTTTGGTGAAGTCTTTTAGGTTTTCCACCTTGAGTATTATGTCATCTGCAAAGAGTGAAGGTTTGACTTCCTCCTTGCTGATTTGGATGCCTTTTATTTCTTTGTGTTGTCTGATTGCTGAGGCTAAGACTCCAATACTATGTTGAATAACAGTGGCGAGAGTGGACATCCCTGTCTTGTTCCTGACCTTAGGGGGAAAGCCTTCAGTTTTTCCCCACTGAGGATGATATTAAAGGT
Organism: Panthera leo; assembly: GCF_018350215.1. NCBI lineage: Eukaryota > Metazoa > Chordata > Mammalia > Carnivora > Felidae > Panthera > Panthera leo. Next base: position 106,114,931 of record NC_056680.1, on the reverse strand, counting down.
GGGTCTTTCATATATGGCTTTTAGCATCTTGAGGTATGATCCTTCTATCCCTACTTTCTTGAGGGTTTTTATCAAGAAATGGTGCTGTATTTTGCCAAATGTTTTCTCTGCATCTCTTGAGAGGACTATGTCGTCCTTATCTTTTCTTTCATTAATGTAATGTATCACATTGATTTGTGGATATTGAAGCAGCCCTACATACCAGAAATAAATCCCACTTGATTCTGGTGAATAATTCCTTTAATGTATTGTTGGATCCAGTTGGCTAGTATCTGGTTGAGAATTTTTGCATTCATGTTCATCAGGGAAATTGGTCTGTAGTTCTCCTTTTTAGTGGAGTCTTTGTCTGTTTTTGCAATCAAGATAATACTGGCCTTGTAGAATGAGTTTGGAAAATTTCCTTCCACTTCTGTTTTTTGGAACAGCTTCAAAAGAATAGGTGTTAACTATTCTTTAAATGTTTGGTAGAATTCCTTTGGAAAGCCATCTGGCCCTGGACTCTTGGTTTGGGGAGATTTTTGATTACTGATTCAATTTCTTTACTGGTTATGGGTCTGTTCAAACTTCCTATTTCTTCCAGTTTCAGTTTTGGTAGTTTATATGTTTCTAGGAATTTGTCCATTTCTTCCTCATTGCTCAATTTGTTGGCATATAATTGCACATAATATTCTCTTATTCTTGTTTGTATTTCTGCTATGTTCGTTGTGAACTCTCCTCTTTCTTTTGTGATTTGATTTGGGTCCTTTCCTTTTTGTTTTTGATCATTCTGGCTAGGGGGTTATCAATTCTGTTAATTCTTTCAAAGAAACAGCTCCTGGTTTCATTGATCTGTTCTCTTTTTTTGATTTCAATATCATTGATTTCTGCTCTAATCTTTATTATTTCCCTTCTTCTGCTGGTTTTGGGCTTTATTTCTGGTTCTCATTTCAGCTCTTTTAGGTATAATGTTAGGTTGTGTATTTGAGACCTTTCTTCCTGCTTTAGGAAAGCCTGGATTTCTATATACTTCCCTCTTATGCCATATACTTCCCCTGCATCCCAGAGGTTTTGGGCTGCCGTGTTTTTATTTTCATTAACTTCCATGTACTTTTTAATTTCCTCTTTAATTTCTTGGTTAACCCATCATTTCCTTAGTAGGATGTTCTTTAATGTCCAAGTATTCACGGCCTTTCCAAATTCTTTTCTTGTGATTGATTTCGAATTTCATATTATTGTGGTCTGAAATATGCAAGTATCATCTCAGTCTTTTTGTACTTTTTGAGGACTGATTTGGTTCCAGTATGTGATCTATTCTGGAGAATATTCTGTGTGCACTCACGAAAAATGCTTATTCTGCTGCTTCAGGATGAAATGTTCTGAATATAACTGTTAAGTCCACCTGGTCCAGTGTGTCATTCAAAGCCACTGTTTCCTTGTTGATTTTCTACTTAAAAGATCCGTCTATTGCTGTAAGTGGGGTGTTGAAGTCCCCTACTATTATGGTATTGTTGTCAATTAATTTATTTATGTTTGTAACCAATTGACTTATATGTTTTGGTGTTTCTACATTGGGAGCATAGATATTTACTTGGTCGATAGACCCCTTAATTATGATGTAATGTTGTTCTTCCTTGTTGCAGTCTTCATTTTAAAATCTAGTTTGTCTGATATAAGTATGGCTACTCCAACTTTCTTTTGACAACCATTAGCAGATAGATGTTTCTCCATCCCCTTACTTTAAATATGCAGGTGTCTTTAGGTCTAAAATGGGTCTCTTGTAACCAGCATATAGATGGGTCTTATTTTCTTATCCATTTTGATACCCTATTTTCACAGTCATTTTAAATGTAGACTAAATGTTACACTGGATGAGTATAATAGTATCATTGTGTATACCAATCCATGAATCACTAGCCATTTAAGAAATATCATAATCGGGGTGCCTGGGTTGCTCAGTGGTTAAGCGTCCAACTTTGGCCCAGGTCATGATCTTGCGGTTTGTGAGTTTGAGCCCCATGTCAGGCTCTGTGCTGACAGGTCAGAGCCTGAAGCCTGCTTCAGATTCTGTGTCTCCTTCTGTCTCTGCCCCTCCCCCACTCACACAGTCTCTCTCTCTCTCTCTCTCTCTCTCTCTCTCTGTCTCTCTCTCTCTCAAAAATAAATAAACATTAAAAATTTTTTTTTAAAATGTTATAATAATCATTTGTGGAGAAAGAAGTGAAATAGGATGAAAAAGATACACTTTGCTGTTACATGGCAATCTATGAAACAATGGTGACATCTAACATAGGAATAATCATTTATTGAGTTAATTTTGTTAGGAAATTGTTACATCATATAGGATTTCAAAATATTGATGGACTTTGGAAATTACACTAGAGCTATTTTGTAGTTTTTGGTAGATTTCTTTCAGCAGTCATAAAAGTCTAATTACACAGTCTTCTAAGTGTGTTGCAACTAGTTGTTATACTAATATAATAAACCATATGTCCCATATTATAGATAATTATGCCATTTCAAATGTTTTGTCCCTATGGTTCTAACAATAGGGACTTTTTTTGGTGTTTTGTTTTAATTTAGCTTTTCTTTTGGCTCAGTAGTCTTCACAAATACAACACAAATTATTAATAGTTGCTCAGTAGACAACACTTCTGAAATGAGGAGTAGAATGTATGCTCCTTAGGAAAGTGTGACACAATATTAGAGAGGTGACTGGTGTAAAAGGATCTCTAATATAGAAAGGCCTGCTTAAAGAAGCATTTATTTGGGATTGAATTGTCAAAATGTGATCAGACAATGATAGTGACATATTTATAACTGAAAGCAAAATATGCTACCAAAAAGTTCGTTCACTATTGTCTTTTTAATAAAGAAAACTGCATCTTTTATAAGCATATGATCATTCCTATATACATTAGATATGTGTGTAGAACCTACTGGGTACCAGCAACTAGTCTACATGCTGAGGAAACCATGATGATCAAGAGAAATAAGATTATTTCTCTCATGAAGCTCTTGGGAGTAAAATGACAACAACAAAAAAGGAATACCCTTTGACAGCTTTCCCTTCATCAGAATTCCTCCCTTAACAGCTGGTCATCTCCATTTGGAAAGATAGCTGGAACCTCCCTGATCCAGAGGTTAGGTGTCCTGGTTAAATTCTTGAATTTCAGTAAGAACCTCTGAAACTTATGTGAAAGTTCTTACTTAGTGATCACCTGTGCGATCCCCTCATTAAACTGGTGAAAGCTAGTCCTGGGTCTTATTCGTTACCATATTCCCAGGGCCGTTCCATAATAGATTTTCATTCATCTTTGACCAGCTGTGTTGACAGCCATGAAACCACTTCCCAAGTGCCAATAAAACATATCACCTGTTTCCCAAGATATTATATGCAAATAAAAGAAAAATAAACAGTGCCTATTTAGTAAATCAAAGTAAATGGGTGTCGGTACCATGAAACAAGTCTTTTTATTATCCCTTATAAACCTTAGCTGAATGTCCTTCTCACCGCTTATACTTTCTCATTTGCAGTATTCCACCATTTCCAAATTCTCAGTTAATTCATTGGGCACACAGTATGGCACTCTTTACATCACAGTGTCTATCACTGGGCCACCATGATCTGCATGCTTGATGATATTGGAGGTATCGATGAGTTTTCTTTGACTCTCCATGGAATGTTTGGAAGTATAGCAAACAGAATACCACACTCTACCCCCTCTACACAAGATGTCCACATCCTAATCTTCAGAATCTATGAATATGTTGCTACATAGCAAGGAAGAATTATGGGTATAGATGGAATTAAGGTTGCTAATGAACTGATTTTAAAGAGATTATCTTGGGTTGTCTGGGTGGGTCCAGTGTAGTCCCAAGTGTCCTTATAATTGGAAGATGGAAGTAGAAAAGAGAAAGTCAGAGGGATGATAGCCTAAGAAAGTTTGGCCAATGTTTCTGGTCTTGAAGAGGGCCATGAGCCAACCAATGCAGATGGTGTCTAGAAACAGGAAAAGGCAGGGAATTGATTCTCTCCGAGGGCCTCCAGAAAGGAACCCACACTGTCAGCACTTTGGTTTTAGCTCAATGAGACCCATTTTACATTTTGCCCTCCAGAAGTGGAAAATTTAAAAAAAAAAAAAAAAAAAAAAAAGGTGTTGTTTTAAGTCACTAAGGCTGTGTAAATTATCGCTGAAACAAATTGTTTTTGCAATAGAAAATTGATGAAAGGGAAGAGAGAAGACAAACCAGACTGTACAAAGTCATATAGAAGGAAAAACTCCACGAGAACATCATAAGGACTTTGAAATTTATTCAAATTGCAGTAGGAAGCCATGGAAGATTTTAAACCGGAGAGTTTTTAAAAGTACACAAGGGTGATATCACTTAGAAGAAGTATGCAGATAGGAAAGAGAAGGGAGCCTAGGTAGAGATGAGGAATAGACCTAGAAAAATCACCGGAGGGCCAAACCATATGTTATCATCAGCTATTTTGGGTGGTGAAATGACAGATAATTGATGTGTTCTCTTTTTATTTTTTTCTTTCTGTTCCATAAGTTTCTTTGTTGAACACACCTTACATAGTATTTTTTTAAATAACAATAGTGGCACCACCATATGGAGAAACCATCAGCCAAAGGCATAAGATATTAGTTCCTATTCTGTGAAGAAAGAAGGGTGACCAAAGATGGAAGAAAACACAGAAACCATGGGAATATTTCACAGTTTTACCTGTTTGCCTTCATCTTGGCAGGTACAAATAGAAGCTGGGCACTGGGATATTTTTATCATGCACCTGCAAACTCAGGTAAACTGTTTTTCTTGACATGATTTCTGAGGAGTTTTCCTATATTTATGTGAACAAATTTATAAAAGAAGCCTTATTTCCAAACTACTCAATAATGGCAGTTTTGCTAAGCATACTGTATATATTAAAATATAATATGCATATTCAATAAACCACAATGTCTCCAATAAAATATAAAGAAAAATATTTTTAAACATATTTAAAGAACATGTCAGTAGGTATCCCCTGAAGTTTTGGGTTTTTTTTTTTCTTTTTTTCTCTTTCTCATCCTAAGAATGATTTACAAACGATTACTTGAGTTTTCTCAGTCTCTAATTTAGCCATCTGAAAGCCCAGAACACTGGATGCTTCAAAACCAGAAGCCTCTCATTTCAGAAAGGTTAAATGGCTTTCTTGGGATGACAACACAATTCATCCATAAGTAAGACCACTCAGGATCTGAATTGGAATGATCCATTTAATAAAATGTACTCTCACCTGCTATTTTAAGGATTGATACCCCCAAAGAGGGGATGGTATAGATCTGTCTAAAAATTGGCTTCCTATTTAGGGGTCCCAAACCACTACTGAAATATGCCTTTCATTTTGTGACAGTTTATAAAAAACGAAAAACCAACAAACAAAAAAAAAACAAATAGCCAGGTTTAAATTATAGTCAATTCAAGATATGAATATGAGCAAATAGAGTTCGGCTGACACAGAATAGGAGTATTGCCGTGACACTTTTCACAGCTTGAACACACATAAATACTGTGGGAAAGGCAGCTTCATCATGTTCCTCATTCTGAGTCATTGCTGATGGTGCAGCGCCATTTTGCGAGGGAAGACCCAGCAGGAGGGAAAAAAGACAACATAAATGAATCATGTCGTATCCACCATAGATGAAAATGCAGTGAATGAGAACTTCTCACAGAGAGGGATTCTTGAATTTAAACACTGTAATTAATATCTGTCCCCAAAACATTAACAATTATTTCTTTAAAACAAAAAATACTCGACTAAAATGACTTTTCAGAAACAGAACAGATAAATTGTCATAATTTCCACTGCCTTCTGTAGCACTGATAAACATAACATTCAAACTTCTGAAGTGAGCACTTGGCCCTCAGAGATTATGCCTCTTTTGTAAAAAAATTGAAAAGGAGGTAAATGGTAGATGCTACTAACAATTTCCAGAAGTTATTCTATCTGAAACTCCTGAGATTAGCTCTTGCATTTCTATGCCAATGTTTGCTTTGTTGTCTAAAATGACATTATGGCCTACTGCTTAGAAAAGCAAAATGTTTAGGGCAACAGGATCTTTGTTGCCTACTTATAAGGTTTGTGATTTTTACTAGTGACGGCAGAATTTTCTGCTTACATTGAATAATTCACCTGGAAGTGTTCCTACTATTTACTATTTCAAAATCTATAAAAATTTTCTGAGAATTAAATTTTTAAATTGGACCTTTTATCTGGGTCTGGCAAAAGTGATTACACTGAAATATTTTCTCATTAAAACAAAAGTGGCAGAGAAAGAGTTTCAAGCTTCCATTAGGCTTAGGTCTTTGGGTCCCCAAAACTATGGATTCCTTATAAAACTGTTTGGAGAATTTACTCTGAGGAAGTTTCAGGATTCCTGAACCAACCTGAATATAAGATTAGGAAGAAAAGGGCCCAAATCTGAGAAGATACATTTTAGGAGACATTTCACTTCAAGCTTATGGCTATTTGAGACATAAATTCTTTTCCATACCTAGGCCAATAATAAAGAACTTTCTTGAATTTACAAGTTAGGAAATTACTTATTGTTTCATTGCTCTATGCTTAACAATGGACATCATTTGTCTACTTTTAGATAACGTGATATTTTGGCACTTCTTCCCTGATACTTAAGGGTTGGTACAATGAATCTGGTTTTGTGGTCATTTTGCTTAACCAGGAGGTCACAGTACATCCAAATGCCTGTCAATCCAACATTCTCTACTTTAGTCCATAGTAAGGGCAATTCCTTTATGTTACTCCTGGGAATTATGTTCCCTGATTTTGTCTCTAGTAAGCTGAACTATTGTTTATAAATACTTTCTTCTGATGAGAGAAAGGATTATATTTCCTCATTTAACTTATTGACCTCCAGTGTGCCACGAAGACTTTCTTTGCCCAATAGCATGTGAGCAGAAGTAGTTGGCATCTCCTTTGGGCAGAACCTTTAGGAGCCAGTGGGTAATTGGTGTGTCCCTTTCCTCCCCTTGTCAAAAGAACTAGCATTGTTCCAGATAGACTAAAGGAAATGTGTAGCCAGCTTACACCTCATCTTGGGTATGTGCATGAATGAAAAATACAACTTTATGATTGTAAGCCACCAAGACACTGGGTTGTTTGTTAAACAGAAATAGCCTAGCCTTTCTTGACTGACAGAACATTCATCTCACAGTTTATAGGTTTTCTAAGGCCAAAAGTAAAGTTTGAGGAGTCATTCTTACACTATTCAAATTGCAGATTAAATAATAAACTTTCAGTCTATGGGATTCATTTTCTTTGCCTTCACAAAGAGGAATGAGATTTAATTTTCACTCATGTTTTCCAAAATACTTTCCCAGAATGCAATGCATTAAAAATATTTGCCTGCTTGGAATAAGGCATAGACCTTTTCACCTACACCCTTTGGGCTTTAAGGTTAGGCCAGGGTCTTCCTTTCTTGCAGTGTGCCTGTGAGAATGAGCAAGGAGGTAGTTCCAAATCATCCACACTGGTGGTTCCATGTTGGTTGCAGTTTATGCCTGATTTTTAAAAAGGGCTATATACATTTTGCACCAGGAAATAGCATTTGTTTTTATATATTTCTTGAGTGTCAATTAATGAGTTTGTAGTTTAGGTGAACCATCCTAGAGTAACAAACATAAAGGACAGAAAAATACAGCTGTGTTTTCTTGACAAAAATCGTATCAGATAAATAAAGTCTCATTGCCTCTCAAGATACTTGCTTAGAAGAGGGGCACCCAGGGGCACCTGGGTGGCTCAATGGGTTAAGTGTCTGATTTCAGCTCAGGTCATGATCTCACAGTCTGTGAGTTTGAGCCCCGCATCGGGCTCTGTGCTGACAGCTCAGAGCCTGGAGCCTTTTTCAGATTCTGTGTCTCCCTCTGTCTCTGCCCCTCCCCGCTCGCTCTCTCTCTCTCTCTCTTTCTCTCTCGTCTCTCAAAAATAAATAAACATTTAAAAATTGAAGAAGAAGAAGACGACGAAGAAGGGGTGCCTGGGTGGCTCACTGGGTTGAGCTTCAGACTTCAGCTCAGGTCATGATCTCGTGGTTCATGAGTTCAAGCCCCACATTGGGCTCTCTGCTGACAGCTGAGAGCCTGGAACCCGCTTTGTATTCTGTGTCTCCCTCTCTCTCTGCCCCTCCCTTGCTCACAGTCACTCTGTCTCTCAAAAATAAATTTAAAAATGTTAAATTAAAAAAATGATATTTGCTTAGAAGAAACTAAAGATCTGTTTCTCTAATAACACTAACCTTACAGAACTTCTTATGATAATTTTGTAGCCATTTTCATATTTATTTTTGCATCATTTTATTTTCAAAGTACAGTGTTAAGCAAAGGAAGGGATATTTTTTATTTTTTTTTAATTTTTTTTTAATTTTTTTAAACGTTTATTTATTTTTGAGACAGAGAGAGACAGAGCATGAGCAGGGGAGGGTCAGAGAGAGAGGGAGACACAGAATCTGAAACAGGCTCCAGGCCCTGAGCGGTCAGCACAGAGCCCGACGCGGGGCTCGAATTCACTGACCATGAGATCATGACCCGAGCCGAAGTCGGACGCTTAACTGACTGAGCCACCCAGGCACCCCAGGAAGGGATATTTTTTAAACCTAAGCTAAGACAGTGATTTCTTAATGGTATTATCCTTCTTTGTTATGGCATATTCCTGTGACTTAGGAATTTGTGATTACTCTTTCAAATCACTTATAACAAAAATATTTAATGATTTAATGTGTTACTAGCCCATATCTACCATAATCAAAATAGAGTATATAAGTGACATGAAGTATTTAATTTTTAAACAGGATTTTATGTGTAATATAAATGGATACTTATGCAAAAACATTTTTGCTCAAACTGCCTGTGTTTGTGAAGTGTATTTAAATATATTTGCTTCAGTTCTTAAGCAACTTACTTTTACGGATAGATCTTCACTGTTTTTACCTAATTAGAGTCAAGGATTATTGTATTTATCCCATTGCTAATATTCCTTTCACCCCACTCTGAAAAAATACTATATATTAGGTGGGTTTTTTTCGAGCATGAGTCTCTGTTGCAACATTTTAAAACAATTTCCAAAACATCTACAATAAATATTGAGTTTAATATTGAGTTGATCAATTGCCTTCAAATCCATAATCATCTTAAAAGTCTGATTTCTATAATAAACAGTGTGACTTGGGACAATTAGGAAAAATCTGTTCTTAGATTCTGAAGAACTGTGCCAAAGAACAGCATGCTATAAACAGTATTCCAAAACTCTGTCACTGTCACATCTTTTGGTATCACTGTATGTGCTAAAGGCTAAGTTTTGGCTGAGACCCAGCCCATGTGGATGCTAATGTAGGCCCTGCATTCAGGAGCAACAGTGCATATGGGTGTAGGCTGTTCTTTCTGGTAGCAGAACAGGACCGACCTACCAGAAGACATCCAGAAACCTCCTGTTTGGATGCGTCTGTCGGTGGGGAGGTTTCAAGCTGGTGTATTTGCTATACATTTGGATGCTTCTGTGTAAACAATGAAAACATTGAGGGAATTGCCCATGGAGTCTGACTAACAACCAAATCCAGCCTTTACTGCTCTACAAGGACAAAATGATGAAGGTAAAGAGATTTGAAAGAAGGGTGTGAATAAGGTGGATGCAGATAAGGAGAATACAGAAAAGAAGGAAAGAAGTTACAAGGAAGAAAATAGAAGAGGATAGTGAATAACAGTGCAAAGGGCACTTTATTCCTGGGAATGTATAATTGGTCAAAAGTAAATTACAGCAATTACCAATTAGGCCTAACTACTAAAATACATATTTGCAATCAATACCTGAGTGAGTTCTTTTCAAATTAGGAATTTGAATTCGTATATGAACTCAGTGTATAAAATGTGCCATAGTCGTGGGAACAAAATTTACTGCAGAAATAAATATCTCATAATCTCTATCTCCCAAGCCACAGCATTCTAGAGCTATATAAAAACTCAGAGATTGGCCTCACTTACGGAATGTCAAGAATTCTAACACACTCAAATTGTTCCCAACCAGTTGAGGAAGTTCAAGGTACCATTTCTTATAAGCTTGCAAATATGACCTTCTCTAACATACTATTTGACACTTCTCTTTCTGATCCCAATAACGTAAGAATCATAAGAACCTTAAGAAAATTCCTTGAAAAGGAAACCATTATTATTTCTGAAGTGACATAGCCTCAGTTGCCTCTGCATTTTCTTTCCATTATATGCTTCAGTGTATCCCAGTAAGACCTGTGTGGAAGTGAGATAATACCGTGGGGTATAATTAAATCTAAAATTCTCATCTTTTAAATATACCTCACAGTAGCTTCTGTGAGTACAGGATACCCATCTGTTGAATTAAAACTTTTAAGATGACTTTTACCTAAGCATATTAGTGCCATATTAAACAACAATTTGACGCTAAGTTCTAGATGGTCCTGTTCCAGGACTGTGATGTGTTCAAAGATTCCTGTGCTCACCATTCTCTGTTCTACTCACACTACTACTCCATCTCCTAATTTAAGAAGGTGTTTCTCTTAAAAGCTCTGATTGAGCCTAGCAGTTGTCAGCATATTCCATTTGAAAGTGTAATACGACATTAACCATGGACACTAACCAGGTGCTTATAGTGACTCAGTTTCTTCTCTTAAAAGCTCTGATTGAGTCTAGCAGTTGTCAGCATATTCCATTTGAAAGTGTAATACCACATTAACCATGGACACTAACCAGGTTTTTATAGTGACTCGGTTTCTTTATCAGTCATATAAACCATGCAATAGAAATAGGTAAAAGCCAACCACAGGCAAATAAATATTATTCAACAAATTTTCACTGTGCATCTACTGGATGCCAACCATGGTGACAGACCTTTAGAACAACTTACAAGTTCCCATAGATTTGCTGTTAAAAAATTAACTAAAGGTGGCATCACAAACCCTACTCTGTTGAGTTCAGCCTAACCGTAACAGAAGAGAAATACGGAAATGTAGAACTCAAGAAACCATTAAAACATCTAAAAAGAACAGGTGGTAGAGGAACTAATATAGCCTTAAACCTACAGTTTCCCCTTTTTATTTTGTTAGACATAGCATAACATACTCAAAAGCTACCTTTTATTCTATGGCATATTTGAATTTCAGAGTCTGAGTAGTATATTCTACCATAAGGAGAAGTTAATAAAATCTGTTTTGGTATTTCCAGATATCCTGTTTCATCCACCATAATTATTTTGAAATTCATTAATGTAGCATGCATCAGTAGTTTATTTTATTGCTGTAGAGTAATTCCATTGTATGGACTTATCTAAGTTTGTTTACCCATTTGTTTGCTTTTTAAAATTTTTTAAATTTGAATATGCTTGAACCACAATGTTACCTTCGTTTCAGGTATACAACTTGGTGATTTGACAAATGTATACATTATGCTGTTAATCTTAAGTATACCTGCCATCTGTCCCATTACATCACTATTATAATATCATTGACTGTATTCCTTATGCCTACCTAGCCTTTTATTCTCATGATTTATTCATCCAATAACTGGAAACCTGTATTTCCCACTTCCCTTCACCCATTTTGACAACCCCCCTCCCCCAGCAACCACCAGATTGTTTTCTATATGGGTCTGATTCTGCTTTTTGTTTGAATATTTTTTTAGATTCTACATATAAGAGAAATCATATGGTATTTATCTTTCTCATTCTGACTTATTTCACTCTGCATAATATCCTCTAAATTTATCCATGTTGTCTCAAATGGCACAATTTTGTCCTTTTATGTTGCTGCATAATATTCCCGTGTGTGTGTGTGTGTGTGTGTGTGTGTGTGTGTGTGTATGTTCACACTACATTTTCCTTATTCATTTGTCTTCTGATGGACACACGTTGCTTCTGTATCTGGGCTATTGTAAATAAGGCTGCAATAAATATAGGGGTGCATATATCTTTTTGAATTAGTGTTTTCATTTTCTTTGGGTAAATACCCTGTAGTGCAATTACTGAATCACATGGTATTTCTGTATTTAATTTTTTTGAGGAACTTTCATACTCTTCTCACAGTGGCTGTACTAATTTACATTCCCACCAATAGTGCATGGGGGTTCCTTTTTCTCCACATACTTACCAACACTTACTTCTTGTCATTTTGATTTTAGCCGTTTTAACTGGTGTAAGGTGATACCACATTGTAGTTTTGATTTTCATTTTCCTGATGATGAGTGATGTTGAACTTGTTTTCATGTGTCTGTTGGCCACCAGTATGTCATCTTTGGAAAAATGTCTTTTCAGGTCCTCTGCTCATTTTTTAAATCAGATTGAGTCTTTTGCTGTTTAGTTGTAGAAGTTCTTTATGTATTTGGATATTAACCCTTTATCAGATACGTCATTTGCAAATATCTTCTCCCGTTCAGTATGTTGTACTCTTGTTTTGTTGGTAGTTTCCTTTGCTGTGCAAAAGCTTTTTATTTTGGTGTAGTCCCAGTAGTTTATTTTTGCTTTTGTTTCTCTTGCCTTAGGAGACATCTAAAAAAAAAAAAACAAACGTTGCTATGGCCAATGTCAGAAAAATTACTGCTTGTGCTGTCATCTGGGATTTTTATGGTTTCAGGTCTCACATTTAGGCCCTTAATCCATTTTGAAGTGTGTGTGTGTGTGTGTGTGTGTGTGTGTGTGTGTGTGTGTAGTGTTAGAAAATGGTGCAGTTTTATTCTTTTATCCCACCACGATTCATTGAAAAGACTGTCTTTTCCCCATTGTATTTGCCTCCTTTGTTATAGATTAATTGACCATATATATGTGGGTGTATTTTTGTGGTCTTTCTTCTGTTCCATTGATTTAGATGTCTATTTTCATACCCAGAATTTTTTAATGGGCAAAAATGTCATATTTTAGACCATAGTCACAGAATTTTATTGCTGAAAGAGATGGTAGAGATCACATGGTCCTACTTTTCTCTCACCCCCCACATTCCAAAAATAAACATGTTTTTTAAATGTTCTTCTGTGAATATGTCACTTTATATGCAGAGATGTGATGAGTAGGAGAAGTAATATATGGGCACAAGTGGCTAATATGTTGGTTGCAGATGAAGAAAAATTTACATTGGTCGTGTCTTTTTGTCCATTAAAACATTTTTCTAACATTGTCTTAAGTTTTTGGCACATTATTTTGTAATTCTAATAATAACTAAAATATGTTAAGTTATAATATGCTTATGTATTTATAACTGCAGTTATTGAAACACAGTCTGGAATCTCAGAAATTATCCAGGCATTTAATGTTTATTGAACTTATGAACAGTTCCTACCAGAAACATCTGAAAAAAATTGTTTTAAACATACTTAAAGGACTGCAAAAAAGGGGAATTTAGGGCAATGAAATATGTAAGTGGTTTAAGTCAGGTATAAGCAGACTTTTTCAGGTATGAACGTTTACCCAATTCCAAATTCAGACATCTTTCCCTTTTTGAAGATCAGTAGTTACCCTAGGAGATTCTGAAATCCAGTTCCAAGTCCTGGTTACTCTCATGTTTCGTGCAAGACATTAGCTCTCAAGCAATGCTTTCTCATTATTCTTTCATTTTCCAAGGCCTGGTTACCATAAAGTTCATATCGTCACCATGCCAGCATGTAAAGCTATATTGTTTCCTCAGTTTGCCCTTTTACATGTACTCTGTCCTTCCAAAGTATTATGCCTCAACGCTCATTGAAGTACACTTTTTGGATGGATAGAAGTAATACCACACAGCTCTGGGAAAAGCTTGCTCACAGGTGTTGTGGGTTATATAAGATAGATTTCATGAAGAGCTTCCCACAGTGGATGTAGAGAATGCTCGGCTGTGCCCTGGCACTAATTATAAATAATGATTTCTGACATTGCAGACTTTGTGGGTCAGTAGGCAAGGAGGTCTCCAGCATCTAATTGCTGTCACCTTCTAAAGGGAATTTTAAAAAAAGAACAACAGCAAAAACCTATACTAGTCCATTGATGCATAGAATTACTAGTAATACAGAAAAGGAATTTTCAAACATAAAGTCTCCTTTAAAAATTTTTTTAAACACAAAGATGTGATATTTAAGTATTTGAAACTGCCCCACAAATGCTGACAACTATTAGGGCTGTTAAGTTCAAAGATTTCTCAAACATACTAAATGTGAATTTGTCTCATTAATATGTTCTTTGTTTCTCTAAATTATTTATGTAACATCTTCCCACATATATAAATGTACCTTCCAGAAATATGTATCATCATTGATTTCCAAAATAAAAAAGCATTTAATATTTGCCCTTTGGCACATATTGATGTCTACTTAATATACAATATGAATTATAAGATGCGCTGTGGTACAACCATCAGTGAGCCCAGCCAACTGATATGTCATCCTCAAAGTGGTCTGTGAGACTTTCTCCTTTGAAAATAGCATTTCCCTGCTAACCCCTTGTACATTTAATTTTAGTTCTTGTTCTTATTCAGTCTCTTGTACTTAGAATGCCTTCAAGAAAGATGAATAGGATGAGTAGCTTAAACACCCAGCCGGTAGAAAGGGACTTTTCTCTGAAATATTTACTTACTACATCCTTCCCCCACTAGTTTGCTCCATTAGCACTTTTTAGCCCCTCTATTTTGGCAGTAATTGTGATCCAATCTATCATTGATTTGCCTTTTGACAAGCTAGTAAGTTTCATGTCTTGTTCAATCTTGTGGCACCTGTGCAATGGCAATACATTTTAGGAACTCATTGAGGACAGGGTGAACATATATGGGTGAATCAATAAAATGCATATATTAGGAACTAGGGCTAAATCAAGTTATTCTTGATTCACTATAAAGCAATAATGGTCTGTGTGGGTGCAAAATGAGAAGGTGTGGGCTAAGTAATGTTTAGGAGTAGAACCTTCCAATTTATTTTTTTTCAAATTTGTAAACTCTAGGGGCACCTGGTTCAGTTGATTAAGCATCTGACTTTGGCTCAGGTCATGATCTCATGGTTTGTGAGTTCAGGCCCTGCTTCAGGTGAGCTCAAGCCCCGCATCAGGCTCCTCTCCTCTCTCTCTCTCTCTCTCTCTCTCTCTCTCTCTGCACCTTGCTCGCTTGCATGCTATCTCAAAAGTAAATGATTAAAGGGGCGCCTGGGTGGCTCATTCAGTTAAGTGTCTCACTTTGGCTCAGGTCATGATCTCATAGTTTGTGGGTTCAAGCCCCACGTCAGGCTGTATGCTGAGAGCTCAGAGCCTGGAACCTGCTTCAGATTCTGTCTCATTCTCTCTCTGCCCCTCCCCCACTTGTGCTCTGTTTATCTCTCAAAAATAAATAAATGTTAAAATTTTGTTTAAATTATTAAAAAAAGTTCAAAATAGTAAACTGTAAAAAAGATAAATATTATGTTTGTCCATGTGTAAAATGGATATTATAATAGTGCTTACATCATTTGGTTGTTGCATCAACTGAGATAATCAGGAAAGTTTTTAAAAAGTGACCAGCATATAATACTCTCCAAATGTTAATGATTAATATTTGTATAATACTGGAAATTACCAAAGAAAAGTTATGAACAATTTATGGTAAAGTGATCTGGACATAAACCTTCTAATAATTTAATGTGTATTTTTTAGTAATGTTTCTGTTAATGTATACACATAGATATATATAGCACAAATTTGGAATGATAGTTTGTATATAATATTGCAAAACTACAATTTTCACTTAAAATTTACCTTGGGGTTTACCTCATGCCATGGATATATTTTTAAGATAGGATTTCTGTATTATTTAACATTATATCATGTGGATCTGCTATAATTCATTCAGCTCATGCTGCATTGTGTCTTGATTAACCAAAAAATACTTTTTGATAAAAAGTAGAAATATCAAGAAATGTTACCTAAGATGTTCATTTGATTGGAGTGGAAGGGATTTAAGAAAACATGTAGTTCTACAATTCAACAAGAATGATGACCAGGTTTACTTGCCTTTATTATATAGACAATGTAGAAGCTGTGTGATATCATCGATGGAAAAAAATTCTGTCACCAAATAGTGATTCTTAGTGATTCTTAGTGATTCCCTGTAGTTCTTAGCAGGGATAGATTACATATAATAGTGCTAAGTTAAAAAAAAATAAAGTTTCACCTATCAATTTTACAGTAATATCAACTTTATATCATCTAATTTTTGAATATTAAAAAACAAAATATTTTTGTATACTAATAGGTATAGCACTGTAGATGAGGCTAGGAACTAAAACTGTGAATAAGATTTCAGAACTTCTTGCATTTATATTTATAAAAAATGAAGAAATTACTTTCTATGAATGAAAAATTAGATATTCACATACCATAAAAGACATGATGAAATGACAATTTATTTTGTTACTTAAAATTTATGTTGTCCTAAAATCTGATTAGCCTCATCATCATTATGAACTAGCTTTGGAGATGTGTTTCCAAACTTGTGGAATTATTCTAATCTGTTACTGGCAGGACATCATTGGCATTTTAGATTTGTTAAGTGCTATTAAGAATTGCCTGGGGGTGTCTGGGTGGCTCAGAGTTGGTTAAGCGTACAATTCTCAGTTTCAGCTCAGGTCATGATCTCGCAGTTTCTTGAGTTTGAGCCCTGTGTTTGGCTCTGCACTGACGGTGCAGAGCATGCTTGGGATTCTGTCTCTCTCTCCCTCTCTCTCTACCCCTTCCCCACTTTCTCTGTCTCCAAATAAATAAACTTAAAAATAAAAGAATTGCTAAATTCTTTTTTTAAGTTCATTTGTTTATTTTGAGACCAAGAGAGAGAATCCCAAGCAAACTCCATGCTGATAGCTTTTGCCCCTGATTTTTAAACAATGAAGAGAAATTAATCTAGGCCAGTGGAGAAGGCCATTTGAAGTAGAAGAAACTGCATTTGTCACACACACACACACACACACACACACACACACACACACACACACACACACACACCCCTCCAGGCAGAAACAGTAATGAGGGAGAAATTGAGGTAATGAGCAAAAGTATCAAGTGATAAAGACAATAAAAGGCAGGTAGAGACGAATCAGTTCATAATGAATCTTTTATGCCATGCCAGAAAATCTGAATTTTGGATAAGTAGGAATCACTGAAGACTTTTTGTAAGAAGGGACTTGAGTTTTGCATTTTAGTAGGAAAATTCTGATTGGGTATATGAAGGTAAGATTAGACATTATCAAGAGGAAAGGTCCCATCCAAAAGAGACGTAGCTGCTCAAGTCTAGTAGAGTCTTCCATAAAATCATGAAATATAAATATGCTTTCAGTAATGTAAATCACCCTGAAAAATAATTCTGAAAGTAATTTTTTTAAATAATTCTCGATATTGTCATATTTATTATCTGTGGGTGCAGTGAGAAATTACTAATAGTTTTGAATACATACACACATACTCACCTCCATATGAATAGATGAAAGAGAACAAGAGCAAGAAGGAAAGAAAGAAAGGATTAGAGCCATTTACTAGCAACATGTCTGTACAATTTTAAAACATACCTTTTCAAAACAAGAGGGATGAGCTTAGCCAGTGGATACATCTGCAGCATTTGTTTATAGAGTTGTCATTCAATTAAAATCTATTCTCTGAAACCATATCACATGAAGACCCACCATTAAACTATGCTAACCAGAATAGTAAGATCCTAAATCATTCTTAAACTTAGCATTCCAGCCTATAGTCATTACAACAGTATGATAAACCAGAGACCCCATGTTTTTGATATACATGCATTGGCTATGAGTATAAAGCAATCAATCTGAATACATAAAATACACATGCACATCACTTTCATGCCCTTACTCTGCCATTACATCTGAAGTGATGCCAACACATCATTACATGTAGTGTTGAGGAAAATTGTGGCCCTTGTTATGGATTTAGAACTCATAGTGGGGCAGACATTGGGTTACAACACCTTCACTTCTGGTCCTGCTACACCAGATATCCTGACTATTATCACAGACATTCTTTTGTTCAGCTATTCCATTTACCCCTGCAAATATCCTTCCTCAATACTACAATCTGCAAACTTTATATCCTTCTTTCTTGTTTAAATCCTTGATTATTCAGATGGGATTTGCAGTTGGAACCTATTGTCTTTAGGGCAATTTCTGTGAAGTAAGTCAAATTGTTGAATAGTTAAAATCAACAGTCTACATTATGAACATTTCCTGATTCTTATGGGATTGCTTTTGTTATATGAAGACACTAATGGATCAGAGAGAAATTGTTTGTAGTCACGGATGACATCTGATTTAAACAACAAAGTGGATCGACAATGACAAAAGGTATAGTTAAGGAGGTTCTAACGCTATGGTAGAGGAAGCTAACTCTTACACAATGTAATTGTCAAGTAATTGAGTGTATAGCTTCTTCAAGGACATAAATCTCAACAGAAAAGTGGTCAGAAAATGTTTTTCTGACCTAAGTCTTTAAATGTTCTTTCATAGTTTATACAGATTTAGAAAACACATTCCTCTTTTATCACATGAGATATTTCTTCCAAGATATAATTTATATATAAATATATATATATATATATATATATATATATATATATATATGGTGTGTGTGTGTGTGTATATATATATATATACATATATATATATATATATATATATACATATACATATATATATATATGTATATGTGTATATATATATATAGTAATGGTAATGCCTGGTGTGTGTATAGAATTTTTCACAATTAAACACCTTTAACATTGAGAATCTGTGAACAAACACCTTTCCAATCTGATCCCATTACTAAAAGGTTACTTGCACAAATGTCTTTTTTAGTTCTTTAAATTGACAGACCACTAATTCAGGTAATTCTTCAAATAAACATACTATCATCATGTGTTGTTTATGAGAGATAATACATAATGACATAATTGATTACTAAGTTATTTGGTTTGTAGTCTTATTGCTGCCCTTCGAATCAGATTAAATTAGATCACCTCAACCTATAGCACTGTATACTTATTTACTTGTTTTAAATCAAAGTATCAAGGAAAGTAGAGGATGGAAGATACATAACTGCATCACTAACACACGAACAAATATGGTTGTAGGCATGATCTTTCAATAACCAAAATAGGTAAGAGCTCAAGAATATCTCTTCTGCTTTCTTTAGCCTCACAGAAAAATGTTGGGATTTTGTTCCAGATACGAAACAGAATATTGTTAGATTTTGGAAACTCATAGTTTGCCTTTACTCCATCCCCTTGGCACCAGAACACACACAAAAGGATACTGGTGAAACCCATTTATTGGGAGCTATTTTCTTTTTCCCTTATAAGTCCCAACCAAAAGCTTTTATGTTTGGGGCCTTTAAGCCAAGAATACCTTTTGTGTAGTGCTCTCTTTCAAAGCACTCAGGCCATGTGCTCTGCCATTATTTTAGAATGGTAATGCTTTCTTTTTAAATGATGCTTCCTTTGCCCCTCAAAGGCACCATTGTCTGCCTGGTTTCCTCAGTTTGGTTGCTTTTAGTCCCTGATAAATTAGTAATGGAACAGAATAGGAGGCTTTGCGGCTCTTGTGCCCTGTTATTAAATTGTGGTTTGGTGCTAAAATGTATATACCACAGCCTCTGTAATGACAGGTAACTGTTTGACTAATTGGACCAAACTCAATAGAATCACAAAGCTACAAGGATCTTCAAATTATTTGGTCTGCTCAATTCATGTTTTCAAGGAAGACTGAGTCCTTGGCAATTAAAAGATTTGCATAAGAACATAACAGCAAGTAACATAGTTTGGACCAGAGAACATTCTGTTTCCCATGGTATTTCTCTTTGAATAGAATTTCTGATATCTATTGAAATAATTTTACATTTGGCCACAAACATTTTTGGAAAAGTCTGAGAGTTTTGTTAAAATATTTTAAATAATTTGAGGCAGCTTTTAAAAATTTTTTGGTCACTTATCAATTTGTAAATTATTGCTGACTCATAAAAGAGCCTATGTTCCCATAGGACTGTATTACTTTCAAAACATGTCCCTACAAGCTCTTCCCTTCAAAATTTGTACCCATGTTATATCAGTTAATGTAATACCAGTTCTGTGAGGTAGTGAAAGAAAGTATTATTATTTCTGATTTACCTAATCTGAACTCCAATAGCTATATATTTAAACTCTGGGTTTTTTTTTTTAATTTTTTTTTTTGTGAGAGAGAGAGAGAACAATTGAATGGGGGGTGCAGAGAAAGGGCAACAGAGAGTATCCAAAGCAGGCTCCATAAGGGCAGTGCAGAGCCTGACGTGGGGCTTGAACTCATGAACTGTGAAATCATGACCTGAGCCAAAATCAAGAGTCGGATGTTTAACCGACTGAGCCACCCAGGCGGCCCTCAACTCTATTTTTAAAAATCACTTTCTGGGCGCCTGGGTGGCTCAGTCGGTTGAGCATCCGACTTCGGCTCAGGTCATGATCTCACAGCTTGTGGATTCGAGCCCCGCGTCGGGCTCTGTGCTGACTGCTCAGAGCCTGGAGCCTGTTTCAGATTCTGTGTCTCCCTCTCTCTCTGACCCTCCCCCGTTCATGCTCTGTCTCTCTCTGTCTCAAAAATAAATAAACGTTAAAAAAAATTTAAAAAAAATCACTTTCCACTTCATATTTTCCTTATTTGCTTGAAAGCTTCATCCCTTCTATTAATTACTAAAAGCTTTTGAAGGTAAGGAAACTTTTAAAGCATCTTTCTAGACCTCACAAGTTCTACCACAAGGCTTCACAGAAATAGGCCTTCAATGTGTCTATTTAGTAAATAAATAAATGAATACCTCTTTGACAGATAAGAAAATGTCTATATATACCAATATTTTCTCAGGGTCATATAGGAAATTAGAAGAGATAGGACTAAAATATTGCATTCATTTTATCACCTATTTATTTAATATTGTACTACTCGGGCAAGGATTCAGAATGCTTACATCCCCAACAACCCCCTTCCTAGAGAAACAGCTTTGCCATAGGCCTTCCTGAAGAAGTACTGCTTCCCAGCTGTCCTCCCCAACCGGAGCTCATAGGTTGAATGGGTGGGCAGAACTGCAACCCAAATTACATGGAACAGAACACGGGCTGACCAGTGACTTAGAAACTGAAAGGCGTGAGATGCAAAGGGGTGGGAGAGACTGCCATAGGTCGCACACCAGCTAAAGGTGTGAGGATGTAGAAACTGTGAGTAAGCAGAGGAACCTGGTTCGGAGGGAGAAGAGGAGAAAAACGTAGCATATGTGCAGGAGAAAGTGGAAATGCCATGAAAGACAGAATATGCAGCCTGTTAGAGAAAAGACAGTGAGAACAGCCTGAAGCTGAATCTGTGTCACCTTTGAAAGCTTTACTTTTCTGTTTTCACTACTGTCCACATGCATCCTGAAACTGAAACCTCTCATGAGGTAAATTGAGGAATATCCTTCTCTTGTAATAATAATAATAATAATAATAATAATAATAATAATAATAATAAACAACTTAGTGAAAGGCATAGGAATTCATGTCCTCTGATTCAGGAAGGTTAGTATATTTCCACCTTTCCATGATGCCTACTTATTGATTATCTTATGGATTGTTACAGGACTTTTAGCACAGATAATTAAATTTTTGCCACCTGTTTAAAGATATATTATAGGCTCTCCTCTATGTAGTTGATTTCCAGATTTATTTTGGATTCAAATCACGTTACAATATTTCTCAGTGCTGAAAACAAAACTTCCCTAACAAAATAAAGAAGGCAAATGGATTGCATCTCAATAGGAAGTTTCTAAACCCATAGACTACAGTTCAGTGCTGGCTATTTTCAACCAAGCACTATTTTTCCTCTGAACAGGCTAACACCTTGACCTGGATTGCTCCCATGCTGCCAGAATATGAAGTTGCATTTTGATAGAATGTATTTGATTTTTGTGAGACTCAGAGGCGGAGGTGGAGAAATGATGGATTCAGTAAAAGCTCCTATAAGAATGTAGTCCTCACAAATACACACGAGCTATTGTCCATAGCTATGAAATGTACGGTAGTTAGGCTGTCACCTCTAATTCGGGGCCAAACCAAGGAAGTTGATTCTTGTTAAGTCTTTGAGACTGCCGCTTGTGGTTTTAAAATATGTCCAGGGGGCGCCTGGGTGGCTCAGTCAGTTAAGCGTCTGACTTCAGCTCGGGTCATGCTCTCACAGCTCGTGGGTTCAAGCCCTGTGTCAGGCTCTGTGCTGACAGCTCAGAGCCTGGAGCCTGCTTTGGATTCTGTGTCTCCCTCTCTCTCTGCCCCTCCCCAGCTCATGCTCTGTCTCTCTCCCTCTCTCAAAAATAAATACACATTAATTTTTTTTTTAATTTTAAATATGTCCAGAAATTCTTTGATAGTGCTCCCATTAAGCGGTGGAGCCAAATCGTCTCCTCTTGAGTGGGGGTGGACTCAGTGGCTCACTTCTCATAAATCAAGTGCTAGTGGTGGTGTGTGATGGCAGAAAATAGGCCCTAAAAACATTGCAGCTCCCTCCTCTCTTTCTGGTCCCTCATCTGCCATTCCATGAGGGCGCTCAGATAATCCTACAGAGAGATCCACATGGCAAGGAACTAAGACCTTTGCCAAACACCAGTGAGGGACCAAGGCCTCGAGCCAGTAGCCTGTGAGTGAGCCATCACAGAAGCAGATCAGCCCCAGGTAAACCTTCAGACACTCGGTGATGACTTTAGCTGGAGCCTCATGAAAGACTCTAAGCCAGAATGACCCTGTGAAGCCACTCCCAACTTCAGGACTTACAGAAACTGTGACATAATACATATTTGCTCTTTTAAGCTGCTAAATTTAAAGGTCATTTGTTACCCATAATAATTAATACACTGCCTTCACATCACGCACAGACACACCCTCAAAGTGAAAGTTAATGTTCTTACATTCAAATTATTTTTCAACAACTTCTTCTTGATCAAAAGTGGTACATAAAATAACATATTCTCAAAATGTTCAACGTGTGTTCTACATATGTTATGCTTTGTAGATGTTAAATGGATTAAACTGTTCAATCAACAGAAGATTTACGTGTTTTTCTTAAAAGAAAAGCAAAATTAACTCTCTAAAACTGATTAGTAATGCTAGGAATCCCCAAAGATTCTGCATCCTCTAACATATTTTTTATTCATTTCTTAAATTTCACTAGTTTCAATTTTAAATTTTAAAAGAAACCAAATGGAAGAAGAATTTTTTATATGTTTTTACATTGTTATTTTGAGAATTCTTTGGGCACCTCTTCATGCTGAATTCTAAATCAATAACCTTGCATATGCTTGAAGTGTCTCTCTGTATTTATGCACATAGATATGAATACTAAAGTGCATATGTTGTTTTTCATTCCATTTTTATTTTATTTATTTATTTATTGCTGTTGTAGATTAGTTCCTACCCAGAAGCAGCTGCCTGTGGGTGGTGGGTAAATTCACTGCTTATCTCAGAATCTTTTTAAGATGACTTATAAAGCACTTTATAATCTAGCGATATGAAAGAAATATTTTGAGTGTGTTTGTGCCTGTGTGTATGTGTGTGTGTGTTAATGTATAAGGTACATGCTTAAAATCTAAACATCACATAGCTCTACTCATTGGTTAGATCAGTGGGCTGGAAGCTACCAGACCTGATTTTATCTCTAAAACAAATATAATAATTGGGTAATATGTGGCTGGCACCCCTGATTTTCTTCATTAGTCCTAGATTGCAGACTTAATAGTTTCAATATTTCCATTTACCCTTGTGAATCATTTTCCGATTGTCCTATTGTAGTCTTGTTAGTAGAATGGTTCTGACATTCTTTTAGAAAGGGAAGCACAAAATGGAGTATCAGCCCAGAGAATCACCCCATTTACCCTCTGTTATGGTTATTTATTATTGTGTAACAAACCACTCAAAACTTAGTGACTTAAAACAGCAACCATGTATTACAGCTGACGGTTCTGTGGGTGAGTAATTTGGCAGGTAATTCTTGTGCCCCATGTGGTATGACTGACATCACGTGGTGGTGTTCATCTTGGCACCTTCGCATGGAAGGCTGAGGGGTGGGTTGATCTGGAGTCTTCTAGTTCTCCATCTAGTTGCAAGAGATGGAAGATGAATGCTGCCAATCTCTTTTACGGGCTGTCCCAGGAATTCCCCCAGTATTCCCACTTCTGCCATTGTCTTTTGATTAAAACAGTTACAGAACCTTCTCAGACTTGATAGAAAAATCATCAAAAAATGTGTGACATCCTTAATCTGCCACACCCTAAAAGACACACAAAGGTACACACTTATATACAAATATGTCACTTGAGAGAAACTAGAATTGTCAGTCATCTACATTTCAAATGCCATTGGCTTTCAAATGTTAGGTTATGTTCATATGACAAATTAAAACAAAAAAAATTTGATTACACTAAGGCATATGAATTTGCTTAAGTATTCATGTGTTTTTAATGCCAATATTGACCATTAATACCAAGGAAATTATTAGACAAACAACAGTCATTTTAAATTATGAGGCTGTATTAAAATGAACAGTATTGTACATTTAGTTAAATCAATGTATATTCCTTTGTGTATCAAAAGGCAGTTGAACCGCTAAAATAACCAGAGTAAAAATATACAAGGATACAAATTGATACAGTGGAATGTTGTGATTTTACTTTGAGTCTTGTTGAATAAATAGTGGTAGATATATTTTGGTACATTGGTATTTAGAATCTCAATAGAAATACTTAAAAGGTCAAACACACAGAAGCCTCTTTACCTGTAGCAGCAAAATGACATCATCTGTAGCCTTTATAGCTGCAAACATTTTTCAAAGACAGCAATTTATGGATGCTCTTCTAAGAATTAGTCGATATATTAGCTTTCTTTAAAATATACAACTACAGCAGCAAGCCACATATATTTTATTTGGCCTTGCTAATATTCTCTGAGTTCTAGGAGCTATGAATTTTTCAGATATTTGGCTGAAACTCAAAATGAAAAATCATTTTAAAAAATAGAAAAGCATTTCATTCTTCAAAAATGCTAAAAATATATGATGCAAAATGTCATAGTTTGGCTGTAATAGCAAAATTCTTAGAATCAATCAGTCAAAAATAACTGTGTTATTTAGGCGCAATTTGAAGGCATACAAACTAAAAACAGTATTTTAAAACCATCTATAAGAGCTTGATGGCTTCTTTACACACTGATAGCTATTTGCCTTGTAAAAATAACAATTGAATGAGCACAGAGAATAGACTACCATAGAAAAGGTTGCCTTTTATGAAGAACCAACATGCACTCAGTAACATTTACCTATTTAGTCTGGGCCAAGGGCAAGAGGGTCCTTCAACAACGACCCAGACCCCCCTAGTTTATACCACCATCCACACTATATAATCCTCTCACACTAAAAGCAAGGAGCAAACTAAAACTCACATAAATACCTCAAATTGGGAGATGTCTTATGTATGTTTACTTTGCCAGAATAAAAGTGTATTTGGGAGAAAGTACTTGGCCCAATCATTTATTTATTTTTTATTCATTAATTTATTTAGAACACGTTTATAAAGAGCCTACTTGTGGGTCAGATACTTTTCTCAATCCTGGTGGTAGAGAGAAATATACACAGCTCTTGCTTTCAATATACTGAGAATCTAAAGGGAAAGATAGGAGGATAGACCTAAAGAGGTAGTTACAGTATAATTTGAAAAAAAAAAACAAAAAACAAAAAACAAAACAAAACATAATCACTGGGGTAAGGATAGGACACTATGGGATATGGGATCCATAGGTGGGATATGGGATATCTAACTCAGTCTTGGAAAAATGGGAAGCAATGAAGCAATTTCCCAAAATAAGTACCTGAAAGGCATTTGGGAATTAGAGTGGCAAAAAAAAAAAAAAAAAAAAAAAAAAAAAAAAAATATATATATATATATATATATATATATATATATATATATATATATATATACATGGAAAGCAGGATAGAAAGAAAGGAATATGAAAATGTCAGGAGATTAGAAAAAAATGTGTGAGTTGGAGCAGTTAGCACGGTATGGGGAGGGTAGCAGAGGCGTATGGAGATTTAAGTGGTAAGATGAGTAATATCTGAAGTGACACTACTAAGCAAAAAATTTTTAAACAGGGAGTGCAAGAGAAAGGGAAGCATTCCAAAAAAATGTTTTTAAAGCCAAAATGGATATGCTAACCATTAGGACCAGAGGGTTAAATGTGAACCAGATCATGAAGCCCACAGTATGAAAATGAAAAATATTATCCAATGCTTAGTAGAGTGTCTTTGAAGGTTTTTGAATTTGACATCATCATATTTGGTTTCAGAATGACCTCTGACTTGGAAAAAATGGATTGGAGACCGGAAGATCAAGAGACTATTACATAAATTCAAGTGGGGGATGGAAAACAGAAAAAAAATTAGCTTTTTCTAGCTCATACTAACAGTCTCCTCAGAGTTCTTCCAGATTCTTCCCAGTCTTTATCACAAAGCCAATGCCAGATATTTTTGCTTTATCTTCCAGAAAAACACTACTTCTGATGAAGTTTCAGTTTTAGTTACTTTTGTTGTGTGATAAACTATCCCAAATTTAAGTGGCTTAAAACAACAACAACCATTTTTTTCTCACGATTTTGTGCATTAACTGAGCTCCGCTTGGCAATTTTTCCGTTCCTAGTGGGGTAGGCTGGTGCTAAAACATCTTTTGTGCACAAATGGGCTGCAGTGTTAAGGATGGCTCGCTCACACAGTTGTACCCACGCTGGGATACCTGGACAGCTTGGCCTCTATTTCCATGTAGTCTCAGACACTCACGCTGCATGTGGCCTCTTTAATGGTCATTCTAGAAGAATAGCCAGAGTTCCAAAAAGTGACTCAGAGTTCCAGAAAGTGCCAGCAACTCCTCTGCTTCTTTAGATTTAGACCGTGTTCGTTGATGATTCCTACCACTCACAAAATTTGAGCCTATATTCTGAGTGAGATCCTTGATTATGATTAGGACTTAAGGATATTTTCTTAGGATCCCTGCTTGAAAAGCAAAGCAACCAGAGCATCATTAGAAACCTCATAATCAGACCACTGAGGTCCCCAGAAGCAGGTGTTTTCATTTGACTTCTGATATTTAATGTAGAAACCAAGACTAACCTGAGAGCATGTGATATGGCTACTTTAGAGATATTTCTGATAAAATTCATGAATACTAAAAAGTCTTTTCATGGTCCCCTCCTTCACCTGGATGTAGGATATGTCATCACACAATGAAGAACATAAAACCACAATAATGCTACCTGCTTTTTTGGAAGATTGCCACTCAGTCCAGTTTACTCAGGTGTACAGAAAACCTTTATTTTATCAATGATTAATCAAGTCGAATTTATTATCATTTAAGTATGAGGAAAGGAAAACATAGTATTGTCCTGTTTTAAATGTGCTTGTTCTGATGCTTACTGAGTCTTTTTATGTAATGCTCAGTCATTCTAAGATAAAATGTGTACCCTCTCAGAGTTTAAGCCACCTGTCCTCCTTTTCAGATTTTTTTTAAGTTTATTTATTTTTGAGGAAGAGAGCGTGCATGCATGCAAGCACAGAGAGAGGGGGGAGAGAGAGAATCCTAAGCAGGTTCTGCACCATCAGCACAGAACCCACCTCGGACGGGGCTTGAACCCACAAACTGGGAGATCATGACCTGAGACGAAATCGAAAGTTGGCCGCCTAACCAACTGAACCACCCATGTGCCCTCTGTTCTCGTATGTATTCCAATATGTGTGAATATATTATCTTAATGTGTGATGGCGGGGGGGTGGGGGCGGTATGGCCTAAGTCACCTCATTATGGGAATAGAAAATTGAACTTGTTGAATAAGATATCCTCTGGATTCCTTTGTTCCTGGGGCAATAACCCTTGTCTAGTTTATTGCTGCTGGCCAAGTTTGTTCTGAGCTGATTTGTGAGAACTCTGTCATTCCACATCCACTCCTAAGTGCTTTCTCTTAATTTGCTTTAACTGTCCTTTGCAATAGCCCTGTGGCAGGTCCCTGACTCTGAGCCCTAGAGTCTTCCAAGCCATTCCACCAGGCACAGTGAATACATCTGAGTTTCTTCCACCCATGCTACAGTAAGGTAGAAGAGACAGCTAAAAATTGTGAACTCTTCTACCCAACACTGTTGGACTACTGAGTTTCTTTTGCTAGACTGAAAATTCAACTGCTATATTATTATCTGGGGAGCTATACTCTCCAGAGGGTTCCCTCTGCCCTCAGTACATCCTCTCCTAACCCAAGGCCAGAGATGATAAATCCATTTTATTAATTACTCACCACAGAACCCAGGATTTATTGAAGATCTTCTCTCATATATAAAGTACATTTCACTTAACTTATTCTCATTCTCGCAGTTTGTTCCTAAAGTGCTTAATTAGGAAGCTTTATAGGTAGAATTTATTTCTGTTTTGTGTTCTTAAGGGCATTTATTGCCGATTGCTTATCAGGAAAGAATATAGAGGGGTGCCTGGGTGGCTCAGTCTGTTAAGCATCCAACTTCAGCTCAGGTCATGATGTCATGGCTGCTGAATTTGAGCCCCATATTGATGCTGTGTGCTCACAGTGGAGCCTGCTTGGGATTCTCTCTCTCTCTCCCAGTCTCTCTACTCCCCCCTACCACTCTCTTTCTCTTAAAATAAATAAAGTTTAAAAAAAGAATATAAAATATAAGCTTTTGGAATATTGTGTGTCTAGTTGAAAAAGTATCACAGCAACAGATACAAATATTAAATTCTGGCATATAATTTTTTTAAAATACCACCAGATCATCATTTCCCTTTTAAAATATCAAAATTGTATTTCATGTTTTTTCCTAAGAATAAAATATAGACTATATAAAATATCTTTTGTTTTTTTTTTTTTCTATACTCACTTTAAGGAAGATCTTAATTAATCTTACTTGCATTTGGCTGTGTGTATACCACATACTAAATTATTATTGGATTAATTGAATCTGAATATAATGTCTATTTTTATCCCTAGTGGAACATGTCAAATCAATCACTGAAAAGGCAAAATTACCAACTCAACTCTAGGTGTTTTTGAACATATGTGTCCAAAAGTTCTGTCCTTCATTATTCACTGTAGGGTATATAATACCTAAAGTTTGTAAAGGGAAAATATTATGTTTGCCTGGAGAAATCCGTGCCAGCACTTAGATATTTCTGCATAAAAATATGAAAGGAATGAGCTATACATTATTAAAACTGCTGCTTGAAAAGCAACATAATTAGCCTAAGCTCTAGTTGTTTTATTTCTGTGATACCAAAACACTTATATTTGACTTTACTTTTATTTACTTTTTTAAATGTTTTAAAAATCTTTTTGCTGAAATGACAAATTGTCGCTACTGTCATAGTTGTCTTAATTATTTTGGCACTGTGGGACCCAACATGTTGAAGAAGAGTGTGAAAATAATTGCATGTGTAATAATTTAAGGCAGTTAAAACATGGTTAAGAGCATATAGCAATTGTTTGGTTCATTTAGTTAATTTTCTTATATTCTGCATGTGTAAATACAGCCATTCTGAAGAGGCTTTGTCATTTGTTTAGTTAATGTGATTGAGGAATTCACTAGTTATACTTAGTGAATAAAGTCTAGGCTTTCTAAATCTTTAAAGATTTTCTTGATTTGTTTTTAAATATATAATTGTATAATTAACAATATTCCCCTTCTTCTGTGTAGACAAAAATCTTAATGAGCAATATTTTATCTTCTTTGGGGGGCAAGTTTTCATAACCTTACCCAAGTTCAGTGTTAACATTTTGGTTAGTAGCAAAGTTCACTAAAAATGAAATGTTACTGTAATTTCTTGCATTAAGTGGCCATACTTAGGCCAAAAACTTGCTAAATTTTAGTAAAAATGCCTAGTTTCCTGAACTTTAATGAGCCAGAGTCTCATTCTTAATTATATTGGTTGAAAGTTCCTAATGTAACTGATGTAAAAAGAAATGGAAGCTAGAGAGACTGCCTTATTTTATTAGTTGTAATGATGCCTATTGTTTTAATAATGAAAATGTCTAAAAGTTCTTATAAAATCTTGAATATCATGAAAACAACAGCCTCATGTAGCTCTGAGCCCATTGGCTTGTCTTGCTGGATGATCACCAGCAGCGTTTAATTTTAAACTTGCTAACATAAAATAGTAACTGGAAAGCAATTTGTTTCACTTTTTTTTCTTAGTAAAAATGTGATGGAAAACTGTTCACCTGGGAAAATCCAAATTCATATCATAAACATAATGCTGCTTATAAGGAGTACTAATGATATACTTTATGAATTTTAATTTCTGTTTGGAAGTCAGCAAGTGTGCATTCTATAAATGTAAACCATCTGTTGGCACCTTCTAAAAGACTAGATTTCAGTCCATCCCAACATGAATTATTTATTTTGATGGATTTCTTTCCTAAGCAAATTCAAGGTTGTGTGTATGTGAATGTGTGTGTGTGTGTGTGTGTGTGTTCATCTGTTTTTAATCTACAATAAAGTTTCAAAGTCAGGACATGCATAATTGCAAACCTAGAAGATAAAAGTCCTCAACAATTTGAAATGTGTTTATTTGCCATAACAAGTTGCTGGTAAAGTTAAGAAACACCATTTAACATTAGATCAAAGGTGAAAAAAAAGTGGGAAGCAACACAATGAGAAGTTTTTGTAATTTTAATGTTTCAGTGACAATATCATAAATTCCTATTACTTACCAAAAAAGAGAAATCCATAGCTAATCCATTGGCAATTTCAGATGCTTCACAGTTATAAGGTAACTGCAGTGGCAATGAACATTTTAATATATTCACTTCACTAGAAATGTTCTCTGAGTGAATGCAAAAAAATTCTTATTGGGGTTAACTTAACAAGCCTTACTACATTGCCAGTATTGAATTTTTTTACAAATAACTCTTGCTGATACATATATAACATGGTCCTTATAAGTCAAAACTCACTGCACCTACTTGTACCTTCCTCTTGTGAGTTTGTATTTATTTATATATTTTTTTGTCTTTTAATGAAACATCTTATTAGGTCAGACAGAGACAGTCAATGCACATTAGTGAATCTATACTTAAGGTAGAAAAGAAATTGGTGTCCAAGGGATTTTTTAAATCATGTTCAACAGGCAATGGTGCAGAGTTAAAAAAAAAAAGAAAGAAAAGGAAGTCGTTGCTATAGGATGGTTGCTTCAAAACCATTGAACAAATTTCATAGACAAATACCTCAAAGTCTACATTACAAATTAGAGCAAGATTTAAACAAGGCTTTAAGAATCAAAATTTTCTTGGTTTAAAAAAATTTCCTCCCAATAATGATTTAAAAGCTGCGCATTTTCCTAGGGCTAATCACGTATTTTTAAAAGAGTGGGCCCTAGTTGAAGCAAGATACTTACCCTAGAGCTACAGATTCTTTTTTTATTCCTTTATATGGTCATTATTCCGTTTTGTAACATGAGCAAATTAAATCAACTGTGAAAAGTCTGTTCCTGTCTGCACCAAAGACCAAGTTTCTGCTGTACATAGACTTGATTGTGCTTATGTGTATTTCCATAACACTTGTTGCCATTGGAGAGCTCCAGCTGCAGTCACCATCTCTGGGTTGTTCCCTCCCATCCCTTTCACCCTCCAGCAATTTTTGTTCTCTTCCATTCAGGCAAATTTGAACTGATTAAATGTTCTCAGATTATGCAAGGACACTATAGGACAGAGTGACAGTGAATGCCCGATTGCATTTCACTCTAATTTCAACTGCCGATAAATTTTTTCTGGGTCTTGGAAAATGCATCAGTCTTCTAGGCAACAAATCCAAATATTATTTAATTCAGACTAGTGATTGATTCTTGACTGTGAAAAAAAAAATCTTAATGCCCCAACAAAAAGAATCTGTATGCCTCTTCTTGTCCAGAGTACCTTCCCCAAGCATTATCCTCCCTACCCCTAACACACACATGAAGTCTTATTCTAGGTGACCATTAAAGATTAAATGCAGCCAGATATATTGAATAAATGGTATTACAAATTCATATTGGCTTACAAAAAAGTGAACATTGAACAGGATTCATGTTAAGCCTTTTCACAGTTAAGCAAAAGTTTTCTTACTATAATTTCTGTCACCTTTCGCTCATCACATTCCTTTAGTTCACTTGTTTATTCTACTCGGAATCCCTTCTAAATAAAAAATGTCATTATTTTGTATTGATATCATTTGAAGTCTGTTTACTAAGTTCCTAATAAATGCCACATCTGTGTTTTTGTTAACCGTGGAAATCAGGAGTGTAATCACGGCTCAGATACCTTAAAGCCTAGACCCAATAAGAGTTATTCCTCTTATTTAATTAGAGGGGGCAGACATAGACGAAGTAGAGAGAGGGTACTTGTTCCTTCCTAGTCCTTGCTCCGCTCACCCTTCACTCACTTTTTCTTAATACTTTTCATTATGCTACTACTTGTGCACTGTACCTTCAATTTTGTATGTATCTGCTTCTTCTCTACCTTCACCATGAATATCTTTTTTTTATTTTATTTTTTTTTAATGTTTTATTTATTTTTGAGACGGAGAGAGACAGAGCATGAACGGGGGAGGGTCAGAGAGAGAGGGAGACACAGAATCTGAAGCAGGCTCCAGGCTCTGAGCTGTCAGCATAGAGCCCGACCCGGGACTCGAACTCACGGACCGTGAGATCATGACCTGAGCCAAAGTCGGACGCTTAACTGACTGAGCCACCCAGGCGCCCCTCACCATGAATATCTTTTTTTTTTTTTTTTTTTTTTTTTTTTTTTTAATTTTTTTTTTTTCAACGTTTTTTATTTATTTTTGGGACAGAGAGAGACAGAGCATGAACGGGGGAGGGGCAGAGAGAGAGGGAGACACAGAATCGGAAACAGGCTCCAGGCTCCGAGCCATCAGCCCAGAGCCTGACGCGGGGCTCGAACTCACGGACCGCGAGATCGTGACCTGGCTGAAGTCGGACGCTTAACCGACTGCGCCACCCAGGTGCCCCATGAATATCTTAAGAAGAGCATCATTCTCTCTCATACTGCTGCAATAAGCTCCAGTTTACCTCCCAGCTACGACTTTGACCTTATTCTATTCACTCTCATCACAAAAGCCAGAGGAATCTTTTGAAACACATAAAGAAGATTCTTTCATTCTCCAACTTAAAATATTTTTTTTTATAAAATACAGAACAGTTGCATTTCCAATATCTGTACGTTTGAAAATTTAACACATCAAAATGAAAGTTTAAAATATTGGAATGGAATTCAATATAAAATACTATAGATCAACTTTAAGACTACCTGCTTAAGTGGTATGTAGAGGAAAAATTATACACCTGTAGTATAAAAGACTAGGAAAAATGAAAGACTGAAAATTAAGGAGCTAAGAAATCAACTCACAAAATTAGGGAAATAGAGCAAATGCAAAAAAATATGAAAAGAGAAATAATATAAAATGAGAGAGTAAAAAAATAGTAGTAAACAAAGATTCAGTAGGTAAGCAAATAAAACAAACTGGTTTTTGGAAAGTCTAATAAAATGGACAAAATGCTGCTAAGATTTAAAAGGAATGATCAAGGGGTGCCTAGGTGGCTCAGTCGGCTAAGCTTTTGACTTCAACTCAGGTCATGATCTCATGATCCATGAGTTCAAGCCCTGCGTCAGGCTCTGTTATGACAGCTCAGAGCCTGGAGCCTGCTTCTTCAACAAATAAATAAATAAATAAATAAATAAATAAATAAATAAATGTTAAAAAAAATTAAAAGGAATGATCAATAAGGAGTGAAGAGAATCATAAGAGAACATTATCATAAAGATACTGGGATTTCTGGATTATAGTTTTGGTTCACAAGTCTCCAAAAGGTAAAGAGAAGAGGGACTGAAATATATGTGCATTTCATCTCATACTTAGTAGGTGCTGGGTGATCTTTGCCAACTCAGTTCAACACGGTTACAGCTTGAATGCAGTTTACAGAAGAGTGAATGGCAGTTGAGGACTTGTAGAAAATAAAGGGCAAATTAACTATGCTAAAAGCTTAGCTGTGAAGGGAAGAGGAGGAAAAGAAAAAAAATTCTGGGAGGATAGTACAAAGCAAATCAAGGGGCTTTTCACAAACTACAGAGAAGGAATCATTGGAAGAAGTAAGTTCGGAATTTAGGAGTAGGAACCCGTAATATTATGTATGTGTGAAAGTCTGTATCAAGGATATTATCTTACGTCTCTCTTTTTTTTTCTTCACTCTCACATTTACAGCAGCCTAGTGGTCTCCAAATAAGCTCTGGATATGCTTCCTGTTTTACAGTTCTTTGAAATTATTTCAAGAAGTCTTTATATATTTTTTTCTTTCTTCTCACTTAATTAAGGGCCCAGGGAGATGCTTCGAGTCAAGTGAAATGTCTTTAATTGAATTCTGTGTCTTGATCTTTATCATCATGAGTATACACGTATTGACTCTGCTGATTGCATTATGTGTAGTAGCAATAGGAGGGTGATGAATATTAAAATATTTTAATCATTAAAACACCTCTAATTAAATTATTTTATTTTTTCCAAGGCTTAATATGGGAATGTTTTCATTTTTATTGCACCGTTTACATCTATCTTTTTCAAGTTTGTTGATTGCAAATAATTCTTAGCTAGGCAATGGGAGTCAGTTTTAAGAGAAGCTTAATTTAGTTGGTTTGACACCACACTTACACTTCATCACCTTGTCCTCCACATCTGTCTTTTCTTTCATAACCTTCTATCCTGGTGTAACTCATTCTTTACCTGAAAATTTTGTGATTTTTTTTATATTAAGTTTAACTAATGAATCAAATGTGGTACTCCATCAGCTTCCATTGGCTGCCCTGCCAAATAGAAGAGAAAAGCCCAATTATTTACACTGGTAGGTACTAAGGAACATTTTTCATTCTAGGGAAATGTTCATTATTTCTAAATACCTATAGTAGAAAGAATTCTTTGTGAGTTTTTTCTAATGATTATTTATTATTTTTGAGAGACAGAGAGACAAAGAGACAGAGCGTGAGTACGGGAGAGGCAGAGAGAGAGAAAGAGAGACACAGAATCCAGAGCAGGCTCCAGGTTCTGAGCTATCAGCACAGAGCCTGATGCGGGGCTCAAACTCAGGAGCTGTGAGATCATGACCTGAGCCAAATTCAGATGCTCAACCAACTGAGCCACCCAGGCACCCCCTCTTTATGAGAAAAGTTTGAGATGGGGTAAAAATAGGGATTCTATTTTTCTATATTTTCTATTTTATTAAATTCCTCTATTCTGTTAGGTTTTATTTTTTTAGTTCTTATTTTTTAGGATAAACTTGAGAACATACCATTCATTGTGTTTGCTCTGGAGGAACAGGAAGACAAAGAAAGAAGCACAATTTTGGTTATTTAGAAAAAGTTTTAAAATATTTAGAAATAGCTTAAAAATAGTAATAATTGGGGCGCCTGGGTGGCTCAGTCAATTAAGCGTCCGACTTCAGCTCAGGTCATGATCTGGCGGTCCTTGAGTTTGAGCCCCGCATCGGGCTCTGGGCTGATGGCTCAGAGCCTGGAGCCTGCTTCCCATTCTATGTCTCCCTCTCTCTCTGCCCCTCCACCGTTCATGCTCTGTCTCTCTCTGTCTCAAAAATAAATAAAAAAGAACATTATTTTTTTTTTTAAATAGTAATAATTGAAATATGAAGTACTGTGTGTGTGTGTGTGTGTGTGTGTGCGCGCGCGCGCGCGTGCGCGTGCACGCACGTGGGAGAGAGACAGAGAGAGAGAAGGAAAAAGAGAGAGCTGATAAAACATATGGAGAATACAAGGATGTGGAGAGGAACTTTAATAAAGAACCTGAAATCTACTCTAGGACTCAGTGTAATAATAATATAAGACAGGCATCCATGCTTTCAATTCAAATTTTGTTTCTTTTCATATCCTGGGAAAAGTTACTCATCCCCTCTGTATTTGAAATTTTGTATCTGTGAAATGTTGTTCTTTTTCTCCTCCCTTCCCCCTTCCTCCCCTTTCTTCCTCTTCTTCCTCCTTCATAAATGATAGTAAAACCCACGTGTTATTGAGTCTCAACAACTTGTTGTCAGGAAAATGATTAATAGTTACATTGTATAACCGTAAATAACTCAAGAACTTTATGCACATAACCCTCAGGAGTTTAGCAGCTGCACTTAGTTGTCTGAATATAAAATATCTTTTTCCCCCCACATGATCCTTATACCTTGGTCAGAACTGACCCTGGTGACTTGAAACAAAGTCACATATCGGCACACCCCATATTTTAAAGAACAGTGAACCCTGGCAGCAACATAACACAAGATACTGCCTAATAGAGGTGTCCACCTCAGAAGGTGACTGACTGACTGGATGTTTCTGTGTGTGTGGAATTGAAATGGAGGAGGAGGAGGGAAGGCAGACAAAGGAGAACAAGAGGAGGTGAGTCCTGATTGTGGAAGAGTCAGATTGCCTTCATAGAATAGACACACAGTTTTGATATAACAAAAGAAGGGGAGAGTTATTTTAATTTACAACTACAAAGAGAAGAAGATTTTACTGAATACGTTTAAAAATTCGTCCTCATCACGTATTGAAAACTCTTGACCACAGGAGAGGAAAAAACGTTGGATGCCAGAGAGACTTCAGACCTAAGAGCATTAAGGATAGAGAAATAGGGAGGTATAGCTATTTCAGTAGCTAACCATCAGTTATTAAGACTAGGTAATATGGGCCTTCAAGGAAATGGTAGACAATCCAGTACCCACAGACTGGGGCCAGACAGCTAGAGACCCAGAGAAGGGCATAGACCCATGACTGAGGGAACTCATCTCTGTGCCACTCTTGTGAAAGTTACTCCCAGTTCCTTAGCCAAAAAAAAAAAGGTACAGCTTGATATTAGAAGCTACTGGATATTATTTAAAATTATGATTTGTTGTGGAGTGCCTGGGTGGCTCACTCGATTAAGGGTCCAACTCTTGATTTGAGTTCAGGTCATGATCTCATGGTTCCTGAGATTGAGCCCCATGTCAGGCTCTGTGCTGACAGCAGGAACCCTGCTTGGAATTTTCTCTCTCCCTCTCTCTCTCAGTGTCCCCCCGCTTGCCCCCTCTCTCTCTCTCAAATAAACACTTGAAAATAAATAAAAAATAAAAGGAATCATAATTTGTTATGTACCTTTATAGTGAATTGTATGCCCTTCTTAGCACAGAAGGCAGATATAGACATTTTCTTTACAGTCGGATAAAGTTTGATACAGTTTGGCATGGTTATTAAGAATGTGGCTACAGAAATTAGATTATCTGCTTCTCAATTCTAACTCCTACATTTGGCAACTGTGTGATGTTGGGCAAGATACTTCACATGTCTGTCCTTCAGTCCCCTCATCTGTAAAAAGGGATTCATTTTTAAATGCATAGCATAAGGTTTTTGTCAAGATTAAATGTGAAACACTTAGAGAAGTATATGACAAGTGATCATTATCTAATAAACATTAGTCATTACACTTAGAATTAATTTTTTTATCCTGGCGGGGGTGGCTCAGTTGGTAAAGCATCCAACTTCGGCTCTGGTCATGACCTCACTGTTTTTTAGTTCAAGCCCTGCATGGGGCTCTGTGCTGACAACTCAGAGCCTGGAGCCTGCTTCAGATTCTGTGTGTGTGTGTGTCTCTCTCTGCCCTTTCCCTGCTGTCTCTCTCTCTCAAAAATAAATAAACATTAAAAAAAAATAATTGCCTATGTATAAATGTATAAATAAATAAAATATTTAAAATATTTTAAAATAAATGTTTAAAACAAATATTTATTTTAAACATTTAAAATATTCATCCAGGGTTACCTATAGATCCCTGGGCTAACTTATGCCTTCAAGAACATTCCAAAAAAACCAACTAAGAAATGTCCCTTAAGTCTCTCTTTTTATAGAGAAAGCCAATTTATAACCAGAATACTAGTTATTTGCAATAAGATACAATTGTCAAATAAACCTTTGCACTATGATATAGCCAATACATTCTCTTCATGAGGACGTGTTAAATGAAGGGTCAAATTATTATAAATTTTGTTGGTAAACTTGTCCCTTAGTTAAAATAGCCTGAAGTACTCTTACTCATTATACCATTAGTCTTACCAAAGGAACCACAATGTTTAGAAGTTGGGGGCCACTTAGGCTCCCTACCTTTTGGGCAGCACCTACTTTTACAATTTCCATTTTCCTAAATTACCTGGCTTACTCAGCTTCTTTGTTTTAGTTTGTGACATCTTTTTCCAGACAGGAATGTAACTAAACATGGCATGTTTTCTGTGTTTCGGCTTAATCAATTCCAGTCAAATTCCAATCTTCTTTACGTGACATTTCCCCTAAATAATCATATGTAATCATAATTAGAGGTCGAGGGGCGCTCGGGTTGCTCGGTCGATTACACATCTGACTTCAGCTCAGGTCATGATCTCACAGTTAGGTTCCTGAGTTTGAGCCTACATTGGGCTCTCTGCTGTCAGAGCAGAGCCTGCTTCAAATCCTCTGTCCCTTCCCCCTCCCTGCCGCACCCCTGATATAACACTCTCTCTCTTTCAAAGGTAAATAAATATTTAAAAAACTTTTTAAATAAATAAATAAAATCAAAAATCACTAACGTAAATATCAGTAAAGTTTCCAGACATTGCAATAATAGGGGTGCCTGGGTGGCTCAGTCATTCAAGCGTCCAACTTCAGCCCAGGTCATGATCTAGTGGTTGGTGAGTTCAAGCCCCGCATCGGGCTCTGTGCTGACAGCTCAGAGCCTGTAGCCTGCTTCAGATTCTGTGTCTCCCTAGTATAAATAAATGTGATGGCTAAATTATTTTCAAATTTGGGGAAGACTCTTCTGTGACATTTCCCTGAATCGTATTCCTCTTTTCACTCAGAAATTACTTCATATGTGGCTCTCTCTCTACAGATGAGATATAAAGAATAAAGGTAATAAGAATTGTGGAGTCATAAGCATGACTGGTATTTAGTGACATGGTGCTACATTTTATTAAAAAAAAACAGATTTTGAGAAACCTGTTAATGGGAACAATGGAAGTGGATAAATTCATTCTTACTCCCCTCTCCTCTAGCTTTTTAACATTCTTATTATTCCAGGCCTGATGCATGTTCTGTCTTCTCTTTATGTCTTCCCCAATCTTTCTCATTTTGCCAGAAGTCACTTTATTCTCTTTATATGATAATAAGCACCTGGAAAGTACCCCCACATGCTGCACACAGAATCTCTCAAAATACCTTAGGCATATAGAAGAAAAATATCAATATAAAATTAGATTTAATAGTCTTCAATCTTAATATTTAGAGAATAAAGGTAGAGGATTTTGCCAATATGAAGTAGTAGAAATTGGGCTAAAAGTTAGTTATTATGATCCCACTTTAGTTTCAAACGTTTGCAGTAACTATAGGAATAAAAAGGACAAAGTGAGGGTCATTTTGAAGAAAGAATTGACAGTGTCATGGAGTAATTTGAGCAGGAAGCTGTAATCAAAGGCAATTGTAGTCTCAGCTTTATTGGGAGAACAGTGGTCATATTAAGAGGGGAGATTTTTATTTATCAGCTACACTGCACTGAGGAAATAATCCAACTTAAATATTTTATCTCTGAATACGGGATTTGAATGGTGATGTGCTTTGGTATACTGATGCTTCAAAAGACATTCCTAAATATTTGTTTTGGAAACTGAAATGCCATACTATGCTCTAAAAGTGTGGTTTCCCTATTTTGAATACTTTCTTAGGTATGAAATGTTGGGGATTTCAGCATATATAATCTTGACTTATTTATTTATTTATTTATTTATTTATTTATTTAGAGACAGAGAGAGAGAATGGGGGAGGGGCAGAGAGAGAGGGAGACATAGAATCCGAAGTGGGCTCCAGGCTCCCAGCTGTTAGCACAGAGCCTGATGCAGAGCTCAAACCCAGGAACTGTGAGATCATGACCTGAGCCAAAGTTGGACACGTACCAACTGAGCCACCAAGGCACCCCTGACCTTCACTTTTAAATATGAAATCAAGATATTTGAGTTAGTTATTCAGTATTAAAATCTAATAATTAAGATCCAAATCCCTGTATTTCTTATCACGACCACTTTCTATTCCTTGTTCACCTTCTTTGTTTTGCCTGCTGCTTGAGGGAACTAGCAATAGGCTTCCACACTTTTGAGTCGCATTTGCACAATACCTTGTTACATGCCAGTTCTGATTCCCACACTTAGTAGGCACTGGGTATACCTTTGGCAACATTTGTACAGCCCCAGAGCAATAAGCAAATTTCCCCATAAGTCTCTACTTTTCCATTTTGCTTGTTTTTTTTCATTTTCAACTCTCTTGGTCTAAGAAAAGGTAAATCCCCTAAAAATAGGCTTAATGCATTTGCTTGTGGACTTTCTCATTTTTTTTTTGCATTTGATATCTGAAACTGCTTTTAAAAAATTCTTCTATTACCGCGATTCTCTCCTCCTTTCCTATCTTCTTCGAATCTCCAGTCTTCATAATGTCACCTCTATTAAGAAATATGCTTATACTCCCTATTTGCATCAAGTCCAAATTGTAAACATATGCAGTATTTTAGGTACACCCAGAAAGCTTCGAATACTTTGAAAAAAAAAAGCCTTCCTATATTTGGATGTGGTTCTTGTATATTTACTGCTGCTGACACTTCTATAGAACTTAGAAACACTAACATCATCTTCACTTATTATTATTGACTTGGAAGTTATGAAGGGTATAGTTGAATTTAAGGACTATGACCTTTCTCTGAGGTCACCAATTAAATTTTATGACTTATCTTATGAAAAGCTGGAGTCAAAAAAGGGACAGAATAACTTTTTCTCCCTTCAGGTTGTAATATAATTTATGAACAACCGTCCAGATTCACTCAAAGTATTTCCACAATGTAAGATATTGCTTTGAAGGGCCTGGGTGGCATTACTGGATGAATTCTGACCTAGATTCCTGAGAGAAGCAGGCCTCACGGCTCTCCGCTCCTTCTCAGACAAACAGTAATCTGATTCTTGAGCACAGAAAGCTGTCACGATTTGTGACCTTTACTGTGAGTGATATAAGCTAAGCCAAAGTAGAGACAGAATTACCTCTTACCTTGCAGAAAGTCACTCTTGAGGTCACCTTCAGGACAATATAAGGACAGTTGCCCTACTGTTTTTTTGCCCTGTTGGGCCTTTCTGTTTGGCTGATTTATCCATCCTAGCACACACCCTGCTCCAGTAATTCAAAGAGAACTCATCCCACAGTGGGTGAGATCAAGACTGGTAACCACCGGAGACTGGTTTCTGTGAAGGAAAATTATGTCAGCCTGCAGGCAGGTCAGGGACTGACGGAATCAAATGAAATCGGCTTAGGTTTTCTCATTCATTGGGCATCATCTGCCTAATAAGTATGGGCTAAAGAATGTCAATTTGCTTCACACTAGCCTTTTTATATAGATGTGTTGAAATATATAAATTACTGCAGGTCAGTAAGTAACCTAATGCAATTTGTCCTATTATTTCAACTAGTTATTTTATATATGTTGTTTCTAAAAGTAATTTACTGCAAGGAATTTTCTTTATACTTTATTATTTAATCATTAGTTTGCAGTCATTTTATAATATTTGTAAATTTTTTTCTTGTTCTTAATAATGTCCCTGGACTTTGCATTTTATCTTTCTAATGCTTACCTCCTTTCTGTTCTTATGTCTACAGAAATATTCTCATGATATAATTATATGTTTCTTAGAGTTCAGGTAAATCAATTTTACTCATTCATTTTACTTTGCTTTCCTACTTTTGGGTAAAAGCCAACCAGATAAGACAAAATATTTTCAAATTTAATTAAAATTTTAAAAGCCTTTAATTTGCACTCTTTCTTGTTAAGTATGTATAAGCTGCTTAAAAAGCTTATTTCTTCAGGACAATTTTAGGACACACAAAAGTGCTATAGAATATTACTTATATATGTCATTTTTCATAAGCTGTATGAGTTGGGTTTAGGAACATAACATTCAGATCTTTAATTTAATATATCAGGATTTATGTAGGACCGTTCTTCCCATGGTCAACGTACTGAGAATTTTGATAACCTTTATAAAGAATTATGGATTGCCATGGAAGAGAATACTAAGAAAAAAGTCTTAGGTAGGGGAAAATGTATGTTTGAACGACTAAGTGAAAATAAAGCTACTGATTGTTTTATATCATGAACCTTCATCCAATATGCAGTATACACAGGAGTTATTAATATTATGATTTATAACAATAATAATTAATTAAACAACCATGGAGCTAGGTTAGAAGGATATATTTAATAATCCATTGAAAGAGTAAGTCAGAACACAATTAAGTCACACTTCCAGACCATATCTTGATGGTGCTTGTGTTTCTAACCAGTGGTAGGCGTTTATTAGTGAGAATCAAAAAAAGAGGACAGAGGTCACATGGACATGAAGGCCACATATGACCATAGCTGCTTGAAGGAGAGTTGGAGAGACCCTCTCCAAAAAGTTTATGAAATGATTAAATCACAGTTCCTGCAAATTCAATAAGGAGCACATTCAAAAATTTTCAACTACCTTTGTGGCTTAAGTTCACTTGTTTTAATAGCACATTCTGTGAATCTTTCTACTCTGTTACCATTTACTGGAAATGTCAGTTAGGGTATTAAGAGTTAATTACTCATTGACTGAAAGGCAGCAATGGAGAGCAAGATGTCAGCACAGAGAGGCAGCCCCTTCTAGCTTCATGTTTTTGTTTTTTTTTTCTCTTTCTTTATGCTATAAGTAAATAGGAGACCCAAATGGCAGAAGCTAAGCCCTTTCACTGAGAAGCTTTCTTTTGGGGAGGGAACAAAGGGTAAGGGGGCACTTTCTGACATTTCTGCCTGAGGGTATTGAAAGAAGTAGGTAGTTTATTTTCCCTTATGAGTTGTATTATGCCACAGTGAGAGCCTGGTAATACGAAAGCACAAATGTAGGTTTCTTTGGAGAATCCTGGATGACATGGGCCAAAATAAAATCATTTGGTCATGTATCACTTAATGATAGATTACTCACTCCAAAGATAATAGCTTTTAAAATAATTAAACAGTTGTTTAAACATTGATACTTCTTACTGTTTTGGTACCAATTCTTTTATGATTTTTCATAAGTACTAGATAGATATCAAAGAAAATTTACTGTAAGTGGAAGCTAGGCTTTGGAAGATTGCTTTGGTGTTATTTTACAACTATGGGACTTAGGATGTTGAAAGAATTTAATGAGGAGAGTTAATGAAATCTCTATAGCAGAAATGTGTTTTCTGGTTAATTGTCAATATTTTGGCAATATGTAATTGGTGAGGGAGGATTTAAGACATCTGTGTAATTGTACTATTTTCTCTTTGCTTGTGAGCTATGTCCTCACTTTTTCTTTTGTTGGAAATAAAACTTAGTGTACAGTGACCAGTAAGGTAATAGAATCAAATTGTGTTTTAGTTATATCTACGTGTCAACATTTAAACCTAACATGAGTTCAATAGGGTCTATAAACCATAATATGGCAAAGTACATATATCTCTATAGATTTATTTTTAGATAAATCCTGTCCCATATTAATCCCCTATGCCAACTAAACTTCAATCAAATAATAATCAGACCAACTGGAGAGATGATCTCATCACCAGAGACCCTAATTTCATGTTATTTTAGAAACCATAACCTATATTAATAGGCTACAGTGGAAGTTTTTAATGAAAGTAGATTTTAATGAAAGAATAGTGCTGCTTTAAATATGAAAGGTCTAGGCTTTCCAAACCATGGAATCTTTTGCATTGTTCAGATAAAAGTCCCCATCCTAACCAGAACCAATTCTGCAGGTCGTTTTCAACATTTAAAACTTAACCAAACCTAAATAGTGCACGAGAACTTTGTCATGATTCTTGTTGTTTCTTTTATTTTGCTTATCAAAATTGAAAGAATTTCTTACTGTCATGATTCACATGTCTTGCATTTGAAGGGATGACATTGTGGTTGATTTTGATGGTTCTTTATGTTCCTAATAGTTATCATACCTCATTGAACAAATTAACAAGTGTCTGAATAAGGAAAATAGCTATTATTCCCAAAGTCTACAAATCATCTGATGTGAAGATTTCACCAAGAAACAAATATAGGCATATTTTCTCCCTCCCTCTCTCTCTCTCTCTCTCTCTCTCTTCTCTGAGTTTATTTATTTTTTTGGGGAGAGAGAGAGAGAAAGAGCGAGCAGAGGAAGGAGCAGAGAGAGAATCCAAGCAGGCTCTGCGCTGTCAGCATGGAGCCAGATGCCAGGCTTGAACTCACAAACGGTGAGCCAAAATCAAGATTTGGATGCTAATCAACTGAGCCACCTAGGTGCCCTGTAGCTTATTCTCAGTGCATGAGCTAATGCAAATGTTTTGCCTTTGAT
This sequence comes from Panthera leo, assembly GCF_018350215.1. NCBI lineage: Eukaryota > Metazoa > Chordata > Mammalia > Carnivora > Felidae > Panthera > Panthera leo. The sequence continues at coordinate 106,070,416 of NC_056680.1, read as the reverse complement.
TCTTTGAATTACTTTCATGTAACTTCTTTTTTTTTTTTCCTGAAAATAACCTAAGAAGTATTCTCTGGGCCCAGACTAGCATGTTGAATCAGACACTTAAGAAATACTATAGTTTGAGAAGACCAAATTAATCATGCAAAATTGAAGTTTTTATTCCAGGGTGTTTGGAAGGGCTTCAGAGAATCCATGAACCCTCTGATATAGAAGGCAAATTTTTTGTATTCTGGAGTGATAGACTTTAATTACCAACAAAATCATACTGGCTTTAGGAACACATTAATAATTAAAAATCACATACAGAGCTAGACTTACATAGTCTAATATTCCCAGTTTATATTTTACCGCCTTGGGCCTATAGAAAGTCTGGGGCAAATCTGCTTTGTGAGGATTCTTCTAGCACACACCAGGCTGAATGGGTGTCAGGTAAATGTAGATTCTGGTCTAGGCTCAGAGACTCATTGACCTTTTGACCTTAGCACATAATTTAATATAGTTACTTTCCTTTTTTTATTCTTAAAATGAAAATGCTAATTATCTACCTAGGAAGATCAGAGGACATAATGAATGAGTAAACACATAATAAAATTACGAAGTGTTATATAAATGTAAGGAATTACGGTGACTGCATTGCTTGAGATTTTGGTATTAAAATGTACAGTCTACAGAAAATTGCACAAGGCAGTCTGCCATGTAAAGATCAAAAAGTAGTGAGCTATTTTAGAAAACACTTTTTAAATTCCATTCTCTCAAATTTTCAAATTTATCATACCTAGGAGCTTTAAACTTTGCCGAATACATTTTAACATTTTTTTTAAACTTTTTGAAATCAGCAATAATGTTCCTGGAGCTGTAAAAACATGATGTTCCAACTGCACTTTTTTATAAGCTTTGTACCCTTTTCTTGGTTTTATTGCCAAAACAACCCATGGAAACAAAAGATGCAGAAAAGATATGAAAGGAAGTAACGACTGCTGAGCAGTTATCCTGTAGATGAATAATAGACAAGTACATAAACAGATGCAAGCCTAACACGGATGCAAAATGAATGAGAGGAAACAAACAGCAAAAGCAGTTACAAAGTTAGGTTTTGGGAGTGGGCATTCATCTATCTCCCTTGGAAGACGCTCTATTGCTGACAAAACAAAATCCTTCTTCACTGTAATGTAATCATTGCTTTATATGTCTCTCTCTCCTTTTGACAAGTTTAAAAAAAAAAGAAAAAAATTTAAGACTGAATACAAAACATGCTAACTTTCTTAGGCTGTATTCCCTGTGATACTTCAACCAGCTTCTAAAAATTAAATGGTATATGTAGATATAATATGTAGTTTATCAACTAATATTTTCTTCATATAGTACTCAACTGCTGCTTGGATGTATGTTCTTACTAGCAATTACACTGTCTTGAGTCACATATTCTATGTTTAATTTTCCATAAACCTATATAATTCTGATTTTATTCAACTAATAATAGCTATAATAATCATTTTGTGATACCTACTGTGTGCAGTTCTCTTGGATTTTCTCCTTCTCCTCTCCCACAAGGTCTCTGATTAGTATAATAGTTCAGGCATTGTTAAGCTTATTGTATGTGAATTTAGACCATACCCATTTCCAAAGATTTTCAAGATTTACAGTAAAAAATACAGATGTAATACAGTTGAAAAACTTTAAACTAGGAATAAAGAGACCATAATGAAAGATAAAATGGCAGAGAGTTGAGAAGGGGGGAAAACTGTTAATTCCCACCATTATATGATGAATCCACTTCCGTAAACTATAGCGTTGTATCATTGTGAAATTAATTAGGTGATTTTGGGGGCTTCTATACAGCTACCCATCAGGGAAAACCACAGGTGTAGGTATATACTTTCTTCATCTTACTGTGACTGAGTTGAGTTTGACATATGGAGATACTTGTCTCCTCTAGTTTAATATCAGCAGGGATCGTACATGTCTCGTGGGTCACAAGGACTTCCTAGCCAGTATCAGTAATGTTAAGAATGTCCTCACCCATCAGCCTAATCCAGGGAGATTGGGCAAGGAGACTCTGGAGGACATGGGGATCGACCCACCGCTGTCCAGATACCCAACATAGAGAATGTTGCCTGTAACTTCCCTGACTGGGTTCAAGTTCACCTCCATTTCTCTGCTCCCCCAGAAGATAAAATTTTGACACATCGTCCTATACTATTTTAAGAATGTTTATTTGAGGTAGCATTACTAAGTTTCATTCTTAATAAATTAAAACATGCACTCCAAGAAAACTTATTGTAGTTAAGCCCTTGGACAAGGCAAAAATAACACAATTTTTATTAAGCTTTTTTTCTGATAAAAGGAAGTTCATGGGTTTAAGAGAAACTTTTTTCTTTTACCAACCTCTGAGATGTATTTATCATATGGTTGTATATAGAGGATGCTAATCAATGTAATAGATACATTCAGAATGTGTTAACATCAAAATCATTTTGTTAGGTTTTGGTGACATATGTAGCAATAAAAATAACCTGTAATACTTATAAACTCTAGTAGGGACCACAGAATTCTTGATTGCGTTTTGTGTTTAAATTAATTTTGAATGAATGATTAACATTCACTAAAGTCTACAAAGATTATCAAGAAAAATAAATAGGTGAGAGAAAAAAAAAACTTGTTTTTATATCATCTTAAAAGGGTGAACCTAAAATGGTGATAATTTCTAATTTTTGTTGCCAAGTTATTGATGCTTTTAATGGCTTGTTCCTTATCTCAGGTAACCAAATGGTTGATTCCTCCCTGCAAATGATTTAGTTTTATCAGACCTATTTCTGACTTTTATTCAAAATACCTTAGGTAGGGGCACCTGGGTGGCTCAGTTGGTTAAGCATCCGACTTCAGCTCAGGTGATGATCTCCCAGTTCATGAGTTTGAGCCCCAGGTTGGGCTTTGTGCTGACAGCTCAGAGCCTGGAACCTGCTTCAGATTCTGTGTCTCCCTCTCTCTCTGCCCCTCCCCCACTCATGTTCTGTCTCTCTCTCTCTGTCTCTCAAAAAATGAATAAATGTTAATTTTTTTTAAATATCTGAGGTAAATTGCTATGAATCCTATATGAATTAAAATTCAAATGGAATTTTTAAAAATTATCTTGAATAATTATAAAATATTAGGAGAAGTGAATTATATATTACTTACACCTATTCAAGATAACATTTTCTCATATTCATGGCTACTTACCTACTCAGGCATATTAGTGGTTGAAACATACTATCTTAAAAAAAAAGTGCCTCATTTGTTAGCACTTTCACAGCTGCCACTTGAAGGAAACAACAAAAAATAAGACCATACACAAACCAGAAGGTAATCAAAAATAATAGGAAGGAAGGAAAGTAGGAAGGAAAGAAGAAGAAAAGCATGAACAAATCGAGCATGCCATTCATATCTGTGTTCTTTGTTTCAGTGCAGTTCAACTTATTTTTTACTTATACGTATGTCATCATATATGTGTGTATATATATATATATATATATATATATATATATATATATATATACAATATTTTCATTTATATACATATATATTTGAAACATAGCAAAGATTGTGAATGATTAATGTAGGAAAGTGTTAGTTAAGTGCAATGCTAGACTGTAGGATGTGACTTATGGCTTAAAAATGAACATTATTTATGAGAAGAGAATACATGTAAGAAATCTCAGTAAGATATTTCTTTGTATTCCAGACTGATTCCTAGGGCTAGCACACCTTACTGATTTATTCATTCTCTATAATATTGCCAAAAAATTAAGAAAAGGAGGATAAATGGAGGAAAAATATTACATTAAGACTTAAGAAAAGAAAAGACAACAGAGGTCAGAAGAAAAAATGTTAAATTCTGAAAGTATTTAATATTATTCATGCTTGTTTTCACTAAAAATTTTTTTTCCATTTAATTTCAATTTTTTGAGATTTGATCAAGCTACTTGTACTGTTAGTAAAAGCATTGAATTGGCTTAAGTGTTTCAACTCACTGGTTGATATGTCTTTTGATAAGTGTCAGAAAAGAAAAATTTAGAATTTGTTTCTTTCTCATATATAATTCATAGTTGGGAAAAGTGTAATTGCTTTGGTTTTTAGAAATTTTTTAGAACTTAAAGTTTGTTTCTTTCAGATGAAGATTTTCCAACATTTCTAAAATTATTTGGCTAAAATAAGAGCACTATGTTATATCGATCAGCCATATAAAATTTACTTCTCAATTTGATTTTTATTGAAGACTCAAAATTGTCCTTTTATCATAATGTATATGTTTTTCTTTTTTTCTTATTTATAATCATTATGATAAGTTTTATGTTCTGAAAGACATTGCTGTTCAAAGAGCCTTTGTTTTCTTCTAGCTGTGCTACTATTTTCCCCATGTGGGGGAAAGAAATAATAATTTATTATTCCTTTTCTTTCTTAATTGAATTGAATACTTTCTTCATTTAAAAAAAAAAACTTCTCTGTTTTTCTTGCTTATTTGGGAAATGATAAGCTGCCTTTTCTGTTGTTAATTACTTATTCTGATGCTTGGGTGTATTGCAAAAATTGTAATTCACTTTAAATGATGAATATGAAGTATTACTGGTTCTTTCAAATCACCTATAATTTGAGAAGTCTATAACTGCAAAACAGGTGTATCATTCTTTAAATTCTATTTTAAATAAGGATTCAAATGCATATTTTGCAGTAACTTTTAAGAAAAAAAATATCAGATAAGTAAATGAGCTTATTTTTTATGTATCCCATTTCGAACATCCGTCTGCATTAATAGTATCACAAATTGTGTGTGTGTGTGTGTGTGTGTTGGGTGCAGTGTGTGTATCCATCTATGTGTGCACATGCAAGAAATAAACATGCCAGAAATGTGATTTGCTATTTATACATATTACTTATATTGCCACAAAACTTTATAGCTTCATATAACAGTCAAATTAGCTTCAGGAAGCTAAATATTAATACATTGTCTTTTAAGTACAATAGGATAGGTTAGCTTTTTAGAAGAGAAGTTGAAGCAGGGTTAGATAAAAAAAAAATAGTTGGCATTTTCAAATATGCTTAACTATTTAGTGATGTTTTACTTCACATGTGTCCTGATTACACTTTTAGCAACTATCATTTACAATATGCTGCAATGATTTTTAGTTATGAAATTTTATTTATAAAATTATAAGCCACTAATTTTCCAAAAGGAATAATCAGATATCAGCATTCTGCTTCACCAGTGGTGGTGAAGCCTCTGATAAAATTGATATTCACTCTTGCATCCTGAAATAGGTTCTCATTTCTGAAGCCCTTCTCTGCTGTACAGCATGACAGTTTACTTTCTTAATATCAAATTCTTTTGCCTGTTCCAAGCAAAACAGATGGTTAAGATAATTATAATGGAAATGGCATGCTGAGAAAACTGTGGAGAGACCATTCCATTCTTTTATCTCCTTTTTCCTTTTCCTAAGTGCAGTGGGACAGCGAACAAAATATGTAAGTTAGAAAAAAGTGGGGCTCTAACTTGGACTGTGGAGATGGCCTGTGTTGTACTCAGATCAAGTCAGCTGACTTCTGTGGGTCTCAGTCTCTTCTGTAAAATCAAGAGCAGAGGATTCTTTACCTTGGGCCTTGAGTACTCAGAATCTCAACGTTCACCTGGCACAAGGCTCCTGGAAGAAGAGGAGAAGAACAGGGCTTGAGCCAGAGAAGACATAGTTCTTTCCAAATCACACCCAAGCTACTTTTTTGTTGACCAAAAGAATTTTTATGCAAAAGGCATTTCAAATGAGTTTAAAACACAGAGCAGAAATGAATCTGAAATGCCTAACGTATGCTTTTTCAGCACTTTCTAGCAATTATGACAATTTAGGTGGTTATGTAAATTACACAATTCTTGTAAAATGACATAATTATGAAATGTTGGGGCAGAAACAGAAAAGGATTACATTGCTTTAAAGTGAATACTGCAGTGATACAAGATTGGGCATACACCCCCTCCATCACCTTTTCTAAGTCCCTTGGGATTTTACTGTTGCTAGTGGAAAAGTATTAATAGGAAGTAACTTTCCATGGGCATAAGTGTTGATAAAAACTGAATAGGGTGGTATAATATAATGAGGATATTTTAGACTGGTTTATATTGTTTGGATTCAGATTATTAAATCTATGCTTGCATAAACAATCCATTCACATGAAACTATTTTCAAAATATTATCTTTATTCCTAGAAATCTATTTGGCATTTGGAGCATTTATATCACTGGAAAAAATATTTATAGTAAGTACTTGACTTAGCAACGCATGGTTCATGTTTTCAAGACAAGGCTATTTTAGCAGGGGAGGTATTGCTAAGATAGGGCCAAGTAGTTTAAGAATCATAAAATACATCTGTGTATTTGCAAATATTAGACTTCACACTCACAAGCAGGCTCCTCACTGCCAGCACAGAGCCTGATGGAGGGCTCGAACTCATGACCCTGGGATCAGGACCTGAGCCAAAATCAAGAGTTGGGAGCTTAACCCACTTAGCCACCCAGGCACCATGAAATTTAGTTCTTAATTATATAGATAATTTTCTTCTGAGACTACTTGCCTCCCTCCCACCTCACCATAACTTTGACTTAGTGTTCTTAGATAGTGATCATCATCCATAGGCCACTTATAGAGTACCAGAGAACATTTATTTCAGTGGATGTAAATGCATTCCTACCTTATTACCTTCACCTCAGGGATTCAGGCACCGTACTCCTAAGAATAGTTAATAGTGAGCAGTATGGACCTCTGCTGGGGAAGGATTTTCCCCAGTCACACCCTGTCACCCTTGCTGAGAAAACAGAAGGAGGAAGCGAGAGCATTTACCTTGCTAAGTTTGGAACTCAGAGTGATGAAAAATGAGGCCTGAGGCTCAAAGGGACATCAAGAAGAAAATTTTGTGACTCAATTTATGTGAAAGAAGAAACCACATTCTTGCTTTACAAAATAGCAAATGTGAACATCCTCCTTGGCTAAGATACAAAGTACCAAGAAAAAAGAAGGACACAGAGAGAATTTTACACAGCTCTGTACTCAGAGTCTCTTCAGATAGTTCCACTTGTCATTGGCTAACCAGACTAGGGTGGAGAATTGTCTGAAAAAACCATTTCCCCACTATTTCCTTTTTATGTCCTTTTGCTTCTTTCTTTGCTTGCACATAGCTTAAGGCAAGTCTTTTTTCATACACAGGCTTGCAGTGTCTTGAGTGTCCTTCATGTACACCCCCCGTCTTCCGACTCTAGCCAAGACACCTCGAGAAATCACTCTTCCTTTTTGCAACCATTAAGGCGCATTATCAAGTATGAATAATAAACTTGAGTTGTCTTTGTGCAGCAAGGACAAAATGCTATTTTAAAGTGGCCAGCAGATTCTTCCTGTTGCTCTGGATGTAGTCTAGATCTTAAAATTGTTGGAGGTTTGGAAATTGATCTCTTAGGGCTTCTAAAGAACTTTTCCTTACAAGATAAAGCCAGGAATTTAGCCTTCAAGCAGACACAATGATCATTCTGGGAGTTGCCACTTTAATCAAAGTGCCTTTTAGTCTTAGAGGTACCTCTGTATGGCTTTGAGATAAACCTTCCAACTAGTAAAATAATTAGACAATTTACAGTAAATATTGTTTTCTTAATGTATTTCACCTGCTTCCTTAGCAGCACTATGCCCTTAAAGAAGCTAGGTTTTTGCTTTCCAAATTAGGAAGTTGAGCTGGCCCTGTCATATTGATGCTACATGCCAGGTAGGATAAGATTGAGTCACACATTTTAAAAAGCATCTGGTCTACTTTAAAGATTATCTTGCCTCTGTGTCCATGGTCTGGATCACCTTATATGGTGGACTTGGACTACTGAGGGGAAGAACTCTTCTTTTCTCCCAAGCTTCTTCTGGATTTAGAAAGGAAGGAATTTTGAGCAGTCGTTTGTCTACTGAGGACACATGGCTCTTAAAACTCCAAAGCACTGAAGCATTGAGCATAAAGAGAACCCATACACAGGGGGTTCCTGGAAAGGCAAAGCTGATAAGGGAATATCTCATATCCACTTTAAACTTTTACTTTTCCTCTTTTAATTCCCTTCTCTTAAATACTTATTTCATTTTATCATACATGGGAGGTAATCCAAGGAAAAGCAAACTGATACAGAGAGAGTACAACAGTCTGAATAAGTGGTCCAGAGCTAGGTGGAATGGACCAGAAGAAGAATTTGGGCAGTGGTCTACAGGAAATAAGCACCTGGCAGATTGGTGTGGCATGAAAACAATCCTAGGATCTCAGAATAGAAACACTAATAGAAAAGTCAATAAAAGTCAATAACTTCTCTCAAACTCATAGAATGGAGCTTAGGCTAAGTTGAACATTAAAAGGCAGACTTGATAAATCTAAGATATTTTAATAATATCAATATACTTCGAACACTGTATACTCTTTTCCTTAGAAACTTTAAAATTGCACATCAACTAGACTTTTCCCTTTCCTCTTTCAAAACCAGTAAACATCATTGTTTTTGATAAATATCACAATATAGTGAATTTTCAGGCATTGTCAGGGAATATAATACAGTAATTAGTTTTAAGCAACTTTTTTTCCTGGATAGCAGAAAATTACCTTCCATTCTATACCAAGATACTATATGTGCGTGTGTGGGGGGAGGGGGGCGGTGTATGCAAACACACACATATATTCACAACATATGTACAAATATATACACAATACATGTACAAATATATATACACATAACAAAATTTAATTAATTTTACAATATGCTGAACTATTCTATAGCAGTTTTTTTATGAAGTTTTGATATAGTCACTTCTTTGACGTGCTGATTAAGTACTTTTTTATTGAGTAGTTTTGTTAATAAAATATTATCAGGAAATATGGCGTCACCTGAATAGTAATTCAACAATAGATTCTCGCTTAATCTAATTTGTCAACCTAGAATGAACAAAAGAGACTAGACAGGGGTCCTCTAGGAAGATTACAACATAGTAATGAAGATACAAATAATTACATAGTAATTATTTAATTGCTGTAAAGATACTTATAATACACCTACATGTTGGAGAAATATCTCATCTGGTGGGAGAGGAAGGAAAACTGCCCTGAGGTATTTGGAACTAGCAGTAATTATGGACAGCATCATTTTCCAGACATATAAAATAACATTTGTGAGTTGCAATGCATAGAGGAGATTGGTTCTTTAGAGGAACTGAAATAAGGAAAATAAACATCAAAGAGAATAAAAAGAGATAATACTAGTGAGGGTGACATACTGATGTAACAAATTCGTTCTGAAGTTTAACATTTTAAAATACTTGTGAATTTGTGTTGCTATAATAAAATGTAACAAAGTTGTTAATGTTACAGTAATTCTTTGGCTATACCCATTTTTCACTTGAAATCATTTTGTTATTGCTCTAGCTTAACTGGATGTCATTAATTTCTACTCCTTTTTCTTAATTTGTGGAGGACCTTTGACTTTACAGATTACCTCACATAATAATTCTTCCATTAATGACTTTTTATCATAACTTTTGAAAATATATACCATTTTTCAGACAAGATTTCCTTTCTTTTCTAGATGAAATAACTTTTTCCCAAAAAATTCACCAAGTAACTAGACCATAAGAAGTATTATCTTGACATTAGTATTTTAGGCAAAAATGCACTTAACCAATTTTGTCACAATGTTTTAAAAAAAATTTTTAATGTTTATTTTTGAGAGAGAGAGAAAGTGCGCAAGTGCGTGCAAGAGTGGGAGAGGGGCACAGAGAGAATCTGAAGCATGCTCCACACTGTCAGGGCAAAGCCTGGTGTGGGGTTTGAACCCACAAACCACAAGATCATAATCTGAGCCAAAGCTGGAGTCTCAACCAACTGAGCCACTCAGGCGCCCTGAGAAGTCACATTTTCTAATAAATCATATGAAATAAATTTGAATTGTGTGAATTTGCCAAGTGAGAAAATGAAGAGGAAGCGTCTCTTACAACACTTCAGTCTAGTCCTTCAGTTTCAGGGCAGTCATGTGTTATACATTTGTTTTGTCTTAATAATGTTTTCTGGCCTAATAATATTTTCTTTAAGCATTTAGTGCAGTTTTAATGAAGGTTTACACCAAAATTGAGAGGAAGATACAGAGATTTTCCATGTCCCCCATTCTCTCTACACATGCAGAACCTTTCCCATTATCAATATCTCCCATCAGGGGTGCCTGGAAGGCTCAGTCAATTAAGCATCTCTTGATTTTGGCTGAGGTCGCGATCTCATAGTTTCGTGAGTTCGAACTTGGGATTCTCCCTCTTTCTCTGCCCCTCCCCTGCTCCCGTTCTCTTTCTCTTTAAAAATAAATTTTACAAAAAGGCATTCACTATTAAAAAAAATCCTCCCTCACAGTGGTTTGTTCAATAGATAACCCTACACTGACACATCGTAATTACTCAACATCCCTAACTTACATTAGGGTTCATCTTGGTATTGTATGTTCTGTGAGTTTGGACAAGTATATAATGACATGTATTCACCATTATAGTATTGCACAGATGTTTTCACAGATGTTTTTACTGTCTCCATACTTTTGCCTTTTCCATAACATCATACTAGTTAGAATCCTCTGGTATGTAGCCTTTCAGATTGTCTTCTTTCACTTAGTAATATCCATTAAGTTTCTCCTATATCATTTCATGATTTGATAGCTTATTTGTTTCTAGTATGAATAATTATCCATAGTCTAGAAGTACCAGAGTTTGTTTATCCATTCACCTACAGGAGGACATCTTGCTTGCTTCCAAGTTTTGGCACTTATGAATAAGGCTGCTAGAAACATCCATGTGCAGACATAAGCTTTCAACTCCTTTTGACAAATGCCTAGAAGCATTATTGCTGCATTGTATGGGAAGGGTATGTTTAGTTTTATAAGAAACTGATAAACTCTCTTCCAAAGTGGCAAATCATTTTGCGCTCCCACCAGCAATGTATGTGAGTTCCTGTTCCACTTTCTTATCAGCATTTATGTTGTCATTATTTCAGATTTTGGTATCTCATTGTTGTTTTAATTTTCATTTGCTTGATAACATAAAAAGTGGAGCATCTTCCCATAGGCTTATTTATTATGGGAGTATTTTTATTTATGTATTTATTTATTTATTTATTTATTTATTTATTTATTATTTATTTATTATGGGAGTATTTTTGTTGTTGTTGTGGAGGGGTTTGTTAAGATCTTTGGCCCATTTCTTCATCAGATTTTTTTCTTATTGTTGAGTTTTAAGAGTTTTTGTGCATTTTGGGTAATAGTCCTTTATCAGATATATCTTTTGCAAATAGATTCTCCCCAGTCTGTGGTGATCTTCTAATTCTCTTGATACTCACTTTAATGAAGCCCAGCTTTTTCAGTTACTTATTTCATGGATCACATCCTTGGGATTGTGTCTGAAAAGTATCACCATTCTCAAGGTCATTTCGTGGATCGTGTCTTTGGGGTTGTGTCTGAAAGGTACCACCATTCCCAAGGTCATCTAGGTTTTCTCCTATGCTACCTTCTAGAAGTTTTATAATTGTGCATCTTACATTTAGGTCTATGATCTATCTTGAGCTAATTTTTGTGAAGAGTATATGATCTCTGTCTAGATTTTTTTTTTTTTTTTGGATGTGGTTGTCCAGTTCCAGCACCATTTATTAAAAATATCTTCTCAGGGTGCCTGGGTGGCTCAGTCAGTTAAGAGTCCTGCTCTTGGTTTCATATCTGGCTATGATCTCACGGCTTCGTGGGTGCAAGTCCCGCATCAGGTCTGTACCAGTAGTGCAGAGCCTGCTTGGGATCCTCTCTCTCTCCCTCTCTCTGCCCCCCTCCCCCCACTCATGCTGTTTTTTGTGAAATCTTTCAGATTCTCTCTGTAGATGATCATATAATCTGAAAACAAAGACAGTTTTATGTCTTCCTTTCCCATCTGTATACCATTTATTTTCCTTTTCTTGTCTTATTTCATTAGGAAAGACTTTCGGTATTATGTTGACAAGGAGTAGTGAAAGTGGACACCCTTGTCTTGTACCTGATCTTTGACAGAAAGTTCTGAGTTCCCACCTTTAAATTTGATGTTTGCTGTAGGTTTTTTGTAGATAGTCTTTATTAAGTTGAGAAAGTTCCCTTCTGTTCCTAGTGTACCAAGCATTCTTACCAGGAATGTGTGTCAGATTTTGTCACATGCTTTTTCTGAATCTATTGATATGGTCATGAGATTTTCTTTTTTTTTGAATACAGTAATTGATTTTCAAATGTTAAACCACCCCTTCATAACTGGGATAAATCCTATTTGGTCATATTGCATAATTTTTTCATAATTTTTTGGATTCAGTTTGCTAGCATTTTGTTAAAGTTTTTTTTTTTTAAATCTAAGTTCATGAGATATCATGGTCTATAGTTTTCTTGTAATGTCTTTGTCTAGCTTTGGTGTTAGAGTAATGCTGGCCTCATAGAATGAGTTAGGAAATATTCTCTCTGCTTCTATCTTGTGAAAGAAACTGGAGAGAATTGATATATTTCTCTCTTAAATATTTGGTTAAATTCACTGTTGAACCATTCTGGGCCTTTTGTGTTTTGGAAGATTGTTAATTATAATTTCAATATATTTATTAGATATAAATTGTTTATTCTTGTGTGAGTTTTGACAGATACTGTATTAAAGGAACTGGTACATTTCACTTATGTTATCAAATTTGGGAGCACAGAGTTGTTTATAGTATTCCTTTATGATCTTTTTAATTTCTATGGCATCTGTAGGATGCCCCTTTTTCATTTTCTAATATTAGTAATTTGTATCCTCTCTTCTTTTTTCTTAGTTAGCTTTGCTAGAAGCTTATCTATTTTATTGATCTTTTCAAAGAAACAGCTTTTGATTTCATTGATTTTTCTCTGTTGATTTCCTGTTTTCAATTTCACTGGTTTTTTTTTTTTTTGCTTCAACTCATATTAGTTGTTTTCTTCTGCTTATTTTCGATTTAATTTGCTCCTATTTTTCTTTTTTTTTTAATTTTTAAATGTTTTATTTATTTTTGAAAGACAGAGAGAGAGAGTGCAGAGAGGGAGGGGCACAGAGAGAGGGAGACACAGAACCCCAATAGGGTCCAGGCACTGAGCTGTCAGCACAGAGTTTCTGAGTTTCTTACCTATATTAGTTTCCTTTTCTCTAAACCACTTCTCTTTTAACATTTCTTGCAAGGCAGGTGTAGTGGCAACAAATTCCCTCAATTTTCATTTGTGTAAGAAAGTCTTTATTTTCCCCTCATTTCTGAAGGGTAATTTTTCAGGATACAGAATCCTAGCTTGGTATTTTTTTCCGCTCTCTCTCAGCACATTAAATATTATATTCACTCTTTTCTTGCTTACATGGTTTCTTAGGAAAAGTCAGGTATAATTCTTATATTTGTTCCTCTGTAGGTAAGGTATTTTTTTTTCCTCGGCCTTCTTTCAGGATTTTTTTGTCTTTGATTTTCTATAATTTGAAAATGACATCTGTTGGTATACTTTCTTTGGCATTTATCCTACTTAGTGTTCTGTGAGCTCTCTGTATCTTTGATTTGGTCTCTGGCATTAACTTGGAAAATTATCAGTCTTCCAATATCTCTTTGGCTCCTTTCTCCCTTTTCTTCCCTTTCTGATATTACCATTACATGTATGTTGCACCTTGTGTAGTTGTCCTATAGTCTTTATATATTGTTCTGTGTTTTTCAGTCTTTGCTCAGAGATTCTTTTCTCAACCATATCCAGTCCACTAATAAACTCAAAAAAGGCATTCTTCAAATCTGTTACAGTGGGTTTTGTTTAATCTCTAGCATTTCTTATCTCTTCTTTATTAGGATTTTCATTTTTTCTGCTTAAATTCTTGGTTCTTGCATGCTGTCTACATTGCAGTACTAACATATTAATCATAGTTGTTTTAAATTCCTGTTCTGATCATTTCTACATCCCTGAATATCTGGTCCTGATCCTTCCTCTGTGTCTTCACATTTTGTTTTTTGCTTTTTGCTCTGCCGTAACGACAAGTGAAAAGCTGTACAGACTGAAAAATCAACAACTCTTCTTGGATCCATGAGAGAGAAACAGGATAAACTGTGGCCTTCTTGTAAATTTTTCTTGAGAGCAGGACATGATATGCCACTTAAAATGAACTGCTATAAATAGGCCTTTAGCAATGTGGTGGTGGGGTATAGTGGAAAGGGAGCATTCTATGGTCCTATAATTATGTCTCCATCTTTTAGTGAGCCTATGCCTCTGGACTGTGAATTTCAATAGTATTTCTTAGGGGTGTGTGTGTGTGTGTGTGTGTTGTGTGTGTGTGTGTGTTTACTCTTCATCTAGAATTGGCTGGAATTGGGTATTTCTCTTCCCCAGGTCAGTTAGGCTCTGATAATATTGTAGCAGGGTTAGGCTGTTGTTGTCTTCCCCTGAAGGCACGCCTTGTTAAAAGGAACAGAATGCTCTGGTATATTTTTAAATGGTTCATCCCCCGCCCCCAGTATGCAAGAAGGCTGAGGGAATTTTTCTGATATTTACTGCAGGAATCTGATCAAGCACCTGGAAGTAAATCTCACATTATTGTGGTGACTCCCTCTGACTGTCTCTCCTTGAAGCTTTTTTAACTCTGAGGCTTGTCTGCATTGAACTCTAGCAGTTCATCAGTTACAGTTCAGGCTTACCCCAGCTCTGGTACCCACAGTAGGTTTGCTTGTAAATCGAGCCAGCCTAGGTAAGCCTAGATTCCCTATATTTGCCTGTCTTTGTCTCCAGTCTTGAAGGACATACTTTGCCCTGTGTTTTCCCTCACATGGATCCAAGAAGCGTTGTTGATTTTTCAGTCTGTTCAGCTTTTTACTTGTTGTTAGGACAGAGTGATGGCTTCCAAGCTCCTCACAGATAGAACCAAAAATCTCCAACCTCTATGACTGCATTTTAATTCCAGTTTTAGTATAGGAGAAGCATGAACCCACATATGTTAAGTATATATATACTGAAAAAAACTGGTGTAGCAAGAATGAACTTTTCAAGAATCAATTCACTTTATACCTGCTCCACCAGCTATGTCTCACAATGAAGTTGTATTGTTTTTTGGCAAAGAAAAATAAAACCTCAGTACCTTACATTTTATATGCATACTATATTTATTTACTTTTGAATGATCATTTATTACATATAAACCTTTACGGTTATTTTATTTTGTCTAATAATGAAAATTATTTGGTTATCTTGGCTTGGGATGGAATACATATACTTTATTCCACTACAATTAATTCTTAAAATTTTTAAACAACTTTTCATTTAGAGATGGTTTTCTCAGGAATGAATGACAGTCATTGAAATTGAACATCGAAGATAAAAGCATTTTTTAGTTAGTTACTTATGAAGAAATAGTCGCTAAAAATTAACCCAAAGAATATTCCTGGATGACTTGATTTTCTTGCATTTCTATTGTGGTGTAAATTCCATAGAATGAAAGGAATAAATGAGATATCTATAAATCTGTATAATATATGTGTATATATATGCATATCCATGTATCAGTAGTAACAAACAATTTTATAAACAAGTAAATTTATAAACAAGTCAAATAGTGTAGAATGAGTAAAAGTAGTATCTTTAGTAAATACATAATCAAATTTGGTTTTTAAAGAAGATAATTAAGTGTATGGCGTAATATAAAATGTGTTCTTGCCCCTGTTTTGTGAAGTATAAAGTTATACTTTTACACTATGCATCTTGGTTTTCTCCTTTATAAAATATAAGAATGAGTATAAATGATTTTTAAGGCTTCTCTCAAGTCTTAATTACTATTCTAAAACATTTATATGCATGTCTGTATATATATCTATATATATCTATATATATATATACACTCAAATATAAAAATCGTATTATATATGTATTTCCATATATGTATAGGTATATATATGTAATCCTAAATGTTTTTCTTTTGAATTCATTGTCATCATTCATAGGAAAATATTTTAAAACACACATAGAAACAAACAAAAAAAAAAAAAACGGATGCCGAGCAGTTTTAAACTGTAGTCCTCTTTGTTAATGACAGAATAATGAGTTTTCAGACAGAAGGGAAGTTGGATTTTTTTAATGTTTATTTATTTTGAGAGAGAGAGAGAGAGCGAGAGAGCACACATGCACACGAGCAGGGGACGGGGCAGAGAAAGAAGAGAATCCTAAGCAGGCTGCACACTGCCAGCTGTGAGCCCAATGTGGAGCTCAATCTCATGAACCGTTAGATCATGACTTGAGCTGAAACCAAGAGGCAGAGGCAGTAGCACCCTCTGGATCGCCCTCATCGTGATGCACCCAGTGTAGTAGTGTACTGTGTGTGTGCGTGTTTATATTTGTACACATGCACTTGTATGCTGTCAACATAGCCCTGAAGATGTTTTCAGACTATTCATACTAAATGCAATGCCTTTTCAAATTAGAGTCTGGTTTTACAAAACAATAATGAGGTGAAACTCCCCATTACAGCATGTGGGCCACTTCTGAATGTTATAGTATTAAAATTACAGTAATATAAAATAATTTTTTGCATTAATTTAGAGCATGTTGCAATAGGAATTGACCCATGTGCCCAGAGTATATCCAGCAACAACTTAGTCTTTGTCCTTAGTGTTGTCAGCCTCTATCTTTAGTTCTTTCAAGTTGAGAAAATAGTTGGTAGCATGCTCTTCTGTTGTTTCTGTCCTGTGGTCCACAAGGCATACAGGCATCAGTTATAAAATAAAATGAAAATAAATTACAAAGAACCATGTCGTCACTGGAATTAGTGAGCCCCAGAAGCTGATGACATAATAACCTTTGTCTTTAAAGCCAGAACTTCTCTATTCTGCTGAAATTCAGTTCCCTGAGCCTAAAGAATGAGAGTGATTAAACCATTCTGTACCATAGCTAGTTCAGCATAAACAGTGGCTTTATAAATGTTGTCTTAGTCGATAGTATTCTTGGCAGGCACACCGTAACAGCAGCAAATGCACTTTGCAAAACCATTTTAATGTTTTCCAGTGGCACACATAGTCATCCAGAATTCAGAAGACAGATGTGCTCTTGTATGTAAAAGGTGAAAGAGTAGCTCAAACTTTACAGAACTTCAAGTTTTTAAGTGTTCCATTATTTTTCTGCTGCTTTGTTTTAATAAAATGATGGCTATATTGTACATAGCTATATGTGAAATGTATATGTAACTATATACCCTTTCCCATACTTTTAGTATTTGCACATTTTTCTTATATAGCCCAGCATAAAGGATTGGACTGATAAACAAGTTTGCTGACTTGCCTTCTTTTCTGCTTCCTTCATTCTCTCCTCTCCTCCTTGTGTAATTTTACCAAGGTAGAGCCCAATGAACCTTAGTTGTCCCATATTTGAAATGGAAATTTGATTGACTCTTATTTCCTAGTGAATTGACCTCGGAAAATTCTTTATTTTTTATTCTTTATTCTAATTCTTTATTACATTCTGTTTTGTTTTGTTTTTTGAATTGGGTAGTTTTGTCTGGCTGTTTGATCATAGATTTCTCTAGTAGCTTGCACATTTGGGAAATGTTTTGAGACTCAAATGCTTAGCCAGTATGATTATTTGGATAAAAATTTCACAAAAAGAAAACTTCTGAATCTATGACCCTAGTTTCAGTTTCCAGTGTGCATGAGGATGGGGTAACTCTATAATACCTAAGACCTTCCAAAGTGAGATTTTTCTGGACAGTAGTAGTTCATCATATTTGTAAAGGAAGCACAGTAGAGTCCAAAGTAGAACGGACCACAAGTTTAGCAACCTATAGTCTGACCCTGAACTTCTCATTAAAGGATGGTAGGCCCTTAGATAAGTTATATAAACCTTCTAGACCTCAGCCATCTTATCTTTAACGTTCAAGTTTTTCACCCTAGGACCCATTAGCTACTAGTTTTAAAAGTTTATGATTACAAGTAAATGTTAAAAATGGAAGAAATGCCTCACCTAAAAGAGTAATCATAGACTGATTCCAATGCCATATTATATTTTTCACATATGATTCCCTCATGTATTATAAGTAAAATACAGTATACTGATAAATATTTGCTATTATATGGAAAATTTAGCCAACATAGATTTGGTGAACTGTGTGACTCAGTTTGACATGTGTTTGACATCCAAGGGTAAATATAAAAATATTTACTTTACCATTTGGTCTGTGGAGTCTCTTTAAAATCTTGTTCAAGAAAAATAATCATGAGGCTAAAATTTTAGTGAAATTACAGAATGCCAATTAAAATATTTAAATGTATAATTGCTTTAATTTAAAAAAATATAAACTAAATAACATCTTTTCTCTTTATCAGTTTTGTTCTAATTCACATTTCCAAGATAAATGATCAGCATGCCTTTAAAAAGTCTTATAGTCAGAAAGAGAAAAAATATCTATTTTGCTTACATATAATCCTCTTAACATGCACATGCCAGATGGTGTTTCATATCAGGTCAGAAATAATGAAGGAATCTGGCTTTAAATCTAAGAATCTGGGGGAAAATGAGTAACTAGGGATTATGTATTTGTAATAGCATTTTTCCCTGAAATTCAACCATTTGTAATAATTTTTGATATGCTTCTGTCTGTGTGTGTGGATTTATTTTTACTTATATCATTTCTATTATACCTTATTGGGATTCTGAAAGGTTATTTATGATGGGATTAGACATTTTCTCAATCCTTGGTTCTCTGTAGCCAAGTAATAATTTGACCTTCAGATATTTCAGACTGAAAGTAACTAGTCTAGAAACTAGAAAATCAATGACTCGTGAGGAGAGAAAAAATAAATAGAAATTCTGTTACGTATGGAGGGCAGTAATATTTTTCTAATTAATTTTAAGAAACTAATTATAAGGTTAAATAGTCTGAATTCTTTTGCTAAAAAGAAATAAATTCACTTTCTGTAAAAATAGTACATTTCATAAGCATCAACCTTGCTGACTTTGAAGAATAAAGTTAGGCCTTTATATTTTAGGGAAAGCAGAAAATTGTACTCTTAATTAACTCACTGCTACTATTATCTTGATTTCTTTGGCTTTTTCTTAAAAGATCTTGTAATAATCTATGTCATTAGCTAACCAGATCCAAATTAATTTATGACAGTATACCAGTCACTCTTTTTTTAATGTCTTTAAATAATAATTATTTGGTTCTGTGACCTTCACTGCATCCAAGCTTTAAAAAAAAGAGTAAAAACATTTCATTTAATAATATGGCTGAATTTTGTAAATCAGGCCTCCAACTCCCTGCCAAAATAAACCTGAAAAAGCAAACAAGAAAGAAATAAAAGTTGAAAGTAAAACTTTCAGGATGATGACACAAGGAGTTCTGTGGACCCACTCCCTAGTGAAACTAGGAAGAAGTGTAAAACACAACAACACACAAAAAAACATTAAGTTTCTAGAAATTGTCCTAGTGAAACATTCAAAGTCTCTAAAATGGTTCTAGGGAAAGCAAACATTAGTCATATATTGAAAAAATTAAGAAACATTCCAGAAAACCTGATAAAACTGCCTTGCCCTCTCCCATCAATTCAACATTCAACTCCTAAATTGGAGGTCTTACTCAGAGAGAAGTGTACTGTTATCCCCACCCTTTGCTCCAGAGCTGTAGCTCACAGATTTTGCAGTAGGAAAAAAAAATGGACTGTAATATAGAAAGCTTCACATTTCTTTCCATAATGACTGATTTCATTTGCAATAGAATGTGGAGAAGTTCAAGATGAAGGATGCCATCAAAAAAAGTGTTGATTATGGTGAAAGGCAATTAGTAGGAGATGGGTAGATTCATTGGAGATACACTCTAAAGTACAAGTAGGCTACTTGGCTGGCGAGAACCGGGCGCATCTGCAGCTGGGAAGCGTACTCCTAGGGCCAGAAAAAATCTCAAACTAGGACTTCAGGAACTATACATTCAAATGATCCCAAATGTGGTTGTATCAGCCAGTCAAGCAGTTTATGCCCCAGGGCATTGTTGAAAATAAGTAGTGGACCTGAGTGTGCTTAGGAGACAAAGAAAGCCCTGCAAAAATCGTTGTCATCTCAGAGTGATTGGGGGCTTATCCAAGCTTGTATTGTCTGAGGAGCAACAAACAGAGGCTTCTTGCTACAGGGGGTGAGAGAGAGGGGTTGGTAACTGTGGCAAAGTAGACTTCACTAAAGTAAGCAGTAAGCAAATAAATAATAACCAGCCCATAGGGTTAGGGGAGGTACACAGAGTAGCTAAAAACATGTAATCTAAAGTATCAAGGTTCCAGTTAACAAAATACTGGAACTGCAGAAAAACAGAAAAATATGCTCTATACACAAGGGGTAAAAAGTGGACAACAGAGGGGCGCCTGCGTGGCTCAGTTGGTTAAGCGTCAGACTTTGGCTTGGGTCATGATCTCATGGTTTGTGAGTTCAAGGCCCGCATTGGGCTCTGTGCTGACAGTGCAGAGCCTGCTTCAGACCCTCTGTCTCCCTCTCTCTCTGTCCCCTTCCATGGCTTGCGCTCTCTCTCTCTCTCTCTCTCACTCAAAAATAAATAAACATTTAAAAAATTAAAATTTTAAAAAAGTGGACAACAGAATCTGCCTGTGATTGCAGCACATGTAGGATTCAACAAAGTCTTCAAAGTAACCATTATAAATATGTTCAAAGAAGTAACGAAACCATGACTAAAGAATTAAAGAAAGGTTTGATAACAATGCTGCATCATATAGACAATATCAATACAAAATCAAAAAAGACAGAGAAATTATGAAAAAGAACCAAAGTTTAATTCTGAGATTGAAAAGTACAGTAACCAAAGTGAATAAGTCAGTAGACTTGAACTAAATTAGTGACTTCAAAATTGATTGATAAAGATTATGCAGAATTAAGAAAATTATAAGAATTAAGAAGAAAAGGAATAAAGAAAAATGCAATGCAGATAAATATGAGATATTGTCAAGTACACCAAGATACGCATAATGGGAGTACCATAAGGAAAAGGAAGAAAGAAAGGGTTAGAAAAACTATTTTAAAACTAATGTCTAAAAACTCCCCATATTTATTGAAAACATTAACCTGCAAATCCAGGAAGCTCAGCAAACTCCAAGTGGAAGAAGCACAAGGAGATTCACAATGAGACACATCTTAGAAAAAGTGTTGAAAACCAAAGATAAGGAGAAAATCTTGCAAACAGAGAAAAAAAATATTCTAATTTACATGGAAATTAAAATAAGATTAATTGGTGCTGCCCCTCAGAAACAGTGGAGGCTGGAAAGAAGTAGGATAAAACACTAAAAGTGCTCAAAGAAAAAAAATGTCAATCAAGGACACTGTATTTGAGCAAAACCGTGTGTCATAACTAAAAACAAAATAAACTTACCCCCAAATAAACAAAACCGTGAGAATTCATTGCTAACAAACCCACTTTACATGAAATACTAAAGAAAAATCTTCAGGCTAAAAGCAATGGACACCAGATAGTAACTTGAATCCATGTGAAATTATAAGGAGTGCTGGTAAAGATAATAATGTAACTGTACAATATAAGTGCATATTTCTCCTCCTCCCTTGCTCTCTTTTTAAATATTTATTTATTTACTTTGGGAGAGACAGTACGTGAGTGGGGGAGGGACAGAGATGGAGAGGGAGAGAGAATCGCAAGCAGGCTCCATGCTGTCAGCATGGAGGCCAAAGCAGGGCTCAATCCCATGAACCGTAGATCGTGACATGAGCCAAAATCAAGAGTTGGATGCTCAACTGACTGAGCCCCCAGGCACCCATCTTCCTTTATCTTTTAACTGATTTAAAATGCTATTACATAAAACATTATGCATATTATGTATTATTAGGCCTATAACATATAGATATGTAATATATCTGGTAATAACAACACAAAGGAGGAGAGTGAAATAGAAGCTGTTTTAGCTAAGGAGTTGATTCCAAATAGTAACTAGAGCCACAGGAACAAATGAGAATATCCAGATGTGATAAATAAGGTTAATTGGAAAAAGTTATTATTTCCTACCCTGTCTTCTCTTAGCTTCTTTAAAAAATATTTTTAATGTTTATTTATTTTTGAGAGAAAGAGAGACAGAATGTGAGCAGGGGAGGAGCAGAGAGAGAGGGAGACCAGAATCTGAAGCTGGCTCCAGGCTCCAAGCTGTCAGCATAGAGCGGGGCTTGAACTCAAATAGTAAGATCATGACCTGAGCCCAACTGACTGAGCCACCCAGGCGCCCCTCTCTTAGCTTCTTTAAAGACATAAAATTATATAAGGTAATAATTATAAATGCAGTGTTAAAATGTTTTTAACATTTATAGATAAAATAATCATAAAAATAACGTAACAAAAGATAGAAAACAGAATAGTTGTAATCATAACATTTTTTTATCTTACTGGAATTCAGGTAGTATAATCTGAAGCTGATTCTGATAAATTAAGATGTATTTGGTAGGCCTTAGAGCCAACCCTGACATTGCTTACAAAAATATAGTGAAAATATCATTACAGTAATTAAATCATTTAAGTAATTAAAATACTACATTAGAAAAATATTCACTCACAAAAAAAAAAATTAAAGCGGTACCAAAAACTTGACATACAGAACACAAAAAATGAAATGCCACACATAAATTCAACTATATAATAAATATCCTAAAATGTGAATGAATAAAACAGTCCAGTAGAGATTGTAAGAATGGGACAAGCAAAACAATATAAAACAAAATCCAACTATATACTGTCTACAGGAGACACCCTTTATATTCAAAGATAACAATAATTGAGGAGCCTGGATGTCTCATTCGGTTGAGTGTCCCAGCTTGATTTTGGCTCAGGTCATGATCCCAGGGTTGTGGGATTCTAGCCCTGCTTTGGGCTCTGCACTGAGCATGGTACCTGCTTGAAATTCTCTCTCTTCTTCTGCCCTTCTCCTGCTTGCTCTCTCTCGCTCTCAAAAAAAAAAAAAAAAAAAAAAAAAAAAAAAAAAAGAATAGATTGAAAATAAAAAACTGAGAAAGGATATTGTATACAAATGGCAATCACAAGAAAGCTGTTGTGGCTATAGTAATGTCACATAAAAAATAGACTTTAAAACCAAAATACTACTATAAGTAAGAAGGGACATTGAATAATGATAAAGTGTTAACCCATCAATAGGATATAAATATTATAAACATATATGTACTTACAGCACAATACAAAAGTACGTGAAGCAAAAACTGACAGAGATAAAGGGAGAAATATACAATCCACTATTAAAGACTTCTGTATCTCACTTTCAATAATGGTAGAATGAGAAAGAATATCAAAAAGGAAATAGAAAATTTGAACAACATTGTAAACCACTGTATAACATCTGTACAAACACCTACTTAAACATCTATAGAACATCTATATAATACCTATACAAAACTACAGCAAGAGTACAATACACATTCTTCTCAAGAGCACATGGAATATTCTCCATTATAAACCACACACTAGGCCATAAAATAATCTTTGCTAAGTTTTAAAAGATAGAAATAATACAAAGTAAAAGAAGATAGGAAGGAAAGAAGGAAGGAGGGAAGGAAGGAAGGAGACAGAGGAACAAAGCATATTTTCTAACCAGTGGAGCAAAATTAGAAACCAATAGCAAAAGAAATTTGAAAACTCACTAATAAATGAATTAAGCAACACACTCCAAAATAATCAGTGGGTCAAAAGAAATAAAAGGGAAATTTAGGGAATTAAGGGAATAAAGAGAAAAAAGGGAATGAAAATAAAAATACAAAATACAAACTTTATGGGATGCAATGCTTAGAAGGAAATTTGTAGCACTGAATACATATTTTAAAAAAGAAGAGGAAACATGTTACGTTAACAATCTAACCTTCCATCTTAAGACAATGGTAAAACGAAGAGCATACTAAACTTAAAGCAAGCAAAAGGAATGAAAAAAGTAAATATTAGAGAAGAAATTAGTGAAATAGAGTATAGAAAAACAATAGAGAAGGAGAAAAACAACAATTAACTAAAGGATAGAAAAATAATGGAGAAAATCAATGAAACCAAAACCTGGTTCTTTAAAAAGATCAACAAAATTAATCAACCCTTATCTAGATTGACCAAGAAAGAGAGAAGACTCACATTACTAGAACCAGAAATGAAAGAGGGAATATTACTATGGATCTTACAGGGGGGAAAAAGAGAATGCTATGAAAAAGTATATGCCAATAAATCAGATTAATTAGATGAAATAGATAAATTCCCAAAAAGACACAAACTACTGAAATCAACTCCAAAGAAATAAACAAATCTGAATTGATAGGTAAAGAAATTGAAGGAGTAATCAAAATCTGCCTATAAAGAAAAGTACAGGCCCAGATGGCCTCACAGGTGAATTCTGTCCAACAGTTAATGAAAAATTAATATCAGTTATTCACAAACTCTTCCAAAAAGTAAAAGAGGAGGAAATATTTTCTAACTTACACTGTGAGGGCAGTTTGGCTATGACACCAGAATTGCACAATAACAAGAAACTACAAACACTACAAACCAATATTTTATATGAATACAAATGCAAAAATCCTCACAAAATACTAGCAAACCAATTCAACTAACCTATAAGATGAACTATGCACCATGCTAACTAACTGGTGTTTATCTCAAGAATGTGAGTTGGTTTAGGGGCACCTGGGTGGCTTAACATCTGAAAACCCATTAAAGTAATACATGCAAATCAAGACTAAAAACCAAAAAGCATATGATCTTCTCAGTAAACAGAAAAAAATCTTCAAAAAAGTCCAGCATTTTTTTCAAAATAAAAACGTGACAAAGTAGGATAAAAATCCTCAAGCTGATAAACAGCATCTGTGAAAAATCCACAGCTAATATCATACTTAATGATGACAGACTAGATTAGATACTTTCCCCCTAAGATCAGAAGACAAGGATATCCATTCTCCTCATTTCTCTTGAATATTGTACTGGAGTTACCAACAAGGACAATTAGGAAAGAAAAACAAATAGAAGACCCTCAGGTTGGAAAGGAAAAAGTAAAACTATATCCGCTCTCGTATAACATGATTTTATGTATAAAATTTTAGGGAGTCTAATAAAATATTATTAGAATTGATAAATGAGTTCAGTATGCTTGTAAGAAGATACAAGATCAATATATAAAAGCCAGTTATATTTCTACACATTTCTAACTAATAAAAATGAAATTGAATTTTTTTTGTTTATAATAGCATCAGAAAATAATAAAACGAAGGAATAAACAAAATTCAGAACTCATACTCTGAAAATCCCAGGAGACTGTTGAAAGAAATTAAAGATCTAAGTCAACATCTCATGTGCATGGATTAGAAAACTTAAAATTGC
The DNA here is from genome assembly GCF_018350215.1 of Panthera leo. Lineage (NCBI taxonomy): Eukaryota > Metazoa > Chordata > Mammalia > Carnivora > Felidae > Panthera > Panthera leo. The sequence goes on along the minus strand of NC_056680.1, from coordinate 106,045,004 downwards.
TAAGATGGCCAAACTCTACAGATTTATCTAGTACTCAACATAGTCACCATCAGATTCCCAGCTAGCCTCTTGGTGGAAATTGATAAGCTGATTCTAAAATCCAGACGGAATTGTATGAAATCCAGGATGGCCAAAGCAGTGAAGAAAAAGATGAATAAAATTAGAATACTCACACTTCACAATTTCAAAACCTAGTACAAAGCACCAGTTATCTAGGCAGTGTGGTGCTCAGATAAGTATAGACCTAAAGATTGTACACTTTAAATGTGTGAATTATATGGTATGTAAACTATATTACAATAAATCTGCAAAATAAAGTCTCTGTCCCAGGAATTGTGGTTTAACTTCTTAAGAGGATCTAATATGATATTTTAGTCTAGAAATTCCATAAATGGGCAAAATTGTGATTAACTTCCCACTATCTTCCTTTGAGCCATCTCTTATTGATTATGAGAAAGAGCTACTTTCAGAACAAATCAGGTCTTTATTTCCATTAGCATTTGGCCTTTGGTCACTTCACAACGCAAAAAAATATTTTGTTGGCAGACATCTTAGACCACCAACAAATTCACCTAAGAAGTTGAGCAAATATTGTGGGTTTTACTACTTTTTAGTGAAGGGATATTTTTACTTAACTATCAAGTGCTTTTGAAAGATGGAGTTAGGAATGAGCCCCACAGAGTAATCTTGCTGACATTTATAATTTTTAAGTCTGTGAACTTATTAATATGACTTTAAGTATCACAGATAATTTAGGCTACATCTTAAATTTATTATCTATTTGGAAAAGATTTTAAATTCTTTCTCCGTTTCCTGTAAATAAACCAGTACATTCGTTTTTCTATTATCTATTTGAAAACATTTATATTAGAATACCTCATATTGAAATGATTATTATTTTTGCTCAGATTCTTTTTGAAGGCTGAAGTCTTATGAACATGAAGGTGTGTCTGGTAGGTGTATCTGGGTGTTTATATGAATCTACCCTAGCAAATAAAACTTTGTTTCAAAGCCAAATGAAATCTATTATTTGCTTATTAGTAAAGGTCTTAATAGAAAACAGGTTAAACACTCAAGTTAGGATAACTTGAGGAGGGTTTACTTACAAAGGAACTTATTACAAGGGTCTGGGCAGGAACATGGAGTTATATCCAGTAGAGATGTCACCACCTATACCTCAGTGGGTGAAGGAAGAAAAAAAGAAAAGGAAAATGAAAAAAAAAAAAAAAAAAAAAGATGGTACACAATCCTTTGCCTTGAAAGATATATAACTTTCTGTCAAAGGGGTAGATAGTTTGAGCCCTATGTGGAACATTTCATACAAGTCTATATGTGGAAGAGTGATCCCATCATTTTTTTACTTGCATCTCTCATGCTTTTAGCTTGTTTTAAGATCTCTTCTTCTGTTGTCCATAATTGTTCTAAATAAGTCTTTGGAATTCCCACTATGACTATTCACCATAGACTTGTATATAATCTAACATGATTAATCATTGTCAGTGATCACAAAAGTTTGTAATACTTTAGAATGCTTGTCCAGATTAGCTACTAAGAATATTGTTGATGATTGCTTTTCCTAAAGGTTAATGAAACTGGTAAAAGGTAAAATTACGAGAATTGCAGCTAGAGTACTAGCTTCAGAGATGTGATATCTAGAAAAACATCCATGTATCAAGGAAGAAAACAAAAGTCTAACCATTGGATTCAGTAAAAGGCAGAGAAAATTAGTTGACAGTTATAATTATTAAAATTATTACTAGAAAATGTATCATTTATAAATAAAAGTTTGTATTGCATTTACCTTTTAAAATCCAATGTACAAATAACACTTCAGATTTATCAGTTTTATCTTTTCAAAGAATAAGCTCCTGGTTTCATTTAGCCAGACTCATCAAGAAAAGGAGAGGACTCGAATGAATAAAATTAGAAATAAAAGAGGAGAAATAAAAAACCAACACCATGGAAATACAAAAGGCTATAAGAAAGTATTATTAAAAATTATATACCAATTAATTGGGCAGCCTAGAAGTGAATAAATTGCTAAAAACATACAACTTTGGAAAATGTATTAAGAAGAAATAGAAAATTTGAAGACTGATTACTAGCAGCGAAATTGAATCAGTAATCAAAAAACTCTGAACAAATGAAAGTCCAGTAACAAATGGCTTCACAAATGAAATCTACCAAATATTTAAAGAAAAGTTAATACGTATTCTCCTCAAACTATTCTAAAAAATAGAAGAGAAAAAAAATCTTCTAAATTCATTCTGTGAGACCAGCATTACCCTGATACCAAAACCAGATAAAGACACTACAAAAAAAAGAGAAAACTACAGACCAATATCTCTGTTGAACATACGTGCAAAAATCCTCACAAAAATATTAGCAAACCAAACTCAGCAATACTTTTTAAAAAATCATTCACCCTGATCAAGTAGGATTTCTTTCTGAGATGCAAGGATGGTTCCATATTCACGAATAAATCAACATGATACAAGAGAGAGGATAAAAAACATATGACCATCTCAACAGATGCAGAAAAAGCGCTTGACAATCTACAACATCTATTCATGATAAAAACTCTCACCAAAGTAGGTTTTGAAAGAACATTCCTCAACACTATAAGGCCATATATGAAAAACCACAGCTAACATCATACTCAAGAAAAACTAAGAGCTTTTCTTCTAAGATCAAGAACAAAACAAGGATGTCCACTCTCACCAATTTTATTTAACACAGCAGTGAAAGCCCTAGCCACCGAAATCAGACAGGTAAAAGAAAGAAAAGGCATCCAAAAGGGTAAAGAAGAAGTAAAATTTTCACTATTTACAGATGACATGATACTGTATATAGAAAACCTGATAGGCTCCACCAAAAAAAAAAAAAAAAAAAAAAAACTGCTAGAACTGGTAAACAAATTCAGTAAAGTTGCAGGATACAAAATTAATGGACAGAAATTGGCTGCATTTCTACAGACTATTAATGAAGTAGCAGAAAGAAAATTTAAGGAAACAATCCCATTTGCAAGCAACAAAAATAATTAAATGCCTAGGAATAAATTTAACCAAGGAAAGACAAGTTGAAAGACCTGTACTCCAAAAACTAAGTCATTGATGAAAGAAATTCATGACACAAACAAATGGAAAAATATTCCATGCTGGGTTGAAAGAAACAATATTGTTAAAACATTTATACTACTCAAAGCATTCTACAGTTTTAATGCAATCCCTGTCAAATTACCATCAACATTCTTCACAGAACTATACCAAATAATCCTAAAATTTGTATGGAACCATAAAAGACCCCCAAATAGCCAAAAAATCTCAAAAAAAGGAGAACAAATCTGGAGGTATCACAGTCCCAGTTATTAAAGTATACTACAGATTTACAGTAATCAAATCAGTATAAAATGACACAAAAATACACACATAGATCAATGGAACAGAATGGAGATCCCAGAAATAAACCCATTCTTGCAAGGTCAATTAACTTACAACAGAAGAGGCAAGAATGTACAATGGGGAAAAGACAGTCTCTTCAACAAATGGTGCTGATAAAAGTGGACAGCTACATGCAGAAGAATGGACCACTTTCTTATACAATACTAAACAAATACAAACTTAAAATGGATTAAGGACCTAAATGTGAGACCTGAAACTATAAAATTGCTAGAAGGGAACACAGGCAGTAATTTCTTTGACATTGACTGTAGAAACATTTTTTTTTAGGTATGTCTCCTCTGGCAAGAGAAACAAAAGAAAAATTAAACTTTTGGGACTACACCAAACTTAAAAGCTTTTGCACAGTGAAGGAAACCACCAACAAAACAAGGCAGCCCACTGAATAGGAGAGGATATTTGCAAATGATATATCCAATAAGGAGTTCATATCCAAAATACATGAGGAACTTCTATAACTCAACAGGAAGAAAGCAACAATAATCCTATTAAAAATGGGCACACAATATAAATAGATATCTTTCCAAAGAATACATACAAATGGGCAACAGACACATGAAAAAATTCTTGACATCACTAATCATCGAGGAAATGCAAATCAAAACACAATATAACCTTATATCTGTCAAACTGGCTAAAATAAAAAAAGAAAGAAATAGCAAGTGTTGGTGAGGATGTGGAGAAAAAGGAACCTTCATGCACTGTTGGTGGGAATGCAAATCGTTGCAGCCATTGTGGAAAGCAGTATGGAAGTTCGTCAAAAAAAAAAAAATAGAAATACCGTATGATCTAGTAATTTCACTACTGGGTATTTACACAAATAAAACAAAAATGCTAATTCAGAAAGATATGTGTATTCCTTTTTTTATCACAGCATTATTAACAATAGCCAACATAAAGATGCAACCCAAGTACCCATCCATAGATGAATAGATGAAGAAAATGTGGTGTGTGTGTGTGTGTGTGTGTGTGTGTAATATACAAAAAGAATGAAATATTGCCATTTGCAACAACATGGATGGACCTAGAGGATATAATGCTAATTGATATGAGTCAGTCAGAGAAAGACACATACCATATGATTTCATTCAAGTGGAATTTAAGAAACAAAGCAGATAAACAAACAAAGAAAAAAAAAAAAAAAGAGAGAGAGAAACAACCAGAGTCTTAAATACAGTGACCAGACTTGTGGTTGCGGGGGGTGGGGGAATGGGTGAAATAGGTAAAGGGTATTAGGAGTACACTTACCTTGATGAGCACTGAGAAATGTACAGAATTTTTGAATGATGGTATTATTTACTTTAACATAACACTTTATGTTAATTATACTTAAATCAAAAAAAAAAAAAATGTGCTACCCTAGAGACCCATAGTCTGAAAATAAGGCATCATCATGCCCATTATCCAGCCCCACAAGAACCTGTGCTAATGGAGAACAAGGGTCCATGTCATGAATTTAACACATTTATATTTAGGAGAAATGTGTTGATTATATAATATTCAGTGTCATGCCAAAGTAACAAACAAAATCTTATAAATTGAAAAAAGGCATTTCAGAATCCTCATGTATATCCTTTAAATATATAATATACTTTGGACTCATAAGGGACCTTAGAAGCCCTCTAGCCCTTTCTCTCATCATTTGATGTATAAGTTGGAATGTGAAGAAAAAGTGACTTTGTAAATCCATTCAAGTTCTCATCCAATGGGCAAATGAAATAAGCCAGGTTAGAGGTTCAGAAGAATTTTTTAATGTACTTTTGTGTGGTTTTATTATTAAATATAATATATAAGACTAATTAAATAGAAAATATATAGTGTTGAAAAGGAACAAAATATCATTCATGATTCCATATTTCAGAGATAACTATGCCCAGTATATTCTTCAAGATGCAAACCTTGCATTTTATTTTCTGAACACACACATCACCCTCCCCAAATCCCTTCCCCACATATTGATTGATACAGGTGGTAACTTACCATATGTATTTTCATATCCTCATCTTTCCTTCTATAATTCGAGTTTATAATAATATTTTAAACAAAATTTATCACTTATGGCATAACAATACACTAGTGTGGACTTGAGATGTCCAAAAAACTTCGGCGTTACTGAGATTTAAGCATTTTAACATCTTACCAGTGCCGTTTTACTTCTTCCTGCTCACATTCCTTACCTCCAGTTTCTGGTGAGGTTAACAAGATTAAGAAAGAACTATCAGGGCGCCTAAGGGGCTCAGTCGATTAAGTGCCCTGCTTTGGCTCAGATCATGATCTCACAGTTTGTGGGTTCAGCCCCACGTAGGGCTCTATGCTGACAACTCAGAGCCTGGAGCCTGCTTCAAATTCTGTGTCTCCCTCTCTCCCTGCCGGTCCCCTGCTCACACTCTGTCTCTCAAAAATAAATAAACATTAAAAAAAAATTAAAGAAAGAGATTTATCAAAATTATCTTTCCTTATTATTTGTTCTCATCATGGCATTATTTTTCATTTCCTTCATAGTATTCATTATAATTTACAATTTTATACCTTAGTTTCTGTTCTAAATCTGTTATCCTTATTGGACAGCAAACTCCAGGAAGGCAAAAATAGTATCTACTTGCTTTCAACCCTTTAAAGTCCTAGCATAGGGTTAACACATAATAAGAGCTTGGTAATTATTTGTGAATGAATCTGCAAATCAGTCTGCTTAAAGAAATAGTATCCAGGCCATATGTACAGAGTGGCACACACATAGAGGGAAATAAGCTTAAAATTATATAAACAAATATGTTTGAAAATGTTTGACTTTAGTGAATAAAATGCATGCCTTTCAAGCCTTTTTATGTACATATTTTTCAGTCCACAGAGAAGTAACATTTCTAGTAATTTAATCAAAATAAGAGCTTGAATTCAAAATCAGAATGTTTTCTTTCAAACCCTAGTTCCACTATTAATTAAATCAGTTAATTAGCTCTGTGTCTCTTCTGTAAAATGGGGATAATACTAGTATCCACCTTGTGGGTCTATTTGAGGAGTAAATGAGATTAAACATATAAAACTATTGTACACTAACTGCCCTTATTAAATGCTCAACATATTTGTGATAATTATTTTTGATTTACCATCATTATTATTCTGGGCTCATTTTCACAAATAGACTGGTAGGAAATTTGAGAGAAAGGGAATTTTCATATGAGACATAGAAGAGGGAAAATAACTAAGGTATATTATTACACTGGGACCCTTTACTTTGTGAGATGCTTTTAATATACTGCCTATATTTTACCCTTGAGGAAAGGGTAAAACCCAGGTTTGTCATTAACCACCTTGTCATACATGCATCCCAATATTATAGGTAACTCTCCTGTGAAATTGTTTACATTTGCCCTAACTTGAAATTCTCTTCTTGTTTACCCTGTATGAAAAATCTCACTGCATCCCTCAGCAACCAAGCAAGTGTCTACATTTTCCTCAAGACTCTACTCAAATGCTACCTCTAATTACAGTCATTGCCTTCATGTTTTTTCCTATCATTTGCCATCATGATGAGAATAGGTCTTTATAGATGAACTCCTCCATTTCACCATGAACTCCTTTGACTTGTTTAGCAGCATCCTGGCTCTCAGATAGTGCGTATTAAATGTTGAGTGGGAGGAGGAGAAAAGGACAGTGATAGAGAGGGAGACATAAATGGAAGCCAAAACAGTACCATGGGACTCTAAAACCTGAGAAGCCATCAGTGGAATTTCCTCTCAGTTCAATGCCTTATTTCCTCACAGCTTCTTGATTCAAAGTTAATTTAAGTGAGAATAAAGCAGTTCATTCCCTTTATCTTCTCTTGATATTTTCAAAATTGTGCTACCTTCTTATGGGAAGAATCAGATGCTGCATCGGAAACTTTATTATTTGTTTTGTTGCAATTATGTGCTAGAGCAAAATACAAAGAGGCAAGTTTTTAGAAATATGTTTTCTTTTTTTTTTTTTTTTTTTTTTATTTTTGGGACAGAGAGAGACAGAGCATGAACAGGGGAGGGTCAGAGAGAGAGGGAGACACAGAATCGGAAACAGGCTCCAGGCTCCGAGCCATCAGCCCAGAGCCTGACGCGGGGCTCGAACTCACAGACCGCGAGATCGTGGCCTGGCTGAAGTCGGACGCTTAACCGACTGCGCCACCCAGGCGCCCCTAGAAATATGTTTTCTAATAGAGCAAAGTGTTTGTTGCAGAAAAGGGAGGAATATGGAAAACAACTAAATGAGAAATATTTATGTATACCACTACCCAGAAATAACTTCCCATAACATGTCTCTATATTTTCTTCCTATACTTTTTCTTTTATCTGTGATACAATATGCAACCCAAATACATGGGTTTTTAAAAATTTATTTTCACAACCTGAAATTGTAACAAATTTCTTTGAAAGCATGAATGTCAAATAGGACATGACATGAAATTTGATTTGTAACTGGATGAACATCCTGAAAACAAGAGTGAGACATATTCAAGAAAGTGAACAGTTAAGTTTTCTGCCAAAATGAAGACAGGAATGGCAAGAGTCAGACCTAGGGAGGTGAGCAGGGTGAAGATAATCTGGGTTTGGGGTTTTATCCTAAGTGTAATCTCAAAGACTAAGTGTTATTAAGCAGAGAAATGGTGTGATCAGGTCTGCATTTGAGGGAGACTAAGTAGATGTGGGGCAACCAGTTGGGAAGCTATTACAATTACTTTAAACTAGGATGATGATATCAGAGATGAACAAATGGAAGTAAGTAAGAGGAGTCCTTGGGAAGAAGCAAATCAAAGTGAAGGAAGAAAGAAATGTGTAACCTCATTATACTGATCACCAGGGAAATTCAGACTAAACAGTGAGGTATCATTTTTTTCTTCCATTTTACTGGACATAAAAAAGAAAAATTTGCTCCTATCAATTATGGGCTATAATGTGGGGAATATTATATCCTGCATACTCTTATGGTTAGAATATAAACTGCGTGGCCATTGTCAGTTTCATGAATGCTGGCAGAAGGCACACAACTTCTGAGTTAGAGATGAAGTATAGTGTATTACTCATAACAATAGCAGTAATCAGACTATCAGCCTTTTGGCACTGGTTCCCAAATTGTAATTGCCACAGGACAACATGAACGGGGCCAGATAACATCTGTCTATGCAATGTGTGGTGTTGCAGAACTTTTCTGAGCATGGGGAAAGCATTACTATAGAGTAAGCTTGCCTCCCTTTTGCTCCACAAAGAGACATGTTATTTTTCAAGACTTTTCACTATTCAACTTTGAAAAGATAATGCAGAAAAAGGACCAAGCCTTACACCCCAGATATACCAAAATGTGACAAATCCATGCAGAATAGTTTTACAGGGCTACTTGTGAGAGTATAACCTGCCAGTAGCTTTCAAACCTGTATTCTTCAACCTTGAAAAACACTCATATAAGAAGCTCTGCATAAATATATTCATTGCAGCATTGTAATAGAAAAGATAAAGCCTAACTTTAAATAAAAGAAAGTCTAACAGTAGAATGTTCATATTGTGGTACTTTATGCATTAATTAAAATGAAACAAATTTAGTGGCACCTGGGTGACTCAGTTGGTTAAACGTTCAACTCTTGGTTTCTGCTCAGGTCGTGATCTCACAGTTTGTGAATTCTAGCCCCACATTGGGCTCTGCACTGACAGTATGGAACCTGCTTGGGATTCTCTCTTTGTCCCTCTCTGTCTGCCCCTCCCCCACTCATGCCCTTGTGTGCTTGCTCTCTCTCTCTCTCTCTCAACATAAAATAAAATAAAGTAAAATAAAATAACATAAAATAAAATGAGACAAATCTATATAAATCTATATATACAAAAATACCTCCCTAGGACATGTTTTTGTCTGAATAAACCCAATTACAGAGTATGCTACCTTTTGCCTTTTTTTAACTGACATACAAATTAATCCATATATTTGAAATTGAACCAATACATATATGAGTACATAGAAGAGGGAGAAGATATGTGGATGAATATACACCCAATTCATAATTAATTTTACCTCTGGATAGAGACAGAGATGGACAAATGATTGGGAGTGATGGTGAAAGTTGCCATTTTGTGTAAAGTACATATTTGTGCATAACTTGTTTAATTTCTCAAAGTTAATTGGGGGCACCTGGGTGGCTCAGTAGGTTAAACATCCGACTTTGGCTCAGGTCATAATCTCACAGTTCATGTGTTCGAGCCCCACATCAAGTTCTTTGCTGACAGCTCAGAGCCTGCAGCCTGCTTCAGATTCTGTCTCTCCCTCTGTCTCTGCCCCTCTCCCAGTTGCACTCTGTCTCTCTCTCTCTCAAAAATGTTAACAAATTTTTTTAATAAAAAAATAAGAAATAAGTAAAAGTTAATTGGGAATTCTTGACCATTGATAGATTTGAGAAAGGAGAAAGAAAAGTGTCACAGTTGACCTAGGTTACCTGGCTTAATCATTTGGGTGGATGGTAGTGAAATTTGAAAGGATGAGAACCTTTAAAATGTTTTAAATTTTTTTAATTTATTTTTGAGAGAGAGAGAGAGAGAGAAGCAGAGCATGAGCAGTGGAGGAACAGAGAGAGATCGAGACAGAGAATCTGAGGCAGGCTCCTCAGTGCTCCTCTGTGCTGACAGCTCAGAGCCTGACGTAGGGCTCAGACTCATGAGCCACGAGATCATGACCTGAGCTGAAGTCGACCACCCAACCGACTGAGCCACCCAGGTGCCCCAAGATTGAGAACTTTAAAAATGAATAGGTATTGAGGTGCTTCGGTTGCTCATTCATTTAAGCATCTGACTTCAGCAGAGGAGATAGTAAATAGCAGGAATAAGCAAAACCAAATAAAACATGGGAGTGAATGTCACAAAAGCAGGGGCTAAGGAAAGAGACTTCGTGAGGAAGCAGTGGTCACACATCCAAATGCTGCTGAAGTATCTTATTAAGATAATGAAGTCCTTTGATTTTAGCAGCACGAAGAGATGTGACTTACAAAATGAATGATGAATTTTAATGGAATGTTGAGGAAAGAAGCCAGATTTTAATGGTTTGAGAGGTGAGTAGGAGGGGAGCAAAGTCAGAAACTTGAAAAGATGTTTGGTTGAGAAAGAGGAGAGCAGTGGTGAAGGTGACTGTTGTAGGGGAATAGGCCATCCAGAGGTTTTCTTCTAAGCAAGTGGCTTAAAAGCAGCTTGAGATTCGGATGGGAAGGAACCCGGGGAGAGGGAGAGTGCGTAAAAAATCAGTAAAATTAAGGATATAAAGCAGAAGGAGGTGGGCTTGCTTTGTAAAGGTCAAGAACCCATAAATCTCTTCCAGCATGAAGCAGAGGCAAAGGGGAAAGGGCAGGTGGTGATGTGTGCAGCTCTATGCTGATAGAATGTTGAAGTCAGGCTGATCTGGTGACTTCTACTTTCTCTGCTGTAGGTGGCATGGACATATATTAGAGATAAGGGTGATTTGCAGATTTGAAGAAAGAGACATAATCTTTGTGTAAAATGGGTTGTTGGTCATGTGAAGCTTCATTATGTGGAGACCACTGGATGGAGGATGTCCACCATTCTCATACCTACCATAGTTATTGATTCTGAAAATTAGATGTATGTTGGGACGTTAGACTGAGCCAAGTCACATTAAAACTCTGTTATGATTCTTGCAGTACATTAAAACTCTGTTTTAATTATTATTTCCTAGAAATAATACTTAAAGACATAATTTAAAAGCGAAGAATTAACCTTCTCCACCTTATGCACATGGATATATATCTGACTAAACTGAAAAGCCAGAGTAGCCATATTTTTGGAGTGCCGTCTGCTAATCAGTCTTGTAGAATTGGCTGGCTGCCCTGGACCTGAAAAGAATTCCTGTTTGCCTTTATGTTGAGTTAAAGAGTGGGGCATTTGCCCCCAGTAATGGAGGCATCGCTACTTCTTGCTTGGCCATTGCACCACCAGATGTATCTTATAAATACTCTAATGGATAGTGGTGGACTAGGAACGTAGGAGATAATCTGATGCAGGCAGATGCTAGCAGTCAAGATTACTCAAGCTGTATTGAAATTTCCTTTGCACCTGGCACTGGAGGTGTTAGCCATGCCAGTTCAATCCCCCCAACACAGATGTTCTTGTTGTACCACTTTGTGTGTATAACATTTAGGTTTCTGTTCAGCTTTGCCATCGTGCACATAAATACTGTAATCCAAAGACCACCCATTTATTAGTGCACCTGCGTCTTCAACCAGATCTCTTTTATTCTTTTCGATGAATGCGCAACATTTTTTTTTAAATGAGACAGCCATAGGGTGAATAACCTTTTGTATCTGTCAGATAGCTTAACAATGATGATGATGACAAAAATAATACCAGATCCAAAAAAAAAAAAAAAAAACAACCAATATTATGAAAACATGGAGCTAAACTGAACTATGTTTCAGCAAAAGATATATTATTAACTTCTGTTGTAAGCTTTTATTTCTTAATAGTGAAGAAGACAGATTATATAAATAGATTTTTTTTCTCAAAGTTATATTCTCATTTTTTTCTTCAAATAGGATTTTGATAGAGCTTACCTCTTAAGAAGCAGGTTTTCCTGTATGTGAACCTCTGAAACCCCCATTTTAAATTAATAGGACTGGAGCTTTGTGCAGCTGAAGACTGGATATGACCTCCTGAATATGGGATAAAAAAAACCCTTGGAGGGAGGGAAGATCATTACTCTAGAGAATAGCCTTGTGTAGTTGCTGTCCTACTGAAGTGGGAAAAGGGCATCAAAATGTTTTGATCTTGTTTTTATAGTTGCAAGCAGTATCTGTATCTTTCCAAATACCTAATTTTGAAATATATCACTCTATGAAAAGAAATTTCATTGCTACTTAATTTTGGTTTGGGGAAGATAGAACTGCCTTTCATTATTCATTTGAAACAAATAAATGTTTAAACATGCACTACATTTTAAAAATTGATGAGTGGTGATGGTTTTTAAAGTTTTTTTTTTTCATCAGTAGTAATAGTTTTCCAGGTTTATACTCATGTCCTGCTTGTTTCCACTCTGCATATAGCCATGGTTGTATTCTGTTTGGGAGTTACACATGCACCCCACAGAGAAAAGAGAAACGAGGAGGGCCATTGTATCAATATTACTCTGCTAATTTAGTAATCCATTGTGTAAAACACATAGGCTACCAAGAAGCCAGCTACTTAGGGATGGAGTAGAGAGAAGAGACTACAAAAGAAAGAATGAAGAAGCAAAGAGGTAAATGAAAAAACAAAAAAAAAAAAAAAAAAACAAAAAAAAAAAAACAATAAAAACTAGCTATACCCACGTGGCTTTGAATGGCCTTTTGTTTATTTCAGACAATTCTTGGAGCCCTAGGATAGGACTGAGCAAATATTAGTAGTGAATTCAGTGAGTAATTAGAGAATGTAGTTAGCCTCCGAGGCTACTTGTACTCCTGTATTCCAAAATTAAATGCATAAGGTTCGAATGAAGAAAAATGAAGAAAGAAATAAAAGCCCGCTTCCAAAGATACTCTAAAATTAATGCAACAGTTTGAACTCTTCATTTTGAACTCTTATGTTCAATACAGAAATACTAGCATTTGTGTACACACAGGCACAAAGAAACATTAATTAATAACTTCAAAGGGAGAGGGAAGGAGAAAATTTATAAAGAGGGGGAAATTGGGGCTGTCTGGCAATGCCTGGCAGTCAGTAAAATGGGTAGAAGCTATTTGTGGTAGAACTTGAACTCCCATTAATAGTTCCTGCCTCCTATTTCAAATGTGAATGTTAAGTAGAATATACTTGTTTATCCTAGACTAGCCTGTGTTCTTTTCAAGTTTTTAAGGAGTTCTAATACTGCATTCTCATCACAGTTCAAGAATCCAGACTACCAGTACTCAATACACTTGTTCCATCCTTGTAGAACTTTCCTAGTTCTACAAAATGTTATTGTTTATGATGTTAATAAGCAACTATTGAATGTCTGTCCTGTACCAAGCATGGCATAAAGAGTCTTGAAAATATTTACACTGGGTATTTTGTTTTAATTTTTGTTTACATTTATTCATTTTTGAGAGACAGAGAGAGACAGAGCACAAGTAGGGGAAGTGCAGAGAGAGAGAGGGAGACACAGAATCCGAAGTAGGCTCCAGGCCCGAGCTGTCAGCACGGAGCCCGACACGGGGCTCGAACTCACAAACCACAAGATTATGATCTGAGCCAAAGTCGGATGCTTAACTGGCGGAGCCACCCAGGCACCCCATCTCACTGGGTATTTTTATTTCATTTTATAGGGAAAGGGACAGGTGCTCGCAAAGATAAAATATTTTTTTTTAAGATCACACAATTAACAACTTAAGGAGTAGCAATCTGGACTCAGACGCCTATTTTAAAGCTTGCACGTTTACTCACTGCAAAACCTTCCTGAGAAGATTATAGTGTTTACAAACAAAATGTTCAAGGGTCACATGAGAAATTATGTTAATAAGTCCTACTAAGTTTTTAAGGTTGTTAATTTTTAGAAAATCTGTTTTACTTTGAGGATATAGCATTGGGATCCAGTTCTTTCTTTTGTCCCACATTTATACTCTCACCCTTGCTGTGTTCATGTCCTAGTTCCCAAGTACAATAAGGGAGTAGAACTAAAAAGTTTGCCATTTCAGGATAAATATCATAGTTTTGCTTTGACACAGATATCAGTCAGGGTTTTTAGTTGCAAACAACAGAATCATGTCTCGCTTGTGTAAGAAAAAAAGAAATGTATTTAATAGGAGCCCCAGGACCTCTTCAAAGGACAGAAAATTAGGCTTAAAAGCCACTCGGCCAGAAACCACACACGGACTACATCACCTGACTTGTCCATTGGAAACTTTACGGTCATTGCTTCTGTGCACAACTATAACACCTCAATGTAGAGATGTTGGAGACAGGATGCTACTCCAGGGCCTCTGACACTACTCTGTCAGAGAACAGAATAACTCCGTGCCATCCTGGTCGAAGTCTTTCTTCCTGGCACCTCCTCCTTCACCACTGACTTCCAAACTAAAGTTTTGCACTAGTGCACCTGATTGGCAAAGCATAGGTCACATGCAGATGAATTACTGTCTAATGGGTCACACTCTGAAGGGTCACCTACTGATGCATCACACACTGATGGTTCACATGCTGTTAGATCACATGCTGACCCCAAAGGAGGCAAAGGGAGTGAGCTTCTGCCTTTTCCTGAAGGCAGAATTTATGTTCATGAAACAGAGGGAGGTTGCTTAAAAAATATTGGGCAGAATTTGCAATGACGTACATATAGCTAGAGAGTATTATGCTAAGTGAAATAAGACAGAGAAAGACAAATGCCGTATGATTTCATTCATATGTGGAATTTAAGACACACAAATAAATGAGCAAAGGGGAAAAGAGAGAGGCAAACCAAGAAACAGACTTTTGATTATAGAGAACAAATTGATGGTTACTAGAGGGGAGGTGGGTGGGAGGGTGGGTGAAATAGGTGATGGGGATTAAGGAGGGAATTTATTGTGATGAGCACCGGGTGATGTATGGAAGGATTGAATCACTATATTGTACACCTGAAACTAATATTACACTGTATGTTACCTGACTGGTATTTAAGTTAAAACTTAAAGTATTAGGCAGAAAGAGGGACAAACGTCTTCAACACCTTAAATAAGAGTAACAATATAATAAGAGAAAAGGTAAATTAAAAGTTATTTGCAACATCTATAACCTCTATCTCATTTTTTACTCTAACGCTCATTTTTCCTATCATATTGTCTTTCTCCTAATTGACTAGATGGTAGTAACTTATTTACATTGTATTTTACTGCTAGTGTTCTATATAATACAATTTACTTATCTATCAGGAATCTTGCTCACCTGCCTCATGCCAAAACAGTTAACGCATTAAATAAATTTTAACCAATATAAGGTTTACTTATATCTTAGAGTTTGTCAGGCTTTTGCATATATCATTAATTGATCTTTGCAACAATCCAATGAAGCCAGAAGAGTATATGATATTATTTCCACTTTACAGTTAAAGAAACTAGACTTTGAAGGAGCCATATGATTTCTCAGCACCAAAAATCTGATTATGTTGTGTATTGTATTCAGTATTTCAATGGGGGGGGGGAGCAATAGCCCTTCATATAAGTCCAAACTCTTTAATGTGATTTATAAAATTCTGTATACATGCACGTGTTTGCTCTTTGACCCTACTTGCTGTTTCCTTCATACCCCATGAAATTCTCTGCTCCAGCCAAATTGAACAATTTCTAGGTCATTTTAAGCATCAGGGTTTATCTCACCTTTACTGTTTTTTTGCACATGCTATTCCCCTGCCTGAAACCACCATTGCCTACCTGTTCACCCGGCTCAGACTCATTCTTTCGGTTTTTGCTGACACATAGCTTCCTCTGAGAAACTTTTCTATAAGGTTGGTTAATTTCCTTTCCTAAAAACAACCTAGCATCTTGAGCTTAGCATTATTATAACCCCTATCACATTTTTCAGTGTGTGTTTTAATGAACTGCTTGCCTATATGTATTCTATACACCACCTGCTCTTTTTATGAGACTAGTATCTCTATGAGGATATATGCCGTGTAATTCATCTCAGTAATATCAATTCTGTAAAGATTTGATGGCTTGTAGTTAGCACATAACTTTTTTTTTCTTTTGAATATGTGCATTATTAAATTATCATCTGGTTAGTGTTCTATATCAGAAATGATCTTATTCAGTCTATAGATTTCTTTGCTTATATTTATCCATCTGTCTGCATCTCTGTCTAAAATATAATATGTATGTGTACATTTTGTTATTATTCATTTTGTTTGATATTCATTTTGTTATTATTGTCTACCTATAGTCTGCCATTCTAAGTTTTATGGATGTGGTAAGGATTTTCCATATTTTGGCTCTGGGACTTTTTGCAGTTAGTATTCTAAGCTCGGAAGACAAAATCATAAATGCTTGGTGCAGCCAGAAGTGAAATATTCTAGGCAGGGACTTTGTTGAATTGTAAAGGGCATTGCTTTGCCTAAGATGAGGAGATTTGCAAGGAGAGCAAATTGGCTCAATGTTGCCAGATCCTCTAGTCTTTCAAGAGACTCAGAAGTACATGTTTATGTGGAAATCTACTTATTTTTTAACGTGTTAACCATAATGTGAGAAAATACTTGTGTGTATATATATATATACATATATTTGTATATATATGTATGTATATTTGTATATATTTTGTACATATATATTTGTATATATATCTGATAAGGAATGAATATCCAAAATTTATAAAGAACTCCTGCAACTCCTTAACATAAACAAACCCCCAGATAACCTGATTTAAAAAAAAAAGGACCCGAATAGATATTTCTCAAAAGAAGACATACAATGACCAATAAATGTATGAAAAAGTACTCAGTACCACTAATAAAGCCACAGTGAGATACCACCTCACACCTGTTACCATGGCTATTACTTAAAAAAAAAAGTGGTGGCAAGAATATAGAGAAAATGGAACCCTTGTACACTGTTGGTGGGAATGTAGATTGATATAACCAGTGTGGAAAATAGTATGGAGGTACCTCAAAAAATGAAAAAAATAAATAAACTTTTATATGATATAGCAATCCCACTTCTTGGTATAGATCCAGAGTAATTGAAATCAGGATCTTGATGAGATACATGTACTCATTTGTTCATTGCAGCATTATTTCTGATAAGTAAGATGTGGCAACAACCTGTATGTCCATCAACAGTTAAATGGATAAAGTACATATATGTAGGTTATTCATGCAATGGAATATTATCCAGTTTTAAAAAAGAAGGAAGTCTTGCCATGTGTGACAACATGGATGAAGGAAGACATTATGCTAAAGGAAATAAGCCAGGCACAGAAGAACAAATATCCCATGATCCCACTTATGTGAGGAATCTAAAATAGTCAGACTCACAGAAACACAGAATAGAATGGTAGTTATCAAGGGCTCTGAACAGGGGCAACAGGGGAGTGTTGGTCACAGGTACAAAGTTTCAGTTGCATAAGAACTCAGAGGGGCACCTGGGTGGCTCAGTCATTTGAGCATCTGACTTCAGCTCAGGTCATGATCTCACGGTCAGTGAGTTAGAGCTCTGGTGTAGGGCTCTCTGCTGACAACTCAGAGCCTGGAGCCTGCTTCTGATTCTCTCTCTCTCTCTCTCTCTCTCTCTCTCTCTGCCCCTTCCCTGCTAACACTCTTGTGTCTCAAAAATAAATAAAAACATTAAAAAAAAAGAACTCACAGATACATAGTGTAAAGCATAGAGCCTATAGTTAATAACACTGTATTGTATCCCTAAAATTTGCTAGGGGAGTACATCTTTTAAGAAGTGTTCTTATTGGCAAAAAAAAGAAGGGAGGAAGCTTTTGGAGGTGAAAGATATATTTATGACATAGATTATGATGATGGTTCTATAGGTATATACTTCTCTTCAAACTTGTCAAATTCTATGTATTAAATATATACAGCTTTTTGTATAACAATCATACCTCAATGAAGTTTTTTTTTTCAAAGAAAAAATTGACAGAATAAACAAAGTTAGCAACAACTTAAAATTTTATAACACAGTGGGGTATAAGTCAAACAATCCTGTGGACCATATTCGGCCATCTGGCCAAGTATTTGTGACTCTTGCTCCCTGAAGAGATGTTCTGAGACTCCAAACAAAGTGGAAGATTTTACGAATGAAGAAAGAGAAAAGAGAGGTTCTGCTGGACCAGGCAGGGGAAAGGGTTACTATGGTGGGTCCCGAGAACAGAGTAGAACCATAATCGGCTCCTGGAAGAGTTCCAAGGAGGTGGTGGTATGACATCCTCAAATGGATGGGCTGTGAAGGTATTGTCCACCTCCAATGAAGAGCTGGGAGGCCGCCTCCAAGGCTCAGGAAGGTTCCCTCAGTCCCACAGGTGCATCAGGAGACCAGCTTGTATACTGTAATTAACACTGACAATGTAACAGACTAAGAATGAGAGGCTATTGTCAAATTGCCCCGGCTTTTATACAAACTTCAGAGAGGAAATGGGCCTTTAAAATATCTCAGATGGAATTTACTGATAAGATAGAGTCATGGGAACATAGAAGCAGAATTAAGTTGATTATCAGGAATTAAAATTATGATATTTTTGTTGACACCTCATCTTGTGGGTGTACATTTTCCCACACATATAAACATACAATGAAAACATGTTCAGGTTTTTCCAAATAAAAATTTCCCAATTTCAAAGAATTCCATGCACATAACTACCAGAGATAGAGCTAGGAAACAACTCATAGCAATATATTTCTTTTCCTCCTTGAATTGAACCACCTGAGCATATATGTTCCTCTCCCATACCCATGACACTATTATTAACATTCTTTATTTTTGTACAGAAAATAATCGCCATCCTAATGGTCTATCATGGGTCTTGGCTATTTCATAATGTTCCAGAAACATTCACTCTAAACTTCCTTTTAGTCAGTTGACTAAGAACTTGAACCACTTAGTTCTCATGGGCAAAGAGCCAATGAAGATTTTCATGAGACAATTTAAGTCATATTAACTCCTTACCAAATCATAAGCCCTGTATTTTCTCAGCCGTTTTATATTTCCCAATTTAAAATCTATGTGGAGAGTCAGTCTTATGGAATGAGGTATGGTCAGTGACTTAACCAGAGACCTCAGGCTAATCATCTCCTCATTCACATGTATCTAGTTAGACACACATACAGACACACTTAGAAGGTTCAGTTCACCAAGGCTTACTTGTAGAACTGTGTAGGAGAGCTGCAGTCAATCAGAACAATTGATGCTCTGGGTCATGTCATAGTTGAACATGGATGTGTACATTAAGCCTCTCTATTCAAGTTTCCATGTGTTAAAATTTCATCCATTATAGCACAAAATGTTGAGATTTGTGAAGAAAAGCATTCTCCTTGTTTTTATGTGATTTAATATAATGTATATCAATGATTTCTGTGAAAGTTAATTAGTTAAAAAACATTAATAGACAATATGTTTAAGTACAATTACTTCAACTCATTTTCCTCTTATTTAGGAATACCCTTGTCAGTTAGTGACGTTTCGTTTTATGTTTTCTTAAATAGATGGTACTGCAATGCTCTGTTAAAATGATGAAGAGACAAATATCTGCCATTTCCTTGGAGCGGGGGTCGCGGGTGATGGTGGTAGAGAACAGGATGACACTTAAGTAACTTTTATGGCTGTTATTTGACCAGAAGCTTCAGATTGTCTAAATATTTCAGATTGTCACTTGACACTTCAAGTTACTCTTTGTTCCACACCTACTGAAGTAGATGAAGACTGGGCATTCTTCCAGTGGCCACCACACTATACCTCCTAGAAACATAAATGAAGCTTTATGAAGCACTTTGACCTCATTTATCCCATGCAAAAGAATTCTCTTCACATGTCCTACAACCTCATGATATTGGTCATGGCTCCAGTGTATGTGAATGCAGAGGACCTGCTCTGTAAAATTTAAGGAGGTGCCATTCCTTTCACTAGAATGTGAATTGTGAAGCTAGAGTTGTGTGGTTTACAATCTGGACAACGGCATACACTGGCCAGGTCCTATAGGATCATAAGCTATTCTTTTTGTTACTGTATCCTAGCTGACTAATTCCTATTTAAATGCTTTAATGCTAAATATTGTGGTTAGATACATATGAACTTTCTCTGAATGTGGGGGGATCATTGCTATTTTTGAAATGTATCCATTATCAGGACAGAAGAGTGTGAGAATGAGGCAAAATCAAAATATGTATCCATCTCCAAGAGCTATTGCTGATTTTGTAGGTTATTATCTGCTCCTCACTCCAATTTGTTATTGGCTAATCCAATTATCATCATAGGGGGAAATTGTGATTGTTTTTGTGCATGTCCTTTTACATGGGTGCAGAAAAACTTCGGAGTATAGAAAGAATATGAGTTGGAACCTTTTTTTTTTTTTTTTTTTTTTTTGGCTACTGTTCTTTTTGATACTAATCCCCAAGCAGAGATTATTCGCACATCTGTTGATTTTTTTTCACGTTGCACACATTTGCACCTTTTTTTTAATGTTGACTGAATCACTTAATTGTAGAGGAGCGTTCATTTTAATGTAAATTTTACAGTATTACATGAGTGAATGTATGAAAATAGCTTGGAACAGTTTAAATTGGGCAGAATTCTGCTTTGATCATAATGTGCCTCTTCAGCATTAAAATAAACTTGCAACATATGCTGAAAAACGTGTAATAAGTAAGTGCCTCTTGCATGGTGACTTATCTGGAAAAAATAAATCATCATTTAATAGAATTCAAAATTCATAAAATACTTCTAACAACTAACAGTGTAATGGTATGATTAGCATCTTATGACAAATAAGTAACACACTATTTCTGATTTAAAGAATTTTTAGATATTAAAAATGCTATCAAATTATAATTATTTTTGGAGAGATTTGAAAATAAAAAATTCAGTAGGCAGTTATATAATACTTTATTATATTGTTACAGACGTAATCCTAACTTCTTTACACTATTGAAAAGATAACAAAGAATGAGCAAATTGATGTCAACTTTTACAGCGGTCAGTAAAAATTAAATTACCAACATTCTTGAATCACAATGAGAATAGAGAAGAATTAATAATGACAAAGGAGTTTCCAACAAATAGAATGGCTAGATAACAACATTTTTGCCTTTTAAATTTACCTTGACAAGATATTTTTAATTAATGGCAGTTTTCCAAAGAATCTTTCCATCAGCATCCTTGAGAGACAGAAAGGAACTCTCATATCATGAGCAGAACTCTAGATGCTCACTGAATAACTGTTGACAAATAGCTTATATTCTCTGCTTTTCCCCATCTGTAAAATCATATACATAAGAAATGTTATTGGTTGCAAGTTTAAAAAAATAAACATATCTAACAATGGCCTAAGCATAGTTCTTAATTACTATGAGTATAGTTAGGTCATGAAAAACCCTGGGAAACTAAATAGGGCCAGATTAATAAAAGAAATACTTCCACATAAAAGATGATCCATCAATGTTTACCTTTAATCAAAAGGAATACATTTGTCCCTTCAAAAAACTGTCTCTGAAATCATAGGCCATTCTCTCAACCCTGCCCCTCCTCACCAGCTAGGTAAAACAAATTCAAAGGTGAGTCTGTCTTTTGGCAACAGTTACAGAACACTATCAGGAAAACTTCAAGTGTACTTAATACAGTACATTATTACTAATTCAACATTTGCTTATTGATTGTCTGTTCTATGCCAGATTGTGCATTTGGGGATATAAAAACAAACAAAACAACAACAAATTGTAAAGCAACACAATGTATGATTCTTACCCTTAAAGATTTTAAGTGAATTTGGAGATAGTGGTAATATACAGACATGTGTTCTCCAAGCAGTCCTCTCTGTGGCGTTTCAGAGAGCTCTGTGTGAATGTCCCCCAGAGCCCATAATATCAGCACATCCTAAACCACACCCATCATGTTTTCTACTTCCCCACTTGTCCTTTCCCCCAACCCCCCCCCCCCCATTTTGATTTGGTGGCATGGCCATCGGTTTGTCTCCCAAGCCTGAGCGTGAGTGTCACCATGCCTTCTAACATTTCCCACCTCCCAGGTGCTGATACTGCCAGTTCTGCCTCATAAACAAATTTCTCTCTCCTGCACATGGCTCCAGCCTTCCTTACCTCCTTGTTATCTCTCACAGGATTCTTTCAGCACTTCTCTCAAAGTGATCGCCCTGCTTCTTAACCTCACTTCCTTACAAGCCATCTTCCACATGACTCCCAAAATGTTCTTTTTAAAATGTAATCTAATCACTTATCTGCTTCACTTAGAAATCTTAACTGGCCTCCAGTAAACTACAAGGAAAATTCAAGCAACCAAGCACGGTTTATAAGGCCCTTCCTGATGGAGTCCCCATTATGTCATTTCTCACAGCTTTTCTCCCTGCTATTTGGAAGCCAGAACATGGAGATTTGTGTAGTTCACTGGACATAGCGTGTGATTTAAATGTTATTTTATTTTCATGCATGTTTCTCATCCTTGAAGAGCTTCACTCACCCTGACATCAGATAACTAAAATTTACCTTCAGTGTCATCAATTCCAGAAAGATTTTGCCTAAAATCTTAATATCCCAACTCTCCCCACCCCAGCCACCATCCATACTGTTAAACAGTCTCCTTTTTTCGCACTTATACTTTGAATATTTCTACTGTAGCATGATGTATACTACATTACATTATTTACACATCAGTTCTCTTAAAGATAAAAAGCTCTTTGAGATTAGAGACTATACCTTCATTCACACACATCTCAGGTAGCTTCCATGCTACCAGGCCTGTATTGATCTACTGAGCATCTATTTTGTGCTTTGTGTAACTGTGCTGTGTGAAGTAAATGGATAAATGAATGAATGGAAGTTAGGTAATATTATGAAACAATATGTATAACATAACAAAATAAATATGGAGATGAGACTTAAGCCAGGAAAATAAAAATTCTTGCCAAAATCCCTAATCATGATGAAACAAAATGAGATAATTGGAAATTCATAATAGTTATGTCAAAATGGGGACTGCTTTTGTGAGTGGTGTGGAGGAAAAAACAGACTTGGACCAAAATATTGATAATGATCAAGGTCAACAGTAAGGAGTCTCATGTAGACCATTAGGCAATGAGATGACCAAAATGCAAAGTGATGTGTGCCATTTTTTTAACTGCTAGGTCTTACGCTCTGGGAGCCACACTGTGTGACTCTTTGATTCTGTGATTGTTGCCTCCCAGTGTAGGTTGAGTGCCAAAGGGTCATAATTGATACCGTGTTTTTGCAACATTTAGCAAAGGGTGATGACATAAGAGAAAGCATTACAGAAAAGATGTTGTTAGCTGAGCCTTAAAGAACTGACAGAGTTTAAATAGGAGAGGACGAAAAAACTTTCATATTTGAGGGGAGCAGAGTAGTGACAGTCAAGCCTACTTAAAGGAACAGAAAATAGTAGTCTGGACAGGGGCTTAGCATTTGCATAAAAGAGTATTGGAAATAAAGATTATGGGTAGCTAAATGCCAAGGTTCTTGTTTGAGGAATATAAATCACTTAAAGGTGACAGTGACGGAGAATGACACTACCAAGTATATTGAGGACTATGAATCTGGCAATAGAACCGGAAGTAATGTCACTCACTTATCATTTAGTTGCGAGTGAGAAAAACCCAATTCAACTGGCTAAACAAAACTAGTTTGTCTTAGTTTAAACATTTAAATGTAAAATGATTGTAAAAGAGACAAAGTGGATATATTCGCTCACGTAATGGAAAAATCTATGACTGTATTCAGAAATGCCCGAATCCAAGTGTTCAAACCTTTCAGGAACCATAATATCTCCTACCATGCAGTAGCAAGTTGCCTCTCAGGAGCTCCAGACAGATGCCCGGTTCTGAATGTGCAGTAAAATGTGATCCTCTCCTTTCCAATGATTGTATTAAGAGTCTCTGTTTAGTCTTGCTTACTACTATATACCCAGCACCGAGCCTAGCAACTGAAATATATGTTTTTAGTATTTTTCTCCTTTTTTTTGTTTTGACATTCTTGTCTTTGTTATTTCTGAGATTATAAGGATGTAGTGAAGGACAAGTGTCTTTTTTGGTAATATTGCTGTCCAGAGTTCTGAGATACTGCGCACTTTGTCATCACTACTGCTTTTACTTCGGAAATCATCAAGCAATGGCATAGTACAATCGTTGTGTTAATTTAGTAGCCTAATAAAGAACTTTATTCCAGTGGGCTGCCACTGGTCCAGTCATATTATAGCTTGGTTCTGCTTACCAATTCAATCCCACTGAATTTTGGTTCTACCATGCCTTGCACCTAGAGCACCTGAGCATCGTCTCTCCATCCCCATTACTTGTGGAAATAAGAGCAGTCTCTGTCCTATTTCCGCCCATAGGTTCACAGTGAACCTAACACTTTGCTGAGAAGCCTGCAGAATGCTGGCCTAGTTTCTCTATGCCCCTTCGATTCCATGATTTAAATGCTCTTTGCTTCACCCTATGTAAATTGGGGTTCGGAAGACTGACATAAATGTTGTAGGTAATAAAGTCTTGGGTTTGTGACCTCAGAGATTTCTGTCTTGTGCAACCCATCCCAAAACTGTGGAAGGCTAATATGTTAGCTTTCAAAAAAAAAGTAAAATCTCAGATGTTTCACCTCTTGACAACGATGTTCATTTCCATAATGAAAGCTTCTTTTCTCACCTATGTTCTCCCTAGACCTCTGCTTGCTAATTCTTTCTTACTGCTCTCATCTCCTGGCTTCAAAAATCTTCTCTTTTTTATTGATGATCCATATGGAACAGATTCTTCTTACTTAGAACTCAAATTAGCATTCCTTTATGAATCTGTTTAGTCCCAAATGCTAGTTTCTATTATTTGTTGAGGAAAAAGAAAAGAACTGGATAGATGGAGAATAGGGGTCAGAAACTCTACTAATAATTCACTTCTTTGACCCTATTCCCGTACACTTGGAGCCCAAAGATAAAAATTCCTCAGTCCAAAATGAGTTTCCATAGTCATTTTCCTTGGGTACCTTGGTTTGTTTCACACCTGGTGACCTTTGGTTAGGTGGCCTGCATCCAAGAGAAGTTGTGATTCCATTTGCAGCTTTTGCTCCATAATACCTACCTTTCTACGGGATCGATGCATACCAGCTAACTTGTTGAACAGAAACCACTGGTAATATTCTTTGAAATATGTATCTCAATTATATGGGTACTATTTGAGAAATAGGACCTTTCTAATAATATTTTTCCAATGAACTTGATGCTCATTTTGCATTTTTACCTAAAATTAACAAAAAAAAAAGTTACTAGGAAGATTCTGTACAGAAGCTTTAAACTATGTGGCAAAAGTGGCGATCAGTCTAAACACATTAAAATTCTATTTTCCTTTACAAGTGTTTGCTGCAGATGACCCCCACTGATCTTAAATATATTTCTGTATCTGTAACTGAATAGAGGTTTTCCGTACAGCATGTTCTAATGGCACTCTGGCCTTTAGCCAACAAGGCACTGAATAAGGCTATTTTTAAAATACAGAAACTGGGAACAGCTGCAGCAATCAAATTTGATAAAAACAGAGAGGAACTTTGCTTTTTTTTTTTTTTTACGGTTTGTCCAAGTTTAGACTTCTTTCATAGAACCGCTTTTGTTCTGTTGTATGAAGGGCTACAAGACTAATACAGTGAAGCCCTTTTAAACAAATAACTTTTAAAAGAATACAACTAAATAGAATAATTTTTCACTATACAACATTATCAGTGCAAAAGCGTTTTAAACTCTTTTAAGAAGAATATATCTCTTATAAGAAGAGGTAGGAAAAGAATGAATTATATTAACAAAGTTTGGACTATAAAAGAGGTTTGGGCTCTCCCTACCCACAAAGCAACTCCTTGAAAGGGGAGATAAAGTCCTTAGTTTTTCAGTGTTGGAAATCTGAAAGTTTGCATTTGAACTTCTCCTATGTACTCAAGTGCTGTTGGGGGCAAAGGTACTTCGAATGTTCCATTTCTACTTTTCACATAACTATTAGTCACAAATGTTGCTGTATTTTCTGAAAGTTGGATTAATATCAGTGCAGTTCTTTTATAAAGATAAAATGACATGTTTCTTAACATGTAAAGGAAAACTTTCTCACAGAGACCTTTTGTGCTTATCTGAATCCCTCAACATGTCCATGTACAAGGGCTTATTCTTTATTTTTTTTTTAAATCCAAGCTCTTTGGAAACGTGTCAGTACATGATTAATAAGTATGGTGAGGTGACTAGATACTGAAAATTTCCTATACAGTAGTAGATTGCAAGTTCTCTCTTCTAAGTGATTTCATGTGTTGAAAGGATTTCTTTGCTAACTTTATAATTGACATGACAAAGGATATTTATTTCTTACAAGTATTTACAAGTGGGATTAATTTTAAAATCCCATCCAAATAAAACTACTTGTGTCAACATTAATTCAATTTAGTAATCCAAGATGTAATTTAATTCTTTTTCTGTAACCATAAAGTTATAAAATAAGGTTTTCTTACTACAGAAGAAAGAAAAAAAAGGAAGGATCTATATGAAATAAAAGAATCTAGGTATACACCAAGTTGTACTAACATGTTAACAAGTAGCCTTTTAGATAGGATGGTTCATCTGTCTACAATCTATTATAAGCCTTAAAAAATGAAGGGAAAAAAAAGCAGAATCTTCTGACTCAAATCATTCTTTACTAGAGGCACTGATGAGTCAAGAACAGCTCATCTTTAAACCATGAGGCAATGATGCTATTAGGGTGTTGTTAGAACTTGAGACCATAAGAGTTCCTGTCTCAGTTCTGCTCTGACGTCCTGTGCTCAGTTGAGCGGGGGGGGGGGGGGGGGGGGGGGGGGGGGGGGGGGTCCTCAGTTCTGTAAAACAACAAAACCCCTTAAACATACACACTATTCTAACCAGCAACTGTGGCATTCCTGTTGTGCAGAGCCCTGAAGTCAGCAGATTTTCAAGGATTCTCTGGCCAGACACCAGATTTGAGGATATAATTCTATATTTGATGAATACCAAAAAATTCCAAATGAAGGTTGCTGGGATTTAATTATATTTAGTCATGGAGCCTCTTTTCTGAAGAAATACTATTCTGAAGTATGATTTACTTCTGACCAGCAGGGTTTTATACAAATGGTCTGAAAAAGCACAGTCAATCCAATATAATGGAATCTTTCAATCCCTTGTTAAGAGTACACTATTTGTATGTAACCAGGATAAACTGGACATAAAAACCAGCTCTGTTATTCAGTAAATGACTATGTGTCATTATTATGTTTTGTTCTTATTTTAATTTTCAGTATTAATTTATAAATGAGATCAAATTCATTACCATGTTCTTAAAACGTTACTGTTTTTCCTAAGTGTTTTTCATACATCATTGAAACTAAAATAAGGGGACAATAAAACATTGTATTTTGTAATCTATGTCAAGAAAATAACATTTTCATATTGCTGCTGGATACTGAATGCAAAACTACAAAGTCATATCTAAAGTAATATTGGCACTGCCTTCTAATAAATTGATTTGAATTGGGGTGTTTTCTTTTTTAATTGTTGGAACTGCTTAATTCGTAGGAGAAGACAGTTGGTCGTCTCCCTGATGACTTCACCCTTTTAGCAGGCATCAGTGTTGGGGCTCAGGATGCCCCTCCAGAAGCTATTCAGAATTTGCTGACATCAGCCATCATTCATGAGCACTTGCTTTGTTTAGTGATGGTGCTAATATGAGGAGACACGTGAGGTAGCTTGGTTTATGGAAGAGGGCAGCAGAGGCATGGTGCTGTGAAAACATCCCCACACACACTAATGGCTCATTCACACAGAAAACAAGCGACGGCCTTCAGTCCCTCCACAAAGCTTAACAAGAACAAACTGACTCAAGAACCCAGAAGCACAGCGTTCAGAATCACTGCTAGCTTGTGCTCACAAACTCTCTGTTTACATTTAGTCATAATACACATTGTCAGTTGCAGCAATAGATTGCTGTGGGAAGTCCTTAAGCTGATTCTCTATGGGCCTTGTGAAAGAAATGCTTATGATTTCTTGGATTGTGTGCCCCGGGGTGAAGATCGCTTTTCAAGTATGCCACGTAAGAAAGTGATTTGCAGGCCCTGAATCACTTTGGTCCCAATAAGAGAGGTTGTTGACAATATGCCACGCTGTGATTTCTGGTCTTTACTTTTTTTGGATCCATTTAGAGAAGTTCAGAATTTTAGAATGAAAATACATAAAGTTATAGTCAGCTCTGGCTGGTTGTTTTCAAAAACCAGATGGCTTTCAAAGACATGATCAAATCCATTCTTTAAAAGTCATTTTTAAAAGCAGGCATGTGATGAACCATGGGATTCTACCCCAAAAACCAAGAGCACACTTTACACACTGTATGTTAGCCAATTTGACAATAAATTATATTTAAAAAAATTAAAATAAATAAATTTTTCTTTACAATTAAAAATAAAATAAAATTGGTGGTATCTCACTTTAAAAAAAAGAAACAAATAAATTAAATGAAATAAAAGCAGGCACGTGGCGGGGCGGGGACGGCGCCTGGGGGGCTCAGTCCGTTAAGCTTCCGACTTCAGCTCAGGTCATGATCTTGCAGTTGGGTTTGTGAGTTTGAGCCCTGGATCGAGCTCTGTGCTGACAGCTCAGAGCCTGGAGCCTGCTTTGGATTCTGTATCTCCTTCTCTGCACCTCCCCTGCTTGTGCTCTGTCTCTCTCTCTCTCTCTCTCCCAAAAATAAATAAACAAAAAAAAGCAGGCATGTGATTTATAAATATATATATATATATATATATACACACACACACACACACACACATACACATATATATACATAATATATGTATATATATATATATATATATATATATATATATATCTCTTGTGTGTGTGTGTGTGTGTATATATATATATATTTATAAAATTTCGGTATGTGTAGCTTAACCCCTTATTTTTCAGATTTTGAAAATAGAATGGGTTATTTCATACTGCTCAATTTTCCAAATAATTCTAGTTAATCCATTTATGTACCGGACTCTAATTTTCTAGTGTTTTCATTTTAACCATTTTGGATATAAATTATTCCAAAAAGTATTTTGCATTTCATAGCCTCCTTGCAGGATTCTGCAGAGTATAATGCACACATGACCTGGAGTAGTTGTTGTGAATGAGAGTTTTATTCTATATTTTCATTTAATGACATCTGAAATGATTTAGCAGTAAGAAAATTAGTGGTATTAGTGGTACTATTAGTGTTGTTTTTTTTTTCTCTTCCATCAGTGATAACATTTAATGGTTACTTCTTACTGTGTCAGTATGTATAGTAACATGGAATTTGGAGTCAAGCATATGTAGTTTGAAAACCAGATTTTCAACTACATGTGAAGACTTGCACAAGTAACATAGTTTTCTCATCAATAAAATGAGGAGAATAATATCAGTTTGTAAGGATTACTGGGAGTCTTAAATGAAAAAATGCCTATAAATTCCTGAGCAGAGAGCAGAGAGGCTGCCCATAGTAGGCATAGAGTATATATCTATATATAGAGTATATAGATATATACTCTCCCCACTTCCTTGATAGACCTATAATTGCATGGTATATCGCCTTAGGTGCTAAAAGTCGTCTTTTTTTTTTTAATTTTTTTTAACGTTTATTTATTTTTGAGACAGAGAGAGACAGAGAATGAACGAGGGAGGGTCAGAGAGAGAGGGAGACACAGAATCTGAAATGGGCTCCAGGCTCTGAGCAGTCAGCACAGAGCCCGACGCGGGGCTCGAACTCACGGACCGTGAGATCGTGACCTGAGCCGAAGTTGGACACTTAACCGACTGAGCCACCCAGACGCCCCAAAGTCTTCTTTAATGTTTACATACTTGGGCTGTGAAACAAAGTCCATATGAATAAACAGTGGCTTTAGTTCTCTCCAATCACCTTCTTTTATTTGCATTTTCTAATTTAGGAGGTAAGGGAAAATGGCCATTGGTGTGTGTGAGGAGCCATCTAAATAAAGAATCAATGGACAATAGATGCACATCTGAAGGAAAAATCCTCAAAGATTCACCTACGTGGATGAATTTCATACATACCTTGGCTTTTTACAAGTTTATTCTGGATCTCCAGGCATGTTTCCAATAATTGCTAGATAAATGAAACATCACTAGAAGGCATACAATCTGCCCACCCTCAAAGGTACAACTCCATAGATATCCTGCACACATCATGGCCAAATAAAGACATAATAGACATTGATATAATTAGCAATTTATGGTGAATACAAAATGTCCCTGCTGAGTCAGTGAGTATAGCCCAGGATATGGCCTCCCCCCATGTCACAGCATGTTGCTGGACACCAGTCACAAAGAAGCATGCCCTGCCTTGCCCCTCCTTCCCCTCACTTCAGTACACATTATATTCTACGAGATGTAAAATGCTGCAACCCACATTCAGTCTGTGTTTGTAATGCGTCCTTTTCTCTTCCCTCACATATGGCATTTTGAAACAATTACATAATGAGACATATTATCAGGGCATAACTGTCAAAAATGAAGAGACTGAGCTGTGAATAAATATTACCCACTTATTAGCTGTGCTGCTCCTGTGTTCTCAAATCTGTACTTTATCCCTGACTCTTGGGGGTATACTTTACCCCCTGATTGCCTGTGTAACAAAATGGCCCTGCACTAAAAGTATTCAGAAAAACATTTACAACGTCCGCGGCAAATTAAACTCTAAAGTAGTGTTTCTTGTCATATGTCTGTCACAGTCTGGTGAAATCTACTGAATATCTTCAGAGCATGTTTTAAAATTCATAAAAACATATAGGATAATGAAGGACACCAATTATATTGAAATACTGTTGAAGAGTCACCTGACCCTGTGTTAAGAATGTTGCTCCAGGGGTGCCTGGGTGGCTCAGTCGGTTAAGCGTCTTACTCTTGATTTTGGCTCAGGTCATGATCCCAGTGGTTCCTGGGTTTGAGCCCTGTGTCAGACTCTGTGCTGACAGTGTGCAGCTTGCTTGGGATTATCTCTCTCCCTGTCTCTGCCTCTCCTGTGTGCTCTCTCTCTCTCTCAAAATAAATTAATTAATTAAAAAAAAAAGAATGTCGCTCTAATATGACTCAGTTTTTGGTTGTTTCATCAAGTTCCTTCCCTCTGACGCACCTTTTCTGGACTTTCTGTTTTAAATATGAAAAAAAATCAAATATGGCAGATTCTCTTAACTCTGTTACCCCCATAGAGCCATTTGGAAAGACATTTAACTCTTTAGAAATGTAGTTTTTCCCACTGAGTGAAAGCAGTATCTTCCTCAGGATCAACACATACTTCCAAATACCAGGATGTCAGGAGGTCTCAGTACTCAGTGGGTGACGCTCACAGGTGGAGCTAGCTCTTCTGGATCTACAGGTCTGGTTGTGATTCATGCCTAGCTGTGTATCATCTCCCTTTTTTTTTCTCACGCTCAAAAGTCCAACCAGGATGCAATGACTGCGCGTAATGTTGAACATTAAGCCTCTCGTTTTTTTGTAACAAAGTTATTTGGAAACTTTGGTATTTCACGATGCAATAACAAATTGATTATGAGAATCCTCACAGTACAAAAAGGTGGTGAGACTCCATGGTTGAGAAAAACTGTTTTACTCAGGGGCACATACACTGAGGAAGGAAGGATGTTCTGCCTTTCATTCAGGTCACTGTGTTGTCATTTAGCATTTATAGTGGCAGTACTGAAGTGAAAATCTCAATGGCCTAATTAATTATATGTTTCTCTTGACTAGAGGTTGACACTTTTCTCTAAAGGTTCAGATAGTATATGTTTCAGGCTTTTCAGGCTGTATGGTCTCTGTTGCAAATACTCTGCCATTGCAGTGTGAAAGCAGACATAGACAAAAACAAACAAACAAACAAACCCTAAAAGAAAGAATGTAGCTGCGCTACAATCAAAGCTTAATTATGGGGATGCCTGAGTGACTCAGTCCGTTGAGCATCTGACTCTTGATTTCATCTCAGGTCATGTTCCCACGGTCATGGGATTGAGCTCCACGTTGGGCCCCACACTGGGGGTGGAGCCTGCTTGAGAGTCTGTCTGCTCCCTGTCTCTCTACCCCTCTCAAAAAAAAAAAAGACAAAAAGGACCTAAATTATGAACACTAAAATTTTGATTTCATATGATCTTCAGATGTCACGGTATATTATTCTTTTTAAATGTTTTCACTTTGTTAATGGATAAAAACCATTCTTAATTAGCAACCCACACAAAAACAAGCAGCAGGCCAGACTTGGTTCTTGGGCTGTAGTTCGCTACTTCAACTTTTATGTATGAAATCAATAGCCAGGTAGCAAACCAATTCAGTAGGTTTATTTGGTTGGTTGTGACATCCCAGCGGGACCTGCATGTAAACTAATTTTAGCTAGACTGTGAAGTGAGGAAGTCTTTGATGTTTTTAGATGATACTACATATAGAAACAAAATTCAAAATGGCATAGATAGAAACGATCTTTGTCTGAAATCAGTCAAGATCCAACCCCCAAAGACAATAAGTAAGAAGCCTCAATTTTGCACAGACATTGCAGACTACTGTATTTACAAAATGTGGAAGTGTAATAGAAGCAAATTTGTTCAGCACAAATTTAGAGCTTCTTTTTTTTTCCTGAACGTTATTGGTATTAACCTGAAATAAATGGTATCAGTTTCCTTTTACTGGAGTTAGTAAATATTCCACTATTTCTATGCAGTTCTTTGTGTTACGAAGAACATGAAAATTTGAAAGCCTGTCTTCTAAATCTGTAAGAAATATCTTCATTACTGATTATTAATGGTAGAATTGATTTTCAGGGTATTTTTTCAGGGAGGAAAAACAAAGACAAATTAAAGAAAAAAATCAGAAGGAGGGTGGTAGACAGCAGCAATATGGTGTGGGTTAGACAATCCCTGTGATTCATGGAAAAGTTAGGGCTCACAGATTAACTGTCATGAGAAAGTGTTTTATTTCTTGTAGAATAGTTCCCATCAACCAGATCATTGCAAGATTAGCACAAAATTTCCCTTATTTAGGAATCAGACAGTTGCAAAATACATAATACTTCATATGAACTTCAATGTTGTTGTTGTTGTTGTTGTTTTATAAATATCACCAGACACACATCTGGGGTTTTAGTGCTTGCCACAGTGTAGTTTTCTGGTTGACATATATCTAAGAAATGCGTATATTAACACCCAGGCTATAGAGCCAAGTACATTTTAGTGCGGGCTACAGCTGAAAGAATATGTTTCCATTCCTTGTCCATCTGTTCTTGGCAACATAAATTTAAACTAGAAACACAGAATAAGTTTCATGAGAAATAAGTCTAAATAGGGTTTAGAACAGCAAGGTGAATGAATGTATGACTTCTTAACATTTGATTTTGTAGCTGGAATGTTGTGTTGACTTGGTGAAATCTCAGCTTCAGCTATAGCTTAAAGTTTAAAAAAAATAATTGGTTTTTTTTGATCAGTTCATTTAAAGAAAAATCCAGTGGCTTGGTCACACTTTCTGTTTTAAGGGTTTATATTTGCCAATGATCATGAGCCTAACAAATTTTGAGATTTCAGAGTGTTTAGTTGCCATACCCTTGAACTACACTAAAATGTATTATCTACTTTTATGAACTCTGTGCTACAGTGGATCCGTAGTGCGGGAAGAGGGTTTCCCATGCAAAATGGAGTTCGTACAGAACACACTTGTTTTTCTGCACGTCCAACCTCAGTTATGACCAGCTTTTACGTTATTATCTTGTAAAATAATCCTGCCCTCCCACTCTGTGCTCCAATCTCCAGCTTGTTCTGCTACTAAAATAATATTAAACTATTCACATTTGACAGAAACATGAGAATGTTAAAATATAAAAGGACCATATATATGCACCTGGAATCTTGCCTCCCTCTCAGGGATCCAGGCACTCTGAGCTCAATAAGTAAGCTGTGTAGGGGCTGTGTGTCAGGGCTGGGCTTGGTGGGATTCTCCTGATGTGAGGGCACCCTCTGCCTCTGGCTGAGCCAAAGTCTTCAGATTGGAAAGGGACCTTGAAGCTTATACAGTCCAACCTCTTTCCCTATGTAAGAAGCATTTCTATAATTTTTAAGACTCTCTGTTTTATATGGTTGATTTATCAAGTGCACGGTGGTTATGCATCAGAGTAGTTGGGTTCAGATTTTGGCTCTGTCACTTCCTAGGTATGTTAATATGAATAAATTAGTTAACTTCTCTAGTGTTCAGCTTCTCTGTCTATGAATGGGAATAATCATATTTACCCACAATTTGTTTTAAGGGGAACCAAAGGAGTCCAGCGACAGGCACTTAGTAAACACTCAACAAGCAAGAGCTATTACTATTAGCCTCTTTCTACTGTCCTCTGTTAAAAAAAAATAATAATTGCACTGTGCTAATTATCTAGTGGTGTCCAAATAGTATTTTAGTAGCATATCGTCAGAAAAAAACATTTCAAGAAATTAATATTGTTTCTTGAACTTCTGCACAAAGTCACCCATCACTAAGGACAAGTCACTCAATGATTCAGAGACTCAATCTTCTTATCTCTAAATGAGAGACTCGAATTCCGTGATCTCTAGGGTCTTTTGTTCGAGTAATGTAACAAAATCATGTTTGACAGCATATCCTCATACTTTATTTATAGTGTTGAAATGTATATTTGCTGCCAAATGTATAAACGTTCCATATATACATGTGGAATAACATTAAGTTTGTTGATGTTAAAAACTACTGGTATATTCTTTGGCATTATTTGGCTCCAAATTGATTCTTCCCATTTTGTTTTAGACCAAGCTGACAGCAGATCTTTTCCCACAGCATCTCGGGGTTTAGTTAAACTGAGAGCTTTAGACGTAGGCCATCTTTTCATTACTTTCAGAATCCAAGACAAGCTTTCTTTGTCAAGTAGCTTTCATTTTTCATCTTCATAATATCTAAGGGCATTAAATTGTGCACATATGGATCTACACCGTAACTTACAAGGCTTCTGTTTTCTTTCAGATCTGAGTGATCAGCTGCTAGAGGTAGTTGGCTTGGAAGGAGCCATGGAGATGGGACAAATATACACGGGACTGAAGAGTGCTGGGCGGCGGCTGGCTCAGTGCTCCTCTGTGGTCATCAGGTAGCTGTTTCTCTGTAATTGAGACAAGGGGTTGAGATGATATAAATAAAAGTTAATTGAAAGTATGCAGGACTCTGATAACAACATTTGTCTTATTTGTGCCTCAAATTATCAATAATTAACACTGATATATTTGAAAATGATGGAAATTGGCAGATTTTACCAAGTTTTGGTTAACTGTTACTTATCAGGTTTATTGGAATTCGATACCCTCGTGTTCAGACCATGGATACAATTCTAACGTACAAATTTCGTCTCCACTAGCATGATTCCCATACAGTTTAGTTTGCAGAGACATGGAAGTATCTACCAGGCATAATACCCAATGGAAACACTAGTGAAGCACCATTAACTTAAAGTCCTTCATGAACTAAAGTACACCATCATTTCTACAAAATTAAATAATCAATTATTGTAAAGTAAGATCTTATATATGTATTAAATTTAAACCTTTTTAAGAAGCATTTTTCCAGAACTTTACCTTTAGGGAAAAAAAAAAAGTATTTTTGACCCTAAGGTGAAACCATGGGTCATAGCACAGGTATAATTGGTGTTATTTGTATAAAAATGTTGATATTGGAAAATCTGAGACATCAAACACCTTTCCTCCAGGTCTGAGATGTAGGTTTTCATGAAAACAAGGAGGCTTTATTTTCAGCTATAGGAATTCTGACTGTATCATTAACCATAAACCCTACATTTTTCTGTTGGTATCCATAATTTGTTTTATATCATCACATTTACCAGGAAGCTCTTCATATTCCTGTTACCAAGGTACCTTTTCAGGGTATTCATTAATAGTCAAGACTTAAAGTCTCCTTCAGAAGAGTTAAATTTAGAGCCAGATATTGCCATATTTGCATTTTCTGGTCTCATCATCTTATATCTTACATATAGTCTATTATATAAAATATTTCATTGTTATACTTAAAATGAAATATTTTCCTCCAGGACTAGCAAGTCTCTGCCAATGCAGATCGATGGGGAACCATGGATGCAGACCCCATGTACGGTGAGTACCGAGTAGTTGAAATGCTATATCACTTCATATTTGCTTTTCAGATGTCATGTACTTCTATAACTAACTAATCACATAATCCTATAACTGAATAATCACAATATTTAAGCTTTGGATCTATTACCAAGTACCTTTTTCTATTTATTATTGATGTGTCAGGACTATTGCATTCAGGTTTGTGGGATTATATGCCCTTGGCAGTGGTTTGACTTTTGAATGTTTGTATTAGTGTAAGTACAACCTTTAGATACCATAGATCGATTATATTTTAAACTCTGGAACTAAAGAAAATTGATAAAATTTTTCTTAATTTTTATTGTACTTATTTCAGAGCACCACGTGAGAAGATTATTTGTAGGGCCTTCAGACATAAATCTCCCTGAATTTTAACCCATCTGTTTTGTTATTTTTTTACCTCCATTTGGGGATTTGAGGGCATCCTTCTCTGTAGAACACTCTCCCTGTTGTTGTTTTCTCCATAATGAGATATTATTTAAGTTAGACATTTAGACCTCCCACAAAATTTCAGTTTACATTTTTTATAGTGAATATTTTATTATATTTCAAAAATATGTTAGGCAATGCCCTTGGTACTAAGAATAGAAACATGATCAGTGATATATATCATGATCAATAATACAACAGGATCAATAATATAATTATCTTCAAGGAACTCTTTGGATAAGACACTAAATGTTAAATATAAACAGATTAATCACAAACATAACTTCAGATTACAAGAGTTATGACAACAAGTATGGTGAAATGATAAGGAGGAACAGGGTACAATATGGAGGATACTACTTTAGATTAGTCGACATAGGAGGCCTTTTTTGAAAGAAGAAATAAAAATTCAATATGTTAGACAAACAGTAAGGAGGGTTTTGATGACCGAAACTAGTTTGTAGAGATAGGGGGAGAACAGAAAGAGATAAAGTATAGAAGATGAACAGGGGACAGACCATGTAGAAAAAATGATAGCAAAGAGTTAGCATTTGATTCTGTGTCCATTGGGAACCTTTTGAAGGCTTTAAGCATCATCTGATTTACATGTTAAAAGGTCACCTTGGCCACTGGGTGGAGATTGGATTGGACTGAGTAGCAGCTGGGAGAGAGTCTATCAGAGTAGTCTGGGCTCAGGCATGGATAGTGACAGGGAAGTAGATGGATTTAAGCAACATTCGAGAGGTGGGACAAGAAGAATTTGCTAATGAGTTCCCTGGGGGCTAAGAGAAAGCGATGAATCCAGGTTAGCTCTTACATGTGATTGATGATGTATTTACTGTTTAGTTAAGATTGGGGGGGTAACCAGTTGGGAGTGGCAGAGGAGGTCTTAATCTTAGATTAGTATAGCATTGTGCTAAGTGCTGGTGTTATATTTAAGTATATTTTAAATTGAGATATAATTAATACACAACATTGTACTAGTATGTATTAAATATTCACCTAAACATTAAATAATGGATATCATCATTTTTCAGATGGAAAAAATGGAGGCTTTGGAAGGTTGAATAACTTATTCAAGGTCAGATACGTAGTAGAACTCAAACCCAGGCTCTTTGATTAAGGCCCCTTCTCTTAACCACTAGTTTAAACACATTTAGCTACAGATTCCAAACAGTCCAGCTTACCATGTAAAAGGGAAGTGTTAATTTTACCTTTCCAGTGGTTTTACTCTAAACTTATTATCTTTACTCTTTGTGTACAGCAGATAAATATGATCTTTTGTTTATTCCTGATATATTCTTTTTAGCCACTTTGAACCCCAAGTTTGTGCATCAGTTTATTCTCTAAAAATAATGTAAAAACAAAAAGCCTGTTTAAAAATCTCGGTAGATTGGCTACTTCCTATACTTTCTGCTCTCTTTGTACTTGGTTCCAAATATCCTTAAAAGACTTCCTGTTCTCCCTTTACCAGCATGTATGCACTTGCATCTTGTCTGGTACTCTTCACTCTTCCCACACTTCTAAGGTGACATTTATACTCACGGAGATGTTAAAGGTGTTGCCACAAGTGATGGTGGTAGTGATGTGCTAAGGTGCTGGTGATACAGTGGTGGTAGTGATGCGCTAAGGTGCTGGTGATGCATGGCTGGTGATGGTGGTCGGGATGAACTGGTGGACGTGCTACCACCGATGCTGGTGATGGTAGTTGTGGTGGTGGCGGTGACAGTGGTTGTGATGTGGGATGATAGTGGTGCTGGTAGTAACAGTCTTCTTGTCTTTAATGGAAGGCCAGTTTTCATCCGCTTGCTTCACAAGATAATAGATGAAAAACAGTGAAACACCAAATGCCTTCCACAAGGACTCTGTAATTTTTGGATTCTTTTCAGGGAGAAGGAATGTTTACTCCTTACTCCATGCCTAAAATCCAAAAGAGTTAATAGTCATAATAATAATATCTAACATTTACTAAGCTCTTAATTTATGCCATGTACAGTTTGAGACATTTGACCTGTACTGACCTGTACATTTAATTTTCACAAAAGCCCTATAATTAGTTTCATTTTATAGATAAAGTAACTGAAGCACAGGTCAAATTGTTTGCTTGATTCCACACAGATAAAAAGTGTTAGAGTAGAGCGGCACCTGGGTGGTTCAGTGGGATTAAGTGTCCGACTCTTGATTTTGGCTCAGGTCACGATCTCATAATTCATGAGCCCCAGGCTCCTGCTGAGCATACAGCCTGCGTGAGATTCTCTCTCCCTCTCTCTCTCTCTCTCTCTGCCCCTCTCCACTGCTCACATGCCCTCCCTCAAAATAAATGAACATTTTTTTTAAGTGGTAGAATAGTAATTAAAACCAGTGGTCTGGCTCCACTGTCCTCACTCACCATGGTTATTTCCCATCATGGATCTCAATCCAAAAAGGCCCTACACCATCCTTGTGACTCCCCCTCCAGAGCATGAGGTAAATCACTTACTTTAAAAAGTCTATGTCTGGGGCACCTGGGTGGCTCAGTCGGTTAAGTGTCCGACTTCGGCTCAGGTCATGATCTCGCGGTTCATGAGTTCAAGCCCCGCATCAGGCGCTCTGTGCTGATGGCTCAGAGCCTGGAGCCTGTTTCAGATTCTGTGTCTCCCTCTCTCTCTGACCCTCCCCCCTTCATACTCTGTATCTCTCTGTCTCAAAAATAAATAAACGTTAAAAAAAAATTTTAAATAATAAATAAAATAAATAGTCTATGTCTATGAAAATCTAAATAGTGTTTCAGAATAATTTTAGCTTATTTTACATAGCCTGAGCACTTCAAAAGATACTTTTGTTAACTTATATTTCAGTTACTAACTGAATATTTATTTTGCCTATTAATTATCATGATCTATACAATTGTTAAATTAATAATAATTTTATATAACTTATATTTAATTTTCTCTCCTTTATTTTTTTTCAAAGTTTATTTATTTATTTTGAGAGACACAGAGACAGCATGAATGGGGGAGGGGCAGAAAGAGGGAGACAGAGAGAGAGAGAGAGAGAGAGAGAGAGAGAATGAATTCCAAGGAGGCTCTGCACTGTCAGCACAGAGTCCCATCTGAGTGTTGAACTCACGAACTTTGAGTTCATGACCTGAACCAAAACCAAGAGTTGGATGCTTAACTGACTGAGCCATCCAGGTGCCCCTAATTTTCTCTCCTTTAAACTCTCTTGTTCTTTAATTTTTTTAGATTTTTTTAGTGTTTATGTATTACTAAGACAGAGCATGAGCAGGGGAAGGGCAGAGAGAGAGGAAGACACAGAATCCGAAGCAGTCTCCAGGCTCTGAGCTGTCAGCAGAGTCGGACGCAGGGCTCAAACTCACGGACCCCAAGATAATGACCTGAGCCCAAGTCGGATGCTTAACCCAGGCACCCCAAATCTCTTATTCTTTTAGAATATTCCAGTCTTTAGCGGGCCAAGAGCTGTACTAGACTATGGCTCATTTTTGTCATTTCATATTCTGGCATATTCTACTTTTCCTAGAACCACATGGAGTTCTGAACTTTAAATTTCACTTTAAATGAAGAGACTATTTAAATAGTCTTCATAGCATTGGTATGGTTTAACTAAAGAGTCTTCTTTGTTTCAATTGAATAACAAAATGTTTTTCATACAGAACATAAAAATTGATAGAATGTAAAAACTCTTTGATGATTGAGCTGATATTTAATTTATGAAGGATTTGCTCTAGATATATAGAGCACAGCAGAAGCCTGGTTTTCTCTAAGTGGAATATATAAAATGGAAAGGCAGGTGATAAGTGGGTCTTGATTCTGATTTTAATGATTTTTTTTAAAACATCAAAGTAATATAAGTTCTGCGGATAAGCGGTGGTGGTGGTTCTACAGCAAGGGGGATGTACATAATGCCATCAAACTGTATACTTTAAAAATGGTGAAAATGTGAAATTTTCTGTTACTTACATTTTACCACAATAAGGAGAGAATTAAAAAAAATAAGATAATATTTGCTTAGAAATTTCACCAGTCCAGAATTAAAGTATCAGGAAAAGCAAAACTAAGAACGCTTAAAACTAAAGCTTTTCCACTATATACTTAATAATTACATTTATGACCTTTTAAAATATCTCACTATAAAGTAGTCATTAGAAATGTGTCAAATACTCCTCAGTTCACAGTTTTATAATAGTCACTAACAGAGTATGGATTCTAGCCATATAACAATCGGCCATATTCACAAGCCTATCAAACTGAAGAGACAGTTAGTTTCAGAAGACTTTGTATTGAAATAGTTCCAGAAGAGCCTTTCTTTAGGCAGGACTCCAGAGCTTATTTTCCCCCTTTTGTCTTCTTCCTCCCCAGTCCTTCTCCCTAAGCACATCAAACGTACTGTTTGTGTTGTCAGTATGCTCCTATTGTGGAGAGAACAAACAGAATAGCTTGGGGAGGAGGAGAGAGCATAGTAAGATATGGGGGATCATAGATGAGGTCAGATTTCATTTTGTATCCATTCATAACAAGTGATGAGTGCCCGCTAAAGTTCTGTTAAGTTAGGAGTCATACCAAGCCACAAATTCAATATAGCTAAAATGGACTCATCATCTGTCTCCCTTCATTTCCTCCCCACAAACAAATACTGACTTCTTACATTCCAAAACACTTACTCCTCCTTTTACCATATTGAGTTAGTGAAACCATTATGTTGTACCTACTGTTTCCCAAGCTAGAACCATGAATGCACTCCTATATTTCTCTCCATACCCCCAAACTCAAATACCATGTCCACCTACCAATATGACATATTTCTGGGATCTTTTTCTTTTTTCCATCCCTACTACTCTTGTCCTAGATTTGGCCCACTTCATTTCTCTTTCATGCCTGGCACTAACCACATCAGTCTTTCCCCATCTCCATTTTGTCCCCCATTTTAACCCATCCTGTAACTTTCTACCAGAATGATCACTCTAAAATACTAATCTCACCATGATACTCTTCTGCTTAAAATCATGTAATTACTTTCTTTCTGATGAAATATAATTTGAATCAGGCTTCCTATTTCACCAGTATCATTTACCTTACTTCTTTTTAATCTCTTCATGTGCTTCCCTTGTGTCCCAAATAATTTTTTCTTCTTCTTTAGTTGAGTTACACAACTCAGCTTGAGAGTCATTTCATGCTGCCCCTCCTCCATGAAGCCTTTGTTGAGCATTGCCATTTCTTGCACCCCATCCCTGACCCCAGCTAGTTGGAAAGCCCGGCCTCAGTGCTTCATAGCTTTATCCAAGCACTAATGATATTATATCAAAATTATCAGCTTGTCTGTCTAGTTCCTTGATAGACATAAGCTTATTGAGGTCATACACCATGATTTTGATCATCTTTATACCCAGAGAGCATAGCACTGTGCCTTATACATAATT
The DNA here is from genome assembly GCF_018350215.1 of Panthera leo. NCBI lineage: Eukaryota > Metazoa > Chordata > Mammalia > Carnivora > Felidae > Panthera > Panthera leo. The sequence continues at coordinate 106,002,875 of NC_056680.1, read as the reverse complement.
ATGCTGCCAATGCCAAGTGCATTTTGAGTTTGTGAATTTCTTAAATACTTCTTGAGGTAGTATAACATTTTTAAAAAAATGCTTTCTACTAAATCTTCTTTCACTGAACATAATGTAGGTTGGCTAGCAATTCATTCACATATTTTTCATATATAAATACATGTAAAAGTTATTTTGAGTTAACTTTATTCATTACATTCTCAAAGCAAAGAATTTTAATGTATCAAAGAAAAAATACATCCTTAACCTTCAGAATTTTAATTTCTTTCTGTTTCTTGGTATGGTACAGTTAAATTTCTTTGGGCCACTTCCCTTTGCATTATCAATTATGTTAATAATTCTGCTAATACTTTGAAATATTAATCATCATGTATTAGTTGTTACTTATGATACTTTTATGAAAATAATGCCAAAGAGGTTGTAATGCGGTATTATCCTGAGCGCTTTTCCTGTGATTAAAATGAAGGGAGTTCCTGGAACTTTCTTCTGTGTGGTGGCAAATGGGAAGGAAGTCATGAACAGATCATAAGCTAACTGGAGAAATGACCACAGATTAAATATAAAGACTTCTCAAAGGGGTAGCTGAAGTAAACGCAACTTCTAGAAAGCACTTACATGTCTTTTGATCTCTCTTTGCCTTTTTTATTTACCTCTCAGGACCCTGAACCCACTTCCCCAATGTCTACTTCCAAAGTTAGACACCATCAACACACAAGTCAGCCCTGACTTGGTACTCAGCCAATTTCTGCCAAACCTGGTTGTCTTGCTGCCTTAGGTTTGATCCCTGTTATTCCTGGGGCAGATACTTGGTCATCTAGTGACCTAAGAGCAATTGTCTCCTCCTTCCCCATTTCTAATGTGTAGGCTGTTCTATGAGATACTGTCTTCTGACTTGAATGCCAGTTTCTTTCCCTGGTACTAGTATCTCCTTGATTCAGACACTGGCTACATTCCTAGCCTTTGCTTTCACCCTCACTTGGGAAGACTGGATCTTTTTCTGATTGCTCTAGATGATGCAGTGATCTGGAGCTTATCTTAATTTTGACTTGTGTTTGCAAAGAGAATATATCCAGCCCAGCTTTAAAATGCAAAGTCTTTAAAAAAGAGGAGCAGTGTTCTGTGGTCTGTTAAATCTTTATTTATATGTTTGCTTAATTATTAAAAATAAGCATAACCTAAAGGTATTATTTATTCTGAAATGATTTGCTAAATACATATTCATCTCAGACTATTAAGATAGAAAATTAAAATTTTTAATTTGTAAAATTTAGTGCCATTTAGGTGAAGGCTGATTGAATTTTGGGATATTTGGATGTACCAGATAGATATGTTTGGAGGTATCCACTATTACAATGCCTAACATTTTTTGAGTGTTGACCATGAACCAGTTTCTGTTTATATTTATTACTTATTTAATCCTTACAAAAACCCTAACAAGTCAGTAAGGTTATTATAATCCCCATATCATACACTGAAAACAAACAAACAAATGAAAATAATCCAGATAAATTAAGCAGGTTTTCCAAGGCCACAAGGTAGGAAATAGAGCAGGTCGCTCTAATGCCTTTTTCCATTTTTTCATAATTATAATGCTTTGCTGTCTCACTCAGTTACTCTTCAGGCCCTTACTGTATCTCTAATATTAGTAATCAGTTACAACTCTATCATTTATAACAGAATTGAAATAGTTTTCAGCTTATTTACATTTTTCTCTTTTATATGTCATGGGGTTTTTTTGTTTGTTTGTTTTTGGGGTTTTTTGGGGTTTTTTTTTGGTTTTTTTTTTCTTCCCAGTATAGCCAAACCCATCCATCACGTTGCTGCCAAAATTACTACTGAACAACAATAATCATTTTACTCCCAGATCTCAAAGTTCAATGCCTCCTTGTTTCACACAAAATAAGTTTAGAATCCTTGTGATGGCATTAAATAATTCTCCCAAAGCTGCCATGCTTCATAGGGATCACTTTCCAGGGGCTTTCTACTCATGCCTATTAATTTTGTGTCTAAAATCCCAATTTGCTATTTGGTGTTTTAGAAATAAACTAATTCTTCTGGCCTTCAAGCAGCCAACCAACAAATCTGTGGTTTCTTCCAGCAATCCTATAGGACCCATGGTTGGATTTCTTTCATTGAACCTATGGTTTATTATTTTGATATGCTTTATTTTCCCTTTTATTCATATTGCCTGAATTAATTATCCTATCCTGTTGGGATATATGTATTTTTGTAATTTACTACAAAATCTTTTTGAAAGGCAATGAGATATATAAATACATGTATACTAAAAATAAAATAAAATTCCTTCTTTCAAAGCCAAGCTTAGCAGCAATTTCCTCATGAAGCCTTTTTAACTCCCCATCTGTTTGAAATATTTGCCTTATCCTTTGTATTTCTGTGGCTCTCTGTTGATACCTTCTTGAAGCCATTGCAGTGCACAGTCTTGTATTTCGGCTATGTGTATATGTATCCAGCTCTTCTGACTTAATTGTAAGCATTTTAAGATTCATCCTCAATTCCCCTTCATATATCACGTAGTGGCTTTTACATAATGTGGTTTCTGATGAGATATCTAGTCATTTGAATCATTGCTTCACAATGTGTAATGCATCATTTTCTCAGGCTGCTTTCAAGATTTTTTCTTTGTCCTCAGTTTCCAGTAATTTGATTCCGATGAGCCTGGGCATGGATTTCTTTGAGCTCATTCTGTTTTAGTTTTTCTGAGCTTCATGAGTCTTTAGCATTATGTCTTTGCCAAATTAGAAAGTTTTCAGCCATTATTTCTTCAGATATTAATTTAGATACCATACTCATTCTCTTCTCCTTTTAAAATTCTGATGACATGTATTAGATACTTGAAGTAGTATCTCACAGATCTCTGAGTCTCCATAATTTTTTTTTCTTTCCTCTTTGTTCTTTCTGTTGTTCGTACTAGATAATGTTTATTCATCTTTATTCAAGATCACTGACTTTTTCCTCTTTTTTTGTCTGTTGGATTCTTGAGCCCATCCAAGTAATTTTTTTTAATTGCAGTCATTGTATTTTTTAATTGTAAAATTTCTAATTTCTTTTTTTTAATTTCCTCTATTTTTCAGCCAATAGTTTCAAGATTTCCTTTCATTTTAGGAATATCTATCATTACTTTTTGGAGCATGGTTGCAGTAACTGCTCTAAAGCCCTTGTGTGGTAACTCTAACACTTGTGTCATCTTAGGATTTACATTATTGACTGTCTTTCCCTTTGTGAGTTTTTGAGATTTTCCTGGATCTTCATATGTTGAGAAATTTTGAATTGTATTTTGAACATTTTAGATACCATCTTATGAAACTCTTGTGTATTTTTTTTTAATTCTTATGAGGAATGTTGATTTGTCATTGTTGTGGTTATTTTAGCAAGTAATTGATCCAGTTAGTTTCAGGTCACAAATCCTGAGCTGCTTCCTGTGAGTTGGGTTTCCAATGTCAGTTCAACTTTCAAAGTCTTTGCAGTTTATTCAGAATCATTCTATATGTATAATATCCATAGGCTTGTGTGGAATCTGGATAGTAGTCTAACCCCTATTTTGGTTCTTTAAGTTGTCAGTATGCTTCTGATGGACAAAGCATCCATACACAGCTCAAGGGTAAACATGGGAGATTGTATACAATGTTAAGGAATAGGTTTTTGTGTTCCTCCTCTATTCCAAGATCTCTGGCTAGGAAATGAGAGGAGGAAGAGAAAACAGGAAACCCATCGCTGGTTTAGTGACACGTTATGTTCTGATTTCCTTCTCCATTCTGCCTGCTGTCATTTGCTTTCAGCATCCTCAGAAAGCTGCTCTATGTATTCTATGTAGGATCTGTACTTGTTGTTAGGGTGAAGTTTGCTTATTCCTACTTGAGTAGAACTGAAAATGTCACCACTCTCCTTAAATGTTACTGTGTTTGGCTATTTTGAGATCTGTCTGCATTATCCCCATCAGGTTGAAGTATTAGTAGCCAGAAGTGCTTATCTGCCAACTTGGAGACTTCACAGCATAATTCCCCATTTCTCTATTTTTTAAAACAACAACAACAGCAACTACGTAAGACGAAGAAATTCACTAAACCTTGAATCTCAAATCTTACTCATTTTGAGAAAACCTCATGAATTATTTTTCCATTCTTGTGTCCTGCATATAAGTAGTTGAGAGCTTGTTTGAGTGAAAATAATGGATCAAAATGGCATAGTTTTTATACTCAACTGTAATGTTTTAGGTATTTCTCTAAGCCAGTAATGATGTGGATCACTACATGAGATGTGGTTTTTAGATTACTCTGTCTATAAGAAAACATATATTAAGACTATTCCAAGTAAGTTATGTGATTGTATGAGAGGTTTTTCGACAATGGAGGTATGGTTAGTTCAGTGTCCAAGGTCACCAAGCAAAGAGTTATAAGACTGGGTCTGTCCCTAACTTGGTTTTCTACTCCCAAACTGGTCATCAGTTGATTAAGCTTGTTTGCCGAAGGGTAAAAAGTTCAGAGAGGAGGTAATACAGTGTCTCTGAAGCTTTCTGTAATGCATAGTGTTGTGTAAAGGAGCTCAAGTGTAAAACAAACAGTGAGGCAGTGGGTCTTCTTGGCACTTGGACTTTCTCTAGCACCTTAACCACAGCAAACTCAGTGTAGGTCACTTATGCTGAAAAGCAAGATAAACTGTATTAAGAAAAGATTGTTTTAGTGGCCCTTTCAGCCCACTCACAAAGTTGAATACCATGACAATCTTTTTCTAGTTGGAAATACCATTGAAATGAGCATTTCACATAATATCATATTAGAAAATATAATAGTAGTGGATGGATTGCTTTTCTCTATAGTTTATGTGTCTACATCTTTCTCGATTGCTAGATACAACAAATACGACTATAGGCAAATTGTGGATGAAGCTGTGTTTCCTGACAAGAAGTTACTAAAGCCTAACTATAAACATACATGACAGTATTTATAATAAGAGTAGAAGAAGAGGGAAATAGCTAGAATTTTTTTTATATTTATGGTAGGTGGCTCCCCTTATACGTACTACCTAAATTAACTGATCTCAGACCTGGGAACTAAAAACAGACTTGAAACCAAATAGCTTTACCATTCTTTTATTACAGAATCTCAACCATTTTATTAAAACTTCTGTATATCAGCTTTTTATTTGAAACCTATTCTAGCTTAATATTTTAAAAGTTATTTTGAGCAAGCTAATATCTACAACTGAAATAGTAAACTTTTCTAGCACTTTAGCTGAAATTCCATGTAGTCTAGGGTTAAAAATGTTTTTCACTCTTTGAAAGCAATGTTTTATGGGATTTCAATAAGGAAAGAGGGAAAAAACTGTTTAGGAAGATTACCGTGCAAAATAAATGTATCCCAATGGATAGAAAACAAGGAAAGAGGCCAGAGGCCAGTGTTTTTTTTTTTTTTATTTGTTATATCAGTGACCTCTGGACTTTAGAGAATTACTTAATCTTCTTGAAACTATTTCCTTATTCCTAAAACCAGCTACCTACAAATCACAAGGAAGTATTGAAGAGTTGCAAAAAATTATTGTACATCACATTTTGCAACACTGAGAAAGTATTAGTTATTTTATGCTTTATATTAAGTATTGTTATATTTAATATCTAGTGTTCCCATTATCTAAGTCATACAGGAAAAAAAGTTAAACCAACATTATTTTAGGGTGACAAAATTTGGTATCTTTTTGAGATTTGGCCATAGTGTTACAGAAGATGTAGCTGTAACTTTTTTGTTTGTTTTCCCATAATCATTTACAGATAAACTAATATTGGAAAAGGACATCATTTCATCATAACATTTAATATTTTAATAATTATCTAAAGGGAAAATTATATTAAAACTCATCCAAATGGAATAGTGCTGTGAAAGTTATCTGCAAGTTTACCTCTCTTGACTCTCCCAAGATTCTTGCATTAAATTGATTAACTTTATTTTTTTTTAACGTTTATTTATTTATTTTGAGAGACAGAGACAGCATGAGTGGGGAAGGGACAGAGGGAAAGGGAGACAGAGAATCCCAAGCAGGCTTCATACTGCACAGATCCCAACACAGAGCCCAACACGGGGCTCAATCTAATAAACCCAGAGACCATGACCCGTGCCGAAATCCAGAGTCGGATGCTTAACCCACTGAGCCACCCAGATGCCCCTAAACTGATTAAATAGCATTCAGTAATATTTAATATACCAGTGTTTTTTAGAAATTATTCTTGTTTTGAAAATTTAATAAAATATTATTTTCTCACTAAAAGTTATGCAGCTATTGTAACAACACTTGCTGACTTTGTAGACACACTATTTTTAAGGAATCTTAATCTGCTCTAATGGCTTACTTTAGAAAGGACTGGGCAAAGGAGACAAGGGGACATGTGTATTTTTAGTGATGGAAGAAAAAGAGTAACACATAAAATATTAGTAGGAAAATGCTTAACAGGTATATGTAGATAATGCATATTTTCTTGATGTGCCTGGAAATTGTATTTTGCCTAATATTTAAATAGAGAAGAGGGATAAAGGTTAAAGAAGGAAATTCCACCATTTTTTATTTAATGAGTCTAAATGTGGATACTTGGAAAACTAGAAAATTAACTAACATTGTTCTGCCATCTTGAAATATATTTGAGTAAGCAGACTGCTGTTCTAGTAGGTATATATTTTTTAAGGTGTGAGTGGTAGTAAGACTCCAAATGCAGTTAAATAAAACATAAACTAGAAGTATCTTTTACTTAAGACTTCAATGGTAAATTCTTTTGCATAAATTTGCATTTCTAAGCCTTTATTTTTTTCCAAAGACTGGCTTGCTAATGTTTAGTTGGGCGTTATTTTTTGTGTTCCCCTGTTACTTATGCATTAATTAATTTTGTTTACCTGTGCATAATTTTTCCTAATTTCACAACAGTTGTTGTTTTTGTAATTGACAATGCAATTTACTGCATGTGTGCATTCTGGCCCCCAAACAAGAATGTTAAGGTGTAAAGCACCAATCTCTTCATTTCAGATTGTTAAAAAAAAGGATTGGTTGTGACTAATTTCCAATTAATTTGCAGTGGTTACAGGGAACAAAACAATTGCACCTACTAATTAAATTTTAAAATATTCCAAAGTGTCATCTTTAGGTGTCTGTGGAATATATAATTTCCATTTTGGTTCATTGCTGGATCTGTAACACCCATGAGCTTGACAGCTCTATTAATTTAAAGGCTCAGTAATACCTATTAGTACAAAACATGAAAAAAAAATACCATTAATCATTTATTTTAATTTTGCAGCTCTGTCATTTTCTCAGTATGTTTTAAAATTATGATGACACCATAATGTGCACAAATCGACCTGGATGAAGGGGAAACGGATCACACTACTTAGGAGAGATACTGAAGTACATTATTAGAGCTTAATTAATGCCAAACTGATTAGATTTGATTGCATTTTGCACTAAAATATTTTAAAGAATTTTTTCTTACTATATTATATTTTAAAAGTTATCCCAAACCTTATGTTTACAATTAGACTTACCTTTTTTGTACTTTTTCTCTTGAACACATTCAACCTAAATACTGTGAAATAAACCTAAATCATTCGTATTCTTCATGTTGAAAATTAATATAGTTATCCGTTTAAATTTAGACAAGTTTATTTCATTTCAGTTGATAGTGTCTCTAATATTCATATTCTTTGATAATAACTCCTACCCAAATTGGACACAATGTCCAAAAACATAAAAGATCAAAAATTTAAATGAGACATCTACTAAGTATGTAATACCTTTTGCATTTCTACTGATGTGATCCAGGATTGTTAAACATGTTAAAAATGATCAAACTACATGCACTTAGACTGTTGTTATTAGGTTTCAAGAGGACCCATAGTTATTTTATTTATACTTATGTCTGTTCAAAATGAAGATACTCCTTTAAAATGGGTAGTTATTAGTGTCTCCTAGTTGATGGGCATCATCAAATTAATACGTAGATTTGATTTCTTTTCTACCAGAACACTTAAAGGTCACCCTTCTGGTAGATCCAAACTATAGAATCACAGGGCCTAACTTTTCTCCCACATTTGCCTTGTGATCCTATCTTATCTAGCTATTCATTTCCTCTGACTTTATGTATTAAAATTAGAAAATATTCTAAGTCTTACCTCAGAAGGCAATATACTGCAATGTTGAAAGTTTTAAGAGTAGTAAGGCTTCTTATCCACTAACAAAGAATTGGGTCCAGTGTTGCATAGAGATATTCCCTGGATGGCTTTCTAATTTCAAACAAAAATTTGAATTAAAAAAGCTCATAATAAAAATACACTAAGAAGAATATAATAATATGTTTTTATTTTCTTGAATATTCAGAGCAGAGTTGCACATGTTTCATTTAAGAAGATTTGGGAAAAATTTTTTTTAAACTTTGAAGATCATTTTATCTTTTTTTTTAATATTAAATTTATTGTCAAATTGGTTTCCATACAACGCCCAGTGCTCATCCCAACAGGTGCCCTCCTCAATGCCCATCACCCACTTTCCCCTCCCTCCCATCCCCATCAACCCTCAGTTTGTTCTCTGTATTTAAGAGTCTCTTAAGGTTTGCCTCCCTCCCTCTCTATAATTATTTCCCCCCCTTCACTCCCCACCATGGTCTTTTGTTAAGTTTCTCAAGATCTGCATGTGAGTGAAAACATGATATCTGTTCTTCTCTGACTTATTTCACTCAGCATAATACTTTCCAGTTCCATACATGTTGCTGCAAATGGCATGATTTCATTCTTTCTCATTGCCAAGTAGTATTCCATTGTATATATAAACCACATCTTCTTTATCTATTCATCAGTTGATGGGCATTTAGGCTCTTTCCATAATTTGGCTATTGTTGAAAGTGCTGCTATAAACATTGGGGTACATGTGCCCCTATGAATCAGCACTCCTGTATCCTTTGATAAATTCCTAATAGTGCTGTTGCTGGATAGTAGGGTAGTTCTGTTTTTAATTTTTTGAGGAACCTCCACACAGTTTTCCAGAGCGGCTTTACCAGTTTGCATTCCCACCAATAGTGCAAGAAGGTTCCCATTTCTCCACATCCTCGCCAGAATATGTAGTTTCCTGATTTGTTCATTTCAGTCACTCTGACCAGTGTGAGGTATTATCTCATTGTGGTTTTGATTTGTATTTCCCTTATGATGAGTGACATTGAACATCTTTTCATGAGTCTGTTGGCCATCCGAATGTCTTCTTTGGAAAAGTGCCTATTCATGTCCTCTGCCCCTTTCTTCACCAGATTATTTGTTTTTCAGGTGTTGAATTTGGTAAGTTCTTTATGGATTTTGGATAGTAACCCTTTATCTGATGTATCATTTGTAAATATCTTTTCCTATTCAATTGGTTGCCTTTTGGTTTTGTTGATTGGTTCCTTTGTAGTGCAGGAGCTTTTTGTTTTGATGAGGTCCCAATAGTTCCATTTTGCTTTTAATTCCCTTGTCTTTGGAGATGTGTCAAGCAAGTAGTTGCTGTGGCTGAGGTCAAAGAAGTTGTTGCCTGCTTTCTCCTCTAGAGTTTTTACTGTTTCCTGTCTCACATTTAGGTCTTTGATCCAGAATTTTTTTTTTTAATTTTAATGTATTACATTGTTTTCTACACATGACAATTCCATGGGAAGAATTAGATAGATATTATTATCTTTTTTTTAATGTTTCATTTATTTTGAGAGAGAGACAGTGTGTGTGTGTGTGTGTGTGTGTGTGTGTGTGTGTGTGTGTATGAGCAGGGGAGGGGCAGAGAGAGAGGGAGACACAGAATCCAAAGTAGGCTCCAGGATCTGAGCTGTCAGGACACAGCCCGATGCGGGGTTTGAATTCATGAGCCGTGAGATCATGACCTGAGCCAAAGTCAGACGCTCAACCCACTGAGCCACACAGGTGCCCCATTAAATAGATACTATTAAAGACGATTTTCAAATCAGAAAATAAAATTAAGGAAAGAATACAACTATTTAAGTCAAGTCAAGAATGTCAGTAACTTATTTTTTTCATTTCTTCAACAAATGTTTACCTAATTCCTTCTCTATGAAGGTACTGATATTTTGCCTTAGAATTTTACAATGGAGAGGAAACACAATAAAACAAACAAGCGCATGGTTTCTGAATTCAGTATGGGTATACATTACTCAAAGAATCACACAAATACAGTACTTTAGTAATGATGCAAGGTCTCTGAGTGAACGGTTCATGGTACTTTGAGTTGTGATACTATGGCATTATGAGAGGGTATAATAGAGGGATTTGACCTCATTAAAGAAGGTCTAAGAAGACTTTCAAAGAAACTCAAAATAGGCCTGACAACTAAAGGATGGGGAACATAACTAAACATATAAGGAGGGAAGAGTGTCCTTTACAGAGGGAACTGCAGAAGGTGGGAGGAGTCTGAAAGAGGACATGATGAATGTGGAACAGAAGGAAAGGAGGTGTGAGGCGAGGCAGGAGATTCAGTGGGAATCAGAGCTGCAGGACCTTGACACCCAAAGGAAGGATGATTAGCTTTAGCTTAAGAGTCAAGTGGAACTATAAGTAGAGTTTAAGCAGGAGAGTGATGTGATCAAATTTGCATGGTGATAAGATCATTCTGGATGGGAAATGGATTGGAAAGGAAGGCCATAACCAGTTGGGAGACTTCTGTAATTGTTCAGGCTTTATAATGGTGGAAGCAGAAAGACAAAAGTCAAGAGATACAGAAAATATTTGAGGGATAAAATTAGTAATCAGATAAGAAAAGATGCCAAAGATGATCCAGATTTCTGGCTTGAACAACTGAATAAATGATGGAACAATTTGGTATAATAGGAGAGTCTGGAAAATAATCAGGTTACTTCCTCTCTACTCCAGTTTAACTCAACTAAATGATGGTCTCTTACCAATGTCCTAGGCACATTGTTGGGAATGTCAATTATCATTTTACCATGCAACAATTTTTTATGAATGTCAAAATGTTTGTTGGATTACTATACAATGCTTTAACATCGATAAGAAACTCTCTCAGATCAGTTCCCTGATCCTCCCGGTAGCAAAGGGTATATATATAGCTGAGTCTAGGAGTTGGGTCATTAAAAAAATTTGTTCTCACATATTGTTAGTATGAGATTATTGGTCTCCCTTAGTTTAAAAAAAAACTTTCTGTGGATTGGTAAATTTCTCACATGGATTTTTTTCTGGTATTTTCTTTGGGTGGAAGTGGAGCCTGGAATGTGGCTGGAATCCTATCAGGTGCTTCTGGTCTCTTCAGAGAGAAGGCAAATGTCTGTAATATGCCATCTCATAATGTCACCTAAGGAATCCCAAAAGCATTGTTCCAGATAGAAGAGGGGATAGAGAAGAACAAAATGTGATTTCTACTGGGCTAAACTAAAATAATAGGTAATGTTTATTAAGCACATAATATGACATGCATAGCCTCATTTGGTACTTGTAGTGCTGTTAGAAAGTAGATGCACTGTTATTCTCCTTTAGAAAGTAGAGACTGAGGCTCAAAATGTGATATCCTTTTGCCAGTGGCTAAGTTGGCACTCAAACTCTTGCCTCTTTTCCCAAGTCCATGATTTTAACTCCTAACCTATGTAAAAAGACCACATAAGAAAGGACATACAAAATATTATTCATTAAGAAAAGTATAGTTACAAGTTGTGAATATAATGAATATTCCTGGTTGTAGTAAAAGAGGGGAATTTTTTGTGTTGTTCTGTTTTTACTTTTATATATTTTTTATTTGTTTTTTTTGTTTTGTTTTGTTTTTCGTTTTTTCCATATGACCAAAGATTTGAGAGGCCCTGGGGAAAGAAAACCAGTTAGTAGGTTAATGTTGTGGGTATAATTTCTCTATAGAGACATGGAAATATTATAAAAAGGTTTTTTAAAATGTTGTTGACCTTCCCTGGCAACCAACTTATAACCATAAAATATTTTGGAAAGGAGAGCCAAATTTATATCTTAAAAGAGATTTCAAATCCACATATAAGTATTTCCTTTCCAGTGTAGCCAGAGCCTGTCACTTTCAAGAAAAAGTTTCTCTTTCCTCATTACCATATATATTTAAAATTTCTGTGAATTTCATCAGTGGGTAAACCTCCTAAACCCATTTTTTGAACTTTTTATTGTAAATTTTCACACTAATTTATCTGAATTTGATATTAGATCAAAGACTTTAACATTAACCTTGGAAATTACTACCATCCCAGAAAATAATGACTGGAATCATAAAGAAGCTGGCACAGGGATTTTAGAAAATTGTTATGTTTCCATTGCTTTGCTTTTTGGCAGTTATGGATCTGAAAAATTTAGCATGCTCTTTATTCCTGCTGTCATATGTCTCAGCTACATGCATGAATTCAAAATGGTTTCCATTATTGGAAAGACACCATCTTATTCCAGAACCAAGCTAGGTAACTTTTAATGTTCCAGATAATTGCTAAATGAGGCTCTCCCCAGAGATATTTTATAGCATTTATTTTGCTCTGAGAACTCCATTCATTTCCAAGGTAGCTAAATAAATCCAGTGATAATAAACTCTTAAAGAAAAGAGGCAGGAAAAGAACATTTTGACTAGATACAGGGAGAAATTTTTAAAAGGAAAATACTACCTGCTGAGGTGTTTTCTAAGAACCACAATATTATTAAGACCACCCTAGTAGAAAGCACTAAAGATATTGTACATTTGAGCTAAACATTATCGTTGATACTTTACAAAAATTGGGAAAGTTCATATGTATTCTAATTCAGAACTTATAGAATGATTTCTGAGTGGTGGCACTCAGAATATCAAAGACATGCCCTATGAAATTATGTCCATTTTTATCCATCTTCTAGGCATGGACCCATTAAATCATAATTTTACATTAAAATCTCTTTCACTTTGTGCCTCATAATTCTAGATGTAATTATATTTGACTGTAATTACATCAGGGGTCAGCAAGTTATGGCCTTTAGGCCAAATCTGGACAACTGCCTATTTTTGTAGAGTGAAAGAGTTAATTTTTTTTTTTTACTTTTTTAAATAGTTGTAAAAATCAAAAGAAGAATAATATTTAATAATATTAAAATTATTATATAAAATTCCAATTTTAGTTTTCAGACATAAGGTTTTCGTGGAGCACAATCACAGCTGTTTTTTTCACATGTGGTCAATGGATATTTAAGTGTGACAATGGCAGAGTGAGTAGTTACAGAGACCCCACAGCCCACAAAACCTGAAATATTTACCATCTAGCAGAAGCTGCTTTACAGGAAATACTTGCCAACCCTCAAGTTACATAAGCAACTACTTAAACATCCTACCGTATAAAACTCTAAAATATAATTATTTTTAGATTTAGAATTAGTATAACAATTTAGGAGTTTACATCACTTATATGGAAACCATTGTGATAATCTGGGCCATGACTAGCCTAGATAGATATGATTAATTGGAAGGCCTTGCCGAGGAATCGGCCACATTGAAGATTGACTGGTGGGAATGTTTATATCACGGTGCTTCGTTGTACTTCTCCTGTCACCCCTCAGGCTACTAGGACTCATATTCCTTCATAGGATATCATTCTCCTGCTTCACCTTTAAATGTCAGCATTCCACAGTTCCATGGTCTAATATCTGATATTTGTATTTGCCACACATCCTTCAGTAATCTATTCTTGATGAATGACATTATTATAGGTTCATGACACCCAAATCTGTCTCAAGAGCTGTTCTCCCTTCTGAACATCAGACTTACACATCCAAAAGACACTGAACCTCACCTTAGGAATGTCACATTCAACACAGAGTTCGCCAACTTCTTAGTTCCCACCGTTGCCAAACATGCAACTCTTCCTATTAAAAAGCATCACCATACATGTAGCAAACAAAGCGAAAAGCACAGGAGTCATACTAAAACCTTACCCTTTTCCAGTACTCCACATGTTCATCCATGTCCTATAGGTTGTGGCTCCTTGATACCTCTTGAGTTTGCCCTCTGCTCCATTCCCATTGCTACTGCCACAATTAAAATCCATTTCATTTCTTTTCCACATTATTATATTAACCTCCCATTTCATCTCCCTGCCCCTGGTATGGCATCCAGCCTCTAATCTATGCTTCCAGAGTGATATTGTTAAGACTTGCATTTAATTGTATCGTGTCTTTACACCATGATCTAAATGGCATTGTTTTGTGTCCCCTTTGCACCCTGAGAATATCTCCATAGCACAATGCATATCACATTCTGCCACTGCATATGCTATCATCAATAGAATATAAGCACCTTAATTATGTTTAAAAAAAATGTCTATTCAACTTGGAAGTCCAAGCATTAAGCTGAAGTAAGCTTGTACCTAGTAAATTAACAATAGAGCTAATTAAAGTTGGATAAGTTAGGTTATTTCTTAGCCATAGGTTTTGGGGGTTAGTATAAGAAGGTAAAGGCCAGTCCACCAGTCGGTCAACAGATTCTTCTTGGTCTTACCGGTCAGAAGAGAAGTGACGTGACAACAGTAAATAGATAGGACTTCTCAAAGTTAACTGTGCATAAGAATCACATGGGGGAATCTTGTTAAAAGTAGAACCTGATTCAGAAATTCCTAGGGGCACCTGGATGGCTCAGCCCGTTAAGCATCTGATGGCAGCTCAGGTTGTGATCTCATAGCTTGTGAGTTCAAGCCCCCCAGTGGGCTCTGTGGTGACAACTCAGACCCTGGAGCCAGTTTCAGAATCTGTGTCACCCTCCCCCACTAATGCTCCATCTTTCTCTCTCTCGCTCTCAAAAAAATAATGCTAATTTTTTTTAATTTAATAAAAAAGAAAGTCTGGTCTGGGACTGAGGAGTCTGCGTTTCTAACAATGATGTCAGTTCTCCTAGTTTTTAGACCACATTTGAAAACCAGAACACTAGGGATTTTTGTTATTGTTAATTTTGTAAATGTTCATACCAAAATAATATATGCACATTGAAGAAAGCAGAATGTATAGACTTGCAAGAAAACAGGAAGCCTCTGTCCTATCATTTGTATGTCACCAGGTCTGTTCTTTGAATTATTTGGGATTTTTTTCTTATCATTTACTCTACATCTATAAAAAAAATGCTTTGCTCTTTATTTCACCTATTAGTTTTAGGTGTATTCTATTTACTTTATGCATAGAAAAGTGGTTTTTAACACTCTTACATCACTCCATTTAACTCTCTTACTAGTAGTGAATATGTACTGAGTGATTTTTATGTACCAGGTAACATTCTAATTTTTTTGTGTGCATTGATTCATTTACTCCTAACAAGAAACCAATGAAACAGACACTATTTCAGGCAGTTTGATTTTGAACTGTTAGGCTCTTCTGCTTGAGGGAAAAAAAATGATTTTATTTAAACCAAAACAAATATATAATCATTGAGATTATAAAAATGTTGTCAATTGCAGAGCCAAGTACTGATACAATTATATTTTCTTTCCTACAAATGTTTTAGAATCTCTTTTTTTCTCTCTTTGAAAATCTCAATTATAATATTTCTCCTTTTTTAAAATAGATATCAATTGATTGTCCCCACTCTTTTTCTTTTTTTTTCTTTTTTTCCTTTTTTTAATTAATTAATTTATTTTTTTAATATATGAAATTTATTGTCAAATTGGTTTCCATACAACACCCAGTTCTCATCCCAAAAGGTGCCCTCCTCAATACCCATCACCCACCCTCCCCTCCCTCCCACCCCCCATCAACCCTCAGTTTGTTCTCAGTTTTTAACAGTCTCTTATGCTTTGGCTCTCTCCCACTCTAACCTCTTTTTTTTTTTTTCCTTCCCCTCCCCCATGGGTTTCTGTTAAGTTTCTCAGGATCCACATAAGAGTGAAACCATATGGTGTCTGTCTTTCTCTGTATGGCTTATTTCACTTAGCATAACACTCTCCATTTCCATCCATGTTGCTACAAAGGGCCATATTTCATTCTTTCTCATTGCCACGTACTATTCCATTGTGTATATAAACCACAATTTCTTTATCCATTCATCAGTTGATGGACATTTAGGCTCTTTGCATAATTTGGCTATTGTTGAGCCCACTCTTTTTCTTTATATGGCACAAGCCCTTCTCTAGGTGTTTCTTTCTAGGTTGTTTGTTTGTTTGCAAATCTGTCATACTATGTCTCAGTTGAATCTCCTGGGTTTTTTTTGTTTGTTTGTTTTTGTTGTTGTTGTTGTTGTTGTTTTTAATAGACTTAATTTTTTAGAGGACTTTTAAGTTCACCCCCTGCCTACACATGTGCATAACCTCCTTCACCAAAATGTTACAATTGTTACAATCACTGAACCTATACTGACAGGTAAATCACCCAGAGTCCATAGTTTATATTAGGGTTCCCTCTTACTGTTGCACAGTTTATGGGTTTGGACACATGGGCAATAACAAGTGTCTATCAATATTATATCATACAGAATATTTTCACTGCCTAAAAGTTCTGTGTATTCCATCTTTTCATCCCTCTTCCCCATAATGCCTGGTAACCACTTATTTTTTTCTACTTCTCTGTAGTTTTGCCTTTTCCAGAATGTAATAGGTTGGAATCATACAGTATGTAGTCTTTCCAGATTGGCTTCTTTCACTTAGTAATATATATTTGAGGTTCCTCTATGTCTTTTCATGTCTTGACAGCTCATTTCTTTCTTAGCATTGGATACTGTTCCATTGTCTGGAACTACTATAATTGATGTATCCATTCACCTACTGAAGGACATATTGGTTGCTTCCAAGTTTTGGCAATTATGTATAAAGCTGCTATAAACATCCATGTGCAAGTTTTTGTGCAGACATGTTTTCAAATCATTTGATTGATATCAAGGAGTGTGAACTCTGGGCTCTATGATAAGAGTATGTTTAGTTTTACAGGAAACTACCAAACTGTCTTCCAAAGTGGCTGTACCATTTTGACTTCCCACCTGTAATGTATGAGAGTTCCTGTTGATATACATCCTTGCCAGCATCTGGTGCTGGCAATGTGATCCTCTGTGTTTTGAACCTCTTTCTTAGGCCATGCATTTGTTTTGCTACAGAATACCCTCATACAGAAACCCTATGTTTTAAAGGGCATATAAAAGGTAAACTCAATCATTTCATGACTGAAAATGTTTCCGTTGTACCCTTATATTTAATCAATATATTAAGTATAGAATTCTATAGTAAAATTAACTTTTTCTCTTGGGTTTGAGGTGTAGCTCCATTTTCTTCTAACACTAATGTTTTTGAAAAACCTGATGCCATGCTGACTTGTATTTTTTGGTAAGTCACCTGTTTTTCCTCTGAAAGGGCATTTGGAATATTTTTATCCCTGTGCTTTGAAATTTCACAATAATACATGATTTGAGATGGGCAGGACAGGAATCTAAGTTTCATTAGCAGGAAGAAGAGGGAAGTTTCTCCAGGCCAATAGCTGGCACAAAGGCACAGATGCAGGAATTAAGGAGGAATACTTCGGAGGCTGGAGAGTCATCTCCCAAACCCAGTTCTTGGACTCACCAGCATGAGCTGTGTAACACCACTTAAAGAACCCAAACTTTTGTCATATATTGAAAACTAAGGATATTGACACAGATGTCCAAGAATTGCTGGAGGATAAAATTAGATAATATAAAAATTATGGAAAAAGTTATGCATTTATTTCAGCAGATCTGAGAACTCCTTGAAGAGAGAATAAATTCACCTCTGTTTTTGTTTTTTATGTGTTGAGGTATAATTGAGATATATTATATTAGTTTCAGGTGTACAACATAATGATTTGACATTGGTATATACTGGAAAATGGTCACCATGATATCTAGTTATGTCTGTCTCCTTACAAAGTTAATACAGTGTTGTTGACTGTGTTCCCCATGCTGCACATTACATTTCTATGAATTATTTATTTTATAACTGAAGGTCTTGTACTTCTTAATCCCCACCCAAGCACTCTCCAGTCTGACAACCACCAATCTATTCTCTGTATATATGAGTCCTGGATTTTTTTTTGTTTTGTTTGTTTTGTTTTTTTATATTCTACATATAGGTGAAATCATGTGGTCTTTGTCTTTCTCTAACTTATTTCACTTAGCATAACACCCTCAAGGTACATCCATTTTGTCACAAAAGGCAAGATTTCATTTTTTCTTTAACCTGAGCAGTGTCCCATTGTGTGTGTGTATAATAATATATATGTATGTATATATATTTTTTATATGTACAAATATTTTTTATCCATCCATTTGTCAATGGACACTTAAGTTGTTCCCCTATCTTGGCTATTAAAAATGAACATAGGGCCGCATATGTCTTTTCAGTTTAGTGTTTTTATTTTTCTCAGATAGATATCCAGTAATGGAATTGCTGGATCATGTGGTAGTTGTAGTTTTAATTTTTTGAGGAAACTCCATCCTGTTTTTCAGAGTGACTGCATCGATTTTCCTATCACCAACAATACATGAGGGTTCCTTTTCTCCACATCCTCACCAACATTTGTTATTTTTTGTCTTTTAATAATAGTCATTCTGACAGGTGTAAGGTGTTTTCTCATTGTGGTTTTGATTCCTATTTACTTGATAATTATTGAGCATCGTTTCATCAGCCTGTTGACCATCTGTATGTCTTTGGAAAAATGTCTACTCACATCCTCTGCTCATTTTTTTAAAGCGTTTATTATTTATTTTTGAGAGAGAGAGAGAGAGGCGGAGTGAGAACGGGGGAGGGACAGAGGGAAAGGGAGACAGAGAATCTGAAGCGGGCTCCACACTCTGAGCTGTCAGCACAGAGCCTGATGCAGAGCTCAAACCCACATACTGAGATCCTGACCTGAGCCAAATTCAGACCCTTAACCTGTGCCACCCAGGTGTCCCATCCTCTGCTCATTTTTTAATCAGACTGTTGGTTTGCTTGCTATTACTGAGTTTTATAAGTGCTTTATATATTTTGGATATTAGCTCCTTGTCAGATATATGATTTGCAAATGTCTTCTCCCATTCAGTGGGTTGCATTTTTGTTTTGTTTCCTAATAGTTTCCTTTGCTTGCAGAAGCTTTTTAGTTTGATGCCATACATGTGTTTATTTGGTTTATTTGGCTTATTTTGGTGTTTTTTTTTTGGGGGGGGGGTTGTTTTGTTTTGTTTGCTTTTCTTTCCCTTGCTTTTGGAGTCAGATCCAAAAAGGCATTGCTAAAACTAATGTCAAGGAGTTTACTGCCTATGTTTTCTTCTTAGGCATTTCATGGTCAGATTTTACATTCAAGTCCTTAATCCATTTTGAGTTTGTTTTTGTATATGGTATAAGATGGTGGTCCAGTTTTATTATTTTGCATGTGGCTGTCCAGTTTTCCCAACAGCATTTATTGAACAAACTGTCCCTTCCCCATTGTGTATTCTTGCCTCCTTTGTTGTAAATTCATGGTCATATAGGTATGAATTTATTTCTGGGCTCTCTTTTCTGTTCCATTGACCCTGTGTGTCAGTTTTTCTACCAATACCATAACATTTGGTGTACCTTCGCTTTGTAAATATTTGAAATCAGGGAACGTCATACCTGTGGTTTGTTCTTATCTCTTAAGATTGTTTTGACTATTTGTGATCTTTTGTAGTTCCATACAAATTTTACAATTGTTTTTTTGTCTGCTTCTGTGAAAAATGCTATGGAATATTGATAGGAATCACAGTGAATCTGTAGATTGCTTTAGGTAATATGGACATTTTTAACAATATTAATTCTTCCAGTTCATAAGCATGCAATATCTTTTCATTTATTGTGTTTTCTTCAATATCTTTCATTAGTGTCTTCTAGTTTTTACTGTTCAAGTCTTTCACCTAATTGGTTAAATTTGTTCCTAGATATTTTATTCTTTTTGATACTATTGTAAATGAGATCATTTTCTTTTTTTTTTTTGATAGTTCATCATTAGTGTTTAGAAATACTGCAAAATTTTGTATATTAATTTTGTATCCTGTACCTCTACTGAATTCATTTCTTCAATTGTAACAGGTTTTTTTGTTGTTGTTGTTGTTGAAAACTTTAAGGTTTTCTATCTGTAGTATCATGTTATCTGCAAATAGCGACACTTTCACTTCTCTTCCTTGCCAACTTGGATGCCTTTTATTTCTTTTTCTTGCCTAATTGCACCATCTAGGACTTCTAATACTTTGTTGAATGAAAGCAGGGATAATGGGCATCCTTGTCTTATTCTGGATCTTAGAGGAAAGTTTTCAGCTTTTTACTATTGAGTCTGATGTAAGCTGTGGTTCAGCTTGAATTTTGAATTTTGTCAGGTGCCTTTCTGTATCTATTGGAATAATTACATGTTAATCATTTTGTTCATGTAGTGCATCATATTGATTCATTTGCAGATATTGAGCCATCCTTGCATCCCTAAATCCCAGTTGATCACAGTGTATGACTTTTTCAATATAGTATTGAATTTAGTTTGCTAATATTTGATTAAGGATTTTGTGCATCTGTATTCATCAGTAATTTGTGTGTGTGGTGTCTCTCTTTGGTTTTGGTATCAGGGTAGTTAATTTTAGCTTCTTAAAATAAATTTGGAAGCATTCCTTCTATTCAGCTTTTGGAAGAGTTTAAGAAACATAGGTATTAAATCTTCTTTAAATATTTGGTAGAATTCACCAGTGAAGCCACCTGGACTATTCAGATTTTCTATTTCTTCATGATTCAGTTTGGAAGATTATAAGTTTTTAGGAATTTATCTATTTCTTCTAGGTTGTCCAATATGTTGGTGTATAATTGTTCCAAGTAGTCTCATGATACTTTGTATTTCTGTGGTAACAGTTATAAATTTTCCTGTTTTATTTTTTCAATTTTTTTTTTACATTTATTTATTTTTGATAGAGAGAGACAGAGCACAGGTGGGGGAGGGGCAGAGAGAGAAGGAGACCCAGAATCCGAAGCAGGCTCCAGACTCTGAGCTGTCAGCACAGAGCCCAACACAGGGCTCGAACTCACAAACCACGAGATCATGACCTGAGCCGAAGTCGGACGCTTCACTGACTGAGCCACCCAGGCGCCCCTCCTCTTTTATTTCTGATTTTGTTTGAGTCCTCTGTATTTTTTTCTTGGTGAGTCTAGCTAAATGTTGGTGAATTTTGTTTATCTTTCCAAAGAAGCAGCTCTTAATTTCATTTATATTTTTCTATTTCCTTTTTAGTCCCTATTTCATTTATTTGCAGTTTGATCTTTATTATTTCCTTCCTTCTAGTAACTTTAGGCATCATTTTTTCTTCTTTTTTCTAATTCATTTAGGGGTAAAATTATATCATTTATTTTAGATTTTTCTTATGTTTTGATGTAGGCCTGCATTGCTATGAACTTCCCTCTTAGAACCATTTTTGCTGCATCCCATAGATTTAGTTATATCATATTTCTGTTTTTATTTGTCTTTAGGTATTTTTTTTTATTTCTCCTTTGATTTCTTCTGTGACCCAATATTTGTCAGTAACATGTTTTATCTCCATGTGTAAGTAGTGTTTTCCAGCTTTCTTCTTGTAATCAATACCTAGTTCTATACCATTGTGATCTGAAAAGATACTTGACATGATTTCACTCTTTTTGAATTTATTGAGACTTGTTTGTGGCCTAACGTGACTTTTGCTGGAGGATATTCTATGTGCACTTGAGAAGAATGTGTATTCTGTGGCCTTTCGATGGAACGTTCTGTATGTCTACTAAGTCCATTCTGGTCTAATGTGTCCTTTATGACCAAAGTCTCCTTATTCATTTTCTGTCTGGATGATCTATTCACTGATGTGAGTGAGGGTATTAAAATCCCCTACTATTATTGTATTGCTATTAATTTCTCCCTTTAGGTTTGTTAATATTTGCTTTATATATTTAGGTGTTTCTATTTTGTGTGCATATACATTTATAAATGTTATGTATCTCCTTTCTGGATTGACCCTTATATCTTTATGCAGTCTGTTACAGTCTTTGTTTTAAAGTATGTTTTGTTTCATATGAGTAGAGCTACACTGGTTTTCTTTTCAGTTTTTATGGAAGATATTTTTCCATTTCTTCACTTACAGTGTGTGTGTCCTTACTTCTGAATTGAGTCTATTGTAGGCAGTACTTAAGTGTGTCTTGTTTTTTATTTTGTTTTGTTTTGTTTTTTAATCTCTCCAGTCACTCTGTATCTTTTTATTGGTGAATTTAGTCAATTTACATTTAGAGTCATTATTGATTGGTATGTATGTATTGCCATTTTCTTCATTATTTCTGGCTGTTTTTGTAGGTACTCTCTGTTTCTCTCTTTTCTTTTTCTCTTTCCTTGTGGTTTGATGACTTTGGTGTTATGTTTAGATTCCTTTCTCATTTACTTTTATGTTTACTGTAAGTCTTTGTTTCATGGTTACCATGAGATTCACATATATACCATACTATGTATGTAACAGTTTATTTTTAAGTTGATAGCAACTTAAATTCGAACACATTCAAAAACTCTATATTTGTACCCTGCCCCCCACATTTTATGTTTTTATGTCACTTCTTGCATCTTTTTATTTTATATAACTACTATAGTTTTAGTTAATTTTACTGCTTTTGTCTTTTAATCTTAGTAGCTTTATAACTGAATCATCTACTACCTTTATATTTACTTTTTACAGTGAGAATTTTACTTTTGTTGTTTTCCTGTTATTAACTAATATCCTTTTCTTTCAGCTTAAATAAGCCCCTCTAATATTTCTTGTAAGGGCAGTTTAATAGTGATAAACTCTTTTAGCTTTGTCTTTTCTGGAAAACTCTATCTCTCCTGAAAATATGAATGATAACTTTGCTGAGTACAGTATTCTTGGTTGGAAGGTTTCTCCTTTTAGCATTTTGTATATGTCATGTCACCTCCTTCTGGCTTGCAAAGTTTCTGCTAAGAAATCTCTTGATGGTTTTATGGGATTTCCTTTGTGTATAACAAGGTTGATTTTTGTTTTTGTTTTTTTCTTTCCTTGCTGTTTTTAAGGTTGTCTCTTTAACTTTTGAGATTTTAATTATAATTTGTCTTAGCTTGGCTCTTTGGGGATACATCTTATTTGGAACTTTCTGTTCTTCTTTGACCTAATGTCTTTTTCCTTCTCTAACTTAGGGAAGTTTTCAGGCATTATTTTTTAAATAACTTTTCTGTCCCTTTCTCCTGGGATTGCTATAAATGCAAATATTATCACTTGATGCGGTTCCATAGGTCCCTTAAGCTACCTTCACTTTTAAAATTCTTTTTTCTTTCTGTTGTTCCAAGTTGAGTTCCATTGCTTTATCTTCTTACTTGCTAACTTTCTTCTGCTTCACTCAGTTGCTGTTGAACCCCTTAACGTATTTTTCAGTTCAGTTACTGTATTCTTCAACTCTGTAACTTCCGTTTGTTATTTTTTTCCATGCAATTTTATTTGTCTGTTTGTTGAAGTTTTTGTATGGTCATCCTTTCTTCTTTCAAGTTCCATCGGAATCTTTGTGATCACCATTGAATTCTTTATCAAGTAAATTACTTATCTTTGCAATATTAAGGTATTTTTTTTTCCTGGGGTTTTGTCTTGTTCTTTCATCTTAAACATATTTCTCTGTTTTCTCATTTTGTTCGACTCTGTGTTTGTTTCTATATTTTAAGTGAAAACAACTACCTCTCCCCATCTTGAAGGAGTGGCCTTGTGTAGGTGATGATCCTTCTTATTTAACCTTGCCCTAGATTTTGGTTGTCTCTTGAACCTTTGTGATTTTCTAAACCACAAAATTTATTCTTGGTATGTCTCAATTGTTGAGTGTGTGCCAAGACCTGTCAGCAGTCCAAGAGGAGGAATCTCATTTAGCATCTACTTTCAGGAAACAGCTTTTAAAGGATGCAAATGTTTAAAGTCAGTGGGGCCCCATATGTAATCCTTGCTGGTCTGTAGACCAGGAGATCTGGAGGTGTCCCCTGGGTGACAGTTGCATAACTGGGGTTTTCAGATTACAAGCTCCTTTCTGGGAAGTTTTGTGGAACTGTAGCAAGGCCACGGTGGTGCTCAAGGATGGTGTCTTCCCACTTACATTTCCTGGGAGTACTTCTTAGCCTCTAGATATAGGCGTTTGTCACAGGAAGACTAGGGTTGTGTTTCAGTCTGCTGTCTGTGCAGTGCCCTGGGGGTGGTGGACTGCCAAGAACTGTCTTTCCAATTGTCACAGTGCTGTGGAGCTCTGGAATGCTAGGCCTCCTGGCCACCAGGGCCAAGTGTGCAAGGGGTGTCCAAATGTGTGGATTGTGTGTGCCCACTGTTTTCGGCAAGGCAGCTGGAGAGTGCCAAGTCTGTGCATGTACTGGAATGGGAGAATGCTGGGATCACTCATACTCACCAGCCCCAGCCCGAGCGCTGGGAAGTGTTGCAGTCCCCCCTTCTCCCAGACTTTAGCTAGTGAGCATGAGGACTCCATGACCATTTGTGCTTGCCTGCCCTAGTCAGAGAGAAGGGGAGCACTGTAACCACCAATGCCCTCCCGTGTCAGCAACTACCGCAACCACTTGCCCCTGTCCATCTCAGCAAGGCAGCAAGAGGGTGCCATATCCAAGGTCATCCACCTGTGCTAGTAGGCTATGGGGAAAGTGCAACAGTGACATCTATTTTCCAGTGCCTCTGTCTCCAGAGAGCATTTCAGCTATCCCCTGCCCCTCCAGCCAATGCCCCTAGATCAGCAAATGAATCTTCCTCACATATAGTGTAGGTGCTTTTTAGTGCTGTTGTTTTGCTGGGTCCCAAGGCAAGGAAGACAGCGTGCCAGCCCTTTAAGAGGGGAATCTCAGTTTTCTTTAACTTTGGGAACTATAAACGTCAACCCCGTTGGTTTTCCAAGCCATACATTCTGGGATTCATCTCTTTGGTTCAGATCCCAGGAGCTAGAGTACCCAATGTGGGGAACCAATCCCTGCCTCCCGCTTCTCCAGGAGAAACGCTTGTCTGGTGACACCCCTCCCTTCTGTGTGTTGCTGTGCCAGGGGTGGGGCTTTTCCTACCAGTCTCAATGTGGTTCTTTTATCCTCTATTGTGGAGAGCAGTTTATCTCATTCTCAGATATATTTCAGAGGGAAATGGTCCTCATGTGGTAGCAAATCTAGTATCTCTATGGGAGAAGGTAAGTTCAGGATCTTCCTACACTGCCAACCTGGATGCTTTTTTGTGAGAAAGCTTGATGAGCACTTAGGTGAGTCGCCAGGGCCTCCAGGGACTCAGTGTTGAACAAAGTGTTCATATAACCTGAGGAAAAGAAACATTACTCTTTATAATAAAGGGTATCAAGAATAGTCAGTGATAGAAAACAGTGAACTAGAAAAGAAAATACCAGTGAGTCACTCTAAACTTGCCTGGAGAATGAGTCAGGAAAACTTTGCTCTGTTCCCTCAATTTTAGTTGGGCTACAGAAGGTCCTTTATGGAGAACATAAATGTCTAGTAGGCATAGACACCATTTACTACTATGATATATAAGCCCGCTATTCTATTCTATCATTTTAATGAAATGATACTTCACTTCTATACTCTTCAACAATAATACTTTTTATGGGAATAGACTTTTGTTTAGGGCAACTCAAAGAGATGGATGAAACAGGTAGCATCTGGGGCGCCTGGGTGGCGCAGTCGGTTAAGCCTCCGACTTCAGCCAGGTCACGATCTCGCGGTCCGTGAGTTCGAGCCCCGCGTCGGGCTCTGGGCTGATGACTCAGAGCCTGGAGCCTGTTTCCGATTCTGTGTCTCCCTCTCTCTCTGCCCCTCCCCCTTTCATGCTCTGTCTCTCTCTGTCCCAAAAATAAATAAAAAACATTGAAAAAAAATTAAAAAAAAAAAAAAAAAAAAAAGAAACAGGTAGCATCTGAATAACTTGTGTAAAACTATTAGCATAATGCTCAGCACACAGTAAGAGCCAAATCTTACTATTTCTTAATCTTGTTATCACTCAATATTGTAATTATGAAGTGAAACTCTCACACTATGCAACACTGATAATACAGTAGAAACAAAACTGCCTTGTAATCCTAGATCTGGTTTCAATGTGTGCATCTTTATTTTGTGTTGAATATTTCTAAAACTGAAACTGCAATCAAATTTTCTCATGTTTATCTTTTTAGATGTCCCCAATCTTAATACGTTATAGGAAGATAGAAGTAGAAAGAGTCACAGAACAGTAGAACAGTAGAAGGTCCTCTCTTGTGGCACCGTTGCTTTGCAAAGGAATAGGTAATATGTAGAAGTGAAGAGTTTATATAGGAGGGTGCTCTTCTATTAGTGACAATATTTATCTTGCATTTTTAAAAATTTTTTTCAACGTTTATTTATTTTTGAGACAGAGAGAGACAGAGCATGAACAGGGGAGGAGCAGAGAAAGAGGGAGACACAGAATCTGAAACAGGCTCCAGGCTCTGAGCTGTCAGCTCAGAGCCCGACCGGGGCTCGAACTCACAGACCGTGAGATCATGACCTGAGCCAAAGTTGGACACTTAACCAACCAAGCCACCCAGGCGCCCCTATCTTGCATTTTTAAAGCAGTGTTCTTCTACCTTCATGCAGCCATCCCAGCTTCTAGAAGCCCCATCACCACTGCTTATGAGTGCCCACAATTTTAAATTTCAGATTCTCTTCCAAACGAATCAAAATCAAGTTGCAGATTGCCTTGCTTATAGCTGGTGCTTGATAAATATTTGACATGTTAAGAAACAGCTAAGAAGTAACTGCCTGGTTGTTGAAAGATGGAAGCAGTCAAAGATTGCCAAATATATGGCTCATGTCTTCAGATTGCTGAAACTTAATATATTCTAATGTCTTTAGAGATAAGATCTGCTCCTTATTGTTGTTTTCCTACTAGGTATCAGGTTCTCAAAAAAATAAAAATAATAACACAAGAGTGTGGAATGTATACAAAACAGGCATGTGAGTCATTCTTTCAGTCCCACAGAGGTCGTTTATTTTATTTACTTTTTTTTTTTTTTTTCAAGTAGACTTCACATCCAGCATCGAGCCCAACATAGGGCCTTAACTTGCAATCTAAGATTAGGACCCGAGCTGAGATCAAAAGTTGGATGTTGAACTGACTGAGCCAGCTGCCCAGGCGCCCTGCAGAGGCCCTCTTAACCAGGTTCTCTGACATGGGCAATCTGAACTTAAACTAACTCTTAAGTCTCTACAGCTTTCTGGAGACTACAGTTAGACTTTCTGTGACTACACACAGAACTCACCTGGACTGGAATCATTCTCATCCTTAATAGAGTACTTTTTGCTTCTGTTCAAATATACAAAGACATTTAATTATCCAATGATATAACCTATGTATAGAGCTTAGATACATAATAGACATTTTATGAATGCTAGTTTAATTCACGTTATCTCCCCTCAAAGGAAAACATAGCCAGTTGTTTTTCATTTCCATAAACAATAGACAATTAATATATAGATTTATTTTTTATGGAAATAATGTTAGATTAAAGAAAGAAATGTGTACTTAGACCATAGGAATGATCAAACAACCAAAACAATGGGTTTTAGATAATTTTAAAAATCAGAGTGGCCAATATCCTGCTTGTTAAATTTCTTTTTCCTACTTGACTAGAATTTCTTGGAGTAGAGATTGTGCATTGTTCATTAAAAGTTCCTGGTATAGTATCTGAAGCATAGTAGGGGTAAAACAAAGTTTACAAAATGAATAAATGAAGGAATGATGTTGCATTAGATACTGTATAAAGGTACGGTCCAGGGGGATTTAAAAAATCAATGTCATAATCTAAAACAATTATTAAGAGAGACAACCTGGGAGAGATCTTTTTCAGTCTACATAGATGTGTGCAGTCTGGGATCACAAGCATATTGCTGTCAATTCCATAGTTCATAAGATAACAAAAATAAAATAAAATCATATATCCAGAAAGTTTGGGGCTGACTTAGCCTACTGGCCTTTTACAGGTGCAATTTATTTTTACAGTAAAGGGAAGAACACTGAATCTTCCCAGAATAACCTGATTCCTACAGACTGAAATAAAGTTGTTCATTTTTCCAGGTTTTTGGCATACTTCTGTCTTTCTAGACTGTGAAGTGAATCTCCATTTCCCAAAAGCCCCAGTGCTGATTTTAATGATCCTGTCCATGTGACGTACTTTTTTTTGTTTTGTTTTATTGCTATTAGTGAATGACAAGTGAAGGATATTCATTTTAACTTGAAAATGTCAGGGATGCACTTTAAGAGATATATTTTTGGAGCTTTTAATGAGGTGGTGTTTCTTTTTGAAAGAAATACTCATCTCTGATGCGGGTGCTGTGCAGGTGACAACTGATATTTAATAAGCGATGGTTCTTGTATTAGTCACAGTTCTCTAAAGAAAATGTCTCCGATTGCTTTTGAAAAACTCTTAGCGTTACTAGCCCAAAGGCAAGATGTGACCTTTTTATTACATAATGAGAATCATTTATTATCTTACAATGTATCTTAAAGTCACAGACAAAATGCCACTTTGATAATTGCTTTCAATTAGCTTTGAGCATAGCATATATTCATAAAATGTCTTCTCTAATTTAGACTTGAATTAGAGAAAATTGCAGACATAATCTACTTTAAGGTTGTCTCATTTAAGGTGATTCGTAGTTTTACATCAAAGAAATCAAAACGAGTAGCTTTAGAACTGTCTCTCAAAGTGTTTGAAGCAGGCTTTTCAATATTTGATTCCATTCTATTACCAATTAATTAACAAATTAGAAAGCTAGTTCATCATTTCTGACCTTTTACGCACGTTAACTTTTGACTTTCATTCCTAATGATTGTTTTGAAATTAAACCTTGCAGTTCGTGTTGAAAGAGAGAAACAATCTGATTAGCAAGATAAATAAGGCTTGCCTTGATACCCTGTGTATCTTGATGTTGGGCTGTAACTGGACTTGTGAATGCTGTCATGGTACATCCTTTCCTGCTTTAAATGGTCATTGAATTATACTGGATAATCATGTCACTGAAACAAAGAGTTTTGGGGGTGTTACTACAAGTGAGGGTGGAGGTAATGATATTTAAAATGTGATTTTGGTTAATTTTTATGTTTTCATTGAAACCGAGCACTGGAATTTGGTTTAAAGGCAAATTTTTATCTCCCTTAAAATTATTTTTGAAATAACAAACACCCTGAAACTACATTTTACACTTGTGGTGTTCTGGTAACTCGTGGAATATTATTAACCTTAACAGAGATTCTCTGAAAATGGTACTCTGTCTGGAAATTACTCTCTTTCTCTTTCTTTTCCTAGATAAAAATTACACACAAGAACCAAGCCCCAATGCTGATGGGTCCTCCTCCAAAAACTGGGCTGTTCTGCTCTCTCGTCAAAAGAACAAGAAACCGAAGCAAGGAATAAACCTGTTTCATTTTATTCTTAGAGATCTAATTAGCATAATTGGGCCATGGAAACTTATGCTGGAAACCTTTCAACCATTTCAGTTCTCTTGCTCATGCAAAATCATGGAATTGGTTAACAGTTTTTGTTACCGAGCTAATGTAATATTCAGCTATTAGAAAATTTGTCTCCGTTTTTATAGGCATCTTTGCATGAAGAAGGCAGAAGTGTACATGAAGTGATCCTGCATATTTTTGTTGCACGTGTTCCCATAGATTTTTATGTCTTTCATCCACCCCTCTCCCAATTCCATTTACTAACCTGTGAGACAAATATGTGAAACATAAAAGGAAATATCATGGGAAATGTGATTCTGCGTGTGATTCAAATTATTGGTAAGCACTAATCAGTAATGCTATGATGATCATCACTGTAGATTGCTATATTTTTCCCTTATAGAATCAGTGCATCAATGATCTTTGAACTATGACTTGAAAAGAAACTTTTAATTGGACGATTTTATTAAATAGTTGTCTGTGATAACCTTGCTGTACCTAAATAGTTTTTCTTCAACATCTTAATGCTTCTGAGTGGAATTTAAAATATCAGATATATAAAGTTTTCTTGTGCTAAAAAAAAATAGAAAGTGATTTTTATTTTGTTCCATTTTGTTTTTAATTCCAGAAATAAGTGAAAACAGAAATAAGTTAGTTGGCAGTGAAGTGTGATAATATGACAAGCCTTACTCCTTTTTGCATGTGGATCTAGAAGAAAATTCATAACCACACCAATAACCAAATAGATGTTTTAAACTATGTGCCTAATATACTATTTCCCACCAAAGAGTCAGAAAAAGATGCTTGAGAGAAATGGGTTAATGTATAATTAATTAGCTTTGTGGAGTAAATTTATGGTTCTTATGATTAATTTTCTGATGACTTAAACTCGAAGAGAGTGCATTACCCATTAATTATAATTAAAATTCTCACCTTACATAGACAATAGGCCAAACAACACAATCAAAGCTCAAATGCTGATTTCTTGCTTTTTTGGTCATTTATAAATATAGGTATGTGTAATTTTTAATGGGTCAGTTAAGTACACTTGAGATAGTAAATGATTGTATCAGTTTTGCTCTGGAATAAATTGATACCTGCAATGCTATTAAGCTCATTGAAGCAAATCGTGCATGCAGTTAGCCCTCTTCCATCAGCCTACACCACTCCCATCTCTGTGACATTTCAAATGTTTATTTGGAAATAATGACCCAGATCGTTGTTTACGGTGTTCATGGGATGGTTGGAGTGTCCATTTAAAGAAATCACGGCATAGTACTTTCCTTGGTGTTTCATTAAATCTATGATATAAAATGAAATGCTTTTCTGAGCAGTTTGGGTATTTTTCAGTCATATTGACCTGCATCCCATCATTGCATGTTTTCTGTTTTTAAACATGCCATGAGGAAAACAAGTGCTTGAAATGCATGATTTATTAGTTTTTCTCTCCACTCAGCATTAAAGTACTAATGATTTATCAGTTCTGTTTTTCTATTGATTCATTCATCTTTGAATAACAAATAGCATTTAGTGCTTCTGTTGAACACAATCCTGTGCATGGATTTATGGATTTCAAGTGAAATTGCTATAATTTTTGTTCTTCAGTTTGAAAACTCAACTGAATGCCGTTATATCAAATAGCTACTCTCAAGCAATGTACTATAATGGAAGATTATGTATAAAGCGTATTATTTTAGTGTTCCAGGAACATTAGATGGTAAATATCAATCAACAATAAGTTTAATTGCTTTGAAAATAAAAGCTTTTGAATAAAATTAAGACATAATTTAGCAGTCCCAGGAAAATGATCATTACAATTGCAAATGTAGCACAGCAATCACTTGCCCTAGTATAATAATAATAATAAAAAAAAAAGTTATTTGGCAGAGCGTAATCTGGAGCAAAAGAAATCTCTCAAAACAGTAACAAATGCATTACTGACATGATGTTACATAACAAACACACTGATTTTGTGTATCTTTGGTTACAGGTAGTAAATATTTCTACATAAATTGACAAAGTTTTGTACAATGGGCAGGCAGGCTTTGTATCAAAATATATTCTGAAGCCACAGATGATTTTATGTGCAGTACACATACAGTTATGTTTTGGCTGCCTTTTAGAGTATGTAGTTTGAAGGCAGCAACAGTTGATGAATCATTCTTAACAATCTGTGTGGTGGCGAGCTCTTGAAGAGACAGCGGCTTGAGACAGTTCAAACAACCTGCCTGTCAGATTCCCTGAGTTCTAGTAAAAGCATGCAGCTTTACTTCCGGGGTAGCCATGTAACTCTCATTAGTGCTGATAGTAGTTACATCTTCAGTTACAATCCATTGGTACAAATAATACATGTTCAAGCAGGAATCAAATGTTACTGTCTTCGACTCATTTCCTAAAGTTCCTGACATGCTTGCCCTCCTACTACACTACTCCTGGGGTTTGGAAAGTAGTTTTAAAAGAGCAACTTTGATGGTTTTGAAATCAGAGAAGATAGTCTCCATTTTTATGACAGCTGCAGGTGAAGAATATATATTTTCAAGAAAATTCTAAACTGAAAGTTCTATGGTTTAGTCAAATACTGAATAATGAATGTTAGCTTTTCAAGATGGAATGTGTTCTTCTGTGTGTGGGGGTGAGTGCCTGAGTGGTTGAGTCAACCTCTTTTAAACAGAGTAGATCTAGTTTTTCTACAGAGTTTTAAGCAAAAGTTAATATTGGGCTGGCAGGAGTCAGATTAATAGGGGAAAAGAGATAGGCATGTTGCCAAACAGTGCCATACACCGAGTTGACAAACAGACATTCCCGAAGAAACCTGGATATTCATGCTTCCCATTGGGAATAGAGGTGTCTACGTGACCCAGAAATTTTAGAGGACATAAATGTATTTTTCCACACTCATCTGTATACCATGTGTACTCGATGCAAAAAGTCCTAGTCAGTTTATTGTGGAAGAAGATGATATCTTGTAGAAAGTGGAGAAAATAAACTTTTAATACAGTTTTTTTTTTATGTTTAGACTATGTGATTATAGCCATAACGAAGCAGAAGGCTCAGATGTTTAGTGTAGTCTACTGCAGGTAGAAATGTAAATTTGATTAAGAGCTAATGAATCGCCTGTATGTTTCCGCATTTTGTTCTTTTTTTTTTTTTTTTCTTTTTTAGGGGGATGGGAAATAAGCAATTTTCAAGGAAGAATCTGTTTTGAATCCCAGGTTGTATTCTACTTGAACGAGACAAAACTTTTAAATGGTTCCATGTCTTTTTGTGTCAGTTTGTTGTTTATTGATTATAAAAAGAAAAATGTACCTTTCATGGCACATATAACCCACAAACGATTATTCAAATACAGTATGTATATTCTAAACTAAACGATGAAGCCCTTGTAATATATGTTGAGGATGTAAAATTTAAATAAATGAATAAATAAATAAATAAATAAACAAGCAAAACCCACAAAAGAGCTTCTGTTTTGTGACAGGCAGACATTACCCCTTAAGTCTCCCGACTGAATTGCATTCTATTTAAATAAAGTTTGAATAAATGCACATTTCAAGGATTCTGTACATCCTTACTGTGTTTAAAAACATGGAAGTCGTTTAATTACAGTGTCTTAATTATTTTTCAGAAAGTGTTACATACAGTATCCTGCTTTTTGAAATAAAAATGTTAACCACTCATTAGGTGTCATTCCTTCCTGCCATTTTGGCCAGATTTTGTGTGTACGTGAACTTGTCGAGCATTTGCCATCAGGGTGCCACACTGAATATCTGGTGAATACCAGGCCAGCCCCCCCTCGTCCTTTGTGAGGGAGGAAGGAGTTGGGGCATTTGGCAACTGAATTCTGTGTCATTAAGAACTGTACCATTCTATTTTGTGCTGCTTTGGCCCCAGACTGCCACTGTGAATATAAAACCAACAATCTCAGAGATCCCATGAATAGCAACAGACTGGATGATAGAGCTGTCTGGACTAAAAGATTAGGTCAGGGGTTCTTTGAGGGCTTATACCGAATTATCTGGATGAAACCCATGTCTACCTTCATTTTGTGTAACTGACTTCAGCGGACCTCTCATGGGCACTGACTAGGCACAGGATATTTTGCAAAGGGGTTGAAGCAATAAAATATTGCAATTCTTTGGGTTCCTTCTTACTTGAGATCAAGATTGGCTACCCAGGGTGTTCTCTGGTGTCCTGGTGGATGTGGTGGCCCCCAGATCCGGGATAGCACTCTCCGACTCTGCCACGTGATTGACCAGGCTGCTGCCTCCTCCTTGTATTCCTCAAGTTTTGGAATGGGCCGATGCCAGTAAGATAACTAGGAGGTAACTTCAAGGTAAATCCGCTTCTGGGAGCTGTAAGAAGGTTCTGACGACAGGGGTGTAAATTTTATTCCTAGCTGCACGGTTTATAGAACATAGGTTAGGGGAAAGTTACTCAATCTGTCTAAGCCTCAGTTTTCTCATCTGTACAATAGGGATAAACATAGAACCTATTTCAGGGTTGTTGTGAGGATTAAATACAGTCAATTTTCTAAATAATTTGTGTTCGAAAATGGGCAGATTCTATTTTCTGGCTGCAGTGGAAACGTAATCCTAGGAGCAACAGCAGCAGAATTCTCTTTGTCGCCACTTCCATCCTTCCTCTACAATACCAACTCTGTTTTTTTAGAAATTGACGATATTCCATGTTTTACGTGATAAAGGTACAAACTCCGCAGGCAAACAAGAGATTTCATGAGCTGGATCTTCTCAACCTTTCCTGTATCCACTTTTCTCTTTACCCCATGTGCAAACTTAGCTCTAGCCACACCATTCTACCTGCATTTTACCAGATACGCCATGTTTTCATGACTGCACTTTGGCAAAAGTTATGCTCACTGGTGCATTCCCTTGCTCAAGGGTTGGTTCACTTGTGTTTGGGAGGGTTTCTGGACTCACCCTTGTCTGGAATGCATTAGAGTGATTCTGGTGAGTTTCTGTTGTGCTCCTTTAAGACTCTGATACGTGTGGTAAAGTTTTGTTTTGTTTTAATGTTTATTCAGTTTTTAACAGAGAGAGAGACACACAGAGCCTGAGCACGAGAAGGGCAGAGAGAGAGGGAGACACAGAATCTGAAGCAGACTCCAGGCTCTGAGCTGTCAGGCGACCTGAGCCAAAGTTGGACACTTAAATGACAGAGCCACCAAGGTGCCCCTAAAGATTTTTACTCTGTATTTTAAATGGTTATTTGTCTGATTCTCTCATTAAACTGGTAAGTCCTTTGAAAACCAGCCCTGGGGTCTAGCCACTGCTATTTCCCTGGGGCCAGCCTATATTATATATCCAATAATCTTTGAGTAAATAAATAAGAGACAGCTAACAAAACTACCAAGTTCCCATAAAGTATGTATTACTTCTTTCAGAAGAAATTATATAAAAATTGATATTCAACAAATCATAAAAATAACACTTTGGGGGTGCCTGGGTGGCTCAGTCGTTTAAGTGTCTGACTCTTGATTTAGTCTCAGGTCATGGTCTTGTGGTTCAGTTCATGAGTTCAAGCTCTGCATCAGTGCAGAGCCTGCTTGGGATTCTCTCTCTTTCTGCCCCTCTCCCATTCTCTCTCTCTCTCCAAATAAATTTAAAAAAAAATTTTTAAACGTGACTTGGTTTTTTACAGTTTCTTTTATTATCCCTTATAAACTTTGGCTGAATAAACTTACATTTCATTCTTATGTCCTTCTCACCTTTTGTCCCATAGGCAATAGTAAAACATTTCCAACTTTTTAGTTAATTCAGTAGCCGATATGCCATGCTTTAACACACAGGTGGTTATCATTGAGCCAGTGCAGGGTCTGCATGCCTGATGGGGCTGGGGGTAGCACACAGCTGTCTTCTGTTCTCCAAGGAATGTTGGGGAGGTAGAATACAGGATAATGGTCCCCAAAAAGATGTCTACACTCTGATATTTAGAACCTTTGAATATGTAATGTCACAAAGCAAAAGGGAATTAAGGTTACAATTAGAATTAAGGATGGTAATCAGCTGACTTCAAGATAGAGAGTAGCCTGGATTCTCCAGGTGTGCTCAATGTAATCTCAACCGTCCTTTAAAGTGAAGAGAGAGGTGGAAGAGGTCAGAGTTGGCGAGAGATGGCACCTACTTGCTTTGAAGATGGTGGAAGGGAAGATACAAGCCACAGAATGCAGAGGCCTCTAGATGCTGCAGAAGGTAAGAACAAGAATTTTCTTCCAGAGCCTCCACAAGGAACAAAAAACTTTAATTTTACCCTACTGAGACCTGTTTTGGACTTCTCAGCTGTGGTACTATGATGGTAAATTTGTGTTTTTTTAAGCCACTAAATTAGTGGTCATTTGTTACAGCAGCAATAAGAAACGAATATTGGGAGGTAGGAAGGTAGACAATCCATGTTTAGAGCTGTTGGGAAACATTGATGCCTTTTAAAATAGAATAAAAGTGCTGTTGCTGAATCTTTAATGTATTTGAATTGCTTAGTCCTCTCTTAAATGCATTTGCATTGCTAGAATCCAGTACACGTGTCTTGCCTTTGACCCTATGTAGATAAATTGAGGAGGGGTGGAGAAAGGGAGAGAGATTTTATTTCCTAGTTCATTAGTTTTTGAATGATAGCACTCTAATCAGGGAAAAGAGAAAATGTAAGGCCTCTGTTGTGATGAGATTTATTTCGGTGAAGACAACAATCTTAATCATCAATTTTTTCAGATTATATGTTTAATCCTGGTTTTAGTTACTGGGAAGTTTGCATTATGTTAATCCTTTTTACCCTTCTTGGGATACCTAAGATACTTACTACTTTAGTCTATAGGAATAAGAAGATAATAAAAGGTGAATGTAAATGAGAGGTTTAGAGTACTCCTCTCAAGTTAAATTATTTATGTAGGTCTGCCCCACATTTTCCTGCACATTCGTTTCCCAAATTCAGCTTCAGCTAAAGCAGTCGCCGAACAGAGTCAGCTAATGAAGCTGTCCCTACCTGCTGGGTCATAGTCCTCCTTTTGCATTTGGATTGGATCTCTGAAGCTTTTGAAGAGGAGTGTGCTTGGCAAATACTAATGGGTTTCAACTGGCCTGTGTGTAAATTTCTGGGTGTTGGGAGGGGAAAATTAAAGTACTTTGCAAATATTTTATAGAGCAAAAGATTTTCTGGCTCTTACCTTGTTTATAGATGAGAATTTCGTGAGTCATAGACCAGTTGCCGGCCAGATGAAAACTTAGCATGTCTTTAACTTGAGACCTTTAATTCGAGTCCTTTCCTTTTTCTACACCCTTCTATTGTGAGTGAGTTTAATGTATCATTAGAGACTCCATGGCCATCCATACACATGGGATAAATTAATCAATTCAGGGTTTTTTCAGTACTTTTGGGTCACAAAGATTCTGTCCTTGACTTCACTCTACCAATCTCCCCTGAGCTCTGTTTAATCTAGGCTTCACCTTTTGGACTTGTATGTCTTTGCGTTGTACAATATGAGCAGGAATGCTAAGTTAATTCGGTGGGAATCCCCCATCCTCCATAACTGATTACCTTTGGCATCTAGCTAATTAGGCTGTTCAGCTTCCATCATCCCCAGGTGATAACAGGTTACCCTTGACCTTGATGTTTCTCTTAGTAATTTGGGATTCACTGACCCCCTACCCTGACTTTAGCTATCAATTTCCACTTGCCCATGCTGTGTTCAGGGTTGAAACCACTCTCTCTTAGTGTAAAATTCCATTTCATTGGTCACTATACCTGTTGTGTTAACTGCCCCTCCCCTCCTTCAATAAGTCTTTGTTGCCATATTTTAGCAAGTGTGATTGAAGAATTTTTCTTTGACTTAAGTCTGTGGTATAATGGAAAACCAATATATTGGTAGCATACTAGCAGAGGTTTAAGGACTGTTTTAAAATTCCAGCCATATAAAATAATAAGGGAATTTATCTCATATTCCAAATGATAGGGACAAAAAACAAACATTTTTTAAAATGAGAATGTAGGAGTAATTGTTAATGCCCATGCAAAGCTTTAAAAAATTGATGATTTGCAATTCTATGACGTAGTTGGTTGTAAGAAAGCCATATCCCTCCAGATCCCACCTTGAGTTAACCTGAAGCCATGGAAAGTTACTGCACAAAGAACACTTGCCTGCCTAAGAAAACTCTTAGAAAGAAGCAAACATGCTTAGAAGAAAGGCACTAACATGTGCCTAGGCTTAATCCTGAAATGGAGGAGAATGGTATCTCCCCTGTCAACCCTCAATGAACTGGGGATGGGAGTCCACTGACAGATGTCCCAATCTCCCGTAGTCTTGTGGGTTTGACAATACAGAGTTGTGGTCTCCTGAAATTTTTGGAGGCTTCCTAGTGAGACTCAGCTGCAGTAGCCCAGTTGTTATTGTGGCCTTTATTGAGTTGTCTTGGATCTCTGTCTCACTTTCACCTCCTGGCATTATCTTCCAAATGAACTACCAATAGCCAAATCCGTGTCTCAGGCTCTGCTTTTGAGGGAGCTTTGTTTGAACCCAAAGACTGTATTAGTGTACTACCTGTCGGTTGCTCTTTCAAAGAGACCTGTGTCATAGGTTAAAGAAAAGGTTGCAAATCAAATGCTTGAAAAGACCAAGAGGGTAAGAAAGACAAACTGAGACTCATTAAAAATTTAAGAGTGTATTTGAGCAAAAATTGATTAGAATTAAGCCGCATCCAATTTAGCAGATAGAAAGGAGCTTGAGGAGTTGTACAGAATGACAGACTTTGATAGGCAGAAGGGAGTGGGAACAAGGAAATTATATGAGGCAAAAAAAAGCAGGTTGGTTGTTGCAAAGTTACTTCACTTTACAGGCTGGCAGCGGTCTGTCAGGCAGATTACCTAACCAGTGCTGATCAGATGATGGCTGATGAAGATTACATTTCTGGGAGAGCTGAAACTATCTATTTCAGTGATGTGGGCCTTAGCCTAAGTGACTGCATTCCCTACCCGATATCTTGCTGATGAGGATTGTTGGGAGTAGGCTTAAATATGCCGAAACACGGAGACAGGAGTACTAGGCATCTCCTATTGATTGAGTGCCTGTGAGTTAAGGAAACATCCATGGATAAAACAGTGTGTTGTCTTCATTGGATTATATACTAACATAAAATGACCATTAAATCATCTTTGTAAACCATTTAAAGTGGCAATATTTAGGAGTTTTAATTAACAATTTTCATGAGGCTATACCATAGTTGGGAGGCTTAAAAATAAGTATTTTTATAACAGGAGTCACTTTCATATTACTGATAAGTTTGGAATATTTTTTTTTCTTTTTCTTTTTTTTTTTTTTTTTTTGCTTTCTTCTTGGTCTACTTAGTTTCCCTAATCAAATGCCACTTAACTCAAGACTGATATTACTTCACACTGAAAGGAAAAGCATAACCAGTCCGTGTGGTACATGATGTATTTATATATTGATATGTTGCTGTTGTTTATTGGTGCTGAAGATAATCTCTTCACTGTCAGCTATAAACAAGGAATTGAATACAGGTTTGACTCTATATAAAGTCCTTCTCACCATTCACTGTCTATGTGACCCCTAAGATAGGGTAGGTGACAATCTATCAGGGACTTCTTTTGGGGGGCCCACATTTGACAAAGGATTGGGGGGAAAAATAATGCAAAAACCACCACAAATCCATGTACATGTTTAAGATGGAACAAATAGTAAAGTGAAACAGCAGATTTGCAATAGATGCCTTAAAATAGTATCCAAAGCTTCCTGGCTCCTGCAGTCAGAACTCTGGAAGATGCTTTGACAAAAGCGCTGCCTCACACTCAGGTCTTGACAACAGACTAGACCTCATTTCTGAACTGCAGACCTGCATCTAACTGTCTAGTGGAAACTGTCCCTGGATCTTCCAGGCATCACAAATGCAATGTGCTTGACCAATGACCCATCCACATTTTCCCATGACAACCTGCTCCCTGTTATTTGGTTTTCACATGATGGAAGCATGACCCGCTCTTTCTTAGCTAATCACTTACCAAGTCTTTTCTATTCAGTTTATTTCATGAATTTTCTTTCACCTTCTTCTACCCTACTGCTGTTGACTAGTTTTTGGTTTGTATCTGTGATTGGAAATTGGTCAGTAACTACCTAACTGACCTATCTGCTTCGAGTTTGTTCTACTTTAACTTGATTGAGTCACATGAAATATTTTTTTTTTCTAAAACAGAGCTATTACTAACAGACTCCAATACATACTGAAGAATGGTTATAATATATACTGAATAAAGTGAATTATTCCTATGGGTGGACTTGCTTCAAAATTGTTACATGAGAATGTGCTCTTGCTCTCCTGCATTAACATAAGCTATTTTGAGTGAGGGAAGAAAGGACAAGAATGACAGAAATGCACTTAACAATATCTCAGCAAAACGACAGTCCAGATTTGAGTTAGGCGTGTGGTAGTGATACATGGACCTTCATTACCAAATTGATAGAGAAAGGTGTTGAATGACAGCTGACCTACAAGACTTTCTGCACAACTCACAGCTTTCCAAGGACTTCCAAGGCCTCTGCCTTCATATTTCCTTTATCCTCTAAAACCCTTCCAATCTCAGAAAAATACATGGCTTTGAATATCTCCTTGTTTAGTGGAGAACTTGATGCCTTCAAAGCTTGTTTCACCGCATCCAGTTATTAAACAAATTGTTACTTATAATGGAGTTGGCGTAAGAAATAATGGATAAAATAGTAGTTTGAGGCACTTAGCATTTATAAAGATCTGCAGATGGGCTAAATAATATTTTCAAAATATTTATACATGATTGTAACTTTTCTATGCTCTCTAGTAACTACATGCTGTGAGCTCTGTTTTCACTTCTGTGAAGAATTAGTTGGGCTTTGGCTTGTAATATTTTAGATCACCTTAACATAAGTATTCGAAATACCTGGTACGTCTTGTAAAGTTGTTCTATCATAGATTGTTTTTCTTGTCCTCAATATGTGTATTCTGTCTTTTAAGACACCTTTTTTGGAAAAAGTTCTGTCTCATTTATCCACATACATGTACATGGAGCCTCACATAATTTGGCAAAGCAAATTTAATCGAATAGCAGAGTCATGTTTAGCCTATATTAATTTCAAGACATTAAAATTTATATTAAAAGGAATTTAAAACATTGGACAATGCTCATTCGATTGTCATACTGTATATTTCTTTTCATTTGCATTTAAGAAAACACATAGGCAGGGGTGCAAGTTGGCTTAGTTTGTTGAGTGTCCAACTCTTGATTTCAGCTTAGATGATGATTTTGCCATTGGTGAGTTTGAGCCCTACATTGGGCTCTGTGCAGTGTAGTGCTAGCTTAGGATTCTCTCTCTTTGTCTAAATAAATAAATTAAACTTCAGGGGGAAAAGAAAACTCATAGACATTACAGGTTCCTTTTGTTCAGGCAACTGAAGGATGAGTGGTGACAGGTAAAAATGTTTTGTTACTTAATTACTGTATAAGTTAAGTTTCTAAATGATCCTTTGGTTTCACACAGATTTAATATTTGCTGCCAAACACATAGTATAAACTTTGAGAAAATGAAAACTTATAAATTCAGGAATAAACTCTGAGGTCTTTGTTGGTCCATTGTTGGGTGTTATTCTCCTAGTTTCTAAGTGCTCTTACACTGAAAACCCTTGTCAAGCTTACAGAAGGGAAAATAGGTACTTAATGCCTTCCTGGCTCTTCTTCCTAGAACTCAATCTTCCATTGGTTTCTAATTTGTTAGTGTATCTTTGGACAAGCATAAGAGCCTCTGATTTTGTAATTACTTTAAAATGAGCAGAATTTCCATTTCATTTTAGAGCTATTTTGGAATTTGACTTTTTCAAATTTGAAAAAAAAATAATAGATTTTCTTATTTTAATTTTTAAATTATTTACTTGTTTTTGTGTCTTGAGGATGGATATTTTGTATATCTGAATATGGTCCTCAATTTCTGGTATCTTTATCGGCACACAAGTATTTTCTGTCCTATTTTTAATTTCTCTAAATGAGTTCCGGTAACATTTTGTACATTTGAGAATCAAAAAATGTTAGGAGCTATAAGAACCCCCCCATTATTTTTTTTTTTTAAATTAGGCCTGCATAGCTTACGTTCTTTGGGCACATTCTCTCAGTTAACTAGGAATAGAACACCCACGTATTCCAGAACTACTCTGATCTCCATAAATAATTCAAATTGGCAAAAAAAAAAATTCTGTAATACTTTTAAAAATAAAGAACCATATTCAAATCTGAATTAACCCACAAAAATACATGTAGGATAGAATAGTTATTTCCAAAATATTGAGTATTTGAGAAAACTATTTAATTTTAGAGGCATTTGTATAATTGTTTTAGTAGGCAAATATTAGAGTAATTTTGCTTCTCCTGAATAAACAATGCCTGATAGGGATAATTGAGGAGTGGAGTTGATAGGAGTTGGCAAATTTTTTTTTCAGAGTTTTAATATATGTCTTGGCTGAAATACAGAATGCCAAATCACATAGGTGATTGAAAATTAAAATTGAAATAACTAAAAATAACAATAAAACCTAATCACGGATATACTTAAATTTGTTGAATTATTTGTTATTTTGAAAGTTTATGCTCCCAGATTCCTTCAGGGTTTTTTTTTTTTTTGTTTGTTTGTTTGTTTGTTTGGTCTGAAAACCTTGATATACAAACATTACAGTAAGGTATAATGCTATCTAGCCATAATGGTCTAAAAAATAAGACTATAGTTTTAACACCATTATATTATAGGCAAAAAGAACATACTTCTCTTCCTTAATTTTAATAAAAACAAATTTAAAACTGAGTTGAAGTTTCTTTTATCAATAAAATAGTTAGCTCCACACCTAAGAGTAAATACCTCAAATATTTTGTGATGTATTTACTCACTTTTAGCCGTTATCTACCAAGATAACATGGATTTTACATTAATGTCAAAAGTCTTCCATAAAGCTTGTCTTCCTTCAACCTTTGGTTTTTGCATGGAAATAACAGGGAAGCATTTTCTTCTCTGTTAGGCCCATTACTTGGGCTTACACACTCACTCTGTACTTGACTTCTCTTCTGATGTGTCCATACCACTTGCCGGTGTGCCTTCAGTGGATTAGGAGTCCTATTCTGGCAAAGAAGGCAGGGGGCATGTGTTTAATTTTTGGCCTTCTCCTCAACTCAGAATCCAAATATAGTCGCATTCTATTTTTACAGTTGATGGCTCACGTACTCACCTTTTCTGTTAGCACAGAAACCAATTCAGAGCTGCTTCTGGAAAAGGAATCACCAGGACCCTGAGGGATGAGAAGTTAGGGGAGGTTAGGGGATGGTGCAGAGAGAGGCCAAGATGAGTTTTGACTCGTAAAATCAAGCAGTTATTTGTTGCAGCCACTAGGTGACACCATGGAAAGTTGTCAACAAAGTAATGATGCGCGTGCTGGTGCAGGTTCCTGAGCGTGTTACTGAGGGTGACCACACTCAAGCATAGCTTCTAATGTTAGCCATCTCTTGATTTGCTCATGGCTCTTGGCCTTTTTCTCCCCAAAATATAATGCCATGCTGTACTTGGTCTGTTGGGATAGGCCGCTTCCTTCAGTTTAAGTGGTGCTCTTACCAGCTCACCTTCCCTATTGTTTAGACCTTTTCTTAAGCCTAAACACCAGTTTAGACCTCCCTTTCCTCACAGACACTTTATTTTAGGTGTCAGATTTCCTTTCCATGATAGTAGATCCCTGTGAAAGCGTCCTGTTCTACTGTGGTCTCTTTACCTTTAAATCTCAGGGAACTATAGGTCAAAATTTCTGTTTAATCTCCTACAATTACATCTGTTATTTCTGTCTTATTTCCTGTGATGAGTGAGAAAAGGCAAAAACCTCAAGAAATAAATCATGGTGTCATCACCAGACGTTCTGTCAAACACTCTGGCAGGTTTTCTGCCCTCACCAGTTCCTCCCTTTAACATTCCATAATTTGTGTCTACTTACCTGTGTTTCTCCTGAAGAGTAAAAACATGGACACATAGATG
The DNA here is from genome assembly GCF_018350215.1 of Panthera leo. NCBI lineage: Eukaryota > Metazoa > Chordata > Mammalia > Carnivora > Felidae > Panthera > Panthera leo. Next base: position 105,959,422 of record NC_056680.1, on the reverse strand, counting down.
CATATATACGTCCTGCCAGGTTAAGCACCTTTTTATACTTTTATGTGTATAGTGGTCTGGCCTTAGTCAAAAATTGCAAATTCAGTAAAATTATATTACATCAATATTTTTTATCTTTCTTCAGGGTCCCCTTGACAACTATAAATGGTTGCCTTCTACCAAAAATGGTTAATGTTTGCCACTAAAACAGATTTCATTGTCTCAAAGATAAAGAGATTGATGTAATCCATGATTGTAGGGAAGACATAACCAGATCTTTCAAGTTTATGGGTTTAGTTTGTACAAAGTGCTTCCTTTGGGTCACAGACTTGGGTGGCAGAATACTCACTGGGTTTACAGTCAGCCTGACTCTATTCCAAAATTATGAGAAAACAAAAATTAAAAGAGGGAACAGAATAAATGTGCAATGATGAATGAGGATAGAAGTAGAAGCTGGACCAGGTCTCCCGGTTACTTGGACTCTACCACTTGGAGACTGAAATGAATGATGTGGTATTTACATTTAATGGGAGTATGCCAGGAGCTTGAACAATACAAATACTGAATTTTTAAAAAGGTATGCATAGTGAAATTTTAAGGGAAATTCCAGGAAAAAAGTATTGCAACTTCAACCTTTTTAAAAAAGGAAATGTGTTACATAACAAATAAACCAGATGTCATCAGGAGCAGGTGCCAGTGAAAGGTTTTACTACTGAATTCAGTGGAAGGAAGCATGCTCTGATCATTTCTTTCTGTAAAAAAGAGGCCAACCAGATACCTGGATTATAAGTCCATGGAGTCTGAAGTAAAATCCACAAGTAGAAGCGATTTAAAGCAACGGAAACTCGTCAAGTACTAAAATAAAACACTGGAAAAAGTAGGGATAATTATTTGCATATCCTAGAGAAGACTGTAATGCATTAAATGAAAGATAGTTCAAGAGTTCAATTTTTCTATAACTCTAACTTGATTTGCAGTAAATGCTCTAATTTACCATAGTTTGAAAAACTGATGTTTGGTTTTCATGGCTTTTTTTGTTTGTTTGTTTTTTGTTTTTTAGAGTAACTTCTCACATTCTTTACATACATTCATACACAGGCACATACACATGCACACATGTGAAAGCACATACATACATACATACACATTTGTACACACTTACACACTAACACATCTCTAGATTTCCAACTTTACTGTGGTTGTTTACTGCCATAGTGGTGACAAATCATCTTTCATAGACACATGTCATTAATTTATACTGAAATAAGCTTGGGTATTAAATGTTCAGGTCTAAAAAATAAATATTTCCAGATTCCTCACAGCTGTATACAATTGGTTTTAATACCCAATCAGAAGGATTATTTGTGACGTTTTTAGCGATTTGCTAATAGTCTAATTTATTTTTTTTCTTTAGAATGTAACTATTGTTTAGGAAGTAATTCAGAGTAGATAAATCACCAGTCTTGGGTTTGGGTAACCCAAGTGTTAAAATGAACAAATACCGCAATCTGTGTTTGATTTCTATGCTTTTCCTGTTATTTACCAAGTGTCTACTTCTGTGCCATAAACAATTTAGAGTTCAGAGTGAACTATGCCATTAAGTGCTAAAAAGGTCCAAATCACGTTTATTTTATTTGTTAATGTTTCTCTCATATAATCAAAATCTAAAACCATTCCACTTGCCCTCTAATAAACAAAAGTGTGCCTAAAATGCTATTGTATGCTTTCTTGTGGCAAAGGGTAGAAGAATAAATTAAATATCCAGTATGATTGATTATAGAAGACTTTTTATGTGTATTCCTACTAGTGACAATGTAAAATTCTTGGTACATTCTATTCATAGAAGACAAACTATGTTTAATATATTTTTAATATATATTTAATACTCATATGTATTTTGAGTCAACTATATGTTGACTCAACTACATACCTTATACATAAGCCAACTACAATCCTTGAAAGAGTGAAATTTCAACTGAGTATTTCTTCTAACAGTGTCTTGGTAATAATTTTAAGTGTTCACTCTAGCACGTGGTGAAAAAGACCTAGCAGATTCCTCACTGTAATGGGAAACATTTTGTTCTTTTTTGTGGTGATTTTCTTATGCCAAAAAGCAGTCATGTCAAATGGTTTTGTTAGTTGTATTTATATGACCTTAAAACAATTGTCAGAGTAAAAAGACGGAATATGTAGACCACACCCGCATCTTAGTGACTGGGCAAATTGAGGTTCAAAAAGCTTTCATTTAACCCAAGTTATAAAGTAGACTTTAGCAGGTCAAGAATCAAAACATCAGGATTCTGATGGGGTGTCCTGGCCTTTCTCCTTTGTTTCCTCTTACAGAGAGGGTTTGTGAAATTCTAAAACACTTCCCAAAAAAATACACTACAGACAAGTTTAAGATGTTAGTAAATGTGGATTAAAAACAGGTTTCTCTTTTGAAGTACTACTTACCAGTCAGTTAAATATCCTATACATTGGAAACACAATAGGAGAAATTCTTAAATTTCTTTGTTCAGACCGGAAACTAATTGAGAGGTTTAAAACAAATAGAGCTAGAACTTAGTCATTTATGTACGTGGGTTTATATTTGCTTTTGGTTTTTCCTCTGTATGTAACTAAAATAATTCACACCATTACAAAATCCTTGCTTGTTTGCCCTTTGGTTATATGTAGGTAATTACATATGATAGGGCTTTTGTGAGGGAATAACTAATGTTGCAGGGCTGTGATGATATATATAAGAAATTAATCTAGTCGCTGGCATATAGTAAGAGTTTAATAAACTACTTTTTAGTTAGTGTTATTTAGTGATTGAATTTACTGAATCATCATGTTCTAATATTACCTGATTCACTTGGATGGGTTACATGGAAAACCTTTTCTCATTCATATGATAAGGTCATTACTAAAGAGAAAGAGACTTCTATACTATATGTGAACCATTTCTGTGCTAAGTAAGCCAAACACTATTGTAGGTGTTCTATATATTATTCCCTGTAATGCTCCCAAGGACCCTATAAGGGTATTAGTCACCCCCACTCCCCACCGTGTAAGCATGGACACTCAGTTCAGAGAGATAGACTCGAGGAGAACTCCACAGAAATATGAGAAAAGCTGATTTCAAACTTAGGTGTGCCCTCTCTAGAAGTCCATCTATTTTCTAGTCTATCAGGCAACCTTAAAATCCAACAGATCATGCAACTTTACAATTAAAAGAAGCATACTTTACTTATTGTAGAAAAACAAATTTTGTGTAAATGACACACTATTCCATTTCCATATGTCAACCAATATCAGTGAAAAACAACTAGTTTCTAAATGCTAAGTCTGCTGGACCGTATAATAGGAGGTAGGACTTAGGAGTTCTTTTGGCCATAGCTACATGCTTTTGTACTCCTGTCTCCCAGTCAGAAGCCAAAAGCAACCCGCGTGCGTGCGCGCACACACACACACACACACACACACACAGCACCATCTGCTTAATTCTCTGACAGAATAGAGCTTTCTTCATATGATGAGAATCATGCTTCCCTCTGCAACATGGCCCGGTCTCTCACTGAGGCCTTTTTAAGGATGACTGAAGAATGCATTTCAGCCTTCAGCACATTTCCTCAGGCCTTTCATGAGCCCTGCTCAGATAAGTCCAAATGTCCAAATGTCGAAAATCACTTCATAAAGAAATGTCTTTAGCTTTTACACGAGTGACATGATTAATATTCTCCCTTTAATAGTATGTGCCAGGTAATAACGCTAAGCACTTTGCACACATTATATTATCTAACAGTAATAATAGCAGAATGCAATAGGTGCTATTCCTCATCCCTATTTTTCAAGTGTATAATTGCAAAGGTAAAGTAACAGAGTTAGAAGAAGATGATCCAGAATTAGAATGTGATAACACCCCTACTAATTTTGTTCTATCTTAGAAAGTTTGTGTAGGATAAGCAAACTGCTGAGCTGTTCAGAGGTGAGTCTAGGATCATCACCTTAAAGAATCTCCTCTAGAAACACCAGGAGTATTTTCTCCTTCTACGTTCTCCAAACTTCTCCAAACAAGAACACAGGCAATCAGATACCCTGAAAATAGGAATGTGTGATGTAATTATTTCTTTGAAACTGTTAGCGTAAGACATTCATAATACTGAACATGGTTTCATGAAAGAAGATACTTGGTTTCATGAAAGAAACTCTGTTGGCATTTTCATTCCCATTTATTAAATGTGATATCTTTTGAGACCATAATGTTTGTGTAAAACAAAGGGAATAAAAATCTCCACAATCTTTATACTCTAAAATTTACTATACATACTGTCAGAAACTTTGTAACTGATGATATAAAAACCTTTCTAAACTTTAGTTATGATACATGTTGTTTGGGAAATTTTGGGCTTGTTCTATTAGTGCTCAGATGGTTGTAATGAAGACAGCTGCTGGGGAGATTTGGCAGGTGTACAAATGAACTTAGAAACGTACGTGTTTATCACTTAGAAGCTGCACACACCTACTGTTCTTCTTCGCCAAAAGATAACAATTCCACATTTTATAGGCAATTGTCTTTCCTTTTTTGTCCCAGAGGCTCACCAAAATTCAATAAGTTTATTTTAGTGAAAACCACCTTGCTGCACTCAGCATCTTGCCTAAGCAAATTTCCTTAAAATAAAATGAACAGGAGCCATTACTGCACAGTGAACAAAGCCAAAATGATCACAAGCCCATTTTTTTCCAAATGAGCTCATTACTATTAATTTCTCCTGTCCTTAGAGAATATTTGGAAAAGCAAGTTCATCAGGAGAGGGAAATAAATGTAAAAGCAAAGTTGGTAAAAATATCTCTCACCTTCAAAATTGCATCTGAAGTAAGGCAATCCCATAGGACACTAACTCTCCATGGCATAGGCTCTGAATAGATAATTCAGAAGATTAGCTGTGCCTGATTCTCAGAGCATACATGGATGTTTTGACACTGGTATCAAAGAGAAGCTAGATGTTTGTAGAACGACCTCAGTAAATATGCATAATGCAACAGATTTCATTCTCAAGAAACCTAAGAGTTTCCCTCCTTGGAAATCTAGAGAAACTCTGCAATTAGGACTATCACAATAAAAGCCAAATGTTTAAAATAAATGAAAACATTTAAAGATTGGCTCTCTTGGAGCCAAGTTCTTGAGCTGTCCCTACCAAGATGGGGAAGACTTTATAGACTACCTGATGGGACATGGGGCTGGAAGGCAAGACATTATGTGAGAAGAGTGAGGTGATTAAAGCATTTCATCTCTGATAACTCCTCACACTTTTCTTTTGAACTTCAGCTCCTCCACTTAATAGCTGTATGACATTGTAATTCTATTCAACACATAATAGTCTCCATTTTTAAATGAAAAGATCATTACAGTTACTACTTTATAAGGAATAAAATATTAAATGTGAATAGCCTAGGACAGTATCTGGTGCACAATCAGATACAAAACATGTTGGTAATTATATAATGGTATGAATTTGAACTTTATTTTCTGTCATCTCTACGTTCCCTCCCAAATGGAGAGTATAGTAAGTTACACATAAATGTGCTTCTCTGCCTTCGAAAAGACTAAGCAGGACCAGGTGGGGTTTGGAGCCACAAAGTGGGTCAGGAGGCAGGCTGTGCACACAAGTTTTTGAAGGAGATTGTTCTTCTTTTTCTATGAGCTAAAATCTTCCACACTTTCTCAACGTACAGGGATAGTAAATCACCTAATCTAAGATCAGGAAAATGAATAAGATTGTTTGGCTTGACTTTATCTGAGACATGGTTCATGAAGCAAAAAAGGATTTTATCAGCTTCTACACGGTCTGACCTTTTTCACTAAGATGGAAGAACAAATAGCGATTTGGGGCTATTTACACCATGTTTAGGCAAGTGAGTGCATGAGCAGGGGGTGGGGACAGAGAGAGAAGGAGACCCTCAAGCAGGCTCCATGCTCAGCAGGAGCCCAAGGCGGTGCTCAGTATCACCCCCTTGAGGTGATGACCCGAGCCAAAATCAAGAGTCATACCTTTAACTGACTGAGCCATGCAGGCCCCCCATACCCTCTTTTACTTTATACTTCTGTTAGCCTGCAACAACAGGAAGCCACTGAAAATGGGGGGGTTGTGGTCTCTGGTTATGACTTACACATGGCACTTCAATTCCATTAATATTGTCCCCTCTCCTCCTCCTCTTCACTTGACTCCACCTCTCCTTCTCCTCTCCCATTATTTGTCTTTCCCTCCTTTTCTCTCCCCCTCCCATCCCTCTCATTTTCTTTAGTCTCCTCCTCCCTTTCCCCCTCTCACCTCCCCATGACCCTCCTCCCTCTCCATCATCTGTCCGTTTGTGATTATTTCTTTGCCAGCAGAGGTAATTTTATCATTATCAAAACTTCTTGTGGCCCTTTTTCCTGGTGAGTTGACTTAATGATAGGCCAGAAAAAAAAACCATACACCCAAAACTAGAACCATTGGTGTTGAGTTGTGTCTGAGTAATGCTGTCAATTCTTTAAGAATGGAAATACACTTTGCAAAGAAATGGTGGCTACTTTTCAATAGGATTCAAGCTGTGAAAGTTAATAGAAAATGAAAAGCTGGAAAGTATTACTTGATTTAAAAGCCACTGATGCTCAAGTATTAAGAGAATGTCCACTGAGGACCCAAGTGTTGAATTCCTAGGTAGAAAATTGTCATTTTAACATTTGACTTAGAGTGCTTGAAATTAGAGTTTAAATGTTTATATACCTAGACATCGCTAATTTCAGAATTTCAAAGCAAATCAAATGCCCTCCACCAAACAAAGATGTGGTGATACTTCGAATATATTTACACTTATCTTTATTTTGTAATACTTAAAATTTGAAGATCACAAATGACCTTCTTAGCCTGTCTGACAATGATTGCATTACCAATAATATCAAATGTTAAGCATGAAATACAAATATCTATCCTGTGCTGCACACTTCCTTAACATGTCTGGCAGTTCCCTTAAGAAGGCCATGAAGAACACCTTGCTGGAAAAACCTTTGTTCCTCACCAACCAAAACATAAAGGAGGTTCTGAATAATTGATGTAAAGCTGTCAATTCATATACCCTAATGTACTCTATAAACAAGAATGCCATAATAGTTAAAAGATTGAACTCACTGGCTTTTCTTTAGGCTCAAACATTTTACCTTGGCAAAATATCCCAGCAGTAGCCAAAAACCATTGCGTGAAGGAAGATATCCGAGATCATGTAATAATCAAAACTCAGAAGTTTTTTTTAAAGATTATTCCTCATATGTAAGCCTTCTAAACATTAATTTGCTTGCATTTTCTCCTTGGACATCAAAAATATACATAAAATGGGAACCTTTTCAAAGAAACAGATTTCAAACTACAAAAATCTAGTTTTTTAAAAATTCAATTCATTGCCACACTAGTTGGTTTTTCTTGCATTAGTGTATTTCAAAGGGCAGCCATTGTTCCTCAGCTATAAGCAAAGTACAATATATAGCTTTTGCCTAACTTCCTGGGTAAACCACATTCAAGTCCCAATAATACTTCTACCTGATTCAAGATATTCAAACAACAAAGTCTTAGTAATAATATTAGAAGAAAGCTGAACAGTGTTGAGGAAATGTTCAGTGTGGTAAGATTTTGTTTATTGGAGATTATTATGGTTCAATACAAAGTGATCAGAGGAAGTGGGAGAAAAATATGGGTTCTAAAGAGGAAGTCAAGGTAGAGCAGTATGTACATGAGTAGGAAGAAATGTGGGTTTCAAGCTTTTGACCACAGAACAGAGCCAAGAAATACATTCTACTTTATCATCTAGTAACACCAGTATGAGCACACACATGTGTGCATGGGAAGAGCAAGAACTAAAATGTGTATGAAATAACATGAAATATATGAGCTATAATCATGAAATAACACCATTTTTATATGAGACCTATTCTGGTATTTCCTAATGTGTTCTAATCAACGTCCTTTTCTGTCGTCCTTTTCTCCATCACTTGTGTTGGGGCAAATTTTGTCTTCTAAATTTTAGCTGTAACCTGTGCTATATATTCCAGAGGGTAGTATATGCTGCATCTGGGATTTCTTGGTTTCTGCTCTGGGGCTTTTGAACCACCCCTGCTTGAGAATAGATAGAAATGCCATCAACCTTTGTGAGAAGCATAAAAAACAAAAACAAAAACAAAAAACCCTATAAGGTAACACATTTTTGGAGTAACCCTTGACCGGGGGCAGGAACCAGTGGAAAAAGCACTCTTATCTTTCATTCCTCTTCTAAGCACATGACTCATAATGTTCTAGAACTACACTAGAGGAATTTACCCCTAGATGCCTATAGTGATGATGAGAATACCAGTTCTGTGGGTTGGTTTGTTCTTCTTTCCTGTTGGACTACTCTCAGTCTCTGACAACTATTTCTTGGGATCAGATTACAAATAAACGACTTGCTGGTATATTCTAACTTGAACTTCCACTTTTTTGGGGGGTTAGAGGAGAGGTACCCAGGCTAACTTACCACTTGATTAAAATATTGCTGGTCATAAATTGGTTTAATATTAATTTGAAAAACAGTGATCTGGACCTTGGGAAACAGGAGAACCCAAGTGCAAAGAAGGACTCCTCGGTGATGGTGTAGGCAAAGAATTCTTAGATCGATTAGAGAAATCTTGTGAAATACCCAATGATGAATGGTATTCAAAAGTCCAAGTGTAACATGTCTAATAGGAAAGTATTCTCTCTTTGGTGTATATCAACACCGTCCTCTGATGCCTCCTTTTGTTATTTCATAGAAACCTAAAATGTACGTTGTGTCTTTAAATTTAATTCATCAAATATTTCTTGAGTTGCTACAATGATAAAGGGTGGAATGTTTGTAGAAAAGGACCAGAATGTATCTTACGCCTTTCAGTGTTAATAAGGAATTGAAGTCATGTGGGCATAGCTGATGGCTTCAAACTTGTTTTACGGGAAATTAGGATTTTGGAAAGGAAATAGAGAAATTAGCACTGCATATTTCGGGTTAGAGAAGAGATTTAAACAAAATTAGATGGCTAAAGTAAAAATTTACAGAAAAGTAAATACACAGAAAAAAGGGGAAAACCAGAAACAGACTAACCAGAAATAGCAGAGCAAGTGTCAGGAACACAAATTTTAGCGTGAGATTCTTAGACACAAATACCTAGGGAGTGAGAAATAAGTTTACCGTGAGATGTTATGATAACAGTGCATATCCACATAGTTGTTACCAGGCTTCCCTCATCACTCAGAAGGTGTGCTGGCTGTGCAGAATTCCCTTCTATGAACTGATAGCCTTACCCTTATTGCCATATAGTCAATCTGATGCTTCATTCTTTTCTATGGATCTGTAGAAATTATTTTTACATATTTTGAAGAGTAATCTGTCAGTTATGTGTGTTACAGATGAAGGAGCCTTACTTCATTAGTATTCCAAAAGAGTTCCAGTAGCATCTGACAAACTCTTCATTTGCCAGGCTGAATTTAAGTCAAAAATAGATAAGGACCCTTAAAGGGGGCACTATTTTAAGACATTTTATCTCCTGTTGGTCAAAGGGTACAAATTTCCCATTTTAAGATGAATAAGTTCTGGGAATCTAATGTACAGAATAGTGAGTATAATTATCAATATTATAATACTTCAAAGTAACTAAGAGAATAAATCTTAATTGTTCTCACCACAAAAAAAAAGAAGTAGTAATTATGCATTGTGATGAAGTTCTTAGCCAACACTATGGCATGTAACTGTTTGGCAATATGTAAGTGTATCACATCAACATATTATACACCTGAAACTTAAATAATGTTATATATTCCACTATATTTCCATGAAGCAAAAAAAAAAAAAAAGAAAAAAGAAAGAAAGAAAGAAAGAAAGAAAAAAAAGTTGTATCTCTTGTCCAGAAACAAAACATCCAAGAGTTAGCTACACAATATGCTAGATACTAGGATACAAAAGCACACAAGACACCATAGCAGTTCTCATAGGGTTTTCAATCAGGTAGAAGAAATCAATATTTATAAAATTAAAATTAATAAGGTGTGATAAATTAATACAATATACTAAGCGAGTACAGAGGATGTGGTGACTAATTTGTTTAAATGTGTTCAACTGGTTAATGAGTTACCTTGAGAAGTACTGAGATCCCAAGCAGAGAAGCAATTCAAGCCAAATATGATTTGGAATCCAATGCTTTTGGACGTGTACCATAAAAACAATTGTTTAAAAGCTCAGTGAGTTTGAAACAGCAGAGTCTAAGATAGTTGGATTTCCAAGAACATGTTTGCTTTAATGCATTTCATTCTTGAAGTCCAAAAAAACACCCCAAACCATGGACTCAATAGCAATTAAAGTAAACAATTATCTTGTTCATATTATGCCTTGTTTGTCAGTATGATTGATCTTCTAAACCAGGAGTTGGAAAACAATGGCTCATTGGTCAAATCCAGCTAGCTGCCTTTTTTTTTTTTTTTTTTTTTTTTGTAAATAAAGTTGTATCATAACACAACCATGCTCCTTAATTTACATATGTTTTATGACTGTTTTCACAACACAAGGCCAGATTTGAAGAACTGATTAAGACTGGCCCACAGATCTAAAATATTTACTACTGTGTTTTTTACAGAAAAAGTTTGCTGAATGTTACATCTAAATGATCACCTGTTGCTCATGTGGAAGGGGCATTATTGGGTCAAATGTTGGAATAGATTATTTTGGGTCAAATGTTGGAATAGATTATTGTGCACTTTATATCATACTTTAAAATTTTGTATTTTTTTTCATTTTGAGCAAATTGTTTTATAATGTAGATAAGCATATTCTTACCTATTAACAAATAACTGATAAAATTCTCAGTGTAATCCAATTCAATTGGATCGTGTATGTTTTTTCTTCCAACCTAAAAATTATGTTATAAATCTACATATTACTTGGCTTTCACCACTTGTTCCACTCAAAAATACATTTAAATGGATTAGGAACAAGAAGTGACATTGCTATAGCAACAGAACCTATATGATGAGGTAATGCTTGCTAGATATTTAATGTTACATTAATGAGAATTCTGCAACATTATTACTCTTGGAGGGTCAGTAATAAATTTTTTATTATCATATGAGTAGAGAGATACTATCTTCTCTTTTGCTCTTATACTGATTGATCTGGCCAAGCTTTGTGAACAATTAAATTCTGGGGTGTATTTTGAAGGTGGAGAAGAAAGTATGAATTGGAAACTCTTTTTTAGCAAAATAGCTAAGCTAAAATAACTCTTTCTAATATTAGAAAAGTCCATTTATCTAAGCCTCAGCATTCACACAAATTCTCTCAAAACAAAATGTTTTTCCTAGAAATGAGAGACCTGGATCTCTGGTGGGCAGCTGCAATAGTCAGCCTTCCAAATGGGTTCTGATTATTCTTATCTGATGGCATTCACACCCTTGTGTTGTGCCCTCTGCACTAAATAGGGCAGACTCAGGTTAGTAATAAAAGACATTGAAACTTCTACCTTACTCTCACTTCACCGGGTAAGGCAAGTTGGAAGAGCAACCTTAGAGGAAGATCCTTGAGCTCCAATGAAGTGTTCAGATAATTACAGATAATTTGACTAGAATCTCATGAAAGGCTTTAGGCCAGAACCACTCAATTATGCTGTTCCCAAATACATAAAAAACAGCAACTAGAAGAGGATGTTGATATTATTGATGATATACCATATTAGCCACTATGTTCAGGGATACATTGTGAGACACAATAGATAATTAATGCAGCAGCAATACCCCATCTTGAACAGTTGTCGAGCCCTACCTCACTGAGAGAATCTGCCCATCAGCCTTTGGCAACCCTTGGAACAGAAAGTCCCAAACCAAAGATTTTACAGTAACATCATTCTACCTAGATAGAAGCCCCCTTCAGCACAGATTTAACCCAACCAGAGTGCCTAGCTAAATGCCTGAACTGATGCAGTGGGAAATGTTTTCATGTGGGAGACTGACAAAGAATGTTTACTCATTTGAAACCATGTGACATTGGGCATGACACATAACTTCCAAACATGATTTCTACAAAATTGAAATGAATATTTGCCTTTTTCAAAGTGTTATGAGGGGCAAGTAAGGGAAGGAAACACATGTGATAATGTTTGAAAACAGTGAAAATAGCCCACATCAGTAATTGCTAGTCCTTGACATCTCATTTATAAGGTAATAGTTCCTACTTGTTTATTTGTAAATATCAATAAGATGGCCCTTTTTCAATGGTTTGAATTACTGGAAATATGTGGAGCTCAGAAAATACTCTTCCATTCTTGATGCTTCTTACTCTGTGAGTACTTGATTTTATTCAGTCTCAGCTTTAACTCTGAAGACACAGAAAGGATGCTTTCCTTTCCTATACCAATTGTCCTCATGTTTCTCCTCCTAACCACTTTTATGCTGGCCTGCCATATTTATCCAGTGTGAGAAGATCCTGTACTTCCTGTTCTTATTCATCTGTGCTATGAACCACCCACGTTAAACACCCCTAAAGGATAAAAGGAACACTCTTTTTTAGTATATATTACTCATACCATCACGAATATAAAAGAAATTTAACTCTTAGTAGCATTAATTCAACTACTTTATTATTTTATGTAATATAATAATATAAATACCACTAACATTTATACTTGGTACCAGACCAGATTCCAAGTGTTGGGAGCATAGCTGTGAGTAAAGCAAAATCCCTACTTTTATAGGGTTTTTAGTTTGTAGTGACAGGTTGTAAATGAACTGTATAAAGTATACAGTATAATATATGATGCTATTGATAAAAAGAAAAAAAGGGAAGATTTATAGGGGTACCTAGAAGGTGCAGTTTTAGATAGAGTTACCAAAAGTCTTCATAGAAGGGTGACATTTGAGCAAAGATTTGGCGGAAGTAAGAAGTGACCTGTGGTTCTCAAAGTAAGGGTGTTGCCATCACAGAAACTACCAGCATATAGACCATCATGTGGAAACGTGTGTGATTTGTTTGGAAAGAGAAAGAAGGTCAATGTGACTGAAACAAAATAAGAAAGGGGGGATTGTAACAGGTGACACCAGAGCTTTTAACCGGAGTCAACATTTTCCAGTAATTTGGCTTGTGCATGGAATGGTGTGGAAAGTCACAGAGGGACGGAGCAGATAGTAGTTCTAACCTGATTCGTGTTTTATAAGATGGACTCTAGTGGTTTTAATAAAAATAGAGTGGTGGGGCCCATGACAGATGCGGAGTGATAGGTGAGTAGACTTGGGCATTAATATGGGTAAGTAATGATGACCACTGGGACTAGGGTGGTACAAAAATTTTTAAAGGGGCAGTGAAAAAAATGGTCAGATACCAGATGTATTTTGAATGTAGAGCTGAAAAGACTTACTGATTGATTGAATTAGTGTAGGAGAGAAAGAGGATGCTTAAAGATTTTTGGCATGAGAAACTGAAGGAATGGGATTGCCTTTAAGTGATAAGTAGGATGTCAGGAAAATCTACTTTGGGAAGACTGAAAATAAGAAGTTCATTTTGTAATAGGTCACTTTTAAAGTGCCCATTAGACTATTAGATAACCATGTAAAAATGTCAGGTAGACAGTCGTCCATGTTGGGAATTAATGGATTAGGTACGGATTAAAGATATTTCTTTATAATTTACCAAGATTTAAATAATCTTTAAAGTTGACATTTCATTGTTAAAAGGTGTGGAATAAAAAGATAAAAGGTCTAAAATTGAGTTCAAAACACTCGTATTTCAGAAATAGGCAAGTGGAGAAGATACTGGCAAAAAAGCTTGAGAATGAGCAACTTGTTACTCAGAAGAAAAATCAAGACAGAAAGGCATCTTGGAAGCCAAGTGAAGACAGTGTTCTAAAGGTGAGAGACCCATGAGTTGTCAAATGCTTTCAATAGTTCAGTAGATGGAGGCATAAGAAAAGGAAGGCAAGGGTAATTGGTGACATTTACAACAGTAATTTCAGTGGAATTCAAAGCACAAAAACCTCAATGTGGTGTTTTGAAGGTTGAATAAAGGAAAATAATTTAGGTGCTGGTGAGGACAACTGTTGTGAGAAGGTTTGCTTTAAAGTAAAGGCAAAAATCCGATACAGTGACTGGGGAGAGGATAGAGATCCAAGGAGAATTGTTGTAGCATAGGAGATACTTGAGAATTTTTTATGTTTATGAGACAATCTCAGAGAAAAAGACCATGACAGACCAGAGAGAGATTTGTGGAAACAATGTGCTTGAGTGGTTTAGAAACAGGCACACAAATGGAAGAGTTGGTCACTGGTCAGAGTACCGATAGTTGATAGCAACAGACATAGTTCAAGCCTAGGTGTAGAGAGGTGGGTGGATATATTTGTTGGAACATTTTGAGGTTCTCTTCTTAATACTTTGGCTTTCTCAGAAAAATAGTATATTAAGTCATGGATGGAGAATGAGCTTGAGAGTGTAGGTGTTTAAGATTTGAGGAGAGAGAAGATGATTTGAAATAGCATCACGGAAAAGGAGAGAGAAGGTGCATTGTGCATCATTAAAAGCTCACTTGATCTTTGTGATCATATTTCAAGTGATAGGTTGTATTTTTCTCCAGCATGTTCAACTGCACATCTGGGCAGGAGTGGAAAGGGAGACAAGTTGGAAGCAAACAAGCTGCACTCTGGCACTGCCAAAAGAATAGAGCAGAGTGAGTGAAAGGCAGAGGTAGGGGTCAGGAGTGGTTATAATGACTGAACATGGAATTCAAGAAGGATAAGGAGGGAAATAGAAATTTGAGCATGGATGAGGGTTAATATGAGGTGGTACATACAGTCAATGGATTGTAGAACCCATGAGTTAGAGATTCTTGCAGTTGGGATTTTAGACCAAGTGAACTGGAAAGATGGGATATAGTTGTTGAGAGAAAGGATGCTTGTAAATGAAATTTGGAGTGATTGTAGTTACTGGTAATGACATTGTAGGATATGACCTTGGGAGTAAGTAGGTGGTGACACAAGCATTAAAGGGGAAAAGATCAAAGAAATGTAGGTAAAAATATTGAAAGAATCATCTAAGCAAATATTAATTTTTTTTAGGAATTCTGGCAGGAGTAGTGGTGGGCAGTGACCTTGAACCAGGAGGTAAGCTTCTCTAGGAATGAAAGATTATACCAGGAAAGCCAGGTAGCAACTATAGGAAGCCAGGGTACTAGAGAGGATAGTCTCATGACTAGGGATCAGAAGATATTTTTTAAAGAGTAAAGAACAGGAATTTTCTTTAAACCATAATGGACAAGAAGAAGGCCTAATACAACTCTGAGAGAAATATGCAGTGTGTTGAGAAGAAAATCTGTGCCATGTATGTGGCACTATGATCAGGGAAGAGGCACAATTCAGTATAGAGCAAGGAAATGAAGGATGTGATTTTTTGCTAATGATTGTGAATGGAACAATCAATTAAATATTTTCATATTTTGTGCCTTAGTAATTGCATTACATTTCCAAGAAAATTGATAGAGAAGAGAAATAACCTGTACACATGTAGGTATTGCTGAACCAGACCATAATTCAATTGTATTAATGATTCACCTCAAGCTATGCACTAGTGATCCAGGTGATGGATTCAAGGTCAGATGGTCAGAACAGCCTCTGGGCTTTATGAACCACTTGTATTTCTGTAGCTCCAGGATGTCTTTATGATAAAGTAAAGCCTGTGTTCCATTAGCCTAGTCAGATGGGAAATAAAACAATGGTATTAGATTTTGAGAACAAGACAGTTGCTCTGGTATCAAGTGTATATTTGGCAAGTTGTTAAAAATATATCCAAAGCAAGCAGTAGGAAGATTAAATAGAAAGAACACTCCTCTAGACTTGGGTTATAGGGTTACTCCGGCACTATTGATTCAAACTTGTTGGGCTTTGATTTTTCCTATATATAAACTGAGAGGGTCAGACCAGTAAATCTTATGGTCCTGGCTCTAAAATTCTAATATCTTAATCTAATGACAAGCCAAATAATAAAACTTCTTATGTAATAACTTGCCTTTATACTTTGCATTAAAGTATTTGAAAATAATTATTTATGTAGTTGGAAATTGGAAAGCCCAGTAAATAATAGTAAGTAAACATTGTTTTTGCTGTAGAAAGCAAATGAAAGATGGAAATAAAAGGCTGTACCAAACAAAAAGAATAAAATTTATTATCTTTTCCCAAACCCAGGTGAAGTATGGCCTTTTTCCAGATATTTATCTTTCCCAACCATTTTCAAGATAATCAGTAATCAGCCTTATAACAGATTGCCTAATACTGAACTGATACAAATCCTAGGAAAGAATGATAGAAGAAATAATAGACAATATAAATGAAACAAAAATGTTAAGTTTTTATTTTATTTTTTTTAATTTTTTTTTAATGTTTATTTTTGACAGAGAGCGAGAGAGAGAGAGAGAGAGAGAGAGAGAGACAGGGCATGAGCAGGGGAGGGGCAGAGAGAGAGGGAGACAAAGAATCCAAAGCAGGCTCCAGGCTATGAGCTGTCAGCACAGAGCCTGAAGCGGGGCTCGAACTCACAGGACCGCGAGATCATGACCTGAGCCGAAGTCGGACACTCAACCGACTGAGCCACCCAGGTGCCCCGAAAAAATGTTAAGTTTTTAAACACAATAAAAAAGCCACAACCATTTCTGGGAAAAAAAAAAAAAATGTGGTTACAAGATCTTACTCCATCCACTGTATGTAGCAGGTATGAAATAAACACTATTCTTGAGAATTCTTACTCCATCACATTTGAAAGCTTTCTTTAATATTAGTATTTGTTTCCATTACGTTTTTTCAATGTAGAGAAATATAAAAAGACCCAAGTTTGTAGTAGAATATTAAAAAATGGCATTTATGTCCATTTTTAATTTGAAGAGTAGATGCTAAAGAATGAAAATTAATAATATCATGACTATATATTATCTATTGCTGTTACTGGGAATTCCAATACTATGTTGAATAAATGTGTTGAGAGTAGACATCCTTGTCTTGTTTCTGATCTTAGAGGAAAAGCTTTCAGCTTTTCACCATTGAGTACGAGGTTAGCTATAAGCTTGTCATCATGGCCTTTATTTTTTTGAACTATATTTCCTCTATACCAAGTTTGCTAAGAATTCTTATTTTAAAAGATGTTAAATTTTGTTAAATGTTTTTTCTGCATCTATTGAGATCACGTACTATCTTTGCTTTTGTTAATATAGTATATCACATTCATTTTAAAGATTTTGAACCATCCTTGCATCCCTGAAATAAATCCCACTTGATCATAGTGTATGTTCCTTTTGATGTACTATTGAATTGAGTTTGCTAGTATTTTATTGAAGAGTTTTCATCTATGTTCATCAGGGATATTGATGTGTAGTTTTCTTTGCTTGGAATGGCCTTGGCGGGTTCTTCCAAATGTTAATGACTAAAGAGTAATAGCCATTTTTTATCTCACAGTGTGTATGAACCACAAATTTAAGAGCAGTTTGGGTAGGCAATTTTGGCTTGAAGTTTCTCATGATGTTATAAGGTGACGTTGGTCAAGCCTCAAATCATCTGGACTCTTAACTGAGGCAGAAGTGATGCTGACTCTTGTGGAGAGGCCTCCGAATTCCATACACACCTTTCTCGGGGCTGCTTGAGTGTTCTTAGAATATGGTAATTGGCTCACCTAGGAGTGACAAAAGAGATAGAACCAGACAAAAGCTATCCTTGTGTCTAAACCTTGATTTTTGCCACATTCTATTTATTAAAAATGGGTCACAAGTCCAGCCTTTAGTCAAGGGAAGGGACATTTGGCTCCTCCTTTTAAAGAAAGAAATGTCAGTGAATTTTCAAAAATATTTTTAAATCACCAAAGACTATGTGGAAGATAAAGATTTGCCCATTTCTTAATAAAGACTCATTATTTTAGTTTAATACCTACTAAATTCACTAATACATAATTGACTTTTCGAGTAAATTGATTTTATTCCATCTTTCTCCTTTTTTTTTTCTTCTTTATTTTTCTTCTAACATTCGGTGTTTTGCTCAACTGACCACCTCAGTTGTCTACTTGGGAATCTAGTAACTAGCTTAAGTGTTTGTTTCAAGGTCGACCAACAAAACGTGGAACTCAGTCTAAGTTTTCCAAGTGACAGATTTACTCATAGTATTTTCAGTTATTTTGAAATAACCCATTAATGACAGCAGCTTTACTTTATTGCAAGTCTTTGTGATTGTGAATCTAAGATTGAGGGAAATGTGTTTCTGGCAAATATGAGACTGGTAACTGGGGAGGGGGGATTTATGAAAACTTAAAGTGACAAGGTCATAGAGAGAATTTTGTCACCCACATAGTATAAGTCGAGGTGCCTGATGTGGTAAAAGGAATTGATGACAAGATAATGTACTACAGACCTTTCAAATAGCGGGAGCAAAACTCATTTTTTTCTTTTATTTTTTATTTATTTTAATTAATAATGTATGATGATGATCTCAGCAGTTCAGCACAGCAAGTTCCAATTCTCTCATTTTCTATCTGCAGAACAGAGATGTGACTCTGCTGTCAATATAGGTTGTGACATTTGTTATATAATAAAAACCAAAATCTGATTTAGTGTGGTACCTTCTTGAATCTCTATGCAACAGAAGAATACAATGTTGTCTTATGCAAAGAGATGAAGTCATGTCATGTCTTGTTTGAGTTAAGAGGGTAAAGTTAGGTAGTGGGCAGAGACAGGAGTTAAGAAGTTATTCTCTGTATATAGTGAAACAGAGCAAAAAAAATAATAGCACTTAGGAGTTTCATACACTGTCATAGCTGAGCTATATTAAAGAAGTATAAAATACAGTCAACCTTCTATACTACATGTACTACTAACAAAGTTCATTTTCAATTTTTGGTAAATTAGATTTTGACAGCTAAAATGTTTAGCCAAGAATAGCAAAACTTTTCACAATTAAAATATCATTGCTACTCTCAGGCTAGGTTTATGCTTTACTTTCCATCTGAATTTCACTGCTTATGGATCAAAGACTGGCATCAAGAGAACTTTCTCTGACATTGAAGGTCAGAAACTTCAAAAACAGTGCTAATAGAATAAGAAATAACAGAAAGGTGCTATCCAAGAATGTCCGTGTTTACTGTACATGCAGACAGCTAAATAATTTTCTCAAAGTTTAGTTATACACTAGACGATCTCATCTCTTTCAACTGGAAGAATTTTTAAGTGGTTTCTTAAGAAAAATAACTCCAGTCTCAACTGCTGGAAAGCCATATTATTGTCACTGTTCTATGCAATTACAAAAATAGGAATGGCGTGTGAGCCTGAAAGCTGTGCTAACCTGGGTGATAGGGTAGTACATTCTAATGGAAGACAGTTTCAGGTAACGGTTTTGTGACTCACAGGAAAGAAATTATCAATTGATAATTGACTTTCAGATTGAGCGTTCCTTTTAGGACTCTACCTTCTTAAGGACCACAGAGAAATTGAAAAGTTTCTTTTAAACATTTCTAAAGAATAAAAGAATAGTAGCCCCTTTGAGTAGATAGCTAGAGCAAACTATTGATAGGAGTGTGCCATTGAGTTTATACTTAAGCATTTGCCAGAAGACAGATTTTAGTGCAAAACTGTATGGAAGAAAATATTATCTGAAGTAAATGATAATTTACTCACCCAGAACACTATTCTAGTGTAAAAACCAAAAATTGCATAGTTTGAGATAATTCCTAAAAATCCCCAGGAGATAAATTCCATTGCTTCCTTCTCCTATTTTTCCCCTAACATGGAAGAATGAAAAACCTAAGAATAGGTGACATAAGACAGACAATAGAAGCCCTACCTGAGTTTTTTCAGACTAACTAAGGGCTCAGTCCATGGCTAACAGGAGACATTGCCATCAGCTTTTTATATACATACAAAGAAAACAGAATCAGCTAATGAAATGAAGCTTTCCTTGATGAGTCTAAGTTTCTAATTAAAATCTTTTCATGATTTGGCTGCATTTGGAAGCATGCTAGAATCTATCGATGTAGCCCACAGGCAAGTGGGCAGGAAACAGGCTGTCAAGTTTTGTGCCATTTCAGATGCGGTGGAGAATGGAGATGCTGTTTGATATTGCAGTTCAAGAAGTATCAAAGGAGGCTTGGGGTCAAAGTCAACCTGAAAGCTTCTTTCTTTCGTTTAAAAAGAGAGGTCAAACCATACTACTCCTCCCATTATTTTTTTTTTCCTGAGAAGAAGAAAACCATAGAAAAGAGCAAAGAAAACATTCAAAGTGAAGACATAGGCAGGCAAAGAGAAAGAACCTTATGCTTTCCAAGGGCAAAAGACAGGAGCATTTCAAGCAAAGTGCACAATGAAGGAGCAGATGGGGTCACTAATTCCAATAGTGTCCAGAACAGCTAGAACTGTAGAAATATAGGTGATAACATCTGAGCAATTGCAGAAATAAAATGTCCTGGAACATGGGCACCGAGAGCCACATAAATGGATTGGCCAGTAGTGCAGCATTAGGAGACAAAATGAAAGATTCAGAGAGACTATCAGTCACTTGTGTTTATGTACAAGTTTTTCCTTAAGATGTTGATTTTACTGAAGTTAAGAGACTGAAAGAAGGAAAAGTGTGGTATTTTAGTTGCTGGATTTTTTTTTTTACCTTCTTTTCTTAGGAGTTAATATTTTGTCTTTCAGGAATCCAGACAGTAGATCTTTTACCTGTGAGGCAATTCTCCATCATCTGAATTTCCATATTGTGTGGGTGGTGGGGGGAGGGGACTGAATTGTGCAGAGGCTATATAGAGCATAGTTGGTAGACCTGAAAGGCAGCACCTTAAATCTTCACTGAGACTAGGAAAGCAAGAGGGTTTTGTGGTGTTGGCACAGTTTCTTCAGCCGCTGTTGATTCTCAGCATGCCAGAAGGGAGGTGGAGACTTCACAGGACACTTAGAAAGTCTGGCTGTTAAACAAACACAAGCCCTTGACAGTCACAAGTGTCTTTTTTGTGGCTAACTCTGCTATGAGTGAGATTCATATTTGAGCCTCTGCAAAGCATCATTCATTGACGGAAATGGCAAGGGAAGGCAGCCATTGGCTGTGCACTGGAAGGAGACAGACCAACGATGGGATTTCCCATGGAAGAAGAAGCAAGGTCTCCTGTGTTCCAAGCACGGTGTAAACCTCAAGGATTCTTCTGTAGAATGACAGAGAGATCCAAACTTCTTAAAACTGGGAATCTGAGTAAACTTTAATTTTCTTGTAAATAAAAATGATGTGATACATCTTGCTCTTTGGTGTTGAGGAGAAAATACCTAAAACCATTAGAAGGCACTGTAAAAAGTTTGCTGAGTATGGCATGGGTTTATCTGTACATGAAAACAGCCTTAAAAGTTTGGAGACTCTAAGTCAACAATTGTACTGAAGTTTCTCTTCTGAGGGGGGAAAAGTATAAAATGACAATATACGAAGAAAAGTATACCAGAAATAAACAAGATTTCTGAGAACTGCCATAGAATAAAAAAAAAAAAAAAAAACAGTGATAGTTAATGATTCTGTCCCTCAGGTCTCCAAAAAGAAGATGGAGATGATAAAATAAATAGCAGATCAAATTATACCCAAGGGAGCTGGACAACCTGCAAAAATATTTCAATTATACACATTCGTGTCTCTTTCTGCTGCTTTTTACCTTTTTTTATTCTCTGTTCACTCTTAACTCCATTTCCTTAAAATGTTAAACTTAATTTTTTGGCTATCAGATTTATCTTAACATTTGCTCATTTAAAAAAAAAATATCATTTATCTTACCTTTAATGTTTTATTCTAATGTATTAAGTGCTTAGTCTTAATTTTCCAAATTTTAGTATCAGGTTACAATTTTTTGGCCATGTCTTTCTCATTTGAATCAATTTTACTTGGTATAAAACTTCAGTTTTGGTTTAAGGTTTCCCTTTTTTATACGGATATTTCTCTTTTTAAATTTATGGGATCTTTGTATTGATGACTTACCTTCATCATAGCTGGACAATGAAGAGACTGGTCACCATGTGTAAGAGGATGACATCTTTCTTTGATCTTCCTATTCTGATGTAGGCCACCTGTATTTCCCAAGCCTTGTTTTATATATATATATATATATATATATATATATATATATATATATATATATTTAAAGCAACTGTTCTTTGTGGAGTGCTGTAGGAGTCTAATTTTTACATACGCATAATGAATTGTCCTGGTGACATTTATTCAGTAGTTTTGTCCTAATGATCTCTAATACTACCTCTGTTAGGTATCGTATTTCTGTATAGATGTCAGTCAGTTTCAGAACTCACTATTGTATTTTTGATCAATTTTTCTAAAAAAATAAATATATATACTGTATAATATATAAATACCTAGAATTTTATAAATATTTAATTACAAATATATAAATATGTATGTAAAATTATACAATTATACTCAAATACCTACATATATGCAATAACCATACGGAAAGTCAAGAGAAGTCATGCCTACCAAGAGGTGGGAAGGAAACACATCTGAGAGGGGGCACACACAGGATTTCAAAGCTACTAATACAGACCTATTTCTTAGGCTCAGTAGTGCATTTATGTATTTTCATTAATATCTATTGTACATATTTTATCTATTATACATACACTTTCTTAATGAAACGTAAATAGATAAACACAAATCATTTAAATTTACCAAAATGTAAAATCCATATAGGAACAAGATAGAGATTTGAGAAGGGAAAAGTAAAATTCTTTTTGTTTACTTAAGTTGCAGATAGCCGTAAAGGATTCAGCTGCAAATATACATTCATTTCTGGAGCTCAAAGTAGAAGTTCATCCTGTAGGTTTAATATTAGAAATCTTCAGTCGGTAATTGGTATTAAGGCCAGAGAATGGAGGAAAAAAAAGATCCCTCAAGACTACACGCTGCGGAGAAATTTCCTTCAGAAATAAAGAAGAATCTACTCAAGAGACAACAAAATAGCTTCCAATGAATTAGGAAAAGGTTGTTTCAGGGAAGCCCAGGGGAGATAATCTTTCAAGAAAAGCCAGTGGAAAATCTTAGTCAATTATGTTGAGAGACCAATAAAGATATGTTTAAAGAAGTGTTTGTCTTTTTCCACAAGGAGTTCACTGTAGCCTTGACAGGAGTGGAGAAGTTATGGGAGAAGCTGGAAGAATTGAGGAGTAAATGGAGAATTCTACTCTAAGAAATTACTCAGAAAACTTACCTCTTTCTCCTCAAATAAAGTAAAACCCACATCAGAATTTATAAACAGTCTCCAAACAAGCAATAATAACCTTAATCAGTAAACTGTGAAAAGGAAAAACTGTAGGACATTACACCTAAAAAGAGAAGGAACATGGCATGCCTCCTAACCCTCCCTGTGATAGTTAGTTTTACCTGTCACTTTGGGCCAAGCGATGCCCAGGGACTAGGCAAAACATTATTTCAGGGTCTGTGAGGATGTTCTTGGAAGAGATTAGCATTTGAATCAGTAGACACAATAAAGATATATGCTCACCAATGTAGGCAGGCATCAACCAATCTACTGAGGACTGGAACAGAATAAAAAGGTAGAGAAGGGTGAATTCCTGTTGTTTCTTGAGCTGGGACATCCATCTTCTGTTCTCAGACATTGGACATCCTAGTTCTCAGGCCTTCAGACTCTAGCACTTAAACCAGAAAACTCCCCAGTTCTCAGGCCTTTGTACTAAATTGAATTATTCCAGTGTTTTTCATCATCCTCCAGCTTACATATGACAGATCTTAGGACTTTTCATCTTTCATAATGCCGTGACCCAATTCCTATATATATAGGAATGTATATACTCATACATACTCTCTCTCATATATATATACACACACACACACACACACACACACACACTTTCACATCTTTTGTCATATATCCACATATATCTTCTCATATACATATATGAACAATGTGTATACATCTACATATATATGTACATATACAGTGTGTATATATAATTCCTATGTATTGTATGTATGTATTATATGTACATATGTATGCATATGTATTATATGCAATACATATACAATGTGTGTATATATAATATATATATAACATATATATATATATATACTTCTGTTTCTCTAGAGAACTCTGGCCAATTTATGCTGGTATTTTGCACAAACAGTCCTGAGCAGTATCACAAAACATGGATTAAACAACCCAAAGCAGCATATTCTTTTTCTTGTTGTGACCATGAAGCAAAGGAAGTAACATCGAGAAAGAAGGCTGTAAAGTGGGGAATGAAAAGAAAGAAGGCAACTTTGATAGAAAGGAAGACATGAGGACTATAAATTGCCTAAGAAAAATAATCTTGACTCACATGAGTACAAAATGCACCTCATTAAGGCAGATTTAGTGGAGGCTAATAAAGCTTAAGTCTCAGGTTTCCCTTACTTACATGAATCCCTTCTAAGGCACTAAACCTAATGTAATAGTCAAAATTTTGTATTCTTTAACAAAGCCCTACAGTTTGTGTACTCTCACTAAACCTCAATTTACCTTTGCCTAAAACTAGAAAGAGTAAACCTTAGTAGTTTACATAAAAAATTCATAAAGGAAAAAGTGGAGACTCTGCTACGAATGATACCACACCTCCACTCTCCGGGCTGCTTCCTAGCCCACAAAAAAAAAAAAAAATGCATCCAGGCCATTTATCCAGGCTTCGCACCATATCTCTGGGAAAAAATAAAGCAAAGCTGGCTTCGAAACTGTAGGAAGATAGTAAATGGAATGTCTAGACAGGGACAACCAGAAATGGGGAAGGAGAAAAAAAAAAACAACACAACAATGTAGCAAACATACTGTGGTAAAATAACTTAAGATATCAAAGCATGGGAAAAAAAGAAAAAGAGCTCATCCAATAGAAAATTATCACTGGAACAAAAGGCAATTATTCACAATCGCTTCACATTGTAGAGCAAATTAAGAAATATTATTTCTGTAAAATAAGAGCTCCAAGTTCAAATGTAAGATAAAAAGTACTTTGAAAGTAATTGTGACTCTAAGGGGAAATGAGGATTAAATCGTTGTAATAGAATTAATACATTAATTAGAAGCGAAGAACAAAAATGACACAACTAAAAATAAAATTGCTGACATAGAGGAAGTGTTTGAAAAAAATCACAGTAGATATAAAAGAGCTTAAAGAAACAGAATGAAACAATTGGACATGGATGATAGAGCAAGATAAGCTAACATAAATACAATATTGTGCTTAAGGTAGAAAACCCTAACAATGGAATGGAAGGTTATTTTAAAACTTAATATAAGAGAAGTTCCCTAAAATAAAGAAAGAAATCTACAAATGGAAAGAAAACCTTACTTCTTAGATATAGAAACCTCAAAAACAAATTATATGCTGAGTCAGATATTTAAGTGTTATTTTAAAGAAGTCTTTTTTGGGGCCTCTAGAATTCAAATCACCTACAACAGGGAAATAGCAGGTTCACATCAAAGTTCTCAACTTTAAAAGCCAGAGTACAATGAAGCTGTTTCCACAATGTTCTTAGCAAAGTGTGACCCAGTAATATTATGCCCAGCCAATTCAGTGAAGTATAAAGGCAATGGGGATATGTGAAAAGTATCAGAAACAACACAATCTACACATACTTCTTGGGAGGAAAAATGTTTGACAAATTCAGAAATGATGAAGAAGATAAAAATGAAGAATACAAAAGAAGCACAAAATGATCAGTGGTAAACATTAACTAAATGAAACAAAACTGTTGGCAACAACACTGGGAATTAATCTTTTTACAGAAGTAAGTCATAATTTGCCCAAGTTTATAGAGGGTAAAATAATAGTACAATTCAAATAAAATATTTAAAATAGTATATGCAGTATTCCACTTTTATAAAAATATTTCTATCAATTGTGCATCTGTTTGCATGTATAGAATGATATTTGCATTTGCTTTGTGTTAATGAAGACAATTTCAGGGAATTGGTATTTGGATATTTAAAAAAAATTATATCTTTATGTCTGCAAAATTTTCAAAATATTTAAAGCTGTTTTTTTTAATGCTAATTTTTGAGAGACAGAGCATGAGCAGGGGAGGGGCAGAGAGAGAGGGAGAATCTGAAGCAGGCTTTAGGCTCTGAGCTGTCAGGACAGAGCCCAACATGGGGCTCAAAATCAAGAACCACAAAATCATGACCTGAACCAAAGTCAGATGCTTAACTAACTGAGCCACCCAGGTGCCTTGAAAATATTTATTATTTATATTTATCACTTTGCAGAAACAAAGTGATTTAAAAATATATATAATAAAACTGAAAAGCAGTAATTTTTTAACCAGCATTAATTAAGGATAGTAGACATGTGAATGATTATTCTTCTTTGTGTTTTTTCAGATATGTTATGATTCCCTCACCCCACTCTATTGCCAAAAAATTACAAAATATACATGGAAGTAAAGTTGTAGAGAGTAAATAAAGAAAACCATTCGAAAATATTTGGTTCGATGAGGCCTAGAAAAGACTATAATGGGAAGGAAATGTGGATTAACAGCAGGGTTTTTATTAAAATAGAAGAAACGAGAACATCTTTGTATGTTGTTATGGAAGATCCTATGTAGCTAGGAAATCAATGCTGCAGGTAATAGCAGAGAGAACTAAGTGAAGGATCATAGTTCTTTGAAGAGGTTATAAATGGTGGAACCCAAAGGACTGGCTGAGTGATTGTCCTTGGACAAAAAAGGGCTAGTCATTCATTGTAACAGAAGAAGGAAAAATACGGATACAAACGTAAGCAGGTTGTATGTTTAGGGACAGAAAATGGAGGGGATATGATTCTAGTGGTTTCCACTTTCCTAATGAATTATGTCACAAGAGCATTACCTGAGAATAAAGTTGAAGGAGAGACTATTGCATTAATTAAAAAATACCAGTTAGTGTAACAAAACAAAGCCCAAATTCTCAGCAGCTGAGAGCAATAAATATATTTTTATTACGTATATAAAACCAATATGAGTATTCCTGATAGACAACCTGTCTTCAATAGTCACTCATGACCCATTTTCTTTCCACTTGTGACTTCGGCATCTGCCAGATCCCTCTAGTGCTTTTCCATTCAACCAGGTGACGAGGTAAGAGAAAATGATTTGGAGGAAGCTAACCAATTTCTGCCTCAAGACAGTGGTATGAAATAATTTCAGATAGAGGGGAAATCAGTGTATTTGAAATGTAGTATGATTATTGGGCCACAAAAAATCTTAATGTTGAATTTTTAATAAATAATACATAGCATAAACTACTGTGATCAGTTGGGTACTTCTATATATGTTATATATATTATTAACCAGTCCAGTTATTAACCAGTTATTAACCAATCCAATTTAGATACAGAAAAGGGGGATGGTACATCTCATGCAGACCTATTTTCCCCAAGTGAGTAAATTAGGGGGAGTTAAATAACCAATTGAGAATATTTACAAAAGAGAAATGTTATCTATGGACCATGGTAACATGGCTGATCTCAGAAGCAGATGGATATGGAGAAAATAATGGAATTAACACACTGGGAATATCAAATAAATCAAAGATTTGTAGCAAGACACATATTTGATAAAAATGTTATAAAAATGAAGTATGTCAGTAGATTGCTTTAAATATCTATTTTTAAAGTTTCTGGTAATAACAGGGTTTCTGCATATTTTCATAAGAAGGAATGGCAGAAACAGAATGGATGAAAGGTCATTGGAAAAAACAACAGCAGAAAACTGAAAGGCCAGTGGATAGGATTTGTACATATTGAAGTTCTAAAAAGGAATGAGATTAGGGAGGAAAATAATTAGCTGTAGGTTCTAGCCTTTAATGAATAAGTTGGGTGAGGAGAAAATTGTTAGATGACAGCATGAATGTGAAGGAAAATGTATTTTATCCAAAGGAATGACTCTCAAAATACAAAGTTGAGTAATTGGTTGTAAGTAATAATGGAAAGTAAAGAATTGTAGGTAGTCCACCTAGACCTTGTGATAAGTGAAAAATGAAGTAACTTCAAGAAAGGAAGAAATTGTGCCAGTAGATATCTGGGATTTACCTAAGGCCAGGAGAAGAGAAGAATACTCCAAGAGGAGGTTAAAGAAACTCAGGAACTTTCTGATCATAGAGTGGGTGATCTAGTTGTTGGGAAAGATTTTGTGAGGATGGGTGTGTGGGTGCTTAGATCAGATGAGTGGCTGTCAAGGGTAGTATGGAGAGAACAGTAGAGTAGCAACGTATAACCTTGAGGCTTATACATTGAGTAGCAATGTATAACCTTGAGGTAAACCAGGAGGCTTACCTCGTGCTGATTGCAGTGAGCAGAAATAGCAACTTGGATACGCTTGTAGGCTTGCAAGAAAGGAGTACTCTTAGTAATACTCTGAATTCTTCTGTAAGGAAACAGCCCCTAGAGTAAAGGGAGAACACAGAGGAAATAAAAGAAATGGGACAGATGTGAGACTATTTGGAGAATAGAATATAAAATTATTGTGGATTGATTAGAAAAGAAGGGTGTCTGGGTGGCTTAGTCAATTGAGTGTCCAACTCCTGATCTTGGCTCAAGTCACGATCTCACAATTCGTGGGTTTGAGCCCTGCATTGGACTCTGCTCTGATGGTGTGGACCCTGCTTGGGATTCTTTTTCTCCCTCTCTCTGCCCCTCCCCCACTCATGCTGTCTGTTTCAAAATAAATAAATAAACTTAAAAAATAATTTCTGTCTGATATAGTAAATTAAATACTATTATCAGATAATTTTAAGAAGTAACATATCAGACTCTGCTAATGCCATTTTCAGCATAGATACTAGTTCTATTTTTTAGAATATACTCTAGTCATCAGTAGTGGAAAAATAATTTGAAAAGTGGAATAATCCATCACAGATGATCATTGTGCAGCACAGCATCTGGATGAAATACATTATCTGTGGGAAATTTAGTATATAAGTTTTTGGGTTAGTAATATAAATTTCCATTTTCTAATAAAAATTAATTTTACAAATAATAAATACACCTTAAGTGACTGTATCTACTCAAAAGCTAGAAAAATGTATGAAGTGATAAAAATGCAACTCATTCACTAAAAATGATTTAACTTAAAAATACCGTTGATCCTGTTATGTCCTCAGATACTAGTTTACAATAATCAGAGTTTACCAAAGAGAAGCTAAAGTTGAAGCAACAGGAAATCCTTTGACAATTTAGAAAATGTCTGTCTGAAGTTTGAGAGCTTTACTAACATGACTTTTTTGTTCCAATGGAAATTAAAGCACAAATGCATATTCATTATTTGCTCCATACAGTAATGACTTGTGAACTCAGCAAATTCAAATTTTGTTTTAAAATGAAGGCCTTGAGGCCAGGTATATATCTACTTTTAGCCTTTTCCCCCCACATTTTTTCCATTTCTTACCAGCTTTAGATTCATAATATATTTATCCCACTGCTGAAATGTAATAGAACAATCTGATTGTGTGGATTCCAGGGAGTACCGGATACTAGCTTTTTAAGACTATTTGTCCAGATTGGTTTTTGTTTTTCAACCACAGAAATCTACATTATCATAATTTTACTGTTCTTATTTTAGCAAGGATCATTAGGCAGTCAATAAAGAATTGGAAGATCAATGAGGCAATGTGTTGAAAAACAAAAATCATAAGTGGCCAGCCATATAGAAATCTGTAAAGTTTCTTCAAGTTTGTGCATTGGTTCAACAAACTTAGCTACAATAGAACTACGTGACAGAACTGTAGTACACGCTCTGAGATTTACAGGCCCAAGTCAATGCCAAGAGATTTTTTGCAAAATCAGTCTTTTTCTAAATGGGACAACCCTTTACATATATCCTATTGAGCTAATTATTTATTTTTAAATAACCAAAACAACACCAAAGGGAATGTTTTTAACTGCTATAGTTGACTAAGGACTCCTTGACTTCTTTCCAATCTGAATTAACTGAGTTAGCTTTGTTAATTTGAAAAACAGGGTCTTACATGGTTGAAAATGGAATATAGTTCCAGGGAATCAGCATAATGGCCAAGACGTGAACATTACAATAGGACTGAATGACTTTGAATTCTGGCTTTGCCAGTGTCTCTGTGACTTAGATGAAATTACTTAGACTTTCTCTGCCTCATTTGTAAAAAGGAGATAATAATGACATCTTGCATATGTGGTTAAATAAGGACTAAATTAGTTAATATATGAAAAGAATTAAGCACTCTCTCCTTGTGTGTTTCCTTCTGTGCTCCTCTATTTCTCACCCTGCTCCATGACCACAGCTCTCTCCCTTCTGTGGCACCCACAATCCGCTTCTCGCCTAAAGCACATCTCCACACTTTCTACTTTCTTCAGTGTGGCCTTTTCTCTCCCTTTGCTTGTGGTGTTTGTTGTGTCAGTCTTCAGATTGATTTATGGGGTATTTAGGATGATAGTATTTAGTTGTGTTTGTAGGACAAGACAAGCCTCGGGTACTCTTCTCTGCCACCATCTCCCTTTTCTCTCTTGAAAACGTTCAATTGCCAAATTGTGGACACAGTCCAAGTGCCATTGACTGATAAATGGATAAAGAAGATGTGGTATATATATATATATATATATATATATATATATATATATATATATACAGACACACATACACACACACACTGGAATATTACTCAGCTATAAAAAAGAATTAAATCTTGCCATTTGCAATGACACGAATGAAGGTAGAGAGTATTATGCTAAGTGAAATCAGTCAGAGAAAGACAAATACCATATGATTTCACTCATGTGGAATTTGAGAAAACAAACGTGAAATGGAAGAGAGGCAAACTAAGAAACAGACTCTTAACTAGAGAGAATAAACTGATGGTTATCAGAAAGAAGTAGATGGGTGAGTGGGGGGAGCGGTGTGATGCGTTAAAACAGGTTATGTGGATTAAAAAGTACACTTGCTGTGATAAACACCAGGTGATCTATGGAATTGTTGAATCACTATATTGAATACCTGAAACTAAGATTACTCTGTATGGAATTTAAATAAAAACTTGAAAAAAAAATAATTTAAGATAGAGCTTGGCATGAATTAAACTCTATTTTATTTTTTTTTAATTTTTTTTTTAACGTTTATTTATTTTTGAGATGGAGAGAGACAGAGCATGAACAGGGGAGGGGCAGAGAGAGAGGGAGACACAGAATCTGAAACAGGCTCCAGGCTCTGAGCTGTCAGCCCAGAGCCTGACACGGGGCTCGAACTCACAGAGTGTGAGATCATGACCTGAGCTGAAGTCAGACGCTTAACCGACCAAGCCACCCAGGCGCCCCAAATTAAACTCTATTTTAATATTAACTGAATAGAGGCGCCTGGGTGGCTCAGTTGGTTAAGCATCCGACTTCGGTTCAGGTCATGATCTCATGGTTAGTGAGTTCAAGCCCTGGGTCAAGCTTTCTGCTGACAGCTCACAACCTCGAACCTGCTTCAGATTCTGTGTCTCCCTCTCTCTCTACCTCTTGCCCGCTCACACTCTGTCTCTCTATTGATCAAAAATAAATAGACTTTAAATACATATACATACATACATACACACTAACTGAATAAATATTACCTAAAATAAATGTTTTCTATTTTGGAAAGGTAACCCCACTTCCTCATGAATTTAAGCAATTAATTTGTTGGGCAAAGCTTTACCATTATAAATTGCAGAACTTCTGGCCAATGAATTTCAGAGTATAAAACTATACTCTGGGGAACATGACTGATAGGTCTACTCAACAAGTATTTATTGGGGTGCCTGGGTGGCTCAGTTGGTTAAGCATCTAACTCTTGATTTCGG
This sequence comes from Panthera leo, assembly GCF_018350215.1. Taxonomy (NCBI): domain Eukaryota; kingdom Metazoa; phylum Chordata; class Mammalia; order Carnivora; family Felidae; genus Panthera; species Panthera leo. Next base: position 105,927,578 of record NC_056680.1, on the reverse strand, counting down.
CTCAGGTCGTGATCTTAAGGTCATGAGACTGAGTCCCGCATCAGGCTCCATCTGGGTATGGAGCCTACTTAAGATTATCTCTCTCCCTCTCCCTCTGCCCCTCCCTGGCTCATGTGTGTGCATGCACACAACTGCATGCTCTCTCTCAAAATAAACAAACATAAAAAAAAAAGAACTTACTAAGTGCAGAATCACTGTATGCCAGGTGTGTCCACATTTCTAAGGTAGAAAAAAATGAGCAAGTCTTGTCTTAATGATTGTTCTATCATATTTACAAAAGATGATAGATAGACAAGAGCATTACAAAGTGATGGGTGCTAAGATGCATGTATGCTACATGGGCTACCAAGCAGAGAGCAGAGCCTTTGAAGTTGCTCTCTGAAGGCAGGTTAGGTTCACAGACCAGGTCAAGTCTGAATAGACCCTGAAGCCTGACCAAAAACCCCAGCCTATTTCAGTGATTAAACATTTTAGCTATTAAGGAGCCTTATACGTCTTTGCATTTTAAAAATAAATTTATAATAGGGCACCTGGGTGGCTCAGTCAGTTAAGCTTCCAACTTTGGCTCAAGTCATGATCTCACAGCTCATGAGTTCAAGCCCCACATTGGACTCTGTGCTGACAGCTCAGAGCCTGGAGCCTGCTTTGGATTCTGTGGTTCCCTCTCTCTCTTTCTCTCTCTCAAAAATGAACATCAAAAATTTTAATAAATTTATCATGGATCTTGATGTCTCCCTTGCTATTTTAGGTAGACACATGACATTCACACCACCTCTAGAGGACTTTCTCCTTTTTAATTCTAGTGAACAAAAGTCACGGATAAATATAGAGCCTAAGGGATTTGTGTCATGAAACTCATTATCTCCTCCTTCTTACCTTTATTCACAGATAAAATGCCACAAATATTACTCTCAAGGATAAAAGGATGAGGGGAGGAAAGCTACAGAAATACCTGCATACCAAAATGCATTTAAGTGATATAATCCCATCAATGAATACTTAGTTGAAGGGTAAATGGAACCAGTGACAGCTGTAATCACATATAACTTTTTCTGTATTTTAGGCTAATGCCAAAATCCATAGTTCTATCATGTTTGGCTTGGCAGTCCATCCCACCCCTTCTGAGGGCATGTGGCAGAGACAAGAACAACCAGGACGCTTATGGAATAGATGGGTCCCAATTTCATAATCATCTCACGGCAGAAAGGCTATTTTTTCACTTGCACCGCTGCCAACATGTTAAGTGATGAGCAGCTAAGTGCCTTCTAGTCATCTGCAGACACTTGAGGACATTGATTTTTTATTTTTATTTTTGTTTTTATTTTGTGGACAGAGAAACTCAGAAAGCATGGCAGCTCAGAGTTAGTAGTGACTCATCTGGATTTACTACTCGACTCCCAACCCTCCATGGGCTTAGAAAGGATCCAAACCCTGGAAAGATCAAATGTCTTGAACGAAATCAAACATCTTCCTGGTATGAAAATCAAGGCTAGAATCCAGATGTTTTTGGATTTCAATCACATTTTATTTCTATTACATCATGAGTTCTTCTTGATAATTATAACTGAACCACAGTAGAGCCTCCATATTCTGGTAAAGTGCTTTCTGAGACCTTCTCAGATTCAAGAGTATGGTCTAAGTATATATTTTGTTCTTTCAAATACAATAGAGTATAACTGGGAAACACCAATTCTAATGCATCTGTAACATGGGACTATAATTTGTTTATATAGCTATAAAAATAAATGTCTCCAAAAGCATATTTCCTTCCAACATTACATGTTTCATACTATGAGTTAATTGCTTTTTCAGATTCTACTAAAGTTTTTTTTTTTTTTCTTTCAGAGTAAGAACAAATTTTGGACTATTTAGAACATTGCTGAATCAGATTCACAAATCACTTTTTCTTGTCTTCACATAGAACTTAGGGTGGGCTTTAAAACTTCAAATTTTCAAGCTGCCGTATCATTTAAAAATACATTTTAAATTTATCTAAAATGTTAATTTCTGGATAAGAACATTAATAAATATCGACCAGGAGCCGTTGCATTCCTTTCCAAAGTCATTTTTCATAAAGAAACACAGTTTTGTCACACTTGTGTAGAATTTTATATACTATAAATGTGAGGCGAGAATGCAAAGCCACGGTGAAATGTGAGGGCGTGGCAGCTTCCCAACTTGCTAGAAAATGCTCATTCCTCCCCCCCCCCCCCCCCGCCCTGGTGCTGTGCGCCACTCGTGTTCACAATTAACACAACTATATATTACTATATAATACAGACCCACAACTTATCTCCAAAATCATCTAAAGCAGTATGTTAAATCTGTGGGTTAAAGTATGTTGTGAGTATCTTATATCTTTATCATATTCATCTTGTAGCCAGCCCCTCAGAAAGTGCAGAGTTTTCCCCCAGTTCACAGGTAAAAACTACGTTAGTGTTGGCTCTAAATACATATTGTGTCCTCCACACTGTTCTTAATCTGTTTATATATGGAGTGGACATTTGAAGACCTGTAAAAGTTTCCAAATCAAGCATAGCATATTATGTAACAGAACTCTTTCTTCTCCCTTTTCCAACTAAAGAACTTTTAGATGTTAGATTAACTCTCTAAAGAAACCCTTTAATGATGTATTCAAAGTATTTTTTGAATGATGCAACACAATTTCAGCAAGTTCATTCCAGGAGGAGAGGACTTATTTCTGTGATCACCTCCAAAAATTTTCCTTTTACACTTATTCCCTCTGTTGTTAGGGCTTTGATCGTTTTCTGAAATAGGCTTTTTTATCTCTGGGTTACCAGTCTTCAATGCAATTGTCTCAGGTTCATGCTGATCTTCACGGTTCTTTATTCTACTTCTCACTAGTTGGTAGTGATCTCTTTGTACTGAAAATATTCCTCTTTCCAATAGTGCAGTCCTCCTATCCTATATCAATACAATTTAATCTATGACTCTATTGGTGTTTTGAACTTTGGAAAATTTATAGATTTGGTAGTACATGGAGTACATTGTGCAGAATAGCATTTCTTGGATTTCATAAGTTATATGCAATATTTTTAAATTTACAGGACTCAAAGTAAACCCCATAATAAAAATAAGCTTATGAACCAACTGTAGTGAAAAATAATTGGCCCTTAAAGTTTGCATTCTATATTTGCTCCAATATTTCATATATGTTCGCAAATCAAGTTTAAAGGATGTTAAGAAACATTAACATTTTGCATTTTCATGGGATCTCACCCTTTTGTTTGTGTTCCACCCAGACAGCTGTCTAATGTCTTGATATTTCTTCTGAAAGAATATAAGCTTCCTTATGATTTCATAATATATCAAAAGACAGAATTTTAAAGCCTTTAGTTACATGTGAAAGAGTGACAGTAATTTGAAAAAAAATTGCTTTCAAATCTCATTGCAAAAAATAAATGATTGACTTCATATAACCCAAAACTTGGAGAGAAAAAAAAATCTTATAAGCTATCTTAAAGTTTGAAATAAGACTGGGAAGTCTATTTTTAAAAAGAATATTATTTTTGATTTAAGATTGAAATGTGTTGTAATTAACATATATTTTCTTGGTAATCCTTCAAAAATTGACTTATGGCATGTGATCTACATAAAGCTAAAAAGATTATTTTCTGGGGCATTTGCTGAAATTTTCAAAACCAAAGCTAGTGTTTTGGGGTCACAGATGGTATTATTTTACCCTGGAATTGTTGTGACTCTCTCTACTAGAAAATCATTGTCTGTAAATAAGAATCTATGAGGAAACATAGATTAGAAATGGAAGACAGAGATCTTATTTCAACATGCCTGATCATTCCTAGATGTTTCCTTTATGAAAGTCTATATATTCCATTTATTGTTTAGGCAAAAATAAACAGATTAAGGTTTATCTGTCATGGAAAATCAGCAGGAAAGGAGACAAAAAATGAATAAATAGAACAGTTAATCCTGTAAAAAGATATTATATAAGAAATAAAAGAGAAGTTAAGAATTATATTTTCAAAATGGTTTGATAAGTTACTCCAATTATAAAAATAAAAAAAGAAAATGGGATCATAGGAAAGAATCAATATACAAATAAGAAACAGTTAAAATAGCATTGCCAAAACAAAAATGTAATGAATGAAATCATAAAAGAAATGAAAATAAATCACACTATGGAAGGTTAATCAAATTTCTAGAACATAAAACAGAAAAATACAAAAAAAAATTATAGGTGTCAACATAAAAGACATAAAACGTGTTTTCAGAGACTCCAGCATCTCACCGGCAGAGGACTAGAAGGAAAAAAGTGAAAAGGGAAAAATTCTAAGAGGAAAAAAAGAGGGAGAGAGAAAGGCTGAAGAACATTTCCCCAAATTAAAGACTCAAGTCTTAAAATGGAAAGAAAATTTCCAAGGACAAATCCGAATATAGGAAAGACTTATATATAGTTACCTTAGTATTGAGGTACAGGGTAAAAAGCATAAGGGTAAAAGGGAGTTTTAAAATCTTAAACATGAATAGCACATGATATTTTCAAAAAGTAAATAAAACCAATTAAGACTTTTCACCACAACCAAGGAAATCAGATGAAAGTTGAAAAAAACATGTCTTCATATTTTGGAGTAGAAAATACTTTCAATTTATAAGTCTCTAAATGAAAATGATTGAATGGTTTGGATAGGTAAAGTAAATGTTTTTTTATAGATACATAAAATCTGTATCATCACCACCTCTTTTTCATGTATTTTTGGTGGTCCTAGTCAATACGTATGGTAAGAAAAGGGAAAATGTAGTGTTTTACCCTCTGTTCCCTAAGAAACTAGGCAAAAGTTCTTGTGTTACTAATTTTTTTTAGAAGTACAACCTCAGGAAAGCAGGAGTGAGACAGAGAAGAAAAAAATAACAAAAGGTTGCATTACTGAGCTGGTACCAAGCACAATTGGTTGCAGTTTCATAGAGCTATTTTCAACAAGTTTGGTCTGGAAGGAAAATGGAATAGGATTTAACCAATGAATCCTATGTTTCATTGGTCTCCCATAGAGAGTTAACACACCCAATCTTTTTGTTTTCACATTCTTGGGAATCAACAGTGTTTCATGTTCTCAAGAAGGAAAACCTAAAGTGTGAGGTATGGGGTGAGCGACGGGAGCATTCAACAAAACTGGATGTGGGTGAACAAAACAGGATCTAAATTACCATACAGTTTGCCTAATGCAGGTGTTATAAATATTAGGAAGAGATAAAATTAGTGTTGTTTGCAGAATGTATGATTGCCTACTTAGAAATATAAAGTACAATGGACTCTGATATGAGGTTACCTCTGAAAAGAAAATGACAATTGGTGGATACCAAAGTAGGATTTTTATATTTTATTACAAGTATGTGGGTTTATTTTCTACAAGGAATGATTTCACTATATAATCATCATTGAATTTGAAAAATTTTTATTCTACCTTTTTAAAAGAGCACAGTCTTAGGGGCATTGGCCACATTTTTCCAGAGTTGTACCTCTAGGAGCTCCACCAGGTTCTCATGGTAAAGATCAGAGGAAAGTCCCGTTGTGTTCCATGAATAGGGAAGGAGGAAAACAACCATTTCAAATACAGCTAGGGTAAAGGTAACCATTTCAAAATAGGCCCAGAGCACTCAGGTCTCAATATCAATGGCCCATCTTTAAAGAAAACTACTTTCTTAGAACCTGTTCTAACCCGGAGGAAGTGCCGTTAGTGTACTTGGACCACACCAGCCTTCCTGTCTCACATAAAGAGAGAAAAACAAAACAAAAGGCCAACAAACTCTGCTGAAAGCCACATCCCAGGAATAAAGGCCCCCTAAAAACATGAGATTTAAAGAAAATATCATAAGAATGCTCTGCTTCCCGATGCCTACCACACCATCGACAGAGCCCAATATAATAACTGAAAGGTGAGTGACTGAGACTCGGAAGGTATTTCTATGGAAATCCAAAGACAAAAACAAGAACACTAGAAAAAGCTTATGGCAGTTATAGCAAACATTAAACACAGCCCAACTCCTAGCCAGATAAACACAAAACCATATAGTAAAGATCTGTGCATTTCACTTTCTATTACCTGATACATCTTGTCTGGCTTTAAACAAAAATAAATTTGAACAGTTTGGAGAGACAGAGCAAGCATCAGAACCAGATGCAGATATGACAGAGGTTTTGAAATTATCAGACTAGGAATTTAAAACAATTATGACTCATGTGCTAAAGGCTGTAGTGGGAAGAAGTGCCAATGAACAAGAACAGATGGGTAATGTAAGCAGAGAGATAGAAATACTAGCAAAGAATCAAGATGGAATGATAGAAATAAAAATTACTGTAAGAGAAATGATGAATATCTTTGACGGCCTGATTAGTAGAATGAACACAGCAGAGGAATGAATCAGTGAGCTTGAAGATATGTGAATAGAAAGTTTTCAAACTGAGAAGTAAAGAGAAAAAAAGAAGAACAAAGTAATAGAAGATCCAAAACTATGGGACAATTACAAAAGGTACAACATACACACAGTGGAAATACCAGAAGGAGAAGAAAGCAGAAAAGATACTTGAAATAATAATGGCTGAACATTTTCCAACCTTAATCACAGCCACCAAACCACAGATCCCGGAAGCCTAAAAAATATCAAGCAAGTTACATGCCAGAAAACTTACACCTAGGCATACCACATTGAAACCACAGACACCAAGACAAACAAAAATTCTTGAAAGAAGCTAGAGGGAGAAAATACTACTTTACCTACACAGGTATAGGCTAAGAATTACATCAAAGTCCTCAGAAATGCAAGCAAGAAGAGAGTGGAGTAAATTTTTGAAAGTGTTGAAAGAAAAAAAGAAAAGGTATGTCTGGTTGAATTTGAGTTGTAGTCAGATTTTCATCTTGATTGCGATCAAGAACCAGGGAGATCTCTGCTTCCTTGGCCCTGAAACATGAGGGGTTAATTTCCATCATTTTTAGTTGTTCAGCTTATCTATTTAACCTTCTACTCCTTGGAGGTTCAAAATCGGACATATATCTTGAAACCGAGATTACTATGAGATTGAAGCAATCCCTCTAGGAGAAATTTGTCTCTTTCTGTGCTTTGTTTTTAAAGTTTATTTATCTTGAGAGAGGGAGCGCGTGAGCACATGAACTCTGTCAGCACAGAGCCCATTGCAGGGCTTGAACTCATGAACTGTGAGATCATGACCAGAGGCGAAGTTAAGAGTCAGAAGCTTAACTGACTGATCCACCCAGGTGCTTCTAGAACTTTGTCTCTGAAGTCCCATAGAACTACCTAATCTGCTTTACTTTTAAAGTATTTCCAACCCAGTCTACACCTTCCCAAATCATCCCAAGACATCAGCAAATACCCCAGAATAAAAGCTGGCCATGCATTTGAGATTCCTGAGATATCAATTCATAATTTAAGACTGCACATTTATTAACAGCTCTCCTGATTTTCTTTTCCCCCAGCAGTGAACCTCTATCTAAACCAAGCTCATATCCATATGTGGTAAATGCTCCCAGAAAGAAAACGAGAGCTCCAGAGGTCTGTAGCTCTCCTGAGGGCCCTTTCATTTCTAGAATATTATTTCACCTCATCTTCACTATTCCAGAGTAGACTGATGTTCTAAAAATGACAGTTGTATTCATATTAGCTTTTCTTATTTTTAGTTATTCTGGCAGGACTACTGGCCTACTACAGTGTATTATATCCAACACAGCAGGCATCCTTTTAAAATATTTTTAAATATATTTTACAATGTAGTTTAAAAGTTAAAATAGCAGTACAAGTATATTCTTTATTACCAAAATTAATACACACAATTAATATACTGAGTGTACTTACCCAAAAATGTTTCACAGATACTTGTAAGTGATCATCAATGTTTGAAGATCACAGTTTACAAAAATTACCTTTTTACACTGCTCCAGAAGCCACCCATATTTGATTTCTTAGCATGTTCACAAATCGGCTACAGGTGAAATCATATTTTCAAAGGCCCATGCTGAGAAATATTTATGCGTATGTAGAATGCAATTACTATAGGATTTCTCTATCCACAAAAATTTGCAACGGTCCTTAAATAAAGGTATAGGAACAATATGTGTTGGAGGAGTTATTTTTGTAAGAATGATGAACTATAGGGGCGCTTAAAACAAAAGATCATCTTCGTTTTGCCAAGAATCATTGTACTTATTTAAAGAAGAACCAACACACTAAGTTAATTTTCTTCTGGTTGAATTCCTAACATTCACAACTAATGACCTAGTAAATGAAGGATATTATATTTCACTATTCAAGTCAAATAAATTATCGTGGGCTTTATCTTCCCTAAAATGAGCCTAAACTGGTTGTTCTATTTTCTAGTGTGTCTTCTACGTATCTTCCAGATGTTCCCATTACCAAGACTTTTTTGAATATTCACTCCTTTATGGTGGTATCATATTTCTCAAACTTCAGTAGTTTTTTGATCTCTTGTCTTATTTTACTTTCTTGGAGCTATTCTGTCAAGCTTTTTGTGCTGTCTGAAAAGCACTCAGCTATCTGAACATCTGGAAATAAAACTTTGCAATTAACAGTCACATTTTCATCACTGGAAGTCTGTTAGTTTGTGAACATCTTCTTCTTGCCTTTCTACTGGGTATGTTGAGAAACTGCACCATCTGGGCCTAATGAAACAGAAACAAAAACTGAGTGTCAAAATACTCATGGCATGGTTGCCCTGAGCATCCCTCTACCTTATTTCACCTATGTGTTTTACCTTTCTTGGACAGAGTGCATTTATACTCCCTATTGCTGAATTGCCATTGACACCAAGTGACAATCAATGTCCTTTCAGCAATTATGTAAAATGTAAATGCTTTGGTGGGGCTGAGGTTCTTTTACATGAGTCTGAATTTTAATAACACATTTCTTTTGTGTATCTAGTCTTGTTTTGACTTGAGTGAAACACAGTGATTTAGGAATCTCATACTTTCTCTTGGCTGTCATACAAAAAAGGTTCTACTTTAATTTATGAGGCTTTAGGTTGACTCCCTTGCTACAAAAATATAAAACAACTTATTGCTGTATTTTTATGTTACTTTGTTTTGGAACCTTGCAGGGACAAAACATAAATGATATTTAATTCCTTTAAATGATTAGAAATTTGCTCATTTTAGACTGGTTTTTGATGAATCATTTAAATGTAAACTAGGTTTTGTACTTGGAGCTTTAGGTCAATAAATGCAATTGGATATAATTGAATCCACACATTTTCAAACTGAGCTAAGTGGATTCTTGGTAATTTCAGAGTCCCTTTGGCTGGGTTTTTGATGTAGACAAGGGTGTGGGATTGTGGAAAATATAGTATCTTAGGTTCCTATGGGCCTTCCCACCATGATCAGAGAAGCTTAATTTTCATCTGTTTTACATGTTAATCTTCTTTGTAGGATTTGATTTGAATAAACTTTCCTGTGACCTTAAAAAAAAAAAATGAAGTCGTTGACACTGTCAGTGCCTCACTCTAGAGATTCAAGAGACCTTGAGATGATGCGTCTTTTTCAGAGGCTAATTCACATCTAATTCATGGGAGAATTAAGATAGTTTCTCCTAACTTTAAGTTTTACTGTCTTTTAAATGGAAGAACTAGAGAACTGAAGAAATTACGTAAATACCTAAAGAAATACAGGAAAGCACTAAATTTATAACATCATTTAAAGTAATAAGGAGTTTTCAGAGACATTTATAAAATTCACCATTTTTGAAGAAAAGATGGGTTGATGACTACAGACAACTATAGCTTCAGTTCTAAAAGTGTGTGTGTGTGTGTGTCTGTCTGTCTTCTTTAGAACTGGCTAGATAATTAGATATGTAGTGACATAGTTAGGATAGCTGGTAGACATATTTACAGCACTTATTCCTTTTTGTCAGAATCATTCTGAGAATCTCTAATATGCTAAATAAGCATTTTATGAATTAAAAAAACATGTTAGTCAATATTAAAGATTCAATATGGTACTAGCTATTATAACTTGGGATAAATATTTCAAAACTGTAAAGGCAACGGAACAGTGGGACTATAGAAAAGGCAACAATAATTGAATACTGAAATTCTACCTTTGATGTTGTAAAAATTACACAGTAGATGTAAAGGATTATCAGATGTAAAAAAAAATTGTTTATTTTTGAGAAAGAGAGATAGGAAAGACCAGGGGAAGGGCAGAGACAGGGAGACACAGAATTGAAAGCAGATTCCAGGGTCTGAGCTGTCAGTGCAGAGCCTAACATGAGGCATGAAATCATAGACCACGAGATCATGACCTGAGCCGAAATTGGCCACTTAACCATTTGAGCCACCCAGGTACCCCAAGAGTTACCAGATTTTTAAAATCACTTTGATGCCTGTTTTGATCATTGAGTATGAATAAAACAATAGACCTTTTCCCCCATACACCTTAAAATCTAACAAGTTTTTAGCAAATCAGCTAGTATCCACTGTTATTAAAAGGAAGAATAGAACTACAACTTAGAAATCTATTTGGTATAGGGATATGGGCCACAAATGACAGTTACTTTTTGTGTACATGTCATTTCACAAAACATATGAGTACACGGAAACAAAGTATGCAATTTTGATTCAAATGTGCATTTATTATAGTGAAATAACAGATCTAGAAGTGATAGTGATTCCATCAAATACACAAGATGCCCTATGGAGTATATATTGCACTTTTATAGTAGCACCGTGGAGTTTGTATGGATTTAAACAGCTGGATTATCCAATAACATCTGCAAAAACTTTCCTGTATTTTTGTACTAACGTCACAATTCTTTTGCATATCTGATCTTCAGCTGTCTCTACTTTATAGTATACATAGCCTGAGTGATTAAGAACTACAGTGCATCTAACAAGTATATCATTAATCAACTCTGAATCTTCTTCAGACCAATTTTTCCCTGTAAGTGAAATGACCTAGGGAGGTTTTAATTTACCAATGCAGGGGCTCCTGAGTGGCTCAGTTTGTGGAACGTCCAACTTGGGCTCAGGTCATGATCTTGCAGTTCATGAATTCGAGCCTCGCGTCAGGCTCTGTGCTTACAGCTCAGAGTCTGGAGTCTGCTTTGGATTCTGTGTCTCCCTCTCTATGCCCCTCCCACCCTCATGCTCATGCTTGCGCGCACTCTCTCTCTCTCTCTCCCTCTCTCTCTCTCTCAAAAATAAACATTTTTAAAAATTGTACTAATTTACCAATGCATTTGACATCAATATCAATATGTTATATTTTCTCATTTGTGGTAAAAACACATAAAATTCGCCCTTTTAATCACTGTTAAATGTACAGTTTAGTAGTATTAACTTTAGTAGTGTTAACTATATTCAGTTGTTGTACAACAGATTTTTAGAACTTTTTCATCTTTTAAAACTGAAACTCTATATCCATTGAACAACAAGTCCCATTTCCCCTCCCTATCCAACCCCTTTTGTAAGGATTGGTGTATTTTATTTCATATAGTGGCTGCAAGATTCATAAAAATTACAGCATGTGACAGGATTTCCTTGGGTTTTAAGGCTGAATTATATTCCATTGTGTGTGTATACTACATTTTCTTTACTCATCTGTTGATGGATATTTGGGCTTCTTCCATTTCTTGGCTATCATGAATAATGCTGCAATAAACATGAAAGTAAGATACCTCTTTAATATCCCATTTGGATATACATATATAGCCAGAAGTGGGATTGCAGGATAATGCGGTATTTCTATTTTTTTTTTTTTTTTGAGGACCTACCGTACTGTTTACCATAGTAGTTGTACCATTTTCAATTCCCACCAACAGTGAACCGCCATTCCAATTTCTTTCTGTGCTCATCAACATTTTTTTTATAGTGGTCATAATTGGTGGAAATGATATCTCACTGTGGTTTTGATTTGCATTTCTGTAATGTTTAGAGAAGATAAGCTTCTTCTCGTAGAGTTGATGGTCATTTGTATCTTTTTTTTTTTTTTTAACGTTTATTTATTTTTGAGACAGAGAGAGACAGAGTATGAACAGGGGAGGGTCAGAGAGAGGGAGACAGAGAATCTGAAACAGGCTCCAGGCTCTGAGCTGTCAACACAGAGCCTGACGTGGGGCTCGAACTCTCGGACCGCGAGATCATGACCTGAGCCGAAGTCGGCCGCTTAACCGACTGAGCCACCCAGGCGCCCCTGTATCTGTTTTGGAGAGTGTCTATTCTGGTCTTTTGCCCATTTTATAATCATATTATTTTTATTGTTAAGTTGCATCAATATCAGTTTTACCATAAGTTGTATTAGCTTTTATGATATTAATATTTACCCACAAAAACAGGACAAATAGCTATATATTATATGATATGTTATATTATGTTATGTTATATTATTATATTGTATTGTATTGTATTATATTATATTATATTATATTATATATTTATTATAACAGATGAGACATGCAGCAGATAATCTTATATGATCAAATCCCAGCACCTTGTTTATACTTTTACCATCACCGGGACACCGGTGTGGCTCAGTCAGTTGAGCGCCTAACTTAGGCTCAGGTCGTGAGCTCTTCACTCATGAGTTCAAGCCCCATATCAGGCTCACTGTTGTCAGTACAGAGCCCACTTCAGATTCTCTGTCACCCTCTCTCTCTGCCCCTACCACACTCACAATTTTTCTCTCAAAACTAAATACAACATTAAAATAAATAAATTAATAAATAAACTTTACCATAACAATTAATGACTACACAATGTTCGTTCAGATTATTATGAATTTCTGTTCTCCAGATTCCACTTGGTATATATTCCCTGTAAATTGCTTTCTTTCATGATTCCTTGGTAACAGACACATCTCAGAAAATGAGAGTCAAGTACATAACCATATTAATATTGTTTCATGTGGTCACAGTCAGAGGTCCCAACATAGTATCTATTTTGAGGACATAGCTCCTGAATGTGTGTTTTTTGGAATGGCTGTCATCCAGCTCATTTCTTGGTTCTTTTAAAAAGAAGGTTTCAGGGGTGCCTGTGTGGCTCAGTCAGTTGGGAGACTGACTCTGGATTTGGGCTCAGGCCATAATTCCAAGGTTGTGGGAATGAGCCCCATGTCGGGCTTTGCACTGAGTGTGGAGCCTGCTTGAGATTCTCTATCTCTCTCCCTCTGCTCCTCACCCTAGCTTGCACTTCCTCCCTCTCTCTCAAATGAATACGTAGATAGACAAACAGAAATTTTTAGCAGAAAGTTTCACTCCAAGTGCCTTTGAGTGAAAGGTAAGGGAGCTTTGATTGTTTTTCTTCAAGGCTTTCTCAGGCACCCAAATTATATTATAATTTCCCTTTTTTTGTAACATATAACATTCTTTGACCTCTTCTGCCTATGTACCAATCTCACTGTTCCTTCATTTACCATTATTTTTTATGTAAACCTATCCCTCTCAGATAGGTTCAGGAATTGATCAAGTACATATTGCTGGTAGGAAGGTGAAACATACCAGAACTTCTCCTTTTCTTTCATTTCTTGTTACAGGGCATTAGATTGGGCAATTGTACAGAAATGGGACTATCACATTTATGAGGTGACAAAATACTTGCTGCTGTCAACTCCAACTTGGCAAAGTACGGGGAAGAAATAATCCATCCCATCAATTCCTTTGTAATTCTTTCAGTTAGGCTCTAATTAATAGACATACTTTATTTTTTCAGAATATTAGCAGGCTATGGAATAGTGGCTGTAGTCTAGGGACCTCTGGGTCTGGTATTGAAGGAAAAAAATTGTGGTTACATGCAAAGAAGACTTGTAGGTAAGCTTCTGTATCATACCTCATACTGTAATTCCCAATTTTAATGCAAAAACATAGCAATTTATCTAACAGAGACACATCATTAGTTCTCTTGATATTCGCTTGCAAAACATAAGGCAGGAAATTTGTAGACTCGCCCTTCAATCCCTTGTCACTCTCCATCATTTTAAACAGGTATTTTAATTGACCATGTCAGTTACTAACCCCCTATCTTAACGATGACAAGGAATATGTAAAGTCAGTTGTGAGTGCTGTTCCTGTTTTGGCGCCCATTGTTGCTCTAGGAGAGTGGAGAAGTGAAGGCTTTGATGTGATGGCCTGTAACTAGGAGGGCCAAACTGGTACAGTATTTCTTGTTTGTCCTAGCTCTTTTATGGTATTAGCAGAACTGACTTACTTTTATTCAGTATTTTGATAGTATTAGCATTACTGGCTTCAGTAACTGGGTATGCCAGCCCAGACCTAGAATATGGATGAAGTGCTGTCACTGTTCATTTAAGTACCTTCCCTCTCCTTCCAGCAATAGGTAAAGAGTCAAAGTAATGTATTTGGCAACTACTTGCTGGCAAGGGTGAAGTGTACACTTTGCTTTTTCTGTATTATTAAGTTTGACTTTGGTAGGGGCCACTAGTACATGGCACGATTTGGTAGATCATTGAATGGCTTGAATTCCCCTATGTCCATTCATGTCATGGACATAAGTTGCCACTTCAAGAGATCAAATCTGAGCATTAGCATCTTGATTGCAATTGCCTTCAGCTCCTGGCATAGGATTGTTTTGATAAGCACCAATATGCCTTACTTTGATCTTACCTTAGAATTTCCATAGCGATTTTTTAAGAGCAGTATCATATATAAGGATCTTTTCATGATCCATTTGGTCCATTTTGCAGAACAGATTATATGCCCAAGAGTCATTATACCCAAATAGTAGGCCTTTGGTTTTTAGTTTTTGTATTGCAGAAAACAGCCTGTAATTTAGCTATTCCATGAGAATTTTACTACTTGCTAGATTGAGAGTAACTGAATTTTACCCTGAATCATGGACATTGCTTCTGGAATTGCCCTCTGTGAAGCAGACAAAATGCCTGACCTCTTCAGGCACTTGTCCGAAGCAGGCCCTTTCAGCAATAGCAGCAGGCAAGTCCTTGAGCAGTTCTACAATTGATCGTAGGAGGAAAGGGACTAGTTGTTTAGGAATTCAATGACTCGTTCTTGTAAATCCCTGGCAGGATGTTCTTGAATATAACATTTCTATTTAATCTTATGAGAGAACTACTTGGGCACCACCCTTTTTTGTTGGAATGGCTTTCTGGAACCACTAATAGTGATAGGTATTTCAAGTCTTGCTGTAGTCCTCAGTCTTTACATACTTCAGCTGTCTGCATAGGTAAACAATGAGAAGCCAGTAACTGTCTTTCCAAAGTGGTATACCAGAGAGCCACATCTGATAATTTTCTCATCCAAAAGACAAAAGTCACTATTAAGTAGTAGTAGGTATGAGATTTTGTAAAAGACTCCAGTTGCTGTGTGTGTAGGTGGCCGACACTTCTAATACCATTTCAACATTAGGACTATGTGGTCATAAAAGAATAGCTTGGCTTTAGCCTTCTATAGTTCTAAGAAGACTTATTTTTGTTCAGGCCCCCAATTAAATATTATCTCTTTTCAATTACTTTAAGGATTCTAGTCATCCCCAAAGTCAGGGATATGATTTCCCCAAAAGTCAAGAAATTTCAGTGGGTATTGTTCACACCGAGAGACAGGCAATGAAAATAATTTACTTTTAGTGGTCTTTGGTAAGTCCCAGGTTGCTTCAGTCTTTGTAATTCTTAAAACCTTAACCGTCTTCATGGGATTCTGGATTTTTATAGGGTTAATTGGTAATCCCTGATTACCATCATAAAATTGCTTTAAGTTTAATCCTCGGTTTCAGAAATAATTATTTCATCAGTATAGTGTGTTATAATACTGCAAGTTGTATTAGATCTAAGTCCCACCTTATTAGATTGTGACAGTATAAGGGAGGGTTCAAATATCCTTGTAATAATACAGTAAATATATACTAGGGACAGTTTCACATAAATTTAAATCATTGTCAATTCTTCATAGCAACTGATATTGAGAAAAACACATTAACCAGATTAATTACAGAATACCAGTCACCATTATATTTTGTTGTATCAGTTGAATAATATATCATATCACAAACTGAGGCTATTGGGAATACTGTTTTACTGAGTCTCATAATTTTCTGTCTGCCTCTGAATTCCATCAGCCTTCTTCACTGTCTATACCAGGCTTTTGAACAATGAGTTTCTGAATGCTAATATATTTGAATCTAACATTTCCTTAATTAAGGCATAATTTCTGATTGTCTTCTAGGTATATGATACTGTTTTTGACCATTTGAGATCTCTTAGGTAACTCTAAAGGCTTCAGTTACCATTTGACAAAAGTTATATCTTTTTTCATTAGTACCTGGTTAAGAGGAAGAATTTCCATTAAAATATTATATCCATACTAATTACATGTTCAAGTAATGTAGATGCCACCAGGACATATTTTTTTTCATGAATTCCAAAATTTAAACAGACATTTTTATCCTACTGCAGTAGTATATCCATATCCCTGCAAATTAATTCTGTCATCCCCAAGAGGCTTATTAGCAGGTCTAAACAGTACTATATGCTGTGCCCTTTTATCCAATAAGTGTAAAAGAGTTTCTCTTTAATACCCAAGCCATATCATCTAATATTAGGGTACCTTATTGGATACCGAGTGAAGAGACCCTGAATTTCATGTCAGGTTTATTCTATGGCAAACATAATGTTAAAGACAGTATTTTGGCATCCACTACTGGAGACTCATCAGAACTTTTGTTAGTAATTAGTCTGACGTCAGATAAACTGAATATATATAGTTTTTTTGATATCCTAGAAATTTTGAGGAAAGGTAGTTGTAAGTTTTTGAATTTCCTGTATAGTCCAACCAAGGTTTTGATAAGCTCACTGTTAATTTTCTCCTTTTGTATACATTTATAATTAACCATCTTAAGACTGGTTAGTCTTCACCTAAGTGATTAGGTTTTGAATAGTTGTCCTCTTTCATTATCTGGAAGTCCCATATGAGCAAGCTGGGATAAAAGATCTATGACTTGGGGTGCCTGGATGGCTCAGTCATTTGAGCTTCTGACTTCAGCTCAGGTCATGATCTCACAGTTTGTGAGTTCAAGCCCTGTGTGGGGCTCTTTGATGGCAGCTCAGAACCTGGAGCCTGCTTAGCATTTTGTGTCTCCCTCTCTCTCTGCCCCTCCCTCAATCACACCCTGTCTGTCTCTCTCAAAAATAAACATTAAATTTTTTTAAAAAAATTTGTTAAGTTCCTTTTATATCTTCCCTTGATCTCAACAGCCAAGTCACTTTCTGTGCCTTGCTAATGGGACTTTTTTTATTACAGTATAATCATAAGCTGGGTGAGGGACAGGCATCTCATTAGGGAGTTTATTTCCATAGGAGAGTCACTAGCAGGGATCTTTGAGCCTACCCCAATGAGTAACATCAGGCAGGTTGGCCTAGTTAAATCCCAATTTTTCCATTGCCTTAGGCAGTACCAACAAGGAGCAGTGAGAGCCTCAGTAGCACACATAAACCAAGCAGACAAAAATAAAACCACACAGCTCAAAAAACAGAAAATGAAGAAGCTATCATTGGAAGGATAGGTTAAGACAAAATGAGGTTAGTACCTGTGTGCTAAAGCTAAACACAGTCACTGACTGATGAAATAAAAATATAAATTGGAACCAGAGTTTCTTAATATATTAAACTTCCACGATACAATAGTCATTCATCATACTAAAATCTAGGAAAATCAAAACTTGAATGAAAAACAAATCAACTGATGGAAATATGGAGGTAAATTAGATATTAGAATTTTTGAAGATCCAATTTTAAAGCAGTTGTCATAAAAACACTTCAACATCAATTATACATTCTTTTATATAAAAAAAGAAAACTCAGGAAACAGAAGTTATAAAAAATAACCATTGGAAGCAAATGTAAATATTGAAAGTAGAAAAATTTAATATCAGAAATAAAAAATTGCTGGATTACTTTAATAATAGTCTGGAGATGATAGAAAATAGAATCGATGTACTTAAGAATAATCAACAGAGTATACCTTATCTAAATAACAGGTCCCAGGTACCTGTGTAATAATAACAAATATCCAACATTAATATCATTGAAGTGCTAGAAAGAGAGGAGAAAGTAAAACTGAAAGAGTAGTCAAAGAAATAATTATTGAAAAATTTCCAAACTTGGCAAAAGACACAAACCTTCAGATCTAAGAGATCAAACAAATCTCAAGCTGGTGAAAAGTAGAGAAATCTCCACCAAGGCACATCATAATTAACTTTTTTTAAAACAACCAGAGAGAAGCAACATAATACCTTCAGGTAACCATCAATTCAAGTAATTGTTCATCTGTAATCACAAAGTCCAGGAGTCGGTGGCACAAAATTTTGCAAGTGTTAAGAAAGGAGCTGCGAACTCAGGATTCCAAATCCAAAAAATTATCCTTCAGGAATTAAAGGTAAATGAAAACATTCTTGGAGGAAAGAAAAGTAAAGAAATTTTTCACTAGCAGATCTATCCTTAAAAATGATCTATAGAAAGCCCTTCAAACGAATGAAATGATAAAAGAGAAAATCTTGAGGCATTAGGACTGAAGAAAGAAAAACAGAAAAAGCAAAAATATGAACACATATAATAGACTTTGTCTTATGAATCTTATAAATGACATCGGATTATTGAAACAAGAATTTTAAAACCATCTGATATTCTAGATAGTGATATTTAAAGTAAGGAAAGTGGGGCACCTAGGTGGCTCAGTCAGTTAGGTGTCTGACTTTGGTTCAGGTCGTGATCTCACAGTTCGTGAATTCGAGCCCTGGCTTGGGCTCTGTGCTGACAGCTCAGAGCCTGGAGCGTGCTTGCGATTCTGTGTCTCCTTCCCTCTGCCCCTCCCCCTCTCACGCTCTGTCTCTGTCTCTCAAAACTGAATAAAAGTTAAAAAAAATTAAAAAAGAATAAAGTATGGAAAATAAAGGAATCTACAAGAAAGTGAAGATTCCACACTTGACGGTAAGTGGTATATGTTTATATTAGTAGACATGATGAATAACATTTGTATATTATAATACCTGAAATAACCACCATGAAAGCTATTCAAAGAAAACAAAAACAAACAAACAAAAACAACTACAAATAAATCAAGACGAAATACTAAAAATTGTTCAGGCAATCCATAGGAAGAAAGGAAAAGAGAAACAGAGGAATGAGAATCAGTTAACAAATAATAAATGATAGCCTTAACATATGAATAATTACCTGAAATGTGAATAATTACCAGAAATGTCAACCAAAAGAGAGTTTGATGGGAAGTATTTAAGACATGGCCTGAATACCTGTTGTTTACAAGAAAATGATTTCAAATTCAAAGGTGCAGTTAGGTTAAAACTAAAAGGATGGAAGACAACACCCTGTGCAAACATTTATCCAAAACAAGGAGGAAGGAATATATAAATATCCAGTAATATAGAGGTCAGAACAAAGAAAATTACTAAAGACAAATAGGGACAAGATACATTAGGTAAAAAAATCACTTTACGAGGAAGACCTATGATCCTAAATACATAGGCACCAAACAACCATGCCTTCCAAATACATGAAGTACAAACTAATGAAGTTGAGAGGAGAAGTAGCCAAATCCAAAATCATAGCTGAGGACTTGAATCTCCTCTCAGCAACTGATAGAACTACTAGACAGAAAATCAGCAAGGACATAGAACTGAACAACACAATTAATCAAGAAGTTTAAATTTATGTAGATAGTTTAACACCAAACCCAACAACAGCATACTACATATTTTTTCAAGCACCAAGGAAAAATTCATCATGATAGGCCATATCCTAGGACATAAAACAAACCTTAAGAAATTTAATAGAGTTGAAATCATACAGAGTGTGTTCTCTGACTATACTGATGTTTAGCTAGAAAGAATTACCAGAAAGATAATAGGAAAATCTGTAAACATGGAAATTAAACAAATTCCTATATAAAAATTCGATGAATGAAAGAGGAATACTCAAAGTAAATTTTAAAACAATGTATAGAACTGAATGAAAATAAAAATACAAATAGGAAAATATGTGAGATACATCTACAACTGTGTGAGAAAAATATGTATAGACTAAATCTTAGATTAGAAATGAGGACAGGTCTCAAATCCATTTAAGTTCCCATGTGAAAAATGTGAAAAAAGACTAGAGCAAAATGAACCCAAAGAAAGTACAAAGAAGAAAAAATAATGAGCAGAGATCAATGAAATAAAAAATAGAACAATAGAGAAAATCAAATAAAATCTGGTTATTCAAAAGAAATTAATAAAATTGGCAATCTCTCTAGCAAGACTGACAACAATAAAAACAATGAGACACCAACCACAATATCAGGGATAAAATAGGGTATATCACCACATATCCTGCAGTCATTAAAAAATTATAAGGGAAAATGACAAAAAAAAAAGTTTACGATCACAAATTTGACAGCCTAGAAAAAACAGTTTCTCCAAAACTAAAAACTTACACCTAAACTGAACCAAGGTAAAATATAGATCATCTGAGTAAGTCCTATAACTATTAAATCAAATTCATATTTTTAAAGCTCCCCAAATGGAAATCTCTAGCTCCAGCTGGTTTCACTGGAGAATTGTACCAAACATTTAAAGAAAAATTTAACACCAATTTTTACAAATTTTACACTATCTATTTCAGAAATAGAAGAGGAAGGGACATTTCCCAACTCCTTATATGATGCCAGAATTACTCTGATACTCAAATCAGACAGTAAAAAAAAAAAAAAAAAAAAATACAGACCAATTTTTCTCAAGAATTTACACATAAAAATTCTGAAGAAAAGTATTAGTGAGCCCAATTCAGTAATATATTAAAAGAACTACTATGAACAAGTGGTATTTATTCCAGGTATTCAAGACTAGTTAAATATTTAATATCAGTCATTGTATTCCATTATATTAGTAGATTGAAAAAGAAATAATATGATCCTATCAATAGGCCTGGAAGAAAAATTTACAAAATCCAACACCATTTCAGGATAAAAGTTTTCAGCAAATTACAAATAGAGGATAATCACCTCAGTTAGCTAAAAAGCCTCTCCAAAATTGACTACAGCCAACATCACACTTAATGGTGAAAGACTGAATCCTTTCCTCTTAAAATCAGGAAACACAAGAATATCTACTCTCATCACTCAGATTCAACATTACTGGAAGTTTTAGTTACTAACAATAGGGACAAAAATGAAACGGAAGGCATACAGTTTGGAAATAAAAAAATAAAATTGGCCTACTTGCATCAAAATGGGTATAGCAATTCCAGACTTTGATGTTTGTGCACCACCCTGTCCAGAGCAAGAGAGATCTTTCCTTACCTTTCATATATTCGACTCTGAGTCGTGTGGTTGAGGTCAGGAGGATGTCTTGAACTGATGGCTTAGGCCTAGGTTATTGCCCCCTTTTCTGGCCAATGCACTTTGGAAGGATGAAGAAATGATTCTGATATATTTGTGCCAACCGGGGCCCACACTGGAGCTGAGCAGTATCGATGCCAAACAACCACATTACTAATATCAGTGGACAGCTGGGGGAGAAGAGGCGCCTATGCAACTCTCCTATTCACAAGTAAATCCACCTATGGGAAAGATACCTTCAGATAATAGTAAATGCTATAAAGCAAATTCAACAGGTCATGTGACACTGTAGGTAGAACAGGCGGTGTTTTAGATAAAACAGAGAAGGTAATATGGGAAGTGAGGCCTGCATAACGAGAAGAAACTGGTCTTGTGAAGAGCTTGGAAAGGAACAATCTGGGCAGACCTGTTATGATCTGGTTGCTTATTTCATTGTCCATCTCCTTCACAAATGTGTAATGTCAATGTGATAGGCAGCCATGCTGGCTAACTCCATGCTGTAAACTTGGCAGGGCCTAGTAAAGATTAGATAGCCAAATAAATTTCTAGGGGAAAAAAAATAGTCAAATAGATTTCTGATTGAAGGGTGAAGGGGAAGGAAATCCCAAGCCCAAACCCTCCTCATTAAAATGCTTTGGAACCATCTTTGAAGGAATGGAAAGAGAGAAGCTGTCTTAGGCCAGTAGGACAGATGAACAAAGGCATGGCACATGGAGGAAAGTATGAGCAATCTCATGTGAGACAAGTGGGAAATAATGGGGGGTAAAAAGGAAGGGAGCCCACATAATTAAATTGGTGTTAGTTACAGTTTCAGAATACGGGTAGACTTGCATCTGATGGCCTAGGCTGTAGGGAAGCATTATTAGTTTTTGAACCATGAAGTAAAATGATGAAAAAGAATTTAAATAAAGTATTCCGGAATGAGTGACTTGACTGATTAAATTGACTATTACCATCTTTTTAATTATCACTGTGTCAAGTATATACAAAAACTAATGCTGTTTTGAAAGGACATCAAATAAACCAGATTGTAGTCTAATAATATTTGAATGGTTACTATGAGTTAAACACCATTCTATGTATTTTGTATGTACTTAGGTAATGATTCCATAACCTTATGAGATAGATACTATTTCCCCATTTGATAGGCAGTAACTGAGGTACAGAGAGCTAAGAAATTATCCATTCATTCAGGTAATAGGATGTGGAGCTGAGTGCAACTTTACTCTTAACCAATACTTGATGCTACTCTTCGATGGTACTGCGGAAATAAAAGGGTTCTAGAGTTTTCAAAAGGGCAGGAATGGATAACATTTGGACTCATATACAGAATACTTCAAATTCTGGTTCAACATTTCTAGAGAATATTTGAGTTTTTTTTCCCCCAAATGTCATGTACTAGCTCTTGAACGATTCTCCAGGAATCAATTCCTGGAACAATTCTCCAGGAACTCAATTATAAAAAAGCAAGGCTTAGGAACTACAATTTTCTGTGTATATTTTCATGGTGTTCTTTCCACAAATTCCTTTTTACCTAGAGCCTGAGTTAGATACTAGTATTTCCTCCTAATATTTTTTTTCGTTTTGTTTTCAGGTATTTTTCACTAGTAATTTACAATGCTTACCCTTTGGGGAATTTTCTCCCAATATTTTCTGTGTATTGCACTTTTATTGAACTCTTAAAATTTCTGAACATACCTGATTTATATAGACTATAAATATATAATTCTACTTACAAATAATATGTTGAAGTTTGGAAAACCCACGAAATATTGTTTAAAAACATGTTCTTTAAGAATACTCACTTCAGTAATTTGTTCATATATTCATAAAGTACATAGTTGAATAATATTTATATCCTGAATTCAGGAGAAATCATTTCTGTGGTGGTCTAAATTGGTTCTCCACTTCTCCTCACCAAAAGCACTCATGCTTTTATTCTTTTCACCTCAAAATAGTAGAAGTGTTGATCTCAGTTGAATGCTATTTCAAGAATATATCTTAAAGCATTTTAAAAGCTTTTCTTTACATTTTATATTTTTATTTATAATCTAGTCTCATACTTTTCAACTATAAAAAAGTAAATTATTCAGAAAAACATTTTTTAGTGTCTTCTTTCAATGTCACTCTCTAATGTGGCATGACCTAGCCATAATTTTCTTTGAGGAGGTTAATATTTAGGTACTAATTTTTGATGTTCTGCAAATACCATATTGATTGCACACTAGAATGTTTAATCAGCTTTCCTAAGCAGAAATGCTCTTTATCTTTTCATATTCTGTAAGATGTTTTATGTGTAATTAAAGAGTCAGCTATACTGAACATCATTGTACTCTGCTCTTTCCAGTATTATTGCATAATTATTGATTGTTGGACTGCTTTTAATTCTCTCTTATTAGCATAGACTACATCATTTAAAAATACTTATTATATTAAAAATCTCAAAAAAGGTTGCATTATAACCATTAAATCATTTTCAATTCCATTCAATATTTTTATATTGATGCTTATCAAAAAAAATTATGTAGCAAATTTGTAGCCTGTTAATGATGTAAGTAATGACTAAGCGTATTTAAATGTAGAAAGAGTTGAGACATTTGAGAGCTTCATTCCTGCTCTCCATTTTTTTAAGTGTTTTGTGCCAGAGTGGACTAACAGCTGTTAAAGTAATGTTGGAAAAATTTATTAGGCACACACCTTAATGAAATCAATTATTAAATAACCAGTGAAGTTATTTTGTGACCTTTTTCTTAAATGAAGGAATTGACTTGCAGCCCCAGAGCATATGGGTATATCAGAAAAATTACATGCTTTCTCAAAGGATAAATTAACCTGCATGACTAATGATCCATTTGGGGAAGCTCAAGCAACTCCTGCTTGGATATTTATTCTTTTTACATATCTTTGTTCTAAGCCATTGATTCATGAGCCTGAGAAGAGTTAAAATAGAAATGGGGACACATTAGGCTTCTCTGAGTCAGTTATTCCATAAACCCTAAACCTTAATTATATTGGTTTGCTCTTCTCCAGTGGCTGGTAAATATTATAGTATGCAAAACTATTCCTGGTACTATTGACAAATTATGTCAAGCCTTGTGTTCATCAAAACTGACCTGAGTGTTCTGCACCTCGGTATGTACAGTCAGATCTAGGCCTTGATGTCAGTTTCATGAAATTCTGTGGGAGTCAAATGACAAGGACAGAAGCATCTGAATCTCCAAGAGAAAAATCAATGGTGTGTCCTGGCTATTTGAATCCATCTTTTGTGATCACAAGAAACAAAAATCCATCCAAGTTAGTTCAAAAGAAATGGAATTTATTATAAAGGAAGTGTATCCGTCTGAGTACAGTAAGTAGAAAAAAAGTCATAGCAACTTGAACAGGAAAATTTTAGGATAAAGCATTAGAAAGTTATGAGAGGGGAGTAATTCTAAGGATGGAAAGAGAACTCTACAGATTCCCCTGGGGCTGAAGGAAAGTATTCATTGAAGGACAGGGTTGGAATAGAGGATGCTCAGGTGACCTTAGATTTTGTTGGAGAAGGTGTTGCTGCCAATCCCTGAAAAGTTTGCTAGTTCATGTGTCTGGGCAAGCAGGAACTAATGTGTTAGTTGGCCAATGTAGGTAAACAGGTATGTATAGAGGAAGTGGGGTAGTATTCTGTGGTATCCACTAAGAGAGGGAGCTGCAATACTGCCCTTGCCTGTGCACGGATGAGTTGAGCCTGGGGCAGGTGCAAAGAGCCTGGGGCATGGTGTTCCAAGAGGAAGGGCCATGCAAAGTAGTCACCAGTGGGCTAGAGCTTCAAGATGGCTGAGGAACTGTGTGTTCTGGGGGCACAACAGGAACAAAGTGCCAGTGGATGTCCCTATACACCAACTGTTCACAAAATGTGCAGCAAGAGCAAAAAATTAAATACAAAATAAAATGCAGCACCCCAAAATCAGAAGTCTTCTTCCTCCCTCAATGTTTCTCCCATGTTCTCTATTGAAACAACTTAAGATGTGTTCACTTTGACGGAAAAATGTTTGAAGTCCAATCCATTATTCCAAAGCAGGTACTGAGGGGTGAGTCTGGAGCTGAGTGGTAGTAAAGTGACAGTTGGCACAAATGAGAATGGAATTAACTTGGAACTAACACAAGATAATCAAAAGGAATCAAATCTGCCCTAAGAGACCAGTCCTTCTTCTTCTGTCTTTGTCCTATGTCTTTTTTCAACTTATCTCTCAGTAAGCCTCCCCTTCTCTCCTCATCTTAAATTCCTTCCTTATCATTTTAACTTGTATATGGCCATCACAGTCTGTCTAACTGTGCTCTGTGTAAGACATTTTAGCTTCAACTTCCACTTCTAACAGGTGCATTCTTTCAGGACATAATGTATTAAGTCCGGGAAACAGGGAGTCTATTTGGCAAAGTTCATTGTTTTGCACAGACCTTGTTAAATGTGTAGTGGTCCTTGGGACCACTCCTAGTCTGGTTAGTTTTGTACCTGGAGATAGAGTCACATGGTATAAAACATGGCTCTCAGGGAAGACTCTTCACCAGGAGTCAGAAATAGTTCCCCACTATGTGTGATGGGACCACAGACTCTGACACACAATTAACGGTGTCTGTATTGGATTTGGGTGATATGTATATGTATGTGTATATATATACATATATATATATATATATATATATATATGTATATATATGGCAAAATTTTTCATAGGAAGCAGTCAATTATATCTAAGCAGTTTTATATTTTATACCTTCTAGATATTTTATATACTTATTTTGAAGTTCCTTTTGTCTGAACAGAAAACGGTTTCTTTTTTCACTGGATCATCTTCAATTATTTTCATAAATTCTTTTTTTGGAACTTAGAAGCAAATGGAAATCAAATAATTCAAAATAGATCTTAGAAACATAATCCATAGGGGCAGTTGTGTGGCTCAGTAGGTTAAGCAGCAAACTTTGGATTTTGGCTCAGGTCGTGATCTCACAGTTCTTGGAATTGAATCCCACATTGGGCTCCATGCTGACAGCGTAGAGCCTGCTTGGGATTCTCTCTCTCCCTCTCCCTCTGCCCTCTCTCACTCATGTGTGCATGCTAGCTTGTGCGTGCTCTCTCTCTCTCTCAATATGAATAAATAAACTTAAATATTATTTATAATGGAAGAATTATATCCTGATTCTTTTTATTAGACCTTTCTGCATTGCTCAAGATTATTATAGTTTATTATAGAGCAAAGTCCAACTCAAATCACTTTACATAAAAAAAAGAAATTCTGCTAGGTTCTCACACTCAGATAGTGATACCCATTTCTCAACTCCTTCCTCTGTAATGGCCTCATTCTCTGTAGTTTCTCTCTCTGTGATGGCCTTCACTACAAATTTACATTATTTTTAACAGATGTCCAGTCAGTTTAGGCAATGGGCACTGCCCATAAGATGGTGATCAGCAGTGGAAACCTAGGAGGACAAATGTCAAGTTGCCTGTATGAAAGCATCAGACATGTAAAATATTTTTTGCTCACTTACTTTTATGTAGATTTCTTTTGGTTGTATGTAGATATGCGACCATCTTTTTAACACTTCAAATGATCTGAATTGAGTTGAAAATCATCTCATTTACTTGCTGCCACTTTATCATCTATTGCAAATACCTTGGACCAGTGGCCTTCAACCAAAGGTAATTTTGCCCCTCAAGGAGCATTTAGCAATGTCTGGAGACATTTTTAGTTGTCACGATTGGGTGGGTAGTGCTGCTAGTATCCAGTAATAGAGACTAAAATCCTATTCAACATCCTGCTATGAAAACAGCAGCCCACGAAAAAGGATTTCTGGCTCAAAATGTCATCTGTGCTGAGGTTGAGAAGACTTTTTCTATGTAATGATGCCCTCTGTGCTCTCCCTTCTCCCATGCCTCCCTCTCTACTATGTATACCTTACACTGCCTGTCAACCCAATAGCCCAGGTAGCCAACACCAGTGGGACTACTGTTGGCATATTCTCAATGAAACCTCTTTGCTGTCTAGAACTTGTTGGGGAGAAAGTAATTTTATTAGGCTGGACTGTTTTTCATTGCAAGTGACAGAGGTCCGATTTCATCACTCATGATCAACAACAAAGATGATTAATATAAGATACTGTGTCTCATGGAACTCAAGAATAGAAGTGTGCTTGGGTTCGAGAAACCACTAGGAAAGAGAGGTAAATGCCCACAGGACATCTTCTGCATCTCTTGGTTTTGCTCTTCTCTCCATGTCGGCTTTCTTCCTTGCCTTTCAGTCAGATCAGCCAAAACCACCTCCCAGTTTGTATCTTCTATTTGTCATTCAAAATAAACAAACTTAGTGTTCTGGGTGGCAATTGTAAAAGTCCTGAACCTGGATTCTGACTAGCCAGACTTAATGTCCACCGTTGGATTAATAAATGGTAAGAGCAGTGGAGAGATGCTATCCAGAGCGGCTCAGCTCTTCCCCTACAACCGTATGTATGAGGGTATTCTTCTTTTCCAAAGAAGAGAGTATTGGACATCAGTCTCAAAGATGTCCATTGTAGTCTTGTGGAGAGAAATCAAACATTTGGATAAATTATACATATGCTTTCTCATCCCCATGTGCTATCACTTGACTAAAAAACTACCTGATATCTTGGGTGCAAATCCTTCTTACAAAGCTTGGGTAATTACTCTCCTCAGCATGTTACCTCTTTTCTACCATCTCCTCCCATATGCAAAAGAGTTGAGAAATAAAAAATATTCTGTGAATTCAAATTAATTGGAGAAGGCCTATTTGAACTACTATAAAACCTGAATACTCGCCTGTTTTGAAAAGATCAATGTAATCATTTTTAACACAAAAACATTCTCAACCAAATAACTTAGATATTTTGTTCTAGTGGGTGGAAAGTAATTTGAAATAACTATGGCAAAAACACCAACCTAAACGGAACAGTACTTTTCTAGGTCTAACATTATTTGGGGTATAATGAAGGTTATAATTCAGATTACTGGAAAATTTATCAGGAATTTAAAGCAGCTAATTCTTTTAAGTACTTTCCTCTGTAACATAATGCATAATGCTCACTTGTTTAGCAAGTCCCCCCCCCTTTTCTTTCCTTTGGAGAATAAAAATAAAGTTCTATCTAGCTATATTTGTCCGACTTATCACAAATTCTGAAAGAGAACTTCATTAGCAACTATAGAAGAATTTTCTTCCCAATATAGAATTTTGTAAGTTGATATAAGCTTGGCTGATATATGAAAAAATGAAAAATGATATGGCAAAAATTTCCCCAGCTATATCAATTTCACATATAAAGAAGGAATATCTCAGACAAGTATTGTGTTCTACATACATTAATTGACACAGGCATCTATTAAGCCTGGTGGAACTACTGAAGGTAAAATATTTCAATCATTATCTTGATGATAATTATCTTAATGATAATCATTATCATATAATTTTATTAGAAAGGAAAAAGGTCTCCAATCTAAATCTTATGACTATTTAATAAAGTGGCAAAGTCAATTCAGGGGAGGATACTTGGTAAGAGGTAGACTTGAGTGAATGAATGAGTAAGTTGGGATTGGGGGAATGTGGGCACTCATCTATGTAAGCCCTGGGCAATTTGTCAAAAATTGACTTAGAAACTAGAAATAAGACATGTATTACATGAAGGATCCTTATTCCTGGTCTGGAGCTCAAATCCTTCCACACTGGTCAAGCTGTGTCCAACCAGATTTCTTGACATGATAATGCTGCCAGGGAGGGCCTTATTTACATTTGAAGACCTGTTTGTTATACTTGCTTTTAAGTATGTTCAAATAAATAGCAACTGAGTCATAGTTTAAAATAGGAAATAAGTGATAAACTGTCACAGGAAAATACATGTGTAACTAATAAATCTTTGGGGAATAGGTACATAAATAAAGTGCCCAATTTGGAAAAGGTATAACAATTAATATATTATTTTGAACACGCATAACCCCTCAAAGACTAATAATACCTTTTATTTTTCTGAGAAAGATTTGTTTCTTTTATTATACAAAATAAAGTAACTTTTTACAAACTGAATTAATACAGGTACACAAACGCTTAAATATACATATCTTCCTAGCATCATTTTAAGGAATCAACCCTTTCTCATGTTACAAGAATCCTCTTCAGTCCAAACGGGTGGAGTGAGACATACATAGTGATGTTCAGTCCATGTGGCTGGGGAGGGATGCACACCACTCTGTCTAGTCTGTATGATTGCGGCAAGGACAGTGCTGTTCCGTCTGTGTAATTGCGATGAGCTGGAATATCTGCTCTCTGGACTCCCTGGAGAGACACAGGAGTTCGGCCTAGTCATTCACAGCTTTCTGGTCAGCCATTCATAGTGAATGATTAAAAGCTGGGTATGTGACTCAAGCCATATTACGTCAAGTCTTCCTTAGACTTCTTTGAATGTTATTAGGGAGAGAGTTAATTTTTTTATGTAGTAGTCACAATAGTAGGATCTGAGTAGGATCAGCCATGCTGATAACCATGGCTTTTTCTATATGGAGAAAGGCTAAATAAGAAAGAAGCCCATACAAAGGAAAAAAGAACTAAAAGATGAAGGAAGAGTCATTGTGACCTCATATGAGCCATTAGAACTAACCATACCTGAAACGTCTGCTGGTCTTTTATTCAAATGGTAATAAATTCCCCTCTGTTACTTAAGCCAGTTCCACCTGAACTTCCATTGTGCGTAAATCTTCTAAAAACAAAAATCACTATTTCAGGTGATCAAAACTTAGGCTTCGACAAAATCTGCTCAATGTGATGTGTTCAATTATTTAATACATGGCTAAAAGCAACTTAAGGGGAATAAAAACTTTTACCCATTGTGTCTACTTCATGTTATGTTTATTCTCTCAGCAAATATTTATTGTTTGCCTACTATGTTTCTAACACTACAGTGTGGGTATAGCAGTGAACATCATCTTCTAACCTTGGTTTGTAAGCCATTATAGTCATTAAATGTTTGTGGGGGTTTTGTGTGCTGCCGCAGATACCCCTCAGGGTGATCGTACCACTCTCAACTTGCAGGAATTTTAGTTACTAAAGGCTCAGACCTCAGTCTCTCTCTAAAAACTGCCTTTAGTTTAAGGGGGTTGCCTTTTTAAAGGTCTAGCCCCACTCGCAGCTTTGCAAATGTCTAGTTGATGGGGCAGAACAAAGGCCTTGGCATTGCCTCAAAGGGGACTATTCTAATGGCCTCATGGCTTCCAGATTTCCTTCTTGGAGTAGCTGAGTCCTCTGTCATCATTTTGTCACAGCTCAACCTTGCTCTTTGCCCATTCTAGTTAGTCCCATCCCTCATAGGTGTTGTCCCCAAAAATCTCAGAGTCTCAGTCTGCTTCCCAGGGAATCTGACCCACAGTAATCACTAAATTCATAATAATTAGAAGTTTTATGTAAAATACTTTAAAATTTTTAGATTTATTCTGGAATTATCCAGGAAAAGTTGGATTACATAAAAATATAAATGTGAAAGGTAAAATTGTACAATTTTTGTAAGGAAGTATAAGATAATTATTATAAACCTGAGATAAGAGGGATTTCTTCACAAGACTCCAAACTCACTAATACTAAAATAATTGATTTTGATTACATTACAGTAAGAACGTCTCTTCATCTAGAGATACTACAAAGAAAGTGAAAATAGGGGCGCCTGGGTGGCTTGGTCGGTTAAGCGTCGGACTTCGGCTCAGGTCATGATCTCACGGTCTGTGAGTTCGAGCCCCGCGTTGGGCTCTATGCTGACAGCTCAGAGCCTTGAGCCTGTTTCAGATTCTGTGTCTCCCTCTCTCTCTGCCCCTCCCCTGTTCATGCTCTGTCTCTCTCTGTCTCAAAGATAAATAAACGTTAAAAAAAAATTTAAAAAAAAAAAAAGAAAGTGAAAATAGAAACTACAACCTGGAAATATTTCAAATCATGTTAATAGTAAAGGATTACTATCCATAATACAAATGTCTTTAATAATTTTAAAAATATCAATCCATAAGAAGACACAAAAATAGAGGGGCTCCTAGGTGGTTCAGCTGTTTCAGTGCCAGCTCTTGATCTCAGCTCAGGTCTTGATCTCAGGGTCACGAAATCAAGCCCAGCATTGGGCTTTGTGCTGGATATGAAGCCTGCTTAAAAAAAGAAATTACAAAAATAGAAAATCAGCCACTTCATGGAAGAGTTTGATGGTAAACAGTCACATAAAAAATTGTTCAACCTTACTAGTAGTCAGAAAAATACATATTAAACCAAGACTTGGGGCACCTGGGTGGCTCACTCGGTGAAGCATCAGAATTCAGCTCAGGTCATGATCTCACTCTTCCTGGGTTCGAGCCCTACATTGGACTCTGTGCTGATAGCTCAGAGCCTGGAGCCTGCTTTGGATTCTGTGTCTCCCTCTCTCTCTTCCACTCTCCCACTGGCACTCTGTCTCTCTGTCTCTCTGTCAAAATTAATACACCTTAAAAATTTATTTTAAACCAAGACTTGATAAGAAATCTAAAAAAATTATTAATTTGGTAAAGGTGTGCTACAATGAGGATTCTAATACAGTGCTAGTGGGAATGTTAATTGGTATGATTACTTTGGAACATAATTTGGCATGATTCTGCAAAGTTGAACATGACAGTAACCTAAGGCCTAGCAATTCCATTGCTTCGCATTGTAGATCTTTTGTACATGTTTAATAGGAGCTATAGTGTTCACAGAAAATGTTCATACTAGAAAAAAACTAGACACAGACAAAATATCTATGAACAGGAAAAGAGGAAGTAAACAATGATCGTCACTCTATGAAAGATTATACTGCAGAGAAAAAAAATGAACTTCAGTTACACAGAACAACATAGACGAACCTTAGAAACATGATTAGTAGGAGGGAAAAAGCAAATGACAGTATATGATGTTTTTCTAAAGACTAAGAACAAGTAAAACTAAACCACGTATTAAGAACACATATATATGTGGCAAAACTTTTTTTTTAAGGAAAAAACAAGGAAGTAATGAATAGAAGGCCCAGAATAGTACTAAGTTGATAAAATGGTACAGGGTGTGAATAGTGGAGAGGTGACAGGTAGATTCATCACTATTGATACATTATAGTTCTAGACCTGGGACTTGGGATTCTTAAGACTTGTTTTATTAATTGCTTTACGTTTTACATATGTGATATACATATACTCTTTTGTGAATGTTAGTATTACATACTGTTTTTAAAAGATAGTTAAACTCAAATAAACCAGTAACAAAATGTTATGAGAACATTAAGGGAATTTGAACTCTGACTAAAGAGTGAATGGGCTTATTGTTAATTTTTAGGTGTGTATTGTATTATGGATGTTTTTTAGAGTTCTCTTTTAGAGATATATACTAAAATATTTACATATTAGAAGATGATATAAATTATTAAATGATAGAATGGGATTTGCACGAAGACATGTCTTAATCACTGTTGAAGTGGGTATTAGAAACAAAAAGTTTTATCATGTTATACTAATTTGAAATATGTTTGGAGTTTTCATAAGACAAAAATAGCAAGAAATAAACATCTTTCCAAGTAAAATTTTTATTAAATGTCATTTAATTAATTATTGAACTGATTTGTTTTAATACAGAATTATGTTGTGCAAAGATATAATTCAAAGGCAGTGCAAAAAGAAAAGAAAAAGAAAAAGGAAAAGCTACCTTTACAGAAAAGGTAGCATCAGTTCCCTCTATTAACCTCCCTTTTCATCAGTATAATCAGCTCAACATAAAACCCCAAAAAGGGCCTATTTTATGTCAATATTTAATGTCATTGCAGCCTACTAAATGTCTTCCATTGAAATCTTTTTGCTTGTATAGATACTATTTTAAAACAAAGTCTTTTTGATTAACTCATCTAATTTTTTCAATGGCCTTATCATTTTAGAATTTTCACCAACTCCAAAATCTCTAATAGCTCTCATGTTATTTTTTTATACTCTCTTTCCCACCCCTCCCACTCCATGTACAAAGACCCACATGCATTAACACTTCTGTTACCATGCTCAAACTCTTCTTGCTGTATTCAATAACCATCTAAAAAGTCATTCCTTCTTAATCTGAAGTAAATTCACCTTTCAGGTCCCCTCATCCGCAGTTAAACCTTCCCTGGCTGTTCTAGCCTACAGTGACCTCCTTTGTTGAAACAGTTTCTTCCCTTGTCATTCGTAATGCCATACCTACTTAAATTTACTTCTCATTCATTGACCTCTCTTGCCTGGTATTCTTTCCTGACTCCTTTTTTTAGATTATATATTTTTTTAAACTCCAGTGTAGATAACATACAGTGTTATATTACATTCAGGTGTACAGTATAGTGATTTGACACTTTCATACATGACAGTGCTCATCAAGATAAGTCTACTCTTAATTCCCTTCATCAATTTCACCCATCCTTCCACCCACCTCCCCCTTTGAGAACCATCTGTCTCTATGGTTAAGAGTCTCTTTTTTCATTTATCTCTTCTCCCCCACCCTTTCATTTACTTGTTTGTTTCTTAAATTCCACACATGAGTGAAATCACATGGTATTTGTCTTTCTCTGACTGGCTTATTTTGCTAAACATTATACTCTCTAGATCCATCCATATTGTTGTAAATGGCCAGATTTCATTCTGGTTTATGTCTAAATAATATTACAGTGTGTGTGTGTGTGTGTGTATACATGCACCACATCTTCTTTATTCATCTATTGATGTATACTTGTAGTGCTTCCATAATTTGGCTATTTTAGATAATGCTGGAATAAACACAAGGGTACATAGATCGCCTAGTATTTTGATATTCTTTGAGTAAATACCCAGTAGTGCGATTACTGGATCATAGGGTAGTTCTATTTTTAATTTTGGGTGGGTTATTTCCATACTATCTTCAACAGTGGCTGCACCAGTTTGCATTCCCACCAGCAGTGTACAAGGGTTCCTTTTTCTCCCGATCTTCACGGATACTTGTTTTTTGTGTTTTTGTTTTAACCATTTGACAAATGTGAGGTGTTATCTCACTGTGGTTTTGATTTGCATTTCCCTGATAATGAATGATGAGCATTTTCCTATATGTCAGTTGTCCATCTAGATGTTTTCTTTAAAGAAATGTCTACTCATATCTTTTTCCCATTTTTAATTGTATTATTTGGTTTTGGGGTGTTGAATTGTATAAGTTCTTTATATATTTTGGATACTAACCCTTTATTGGATATGTCATTTCCAAATATCCTCTCCCATTCACTAGGTTGTCTTTTAGTTGTATTGGTTGTTTCCTTTGCCATGCAGAAGCTTTTTATTTTGATGTAGTCCCAATAACTTATTTTAGCTTTTATTTCCCATGCCTCAGAGACTTATATAGAAGGATACAAGCAATGTCAGAGAATGCTATGACCAATGTCAGAGAAGTTACTGCCTGTGCTCTCTTCTAGGATTTTTATGGTTTCAGGTCTTACATTTAGGTCCTTAATCCATTTTCAGTTTATTTTTGTGTATGGTATAAGGAAGTGGTCCAGTTTCATTCTTTTGTTCTGACTTCTTTTTTATTTAACTTCAAAAGGTTTGAACCCACAGGATTCTCTCCTGCCCCATTTATTTTATCTGCAAAGAAACTTCATCCTGTCCCATGTTTATTATCTAAACACCAATGATTCCAAAATCTATATCTCCAGCTCTGACCTCTCTCTTTTGAATCCAGAAAGCAGAATAATAATTATTCTCCCTTTATTAGTCACAGTTTGTTCAGGAAAATATTAACTAGTCTAAGCATTTCATACAGGAAATAACTTAGGGAACCAGAGAATTGTACAATTATTAGCAAGTCTGGGGAAGCCCCAACTAGGGACAAACCAAGATAGGCAGGAAACTCAGAAACTATACTTTCTAGTCTTAGTTACGTGTAACATTGAAGTGGGTGACTCTTGGGAGGACAATTGGAGGCCACTGGGGAAAATCCTTTATCTGTCATCTGTAATGCCCATGCAGCCCCCACAGAAGAAATGCCTTCTCCTTGTTTCCTCCACATCTCTAACAAGAGTGCCTCGTAGGAAAAAACAAAACCAGTAACTGTTGACAAATGAGTTTGATAAATGTAGATTGCATGTTTTAACCACCGTAATACACAGGACAATTTAAAAGAGTGGAGGTGGTTTTGAGAAGATAAACAATATTAAGATAAAACCCAGCTTATTACACTCCAGTCTTGGTAATTTGGCAAATAATAATACAATACATCCAGTTGTTCAAGCCAAATTCTAGGGTTTACAACTGATTTTCTTTCTTTCCTATATAATTTTCACCCAATCCATCAGCAAGTTCTATCAATCTGTGAAACTATCCTGTGTCTCCCCTTTTGGCCGTGTGCACTGACATCTTCCTTGTCTAGGCCACCATCACCTCTCACCTGGATAATTGCTGATTGCAGTAGTCTACTAATTTATAGCCCATCTTCCATTTTTGTCTACCTACAACAGATGTAACCAAAATGAACTTTAAGAATCTAAATAAGATCGTGCTATTGCCCTCAAGAACTTTTTCTCTTGTTTTCTATCCCTCCTCACCTGAAAAGTCCTTCTCTGGAACATTTATGCTCCAATCATTACACTCATCTCAATCATTATGCTCCACACTATCATTAATTTTCTTCAAATTTACTCAGTTTATTACACTGACCCACAATGTTATTGCCCCAATATTCATATGGTGTATCATTCTGTCATTCATATCTCAGCTTAATACCTATCTGAGAGAGACTTCATTTCTCAATCTAATAGCAACTGGAACCTTATTTTAATTCTCTACAAAGCGCTTACTGAAATCAAACCTTGTTTTTTTTTTTTTAATTATGTATTGTTCATCTCATCCTCCAGCATTAAGTACCATACAAGCAAGGACCTTGTGTATTTCCTTCACTGTATATGGCATAATGCCTAGAACAATGTGTGGAGATAAAAATTACTTAATACTATAAACAACTATATGCCAACAACCTGGACAACTTAGAAAAAAAATAGGAAAATTCTTAGAAATATACAACTTACCAAAACTGAATCAGGAAGAAATAGGAAATTTAAGTAGACCAATTGCTAGTAAGGAAATTGAATCGCTAATCAAAAATCTTCCAGGGAAGAAAAGCCCAGCACCAGATGGCTTCCCTGGTAAATTTTAACAAACATTTAAATAAGAATTAACACCAATCCTTCTCACACTCTTAAACACACACACACACACACACACACACACACAAATTAAAAAGGAAAAAACACTCCCAAAACTCATTTTAAGGGATAAGAATTATCATGATACCAGAGAAGGAAATAAGTATTAGAAAAGAAAACTGCAGGCCAATATCCTGATGAATATAAATGCAAAAATGATCAATAACATTTTAGCAAACCAAATTCATTACATTGAAAGGATCATTCACCATGACCAAGTGGGATTTATACCTGGGATACAAAGAATGCTCTACATATGCAAATCATTCATGTGATACATAAGCTCAATAGAATTAAAGAAAAGAATCATATCATCTCAATGGATTCCAAAAAAGGATTCGACAAAATTCAACATCTGTTTGTAAAAACAAATGCTGGTGTGGATGTGGAAAAAGGGAACACTTTGCAAAGCTGGTCGAATTGTAAATGGATAAAACTATAACAAACAATATGGAGGATCATCAGAAACCAAAAACTTCGGCACCTGGATGCCTCAATTGATTTAGCTTATGGTTCCTGTCTGCAGCTCAGGTCAGGTTCTCACAGTTTGTGGGATGGAGCCCCATGTTGAACTCTGTGCTGACAGCACGGAGCTGCTTGGGATTCTCTTTCTCCCTCTTTCTCTGCCTCTCCCCTGCTCACACACTCTCTTTCTCAAAATAAATAAACATTAGAAAAAAGACCTGGAATTATCATGGGATGTAGCAAATCCACTTCTGAGAATATATCCAAAAGGCATGAAATACTATTTTAAAGAGATATTTATATGCTTAGGGTTCCTACCAGCATTATTTATAGCAGCCAAGACGTGGAAACCTAAGTGCCTATTGATGAATGAGTGGATAAAGATGTTGTGATATATAGACCTATATCTGTCCATATCTATCTGTCTATCTAATAGAATATTATTTGGCCATAAAAAAGAAGTCCTATCATTTGCAACCACATGAATGGGCTTTAAAGGAATCATGCTAAGTGAAATAAGTCAGACAGAAAAAGAAAAATAGTGCATAATATCACATGTAGAATCTAAAAAATGAAGAAAAAAAGAAACTCAGAAAAAGAGATAAGATTTATGGTTACCAAGATTCTGGGAGAAGATGCCAGTTTAGGAGGACGCTGGACTCACCACGTCCTGCTGATAGCTTAGATTCCACCCACATCTGCCTAATTTACCCTGATAACAACCAGAAGACTAGCAGAGCGGACTCTCTGGAGCCAAGTGTAGACGAGAGGCCCAAAGAAGGGGGAAGGAAGGGTGGAGAGGCGGTGGTCGCTAAATGGACTGGTGGGAGGGAGCCAGGGTGGTGAAGGGGCAGCCCGCCCGGCAAGACAGAGCCCCCAAGTCTGGCTTGCAAAAGCAGAGGGGCCGGATGGAGTGTGTTTTGACAGCCAGTGGGACTTAACATCTGGAATGTTATAAGTCAACAGCTCTGCTCAGAGAGCAGGAGGGAGAGTTGTTTAGCCCCCGAGGACAGAGCTCAGCTTGGTGGGGAACAAAGGTGCTGGGAAGCACCATCCGCCTCACCCATCCCCCAGCTAAATTCCTAAAGGGAACCAGTTCGCTTCAGGGAACTTGCTTGCACCTCGCAAACACCCAATGCTGTGCTTCTGCAGATCCACACTTCCGATGGGTCTGCCTGCCTCCCTCCCAGGGCCGCAGAGCCCCTCCCGAAGTGGACCACTGCAGACAGAGCGAGCTGAGCCTGCCCCTCCCGCCCCTGTGCACCTTGCAGATCCACCCCAGTAATACACCAGATCCCATCAAAGTAGTACCACAAGACTGGCTGTGTGCAAGTAGTCCAGACAGAGGCCACACCACTCCACAGTGAGTCCTGCCCCTGGGAGAGGGGAAGATAAGGTACAAACCAGTCTGACTGTGGCCCCAGCAGTGGACTGGGGGCAGACATCAGGTCTGACTGTGGCCCCGCTCATCAACGCAAGTTACTCCAGACAGCACAAGGGAAGAGCCCTGCAGTTCTGTGCCACTCCAGGGACTATCAAAAACAACAAAATGGAGGAATTCTCCTCAAAAGAAACTCCAGGAAGTAGCGACAGCTAATGAACTGATCAATAATGATTTAAGCAATATAGCAGAAAGTGAATTTAAAATAAGAGTCATAAAATTAATCGCTGGGCTCGAAAAATGTACAGAGGACAGCAGAGAATCTATTACTACAGAGATCAGGGACTAAGAAACAGTCAGGAGGAGCTAAAAAATGCTATAAATGAGGTGCAAAATAAAATGGAGGTGACCACAGCTCGATTGAAGAGGCAGAGGAGAGAATAGGTGAATTAGAAGATAAAATTATGGAAAAAGAAGGAGCTGAGAAAAAGAGAGATAAAAAAAAAAAAACCAGGAGTTCAAGGGGAGACTTAGAGAACTAAGTGACATAATTAAATGAAATAATGTATGCATAATTGGGATTCCAGAGGAAGAGGAGAGAGGGAAAGGTGCTGAAGGTGTACTTGAAGAAATAATAGCTGAGAACTTCCCTGATCTGGGGAAGGAAAAAGGCATTGAAATCCAAGAGGCACAGAGAACTACCTTCAGACGTAACTTGAATCGATCTTCTGAACGACGTAGCATAGTGCAACTGGCAAAATACAAGGATAAAGAGAAGATTCTGAAAGCAGCTAGGGCTAAACATGCTCTAACATATAAAGGGAGACCAATAAGACTTGTGACGGATCTGTCTACTGAAACTTGGCAGACCAGGAAGGAATGGCAGGAAATCTTCAATGTGATGAACAGAAAAAATATGCAGCCGAGAATCCTTTATCCAGCAAGTCTGTGATATAGAATAGAAGGAGAGATAAGGGTCCTCCCAAACAAACAAAAACTGAAGGAATTCATCACCACTAAATCAGCCTTACAAGAGATCCTAAGGGGGATCCTGTGAGACAAAGTACCAGAGACATGACTACAAACATGAAACCTACGGACATAACAATGACTCTAAACCCATATCTTTCAATAATAACACTGAATGTAAATGGACTCAATGCGCCATAGTCCTATGGACTAAATGTACCAAAAGACATAGGGTATCAGAATGGATAAAAAAAACAAGACCCATCTATTTGCTGTCTACAAGAGACTCATTTTAGACCTGAGGACACCTTCAGATTGAAAGTGAGGGGATGGAGAACTATCTATCATGCTACTGGAAATCAAAAGAAAGCTGGAGTAGCCATACTTATATCAGACAAACTAGACTTCAAATTAAAGGCTGTAACAAGAGATAAAGAAGGGCATTATATAATAATTACAGGGTCTATCCATCAGGAAGAGGTAACAATTATAAATGTCTATGTACCAAATACAGAAGCCCTCAAATATATAAAATGATTAATCACAAACATAAGCAACCTTATTGATAAGAATGTGGTAATTGCAGGGACTTTAATACTCCACTTACAACATTGGAAAGATCATCTAGACACAGGATCAATAAAGAAACAAGGGCCCTGAATGATACACTGGATCAGATGGTCTTGATAGATATATTTAGAACTCTGCATCCCAAACCAACAGAATATACTTTCTTCTTGAATGCACATGGAACCTTCTCCAAGATAGATCACATACTGGTTCACAAAACAGCCCTTCATAAGTATACAAGAAATGAGATCATACCATGCATAGTTTCAGACCACAATGCAATGAAGCTTGAAATCCACTACAAGAAAAAGTCTGGAAAACCTCCAAAAGCATGGAAGTTAAAGAACACCCTACTAAAGAATGAATGGGTCAACCAGGCAATTGGAGAAGAAATTAAAAAATATATGGAAACAAATGAAAATGAAAATACAACAATCCACATGCTTTGGGATGCAACAAAGGCAGTCCTGAGAGGAAAATACACTGCAATCCAGGCCTATCTCAAGAAAGAAGAAAAATCCCACATACAAAATCTAACAGCACACCTAAAGGAACTAGAAGCAGAACAGCAAAGGCACCCCAAATCCAGCAGAAGAAGAGAAATAATAACGACCAGAGCAGAAATAAACAATATAGAATCTAAAAAACCTGTAGAGCAGATCAATGAAACCAAGAGTTGTTTTTTTGAAAAAATAAACAAAATTGATAAACCTCTAGCCAGGCTTCTCAGAAAGAAAGGGAGATGACCCAAGTAGATAAAATCATGAATGAAAAGGGAATTATTACAACCAATCCCTCAGAAATACAAGCAATTATCAGGGAATACTATGAATAATTATATGCCAACAAACTGGACAACCTGGAAGAAACGGAAAATTCCTAAGCACCCACACACTTCCAAAACTCAAACAGGAAGAAATAGAAAGCTTGACCAGACCCATAACCAGAGAAGAAATTGAATCAGTCATCAAAAATCTCCCAACAAATAAGAGTCCAGCACCAGATGGCTCCCAGGGGAATTCTACCAGACATTTAAAGCAGAGATAATACCTATCCTTCTCAAGCTATTCCAAAAAAATAGAAAGGGAAGGAAAACTTCCAGTATTACTTTGATTCTATGAAGTCAGTATTACTTTGATTCCTAAACCAGACAGAGACCCAGTAAAAAAAGAGAACTACAGGCCAATATCCCTGAGGAATATGGATGCAAAAATCCTCAATAAGATACTAGCAAATTGAATTCAACAGCATATAAAAAGAATTATTCACCATGATCAAGTGGGATTCATTCCTGGCCTACAGGGCTGGTTCAACATTCGCAAATCAATCAACGTGATACATCACATTAATAAAAAAAAGATAAGAACCATATGATCCTGTCAGTCAATTGATGCAGAAAAAGCATTTGACAAAATTCAGCATCCTTTCTTAATAAAAACCCTCGAGAAAGTCAGGATAGAAGGAATATACTTAAACATCATAAAAGCCATTTATGAAAAGCCCACAGCTAATATCATCCTCAATGGGGAAAAACTGAGAGCTTTCTCCTTGAGATCAGAAACACAACAGGGATGTCCACTCTCACCACTGTTGTTTAACATAGTATTGGAAGTGCTAGCATCAGCAATCAGACAACAAAAGGAAATCAAAGGCATCAAAATTGGCAAAGATGAAGTTAAGCTTTCACTTTTTTGCAGATGACATGATATTATACATGGAAAACCCGATAGACTCCACCAAAAGTCTGCTAGAACAGATACATGAATTCAGCAAAGTCACAGGATATAAAAATCAATGTACAGAAATCAGTTGCATTCTTATACACTAATAATGAAGCAACAGAAAGACAAATAAAGAAACTGATCCCATTCACAATTGCACCAAGAAGAATAAAATACCTAGGAATAAACCTGACCAAAGATGTAAAAGATCTGTATGCTGAAAACTATAGAAAGCTTATGAAGGTAATTGAAGAACATATAAATGGAAAAACATTACATGCTCATGGATTGGAAGAATAAATATTGTTAAAATGTCAATACTACCCCAAACTATCTACACATTCAATGCAATCCCAATCAAAATTGCACCAGCATTCTTCTCGAAGCTAGAACAAGAAATCCTAAAATTTGTATGGAACCACAAAAGGCCCCAAATAGCCAAAATAATTTTGAAGAAGAAGACCAAAGCAGGAGGCATCACAATCTCAGACTTTAGCCTCTACTACAAAGCTGTAATCATCAAGACAGCATGGTATTGGCACAAAAACAGACACATAGACCAATGGAATAAAGTAGAAACCCCAGAACTAGACCCACAAAAGTGTGGCCAACTAATCTCTGACAAAGCAGGAAAGAATATGCAAGGGAAAAAGACAGTCTCTTTAACAAATGGTGCTGGGAGAACTGGACAGCAACATGCAGAACGATGAAACTAGACCACTTTCTCACACCATTCACAAAAATAAACTCAAAATGGATAAGGGACCTGAATGTGAGACAGGAAACCATCAAAACCCTAGAGGAGAAAGCAGAAAAAAACCTCTCTGACCTCAGCCGTAGCAATTTCTTACTTGACACATCCCCAAAGGCAAGGGAATTAAAAGCAAAAATGAACTATTGGGACCTCATGAAGATAAAAAGCTTCTGCACTGCAAAGAAAACAATCAACAAAACTAAAAGCCAACCGACGGAATGGGAAAAGATATTTGCAAATGACATACCGGACATAGGGCTATATCCAAAATCTGTAAAGAGCTCACCAAACTCCACACGCGAAAAAGAAGTAATCCAGTGAAGAAATGGGCAGAAAACATGAATAGACACTTCTGTAAAGATGACCTCCAGATGGCCAACAGGCACATGAAAAGATGCTCAATGTCACTCCTCATCAGGGAAATACAAATCAAAACCACACTCTGATACCACCTCAAGCCAGTCAGAGTGGCCAAAATGAACAAAACAGGAGGCTATAGATGCTGGAGAGGATGTGGAGAAATGGAAACCCTCTTGCACTGTTGGTGGGAATGCAAACTGGTGCACCTGCTCTGGAAAACTGTGGAGGTTCCTCAAAAAATTAAAAATAGACCTACCCTATGACCCAGCAGTAGCACTGCTAGGAATTTACCCAAGGGATACAGGAGTACTGATGCATAGGGGCACTTGTACCCCAATGTTTATAGCAGCACTCTCAACAATAGCTAATTATGGAAAGAGCCTAAATGTCCATCAACTGACAAATGGATAAAGAAATTGTGGTTTATATACACAACGGAATACTACGTGACAATGAGAAAGAATGAAATATGGCCTTTTGTAGCAACATGGATGGAACTGGAGAGTGTTATGCTAAGTGAAATAAGTCATACAGAGAAGGACAGATTCCATATGTTTTCACTTCTATGTGGATCGTGAGAAACTTAACAGAAGACCATGGGGGAGGGAAGAAAAAAAATGGGTAGAGAGGGAGGGAGCCAAAACATAAGAGACTCCTAAAAACTGAGAACAGGGGAGCCTGGGTGGCTCAGTCAGTTAAGCGTCCGACTTTGGCTCAGGTCATGATCTTGCGGTTCATGAGTTCAAGCCCCGCGTCGGGCTCTGTGCTGACAGCTCAGAGCCTGGAGACTGTTTCAGATTCTGTGTCTCCCTCTCTCTCTCTGACCCTCCCCCGTTCATGCTCTGTCTCTCTCTGTCTCAAAAATAAATAAACGTTAAAAAAATTAAAAAAAAAACCGAGAACAAACTGAGGATTTATGGGGGGTGGGAGGGAGGAGTGGGTGGGTGATGGGTATTGAGGAGGGCACCTGTTGGGATGAGCACTGGGTGTTGTATGGAAACCAATTTGACAGTAAATTTCATAATATAAATAAATAAATAAAATTGTGATCATATCTGAAAAAAAAAAGACTTATGGTTACCAGAGATGGAGGATAGGAAGAGGAAATTGGACAAAGGTGGCCAAAAGGGACACACTTCCATTTGAAAGATAAATTAATCATACTATACAGTACACCTTAACCTTACAAAGTGATACATGTCAATCATTTCTCAATAAAACTGGAAAAAGTGCCTAATAAATATGTGTTAAATGACTAACCCCTCAGGCATGCATTGTGATATTATATTTTTAAGGTAACTGTGATGTTTCTTATCTTATTGCAATCTACTGAATACAGTTGTCTTAATGCGATGGTTGGCCAGTAACTCTTTTAAGTAACCATGCCTTGTTGAATGCCTCTGCTAAAGAGTTAATCCTTAGAATGTTGTCTCATTCCTCAGTATATCCCGTTTCTTTTCATAAGTACTGGTAAATATTTTCAATGAAATGAATTAACCAAATATTATTATAAGGTGTACAGAAGGTTTTCTGCCATTATTTTATAAAAGTAACGTATCATAAGGAAAATATTAAATCCAAATTGCTACTAGTAGTCAGTAATCCTGAGGTAGAAATTTGTTGAGAGAGTCAATGGAATATTATTTTTGTCTTAATTAAAATTTTACACATGTTAAACATTCAAATAAAAAAGTCCTTAAGAAATCATTTTGTT
Source organism: Panthera leo (assembly GCF_018350215.1). Taxonomy (NCBI): domain Eukaryota; kingdom Metazoa; phylum Chordata; class Mammalia; order Carnivora; family Felidae; genus Panthera; species Panthera leo. Next base: position 105,883,047 of record NC_056680.1, on the reverse strand, counting down.
CTATAGGACACCTAGTGCCATCGTGCTGCGTGATATCATGGTAGTATTACTGAAGCAAGACAGACAATTCTTAGACTGGCCAGTTACTTAAGTTGTAAAAATATTTGCTTTTAAGATTTTTTTCTCTTACAATTTCCATATAAGAGATAGAAAACAGTGAAAAGTTAGCAGTGGGAACTGAAGCTGAAAGTTCATGATAGAAAAAGCTGGTATTGGGGAGGGAGAGTGGGGAGTGGTCATGGGCTATGTTCAAGTCAAGGCCTAAGATAATAAAAACTATGCAATACAGAAAAGATATATTGTTGGAAAATCAGTTTGGCGGGGGGTGGGGGGCGGGGTGCGGAAAAAGTGAGACCTGCCCAGAGTTGCTGAATCAGTTTAACAGTTCAGCTCTAGAATGAAGATCTACAAACTCTTACTGCCCCAGTGCCCTGAATTGATTTAGAATGAACTCATAATAAACCTGAAAATCCTTACCTTCCTGGGCGTGTATACTCAAAATCACTTCCTCATTATTTGGAGAAACTTGACTGAGTTTTCTTTCTTTAAACCATTATAAGCCTAAGTAGATCATTCATTGCTCCAATTTCTATATTTTTTTTCTGTCATTTCATCTTTTGTTCAACAAATATTTATTTAGCAACATGCATTGGACACTGTTCTAGGTTTTAGGATAGGATATTGAACAAAAAGAGAAAAAAGTCCTTTATCCAAAATTTACATTTGAAAAAAGGAGAAACCATAAAGAGGATAAATAAGTTAAATATGCCTTATATGACAGAGATAATCCTAAGAAAAAAAAGTCAGAAAGGGAATAAGAAAGATGAAGGATTGAATTTCAGATAAGGTAGGCTTACCTAAAGGATAAGGTAATGGGGCACCTGGGTGGCTCAGTTGGTTAAGCGGCCGACTTCAGCTCAGGTCATGATCTCACGGTCCGTGAGTTCGAGCCCCGCATTGGGCTCTGTGCTGACAGCTCAGAGCCTGGAGCCTGTTTCAGATTCTGTGTCTCCCTCTCTCTGACCCTGCCCCATTCATGCTCTGTCTCTCTCTGTCTCAAAAATAAATAAATGTTAAAAAAAATTTAAAAAAAAAATTAAAGGATAAGGGAAGGCTACAGGGAGACAGGTTTGAGTAAAACAAGACATTTAAGAAAAAAAAGAACATTACTATGAGCATGCTTGGAAAATCGTAGGCCGAGGGAAGAATAAATACAGACGCCCGGTGTTAAGAAAGTGCCGGAGGTATTCAGAGAATAGCAGAATAAGCAAAGGGAGCAATACAAGGATATGAGATCAGAGAGCCATGGGAAGGTAGAAGATGAGACGAGACGGTACAGATCAGGATGAGCCTTCCTATCATAACACAGATTTTGGCTTTTATTCTAAGTGAGATGAGTTAGCCATTGGACAGGTATATCAGGTTTTGAGCAGAAAAGTGGCCTGTTTTGACAAGTTTTAACCGAATCATTTAGGTTACTGTGTTGGTAACTACAGGTGCCTCATAGAAGAAGAAGTTAGATGAGTTAAAAGGCTATTGCTGTAACCAATGTAGGAACTGAACAGTCACTTCAGACCAAGGTAATGGCCATGGTGTGTTGACGGGCTAACAAATTATGCAAATGTTTTGAAAATAGCCCTGAAAGAATTTGCTTTCAGATGGATTTGGGGTGTGAGTAAAGGAAAGTAGTCAAGATTTGGGGCCCGCCATGAGAAGACTATAGGAGAATCTGATGGAGGGTTAGGTAGGAAACAGGTATATCAGGAGCTCCGTGTTAAGCTTAAGACATGTTAAGTTTGAGATGCTTATTGGACTTCTAAGTGGAAATGTCAAACAGGCCAGTGACAGAGATCTGAAGTTCTGGAGAGCTTTCTGGAATGAAGATACGTATATCTAATACACAGACAGTCAAAAAAGCAGATAGATAGACAGATGGACAGGTTACAAATCTATTAAACATGATAAGATCCCCTATTTGCAGTCCAGTGTTGAGAGGCCAGTGAGATGAGAAGGAAGCAAATGAGACATTTCTGTAAGAAAGGCGAAAAGAAAAACTAGTACGTGGTGATAGCATGGAATCCCAGAGAAGAAAGAGTTTGTTTGAAACACAAGTAATCCTCACCAGCAAATGATGCCAATAAATCACCTAAGACGGGGGGCAAATACAAGCAGGTAGATCAAACATGGTTGAAGAAACGTGAAATTCTCCCCTGAGAGTTTCTATTTGTTTTGTGCAGTGGAAAGCAAAGTCAGCAGTGAGAAAACAGACAGTGTTAGGCTTTCACTGTAAATCTCCAATTATAATGCCTTTCACTTAGCAAGCACTCAGTATTTGTTCACTTCGGAACTGACCCCCCCCCCAAAAAAAAAGAGAGAGGGAGAGAGACAGCGTAGATACTCACTGAAGACCCTACTCTCTAGTGCCTACAATGTCAAGTGACTTCGACTGTTCTTAGGATTCAGTTAGTGAAGTTAGCAATTAGTAGTGGATTCTCATTAGTAAAATTAAGCTAGTAATAGTTAGTGGAGGCAAACGAGCTCGTATTAATAGGATCTGTGGTAAAGAAATTTGGAAATGTATCTTAGGTATTTAGTGCCTTTTTTCCAAATACAGTTTATGTATCCATAAGTTTACATAATTTAAAATTTCACTTTGTTAAACTTACAAATTTAACAGCTCTCAGGAGCTGAAGCAGTTAGCTCTAGGGCATCATTGTATCTACTCCTAAATTTTAGAAAGGATTAAGTAAAATAATGTATGAGGGAGAGTTTAAATTTGTTAAAAAGCTATATAAAGGTTTCAAAGTGTTTAGAGGAAGAAAAGCAAAAGATACAGTTCCTGCCTCATTTGTGTTGGAATTGACCATGTAGCCTCAAATAGAGAATGATTAACAAGTTAATGCACAGCTTAAATTTCCACTTCGGTGAGGCAGACAAAATGCCTTCTGACCATAAAAATGAACATTTTAACATTTTTTTCATTAAAGATCTAAAAAAGTTGGTCAGTTTAATCTCTTTCTGTTTGTAACTTTGCTGCTTAAATATACTTCTCTTTGTAGGTAGGACAAACTATAACACCTCTAAAAGATTCCTTTTAAGTTATGAGTCAGTTATTTTTAGAATATTGGAAGCAGTCAGTATTAAGACTCTTTTGCAATATGTTTAAAATGTTATTTATTTGTTTGTTTGTTTGTTGATTTGTTGAGAGAGCACGAGCAGGTGAGAGAGAGGGAGACACAGAATCCGAAGCAAGCTCCAGGCTCCAAGCTGTCAGCACAGAGTCCAACGCAGGCTCAAACTCCTGAGCCACGAGATCATGACCTGAGTAGAAGTAAGATGATCACCCAACTAAGCCACCCAGGTATCCCCAGAGTCTTTTTAATTTAGTGATAAGGAATATGGTGAAAAAGAACGAATTACTAATACTTCAAAGTGACATCTTTTCACTTTGCACACATTTTGGTGAACTCCTGGTATTTTACTGTCAGCTTGTGGTTCATTTGTTAGTGGTTATTTAGTACATGTGGCTTTAGTTTCATAATTTCTAAATGTATTTACACTATTTTTAATGGGAGTATTTATTTCTAGTTTCACCTCTCTTAAGTTGCATCTTTAAAAAATTCCTATGGGGGCACCTGGGTGGCTCAGTTGGTTAAGTGGCCGACTTCGGCTCAGGTCATGATCTTACGGTCCGTGAGTTCGAGCCCCGCGTCGGGCTCTGTGCTGACAGCTCAGAGCCTGGAGCCTGTTTCAGGTTCTGTGTCTCCCTCTCTCTGACCCTCCCCCATTCATGCTCTGTCTCCCTCTGTCTCAAAAATAAATAAACGTTAAAAAAAATTAAAAAAAAATTCCTATGAAGAGTATCTGATTTTGATATATAGATTATTGCCAGAAGACATGGTGTCTGCTGTATCATAAACTTTTCAAGCAGGACTAAAGAGAATTTTAAGAATATCTCATTATTTTCCCTTTTTCATCTTTTTACTCCTTTAAAAGTGATAAATGTAGAGAAAAAGAAATTTAGAGGAACTCAGGGTCAAATTCGTGCACAAATCATGACCAATATGCAAGTGACTTAGTGACAAAATACGTTTTTTAAATTTTTTAGTTGATTTATTTTTTAGAGACAGAGACAGAGGGAGAGAGCGTATGTGTGTGCATGAGTAGAAAAGATACAGAAAGACAGGGAGAATCTTAGGCAGGCTCCACACTCAGCGCTAAGTCGGTGTGGAGCCCAATACAGGACTCAATCGCACCACCCAGGGATCATGACCTGAGCCTAAATCAATTGGGACGCTCAACCAGCTGAACCACCAAGGTACCCAGAATATGGCTTTTCTAAAACGAATTACGTTCATTTACTCTATTTTTAAGCCCAGTATATTTTTTTTGAATTGTTACTCATTCCTCTGTCACCCACTTTTGTGACTGATGTTGGGGTTTATTTTTGTCTGCCAACATGCTTCCCTGTCAGGTTCAGAACCAGTGTGGTGATTTCTCAGTGTCTGCAGAGCTTTTCTATACATAATGGTAACATAAAATGCATTGTACCTCTATCCACTTAAAAAAAACTGAACTCACGGAAAGAAACAAGAACCCAGTAATTTCTCAGAAATTAAAAAAAGAAAATGAAAAATTGTCAGTCCTTTCAGAAGTCAGGATGCCCTTCAAAGTAGAGATTGATAGCAATCATTTTATAAAAACCAAATTTTTAAAGTTTAATTTACATTCTTTTCAATAGGGTTTTTTGTATTGACCTCAATATACCATTTTTATGAAGTGGGGCATCATTTTCATTTTTATTCTACCACCTAAATTGATTTAAAAGACAAACCTTAGCAGATATTACTAATTTAAACAAAATAACAACCTATCAGAGATTCTTAATCTTTTGTGTGTCTGTGTGTGTGCTATGAAGATTTTTGGTAGTCACTTAAAGACTAAGTTCTCAGAATGATGTTTTGAAATGCATGAAACAAAACATTTAGGATTATAAACAGAACCAATTATATTGAAATACTGTTACTTACATATTTTCTTAAAATTACATGACTTAACAACACATTAGGGGCCAGGGTGGCTCAGTTGGTTGAGCGTCCGACTTCGGCTCAGGTCATGATGTCACAGTTTGTGGGTTCGAGCCCCGCATCAGGCTCTGTGCTGACTGCTTGCTCAGAGACTGGAGCCTGCCTCAGATCCTGTGTCTCCTTCTCTCTGCCCCTCCCCCGCTCACGCTTTGTCTCACTCTGTTTCTCAAAAAAGAAATAAATGTAAAAAAAAAAAAAAAACTAACTAAAAAAACCCCAACACATTAAATAATAAGATCCAGCAATATGTAAAATAACTATCAAAGCAGTGATGAGGATAAACAGTAATTTGTGATATCACCAACTGTAATGTGATTTTAAAATATTTCTGATTCCTATTAATGATTAAATTTTAGGTAGTACTGTTTCTGTTGCCTACCTTCATAATTGGAGGAAATGTTAAATTTCAGTAGAAGGCAAGCAGAAATAAAGATGCAATCGTTCCCCATACAAGTTGATACAGCCCTTAAAATCTATTTCTGGACCCTGAGGTTGGTAGATGTGAGCTTATGAACCACTGATGTAGAATTTTATTAAAACGTGCCTTTCCTTATAGTAGTTGCAATTTAGAGTATCTTACACTAAATCATTTAGTCATTTAGTGTACTCTTATAGTGGATGAAGCTTTGATTCCTTCCTTATTTTTTTCCTCTTCCCATCCCTTTAGTAATATGTTTGACTCAACTGGAAAATTGTCTGAATGCTTGTCACGTGGCCAGTTGGAAAGGGAGGAAAAATGTCTGGTTTTTTTTCCACTTTATAAAGCCTGAAGAACACATAATAGGTGAGGAAGCCATAGCTCAGTTTCCCTACTGTGTACCAGTTACATGTCTGCTTAACTTTACATTTTAGAAAGGTCTACAGTTTCTCCACACTAGATGTGCCATGAATTTTTGCTTTTTAAAAAAGGGCTCAGGACACCTGGGTGGCTCAGTCAGTTGAATGTCCAACTGGATATCTGCTCAGGTCATGATCTCTTATTCTGAGGGTTTGAGCCCCACGGTGAGCTTATTTGGGATTCTTTCTCTCCCTCTCCTTTTGACCCTCCCCTACTCGTGAATGCATATTCTCTCTCTCTCTCTCTCTCTCTCTCTTTCTCTCAAAAATAAATAAATCACCTTTTTTTTTGAAAAGGGCTTAATCCTTCCATGCAAATATGAATAAACACCTTGTTAAAATAAGAGAAAAATAAGGCTCCCCATTTCATTTAGTTTGATGAGCTATTTTGAAGATAGTGTATAAGGAAGAAAACTAAGATGCTTAGAATTTAAACCATTTGGTTCTAAATCACAATTGTTATGCAGTTAAATGTCAATCTGATTTTCTGAAATTCAGTCTGGGGGATTTTATGCTCATATTATGTAAAAGATTTTCTAAAATATTTCCCCTAATTATAAACATTTCAGTGAAACTGTGTATTTTCCTCCTTCTCCAAAAAGTGATCACTACATGCCATCTATATGGTATCAAAAGCCTAGGTTATCATGATTTCCATTTGTCTCTAATGAACAAAATTATAATGATTAGCCAAAATGAATCCACAAGAGATTCTATTCTATTTCTTAATTATATATAACTTATCTACTCCATTTCTAGGAGAATTATGGAGATGTACTTTTTGTCTGTACCAGAGTAGTCCCAGGTAAGAAAACCTCTTTTCTACAGACCTGAAATGTGTTCTCTCATGTGGATATCATACAATTAATAGTACAGCATGTTGGAACTGAAAACATAATATGAAAAATAACATAGAAAAGTAAAATAAAATGTGATAGCAAAAAAGGTAAAGACTAAATTCAGAAGTTCAAGAGATTGACTCTAATACCTAACAGCACAGTGATCCAAGGTTTGAAACAGGACATGATGCTTATGCATGGAATTGAGACCTCCATATGAAAATAGATTCAACAAGTAGTTTTTGGAAACCTATACTTAAGACAGAGTATCAGATCATTGGTGATATAAAAAAGGAATGTGAAATGATGCCCACCTTTGAAAAGCTTGAGAGCATTTATTGACTCATTTACTCAGCAATAATTGTGGCAGACCTACTGTGTGACTCTTCTTAATGCTGACAGTACAGAGACTGAGTAAAATAAGCAATATCCCTTCTTTCTCAGAGCCTACATTCTAGTAACACAGACAAACAATAAACAGGCAATAAACATAATATTAGCTCATGGTAAGAGCTATGAACAGCAAAATAAGTAAAGCAGGATATAGGATAAAAAGTAAAGCACAATGCTATTTTCAATAACGTTGCCAATAAAGGCCTCTGAGAGAATGGTTATTGTGTAGAGACTTGAATGAGAAAAGTCATGGTAATATCTGGGAGAAACAAGTTCACAGATGCCTTAAAATCTATCCATAGATTTAAGGCCAAAGGAATAGCAGGTCAAAAGCCCTGAAATATCAATGTGCTTAGTATGTCACCAAATAGCCAGAAGGCCATTTTGGCTTGATTTGAGTGAGACAGCAGAAATAAGTGAAATGAGGCAAGGACTTGAGGAGTTTGCTGAAGACTTTGGGTTTTATTCTAGGTGTGATGGACACAATTATAGGTTTCTTCTGAGCAGGGAGTCCTTTTGGTCATTCTTTCATAAATATATGCGTGAGGCACCATATTTGGTAAAACAAATAAGACATAAATCCTTCCCATGAATTAAGGGGACATGAGAAGGTAGACAAACACACCGAGCAAGTGAATGCTATGGAGTATTCTGGTGCCATACTGGAAATATACACCAGCTACAGGCTCCAAACCAGGCACAAGAGAAAAATTTGAACAAGGAGGAAGGTCAGGATGACAACTGAGGGTGATTGTCCAATAGGACATGTTGGAAGGAGAAAATGCTCACACTAATTAATAGGTGGGAGGAAGACAAGAATCCAGAAGAAAGATGAAGAGTGTGGGCACAGAGAAAGGAGAAGAGGCCAGGGCACCATGCCATGGGAAAGGTACTTTTAGGAAGAATTGTCCAATTGCTTGAATCAGAGCCCAAACAAAATGACAGTTGAAATAAATGAGAGGCACTTCGCACTTAGGGTCATTTATTCATCCATTCTTTCAATCTTTTAAGTATTACTTACATACCAGACACTGAACTAGTCACCAGGGACACTGTGAGTAAAAAATTTGAAGTTGTAATTCCCTCATGACATTTACAGAATAGTGAAGAAAACAATGTTAATAAAGACCAAAAAATTACACAGGCTTTTTAAAAATTAATATCTATAGAAGAACAGGGCATGGTACTATGACATAATGTGGACATTGATCTCACGTGGGAGGTCAAGGAAGCATTTTCTGAGAAAACAAAGATTTAGTTCATTTAGGTCATCGTTGGGACTGAAGAAAAGTAAAGATTTCCCAGTGGTTTTTAAGGGAGCCTTTACTTTGTGCTGGAAATTATAAGCGTAGTGAATATTGGCTGGTCTAAAGGTAGTGAGTTATCTTGATTGATTGTTCACAGGCAGTCACAGATCTAATTCCTTGTTCTACTCTTTCCCCTACCTTCTCACCACTGCACTTGAATAGTTTTTAAAAAAAGCATTAGTTAATGTATATATCATTAGTTAATGTATATATCATTCAGTTCATGAAAATTTGTGGGTTTTTTTTTTTTTTAGAATTTTCAATCTGTATGATATTTAAAAAATAATTTAATTTCACCTAAACTTAAATCACAATGAGAGGCAGGAGCTTAGGTTAATTGAGATAGAGAAAGCAGTCTTGGTAATCTGATTACTAAAATCATATTATAGGATAACACAGCCCACACAAAGAAATATAAGCGTATTTCAGTTACTGAGAGAATAGATGAAATTCTAGAATGTATAACAATTGCAAAATTGGAAAAGCTTCACAAAGGAACAGTCACATTACCATCAGGGTTCTCACTTTGGAGACACAGAAATGTGCTCAATTCCCCTCCCCCACTACCCATGGACTCTTTGGGAATCTACTCATCACTTTCAGTAGCAGCTTCCTCTTCTGTAAATAAGTTAACAACTATGTGCACAGGTCTTATGAAAATGAAATGGGATGATGAATGTGCCTTGCTTGGATCAGGACAGTGTAATAGTTGATCAGTAAATGGTAGCTATATTAACAGTGTTGACTGATGGTGATGGCGATCATTATGACAGTAACAACAGCAGGATGTGGATACATTTATTCACTCTGCTGGGTTATGGGGAGCTAAAAGACATATGTCCCGACGTCGAAGGGTTTATCAACTACATGATCTAGGATATATGTTAAAATAGTAACACAAATTGCATTATGCTTTAAAAAAAAATGAGGACTGAAAATCAGGATCAGGGAAGAGGGAAGGAGGGCCTTATTGCTCAAAACCTGGGAATTCAAGGAAAGATTGAGAGTGTCATAGATTTTAACCTCTTTCTCATAGGCTGTATTCGTTTCCTAGGGTTTCTATAACAAATTATTACAGATGGAGTGACTTAAAACAGTGGGAATGTGTTGTCTCATAGTTCTCAGTGCTAGAAGTCTAAAATCAAGGGTGTGGGCACCGAAATGGGAGAATCAAGGCCCTATTTCCTCTAAAACACATAGAGGAATCCTTCCTTGCTTCTTCCCAACTTCTGATAGTTTGCCAGCTATCTTGGGACTTCCTCTGTTGTCAGTGCATCACTCCAGTCTCACCTTCCATCTTTGCCTGGCCCTCTCCGCATGTGTGTGTGTCTCTGTGTCTTCCTATGGCTATCTTCTTTTAAGACCACAAATCGTACTGGATTAGGCACTTACCCTACTATAGTATAACCTGATCTTAACTCATTAGAATTTGCAATCCCCATTTGCAATAAGGTCACATTCTGAGGTACTGAAGATTAGTACTTCAAAATATATGGTGGGGGGACACACAGTTTGGCCCATAAGATATCAACTCTTTTGATCTAAAGATTATTTTTTCCTCATGGAACCACATGTTCAATTTTATAACAAAAATCAAAGGAATGGCCAGGACTTTTTTTTTCTTTCTTTTTTTTTTTTTCGCTAAAGATAACTGCAACCCAACTTAAAAAGAAAAATTTTTGCAGGGAACCTCACAAAATTAAAAAGAGTTGCTGAACCAAAGGGCAGCTCTGAGACTCTCTGTCTCTGCCTCTCACCTTTGCTTCTCTCTGGGTTCCTGCTATGTCCTCTCAGGCTATCCTTCCCTCAGCAGCTATGGTTACCAGAAGCTCTAGAATCAAAGTCTTAAGTGAAGAATTAGAGAACCATCCACCCTTCTTCAGCAAAAGAAAAAAAAAAGGCCTACAGAAGGACTTTAAGTGATGCTGTTTGGGGCCTGGGCAAGTGATTATGGCTGTTAAAAGGTGCTATGATCATGGCCCAGCCTTATGATAAGGTCAGCCCTTTTGTCCAATGCAGTCGGATTTGTTTCCAGAACAAGAGAAGTTTTTTGTTTTTTGTTTTTTTTCCTGGGGAGACATACTAGTTTTCTAGCACTACCATAACAAAATACCATAGACTTAAACAACGCACGTTATGGGGCGCCTGGGTGGCTCAGTCGGTTAAGCGTCCGACTTCAGCTCAGGCCACGATCTCGCGGTCCGCGAGTTCGAGCCCCGCGTCCGGCTCTGGGCTGACGGCTCAGAGCCTGGAGCCTGCTTCCCATTCTGTGTCTCCCTCTCTCTCGGCCCCTCCCCCGTTCACGCTGTGTCTCTCTCTGTCTCAAAAATAAATAAAAGTTAAAAAAAAAAAAAAAAAAAAAAAAAAAAAAAAAAAAAACAACGCACGTTTATTTTTTTGTGGGCCTGCAAGCCAGAAATCCAAGGTCAAGGTGCCATCAGGATTGGTTTCTTGTGAAGTCTCGTCACTTGTCTTGTGGGTAGCTGACTGTTCATTCTTTTTCTCCACTCACTGGCATCTCTGTCCACATCTCACAATTCTTGTGAAGACATCAGTCATACTAGAGTAGGGGCCACCCATATGTCCTCAATTTACTTTAGTCACCTCTTTAAATAAAGGCCCTGTCTCCAAATACGTTTATATTCTGAGGTCCTGGGGATTAGAACTTCAACAGAGGACTTGGGGGGAACATTCAGCACATAAGAGTAGACTAAGTTTGATAAGGGCCAACAAGCATTTGCCTGCTAACTACCATCCCCTGTGTGTTGGTGCTCTGCTAAGCCAACTATATCATAGAATCTTCCCAAGAATCCTAAAAGGTTGACACAATCATTATTTGAAATTTTACAAGTGAAATTAAAGCTTCAGGAAAGCTAATATTTTGTCTGAAGTAATACAAGAAAGCTGAGATTCAAATCTAAGTTTACCTGGTTCCAAATTCCATATGCTCAACAAGGACATTAGAGTTGCAGAATTTGTTTTGAGTTTTTAACTTTGAGGTTTTGTATTTGTTTTATTTTTTATAAAAACTGGGGAGTGATGGTGAAACAGAACAAATTTTTAAAAGAACACATTTAAGTCCTGAGTATTTTGCATTTCAGACTTTTGGGGGCCTTAAAGAAACTTAAGAATCTTCAAATTGTCTCTTTACTATATTGGTTCATAGCTGCAAATGAGACAGATTAATTTAGGGGAAAGCTGATAAAATTATTTCTTAAAAAAACATCAAAAGTTTAAAGAACACATTCAACTGATGCTGTGGAGAAGACTGATTTTAACTGTTAGCTTCTCTTAGCCTACACGTTGTTACTTAGAGAACTGTGAAAGTGGCAAGATGTACTCCTTATCTTAAGGCCAGTGAATAACTAAAGATCATTTTAGTTCAGTGACATCAGTAAAATGGCCTTACACTTCAAAGGCCAAAACACAGTACATTATATTTCAGTCAAACCATTTCTTACTGTTGATACTTGTAATTCCCAAGCAGAACTACAGGAAACCTTTTTGAAAAAGTAATTTTAGAATCCCATCACAAAAATAAACTATACATTAATAATATACAATAATAAAAAACACATAAATTATTGCTTCTTTGTAGTGCACCTGCACTAATCTTTCAGGAGGCAGAGAGAAGTTTGTGGCTGGCTATTATACCAAGCTGCTTCTTTATAGAGAATAAAGGGGAGAAAGAGGGCCACATTCACTTATTTTCTTGTTGATGATGTATGCTCCAGATCAATAACTGAAACCTCACATAACGCAAAAATACAAAGCAATTTTATTTCATAATAGGTTGTGGAAAGTGACCACACTTTGCATTTCCTGACTTTGTGGTAGTTTGGGGCTTTCAGTGGCTCTATCAATATAAAGAAAATGGGAGTCTAGTGATCTTCACCTTCATGGTACTGCAAAAATACATGAAAAAACTACAATCATGAAGTAGCAGACAAATCTATACAGTAGTTCAAGTTCTAGTCCAAACTCCATCTCCACATATGCTTTCACCTTATTTCAAAGTATTTAAAACTTTTAAATGTTATGTAGACCAAACAAACTGTTAGTGCCTGAAACCTGTTCTCTAAGAACTAATGATGCCACACTGTTTTGAGCAGAGGGAATGTTCTTTTGAATTCTGTTTGTTAAACTACCTTGTCTGTCATTTCACTGAAGGTCATCATTTAACATTATTAAACAAGCTTTACTTATTGAGGACAGTGAAATTCAGAGCTAATAACTGGATCACATTTTCAGCTCAACCTTTTGAAAGAATGGGATTGACCTAGTCAAAGTATGTCTCATCCTTTTTTTTTTTTCAGCCTTAAAATTGACAAATAAAATGGTTGTTTTATTTAAAGTGTCTAGTGTGATGATTTGACATACATACACATTGTGAAAGGATTCCCACCATTGAGTTAGTTAACACATCCATCACCTCATATACTTACCTATATTTTCTATTGAGAGAAATTTAAGGTTCTACTTTATTAGCCAATTTCACTTACACAGTACAGTGTTGGTAACTATAGTCACCATGTTATACATTAGATGCTTAGATCGTATTCATCTTACAGTGGAAAGTTGGCATCCTTTTATGAGTCTCTCCCTATTTCTCCCAGTCTCCAACCCCTGGTAACTACCATTCTAGTCTGTGTTTCCATGAGTTTGACGACAACGACGATGACGACGACTACTTCTTTGTCGTCTTCTTCTTCTTCTTCTTTTCTTTTTAGATCCCACAAAGAAGTGATACCATGCACTACTTATTTTTCTCTGTCTGGCCACTTAGCATAACGCCATCCAAATGGATCCATGTTGTCCACAATGGCAGGATTTCTGTCTTTTTTAAAGTCTTAATAATATTCTTGTGTGTGTGTGTGTGTGTGTGTGTGTGTGTGTGTGTGTGTGTGTAGAGATTCTTCAAGATGATGATTTCATTTCTTTTGGATATATAGCCAGAAGTGGAATTGCTGGATTACATGGTAGTTCTATTTTTAGTTCTTGAGGAAACTCCCTACTGTTTTTCATAATGGCTGCAGCAGTTTACATTTGCAATAGTGTAACTAGCATTCCGTTTTTTCCACATCCTCACTAGCATTTGTTTTCTCTTGGTGTTTTTTAACAACATCCTAACAGGTGTGAGGTAATATCTCATTGTGGTTTTGATTTACATTTCCCTGGTGATTAGTGAGGTTGAGCACATGTTCGGGTAACTGTTGGCTATTTGGATGTCTTTTGGGAAAAATACATGTTCAGATCCTTTGCCCATTTTTAATTGGATTGTTTGGATTTTCTTTTGGTTTGTTTTGTTGCCATTGAGTTGTAGGAGTTCAATATATTTTAGGTATTAACTCCTTATCAGATTTGTGGTTTGCAGATATTTCCTTCCATTCTGTAGTGTTCCTTGTCATTGTCTTCGTGGTTTGTTTCCTTTGCTGTGCATAAAGTTTTCAATTTGATGAAGTCCCACCTTTTGGTCACCTATGCTCTTTGTATCAAAAACAAAAAAATCATTGTGAAGACCAATGTCAAGGAGCTTACCCACTGTTTTCTTCTAAGAATTTTATGGTTTTAGGTCTTATGTTCTAGCCTTTAATCAAACACCATGAGTTGGTTTTTGTGTATACTGTAAAGTTGGGGGCCCACTTTTACTCTTTTGCAAGTGGCTGTCCGTTTTTTTTTGGCATCATTTACTGAAAAGCCAATCCTTTTCCCATTGTATACTCTTGGCTTCTTTGTTGATAACTAAAATTAAAGGCATGGATGTATTCTGGATTCTGTATTATGTTCCATTGATCTTTGTGTCTGTTTTTGTAAAACTATCCAATTTTGATCACTGTATGTTCAAATATACTTTGAAATCAGGAAATGTGATGGCTCTAACTTTGTTCTTCTCAATATTGCTTGGGTATCCCAGATCTTTGGTGGTTCCATACAAAGTCTGATCATTCTTAATATTCTAACAGTCCAAGATTCTAATTAAGCCAAAAGAAGTGGCAGCCAGAATGTCATTCATTCATATATATATATATATATATATATATATATATATATATGTGTGTGTGTGTGTGTGTGTGTGTGTGTGTGTGTGTGTATGGTGTTGGAAAATTAGAAAGTTGCTAGTAAAATAGTAAGACCCTTAAAACTTAAGATTAAAGTGTTAACATGTAGATATATATTACACACCAAAATAAGGTAACTAGTATTTGATTTTTATTTTACTGATATAATATCTAAGATGGCAGAAGAAATTCTGGACTCTGCCTACAATATAAAAATAACAGAAGGGAATGAAATGCCAGCACACTGCATAGAACTACACAAAGCATAACATTTTAAGGGCCTTGAAGTGATTATACTTGATAATCCTTATGTCTGGCTGCTTACTAGTAACATAACCTTGTAGGCAAAAAAAAAAAGGAAGAAAATTCTCCTTTGGGGTTCTTTTATTTGGTCTCTGGCTAAAACAGTTTCTAGCTCTATGTGGCCACAAAAGTTCTAGTTACATTCTTATCCTGACTTGAAAGCAGCATTTAGCATTGCTACTAATATGAAAAAATGGAAAACATTTGGATCATCAATGATCAAACTTGGCTAGTGGCAAAAACTTTGAGGTCTACGTAATGAAGGTGATACATACTTATTTTATTTTCTGGTGCTACATGGTAGTATAGTAACACATGCATTTAAAGTATACCTCAAGTAAATCTTAGAATCTACTGAAATTTAATATGGCCCTAGGTGAACTTTATATACGACCTTTGGTCTATACCATGCCCATGCATAAGCAATAAAAGGGCTTATTTCAGTCTGTTTTAATACTGTTTCATGATTTCATCTCAGAAAGGTTTAAACCATATTTAAATGCCTGATGTTCATAACCCTATATTATTTTGATTAATATGTTGGCAGTTTTACAAAATGTTTGTTTTTAATTACCAAAGGAACAAATCCATATTAAAAATTAAATGGTTGCATTTTTTTTTTTTAAACTCTGGCTCCTTATTAAGCTAGAGTTAGCCATAAAAAATGTTTTTGGCTCTCCTACAACAGAAAAGAGATTTATCTAAGCTACACTATTAAAAAATCCATTTAGGCTGTCAACAAGTATGTCAGATATCAACCAAAGATGATTTAGAGATTCAGAGCCATAAAAGGAAAATATTCCTTGGACTCTTGCAGAATCCACATGATTTCAAAGAATCAGAGGAGAGTGACAGGCTGGCACAGGGTCCAGAGAAAGATGGACAGTTGCCTCGGGTGGTGAAGTCTGAGGGCTGGTTGAGTCTTGCTGCATGTGCCTGTTTCCCTGCCCAGCCTGGCTATGACCTCCATTTTCCTCAGTTCCGTTTGCTATGTGTGCACATTCCTGTTCAGATTCTATGCCAGTTCACCTTTGCAATTATGGTTTTATTAGTCTCATTTTAAGTATATTTTGTATTGTAATTCCATTTCTCTTTCCCCCCAGGGCCATTTTCCTTCTATCGAATACATAGGCATTAATCATTTGCCACAATTTCTAGGGATAATAAGTGATAAGAATTTGGTTCTTGTCCTTAGGGAGCTCACAACCCAGCAATCATACAGCAAAACTAAAGTTAGAGCACAAATAAACTTTTGCAATGTCATATTTCAACTTTTTTATTCCTAAATTCCTCTAAATGAATTCCTTAATACTCACAGTTCCCTCCCCGCCCCCACCCACCCACAAGACAAAATCATTAGTCACCATTCATCATTAGCCTGCCTTTATTTTTAATCTATTGCCATATCCGTTAAATAAAGGACTATATGATAACACACACACACACACACACACACACACACACACGGGTGCCTTATCTTAGAAATTATTTTCTTTGACATCCTAGTGAGGTCAATACTGCTTACTCCATTTTTGATAAGACTCCAATATCTTTTAAAGGAATCAAACATATGTTTTGGCAGTAATTCCACACCCAAACAAGAATGAGCTAACCTCAAAAGCCTTGAATTATATGTATGTGGGAAAAGCATTGCAAATATAGTGTTTACAATTGAATTGCCTTTGTGTAATTGAAATATTTACTTAATAATGGTGTCCCAGTACTTTCTTACCTGATAGAACACGAAAACTACAATATGCCTAGTATACAGAATTATACAGCAGAGTACCTTTTCTACTGCATGACTAAATATCTCTTGCTATAGCAGCCAGGGTCATGACAATAGTATCTTCTTGTCAAAAGAAGCACTTCCATTCACAGTGAAGTGCTCCAGCAATGAGATGTACTCTATATATCTTGTCACCTTCAGCCTTTTGTACCAGAGGTGGTTGGAGAGTCAAGTCAAGCCAATTCACATACTTTATCCCGAGAATGTGCAATTTTGGACCCTGACATATGGAAAAGGGAAGTATAGAGATTTGCCTGTCAATGGCAATACTTTGCCAAGCAGCCCATAGCTGGCTGCTTGTAGAGGCCACTGGAAGAATCCTTGATTACAAAGCTTTTTAAATACCAATTGTTTACTTCTTCCAGGAAGTCAAAATAGATGACATTATCATGCTAATACATTGTTATCTCTGTTTGAGTTTGTGAGAAGTAATTGCTTTGAGACTATAATAAAATAGTAAACATTTAGAACTGAAATCAATCTTAGTTATTTAATTCAAATCGTTAAAGATGAGAAAACTGAAGCATAGAGAAAATACTTTGCCCAAATTTATGAAATTTATATTTTAAGTTAGCATTTTCTCAGTACAGTGTTATGACATGAAAGCTGATATATTTCATCTTTTAAAGAATATTATCCACAAACTGACTTAATTTGTTATTTGAATTGAAAAGTTGACCTCCAATGACATGATAAAATATTACTTCTTTGATTTTGGTTGCTAGAAATCGCATTTGAAAAATGACATTTGGTCAGATGTTTGAATTTTCAGTGATACAGACTTTGTTAAAAATTTGCCACATTGAAAAAAATTTGCTACATTGTTTTCGAGGTTCATTAGGCATAGCTCCTTATATCTGATACTGACCAAATGGCCAAGAGAGTCAGTGAAAAATGGCAAAGGATATGACTGTGTTATTATTTTTATGAGGATAAAGGCAAAATATGTTTCATTATTGAGTTGATTGTCTCTGACAAGAGGAAGTGTCCCCAGTAAGAAGTCCGAGGAGCAAGGGTGAGGTTTACAGCAAAGGAACTTACTTGGATTAATCTGTATTTCCTTATCTAAATTTTGTAATACATGCACCAAATACCAAATACATATTACTAAATCTTAAAGGAAATAAAGTTCATCAAGTGTGTGAAAAAGCTAAGGAAATTGTAGGAAAAATTACAATGATAATAAGAGGGGATACGTACTATTAAATGTTAAAATAATTGATAAACCTACTGTAATTAAAATAGCATATTCCAATATGACAAATAACAAGGTAGAATTCAGAAATAAATCCAGGCAGAGATGAACATTTAATATATTATTTTCAAATAAGCGAATTAAAACTGAAACCATTTACTAAACCTTGTTGGAACAATTAGCTATCAGATTGTAGGAAAATAACACATACCTTTAAATGAATTCTAGGTAGATTGAAAACATAAGAGGCACCAACAAAGAAGTGATATAAGTACTAGAAGAAAATATATACCACTGTATTAGCATAGGTGTGTGAAACACCTTCCTTTGATTGGCATAAAACTCTAACATTATAAAATGAAAGACTGACAGATTTAATGATAAAAATTTTGATAAAGTACACCATGATATATATATATATATATATATATATATATATATATATTAGAGAAAGAGAGGGCATGAACAGGGGAGAGGAGCAGAGAGGGACAGAGCAAGAGAGAGAATCTTAAGAAAGCTCCATGTTCAGCCATGTTCAGTATGGAGCCCAACATGGGGCTCGATCCCAGGAGATGGGATCCTAACTTGAGGTGAAATTTAGACTCAGTGGCTCTAATGACTGAGCCACTGAGATATCCCACCAGGAATACGTTTAGTAAAAAGCAGTCAAAAACTAAAGCATGTAGATAAAATAATAAAGATGTAAGCAGCAGTTTCTGAAAGAAAAACATAGGTACAGTAGAGGCTGAACCAAGATCAACAAGTTTATCTTAAAAGAAACCTGAAGAAATATACATTCCTCCAATAAGATTGATGAAGGAAAAAAAAAAAGACAATTTGGAAACAGTACATAGTCAGGGATAGAATAAAGGATAAAATTAGTAAACAAGCATAAGGAAATACTTTATTAATATTAAAAGTATATATTAAATAGAAAATTCCTAGAAAAAGAAATCTTAGCAAAATTGACTTCCAACACATGAAACAGAACCCTGAATACTTATATACCACTAATTAAAACTCAATCATTAATTAAAATTTTCTTACAAAGGAAACACTGGTCCCAACCAGATTTTAGGCAAATTCTACCAAATATTTCTGAAACACATAATTCATAACATTAGTAGACTCACCCAAATAAAGACTAATTATGCTAAGACTGGGTGTCAGAAGGTAATTATAAACAAACAAACAAAAACTATCACACATATACAATTCAATATCCCAAACAAAACATTTGGAAAGTAAATGCAAGAGTCTACAAATAAAATAATCGATAATTAGCAAGTTAGGTTACCCCAGGGATCCAAGAGCATCAGCCCTAAAATAATTTCAAATTTTGTTTACACATTAATAGATGAAAGAGAAATTAAAAGAAATCTTCTCACTAGATGCAAAAATAAAAGCTGCTGGAACATTCAAAAACCATGATGAGAACTCTTAGCGAACTTGGAATAGAAGAGAACTCACCTATGAAAGGTATGTTTGAAAAACACGGTAGTCATCTGATTCGATAATAAGAAGTTAGGAACTGGATTAGAGAAGCTACAATCCGACGGCCTGTTGGAGACTGTTCATACAGACTCAGCCCATTATGCATACCTTTTCCTGAATCCTAAATATTGTTGGTAGCTTGAAATTAGCCATGGTAGAACTGCTTGCATTATAGAAATTGGCAAATACTACACATCAAGGGTGGGGGTAGTGAAGGGAGGCAGAGCAGGAGGGAGATGTGTTGTTGGAACACCATTGAAGACAGGGCCGAGTTAGATCAATTAAAGAAGAAAGAGAAAGAAATGAGATAGCATTTGGGAGGTAAGAAATAATACAGTCATTACTTAAAATGTTATGATTGCCAACATAGAAAACACAACCAATACATGGACAATCTATTTTAATTAAAAATAGCACTTAGCTTTTTTTAAACATGAGTAATCACTGAAAAGAAATGAACTACAGCTACAAATACCAACGTGCATTAAACTTTAGAAATACATCATTGACTGAAAACAAGATACAGAAGAATACAAACAATGTAATTCCACATTTATAGAGTTCAAAAACAAGCAAAATTCAGCACCTTATTGCCTAGGAATACATACATATGTGGTAAAACTATATTTTATAAAAAACAAGGAATGAAAAAAATCAAGATAATGATTATCTTTTGGGAGTGGAAGCAGGTAAGAGGTTGTGATTAGGAAATAGCACACAGAGCTCTTTCATAAGAAAAATAAATGGAAAAACTAGGCAGGTGGAAAAATTTGCAAGAAATATAACAGATCTACTGTTAAGACATAAATATAAATGTAGATATAAAATTTGCCAAATCAATAGATATAAAATCAATACAAAAAAATTAAAAAATGGGCAAAGGTTATGTAACAATGGTTACTCAAACTAAAAATTAAATACCAATTGAACTTTTTTTTGCCCCATCAGAGTTAGAAAATTGAAAAATATTTTGACATGGAATACTGGAGAAAAAATATTCTCAAGAACTCTTGGTCAAATTATAAACTGACAGTCTTTCTTGGCAGGTATATTTTTCTCTTATACAACAAGTCTACTTACAGAATTATGTTCTGTGGCCAAAATAGTGTAAGTTGGTGCTTGTGTGTGTGTGTGTGTGTGTGTGTGTGTGTGTATGTGCACGTGCGCACGTGTGCATGCATACCATTGATTGTAATGGAAACAAAACATAACAGAAAAAGCATCCTGAAAGCCTATTAATAAAGAAATTATTAAACAAAATAGAGGCACATTCTGCATACTATTAAAAATGAGATAGAACTACTTATGTTGGTCTGAAACAATGTCAGTGATACAGAGTATGAAAATCAAAATACAGGGTGTGATGCCACTTAATGGGTTGAATAAAAGACCAGAGTGTTGGGAGTTGGTTCTGGTAGATATGAAATAGTTACAGTGATTGTCGCAGAGGCTTGGGGGTAGAGGAAGAGTTAGGGAATTTTCACTTCTTACTTGATATATTGCCCCTGAATTGGTTATCATTATGGAAAGTTGTTCACTCGTAATAAAATATATGAACATGGACTAACAAAAATAACAACTAGTGTTTACTTCTCAGATAAGTGAGGGGGTGCTTGTTGATTCTGAGGACTATGAAGTATTTGCATCATGGCTTAAGTGTTGAAAAAGATACGTGCATTAGGGGCTAGAGTTACGTTATCATCTTAATTTCCAATACTTTTTCTGTTTTGTGAATATAAATAAAATGCTAAGCATTTTGGTTATTAGTAACTGAAGATAACAGCAACCAGGAAGGAAACTCCATTTAAAGAATCTTAAAAAAAAAATAAAAAACTATTTTGATTTTCAAAACTTCTAAAGATGTAGAAAAAGAAATGAGAAATAATTACTTATATTTCTATACATATATTAGGAAATACAAGTGACTATATGTGTCTATATCACTTTATATATATATTTATAATGCATTATATAAATTAAATATATATACATAAAATTTATTTCATTATATATATTTCATTATATAAATATACATTTCATTGTATATATATGTGTGTGTGTGTGTGTGTGTATCCAAATTAGAGTTTCATTTACAAAGTTCATCAAAAAAAGAGCACTGCATAGGTTGGTGATTTTGTCACAAAAGATTGGCATAATAAGAATCTAGGAGAATTTGGAAAGAAGAATGTAAATTCTCTAGACAGATTGTCCAGTTTGGAGAATACAGGAAAATGTTATTAATAGTTGTATGACGACATACACCTGCATAACTAGAAATTCCTCAAGTAAATAAGTGCCAATTCTGACAGCCAGGGGATTTTCACATAGGAAAATCTAGGCAGACAGACATGCATGCATGCATGCTGTTGTCCTCTCCAGCAAAGCTGGAGAAATGCATGGGACTAAGCCAAGGATGCTTCCTGAGCCCCAGCAATTCCCTTCTCCTGGCTTAACCTGCCTCAGTAAAGTGGCATGCCCACAGCAAGTGATACTCGATGCAAAGTCTGACTGTGGAAGGAATGCCGTTCAGACTTTGCTATTCATAACGTTTCCTGTTTATGCTAAATTCAGCGCTTTGGATTGACCTCATTTACTTGTAACCTTCATGATTCCATTTGAAAATGCTTTCTTATAATTAATCTTTTATTGACAGTTTGATTTTATTCTTTCTGTGGTCTTCCATCTACTAAATTTATAATACAAAAGTCTTGTTACTATGTGAGTAGGGAGGGATTCATAAAAATGTGGATATCTCTCTATCAATAACATTCACCATTATCACACCGGAGCCAGTCCCAGGTAAAAGCTAAATACAGAAGTAGGAGACACAAGAGTCTCCAGGAAATTGTCTCCCTTGCTTATTGGGGCTAGAGTGTGTCTTTATCCTGCCACTAATGTACAATTGGATTAGGTAATGCAACCTTCTCCTGGTTGTTGAGTCATATTTCTCTCTGAAGAGCCCGAATATAAACTCAGTTAAAAATGCAGGAGGTTGGAAGGTAACCATAGATTTTAAACCCACAGCTGTAGTAATTTATCCTCCCAGGAAAGATATACTAGTTAGGATGCTATTATAAATGGACAACTCTGAGGGGAGGCAGCCATTTGAATCTGAATAACTCTGAAACCAAGTAATAACTTCACAAATAGGAATTTCAGATGGGAAAGATTTATGTATCAGGGAGGAATAAGGTGAAATAGATATTCTGAACAGAGCACAAAATCTTACATGCAGAGATAAATGCTGAGCTGACACATTACATTAAATCAGTGATTCTGTTGTTGTTTTCCCTTTCTTTGATAATCCTTTTTTGGCATCGTTTTTTTTCCCCTCCCCTTGGAGTTTCACTGGCACCCAAGGGTCTGTTCCTCTTCTCTTTAGCTCTTCTCCCTGTTCGTATATGTATGCTACTGAGGGGAGTCATTTGTTCACAGGCCACTTCCAACCATAGCTTCTAGTCCCAAGCTCTCCGTTACATTCTCTATGCTTCTCAAAGACAATAAGGATCCAGTATTGAAGACACACTGAAAGTCCTTCTATACACAAACCGCTTCTACATCCTAAAAGAAACAGTGCTGAACATACATCTAAAGCCTTTCCGTGACGGAACATTTCACAACTTGTTAAGAGTTCTTCCTTGTATTGGGCAGAAGTTGGCTGGAACTTCTTCGTACATATTTTATTGGACCCGTGGGGTCCGTGAGAAAGAAAGGTCACATCCCCTCCACATTACAATACTTGAAATGTCCAAAAATAATTACTATAGCTCCTTTACTATACTGCAGGCTAATCTTGTGTAAATTTTTTAACCATCCTTCATATGATATGGTTTGGGGTAAATACAGTAAATTACAAAAATGTGGTTACAGAGTGTTCCCATCGCCGTATGCAGATGCTTCTGCAGCTTGTCACAAGAGGGTGATGTAGTTTCTACACTACTTTAAATCTGGGTTTGTCTTTCAGCCTGCTCTGACCAAGAGCATATAAGAGAAGTTATAAGAGTTTTGAGTATAACCCTCAAGAGGCCCTGTTTCTTCCAGTCTCACTTTCTGGAATCTGACACACCCACGTGAAGTGGGCTGAAGAAGCCTGGGCTTGCTTCCCCGAGGATGAGAGTGGCTCAGTGGTCAACCACCACCCATTCTCAGACACACAAAGGAGGTGTCCCAATCTAACTACTGGCTGACAACAGTTGCGTGAATTACACCAGAGAAGAATTGCCCAGCTGAGCCCAGCTCAAGTTGCTGACCTCTAGACTCATGAGCAAATGAAATGATTGTTGTTTGAAACCACACAGTTTTGGTGTGGTTTGTTACCCAGCAGTAAATAATTGATCCAGTAAATTGTCCATTACCCATTTCATTACTCCATCCCTTAGAGTATCTATCGCTTCACAAGTATGACACCGAATACAGAATGCAGTATTTCCATCTCTAATTTGACTCAATTAGAATGGATCAAAGTTAGCCTTTCCTACATTATTCAGAGCTCATTTCTAAAATTATTTTTAATGTTTATTATTTATTTTTGAGAGAGACAGAGCATGAGCAGGGGAGGGGCAGAGAGAGGAAGACATAGAACCCGAAGCAGGCTCCAAGCTCTGAGCTGTCAGTACAGAGCCCAATACTGGGCTCGAATTCATGAACTGTGAGATCGTGACCTGAGCTGAAGTCGGACACTCAACCAATTGAGCCACCCAGGTGTCCTGTCATATATTTCATTTCTGTTGCCAAACTATCAAAATTGCTCTAAGTTCTATAGCATCACATTTCCGATCTCTATTACAACATTCTTTATGTATAAAAATAATACAGAAAATATTAAAATATACTTAAGATGCTTCATGGATTTCTACACAAATATTAATAATTTCTCAAAAAGTTTCTTTTCTGGGGCGCCTGGGTGGCTCAGTCGGTTAAGCGGCCGACTTTGGCTCAGGTCATGATCTCTCGGTCAGTGAGTTCGAGCCCCGCGTCGGGCTCTGTGCTGACAGCTCGGAGCCTGGAGCCTGTTTCAGATTCTGTGTCTCTGTCTGACTCTCCCCTGTTCATGCTCTGTCTCTCCCTGTCTCAAAAATAAATAAAACGTTAAAAAAAAAAAGTTTCTTTTCCTTGATTCTTTGCTAATTTACTCCCTTTTTTCTCACCTCTTTCTGAAAAATCCAACAGTTGGATGTGGATCATTTAGCATTAATCCTCTAAGTTATTTTTTCTTTATTTTTCACTTGTTTCTTTGTTCTAATTTATGTGATTTTCTCTTTTTAGCTTCCTATCCTTGATTTATATTCACTGTCATATCTTGTATTCAAATATAGTTGACAATATATTGAAATATTGTGTTAGTTTCAGGTGTATACCATAATGATTCCACAAGTCTATATGCTGTGCTTACCATGATAAGTGCAGTGTCCGTCTGTCACCATACAACATCATTACAATATTATTGACTATATTCATTGCCCTATGCTTTTCATCTCTCTCACTTATTTTTTTAACTGGAAGTTGATACCTCTTAATCCCTGTCACCTATTTCACCTATACCCCCCACCCCCTCTCCTCTGACAACAACCAGTTCTCTGCATTTATGATTCTGTTTCTATTTGTTCATTTGTTTTAATTTTTTAGACTCCACATAAGTGAAATGTTACAGTATTGGTCTTTCTCAGTCTGGCTTGTTCCACTCAGTAAATACCCTCTAGGTCCATCCATGTCGTCACAAACGTCACGATCTCATTCTTTTCTATGGCTGGGTAATACTCTGTTGTATTTATTTATTTGTTTGCTTGTTTGTTTGCTTGCCTGCTTGTTTGTTTATATGTCATATCTTCTTTGTCCCTTTATCTATCAATGTATTGATAGACAGTGAGGTTCTTCCCTATCTTGGTTATTGTAAATAATGCTGCAATTAACATACGGGGTGTTATGTACCCTCTAGGGTACATAGTAAATACCCTCTAGGTCCATCCGTGTCGTCACAAACATCACGATCTCATTCTTTTCTATGTCTGGGTAATATTCTGTTGTATTTATTTATTTGTTTGCTTGCTTGTTTGTTTGCTTGCCTGTTTGTTTATATGTCATATCTTCTTTGTCCTTTTATCTATCAATGTATTGATAGACAGTGAGGTTCTTCCCTATCTTGGTTATTGTAAATAATGCTGCAGTTAACATACGGGGTGTTATCTTTTTGAAGTACTCTTTCTGTATTCACTGACGTATTTTTAATTTTGAGAGATTTCTCTTTATTCTGTCATTATCCCTTTATATTAGCATTCAGCTCCCATTTTTGAGGTGTAATAAATACTCCTGTCTTTCTGATGATATTAAACGTAAGTTTAAACGTAAGTTTCCTCTTATTTCTTGTGTTGGGACTATTTCCTCTTGGTTTCTGTTTTGATTCTTTGTTTTTAATTTTTTAAATTTGGTGTATTTTTCTCTTATGTCAGAGACTTTCTTACAGTGTCATTAGCCGACACATCACATCTAATCATAAGATGCTGAAAAGCCAGTAGGGGCTTTGGTGGTGGGAGGACAGGTTTGAAAAGAGGCAGGAAGAACAAGGGAGGTTTGAGTACTTCGCTTGGGTAATGGGACAATCCTGTGTCAATACATTGCAGATTTTTTTTTTCTTTCTACTTTTTCTACAGGACTATTCGTTTCTCAAGAGCAATCTCCTCGGACTTCCTGTGTGGTATTATGGGAGTTAGGTAGGAAAAGAAGCATAAAGGCTCTCAAATCCACTGTTGTGATTGTAACTTGATCTAGTTGCTTTCTGTTCCATTCCCCTCTCCAGCTCCCACATAGGCTGGGTGTCCCTGAGCCCTGAGCTCCTCTGGTTCAGTTTCTTTAGAATAAGCTTCCACCCCCCCACTGATAGGGAGCCATTGACAGGACACAGGGTCATGAGAGAGTTGGGGATCCGGAAGTTAAGAAGAAGGCAACTGCCCATTATATGTGCAAACTTGAAACCAATATTCCTATCATTACTTCCATGCCTCACATCTTAACTACCTTGTTAACTGGCACCTTCAAGTGCTGAGTCTCCCTGCATTTTCGCAGTTTGAAGTATAGATTGACCCATTTCTCATCTAGCACCTTCTCTGCAAGCACTTTGCCCTTCACCTCCTCCACTAATCTAAGTGGGTCACCGCAACTCCTTCTGCTTCCCATCTTCCAAACGTGTGTTTAG
Source organism: Panthera leo (assembly GCF_018350215.1). NCBI lineage: Eukaryota > Metazoa > Chordata > Mammalia > Carnivora > Felidae > Panthera > Panthera leo. The sequence continues at coordinate 105,856,555 of NC_056680.1, read as the reverse complement.
GATTCTAGCCTGTCAGTCTCACTCCTCCATTTCTCTGCAGCCTTGTGAGTCTATACTTTTTAAATTTCTCTTATTGGCATTTCATTGGGATTCTCAAGAGGCAGAGATGAACGATGAGATACATGGGTGTGAGGATCGAAGTTGTGGAAATACTTTAGTTTAAATTAAGAAAGCATGTATTGTGATATTTTAAACCCTATAGATTGTTTCTTCAGTTTTCTGTCCTTAAAAAAAAAAAAATTATGGCATTGCTAACACTAAGATAACTCAAAAAGAAAAGAATTCTAAGAAAAGTGAAGATAAATTTTATTTTTAAAAAGATATGTCAACTCAGCAGGTTTATGGATATCACTGGAAAAGGCTAGAATTCCCAGACTTGGGGGGGAGTGGTGATTTTGTTACAGAATTGAAATATTCCTGAATGGAAGTGCCAAAGAATGTCCTCGTCTTGGTCCTTCATTCTGCAGTCACCATACATTTTAGATCAAGGTTGACAAACTGTAAGCCCCTGGCCAGTCACCTGTCTTGTTTATTGTAACACAGCCACTTGCATTCACTCACATGTTACCTGGAGCTTTGGTGATACAAACACTGGTATTTACACTAGAACCAAGTTGTTACAAAAACATTTACTGTCTGGCTCTCTACTGAAAAAGTTCGCTGACACCTACTTTAGTTGGCTAAGCTGCAGGAACAAGAGTTAGTGGCCACTGTGTTAAAAAATAAAATAAAATAAATAAGCAAAGAATCAGACGTGCAGAATAGCAACATTTTATCTTTTTTATCCAGATTAACGAGATTATTAAAATGATGTCGCTTCTTCACTATAAAAGGCAAGTAAAAACAATGCCTGCTCTATAGATTCTATTTGAAACACATTAAAGTCAAAATCTATTGCCACAAAACTCTTCATATCATCCCCTGAATTACCTAAAGGATCAAAGCATCTGGGAACTTGATTAAATTCTTTCATTTTAATCATGGTGGACACAGCATTATACAGGGAACAAAAGACACCTGAGTTTGAGCCTCATCTGTGCTATTAACATATTCTATGGCCTTGGGCAAGTCACAATCCCTCTAGATTTAAGTTTCCTTGCCCATAAAGACAGGGGATTAAATTGCATGGTCTTGCATTGGCTGTGATTCTGTAAGGTTGTGACGAGGACAGCTAACAGCTCCATCCCCTGCACATGTTGTTATTAGGCTGCTCCACTGGTTTTAATATTTAAAAGAAAAAGCATCAAGCACTAAAATGAGGAATTTGAAGCTGAGGCTATATTATGATTCCCCTACTTTTATACTTTATTTGGATTGCCTTAGAAAAATCATTTATGCAATTCCATGCTCCAGTTTCCTTTTTACTAAAACAGCAATAATAGTGTTGGTATCTTTACTATATCAAGATATACCATTCTTTTTGAAAAAGCTATTTGGGAAGATTTGGAAGAAAAAGAGGTACATAAATATTAAATTCTTGCTTCTAAATTAATTTTAGGTTATTATAATCTTCCAAAAAATACTTAACCTTGCCCTTTAAAATATTGCACGCAGAATGCAAATTAAATGCTAAATTTTACATAGTCCTTACTCATGTATGAAAAAATTAGATATTCTGCATCGTAGACAACTCTTCTGAAATAATGGCACCATGTAATATCACTGTTAGCTTTCCCAGCTGAGAAATGCTGTTTTCATGAATAGTGATAAGAAAGGAATTTGAATGGAATTTTACATTCTCATGCCTTGTTACATAAAATTGTCACTCAGGACTATAAATTTTATCCCTTTTATACCAAATATAAACTATCAATTTCAAATGTGTAGCATAGATTTAGATGCATTTCTTCCTATTTAATTTTTAAATGTCAGGTAAACAGTGTTAGGTAAAGAGAACTCTGAATATGATTAGTTAGTATTAGATACATTTAATCAAAACCATGTCCCCTTCTGATTATATATAATATTAAAAACCTTACTGTTTATGCACTATGCAGCAACTGGAAATGTCTGCCTCAGTAATCTAACTTAGGGTCAACTTGTTACAGAATAAGAATTGTAAAGGGTCTGTACCTTTTAATAAAAGGGTAAAATTACTTCTTTTCAAATATTCTTTCTTTGTTTTTGATACTTACAGTAATAATTACAATACTCAAATTTTACCTTGATAATTAAGTAGAAAATATAACTTCATATTAAATTAGTTATAAATGTTTGGGGGGGAGATAGCAAATTAATAAAAAAGAAATACTCTGAAGCAATATACTATTCAGTCTTTTTTTTTTTTTTTTTTTTTTCAAGATCTGTCCGTGGACAGATACTGTGGACAGTATAGGGGTCAGGAAAATTTAATGCTGTTGTTGAAGACCTTGTCATTTTTTGCTGAACCGAAATTATTTAAATATTTATGAAGTATCTATAAAGTTCACTGGAAACCCACAAAGCCTAATATGTATCTGAAGGGGTGTATGCTAACACCCCAACCTTTATAAAGAGCGACTGGTGAGAGGTCTGGTGGAACAAAGGGAAATATTTTAGTAACATGCAATTCTTCCTATTATGTTGTGTCCTTAAGACTGCTCTCTTCCTATCACTCACTGTTCCTCCAAAACAGATAAACGATATATATTGTTTTACGACCACCATTTAACTTCATATCTCTTGTCTTGTTTCTATAATAATGGTATATTTTACCCCTATCCTAGCATACGAACACTTCTCTTCCTTTATGAAGACTTTGCAGACTGCCTGTAGTCTTCAAGTTCCTGTGAAACTCACCTGGTTGACTTTTTCCTAATAGTTTTTTCCTCTATTGTTTTTTTTAAAACTTTTTTCTTTATATTTAGCCTTATGACTTTTTTTTCCCACCTGAATTTGCAGTTTGACTTTTTATCTAGCATTTCTCCTTTGAGTATTCTGATCATTGCAACCACCATGACATTCTTACCTCACCTCACCTCACCTCACCTCACCTCACCTCACCTCATCTCATCTCACCTCATCTCATATCTACGTAACATATGTTATGTATAATTCAGCTGTGGACCATTTAGTCAGTTCTAATCCTCCTCCTTTAAAAAATACATTAAATTCTGGGGTGCCTGGGTGGCTCAGTCAGTTAAGCATCTGACTTTGGCTCAGGTCATGATCTCGCTGGGTTTGTGAGTTTGAGCACTGCTTCAGGCTCTGTGATAACAGTTCAGAGCCTGGAGCCTCCTTCAGATTCTGTGTCTCCTCCTCTCTCTGCCCCTCCCATGCTCATGCTCTGTCTCTCTCTGTCTCTCAATAATAAATAAACGTTAAAAAAATTTTTTTTAATAAAAAATACATTAAATTCCTATGCATAAATATTTTCACACTTGTCCTATTTTTATTCCTAACATAATCCTTAAAAATTGAATTCTTAGTCCATGTGCGTATTTTTTTAAAGCTTTTGGTACATGTTACCAAATGCCTTTTTCAAACTTCAACAAATTTATATTTCCCATCATTGTTTTTACTTTTTGTCAAGTCTGATTAATAGAAAAATAGTATCCAATTCATTTAATTTTTTTAATTTTATTTTTATTTTTTAAAATTTACATCCAAATTAGCATATAGTGAAACAATGATTTCAGCAATAGATTCCTTAATGCCCCTCACCCATTTAGCCCAACCCCCCTCCCACAACCCCTCCAGCAACCCTCAGTTTGTTCTCCAAATTTATGAGTCTCTTCTGTTTTGTCCCCCTCCCTGTTTTTATATTATTTTTGTTTCCTTTCCCTTATGTTCATCTGTTTTGTCTCTTAAAGTCCTCATATGAGTGAAGTCATATGGTTTTTGTCTTTCTCTGACTAATTTCATTTAGCATAATACCCTCCAGTTCCATCCACGTAGTTGCAAATGGCAAGATTTCATTCTTTTTGATTGCCAAGTAATACTCCATTGTATGTATATGTGTGTGTATAGATAGATAGATAGATAGATAGATAGATAAAGATGTGTATATATATATATATATGTATATATATTTATGTATATGTATATGTTATATATGTATACATGTATGTGTATGTATATACATATATATATGTGTGTGTATACATATATATATGTGTGTATATATATATATATATATATATATATACACACACACCACATCTTCTTTATCCATTAATCCATCGATGGACATTTGTGTTCTTTCCATACTTTGGCTATTGTTGATAGTGCTGCTATAAACATGGGGGTGCATGTGTCCCTTCAAAACAGCACACCTGTATCCCATGGATAAATGCCTAGTAGTGGAATTGCTGGGTCACAGGGTTATTCTAGTTTTAATTTTCTGAGGAACCTCCATACTGTTTTCCAGAGTGGCTGCACCAGCTTGCATTGCCACCAACAATGCAAAAGAGATCCTCTTTCTCTGTATCCTCGCCAACATCTGTTGTTGCCTGAGTTGTTAATGTTAGCCGTTCTGACAGGTGTAAGGTGGCATCTCATGGTGGTTTTGATTTGTATTTCCCTGATGATGAGTGATGTTGAGCATTTTTTCATGTGTCTGTTGGCCATCTGGATGTCTTCTTTGGAGAAGTGTCTATTCATGTCTTTTGCCCATTTCTTCACTGGATTATTTGTTTTTTGGGTATTGAGTTGGATAAGTTCCTCATAGATTTTGGATACTAACCCTTTATCTGATATGTCGTTTGCAAATATCTTCTCCCATTCTGTCGGTTGCCTTTTAGTTTTGCTGATTGTTTGTTCACTGTGCAGAAGTTTTTATTTTGATGAGGCCCCAATAGTTCATTTTTGGTTTGGTTTCCCTTGCTTCTGGAGACATGTTGAGTAAGAAGTTGCTGCAGTCAAGATCAAAGTGGTTTTTGCCTGCTTTCTTCTCGAGGATTTTGATGACTTCCAGTCTTACATTGAGGTCTTTCATCCATTTTGAATTTATTTTTGTGTATGGTGTAAGAAAGTGGTCCAGGTTCATTCTTCTGCATCTCGCTGTCTAGTTTTCCCAGCACCACTTGCTGAAGAGACTGTGTTTATTCCATTGAATATTCTTTCTTGCTTTGTTGAAGATTAGTTGGCCATACATTTGTGGGTCCCTTTTTGGGTTCTCTATTTTGTTCCATTGATCTGAGTGTCTGTTCTTGTGCCAGTACCACACTGTCTTGATGATTACAGCTTTGTAGTATAGCTTGAAGTCTGGGATTGTGATGCCTCCAGCTTTGGATTTCTTTCTCAAGATTGCTTTGGCTATTCGGGGTCTTTTCTGGTTCCATACAAATTTTAGGATTATTTGTTCTAGCTCTGTGAATAATGCTGGTGTTACTTTGATAGGGATTGCATTGAATATGTAGATTGCTTTGGGTAGTATCGACATTTGAACAATATTTGTTCTTCCTGTCTGGGTACATGGAATCTTTTACCATTTTTTTGCGTCTTCTTCAATTTCTTTCATAAGCTTTCTATAGTTCTCAGTGTATAGATTTTTCACCTCTTTGTTTAGATTTATTCCTAGGTATTTTATGGTTTTTTGTGCAACTGTAAATGGGATCGATTCCTTGATTTCTCTTTCTGTTGCTTCGTTGTTGATATACTTTTAATTTATTATGATAAGGTAGGAGATTGGAAGCAAGTGATGTGTGTTTTTTTTCTAAATGATTATCTCAAAACCAAATATTTAATCATATAACCTCCTAATTTAAGTGCTACTTCATTACATTCTGATTTATGTACATTAGAGTGTAGTTCTGGATTTTTCCCTTACATTCCAATTATCTGTTAATTGTTATGCTCATACGACATTTCATTAATTAATAATATTAAATGCATTTAAAATTATATCTCAAATACTCTTCGTAAAATATTAGGACATATTTGTTTATTCTTTTTATTTATTTATTTTGAGAGAGAGAGAGAATATGAGAATGAGCACGGAAGAGGCAAAGAGAGGAGGAGAGACACATTCCAAATAGGCTCCATGGCTCAGCCCAGAGCCTGATATGGGGCTGGATCTCATAAACTGTCAGATCATGACTTGAAATGAAATGAAGAGTCAGATGCTTAACTGAGGCAGTCAGGCACCCATTTATTTGTTTATTCTTATAAGAAAAATCTGACAGTGATACTGCGTGAAATTGTGCTAAATTTATAGCCTTGCTTGGAGTGAAAAACATCTTTACAACATTCAGTATTCACACATCTGTCATCTTAATTTATGCAAACTTGTTATATAAAAATATATTAATTTTCCATAGATCTTTCACATAGCCTCTGTCCCTTTATTAGGTATATTACTGGGTATTTTATTTGTTTTGTTTTATATGAAGTGGCTTTTTTATTTTTATTTTTTATTTAAATCCCAGTTAGTTAACATTCACTGTGATATTAATTTCAGGTGTACAGTGTAGTGATTCAACAATCCCACAAAATACCTGGTGCTCATCACAGCCAGTGAACTCCTTAATTCCCATCACCTGTTTCACCCATCTCCCCCAGCCACCTCCCCTTTGATAACTCTTAGTTTGTTTTCTATAGTTAAGAGTCTGTGGGTGCCTAGGTGGCTCAGTCCATTGAGCATCTGACTCTTGATTTCAGCTCAGCACAGTTCATGAGATCAAGCCTCGTGGTAGGCTCCTTGCCGACAGCACGACCCCTGCTTGGGCTTCTCTCTCTCCCTCTCTGTCTCTGTGTCTACCCTGTTCAAACTTTCTCTCTCTCTCAAAATATGTAAAATAAAACAAAATTTTTTTCTTGGGTTGCCTGGGTGGCTCATTCAGTTAAGTGTCTGGCTTCAGCTCATTTCATGATCTCACAGGTTCAAGCCCTGTGTTGGGCTCTATGCTGACAGTTCAGAGGCTGGAGCCTGCTTTGGATTCTGTGTGTCCCTCTCTCTCTGCCCCTCCCTGGCTCATATTCTGTCTCTCTCTCAAAAATAAATAAACGTTAAAAAATATTAAAGTGTGTTTCTGGGTTTGCCTCTCTCCCTTTATTTTGTTTCTTAAATTCTACTTGAGTGAAATCATGGTATTTGTCTTTCTATGACGTACTTTGCTTAGCATATATATTCTCTAGCTCCATTCTTGTCATTGCAAATGGTGAAATTTCATTCTTTTCTATGACTAAGTAAAATATATATAATATATATATATACATATATTATGCATATACATATATATTATATAGTGTATATATTATAGTGTATAATACTATAGTATAATACTATAATACTATATTATAGTATATAATATATACACTATATTATATATATTATATATACATATATATTATATAGTATAAATAATATTTATTCATCAGTTAGATACTTGGACTGTTTCCATAATTCAGCTATTATAGATAATACTGCTATAAACATTGGGATGAATGTATCCCTTTGAATCAGTATTTTTGTATTCTTGGGGTAAATACCTCTAACCGAAATTGCTGGATTGTAGAGTAGTTCCATTTTTAACTTCTTGAGGAAACTCCATACTGATTTTCAGAGTGGCTGCACCAGTTTGCAATCTCACCAACAGGGCAAAAGGGTTCCCCTTCCTCCACATCATCAGCAGCATCTGTTGTTTCTTGTGTTGTTGATTGTAGCCATTTTGACTGGTGTGAGGTAACATCTCACTGTAGTTTTGATTTATATTTCCCTGATAATCAGTGATGTTGAACATCTTTTCATGTCTGTTGGCCATCTGTATATCTTCTTTGGAACACTGTGTGTTCATGTCTTCTGACCATTTTTTAATTGGATTATTCATTTTTGGGGTGTTGAGTTGCATAAATTCTTTTTTTTTAATGTTTTTATTTTTGAGATAGAGACAGAGCATGAGTGGGGATTGGAAGCAGAGAGAGGGAGACCCAGAATCTGAAGCAGGCTCCAGGCTCCCTGCTCCCAGCTGTCAGCACAGAGCCCGATGCGGGGCTCATACTCACTAACTGTGAGATCATGACCTGATCTGAAGTTGGACACACAACCCACTGAGCCACCCAGCACCCTGAATTGCATAAATTCTTTATATATTTTGGATACTAACCCTTTATGAGATATGTCATTTACAAATAACTTCTCCCATTTTGTAGGTTGCTTTTTTAGTTTTGTTGATTGTTTCCTTCACTGTACAGAAGCTTTTTATTTTGATGAAGTCCCAGTAGTTAATTTTTGGTTTTGTTTCCCTCGACTCAGTGACATATCTAGAAAGAAGTTGATATGGATGATGTCAAAGAGGTTACTTCCTGTGTTCTCCTATAGGAGTTTTATAGTTTCAGGTGCCACATTTAAGTCTTTAATCCATTTTGAATTATTTTTGTGTATGTAGTAAGAAACTGGTCCAGTTTTATTCTTCTGCGTGTTGCTGTCCTGTTTTCCCAACACTATTTGTTCAAGAGATTGTCTTTTTCCTATGACATATTGTTTCCTGCTTTGTCAAAGATGAACTGACCATACAGTTGTGGGTTCATTTCTGGGTTTCCTGTTCTGTTCCATTGATCTATGTGTCTATTTTTGTACCAGTACCATACTATTTTGATCAGTACAGTTTGCAATAGGACTTGCAATTGGGAATTGTGATGCTTCCAGCTTTGCTTTTTTTTTTTTTTTTTTTTTTTTTTTTTTTGTCTTCAAGATTGCTTTGGCTATTTGGGGACTTTGTGATTCCATACAGATTATAGGATTGTTTGTTCTAACTCTGTGAAAAATGCTGTTAGTATTTTGATAAAGATTGCTGTAAGTGTATAGGTTGCTTTGGGTAATACATTTAACAATATTTATTCTTCCAATCCATGAACATGAACATATTTCCATTTCTTTGTTTCCCCTTCAATTTCTTTCAACATTGTTTTAGAGTTTTCAGAATACAGGTCTTTTGCCTCTTTCATTAGATTGATTCCTAGGTATCTTACTGTTATTAGTGCAGTTGTAGATGGGATTGATTCCTTAATTTCTCTTTCTGTTGCTCCATTTTTGATGTATAGAAATGCAACAGATTTCTACACAATGATTTTGTATCCTGTGACTGTACTGAATTTGGTGGAATATTTCAGGTTTCTATATAGAATATCATGTCATCTGCAAATAGTGAAAGTTTGATTTCTTCCTTGCTGATTTGGATGACTTTTATTTCTTTTTGCTGTCTGATTGCTGAGGCTAGGGCTTGAAGTACTATGTTAAATAGTAGTGGTGAGAGTGGGCATCAGAGTGGGATATTAATTTTTTCTCAAAGCATTTTTGATTGAATGTAAGAATATTATTCAGAGGCGCCTGGGTGGCCCAGTCAGTTGAGAGTCTGACTTCGGCTCAGGTCATGATCTCATGGCTCTCAAGTTCGCGTCCCGTATCAGGCTCTGTGCTGACAGCCTGGATCCTGCTTCAGATTGTGTGTCTGCTTCTCTCTCTGCCCCTCCCCTGGTTGCATCCTGTCTCTCTCTCACAAAAATAAATAAACATTAGAAAATTAAAAATAAAATAATAAATGTAAGAATGTTATTCATGTAGATATATTTATTTTGTATCCACTTTTTGTATTTATACGTTGGTTTTAAACAATTTTAGTTGATTCTTTTTGGTTTCCCAATGAATCATCATATCCTAAATAAATAATTTTGGCACCTTGTTCTATGTCTTCCATTTCTATGAAAAGCTTCCAGGCTCTCTCCATGTTATTAAACAATGAAAAGTTTACACTGAAGCATAGACCAGAGTACATGTCTAGACTGCGACCTTGAAGGGTTATCCAATGTATCTCTCTCATGTCCAAATGTCCAGCATCAGTGATGAATTATTCTTTTAAAGGAATTAAAGACATTCCTTAGCTCTCATTCGATGTATTTTTTCAAGTATATATGTTTTATCTTTAAGAAACTTTCTGCTTACATTTCAGAGTAGGCTTTTTATTTTTCCTTTATTCTTCATGGTTTAATAGGTTCCTTAAGGATTTAAGAAGATACACAGCAAGCTGGACACAAATGTAAAGGAAAGCAGAGAAATCAGTACCCACCTGTGCCCTGCATAGAGTTTAGCATAGTGTCTGATATAGAGTTGGTTCTGCCTTAAACTTTAAGGAAAAGCCACTTCTAAAAGGCCTAGAAATAAAAAAATAAATAAATAATACAACTTATTGACTTGGATTACTAAGTCTAAAATGAAAAGGAACTTCTAACACTAACATCTTCACTTCTGGGTGCAAGAGAGAAATATCACTAAATGAAAGACTATCATCGATTAGAAAAGCAAATAAAAACTCTGTTATCAATTTAAAGTGACAGCATACTAAGGGAGCCTGGGTGGCTCAGTTGGTTAAATGTCCAACTTTGGCTCAGGTCATGAAGTCATCGTTCACAAGTTGGAGCCCCACGAAGGGCTCTGTGCTGACAGCTCAGAGCCTGGAGCCTGCTTCGGATTCTGTGTCTCCCTCTCTCTCTGTCCCTCTGCTGCTTGCACTCTGTCTCTTTCTCTCTGTCAAAAATAAATATTAAAAAACATTTTTTTTAAGTGACAGCATACTACTGCCACATTTTCCTCAGCCACATCTTCAAGAACAAATAAGAGCATTGAACAATTACTGGGTTTTAAAACTGGAAAATTACAACTGATGACAGATATCAATTTCTGCTCCAACTCTGGAAAATTTTTGTATTCATTTCTCCTTAAGTTTTATGAGGAAAACTCTATTATTGATGGCTCCCTCTTTAGGCATCTTTCTCAAAGTGGGGAAAATTAATGTAAGTACAGGGTTCCTTGGACTTTGACTATATCATGTAACATATTTAATTCATTTCCTTTTCTTGCCAAAACATAAGCTACCACTACTTCCATTATTATAGGAAATACAGAAAAATGACTGGAACTTCCATTTAAAAAAAAAAAGGAAAAGTGATGTGAGTCAAGAGATATTCAAGAAAAATAAAGTTAAATCTGACTTTGAGCATATCTTACAGTGGCCCATTCCTTTAGACAATTAATGCTTAGGCTTCACGATCATGATTTATTTTGAGATGTCAGTTTTAAGATCGTGAAGGAAAAATGTTCAAGGCAATGATAATGTCCCACTTTAAAGTTCTTGTGTTTCTGCTTAAATGGTTATAATAACACATGCTGTAGAAATTTTCTATATTTATTTTAGAATTACTGGTATGTGCATATGCATTATTCTTGGTAGGATGGGCATCTTCATATCTAGGGCATCCCACTATGATGACTGATTATGTTCCAGCTGGTCTTTCTCTACTTAGGAATGAAATTTTTTACTAGAGTAAATTTAATCAGACAATCTTGTTAAATGTGGCACTGGTCCCAATCAGTCGAAAGTTTTAAAAAGAAAAAATATATATATGAAAAAAGACAAAAGCTCTAGTCTTTAATGTCATGAACTTCTCCAATGTGAGTTCTGATTTTGGACAGACTTTGAATCATATCTTGAATTCATCACTTACTGGCTCAATTACTTTCAAAGAGCTGTGGAATCCCTCTAATTCTTGGTTTCTATAAGTTGGAGATTAGTATTAATAGCTACATTTCAGGCTTGTCATGAGGGTAAATTGAGATACTGTTTGCATGTATTGGCCAAGTGTCCCCAGATGGGAAGTAGGCAGTAAATGTTGCCTTTTGTTGTTACTATTATGTTTTCTAACCAGTGTCAAAGAATAATTTACAAACCAACCACCTGCATCATTATCTCTTGAGATACTTATTAAAATATAAATTCTAAGTCTCTCTCAGTACCAACTATTTCAAGATCTATAGGCTTGAGGTCTAGGAATCTGGATTTTTCTAAAGAATCCCAGGTGATTCTTCTGCGCATTAAAGTTTGAAAACCATTATTTAATCCTGGAATTTACTTTTATTTTTAATGCTGTTTTCTTATCATATAACAGGAGTTTAAAGTCGCTCATTAGTAATTGTATTAATTTATATTCTTAATATGCTATCTTCCTGGAAGATAATAAATGAGCATTGCTAGGTTTGTATTTTAAAAGCCCAACCCTGGGGCGCCTGAGTGGCTCAGTTGGTTGGGCGACCTACTTCAGCTTAGGTCATGATCTCACAGCTTGTGAGTGCAAGCCCCACATCGGGCTCTGTGCTGGCAGCTCAGAGCCTGGAGCCTCCTTCGGGTTCTGTGTCTCCCTCTCTCTGTCCCTCCCCTACTTACACACTGTCTCTGTCTGTCTCTCTCAAAAATAAACATTAAAAAATGATAATGATAAAATAAAAAAATAAGAAGCCCATCCCCCGGGGTGCCTGGGTGGCTCAGTTGAGCGTTAGACTTCAGTTCAAATCATGATCTCACAGTTTTTGGGTTCAAGCCCCATGTCAGGCTCTGCTCTGACAGCTCAGAGCCTGGAACCTGCTTCACATGCTGTCTCTGTCTCTGTCTCTCTTTCTTTCTCTGTGCACCTCCCCTGCTCATGCTCTCTCTCTCTGTTTCTCAAAAATAAATAAATGTTGAAAACAAAAATTTTTAAATGCCTATTCCCTTTCCTTCCTCCCAAGCTCAGGGCCATTGACAACTGCTTCCAACTTCCCTGGAGTCTTCCTGATCTCTTTTCTCCCTGCCCAGGACCACTTGGCTCTCTCTAATGCACTTCTTAGGCACTCTTCTTTTCTAAATATTTGAGCTTTTAATCATTCTCTAAATGGTAACTTCCAAGCCTCTGAATGTCCAAGTTAAAATCCTCAGAAATATAGCCCCTACCTCTCCTTTAAGCCATATCTCCATTCTGTCTCTGACACAGTGTATTCCAATAAAAGAGAAAAATTCATCATTTCAAGTAACTTATTCTGCCTGTTTCAGTGCCCTTCCTTCAGTCATTGAATAACTTTAAATTTCTTCCCATTGACATCATGTCCACTAAGATCCAGCTTGAACGCCACTTCCTCCCAAGAGCTTTTCCAAATCTTTCCAGCTGGAAGAGATTACCTTCTCGAAACCCTTAGTTACTAACATTCTTCTAACACTTAGATTTTTCTTTTTTGTATTATGTCCACTATTGGTTTTTTTTTTTTCTTTTTAAAAATTTCTTACAGACAAAAACACATCATCTCTTTCTCTTCATCCCTCATGGTGCTTGGCATAATCCTGATCTTAAGATGATTATTCTAAAGTAACCACTGAATGAATGAGTAGAAGCAACATGTGGCTTGCCAAAATGGTTTTCTACAGACACTCAACTTATAAAATATTATCTTTTGGCACTTTTTTAAAAGCTGATTTATTTATTTTGAGAGAGAGTGCACATGCAAGGTGGGAAGGGGCAGAGAGAGGGGGAGAGAAAGAATCCCAAGCAGGCTCCATGCTGTTAGTGCAGAGCCCCATGAGAGACTTCATCCCACGAACCACGAGATCATGACCTGGGCTGAAATTAAGAGTCAGAGCTTAAGCAACTGGGCCACCCAGGTGCCCCCCTATCTTTTGAAACTTTTAATTACTGTGGGAATGCAAGCAATTCTTGCTTTGTTGAATGTGTATGGACCTTGGAAATCATCTATCCAACACTAGCCCTGCAGTTGAGATACTTCAAACCACGATGACTTGCCCAAATCATACTGTTAAGGATGACACTAGGTCCAGTAGTATATTGGACTAATTCTCTTTCCTGATGATTTATACATTTATTTTGTCATGTATTAATATGCTTACTTTTCACTTTGGTATAGTATATTGTATAAGCTTGTATTAGTTTATTTTATTGCTTATAATGCTGTATTATCAACAATCACAAATTTTTACTGTGATACAACAAGAAGCACTGATCCTCATGCTTAAGAGACAGTTTGTTGACTATGTTTCAGCTGAACTACATTGGGTTCTGCTTTAGGCTGTGTTTCAGCTGGGCTCAGCTGCAGACTGACTGCTGGATTCAGGTTTTCTACATGTGTCTTCTTTGGGGACCATGCTAATGGGGCAGCGGCCACCTGCGGCTTTTCTTTCGTGGTATGTCACAGGGCCTCAAGAATTAGACTGAACTGTTCCCATTGGCCAATGCCCACGTTCCACTGGCCAAAGAAAGTAATTTGGTGAAGCCCAGTATAAATGCTTCTCGTGTTGGCGGGGGACTCCAAGTTGACAGGGCAAAGTGCATGGATGCATAGGAAAAATAAGAAGAACTAAGAATAATGATCTACCTACCCCATGTCTTTATAATTTGTTTTTACTATGTTTACATTTATATTTCATACCTGCAATAGGGATGTATGTCAAAATAGTTCATTTCTAAAGATACGATTATAGATATTCCTTATAACAAGTGCACCTTGAAAATAAAATAAGTAAAACTTTACCTACATGGAAATTTAGTTTCTATATCTCCGTTATTAAATTGGAAAAAAAAATGTGTATTCAATTTTGTCTTCACACTTGACAAAGTTTTTATATGATTGGCCTACACTAACCATTCTCTATTAGTCAGTCCTGCCCGTGTGAGAAATTACAGTGATTTCATTCATGCTAGCAATGTAAATAAGTAAAACTCTACTTAAAGATATTAAGGGATTTGGGTTTTGTTTCCTATTTGCACCAGCAAACAGAAGAATGTAAAGGTATGATTTGTAATCTGCAGTGATAAAATTCATGAGAAAATTTCTTAAAAGATATAAATTTTTAGGGGTACCTGGGTGGCTCAGTTGAGCATATGACCCTTGATTTCATCTCAGGTCATGATCTCCCAGTTTGTTGCATCGGGCTCCATGTCCGGCTCTGCACTGACAGCATGGACCCTGCATGGGATTCTTTCTCTCTCTCTCTTTCTATCCCTACCCTGTGCACACTCTTGTTCTCTCTCAAATAAGTAAACATTTTTTACAAAGATACAATTTTTTAATAATTACCCAGGTTGAATCTAATGCATGTGGACTAAAATCAGTTTCAGTTAAACCTTCCTTCAAGGAAACCTCATGGAGCATGTTTATATAAATACACTGCAGAGTATTTTACACATGTATGTTGACTGCATGTGAAAATGATATCATTAAACAAAATATTCAACTCTTTGCCTTCTTGAGTGATAACCAGTGATTGCCTATACTCTAGGCAAAATATTATGTAAGAATAATTTGTTAGGCTCTATTATGCAGTCTTATTTCAAAAAGCTTACTACTTAACTATGATACTTAATAAGATCTGTAACTTTGCATTTAGCTATACATTTTCTTACTAATTCTGGGATGGTGAGGGGTGCCTGGGTGGCTCAGTCATTTGAGCATCTGACTCTCTATATTGCCTCGGGTCATAATCCCAAGGTCATGGGATTGAGCCCTGCATTGGGCTTTACTCTGAGCTTGGAGCCAGCTTGAGATTCTCGCTTTCTCCCTCTGTCCCTCTCCAGCACTCCCACTCTCTATCTCTAAAATTGAAAAACAAATAATTCCGGTATAGGCAAACCTTTAATTCCTTTCTAGTTCCTTGTATAGAAGACAGAACAGTTTTGGAAAACTCAAAAAAATAAAAATTTAGGGCTTAATTCTCTTATTTTTTTCTTGGAAATTAATATGCAACTAGAAATTGTTAAAAAATGGGGTACTTAAGACCTCAGGTCTGAAAATTCAAGGTAAAGAGTTGTTTAAGAAGTATTATTGCCACAAATATAAAGATTCAATAATGTATTATCTTTAACTCTCAGTTATTTTTTTATCTGTTGGGTTGCCTACCAAAAATCTTTAGCCCAGCTTTCTTCTAAATTTGATGTTGTTATGGGCCTAGCAATTCAGATTTTGTTTTTCTTTTGCCACATACAGTTTAATAACTGCCAGTTCTCTGTTTTTTTTCCAGTTCTGAATAGTGTAACCCATCTGATGTGTTATTTGTCCCCAGCTGCCATGAATAAAGAATAGGTAAGAAAGATGCCACAGGGAAATGAGCCCCCCCAAACTATCATCATATCATTAAAGAGGGGGCACAAACAATTCATTTATTCCAGCCTAAATAGTTTTAGTATCTGCTGTCTCTGTAAGGTACATTGAAGAGGCAGGAAGTATGTTCTAATTTGAAGTAATTTGTAATGAAAATAAGTTGTTCATTTCTGTCTCATTACTCAGTATTGTATTGATTGATTTCAACTAGGGTTCAGGTCTACATCAGGCAAGAGCTATGTGCATGTTACTCTGAGACCATAGTCAACTTTGACAGTGTTGGTGCTTTAAAAGTTCCTTGGCTTTCATTAAAGTCATTTATTCGTATTCATAAGGAAAACTGTTCCAATTTTTCAGTACAAAGAATGCCAGACTCGTGAGTAATACTACCTTTACCGAAGTACATATGTAATGATAAAAAAGAGGATGTCTCAGTCTGGTTTTTAAATTTCATTTTTCATGAAATGAGGAATTAAGGGCACCTAGATGGCTCAGTTGGTTAAGTGTCTGACTTTGGCTCAGGTCACAATCTTGCGGTTTGTGAGTTCGAGCCCCGCGTTGGGCTCTGTGGTGACAGCTCAGAGCCTGGAGCCTGTTTCAGATTCTGTGTCTCCCTCTCTCTCTCTGCCCCTTCCCCCGCTTATGCTCTGTCTCTCTGTCTCTGAAAAATGAATAAACATTTAAAAAAATAAATTTAAAAAAATAAAATGAGGAATTAGAACTGTATCAGCTCCCAGGTCCCATCAGATAATAGGATGAAGTAGTAATGAAGAATTATTTAGTCATTATTTTTATATACCAGTATGCATAATGATCAAAATACAGAGCATATTCAGAATGGTCCTAAGTGTAGAACATGTGACAGGATTATTTGTTGAGATACTAATTTGTGTTTCATTTTCATTGCTATGGAAGGATCAGAAAAAAAATTAGCCATTTTTACTTAGTACCTCTATTCCACTCCTTTCCTCATTTCAGAAAGTAGCCTAGAATTTATATTACCTAAGGATAAACTTCCCTTCGAACACTTGTTTCAAAAGCCTCAGTTTATTAAGGCGTCATGCTGCACTCTGGAAAGAAAGGCAGAAGGAACGAGCAAGATACAGAGGAGAAGCATCAAAGTAGAAAAAGAAGATTGTCTCAAATAGGAAGGTGATGAATGGCTCTTACACCCGTGATTAACAGGGGTCCACACATCATTCCTTATAGAAACCCTAGAAGTGCAGAAGAACCTGGGGAAGTTTAGTTGAGTACTTGGGTCTTCTAAGGAGGCTTCTCTTGAAGTAGTTGACAAAGCTTCCTTTGACTGGCATTACCTACCTACCTTCAAGAAGAAGTAGGCTTGCATATTGAATATGTCTTCAGGAGTCATGTTGACTGAAGTTGCCTTCCCCCATCTTCCAGTCGTCCCATGAAATTCCTTGATTCCAGTGTGGTTCTAAAGAGACAGATAGATGGGGCTAAAATGACTGAATGTGGATCTCTTACTAGCCAAGCAAGAAGAAGCTTGGAGTCAGATTCAATTTTATTTAATGATGAAAAAGTTAATGTAACATTTATTCCTTGTGAGTTTAGGAACTAAAAATTATAATGGCAAGAAATATTAAGCAGTAAAAAATTCTTTGAAAATAAGCTATAAACATAACTGAATAATTAAATTAGAATTATTTTCCTTCCCCCGAACATGAAAAGTTAAATTCAAACTATACATAGGGAAATAGAGTGAAAATAGTGTTATTGTTTGTAGAATGGATCACTGTAGATAAAAATTCTCTAGGATTTTTAAATACACGGAGAAATTTAAAGATCTCAAACTTATTTTTATAAACCTAAGGGGTAAAAATTCTTAAATTCAGCCTTTTTTAGCACTTATAGATGTACATCACTACACATTCAAGACATCTGCCTCTACAAAGCTTAGTTATTTTAGGATATAGCCCAGTGAACTTGTCAGCATGATGTAGTGGTGAGAAAAACATTCTACTGTGTGTCAAGTATCCTGACTCTAGTCCCAGTTTCTGACCTTAACCCTGTGAACGTGGTTACATCACTGAACTTCTCTGATTCTCAGTGATATCATTTATAAGTTTAAAGGATGGTGATGAGAGATTCCAAAGCTTCGGCCAACTTGAATTTTCTATTGTAATTTTTCCAAATACTTTATTTTCCTGGCGTTTAGTTGAATATCCTAAGAACCACCATCTTCACTGACATTCATGTACTAATATTGCCAGTTGAAGGAGTCACTATAATGATTCTTGCATCAGCTAACAATTTCAGAATTCTCTTTTCTTATTGTCTTCAGAGTCCATTTGAATTCCACAGCAAAGTATCAATACTATGACTTTAAACTCACATCAGTATTTGAACAAAGGCAACATTCCGTGCCTCTTTTTATTCACAAGATGCCCTCCAAATGGTTCGTTTCAAAGAAAATCCACAAAGACTCTCTTCGATTAAAATTATTTAACAAAATTATGTTGCCAGCATTGATGACATCTGCAAATGATGAAACCCGAAAGTATTTTAGGCATTGTCACTGTCTTTGAAATAAGCATCATCCTTTAGTTTAGATATTGAGTTTAATTCACTAAATGTAAGGAATATATGTTTGCCTTAGTTTTTTTTTTTTTTTTCTTTTTTTCTTTTTTTTTTTTATGAAACATCAGTAAGATTTCATTAATTGTAGGAAGTGGTAGGCCAAGGCAAGAAAGAGTATATATTTACATCATTTCCTGGTCTTCAGCATCAGAAGTAATGATACCATACTTACATCAATGTTTAAAAAGGAGGCTTCATTTTCTGCATATGCACATTTTAAACTGAACAGAAGTTTATACTTCAGAAATATAGGGAGACTGGCAGGGAATTTCTGAACGAATTTATTAGGAGGTGAAAAGTGGTAGTTCAAGCCTATTTTGTTTTCTCAACACATTGCATGTTTTTATTTATTTTTTCTTCTTTTTCTTTTATGCATTCTTATGTTTGCTTTGTCTTTATTAAATTTAACACTAGAAAAACTAAAAACAATATATATAGCTTGCAAGACTCCAAGTAAGAAACATAGATGGAATACCAAAGTATACAGGAAGACATATTAAGCAAAAAACAAGAAACAAAACAAACAAAAAAAAAACCCAGTATTTATAGAAACGTCAATTTCAATTAGGATTTCTAGAAAATGTGTCGGTCTCAGAAGGGGTAACAACTTAAACTAATAAAACATGTCAGAGAAGCTGCAAAATCATATATTGTTTTGATTTTTGATTTGAATATAGTTGACACACATGTTACATAAGTTTCACGTGTACAACATAGTGATTCAACCTCTCTGTGTGCTATGCTATGCTCTCTACAAGCATAGCTGTCATCTTTCACAATACAATGTCATGGCAATATAACTGACTATATTCCTATGCTGTACTCTTATTCCCGTGGTTTATTCATCCTGTAACTGGAAGTCTGTATCTCCGCTTCTCCTTCACCAGTTTTGCCTATCCCACCATCTTCCTCCCCTCTGGGGAAGCTTTTTGTTCTCTGTATTTTTAGGTCTGATTCTGCTTGTTTGTTTGTTTCCTTGTTGTTTTGTTTTCTAGATTGTACATATGAGTGAAATCATTACGGCGTTTTTAATTATCAGTCTGACTTAATTCACTTAGCACAATACCTGCTAGGCCCATCCATGTTGTCACAAATGGTATGATCTTATCCTTTTTATGTCTGTGTAATATTCCTGTATGTGTGTGACCTCTTCCTTATCCATTCGTCTATCAATGACACCTAGCTTGCTTCTATATCTTGGCTATTATAAAAAATGCTTCAATAAACATAGGGTTATATATATCTTTTCAAATTTATGTTTTTGTTTTCTTTGAGTAAATACCCAATAGTGGAATTACTGTATCCTATGGTATTTCTATTTTTAGTTTTTTGAGGAAACTGTGTACTGTTTCCCACAGTGGCTGAACCAGTTAACCTACCCACCAACAGGGCGGGAGAGTTTCTTTTTCTCCATATCATTGCCAACATGTGTAATTTCTCATCTTTTTTGTTTTTGCCATTCTCATGGTTGTAAGGTAATGTCTCATTGTGGTTTTGATGTGCATTTTCCTGATTATCAATGTTGAACATCTTTTCATATGTCCGTTGGCCATCTGTGTTTTGTTTGGAAAATGTCTATTCAAGTCCTCTACCCATTTTTTAATGGGATTGTTGTTTTTGTTTTTGTTTTTTTGGTGTTGTGTAAGTTCTTTGTTTTGGATATTAATTGCATATAAGATATATCATTTACAAATATTTTCTCCCATTCTCCATTTTGTTTTGTTGATGGTTTTGTTCACTATGCATATCTTTTTATTTTGATATAGTCCCACTAGCTTACTTTTGCTTTTTTCCCCGTTCCTTAGGAAAATCTTAGGATTTTTATGGTATCGGGTCTCACATCTAAGTCTTTAATTCATTTTGAGTTTATTCTTATATATGGTATAACACAGTGGTCTGGTTCATTCTTTTGCAGGTAGCTGGCCAGTTTTCCCAGGACCATTTATTGAAGAAATTGTCTTTGCCCCATTTTATACTATTGTATCCTTTGTCATAGATTAATTGATCATATAAGCAAGGGTTTATTTCTGAACTCTCGATTGTATTGATCTATGTGTCGGTGCCAGTTCCATACTGTTTTTTTTTTTTTAATTTTTTTTAACGTTTATTTATTTTTGAGACAGAGAGAGACAGAGCATGAACGGGGAGGGTCAGAGAGAGAGAGGAAGACACAGAATCGGAAGCAGGCTCCAGGCTCTGGGCCATCATCAGCCCAGAGCCTGACGCGGGGCTCGAACTCACGGACCGTGAGATCGTGACCTGAGCTGAAGTCGGACGCTTAACTGACTGAGCCACCCAGGTGCCCCAGTTCCATACTGTTTTAATGATGACAGCTTTGTAGTGTATCTTAAAATCTGGAATTATGATAGATCCAGCTTTGTTCTTTATTCTCATGATTGCTTTGCCTACTTCAGGGTCTTTTGTGGTTCCATACAAATTTTAGTACTTTTGTTCTAGTTCAGTGAAAAATGCTACTGGTATTTTGATAGCATTGCATTGAATCTGTAGATTGCTTTGGTTAGCATAAACATTTTAACAATATTATTCTTCCAGTCCATGAACATGGAATATCTTTCCATTTGTTTGTGTTGTCTTCAATTTCTTTTATCAGTGTTTTAGAGTTTTTAGAGTGCAGATCTTTCACTTCCTTAAGTTTATTCCTAGGTATTTTATTTATTTATTTTTGGTGCAGTTCTAAGTGGAATAGTTTCCTTAATTTCTCTTTCTGTTACTTTGTTATTAGTGCATAAAAACATTACTGCTTTCTGAGTATTAATTTTGTATCCTGAAACTTTACTGAATTCATTTCTTACTTCTAATAGATTTTCTACTGTAGTTGTACAACTTAGGAGTTTACTTTTCTTCCTTAACAATATGGATGCCTCATTTTCTTTCTTTCTTTCTCTCTTCCTTTCTCTCTTCCTTTCTTTCTTTCTTTCTTTCTTTCTTTCTTTCTTTCTTTCTTTGTCTGGTTGTGGTGCCTGGGGCTTTGGGTATTATGTTCACTAAAAGTGAGCCTTTTTGTTTCGTTCTTGATCTTAGAGGAAAAGCTCTCAGTTTTTCACCTTTGAGTATAAGGTTAGCTGCAAATTTTTCATATGTGGTTTTTATTATGTTGATGTATATTCTCCCTATACCCACTTTGTTTTTATCATGAACAAATGTCAGATTTTGCAAAATGCTTTTTCCGCATCTATTGAGATGATCACATGATTTTTATTTTTGTTTTTAAGTTTGAACATAATCTTAAATAACGTTTTTTTTAAAATTCCTCCACATTTTATGTATATGCTGTCATGTGTTACATATTTTTAAAAAGTTTATTTATTTTGACAGTAAGCATGCACATGTGTGTGAGTGGGGGCGGGGCAGAGAGAGAGGGAGAGAGAATCCTAAACAGGCACAGCCCTACCAGGACAGAGCCTGACATGGGGCTGGATTCCACAACTGTGAGATCATGACCTGAGGTAGACTCAGAGGCTTTGATGACTGAGCTACCCAAGTGCCCCATTTTATATATTTTTACTCATAATTTTCTTGTTCTTTATTTTCGAGTATATTCTCTGCCCCCCATTTTGCTTGACATTCTGTGTTGTTGCTGTAGATTAGGAAGAGTAGATATTTGTAAACTTGGAAGAATGACTGTGTCTCCATCTCTCTTGCTTTCTCTTTTCTCTCTTCTGTATCTTTTGCCATTCTCTCTGTCTTTTGTTGTGCATAGGCTGTTCAGTCAGCCCTCAGTTCTTCAAGAATTGCTCTCTAAATGGGTATAATATGATGCTGTGTTCTATGGAGGAGGTGAGTTCACAGTCTTTCTACATCACCATCTTGGACCAAAACACTTATTTATGATTTTCTTTTAAAAAAAATGCCTTTTTACAGAGGCATCTGTTAGACATGTGTCCACTGCTAACTGAAGACCCAGAATATCAAAGGGCCAGCATTCTTTCAAATATAAAGACTAGGGATGTTTCCTGGAAATCACTTCAGTAACTCTACAATTAAAATTTGCATACATATTTTTTGCACATTAGCCTTTATCAGTGGGAATAGTTTACAGCACTTTAATGAGACTAAAATAAAGGCATTCATTTAAATTCTGAATACTCAGATTTGTCCACAGGATTTGTGGACAGGAAAGAAAGCAGAAAGGGGAGTAATTCATTTTATAGTTAAGAAAACTAAAGCAGACACATCATTGAGTTTCACAAAGTTAGACAGTAGGCTATGTTAAGTCTAGAACATAAAGAACCTTAAGCCATTTATCTTTGGAAATAAAGTCATAAGGATTAATTCTCTCATTAATACTTTCTGGCCACAGTTTGTAGTTAGGGAAGTACAAGACTTTTTGGCCTATAAATTAAGTTTTCACCCATTCCCTAAAGAATAATGAAAATAGCTAAATACAAATATAAATAACCCGAAATAAATAATCTGTGGTGGGATGCAGCTTGTCTTATGAAGTGTCTGAATATTTTACATCACCAAAGAAGTCATCTTTAGTTTCCTTAACCCACAGAAAATAAACTAAGCAATCAAATTGTAGGAAAATCTCATATGAATAGACAGATAGGTTGTAAATATTTTCCTCTGCCCCATATTTTAAAAAAGTGTTTATATATTTACATACACACATAAGCTAATCCTAAAGTATGCTTGTTTTCAATTCGATTTAAAATTCTCAACTCTTTCCTTTATGACCTAAAAATTAAGCCCATATACATGACTTGAGTTGGAAAGCAAATCTTTTGCAATAGTACATAAACCATCTCCTGACAATATTAGTAACCACTTCCTAAATTCCATGTTATATTTACTTTACCAAACAGGAAATGCAAATTCTCCTTGTTATTCTTCCATTAAAGATATACCACTTCATTGAATTAGGGACTTTTGTTGAATACAAGCCAACCATTAAAAGAGATTATGAGTACCAAATATACATATACATCTTACCCCTTTCATTCTTAAAAGTGTGGAAGAATAGAAGAGAATAGGAGAGAATTAGAAAACATCTAAGCAGTCCTGTTCTAAGACAAGAGGACACTCAGCACTTTTCCAGGGCCCCACACTTATATGGGCTTTCATTTGTATTTTACTCCCCAAACATTATTTTATCTTGAAAATATTAGGAATTGGCTTGCATATAAGTATTTCAGTTCTTGATACTGGTCATTTATCTGAGATTCTTCTTTAGAACCGATGATATATACGGCAAATTAATTGGAAGTTACATTTAACATTTCTTTCCTATCTCCTAATTTTTTCTCCCTACTTCCCTGCCCCGCCCCCCCCCCCTTCTTTTTAGTAATAGCTAAATTGATAATACAAATTTAGAAAGGATTTGTGTTTGCGGAGATTAGTGAAAATATAGCAAGAAAGATAATTTTTTAATGATAAAGAGTTTTTATTTATATTGTAGGATTTCCTGAGTGTATAAGTTTGATATTTGTTTACACACGCTGAGGATAGAGGGAGGAACAGGAGACCACTGTGGTTCCCCCATCAACAGTGTCACTCCATAGAGCTGGAGCTGTGAACTGGTTGCAAAAAAACAGGGGGCAGTAATAAGGGAGAACTAAAGTGGAAAAGTTATGAAGAAATACAGATAAGTGTTAATTTTATTATTGTTTATTATGCAGCCACTATTGTTAAGTATATCATTAAATGATCATTTAAGCCAACAATAATCTTGTAAATTGGATGCTATTTTTACCTACATTTCAAAAGTATGGAAACAGAGCTTACAAATATTAAATAACCTGCTCAGGATCACACAGCTATCAAATGGCAGCACCAAGTTGTGGAATCAGGCAATCTGGCCCCGGAAATATATTCCTTCTCAATGTCTTCCTCCCTCCCATCTTCTCTCAGTTGAATCCAACATATTTCTTTATCATTATTTGTCTTCCTAGGCGAGAAGAAGCTTGTTTCTATTCAGAAAAATTTCAGCTGCATTATCAATTTTTTTTTAAATAATGAGATAAATATGTATAAGCTGGGAGAAAGTAAATTTAACAAGCATTTATCTAAGTGCTTGACAAAAGGTAATTACTTTTATTCTTTTATCAACACTGTGATGTAGGAATTTTATTTTCCCCATTTTGCAGAACAAATTAAGCAGAAAAGTAAACTGCTAAGTAGAGATGCTAGGATTTGCACCAAGGCAGTCTGGCTCCAGAATCTGTCTTAACAGGGGTTGACTTGTCCGTGAGGCACATGGACACAATGCCAAGGGTCCACCATATTTTAGGAAGACAAAAAATGTTTTAATCTGAATTTTTTTCTAAAATCAGAAGCAAAAAAAGAACATCATAACATTGATTATATAATAAATACAATGAATACGATAATATTGAACACATAATAATGATTTCTTATGCCAACATGGACTCAAAATATAATAATATAATTTTATGTATGTATGTATTTATTTATTTTTCAGTGAAGGAAACAGCCCATGAAAGCAAATGCATTCACAGCCCACAGATGTCGAACTATAGCCATGTTCTTAGCTGCTGTGCTATGTTGACTCTCATTAATATATAAAGTTCATGGGTGCCTGGGTGGCTCAGTAGGTTAAGCATCTGACTTCAGCTCAGGTCATGATCTCATTGTTCCTGAGTTTGAGGCCTGCAGCAGGCTCTCTGCTGTCAGCACAGAGCCTGCTTCAGATCCTCTGTTCCCCGTCTCTCTCTGCCCCTTCCCCACTAAGCGTGCATGCACTCTCCCTCTCAAAAATAGACATTAAAAAAATAATAAAATAAAACAAATAAATAAATAAATAAATTTCACATTCAAACATTCTTCAATTTAGTTGTGGAAATAATTTTCTCCCACAATTACCTACTTATTATTTAGCACTCTTCCTATTTCCCAGTTAATGGCATTCCATCCACTCTTTCTAACCAAAAGGAATTAAGAAACATGAATCTTCCTTTTCATGCAGATATCATTCATTACTATTAAACCCCAGACTCAAAATCCTAAGACAAAGTGCTTTTGGACAATAAAATGTAGCTGAGGTCAATTTCACAAAGCATAAGACTGAAATCAAGTAAATTATTTCACTAGGCCTCATTAATTCTATGGAGTGCCACATTTGGTGGTGGGGGTAGGGGTTGATAACATAGATCTGAAAATACTCTGAAAATTAAAAGACAGTTTAAATGTCGCATCCTGATCTGTACTGATGTCTGGCCTTGTTACAATCTACAATTATTTTACTTTTTGTGTGAACATCCATGCTTTACTAGACAAATAGTATTATGTTACATTCCAGAGTTCCATACCCTTTGAATGTTATTCAATACTCACTGTATTAAGGTATGTATTTATTTTCTTTGCTCTGCAAAAATAATAAGGGTTTCAAACAAGAGATTGAGGGCCCATACTTTGTTTTGAGGATTCAGGTTATAGTAGTAGTTCCCCACTTCCAGCTCTCAGTCAGGTGCCTGTATAGAAAAATCTTTTCGTGCATTGTTATGTATTGCATATTCATCCCCTCCCCCCAATTCATATGTTGAAATCCTACTCCCCCAATATGATGATATTAGGAGGTCAGGCCTTTGGGAGATAATTAGAATTAGATGAGGTAATGAGAGTAAAGCTCTCGTGAATAGGATTAATGTCCTTATAAAAGTTGCAAGAATGCTGGCTTCCTGTCTCTGCCCTCTGCTGTATAAGAATGCAAGAGAAGGCGGGAATTTGTGAACAGAAGAGGGCTCTCTGTGGCATATGACCATGTTGGTGTCTTGCTCTTGGATTTCTAGACTCCAGAACTGTGAGAAATAAATTCTTAATGTTTATGGGTTGCCCCACGTATGTTTATTACAGCAGCTTGAATAGACTAAGGCACATACATACACATACAAACATACTTATATAATACAAGCGTGTTATGAGATCACAATAGTTAATTTATAGAAGTTTTTCAAGTATATGCCCTTTGTACTTTAAAATTTTTTGCTTTATTTTTTAATGTTTATTTATTTTTGGGAGAAAGAGAGTATGAGCAGAAGAGGGGCAGAGAGAGGGAGACAGAATTGAAAGCAGGCTCCAGGCTCTGAGCTGTCCGTACAGAGCCTGATGTGGGGCTCCAATTCACCAGCAGTAAGATCATGACCTGAGCTGAGTCTGTTGCTCAACTGACTAAGCCACCCAGGCGCCCCTTAATTGTTTTTTTAATGTATTTTTTTTATAAAATAATTTTACAGTCAAAGGTAAGTAGTTCCCCTCTCCTCTGACATCCACCCATCCCTACCCTTGCCTTTTTTGTTATTTTTGGGTTCTTATCCGGTAGAAGACTGTTAGCTTTCTGTTAAATCTTATATAGGTTTTTTGTTTTGTGCTCGTTTGTCTATTTATTTATTTATTTGTTTTGTAATTTTATCAATCCCCAGTCGAGAGAACTGATGAACTACTCAACTCTTTGTAAAGAACGCTCTGTTATTCTGAGTGACAATTTTATCTTTTCCTGAGTGAATTCATTAAGGCTTTAGGTGCCACAGAGACTGAGACTTAGGACCCTACAGATGGAAAAAACAAAACTGGAGATAGAAGAAAGGACTCAGGGGAAGCAAGGTGGGTGGAGGGAATCATTTCATCAATATTAATTGGTACCAATTTTCTATAATTCTTTTTATAGCCTTTTCTTAGAAAAGAACATCTTTTATGTCCACGTGGTGATATTTAATCAGTATAATTAGTAGCCCTAGTGGTAGACTCCTTCTACCTGCTGCTTTGCTGCTTTGTTTTTGCTCTAATAATTTACACAAGGATTTCACAAACCATAATCCATAGAGCTTTAGTCCTATAAAATATTCTGCCAAGGAAAAATATTAGATGTTCAAATACTTCTGGTAAGTTCATTGTACTGTCTCAATCCCGCCCCCCACCATTTCCATCTCTAGGCACTAAACCACCTCCACTGAGATTTATTTCACTGGGAACATTAGCATAAGGCACATTAGCATATTAAAGGCTCTGATAAGTGCCAAAGGGTTATTTGTTTTGCTTTATTTTAAAGTGATTTAATTGCATTCAACTCAGCTTTTCTTAAATTTTCCCCCTGGCAACTTTTTCCCCCCCAGATAACCCCTATTAGTATTCCAAGATAATATCCTTCCCTCAGGACAAACTTTGGGAAACTGTGTTCCATTTATTGTGCAACCACAGTTGTCAAGATTACACATTAGAAAGTGCTTGAAATCAGACTTGAGCAATTATTCAGCAACCATTTATCCATGGTCTTGAGGTGAATGGGAGTCAAATGAGCTGAGGTTGATGGCTCTTTTCCTCCATGTGCTGGCTCTACTGACTGTGGGTGAATCCTTTCACTTTGTGGGTATCAGTTTCCTTGACTATAAAGCGGGACACGAATATTGCTGTGGCTGGACTGTCCTCAGTATCCAATGGGAAAATCAAGCAGTCTGTCAAGTGCTTAGTGCGCAGAGCAGAACTCGGTGTTTTTCTTCCCAGCCATCTCTCACCCTGCTCCATTCACAAATGAACGGTTCAAAATTAGCAACAATGAAATTCCAATTAAAAACAAAATCTTTTTTTCCCCTTCAGGTTCTTATAAATTCTGAGAAAGACATCTACTTTACTTATCTTGGGTTAGTGGGTTAGTGATTTCCATGGCTACTGAAAAATAATTTTACAGGAGACTAATTGCAAAGCAGATCAATTTTTTGAATGAACGTCCTTGAAAATGTCTCTTTAATTTCCATTTAATTGGAACAGATTCATCTGCCATCCTTATTCATGCAAAACTCCCATTTGACACCACTTAGTTCCAAACTAAATGAGGTAATGTAAACGATAAAAGCAGCATCACTGCATAGAAACACAAATATTCAGCTCATACTCTGGTCCACAACTGAAAAAGTGAGGAAAAGGGGACTCAGTGGCAAAACAAAGCCTGTGATCCCAACACTGAAAAGCGAAACCTTAACTGAAAGCATAAAAGAAAAAAAGGTAGAATTATAGGCCTTGTCATGACATTTGGAGACAGGATTTGTAGAAGAGAGTAAAAGATTCCATCTTGCTTTGAACGTACTTCTACGTTAACTCTATTCCTTCAATGTGTACATGGTACATGCTTAGTTCAAGCCAAGTCCAGTTCTAGGCAGGCTTGTAAATAAAATAATCGTCAAGTCCACTGGGATGCACTCTACCCTCCAGAGCTTACATCTTGTGTAGGTGGAGGAGAGGGCAAAGGTCAGGAAGCAAACAAAAACTAGGGGCACATAGGTACACAAGAGAGAAAATTGTAAACAAGCTAAATCCTCAGATGAAAATAAAACAGATTAATATGCTGGAGAGAGAGAGTTAGGAGAAACATGGGGAGATGTCATGAAAGTCCCCTCTAAAGAGGAGTTTTGCTATTAATGTACCTCTCCTTTAGTTTATGCCTTTCATTTGTTTGTGGGACGACCTATTATCTGCATATTTCTCATATAACACAGTGCCTGGTACACTGTGGTAGTGAATGGCAAACAGAGAATTTAATATGAGGACATAAATTTAAACTTCAGCCTAAGGGATTTAGTTTAGTTATTACTGGACATATCCCAATCCTGAAGTGTTAAATCCCTAAATGGCTTTGTTACTTTAAGGTCTGGATTTCCTTTCTGTCTTAGTCTGCTCAGGCTGCCATTACAAAATACCATAGAAAAGGGGGGCCTGGGTGGCTCAGTTGGTTAGACATCCACCTCTTGATCTCAGCTCAGGTCTTGATCTCAGGGTGAGTTTAAGCCCCGTTGGGCTCCACCCTGGACCAGAAGCCTACTTAAAATATAGCAACAAGCAAACAAACTACAGTACAGATGCCTTAAATGACTGAAACTTATTTTCTCACAATTCCTAATATTGGAAATCCACTATCACAGTGCCAGCTTGATCATGCTGTAGTGATCTCTCTTCCTGGCTTGGCTTTCCACTGTGTGCTCACAGGGCTTGCTATAGGGGAAGAGGGAGAGGGAAGACAGTAGAAAGGAGAGAGGCATGTGGGGAGGGAAGAAGGGGAAAAAAAAAAGGATGGAGGGAGAGAGAGGGTGAGGGAGATTGGGAAAGAGATAACTTTCTCTTTCTCTTGAATCCCTTTTTCTTTCTCATAAAACCAACTAATATGTCTTGAAGGCCCCACTGTCATGACCTAATCTAACCCTAATTACCTCCCAAAGCCCTTGTCTTCCAATCCTATCACATTCACTTAGGGCTTCAACATATGCATTTTCAGGGGGATATCAATATTTAGCCCATAACATTGTTTTAGCAGCTTTAAAAATAGGATGTGTTTACTAAATTGTTCCAGTCATCACTCAATTACCTATAGAAATACAGCCGTGAATAAGATAAAGTCCCTTTTGCCCTAGAGCCTTAAGTCTAATTGTAGAAGCCATTTTGCATAAATTAGAATGGCAAATAAATCTGTTCAATATGTGATAGATTAGACATTTTCTTTAAATTTTGTAATGTTTATTTATTTTAAAGAGAGAGAGAGCACAAGCAGGGGAGGGACAGAGAGAAAAGGAGACACAGAATCTGAAGCAGGCTCCAGGCTCTGAGCTATCAGCACAGATACATGGGGCTCGAACTCATGAACCACAAAATCATGACCCGAGCTGAAATCAGACACTCAACCAACTGAGCCACCCAGTCACCCCAGATTAGACATTTTTAAGAGAAAAAGTTCTTACAAGTAAGCTTCTAACTGGCCCCCAAATGATCATGGACACCTGATACTCACAGCTTTGTGCCATCATCCATCTCTCACATCTTACTGGTCTATGTGGCCAGTAGTGTGAGGTAGAATTGATGGTTTGTCATTTCCAAGATTATATTGTACAAGACTGTGGCCTCCTTCTTGAGGTTTCTCTCTTTTGGATTATTTGTACTTGAGGAGTCATGCCATGAGCAGCAGTAGGGAGAAAACCACATGGTTTAAAAAACTGAGCTGTATAGCTAATAGTCATAAGGAACTGAGACTGCAAACCACCACATGAGTGAGCTTAGGGGACGATTCTTTTCTAGATGACTGCAGCTCTAGCCCACAGCTTGACGACAATCTCAAGAGAGACCCTGAACCTGGAAACATCCAACTAAGTTGCTTCTAGATTCTTAATTGATAGATACTATGAAGTAATAATTATAGATTGATTTAAGCTGCTAAATTGGGGGGGGGGGTTTGTTACTCAGTATAGAGAACCAATGCAAGTCTTGGATTGCGGATAGTTTGAGAAACAATGGTGTGGAGCATTCTTGACTATTAGATATTGAAGGTTTAAGTAAGAAGTAGCTAGTTCTTATTAAGCATGGCTGGATGTGTTAGAAAATAAGACCAATTATGGCACTGTAACAAACTAGATGAGCTGTTGATACTTCTTCCAGCTGTAAGATCACATTATCCAGAATCCAAGCACTGTTATCTCCCATTACGTCAGGAATGAGTCAAATAACAAGAGCTATTTATAATGAATGTCATGGCCTTTTCCTGTATTTTAACCGATAACACTTATTATTTTAATAATTCTGAGTAGATTTCAGTAGGAGTGGGTGTGAGAATGTGTGTATGTACAGGAAAAAAAATATCGGTTTTAACTCTAAATGCAAAAATTATTTTTAGATATCCTCCATACACATACCTGAGGCATGGGATTCTGCTTCCTGAATGCCTTTCTGATAATGCCTTCCTTTATTGATTCAAATGATCCTCCTCTTTCCTAACAAGGGTAAGACTTTCATTCATAAGTAACTTCTTTTCTGGGTGGAACAGGTTGCCTGGAAATACATTTGATAAACCAATAAGCACTGATAATATCTGACAGGATAGAAACAGAGAGTAACTTCAATTTCGAATACAAAAGTGAGCCAAGACTAAAAACCTGAGTTTTATTTAGAGTTGTCATGCAGATACAAAGAAGATTTGTAGCTTTCTTTGATGTGCTTACATGAAATGCCTATAGTCAAACGGCTATTTTTAAACTTGAGAGGAAATTCAGGACAAAAGGAACATTTTAAATATAAAAGGGAATTCGGAAAGATCACAAAGAAGTGAAATCACGATTACAAAGTTCAAAGACACATTGTTCTTCAAATGCCAAGAAGCTGACTTAAGTATCATTGGTGACCCTCATTCAAGGGAGACTTTCTAGGTTTTAAGGAAGCTATGGACAGGAGGCCATTCTTTTGCCACCTTTTCAGAAAATGCCGTGTTTTGGGAAATCATTCTTTTTTACTTTCTTGAGACGAATTCCTGTGTGTGCATTCTTGTCAAGCAACATTTTCTCTCTTTCAACTACCACGCTACACTTTTTGAACTTAATAAGGAGATCTTAATAGCACGATCATTGGCCTCTTGTGTCAGGAATCAAGTCAGCCAAACCACCAGAGACCAGGGAGAGGATTTTGATGTGTCAGTCCCCTGCCTGCGCAGGGGAAATACTGGAGACCAGAATTGGCCCCCACATAGATAGGAAGGTAAAAAATTGTTCTAAACATGGGTAAGAAGTCAGGCTGAGTGTTCCCAGGTGTCAAGGACAGTTCTAAAAGTCATCCCTAAAGTCATAAGGATATAAACATGGCATATTTAGGCCAATGAGGACTAACAGAGTGAGATCTACTGTCTTATGTCATAGTAAAGTTCCAACAGATAAGAAAGGCAACTTTTATGGAGTTCCAACTCTGCAGTTTAAGTACAATGGCTCATTTCTTCCACACAGCGGTTTTGAAAAATAGGTTTTATATACATTATATAAATTTACAAGTTGAGTCTTAGAGAGATAAAATGATTTGACTCGTGTTAGAGTCAGTATTCAAATCCATGACTTTCTGATGCCAAGTTCTGTTACTGCTAGGTGGTATTTTCCCCCATGTGGTTGAGGTCAACACAGCCATTGATTAAAAATAAGAAAATTAGGGGATTGCTTTTGTAAGGGATCTCAGGGCATCTACTACAAACCCTTGATTTAATAAATTTTTAAAAAATAGGTCACATTGATACAAGCTATGATTCTGAATTCTATATTTCAGATACATTAATGTTGGTCATATAAATATCAAAGCCTTAGAAATCACAAAGAATGGTTTCTTAAAAAATGAATTAAATGTACAAATATGAAAAATATATGTAGTTGAATGCCACTTTCAATTTTCCTTTTGACAATAATTTTAAGAGCAAAGTTTTATCTAAAAACCATTTGTACATGGGTAATCAATCAGCCCTTTTCAATTGTCCAGTAAACTTTTGTTTTCAGAAAGTAATTGCTCATAACATTGCTTAAATATTTGAAATTTGTTTATATTTGTACGGTAAGGCAGTTCAGCAGGATGTTGTCCATTTACTGATTCATCCTGCAGCAAGCATTAAACACCTTCTATATGCCTTCTATGACTAAGAACACACTCGTAATCAAGATCCTAATGAGTTTATCAAATGAAGTACAGTCTGAAACATTTACACATAATTTAGGACTATGGAAAAATACCGGCTTTGAGAGCCCATAAGGAGTTCTCCTAATTCTACTTTGGGGATCATAACGAGATAAAACAAACTCTTTCCAGGAAGACTTTCTAGAAAAGGTACTTTGTGAATATTCCTACCAATGTCTAATACACATAAAAGGTTAACTTGTTAATGATTTAAATTTTTCTAAATCAAACTGTATCCCAGAAGAATAAAACTCCATTTCTAAAATGGACTTTTAGAAACCTTTTTTCCTTTGTTAACTAACCTTTTACATTTGAGGAAAGCAGAGAAACTACACCTGTATCTCTTGCGGTGGTTCAGAAAACAACTCTAGAGCTTGGTGACCTTTGTTGTTTTATTGTTTATTTTTTTATTTTATTTTATTTTAGCTATTTAAAGTTGCTAATACCATGCTTTCAATTCTAAAAGATATGCAAGGTGTCCTTTTTTAAAGGAAGGCAAATGATTTGTATTTTGTTCTTTGCTTATCAGTTATTCCAAACCATGTATCACCTAGAAGACCCCTGACCAACTACATATATTGCTGTTCTACAAATGAGAACACCTATGGTTCTCACAAAACAAATTATAACTTAAACTACTAATTCATTCATTCTTTTAATAGATTAAAGAAATAGGACTATAATACAAGCATATTGTAACAAGCCATTGTAAGTACTAGAAGAAAAATTTAGTTACTTTTTACATCACACCTCCAATCTTATCTACTGGAGGTACAATAAAAGATGGATATGTGTCTTTCTTTTTGATGATAAAAAGAATCAATATGTTAGGGGCACCAGAGTGGCTCATTCGGTTAAGCATCCAACTTCAGCTCGGGTCATGATCTCGCAGTCTGTGGGTTCAAGCCCCATGTCGGGCTCTGTGCTGACAGCTTGGAGCCTGGAGCCTGCTCTGGATTCTGTGTCTCCCGTTCTCCCTCTGTCCCTCCCCAACTCACGCTGTGTCACTCTCCGACTTTCAAAAATGAATAAATGTTAAAAAAATTTTAAAGAATTAATATGTATAGATAAATAAAGTATCCATAAAAAGAAAAAAAAAGTATTATAAATATATATTATACATTCTCAGTTGGCAGTGATATTGCCCCCAAGTGTTGAAAATTGATTCTTGGAGGAATGGATGTTAGGTATTACAATTGTTTTTGACTCTCCAAAGAATTACAGGACATGAACAGATATACACTGTATCTGTGGTATTAAAATTTAATGGGAGGAGGACAATTAGGGATAAAAAAAAGTCTGAAAGGGCTCCTTGGGGGGGCAATAATGAAAAATGTTGAGAAACATTGGTATATATGTGTATGTATATATATATATATGTGTGTGTGTGTGTGTGTGTGTGTATCTGTATTTGTGTATATAAGTACACTTTTATGTACATTATTTTTTTTATTTTGAACAAAAATAGGATATATTATTCTCTCTATTCTGTCTCTTTGTTCACTTGACATGATCTGTCACATGTAAATCAGGGCTGACATATGCAAATACTTAAAGAGTTCAGGTGAGTAACATAACAAGAAAACCAGGGGTTGGGGAAGAGTATAGACCATAGCAAAATTGAGAGCCCATGCTCCTTTACCCTTTACCTCTTAAGGAGTAGCAGTGTCCAGTTCCAGCTAATAGTTGCCATGAAAGAATATTCTCTGATTTGACAAACAATACTAGAAGTCTCAATTTAAAAAAAAAAAAAAATTAAGTGTTAATTCATTTTTGAGAGGCAGAGAGAAACACAGTGTCAGTGGGGGAGGGGCACAGAGAGAGGGAGACACAGAAGAGACATTTCTCCAAAGAAGACATCCAGATGGCCAACAGACACATGAAAGGATGCTTAACATCGCTCATCGTCATGTAAATGCAAATTAAAACCATGGTGAGGTCTCATGTCACTCCTGTCAGAATGGCTAAAATTCAAAACACAAGAAACAACAAGTGTTGGGGAAAATTTGTAGGAAAAGAAGTTCGCATGCACTGTTGGTGGGAATGCAAACTGGTACAGCCATTGTGGAAAACAGGATGGAGTTTCCTCCAAAAGTTAAAAATCAAACTACCCCTGTTCAGGACTACTGAATTAGAAACTCTATGGATCTACCCAGTAAGCAGAATGTTTAATAAGGAATTTCTTATGCAATTTCAAGTTTGAGGACCAAGGACATTGCATACTTTTTAATGGATACATAACAGAATTGAACTCCAAAATGTGAAAGCATCACACTTTGTTAAAACCATTCCCTTATTATGCCACATCTTCTTTATCCATTCCTCAATCAGTTGATGGACATTTGGGCTGCTTTCCTATTTTGGCTACTGTAAATAATGCTGCTGTAAACATAGTTGCTGCATGTATCCGTTTGAATTAGTGTTCTTGTATTATTTGGGTAAATAGCCAGTAGTGCCATTGCTGGATCATAAGGTAGTTTGATTTTTTAACTTTTGAGGAAACGCCATCCTGTTTTCCACAGTGGCTGTACCAGTTTGCATTCCCACCAACAGTGCATGAGAGCTTCTTTTCCTACAAATTTTCCCCAACGCTTGTTGTTTCTTGTGTTTTGGATTTTAGCCATTCTGAAATGTCTGTTCGTATCTTCTCCCCATTTTTAATTCGATTATTTGTTTTTTGGGTGTTGAGTTTTATAAGTTCTATACATATTTTGCATACTAACCCTTTATTGGATATGTCACTTGCAAAATCTTCTCCCATTTCATAGGTTGTCTTTTTAGTTTTGTTTATTCTTTCCTTCACTGTGTCTAATTTTAGGATCTAATAGATATTGTCCATTTTAGGATCTAGTAGGTATTGTAAACTTATTTTAAAAATGTTGCAGAGAGGCACCTGGGTGGTCAGTCGGTTAAGTATCCAACTTCAGATCAAGTCGTGATCTCATGGTTCCTGAGTGCCAGCCTCGCATCAGGGTTTCTGCTGTCCACACAGAGCTCACTTCGGATCCAGATCCTCTGTCTCCCTCTCTCTCTGCCCCCACCACCCCCACCCCCCCCCGCTCTCCCTTTCTCTGTCTCTCAAAAATAAATCAGCATTTAAAAAAAATGTTGCAGAAAGTCAAACTCTGACCAGCAATATATGCGAGCATGCTTATCCCAACATTGACATCCCTGGGTATTAGAACATTTTTTAATGCTCTTCATTTTTTTAATGTGCATAATGTTCTGACTTAGAAGGCAGCTAAGAATTTTTTTCTAAATTTTCTTTTTTCTTTTTCTTTCTTTTTCCTTCCTTTTCTTTCTCTCTCTCTTTCTTTCCCTCTCTCCTTTCTTTCCCTCTCTCTTTTTTTCCTCTTTCTTTCTTTCTTTCTTTCTCCCTCTTTCTCTCCCTCTCTCTCTCTTTCTCCCTCTCTCTTTCTCTTTTTCTTTCAGAAAGAGAGTAAGGGACAGAGAGAATCTTAAGCAGGCTCCATGCCCAGCCGACTTGGGGCTGGATATTATGACTAACCGCGAAATCATGACCTAAGCTGAAATCGAGAGTTGAAGGCTTAAAAAACTGAGCCACCTAGGTGCCCTGAGAAGTTTTTAGTAATGTGTTTGCATTTCCTCCTTTCAGAGGGTTTGCAGATATCCCCAAGCTGACAGTGGCAGGGTTGAGAGGTGAGCCAGCACATTGTACACAGTGTCAATTTTTTTCATATCCTTACCTTCTTCCTAGGGTCCACCCTCCCATCAAATCCCTGTTTTCTTCTCACAGGGAGCCCACTAAGCCATTCATTATTTTGTACCATTTTGGCAGGTCTCTAAGTTTTCCTTTGGAATTATATTCATTTGTTTATTTCCTTTGCCCATTTACCTACTTAATAGTCTATTTTTTCCTTATCAATTTGATGTAGCTCTGTGAAAACTAGGCCATTAACAATTTGCTTTATATAATATTGTTAAGAAATGAATTATGAAAGCTACTATTTTACTTAATTAACCTAATTTGAGCAAATTTAATTCTAATCATATTAATCATTTAAAACAACTAGTATCATTTTTCTTTTTTGCTGCTTTTAGAAACTCTATTTAACATCATGCATTTTCAATATAATGCTATAATAAGTTAACTGCAGAAAAGCCACTAATGAATATTATTTCATTATTAACTCACAGCAAAGGAACTATAAAGCTTTAAGTAGCTTATATGAAAGTTAAAAACTTTCCAAACTTAGAAATGAATTTTTTTTTTTTTTTTGAGGGGCGAGGGGTCTTTCTCTCAAGAGCTCCTATTTCAAGACCCATATGGGATTTCAAAATACAAGTAAATAAATGTCAAAGCCTCTTGGCCTCTGCTCTGCCATTCTTTGCCTGAAATCCTGCCAAAATGAAATTTTCCATTCAAGGACTGGCATTTACTAAGCTGATTTTTTTAAAGACTCACTTTCAGAAGTAGTGGAAATTCTGTGCAACTTTTGACGTTCCTCTCTGTGGATAGAACAGCTGCCTCTGTAGACATTTTCCACAATGGTAACTTTTTTTGAAAAACAGATTTTTAGTCCTTCCAATTCTTCAGCAACTGGGTCTATTGGCTTTTCCTAGTGCAAAGCATAAAAGATAAACAGCAGTCAAACTAAAAGCTGGTGTTTCACTAGGTATAGCAGCACAAACAGGAAAGAAAGAGAAAGGACAGAAGGGAAAGTGGGAGAGAGGAGAATGGTCTAATAGTTCACTTGCTGGAGGGGCAAGTGAGATAAATCTCAGAAAAATTGTCTCAACAAAACTGAGCTGTAGTGAGACTGGCTGTCTGCTTATTCACATAAGACCATTTTCAGTTACTGTTAAGATCAAATAGTTAAGAGCTGAGTGCGTTTAAAGAATCCAAGGGGGAAATATGGAGCCCCCTCCGAACAAAGTAAAGTGTTAGGATTAGGGTGCCACCACTTCTGTTTGCCCAGTGTTGGTGGGAAGAAGGGGGAGTGCTTTTGGGAGCCTGTGAAAGAGTGGGGACTGGGAAATGGAAACTAAAATTGTCAGCCAGCAAAATCCTGCAGTATCCCTGAGTGAAACTTTAAAAAGTTAACAAGAAACTGCGATAAATTCAAGGTAAAAATGAAAATTACAGGAAGTTAGGTGAGAAAACTGAAATCCATCTGAAATCGAACTGTTTGCACTTCTAAAAGCAATGGCTTGAAGCAGCAAGTTAGTAGTCTGTCTTGAGGCTTTCTTCCTAACCTACTTAATTCTCGAAAAGCCTTTCACTGCTTTTCTCATAGAGAGTGCACCCTGAGATGATCTCCCTGCGAGCCTTCCTTTAATTTCCGACTTCTTTTCCTCTTGTCAGACCTAAGGCTCCTTTTCCTCATAGAGTATTTGCTCAGCGACGAATCACAGAGGAGGTAGCGAGGTAGAAAAAAGTTTTGTGGTTTGGGAAACTTAGGCCTTTGTTGTGTCATTTCCCTTGCCCCTCCACGCCCCCAACCACGTGACCAGGAAAGGCCGGAATTTTGTGAATGGAGCCGAAAGGTTGCTGCTGGGGCGGGAGAAGCTCCGCCCCTTCCCTGGAGCGGCCAATCTCCTAGCGGAGCGCTGCGAGGTCAGCAATAAACAACAATGGGCTGGGAAAACACGAGACGTTATTGGCTGCGGCAAGAACCTCGCGGGGGCCTACCCTGAAGCTCCACCCTTTCCCGGTTACCCTGGATACCCGTCCGGCTCTGGCTGCTGAGGTCTTCGGAAACTGTTGCTCACGTTACAGAGGCTGGGTTATCCCGGGAATGCTGGGCGGCGGGACACCCTTGCTATTGGCTCCCCGCCTGATTGCACCCTCAGAATGCACCCCAGAGCGTCTCTATCCTGCGTTGCGAACCCCACTGTGCACAGAACCCCTCTCTGACCCGGGTTAAAATGGAGTTCCCGCTCAAAATGCTTGTAGGTGCGCGCGTTTGCACCGGCTACTCTGATTTACTAGTTTCAGGGAATGCGCTGTGGGTGTCCTTGTTGTCCACAGTTATTGGGTGTTTCCCCAGTAACACTTTTTCTGTTGTTTATTACAATTTTTTTTTTTTTTTTTTGGCGTAGGTATTTACCCTTCTGTTTCCCTCCATGGGTCCAGAATTGAGTCTTGTGTGCTCACACTCTCATTTTAATGCGTCTCCATAGCGTTCCATTTAAGGAACGAAACTTTATAGAAATTGAGAACTACAGCACGTTTCCCTACGGGCGGAACAGCTGCCGGAAACGTCCTTTGGTCTGGTCGCCATCAGTATCACAAGTGAATTTCAACACAGTGCACCAAGTCCCTGGTCAGATCCCCACGGCCTCCCATCCACTGTTGGGCCGAGGCTGCTTTCTAACGACTTTTTACAGCCCCAAGCCTCCTAGGCGCGTCAGGGATAGTGGTTTCAGAGTCGCAACCCTCACTTTTTAATGTCCCGAGCATTGTCCTTGAAACCCGAGCCCCAACCGCGCTCGCCCCCACTCCCGGCTGGGGCTGTTTAAAAGCTGGAGAGGAAGTGAAAGCGTCAAGTACAGTAAGTGACACCCTCCGCCTCCTTGTATACATAACAAAAGCTCAGGAAGCGTTCGAGTCCCTAGGATATCCGAGCCACCCCATTCCCTCCCCGCTCCTCCCCTCCTCCATAGTGGACTGGAAGCACCTTGTCCTAGTACACACGTGGGACACATTTGTTTTTTATACTTTTCTTCACCTAGGTTGCTCTGTGGTCCTAATTCTTCCTCCCAATGCACCCCCTCCTGACAAGCAATTCCTCAGCTCCCAGGTGATTTTACTCATGGATTCTTTATTTTACTGTCCCATGAACGATAATATCTTGTTTTACTTGAGGGATGGCTGATAAAATGAAATATTTTTGATAAACCATTATGGTGGTGCTGGATGTTGAAAAACAGGGGAAGAATTTGGGCCAAAAGCTTAGTGGGAACGAGGCTATACAGCGAGGTGGGTTCGTTATCAGGTTAAAAGTACAGGGGGCTGGAGATCTCGAGGGAGGCGATTCGGAGGAGTAAGGAGGCACAGGCTTGGTGGATCGCACTTCAGGGTATGTATCCGAACCGAACAAAAGTGCTTTAGGAAATCAGACCAGTAGTGGACCTAACACACCAGTAAGGAGAACTAGCGACACATGGCTTCAGTGTCCCGGACGCCTTAACAATAAGCAGCGGCTTAGGAAGGCAGCTGATTTCCTCTTAGGCGTTTGCAGACTGTGGACCCAGCGCCAGCCCGCGGAACATCCCTGTAGGAAGAGGGGCGCGAGAGATCCACGAGAAGGGGCAGCAAGCCGCCTGATTGACAGCTCGAAATCTGATCTTGTGAAAGAGACGCGGAGCCAATGGGAGGCAGCGATCCATCAGTTTGGATTGGAGGCCCCTGGAGGAGAAGTAGAGGAAAAACCACCGAATTGAGCTCTGTCAGAGGCGCTTTCGGCTTCCAAGGGGGAAGTGCTGGGCGATAATTAATGTTTTTATTAAATTTGGAGGGAATTTTTTGCAGCCGTTCGCCTAGCGTGGCCTTCAGGTGGGTCTTTCCAACAACTTTTTATGTCTCTCCAGATAATTGCATGGTTGTGGGTTGCAAAAACTATCCTTATGAAAGAGGTGTCTCCGTCTCTCTAGTCCCGTTAGGTGCAAAGCAAGTCTCGTTGATCGCCATTGCTAGTTTTGCACACGTTTGCGAATCAGAGCTGCCCGGGGTACACCGACCGCGCAGGGAAACATCGAGAGTGTAAATAAATACATCGCCTCTTGTTCGGATTTTTGCTACTGCCGAAAATATGTAAATTGTGAACTCTCTTGGCTCTCTTTGGATCCAGGTGAAGGAGGCTGTGTAGGGAGGGTTATTTTTTGTGAATGGGACTGTCTGAGGGTAATTAGCTATGCAAATTCAAGAGCTTCATTCATGATTTTTTTTTTTTTAGCCTAAAAGCCATCTTGTTCCCCTCTAGGTTGATAGAAGTCCACATCCCGAGGAAATCTCCAGCTAAATGCTCAAAATATAAAACACTGAGCTGAGCTTTGCGAAGAGCAGCAGAATGGATGGATTTTATGACCAGCAAGTGCCTTACATGGTCACCAATGTGAGTGATCAGTTCGAAAGTTGCTGTTTATAAACTTGACTCCAACGGAGGGGGGGGGGGGGAGGAGAGAGAGAATGAGAAGGGAGGGGGTAAGGGGGTTGGGATTGCAGATACTTTATCTGCTTTGTTGCCACTGTAGGGCGACTCTGCTTCTAGAAGCCCAGTCTTCAAAATGAGCTTACCTTTCAGTGACTTGGATAAGGCATAGTTTTGTTTTTAAGAACCCCCCCTTTTTTTTTTTTTTTTCTGATTAAAGTGCCCAAGATGAGTGGAAGAGGAGATGGAGGGCAGCAGCAGCTGCACTCAAAGTTTTTGGCTGGGTTTGTCTGCCACATTGAAAAGAATGAAGTTGAGACTAATGCTGACACTTTTTGTTTACATGGGGTGTTTTTCTTTCTTTTTTTCCTGTCTCACTTTTTCCTCATATTTTTCATTTCACCACTCTATTTATGCTTTTTGTTTTGGGAGGTATCAGAGAGAATAAAACTCACTGTATTATAGTCTAGCTTTAATCTATCTGAAAACGACTTTAAGTGTGATTGCTTAATGTTTTGATGCCAAGATGCCATGAATACAGGACTGATAAGTAGTAGTGTGTTCCGCTTGGCTGGGAACAACTCTCCCTGGTTGTTGAATTCTCAGCTTTCACTGTCAAATGAGTGCAGAAAATGAAGATTAGATTGGATACTGTGGACTTTTATTTTTCTATGCAGAGAGAAGATCCAGTAGACTTATATATGCATGTGTTTTTGTGTATATGACA
The DNA here is from genome assembly GCF_018350215.1 of Panthera leo. NCBI lineage: Eukaryota > Metazoa > Chordata > Mammalia > Carnivora > Felidae > Panthera > Panthera leo. Next base: position 105,814,851 of record NC_056680.1, on the reverse strand, counting down.
TCTGAGGTTTACATTTTTTTTAAAGGATTTTTTCTTTCCCTTTGTAGAATCAGCGTGGGAGAAATTGTAACGAGAAACCAACAAATGTCAGGAAAAGAAAATTCATTAACAGAGATCTGGCTCATGATTCTGAAGGTGAGGTTTGATTTTGGGCTGAATCCCTGCTCTTTACCTATACTCCCCACCCTCATAAAGAAGAGGAACCCTTAAATCTTAGCTTACAAATAATATTCTTTCAAATTCCTGCATTTAATTGAGACTTTTACTTGTAGCAATTACCATAATGTGACAGTTTGCATTGGAGGATATTTTATAGCCCTGTCACAGACTAATGAAAGAAGGAAATAAAAAGTTAACAGTGACATCCTTCTTTTAATCACTTTTGTGTTTAAATATTCTGGCCCATATGGCATATAACTAATCCCATACACTAAGGTAACAGTTTTAAAATATCCAACACAGTGGGACATAAGCAGCTACGTATACTACTTAATTTCTCCTTTTTACTTTATCAGAAGTAAAACAATATAAATGATTGCTTGATTTCTCATTCCCCTTACACTGAAACCATATACTATTATAAAACTTTTCGTGGATGATTTCAATGACTACATGGTGAGGTCCTAATGTCTTGTTTATAGGCCGTCAAGTGTTCACTGAATCGTAATTAAGGCCTAATTAATAATTATAATAACTATTTGAAAAATTACAATTTTTTAAAAATGCACTGTTGGCTAGGAGTTCAATATATTATAAATTATTCCAGACATACGGTAGCATTCATAATGAACTTAATCTACTTAGATTTAATTATCAAAGTTCATTTTGCCATTTTGATTAGGTGTATTGAATTCTGAAACTTAACTCAAATCTTCATCCATATTGGACACCCCTCTCCCTCCTACTATGACAGAATACACAGTTTTGGACTTGGTAATAAACAGGTGCCAGGGAATTACCTCACTTTGACTTTGTAACACCTATTAATGTAGAAATTTTCCTTTACAACATTGTATTCAAAAGTTGTCTCTTTCAGTTTTGAGGCATTGAACCTCAAAACATACAGTGCTTTAGAAATTATACCATGTTCTGTTAAATCTTTTATATAAGGTCCAGAAGATAAAAAGAAAATGATTTGCAGTCTTTCTAATCTTTCCCCTGTGAGAGTTGACTCTGTTTAAGAAAGGTTTACGTGGATAGACACACCTTCACCTCAGCCTTTTTGTGACTCCTAGTATATGTGTGTTTGGTCTCCCGGATCTTATTATATTAAATTATTGGTTAAAAGGGGGAAACTCCTGCCTTTATTATGTATTTCACTAAAAGAGTTTTTTAAAGAAGTGTTGCTTACTAGCAATTACAATGGCAGGATTATTGAGCTATTTAAGTCATGAATCCTATTTTCTTTTTATATTGACTCCCCTCCCTAAATTAAATTGAGATTTAATACCAACTTCATGACAAACAGTTCCATTTAATGGAACCTAAAGGTTTTCAAATCTTTTGTTTATGTCTCTGACTTGTTTTTTAGAACTCTTTCAAGATCTAAGTCAATTACAGGAAACATGGCTTGCAGAAGGTAAGGCAAAAAATTGCTTTAAAAGGAGGGGAAAAGCAACTCTAGAAGGGGTAAAAAAAAAAAAAAAAAAAAGTCCTGAACTTGCTGTCTTAATGTTCAACCCAATTAATTGAGCTCTAAAAGAGCCACCTCATGTGTCATGCATACATTAGAGTCTCTGATGAGTTTGTCTTTGGGGAATCTGGGGCTGCACTACCCAGTGTCATCACAAATTACCAGGAGAAATTGCTTCCAGCTCCCAATCACATCTGCTTTTGGCAAGAACTAAAGCACCAAGACTTCAAGTTCTAAGCCTCTGTTCAGATTTTAATTGCAATTGATCAGGTTTATATTATTGTACCTCGAGAGACCTCCTAGAGCCAGAACCCGGCTTGCTGTTTCTTTTAGAGCAGTGCATATCATTATTTGGTGTTCTGGTGGAGGACTTTTCTGATGGCAGAAATTAGTTTCTCTGGGTTCATCAGGACGGGATGCTTCAAGATTTAAGTGCAAGTGTCTTCTTTCCACCTTGTTCACAGCACAGAACGTTAGGTGTGTATGCAATACTTAGGAAATCTATGGCTTTAAAAGAAATCTTTGGGGGATTTAAGGATTCAAAATAATGTTTTCTATTTGTTACTATTAGGTGATAGTTGCTGAGATGGGTTTTGCTTTTATGTCACTTTCGTTAGGATTTATTTAATATGGCAAGGTGACATCTAAAGGCAGTACTTTTGTTTTTAATTACTTTTTAGTAAAATATTGTGCTGCAATCTATTTTATTTTTTATTGGGTACAACTTTATTTTACAGGAACAATGAGATACTGCTTCAGTACAGTTTAATACAACTTGGGAAATGCCTAATGTTGAGGGATTTTTGTTAGTGTCCATAATTTGAAATTTTTCTTTTGGATTTGTCATGATAAATGTGGAATATTAATTTTATCCTATGATGTGTTTTATGGGAAACACAAAGAGAAAATTATACATTTTTAAGCCCTGAGTCTAATTTGTATTTCTGTCTGTCTGTTATATGGATATGCAGTTTCCGGAACAGATTTCTAAGATTGTTAAAAGACGAGAGAGAGAGGGTCTCTTTAAATGGAACCCAAGTGTTGCTCTTGCTACTTTGAGGCTGACTGCAGGGTTTTATCGGGGGTCTTGCTTGCAGTTCATCAAGTTGCTGTTAGCATGTAAAATAAGTTTCTTTGTTTTGCTGATATTCTTGTTCTCTAAAAAGCTTTTGCAATCTTTATAAATCTTTTAAGTTAAATAGCTTTCCTAGTAGCCCTTTGAAAGGGTGATTTAATTTGCATGTTCATAAAAGGTGAGTATTGATGAAAGCTTTAGTTACATTTAAAGGTCATTTTGCTCGTCTCTGTAAATGAAACTTATTGCAATAGATTACTTAGTATTGCGACATATACTATACCTTAAAACTTAACTTTTTTTCAGAAAAATTTGCACAGAGGTCCTTGTGTTAACTTTGATATGTTAGTTTTGCAAAGTTGAAGGTTGTGAGGACATTATGTTTAGGAGGGCATTTGTTTGCTTATCTAAAATAACTGGAAATATCTATTTTAATTGTTCTTGAAGATTTTTGGTTCTTAGATGTTTAAGTCTCATTGATTCCAAGGCAGTGCTCTTGCTGGCAGATTTTGAATGTGCATAGCAACTCTGTTTCTGGAATTTTAAAATGTGGATTCTGTGACAGACTCTTGCCATTTTATAATCAGTTTTACTCCAGTCTCTTACTTTTGTTTTGTTTATTTGTCGCTCGGGTAAGTGATTTCAATAACTTATCCAAGTTAATCTGTTTTAAAACTCTGCACTACATATATTCTTACCCATGATTATTAACGTACCTATAAATCAGATCTGAAAGATTTAACTTTATGTAAAACAAACCTGGAAAATGACTGATGTATTTGGAGGAACATGGACTTTTACAGAGAAGGTAATTCATAAGCTTAAATAAGTTCAGGAATTAATCCTCAGGGTGTTTTATCGAATACCCAGGTGGGTGACTGTTTATAAACTATGGATAAGGCTGCAGTTTAGAATAATGTAAACAGTTTTCAAAATAGTTTACGTTAATTTATTCTATCATGATATAAACGTAATGCTGTTAATATGATTTTTTAAATCTTAATAATGGAGAGTTCTTTTTTTACTATTTGTTAATAGACTGCACATTTATTTGTATTTTTAGCAACTCTATATAATAATATTATTTGCTTTAGCATTTTAACTTGACTTATCCCACGTGTTGAACTCAGAACAGATCTTAAAATTACAGTAGATTATTTGTAGCTAGGTTTGCCTATTTATGTCCTTCTGGACGTCCACAAATTAAAACATTACCAGATTGGCAGACTATGAACTGTTTCTATATTTCTTTTCATAATGCTTGGTAGCCAAGAAAGTGACCATGGAATTTTAAGGCTTCTTGACCCTTTTAAAAAAAAGATCATGGGCGATTAACCAAGTTTCTCTCAAGAGTTAGAGTCCCACTGGGAAGTTAAACAGGTCTAAAAATCATATTAGATATGAGTCAAGTTGTGTCCAATGAAAGTTATGTTTTTAAAAAGTTATCAAAGCCCCTAAATACTTGGGAAATGATATATCCTAGAGTGTTTAATTTGTTTTTTCCTGTAAGAATTTTTATAAATTAGATTCAAAGTGCAACATAGGGATTAGTCATAGGTAAAATATTATGAATTATGAAATGTGTTTTACATCTAAGGACAAATTGGGGTAGATAAGGCGGGACTATTTGAGGGTGAAGGTTGGAGCCAGTATTCTCAATTTGCTAATATCCTCTAATTTAGGGGGAAGAATGGAAGTGTATTTAAAATTTTTAAGCAGGATCAAAAATATGTTTGTGAAGAATGTAACTTTGTATCAGTATCGCTTTTTAAGCATTAACCCTGCAATTTAAATGCTGTTAACATATATACCACAATTTAATGTATTCACATCTCATTCTGAAGAAAATTGAAAAGATAACATTTTCAGTGACCACAGTAGCACTTAAAAAAATAATATGTGTCTTTTTAAAACTTTGCCAAAACCGGTTTATAATTTTACTATGTACAATTTTTTATTGATTCTTTTTCTTTTGAATTAGATTGCTACTGACAGAAAGGCAATTTCAATTATTTGATCTCATGAAATAATGAGTTCATATATCAACCCTATCAACATCATGGTAACGTCTTATTCTTAACATCCTGTTTTAAGTGATGCTGTAGCGAATGGTGTCCTAGAAATTGGTAGTTAAAATGGACCCTTTTGTGTGTTAGGAAGATAACTAGAAGGATATAAAGTTGAGTTTAAAAAGGATTGCATTCTTCCAAAGTTGCTTATTAGAGCTTACCTACTAACATAACTTAAAGAGAAACCGTAAATTTCCTATGTATCTAATGTGAATACATAGCACATTTTGAACATTGTTTTTGGTGTGGATCTAGATGTTCTTGAGGTTCCATTTCATCAGTAATATTAAGGACAAATGTCAACGGTGATTTGCTGCCACAGGGTAGAATGTTTCTCAGTGGTGTTATAGTTAAGTTTCCTGCTGCCACCACACTTAAATCTAAGTTTTCTCTTCAAGAACAGCCTTTCTACACCAAAAGTTATTGCTTCCTGCAGATAGGGCTTCTTTTTTTTTTTTTTCCCTTTTGTGTTGTGTGACCTTCAAATAATAGGTTGAGCTAACAGTAGAGATGTCTGCCTTTACTTCAGTGGCTGATACTAAATTTACATTCAAAATAATTTCTAATGAAGTCCCTTTAAATAATAGGTGCTGTTGTTACTCGCCTTACATAATGCCACCCACAATGCTCCCTGGTCCTAATGTACTCATTTTAATTTTTCAAAAATTGTAACTGTTTCTTGTTAAAATGGAACATAAATTGGATATGTGTCCATTAATGTATTGTTTTTTCTTTTAAATGTGATCCGGTAAAAACTAAAGATTTTAAAAACTACATTGTGTTGTGTGGTTTACGTAAAACAGGAAATGAGAATAAAGCATCAAATTACCGAAGTCCATCCTATTTTTTAGTTTTGAGCAAGAATCATTTCATGTGTAGGGGGGAGGGGCGTGACCCCTCTTTTTGTTGTATCAGGAAATACTCTAAACTATGAGAGCAAGACTTCTCATTTGGACTTGATTAAAAGATAGCAGGTAAAGTAAATGTATTATATTTCTAAATATTTATTGGAATTCTATAAATGCCTTTTTATCTAGAGTCTACTTGCAAACCACCCCCCTCACCAAAACAAAAAGCCAAAAAAAAAAAACAAAAAAAAACCAAAAAAACAAAACAACACAAAAACACCAAAACACCAAACTTTGTTTAAATAGATCTTGGATTTGGTATAGTTTAGATACAGTTTTTCCGGAAGGTCCTAAGGAGTGTTAATGAAATACTGCTTTTCTGGTTCAGTTACAAGAAATGTGTCATGTTTTGGATTTCATAATATAACTTTATTCCCTTTGACCTGTGTACAAGCTTGTAATTAAAATGATAATAATAATGTCAGACCTCCGTAGTATTAGAACAGCTCTTAAGCCACACTTAAGTTTTCAAGTCACTGTAGGTTAGTTTAATGTTAGGAATTGAAGCTTATTTGAGGCTAAAGACAACTAAAACGTACTGTTTTCTTTTTTTTTAGAGCATCAAGTATTAAAGATGTCTCTGTCATGCAGAAAAGCTTTCTCTCTCTCTTTTTTGTCCTTTAAATATGTTTATACTGCTGTATTAATTAATGCTTATACATTGGTACAATCATTTTAATTTTAAAAGCGGATGTGGTATAAAACCAGGCTTAGTGGCTTCATGATTATTTTGTTCCGTGGCCCGAAGCTTCATTTTAGGATTACACAGAATGCCACTGTGCAAAGGTTGATTTTCTTGTTGTTTTACTTTTATTTAAAACAAAATTTAAGTTTATTCAGAGCAACTCGTTTCTAATTCTTTGGTTCAAAGTGAAAGGCTACAAAGTTCAGCAATAATCTAGTCTAATCTCAGGATAAAGAAAATCTGAATAATAGGCAAGAAAAGCAAGGTATTTCTCCAATGAATTTTTTCCATCCTTGCTTCCTCCATCCTTCTCTCCATTCTCTTAGTTCCTTCCTTCCTTCCTTTCTTTCTTCCTTTTCTTCTTCCTTCCTAGTTTTAGACATTTAGGTTTTTGTGACAAGTTACCCAATAAAGCAGGACACAATAAATCAGTCAGTCTATCTATCGATCATCTATCTGTCTATAGATATCTAGATAGATAGATTTAATTTTGTAAACTTGTCATGTATTTAAATGTATACCTTAATGAACCCGAGCTGTATTTGAGATAGAGCGATAAAATCGGTGTGTTTATTGCAAGTTCAAGTTGACTTGCTTTAGCTCTCTGGAAGGGTGTGACATGAAAAGATTGCGGTTGGGCCACATGGCTCATGCTGGACTGTGTTTTTGTGAATGGAGGCAGAACTCCAGTTCTGCCTGCTTGTCTGGAGGAATTGCTGAGGAGATCAGCTGTCTCATTCACAGGCAGAAAGAATGACTCATACATCTTCCGCCTTGTTTGGCTCCAGGTCATTGTTACAGTGGATAGAACTGGTTTTAATTAAATATTAACCCCTTTTATACTTGCCATTTGTTCCATTTTTAATTTTCCCACTTTTTTTTTTTTTTTTTTTTTTTTCATAGCTTTACAAGAAAACTTCACGGACACCTAGTTTGTAAGAAACAGGTTGCCTGCAGCCAACCTTGGAAAATATTTAAACTCTCACCTTTTCTTAAGTAATTATTATTTCATCTGAAAGCTCAACATAAGCATAAAAATAAAGGAACTCTATTTACAAACTGCCACCATGCCCGGAAGTGTTAGTTAAGAAAGTATGTTGAAACTAGAAATGAGGGTTTGTGATGCTGTGACATCTGAATCATGATTAATATTTTTGAGTTTGTTTTTCATAGTCTGTATTGCTAGGCAGTAAAGAGAGAGAGAGAGAGAGAGAGAGAGAGAGAGAGAGAAACAACAACTTTGGATAATAATCTAGGTAAAGCAAATAGCTGAGAGTGCAGATACTACCCTTTTAAAGCTGAAGTCCTGAGACTTGATGGCAACTTGTCTATTAATGTGCAATGAACTGATAGAGCCACTCCAGCTATTACCAATAAAATCCACGTGCTTAATCTTCTTGAAAGCCTTTTATTGGTCTTTTGGTATATACTTTTCCCCCTTGTCCTTTCTTACTCTTCCCCTTCCTCTTTAATTACATAGTGTGGGGAAACATTTTCATTCCCCAAAGGTGATTATTCCAAGCATAGTTTATAATAGATAGCAGTGAAAATAGTATTTTTTAAAGGTTGGCCTCTATTGTTAATTTTCCACTTTGGAGTTGGTATGGCTTGCCACAAATTTTCAGGCAGCTGTAGTTTGCTACTTCACAGAATTCCCGTGAATTGAGGAAAAAAGGAAACGCATGATACGAGTGTGGCAATACTTTGTCATATTTTCCTTGCCCAGATCCAACGTGTGTTTTTCGTTAACTGCTTTCCTTTTACTCTAACTTGAAATTAGAAGTATACTTAAGCCTTTGTCTATTTAAGTAGCATGCTGCTTCATTTGGTCTATTCAGTTCCTTAAGATTAGCTTCTGTGAAAATGTGAGTCATATGTTTTTTGTTAAAATTCTGTAATATGTTCAGGCATAAGTGTGAAGTATTTATTCAGTATGTTAAAGAGTTAGAACAGAAATAGCAGCTCTTACAGCAATTCGTATTCTTATTCTTTTTACAAATTGTTACGCACCTATTTTCTATGTATCTGGAAGTATAACTTCCAGCTTGTTCTAAAATTTTGCTTTTTTTTCTCCCCAACATATTCCAGCACGTACCACGTATCCATTAGTGATTTTTATGTCTCTCTTGCAGTGATACGTATCACAGAGTTGCAATTTTGTCTTATGATAGTAAGGAAAAAATAATGTCTGGCCTTTAGGACACTCATACCAGCATATTCAGTTACAAATATATTTTTGTTACTCACCAGCTATTTTTAACTATTCCTGTAAAGGGATATTACATTTTTATTAGATTCTTGTAAATGTTGGCTTTTAAAAAGCATAGTAATTGCTGTGGCTGATAATTTTGCATCTCAATAGTTATGTCTGTTTAGCTGTTAATTTCGAAGGCAAACCAAAACATGTGGATTTGATGGAAAAATGTGTAGGATTTGGTTCTGTCTACGTGCTGTTATTTATTAAGCAGATATTGAAAACGTTTTTTTTTTTTTTTTTTGGTGTGAAAACTCTACTTGTACAACTCTGTGAGTAAAATGAAGCTTACTGTAATGTGAAAAAATGTTTATAGTTAGAGAATACTAATGTACAAATTGTAGCAGTTTTTTAAATCCCTTTCCAATATAATTCCCGAGAGCTGAAGATGTGTAACGTGCATTGTAATGACGGGAGGAGTTGTGTGTGTGTGAATTGAAAGAAGTGGGTGAGAGGTGAAAGTTTGGAAAAAATAAGTCACATTTAGAATTCCATGTAGTTGTCACAGAAAACCTGTATTAACACTTCTACACCGAGGAATAAAATACAGTTCAAATAGGTTAAATAATGTATGTAGTTTACACTGATAGGAAGTCATAAAACTATGATTTGAAGTTCGCATGACCTTCGTTATCCATGGTAGCAGACATTAGGGGAATATGAAGGGGGCAAAAGAAATCTCTTCTTTTATTATAGGTTGATCAGCTAATAGCTTGGAAAAAAGTTCTTAACATTTTTGGTGACAGAGGATGGAATTTGTCTTTAATAAGCTGATATACTGGTTCACAGAGAATGTTAGGAAAGAATTTAATGTCACATTGTATATATTTTAATACTTGGCAAGATTTTCATTGGTTCTCCTTTTGAAAACATGATATAAATTTTATTCAGCCGGATATTTCCCGTTTAAAAAATGTGATTAAATAAGCCAACACAAAAGAATGCTTAATCCTATTTATGTTGTATTTCTTTTTTATACAAAAATTTTAATACAGAATTCCTTTTTATAGGGAATTTTTCTTAAATCATTCAACTACCAATCCAAAACCTTTTCAGCAAAGAGTGATTCTGTTCATAAACTTTCCCCATTCAGAGTAGGCTGTTTTTAAAAAAATTAATTGACATTTATTTTAATATGACTTGACTGGATAAAACGTTTCAGTATTAGATAATACTAGTAAAGTAATACTAGTAATCACATCATAGCTAAAGTTAAATAGAACAACTCCTATTTTTACCAAATTAAAAGTAACTAACTCCTGTTTTATGCAGTTTGTGTGTATGTGAGTATGTATATCTGTGTGTGTACCCAAAAACTTGTTTTAGCAATATCTTGTTAATTTGGAATAGGTTATTTTGATGTCTGAATCAACCGTGATGAAAATATTTTAGAAGTGAAAAACTGTCCTTGTGTTTTGATGGCTGCTGAATGCATTAAGTCCTTGCTATTCAGTATTTTTTTCCTTTACTAAAAATAGGGAAGGTATTTGACGTGAGGGTTGGTGAACTAGTGATATTCTTTTCATTAGTGTTGTATGGTTGCCAGGAAAATACTTGGTATGAAAAGATTGACTTTATTTTTATTATTTATACTGTATTATGACACAATCACTAAAATACAATATTGTCTTATATACGACCAAAATCAAAGACAATGCTTTCATTAAAAAAAAAAAAAAAAGTCTGTAGCCTATTTTGGCCAAATTTAGGCCAAACATTTTTAATTATGGCAGTCTAATTTGCAATAGGCCGAACATACCAGAAGCAGGCATTTCTGAAAAAGCAGAGGGATGTGTGTAGCTGCACGTCGTTTGAAAGAAATTGTGTAGTTAATTTAGATGGGCTGCTGAAGCACTGGCTGAGTGAGTTGAAATACTTCTTACTTCATTCTTGCAAAGAAGCACTGCAGCTAATAGAAATCCTGTAGCTTCTTCTATTTTGTATGTCTCTTTTATTTCCATCTGGCAGGTGATAGTCAGAGGGACCACAACTGCCCCAATTACATTTCTGACATAAAATGTTTTCTAGTTGACATCAATGGTTGCTTCTATTTTCCCTCCCAAGTATGGCCGTCAATACCGGTTGAAATAGGAGCTCATTGGCAAATAATCACAGGTTTGATCGGAGCTGAAAAAGATCTTACTTGAAAGATCTTACTTGACATTCCTTGTGCCTTGGCAGTTTCTCTCTTAATTTTTTTTTAATTTCTTTTTTTCTTCAGCTCAGGTACCTGACAATGATGAGCAGTTTGTGCCAGACTATCAGACTGAAAGTTGTAAGTATAGTATGACTCATCTCTTGAATTTTTCTGTCTTTCTTGTTTCCTTCTTTCATTCTTTCTCTCTGGTTGGTTTCTACTTCCAGTGTCTGTTCTTGCATTATGTTGGTACCTTTCTAGCTTACAGTCATGAGATGATTATATTTGTCAAGTTGTGACATCAGCAGGGTCCCTATATGATCTGAGTAGAGCTCCAAAGAGTAGCCAAGGAAAACTGTTTTGATTAAAAGATGGTCCTATTCTCTGTATTTGGTTAATATACTCGGAGAAGAAATAGGGTGCGATCCATGAACGTGCAAGTGTTTACTTACAATTTTTTTTGTTATGTTCACGAGAAAAAGACTAAATGCTGATGGGAGAAAGTCAGTAGTTAACATCCATGTGAGATTATTTATTGAATAACTTATACAAATGCATTGGCTCGTATTATTTTACATTCATGAACTTGCACTTGTTTTGATTTAGTTTTTACCTTCGTTTTCTGCTTCCTAGTTACACTAAGACGCATGGACGGAGCCCTTGGCTTCTCTTAAGATCCCTTCCAGTATTTCTTTCCCTGAGCCTTGCTCTAGGGCCTGTCAGAGAATGCGTGAGTTGTGATTCACAGGATGCTCGCCTCCCAGGAATCCCCGAGTGAGCATTATGCTTGTACAAACATGGCTGCCTCGGGGGTTCCTTCTCTATTTATGCTTTGCCATTCTACCAACTAACTACAGCTGTTGACCTGAGGTGTAAATAGTAAAGAAAGGGGTATAAATGCCATCTTGATTATGAAACTGACCTGATACGTTTTCACTCATTAGTACCACTTAAAGCTCTAACTTGTTTCATTTTTTCCAGACCACTGACAGTTTCACAGGGGGCAGTATCAATAGCTACCAGAAATGCTTTCCACCTTACAATTTAGCAAACCCATATTCTCACACCTAATATCACACATCTCCTACAGATACCTCTGTGACTTTGAGAAACAGATGTCTTGTAAGCCATGTTTTCCCCTTTTATGTTTGGTGTTTTCAATTTCCCAGGTGTCAGGAGTTGTGAGAGGTTATATCCATATCCTCTCCTGTGTTTTAGTTGAGCTCTATTACAGTTTTCTTTGCTTAATTGTGGTAAAATATACATAACAGAAAATTTACCATTTTAGCCATTTTATAAGTGGGCAGTTCAGTGTCACTCACGTTGTTATGCAAACATCGACACTGGCCACCTCCAGAACTTTCTCATCATCTCATACTGAAACTCTGTGCTTACTAAAAACTAACTCCCCACTGCCCCCAGCCCTTGGTAACTGGTCTTCTATCAGCTTAAGTTTTGATCTGAGAAGATAATTTTGTGTGCTGTTTAATGTCTGCATATAGTTATTAGAATACGATTTCAAGAAGCCTATTCAACAATGATATGGAACTAATTAGAGATTCTTAGAAATTCCCAGAAAGATGACATCTAAGGATGCTGGCTAGGCAAGGCCTGCCTTTCTTCTTTACAGTGTGGGAAGGGAATGGTCACACTTCTAGCATTGCTCTTTCTGGACATTTGAGTGTTTTCTAAAAGTTAAACCTGTCATCTGAGTGGGAGAAGTATTCTCCTTGAGTCATTTTACATCTGAAGAAATTGGTAATGCTTCCAATACTATACCAAATGCAAGGGTAAAATCACTACCAAAAAATACAAATGCGTTCCTTTTCTTTTTTTGATGTCTTTTCAGTTTTTCAAATTCTTGACTCTTTTGTGTCCTTGAACTCTTTCTTCTCTTGGTCCACAGTGGGGTGATTTTTTTCCTTTCCCTTTTTACTGCTTTGATAACTCCTCTTCACTCCACTCATCTTCCTGCCCTTCTGTTTCCCTAGGGTTCTGTCTGCAAGCCTTTGCTCTTATTTAACATGTGTCATCCCTGCAAAGTCCCGTAGAACTATCTGTGATGATGGAAGTAATCTGTATCTGAAGCATTTGGCATTATAGCCACTAAACACATTGCTCACTGAGCACATGAAGTATGGTTAATGAGACTGAAGATGGGAATTTTTTTGTTTAATTTTTATGACCTTACATATGAATAGACGTGGCTCTTGGCTGCGGTAGTGGTCAGCCCAGTTTTGTGTAGTGATGTCTCCCACATCATTATCTCTAGCGTGTGTGTCCCCTCTGCCCCTGTCTACTGGGCATCTTCACTGCTCCACCAACTCATCCTTGATGCTTGTGCCAAGTCAGAAAAATGCAACACATCCGGACTCAACCCTCCGCTCTTAGCTTGGCATTGACGTAAAACACTGTTACCCGTGGTGTTCCACAGACAGTTCCTGCTCAGCCAGGCCAGTGTGGAAATTATTGTTATAATTTTTCCTGATCAGCCTCTGTCGTCTGCTTCCCTTGCCTTTCCCAGTTGATGACATCACCATCCAAGCGGGAAATCTTTATCTTCAGTCCCTCCCAGTTCTTTACTGTACACTTTCAGTTGCTTGCCTTACCAAGTTGTTGATTCTGCCTTTCAAAAATCTCTTCATTTTGTGGTCTCTGCTTATCTCTGTTTCATGCTCTGGGTTCACATCCACATTCTGTCTTGACTGGTCTAGTGCATAAGCCTTTTGATTGGTGTTCTTGCCTTCAGTTTTCCCTCCTCCCAATGCATTCTCTGCAGTGGCATTAATACATAGCTGTCTGACCTTGTTAATTTTCTCCTTAAACTCCCTTCGGAGCAAAGTCTTCCAGAACATTATTCTACAATCTGGACCTCGACTTGCTGTGTCAGTTTTAACTTTTGCCAGCCCAGCACCTGGTTCCTCCATATCTGCTGAGCTTGAGCCCTTTTAATTTTTCAGGTCTCGGAACAGATGAAGCTGTTTTAGGTCTTTCTGCCTTTGTACATGTGGCTCATTTGGCTTTTTTAAACTTGTGCTTTTGCTCTGTGGTGGTGGCAGACCTCCTACTCCAGACTCCCCTTAGGCTTCACCGTGTTGAAGTCTTTCCTGACTTTGTCTTGCCGTCCATACCCTGCAGAGTGAGACTCTACAGCACCTTGTAACATTTTAGATACATGTCTTTCTTCAGTAAGACTAAACTGTTGCAGGATTAGGAGCATATCTGTTTAGCAAATACAGCAGCACAGAAGATAAAGTGGTTACCCTAAACGTGATCTGCTTCTTAGGACTTTTTTCCTCCTAAGTCCTTTCAAAGTCTTAATTCCCTTCTTAAGGTAGAAATACATGATCACGCCTTAAAACAATAGATGTAGTCTCATTTTGGAAAAAACATGCTAAAACCATGATTGTTTAGCCAAACATTTTCACAATGGTAAAGTTTTATTTGTCCTCAGTAGTGAATATTTACAGTTTAACAAGTGCGGTTCTGGGACTTGTGAATAAAACACCTAATTATGAAGGAGACCTCTAAACAAAGGTGAAAATAAATCTGAAATAGTCTAATGAAAAGGAAATGGAGATGTGCTTTATTTCACATTTTCATTGACATAAAAAACTATTGTTCACAAGATGGTGAACAGCTAATTTCGATGTTCATTCATTGAGAACAGAACAAAGGAAAATTATTTAAAAAGAGAAATAGGGTATATGAATTAAATTCTAAGGATTTCTGGAGGCAGGAGATTATCAAATATTGGAACTGAAAGGTTAGATTGTCTGCTAAATGCCCTATACAAATGTTTGATTCTTCTCTGGGAATGCCTAGTGGAGTAGAGGCATCCTATCTCTAGGAATAGAAAGAAACCCCACCCCCTCTGGGTGGCCCATCTACAAATTCTATGGGGCCCTTTTTTCAAATGTAAATAACCAGATTTCCTTACCTACCTCAACCACATAAAATGCTTCTCTTTTTATTGCTTTAGCCCTTTGATAAATGTAGGTTAGGAGAATGAACAGCTAAAGTCTGCTCAACACTGGATTACAGAGCATACATTTGTCTGTAATATGTAAATCTATGTAGAAAAGTAGAGAACAGAGCATTCAAACATGGTGAAAAATGAGATTAAACCATAATACTTGGGTTTTCCCTAAAAATATTCCCATTCTTTATTTTTACTTCTAAAACATGTCAATTGGAAATCCAGAATAGAAAGATCTATAGCTTGCTGCTGATCGTTTCGAAGGGTGCTGACTTTTGGAACACCTATGTAGACATCAAAAGCAAATGAAAAAAACAAAAACAAAAACAAAACAACTCCCTACAAGTCCATCCTGGGAAGTGAATGGAGGCTAAAAGAAAAGCTTACTTGGCTATCACAAATTGTTTATGACTTAGAAACAAATCTTTTCAGAACTCAGACACTCTGCTGAATAAAGCAGAATTACTTTAAGATATGCTTTAGTCCAGAGGAAGTAGAATTCTGTCTTTTCAGAAAAGAGAACTTAAAGAATATTTAGAACGTAGATTGGCCTTATCCTTCCAAATTAGATGCACATCTATATATAAACTGAATTTTTGTAGATTATGTGCTTTAAATTTATACATTAATAATCTTATATTTTAAACTACATACTTTACATTTTAGTTGTACCACTCATCTTTTGAAATCTATTGCATATCATTTTTTTCACTGCAATAATATAAGTTTTCTAACTAGTTTGCTTCCATTTGGTTATATTAGTTCCTTTCATTGTTTTCTCTAAGTGATTCACATGATAGATGGTGTTCTCATTTACATTTTACCTCTTCCCAGAACATTCCCAGGGGTATAACCAGGGTTATGCAAAAATTCCCAGCGGGATAGATCTTTGTAACTGTACTCCTTTCTCTTACACTCAAGAAAGAATAGTGGAATGGAATTCAGTTAGAATAGTGTCATTAAAGGAATAATAATAACCTTGACTCTGCTATGTTTGTGCATCACAAAGCAAATATTAAAAGCTTGCAAGTTTGTATACTTCAATTGAAATTTGTAATATGGCACTGGTGGCCCAACTGAAAAGAATCAGGACAAACCAGTGTGTGGGGTCTCAGCTGTTTAAAGCCTCTATTACGTGGGTGATACCTTGTTCAAATAAATAAAAATCATAGCTATACTTCATTTTCTTACGAATTAAAAAATTAAAAAAAACACATAGTACTTTGGTCCTTTTTGCAGTTACATGGGGCCGGGGGAGGGAGGACCTTAACAGATTACTATTGCAAATCTTCTTTTTAAGAAACTGAAGCCAGAGAAGTGTATGCAGACCCTGACTGAATAATTTCTTTTAAATTAACACGTCCTTATCCTGGATAGGGAAGTTCCATGCATGTGTCATTTTTGTTTATTTTTTCTGCTTTTCTACTAAGCTATCTTTTTGCACTGTGTTCCTTTCTACACATAGAGTGAGTACTTTATACAAGTTTGCTTTTTTTTTTTTTAAGTTTGCTTTTTATTACTAATTTTGAAACCTTTCTTGCCTGTTTCACTTTTTGGATATGACTGGCCAGG
Source organism: Panthera leo (assembly GCF_018350215.1). Taxonomy (NCBI): domain Eukaryota; kingdom Metazoa; phylum Chordata; class Mammalia; order Carnivora; family Felidae; genus Panthera; species Panthera leo. The sequence goes on along the minus strand of NC_056680.1, from coordinate 105,798,539 downwards.
AAGACACTGTCTTTCATTCCTACAGTTTCTTTACCAGAAGGTGAGCATATATTCGGAGAGGAATTCCATTTCTGGGATTTGGGAACATGAATTTGTTACTGTGTTTTGTTTTCTTTAAAAAAAATTGAGGCATTTTTAAACATGCCACTATAGTCAGACTCAAACCATCCATTTCAAGGATGAGTAGCCTCCTGCCTTCCTCATCTTAGGTAGTATTGCTTGAGCTCTAAGCTGTGGCTAGCACTTGAAGATTCTGTTTCCTTTGTGTATTGTTTTTGTTGTTTCAGGTGTATTGGGCTTTTTTCTTTTTCTTTTTTGTCTTTTTGAATATTTTATCAAAGCAGTATGTTCATAGAGTAGGGAAAAAAACCACAAATAAGATCGTTCCCCATTTTCCTTAGGCAACCTTTTTCTTTTCTCTTTTTTCTTTCTTTCTTTCTTTCTTTCTTTCTTTCTTTCTTTCTTTCTTTCTTTCTTTCTTTCTAATGCCTTTTCATTTATGCCACATGTTAAATAATATCCTTACACTGCAACTTCTTAATTTATCAGGTTTAGATTTTATCTTGCACCCCATTTGAGAAGATAAGCATTTGAAATGTGTTTTACTTAATATATTGAAAGTACTCAGATATGTAATTCTACAGAAGTCCAGTAATCTTATTCACACTTGGAAATGAACAAGCATAGTTTGGAAAGCTTGTTCAAATGCAGCTTCATGTTCCCTGTCTTATGAGAGCTTGACTTTCAGGTGTGGAATTGGGTCCCCTAATTTCTAACGAGCTGTTAGAGGATTCTGATGTAGGCTTTCCACACAACACAGGGTCAGACATTTCGCTTAGTTGTCATTTACTTACTTGTGCAACAATGGCAGCGGTATCAGTCTTTTGCAATTAAGTTTAGGATGGGCTCTACTATTCATAAACATATACAATTCATGATGTGATACATGTAGTTTCTGGAAATTTTTATGTACACTGTCATACACTGTCATTTTCTTATTTAAATACATCAGGAAATTAAAAATGAAGTCTGTAGAAAAATGATATTGTTAAAATAGCTCCTTAGTTTTTTTGTCTTTGCTAGAATTATTTGTATTTTCCAGTTCCGAAGATGACTTTCTACTTCTTTTCTCTTACATTTACCTTGAGACAGTCATTGCTCACTGTAGATCCTGGTCATAGTAGAATCAGTACTAGTTTGTAAGGGATCTTCCCCTCTAGTTTATAAGGGATCAACCCCTTATAAGGGTTGGTTCCCATCAGAGAACCAACAGGTGGTGGCCCCACCCGGTTCCAGGTGCATCCACTAGGGATTCTCCTCATCAGACCATCTACTCTTCCATTGGTTGTGCACATCTGCATTATGCTTATCACAGTTTAGCGTCTGGTGACGACCTTGTCAGCAAAACAAGCAGTTTGGTGCTAGATTATTTCACCAAGAACGTATTTTTCAAATGAAAACCCAAAGCCATTAGAAAAAAAGCTACATCTTATAAGAAATTTTGCCTTAGATAACCTAGAATCTATCAAGTTCAATAGAAGAAACAAACTCTAAATCATACACCTTGGACATGTCAGGTAACCTTTGTTTACCCTATTTTACTTATCTGTAAAATGACAAGGAAATAATCTCTCCAGCCTGGAACACATTATGATTACGGCACTTTTTCCACATTCAAGGAAAAAAGAAGTGTTAGTATCTAATATGGTGAATGCTTGCTGAATATAAAAAGGTAGACTTTAGAAAAACCACAATTAATGGAGAAATATGTGTAAATAGAGATTACTGTGACTATATACTTATAGCTAGAAATCTGTATCAGTTTTAATCAAGTCTGTTCTGATAAATTCTTTTCAAAATTTTTGGTTTTATCATCTCATTCTTCCTAAGGTAGATGGTTCAGAGTGAAAACCAAAAGACAAAGTAACACTCAACTCCCCACAAAACTGGAGTTTGTTGCTTTGTTATGGCTGAAAACTGAAATTATACATTTCACTTCCAAGTTTTTAGCTTTTTCTTTCCTATTTTATATGTCCTCTTATTTTGGCCTTTAGTTTAAACATTATCCTAGAAATTGACTTCAGTAATATGATCAAAGAAAGTATGCCAATAAATCCTTTCCATTTACTCTGCCTATAATTAGTAACAAATTATTTTAGGGCAAGTGATCTGTGCCATCTTTGGTTAAATTTTACTTAATATTAAATTAATATATCATTATGCAGTTACTGGGCTTATTAAGCTAAAAGCTTAAACAGTATTTGTTGGAAAGCTTACATAAAATATTATATTCTTTGTTCCAGTATTTTTAATATACATACGTATACTTATGTATAGTAATGAATAAAAAGGAGCAAAAAACAACATTTATTAGTATTTGCAAATAAGGTCAAAGCAGTCATGAAAATAAGTACATTTTTGGGTCGCCATTTCATAAAAAATGTAAATTTTATGGAGTCAGATATAAAGAAGAGATGATTTGAACTAAAGTAGTACATGTGGACCTTTATGTCATAACTGTGTGTTTAGTGTTTTTATGGGTTTTTATTTTTACCATTTTTTTCTACTCTCCCTCTTTTATAACATAAACATCTACTTAAGATGCACAGTATGTATTTGATTCTGTTATTGAATTTTCTCTTAATGATGGTTTGTACTGTGTAGCAGTAAGTAAAAATGGTTGATTTGATGTGGTTGACTTCCTTCTTTTTTGGTGCCAAAACCTGGGAACAAACCAGTGGTGGTTGTTTTTTAAAAATGTAACAAATTACACCCCCAACAAGCATTTCTTGCTCTTGACAGTAGGTGAGGATGATGTTAACTCAAGAACTCAGTTATTGACAGTATATCAGAAATGGCCAGATTGAAATCCGGTTTATATGATGCCTAATTAAACTTTCAGTTAGAAAAAGTACCTTTGTATAACTTTTGTGTAATGGTTTTATATGCATTCTGACTATTATTTAAATCTAAAGTTTAGCAAAGAAGTTCATTTTGCTGTACAGGCCATATTGTTAAACCTGTCAGAAGTTTGTTTCATAGTTAGCTCCTAGTTTTTGGCTTTACAGTTGTGTTAGGGGTGATTTTAGATCCCATAGAAGAGGCTTGAATTGTGATTGCTTCTTTATGTCTTACTATAGGGAAATCTTTTTTTTGTTTTTTCTGTTTGCAAAATTGGAATGATTGTATTCTTACAAATGTGAGCCATATCCATTACTTTGGTTTTTATGATTTGGAATATGAATAATAAATCTTAATAGCATAACAATTCTTATTTTACTTACGAGATTTTAGTTTAAATTATTTTCTGATGCAAATGTCCATAGTTGTGTATTTTTTTTTTAATTTTTTTTTTTTAACGTTTATTTATTTTTGAGGCAGAGAGAGACAGAGCATTAATGGGGGAGGGGCAGAGAGAGAGGGAGACACAGAATCAGAAGCAGGCTCCAGGCTCTGAGCCACCAGCCCAGAGCCCGATGCGGGGCTCGAACTCACAGGCCGTGAGATCATGACCTGAGCTGAAGTCGGACGCTTAACCGACTGAGCCACCCAGGCGCCCCAGTTGTGTATTTTTATTGAGGATGTTAAGTAGGTTTATAAGACTCTAAAAATTTATTCACTTAATGAACATCTTTTGAGTGTATTATGTGTCATATTCTGTCTAGGCACTGATAGTACAGTGGTGGACAAACAAGAAAAATACCTCTGCTCTCATGGAACTTGCATTCTAAACTGCATGCAACTGATAAATAAGGTTGTATTCGTCCCATGTCAAGGGATTGAAATTGTATAGGGGACAGTGTGAGTGAATAGTCATTGTGTATTTAGATGCTGATCTACAAAAAGTACTCTGCTCAAAGTTATGGCCATTAGATTTTCCAGTGGATTATTGTCAGTGTCTGTGTTTGTACCTCTTTTAGCCTATGCCTAAATTCCTGTGATAGTGACTAAGAAGATTATCTTATGTCTTTAAATGAGTCATGTACTCCACTGGCAATTATATATGCAGAATATTGACCTACCCTAATTAAAAAAAAATTTTTTTGATGTTTATTTTTGAAAGGGAGAGGGGGGTGAGGGGCAGAGAGAAAGGGAGACACAGAATCTGAAGGAGGCTCCAGGTTCCGAGCAGTCAGCACAGAGCCCGACGTGGGGCTTGAACTCACGAACCGTGTGATCATGAACTGATACGAAGTCGGATGCTTAACCGACTGAGCCACCCAGGTGCCCCAACCTACCCTAATTTTTGAGATCATACTCCTTCGTGAGTCATTTCATTCATGAATGCCATTTGTTCTTTGCTTATCTTAGTCATAATTAATGAATTCTGTGTGCTCATAAATGCTTTACATACATCTCAATTTTAATAATACTTAAGTTGGTTTATAGAGGATGGATCATGTCCTACACATCTTGGTATAATTCACATGTGGGTATTCAGTGAATTGAATGAATAGCTTCTTGGATATTTAGAATCTTAAAAAAATGCTTTAAACATATTTATGCACAGGTGGCTTAAGTCTTTCGAAATCTAATGTTAACTTATCTGCTTCTATTTTTCCACGTTTCATTTTTCTTAGAGGGATAATGGAAAGCCATTTGCCCTTAAGTGACATTATCAGTGATCAGTCCTGTTGTCAGATGAAAGCTCTCTAATAAATATTATTTGATGTTCAAATCTCACAATACAGTTTTCAGTTTCTCTACTTAACACAAACAACCTAGGGCATAAAATTTTCAAATACTTAAGGCATGAGGTGATTGAAATTATGTAGGTCAGATCTCCAGCTCGTACTTGCATTGTCTGGGGAGATCTTCACCCTTCCTGAGGGCCAGTACTTAGCCCACTTGTAAAAGTTTCACAACCGCTACTACTCTTTTTTTCTTTTCTTTTTTTTTTTTTTTTTTGGTATCTTTTTTTTTTTTTTTTTTTTTTTACCGTGAGCTGTACACCCAACATGGGGCTTGAAATCATGACCCTTAGATTAAGAGTTGCCTGTTCCACTGACTGAGGCAGCCAGGTACCCTTAGAGACAGAAATCGTTGACCTGTCCTTTGTACACCAGCTGTTACTACTCTTAAAAACAATCTTCCATCACTAACGAAGAGTGTTCTTCATACCGGACATTGATGTTACTGTTACTGATATTGATAAAATTCTTCTTATCAAGGTAGAGAGAGACCAAGAGAACCTTTCCATAGGGGTTTGTCCTAAGAAAGATGTTCTGTGAACTTAGTTGAGCTCATAGCTATGGGAAAGGAAGACGGGAGGGCTTACTACTTAGGAACTCTTCTGCTTCTCATCTAGGCTGTAGACTTTGCCTTTTCCTGCCTCGAGGATTTTCTCTTACTTATCCAGCCAGAGTATTAGCATTGGTACTAGTCAGAGTAGTAGGGCTCATGGAATCACCTAAGTAGTAGTAAATATTCATGACAATCTCAGAGCTGCTGCTCGGCGAGACATTATAGATTAATGATACCCATCCTCTTGTTGTAAAGATAAAAACCTGAAGTCCAGAAAGGTTATTTTGTTCTGTGATTTTAAACAAGAAAGATCATATACCTTTGCTTGTGTGTTGGGAAAATGGCAAATAAGAATTTTACCAACCTAGATTCTTCCACTTACTGGTGACCTTTTCTTTGTCAAAGACTCAACTTGTCACACTGGAGTAGGAACTATTTTTCTCAACCATTTTCTTGTTAAAGAAGGTAATTTAAGCTTTGCTACCCCATTAGTAGAAATTTAATTTTGTTGTAAGAAGGAATAAATTCAGTTTGATATATCTTTATGCCAAGTTTTTGTTTATCTACTCTATCAGTTTTAATGTGTTTGTACACAATCACGGTTTACTGTTCTTTGGGTTTTTCACATTAATTATGATCAAGACCTAGAAGCCAATACCCAGTTCTGGATAAATTCTGATCAGAAAGAAATCTATCCCCCTTTCTCCACCTTTCCCCCTGAACCTTTTAATACTGATATTTAAGGCCCAAACGTAAGGTTTTCTTAGGGTTTCTTTCAGCCACAGATTAGCCAGCAAAAGTTCTGTCACATACTGTTAAGGCCGCTGGACTCGGGTAAAAATGGCTCATTCCTATCAAGATATATGTGTAATACTGAAGTGTTCACTTCAGTAGTGTTAGCTTTTCCTTTGAAATGGCAGTCATGCTGTGAAGTGAACTTTTACTGCTGTTTGAGGTTGTTTTTCTCCATCCTCATGGACACAACAGCCTTATTATGTTGATTTGATTTCACTCTGGTTCTTGGCACTGGGGTAGATAGAATGTCAGGTGACACAGTTGCCTCAACTCACGGGTCTGCTGGGAAAGCCAAGTAACTGGATGTCATCGCTCTGTTTTTCTGGGTCTTTTGCCATACTGAGCCTCTCGACATTGTTTTCCACTAGGAAAATCAAGCCCTGTATTCCTTTCTGAAAGCTCTCCTTACATTCACTGTTTTATTGCAGATTAAAGGCCGGTACATTAGAAGGTTATCAGCTAATCAATACACTTCAGTCACCTCATCTTGTGATAAAGCTGTCCCATTGATCACAAAGGGAAAATTTAGGTCCTTGGCCTTTAAATGGCAATTTCTGAAGGTTTGGATAATGTGCTTATGGAATGTACAGACCTATCCGTTTATATATATTTAGAGGTAGTTATCTGAAGTACACATAAGGAGACCCACATATCCAAATGGCTCCTTCTGTGTTTTGTTTAAAATACTCCATTCTTACTTTTCTTAAATTGTTTTTTGTCAAATTCTAATCATCAGCAAATCTCCCGCCCCTACCCTCTTTCTCTCTAAATATATAAAAGCTTTTTTTTTTTTTTTTTTTGGTTAGGACTGGTTTTAAAATGCTTCCTAAACCCTTAATGCAAAATTACAATAATTGGAAGCATAGTAAAATACAAATGCTGTGATTATGAAATGAGAAAAAAATACTCTCATTTTGATATTAATTATATAGTTAAGTGGATAACAGTTTTAGCATCTAAAGATCTGGCATCTTTATTTTGGTAAAATGCAGCATGTTGTTTTGGTTAAGAACCAGAAAGCTTTTTTTTCCTCATAATGAAAAATAAGTTTAGACAACAAACATTCCAAGTGCCAGGTATTATGCACTCGGATATGCACTGTGGAATGAAAGATAAAAACAATAGTAGCAATAGCACCAATCTTTTTTATTTGCTTAGCAGTTTAGAGTTCATAGATCATTTTCACATCCGTCAACTAATTTGCTCTTCACAGTACCCTGGGACGGGAGCAGGGCAGACAAGGCTCATACAGGTTTAGTGCAATAACCAGAGTCCTACAAATAGTGAATGGCAGAACCAGGACTCACGTGACATTTGCTTTTGTGCACACGATAGCACACAGCAAACTGTGGCAACCACTCATTTATTGAAATGCTGTGACTCCACAAGTGAAAAAAAATCATGTAAATATTTTTGCCAAGTGCATGTGCACATATGTACAAGTCTATATGTTTGTATGATATAAATTCAGGAAAAATAAAACTGTTATAAAAATGTTTCTTATTTATAAGTGTCTTCTAATTTATAACGTAATGTACAAAATAACACATATATGGAAATTAAGGGTGGAGTAGACAGCCCTGTAAATTCCCTATTACTCTATGAAAATCTTCATCCTCATGCTTTGAATTGTAGAAATGTGGTTAAGTTCTGTGTATACATAAGCCTTTAGTTTCAGGAATCCTGAATGTTTGCTTAACAAAATAATGGTGCTCTCAAAAGAGAATTTTTAAATTGTGTTTGGGACACTGTTTACTATAAAGTATCATATAATTAGGTCAGAGACATTTGCTACTAATATGCTGAAGTCAGCTGAACATCACATTTGGCATTTTGTCTGATAGTGCATTACGTTTTAAATATCTGTTCATGCTCTTATATAGTATTAATGCTCAAAACACTAAAGTCATATAATATGAAGTGATGGCATTCTCTAGGCGGACTGAGAACAGTATACTGCATACGAGCAAGGTAATAGATCTTGGACCCCGGAGTTCAGATCTCTGCCATTTAATAGTATGTGACTTTGAATAAGCAACTTCACATCATTGTGCCTCAGTTCCTTCCACATAAAACAGGGATGATAACATTATCTTCCCCTAGAAAAACTTGCATACCACTCACAGCACACACGTGCACACAAACACACACACACACACACACACACACACAGATATGTATAACATTATGTGTGTTTATATGGAATATATTACACATGTATGTTTGGACATAAAAGGCAATGCTATAAGCTTTTATTCTATATATCTACAAATATATATGAAATAAACAAAGTGTACAATTCATGTAATATTTGTGATGAAATGCATTCATTTTGATCAATTTACTTTTTTGTGTTGTGTTGTTTTTTTTGTTTTTGCCATACTCAGAAATGATATCTATACCTACCAACTTATAGCCTGTCTCTATACACACTCTAAAATAATTGTAAGAACAGCTTGACCTTTTACCATTGATCACACTGCAGTTCAGTACCTATCCACAGTGACACTGTCAGAAGACACTCAGAAGTGTTTGTTCAAACCTTACTGTTGCTTTGACCATAAGGGATTTATAAGCAGAAAGTTGAGCTGAAAACATTTGGTACTTGTGATACTGGCCAGGTTATAAGATCAGTTAGCATCTTATGTTTAAGATTACGGGTTATGAATTCTGGTTGTTCAAGGACACTTTAATTTGTGGGTCTAGCAAAATTGCCTGCGTCTTCAATGTTTTTGTTGATTTTGAAGTTCACGTATTCATTGAAAATTAAAAAAGTGTTTATTTTTCAATTAAGATGCAACCTTTACAATGCAAAGCAATAATAATTATAGTGTTCACTCAGCTTGAAGAAAAAAATTTCACCAGTTAAATAGCAATAATCAAGATGAGAACTATATTAGAAGGGTGCTAATTTTATGATCATCTCTTATTTAAATGATAAAAATGAATCCATGGGACCCTTGCTGTAAAATACCACTTGTGAAGAAATGATATTTGACTTTAGAGATGGCCTTCTGGAAGCCCATATAAAAGTAATTGGCTGATTAAATTGTGAATGACCCAAGATCATCTTTATAAAATAGCTTCTACCCCAATGAATCAAGCATTAGGCCGTGGTTGTGCTTCTACCAGACTAGATGTGTTTGACCCAAAGCATTTCATGAGTATTAGTGTACTCATTCTTAATGGTAACAAATCCTTATATTTTTAGCTTCCATGGAAAAGCAAAAGCTACAGGAAGGCAAATTCAAATTTAAGAGTTTCACCAATTGGCCTCTGCATGCTAAATGTAAGAAAAATAGATTCTAGCTGTACCTGAAAGAAATACTGGAATTACTCACCTTAGAGGATTATTCAGCCCTGAAGTAGAGATCTTCAAGTTGCTCTAATCTCACAAGGTGACCTGTTGGCTCTGGAGGCCAGCTCATATAGGTTCAGTGCTTAGTTCTACATTTTAGCATTTTTGTGAACTTGGGCCAATCACCTAACTTTATTGAGCCTCTTATGTAAAAGTTAGGGAAAGTAAATGGGTTGATGTAATGATTAAATGAGATATTTTATGTCAGAATTTTGGCACACAGGTTAATACTTGATAACTCAGTGGCTTTATAGAAGAAAGACATTGTCAGTGTGTATTTAATGTATATCCTGTTTTGAGGCCAGAGGATTTCATAAGCTACAGTTTTCAAAATAGTAACACCAACAATACAGTTAAAACAAATTCAAAATGATTACATTTGATTGATCTAGTAGTAAAAGTGTTTGGTTTGCGATGTCATTTCCTCTACCTACCAATGTTGCTAATATATCTTCTCTAGATAGCTATAATGAATAAATTGTTCTCCAAAAAGTAAACATTAGCTTTCTTTCCATTTTGCTCCATTACCAGCCCAAAAGGAGGAAATGCTACAGTTGTGGAAGCATATACATTAAAAATTTGTGAAAGATCTCATTCTTTCTCTAGTTTGTATGGTAGATTGTCTATGCATAGTGTTCTCTAGGAAACACGCATGACTATTCATAACTCACAATTAGAAAAAATAATGGTTTAGCAGATAAAACGATTTTTAAGCCATGTTTTTTAGTTTTTCCATTTTAGAAATTGTATAAATTACTTGTGTAGTTAAAATGCCAAGATAATACAAATATTTAAGTATTTATTGATTTAGGATACAGTTCTTATGCATTAATAAAAAACAAAAATGCCTCCCTGAGCCAAATAATCCCTGACTTCGAAAAGTATACTGGGAAGTTGGAGAAGAGAGGAGAACATGCTAGGGATAGTAAAGATACAGTAGAGTTGGGAGTTAACAGAGTAGCTAAGAGTGTAGGTTCTGACATGGCCCCTATCTACTATTTTCTAGCTGGGTGACTTTGGTGGGTCACTTAATCTCTGAATATTTCTGTCTCCTCGTTTTAGAGAGAGGCTCACCGTAGTGAGGACACCATAGATGTGGAACAAGGGTAACATAGGTCAGGACATTTACAATTACTAACATCTCTGAATATCTCTTAATCTCTGAATATTTCTGTCTCCTCGTTTTAGAGAGAGGCTCACCGTAGGTAAGGACACCATAGATGTGGAACAAGGATAACATAGGTCAGGACATTTACAATTACTAACATCACTGTTACTACGTTATTAAGAATAAAAAACCCCTTGACTAAAGTTAAATGAATGTTACAGTGAATTCTATAGTTTTGTTCTGTTTTGTTTTCGTTTTTTAAGAGGTGAACATAGGTTGGAATAGTTGAGAATGGCTTCATGAAGAAAATGAAACATGTCCGGAATTGGAAACTCAGACCCATGAAATGTTATAAATGTAATGAACCTAGAGATAATCCACCCCGTATCTCTGTATTTGATGGATAATAATCACTAATATTTGCATAGTGCTCACTGTTCGGTGGATACTCTTAAGCCCTTTATTCCTTAATGTATCTAGTCTTCACCACAACAGCCTAATTTAGTAAGAACTATTATATGCAGGTTAAAAAAAAAAAAAAAAAATTGAGGCCCAGAGTAGTTAAAGGGATTGTTTCTTGTCACACAGCAACCAAGTTGCAGATCTGCCTCTGGAGTTTACACTCTCAACCACAACCCTACATTGTTAGAGATCAAGCTGCCTGCCAAACATGAGTTGCTTAGGGCTAGACGGTTTGTCCAAGGTCACAGGAAGTTAGTGCCTGAGTTAGAAGTCATAGAAGTGGAACTTAATCCTCCTAGGTGTCTCAATGTTCAGTGTAGCTGTGCTTACCACACCTCCGGTGGCTCTGCACTTTTTATGTGATTGACCCAGTAATGAAGGGAGGACCCATTAGATGGGTTGAAGGCCAGGTGTTAGTTGCTGTGAACCAGGCAAGTGCCCTTCTCTGTCCCTCTAGAGAATGGCAGCAGCATTTGGAGATAAGAGATGTGTGTTGGATAGTGGGGAAGATGAAGTTTGATAGGTCAGAGAAAGTCGAATTTTCTGGGTCAGCAAAATTAATCACATATATCTGGGGTTTATCTCAAGAACAAATGGGCCAGCCTGGAAATTCCTAAGCCTGAAATTTCTGATGACCCATTACTGAGGAGGAGAAAGTGGAGAGGAAAACGACAAAGGGGAATGAATATACAATTTTTTGGTGGGGGGAGTGGGGAAATGTGTTTGAGCGTATAGGCACACTGTAGTTTACTGTATTTAAAACAAATAACATACTATATAATGCATATGTATTGGAAAATTTATAATTATGTTAGTGTCAGCTAATGTAAGTAGTTTAAACAAATGTTCACTGGCCAAGAATTTATGTATGCATTGTAAGGGAAGACTCCTTTTAAATCATGCTTTATCTGATTTAATTTTTATCCCTGTGCACACCCTCAATTTACAAAGCTTCTATTAACTTCAAAGGGCAAGGAAGAGAATGCAAACCAGGCCTATTATGTTTGTGATCACACAGTTGTTTTGCAGGTGGTATCCATGTGTTTCTCCAAAGTTCGTTTCTATTTGCACACATGGAAGGAGAGCAGAAGGACTCTTTCATCTTCATATTTTTCTCGTTTCTTGGAACTATCAATTACAAAGGAGGACTGTATAAATCTTCTTTGTGTGTTTAAGTGCTAATGTAAGCTGTTGCATATATCATCTGGCTGCAGTATTTGACACACCTACTGGTCACCTTATACATGGAGTTACAGCAGACCCGTTGGCAGAGCTCACTGTTCTAAAGAATCAGATTGTATTTTAGAATGTACTATTAAAAGGAAACGTAAAAAAGATACCCATTCTACACATGACTTTCCTACACTGCGTTGTGTTGGTAAACCACTAAAGGGCTTGAAAGAATGCTGTTGTCATTGTTTATCATCCTCTTTGATCACTAAATTCTAGAAAAATGATTATTCCTGTATAACCTGTGACCTATAGCGGGCCTTGTAATATCTGTTCATTCACATGGGCATGCTTTTAACATCTAAGAGTCTCAAAAGGTTAAATTTAAATGGTGCTTTAGGTTGACATAGCAGTAAATATAGTTTTGACCGTTTAGAAGAAAGCAGTTAAACATGAGAATACATTAAGTGTATGGATACACCACCTCATTGAAGAATAAGGGTCCATTTATATATACCTTGCAGCTAAATTTTAAAAACCTGCAAGGATTAGTGAGTGTAATATTTATTTAGGTGAAATTTATGTGAAAATAAAAGCAAATATAGAATTTATGTCCTACTTAGTGCATCTGTACGTCATGAGTAACATAAAGACTTGCATTGTGCAAAGATTACTATGCACATTTTGATGTTACCACAAAATGCTCTGCCCAAGACAGAAGCAAAAAGATTTGTAATCTTCAAATATTATTGCCTTCATGCTGCTGTTTTCTATTTCCGATAACACCTGTACAACACTGCTACCTAGTTACGCTCTATATTTTATGTTTAATGTGGTAATCTAATTTCCCCTTATTTGCAGTTAGCAAGTCAAAGTAAAAAAAAAAAAAAATACATTGGAATGCTGCCATGGCACTATTGTTATGGAGCCAGATTTAGTAACTGGTGAGTTGTCTTGATTCTCATCAGACAGGGCTTAGTTCCTAAAGGATCACAATGATCTTATTATAAGGAGTTTCTCCTGTTATGTAGCCTCCAGAATGCTATTGTGGGATGGTGACGCGGAGAGGCTCCAGAGTTGGGTAAAAAAAAAAAAAAAAAAAAAAAAAAAAAAAAAAAAAGTATCTTTTGAACTACTATCTAGAAAGTTATATCAAAAACTCTATAAAGTATAATAAAAATTTAAGGATCATTTTGCACACATTTACGAAGGCTTTCTGGGTTACTGTAAATAGAGTGAAAGTTAAGGAAATGTCTTTCATTACAAATGTATAGAATTAGTGAACAGTGGCACAAAACTTGATTTTATGTTTTGAGCTATTCTAATAATTATATATTCCTAGGACATATCACCCAAGTCAAATTTTGTAACTTTAAATAAATGTTTTAACGTAAATTGGACTGCAGAGTAGAGAGGTTAGACTGATAAGTTCTATATCCATGATTTTTTTTTCTCTTTTTTTTTTTATTTTATTTTATTTTATTTTTTTTTTATTTTTTAATATATGAAATTTACTGTCAAATTGGTTTCCATACAACACCCAGTGCTCATCCCAAAAGGTGCCCTCCTCAATACCCATCACCCATCTATATCCATGATTAAAGTACTTCTTGATAACTGCTCCTTTGTGAAGGTGGACAAGAAGAGCAATCTCTTGAACTTCTTATGAAATACTGTAATCAGATTTGGTCCATTTGTGATTTGTAACACCAAACTGTTATGCCAGTTAAAAATTAGAGATATGTTGGGGCACCTGGGTAGCTCAGTTGAGCCTCCGACTTCAGGCTCGGTCATGATCTCATTCTTGCTGAGTTTGAGCCTCGTGTCGGGCTCTGTGCTGACAGCTCAGAGCCTGGAGCATGTTTCAGATTCTCTCTCTCTCTCTCTCTCTCTCTCTCTCTCTCTGCCGCTCCCCACCTCATGCTCTGTCTCTCTCTGTCTCAAAAATAAATAAACGTGGGGCGCCTGGGTGGCACAGTCGGTTAAGCGTCCGACTTCAGCCAGGTCACGATCTCGCGGTCCGTGAGTTCGAGCCCCGCGTCAGGCTCTGGGCTGATGGCTCGGAGCCTGGAGCCTGTTTCCGATTCTGTGTCTCCCTCTCTCTCTGACCCTCCCCCGTTCATGCTCTGTCTCTCTCTGTCCCAAAAATAAATAAAAAACGTTGAAAAAAAAATTAAAAAAATAAATAAATAAATAAACGTTAGAAAAAAAAAATTAAAAAAAAAATAAATAAAACAGGGGCGCCTGAGTGGCTCAGTCGGTTGAGTGTCCGACTTCGGCTCAGGTCATGATCTCATGGTTCGTGGGTTCGAGCCCTGCGTCGGGCTCTGTGCTGACAGCTCAGAACCTGGAGCCTGCTTTGGATTCTGTGTCTCCCACGCTCTCTGCCCCTCCCCCACTCATGCTCCATCTCTCTCTCTCTCTCTCTCTCTCTCTCTGTCAAAAATAAACATTAAAAAAATTAATAAAACATTAATATTTAAAAAAAAATCAGAGATAGGTTCCATTAGGAAAAAAACAATTTTTAATCTAACATATAACACGTTTTTAAAAAGAGGCTTATATTCAAAGGAAGCAATCTATTAAAAAATGAATACATCAAATCTGAAAAATTACTTATCAAATGCTAATATAATTCTAGAAGCCTTTGTTCCAATGACAGTTTTCTTGGGATTATATCCTTTAGCTATGGAAATGTGATCTGTGTATACACCCATGAATCATTCACATTTGCTTCATACAACACACAGTCAAATCAGTATATTGTATAATGGATCTTCTATGATATTTCATGGCCATGGTTAAGCCTATCCATAATTCTCTTGGTTGGTTTTCTTTATTACGGTTCAGTTGTTTGCTTCTTGCTTTATTGGTGAAGGCTGGCCCTGTGTCAGTAGACTTTTTATAGTTCATTATTCTGATATCACTCTTGACCTGTAGTGTTTTTAAATTAATATTTATTGGGGCGCCTGGGTGGCTCAGTCGGTTAAGTGGCCGACTTCGGCTCAGGTCATGATCTCACGGTCCGTGAGTTCAAGCCCCGCGTCGGGCTCTGTGCTGATAGCTCGGAGCCTGGAGCCTGTTTCAGATTCTGTGTCTCCCTCTCTCTGACCCTCCCCCGTTCATGCTCTGTCTCTCTCTGTCTCAAAAATAAATAAACGTTAAAAAAAAATTAAAAAAAATTAATATTTATTGTTAAGAAATGACAAAAAGGGCTTGATTGGCATCTAGAGGTGATGATGGCTTTGTCACAGTGTAGTAAGCAAACACTGGCTCTTAGCTGTGAGTCTTTACAAGAAAGTCTTGGGGCTCCTAGGTGGCTCAGTCAGTTGAGAGTCTAACTCTCTAACTTAATTTTAGTTCAGGTCATGATCTCACAGTTTGTGAGTTCAAGCCCTGTGTCAAGCTCTGCATTCACAGTGCTGAGCCTGCCTGGGATTATATCTCTTCCTCTCTCTCTTCCCTTCCACCTCTCTCTCCCACTCTTTCTCAAAGATAAATAAAGTTAAGAAAAAAGTCTCATGGGCTGTTATAAGAAAGTTTGGGCAACATCAATATTATCTGCTGTATGAAGGATAAAGTGCACTTTTCTAGATGTTTCTACATACTGTTAATGGATTTTTTTTCCTTCACAGAGACTATTTTGGGGTTAAAAATGTGACTCCTTAGTCATGGTCTTATTCTTACATCTCATGTATCTCACATTTCTTTTGGGGGGAATTCTTAATCTGATACAGTTAGATGACATTTTTTTTTAAGATGGGCAAAATACTTTGTATAAAAGCTTTTCTATAGCAATGGTGATTCCTCGTGGAAACTGTTCTAATATACCTTGAATTTAATATTACAAGTCACTTTTAAAGGAATCCCAAAAATTTATTTTGGGAAAGAAATTATAAAAACTTTGTGCCAAATTAGTAGTTGGTTTAAATAAACTGTTTGTAGGATTTACCCTAGCTCGTATTAACAGCTGTAACAGTTGAGGCCAGGTGACAGATAATTTCTTTTTAAGAACATGTTTATTGTCAGGAAAATTGCAAAGTTTCCTTTGTAATTATTCTATCTTTGTTATTTTGGCAGCCTATGAAGTTTTATTGGCATTTACTGAAAAGGTACTTTTTTTTTTTGGTGCTAGCCAGCTGGCTTTCTTTTTTTGGGCAAACTTTTCTAGCTCTGGTATTCAGAACATATTTTCAACTTTGATTGTCTACCAGTGGGATCTTTTTGAACAAGGAGCCAGGGGCTAATAATAACCAAATTGATCTCCATCATGTCTTCGGTAGGGTGACAACAAAGTGCCGCAGGTGTACTTCAGCCACCTGAGTGTTGCTTCCTACTTACCCAGTGTGTTATTTTGATACTGAAGTGTTCAATTTCAGACCATGCAAATTACAGGCTCTTTTCACATATAGCCTGGAAGAAAAATTATGAATGGAAAGTGAGGATTGACTCACCTGAAAGCAAATAGAATTTTCCAAGCAGGGCAGGTTCACCAAATGAAAATGAAATGAGCCTTTCCAGGGGGTACGTACCAGAACAAGTAAAGCACAAACATTTGAAGACATGGAACAATAAGAGAGTTTTATTAGACTTGAGAGGGAGGTGTGCGGGTTTAGAATTTCAGTTGGCTTGGGGGTGGCGTTCATTCTGCAGGCGGAGCACCATTTTTCTTACCTCTGGGCTTATTTAAAGGCTTGTTCAGATCATGCTGATGCATGTGAGATGAATTCTAAATTTAGAATTATATTGCTTTCGTTCTGAATAACATGGTAATAAATTCATTCAAGCAAGTATCTGCATCACTAATTACTTATTTCATTGCTTTTTAAATGGGCAAACTATTTCTGAAGGAATGGTGATTTCTCATGGAAACTGGTTAAAATATTTATACTTTATTGCATAAAAAACTTACTTGTTTGAATACTTGTCCTTAGTGAGTGAAACTTACAGACCTTAGAAACTGCTGGTCTTTTTAGTAATTATTATTCCAAAGTGATGACAGGCATATTAGTAACTGGCAGTCTTCTTTGGCAGTGAGATATTATCTTCATTTGGTCTTTTTACGTTACTATGGTCCATGGAGTAATTAAACTTTTAGGTTAGAGCTTCTATGTTTGTGATTGAATAACAAGGGAAAGTTAAAAGATCACATTTATCACGTCTTGTTAGTAAAATATCTCTGCATGTTAGCCATCCACATTGATTCTTTTCTACTATTATCCGTCTCCTTTTTTGTATCACTTGATGGCAAGTAATAGATTTACCACTTTCCCCCTCCCCCAACCTATTTGTGAGAGATCTATAGAGATAGTCTACTGAGGGTGGCACTCTGGGGTTTGTTCTGCAGAGTGTGGAGGATGCCGGATAGGGGATGCCCACCTTTCACCTTTTCTTCTGATGGGAAGGACCTGTTTTTGTGGTCACGCAGTGGTGAGGACAGAGCACGCTTGGTGTCTGGGTATTATGCAGGGCCCATCTGCCATAGCATTTCTCTAAACTTCTTCATGCTACACTGAGAAACACCAGGCAGTGATGGGATCTTCCAGCCTCTCCTCGGCTAGGAACAGTAATAAGTACTGCCCAGTATTTTCCAAATAATGTTCTCTGTTATTTGAAAGGAATTACAGAATTACTAGGCAGAGAAGCAATACTTATTTTTGTAACTTTGTAGGGCTTAAAGAATATCCATATTAAAGCAAAGTGAAACAGGTTCTCCACAGGAGGTGTTTTCTGTAGGCATATAGGTCATAATTAGGTAATTAATTAAGTAGAGCCGTTTTTGAGAGGTTAGGGATTCGGTTGGGCATCTTGATTCAGACCTTTACTTCCTTTTATTAGATCTGTTTCTCAAATAGCTGCAGCTTGTTCAGGTTTCATTCCTGCCAGCTGGATATGAAGCGCTGTATGTTTGGGCTCACTGTACAGAATTGGTTTCCAAAAAAATAGTGTCGTGCTGCTTTCCATCTACTGGACCAGTAGGGGTAGGAAGATCTGATTTGAAGCCAATGCAAAATGCAAACTGATTCGATTTGGATTGTTCATACATTAGGCCTTCCTTTCTCTGTTCTTGTCCTTTTCCAGATGGAAGGACCAGTTTCCTCCCAGGGCACTTTCTCCTGGCAAGTAGTCTGTGAAGATGAGGATCATTTAGTGCCACAACCGCTCAAGTACTGTTAGAGCAGCATTGGGCTTTAAAATTTAGAGGAATGAATCATTGCATTCTGTACTTGATCTCTTTATATTTCAATTAATGGTGCTTATGATGCTTTTACAATTAGGAATATAACTTTGTCTTTTGATTCTGCTTTGTGCTTTATTAATATAATAACATATTACTGCCATCAGCTGGAAAGTAGGTGGTCTATGAAACACCTTTTAAAACATCAGGCATTTTTAAATGCTAACATATTGCATGTACACTTTTCTGATGTGCATTATGTACCCTTCCTTCTTGACTATAGTAGATTACACCTGATTTTGCTTTTTCATGATGAGGAAGGCTCATGATCATAAGTTTCAGTGACCGCTACTGGCTAAAAGGCAATAATGCGCTCCATTATTAATGAGGTGTGTAGAGTTCTGTGTGGACTCAGAATATTATGCCATATGAATTCCTGTATCAAATCCTTGCATTTTCCTCTCCTCTGTGACATTTAGTAAGCAGGTACTCCCACCCAGACTTGAAATTGTCAAGCTCCCAGGAAAGGTTGCCTAGTCTAATGCCTTCATTTTATAGATGGGAATGGAAGCCCAGAAAGGTAGCACAGCTTATCCATTATCACACAACTAGTTACGGGTGAAGTAGCAACTAGGTAGATATTATAGTTGACTTTGAGCAGTGCGGGGTTAGGCATGCTGAGCCCCTGCACAGTGGAAAATTCACGTATAACTTTTGATTTCTCTCAAACTGAACTAATAATAGCCTACTCTTGATTGGAAACCTTAAGTTGTCAGTCGATTAACACATATTTTCAATGTTTTATGTATTGCATACTATCTTCTTACAATAAAGGTAG
The DNA here is from genome assembly GCF_018350215.1 of Panthera leo. Lineage (NCBI taxonomy): Eukaryota > Metazoa > Chordata > Mammalia > Carnivora > Felidae > Panthera > Panthera leo. The sequence goes on along the minus strand of NC_056680.1, from coordinate 105,779,386 downwards.
AGAGAAGAAAGCCTTATTAAGAAAATTGTAAGGAAGAGAAAATACTTTTACACCGCTGTCCTGTATTTGTCAAAAAATCCACATAGAGGTGCACCTGCATAGTTCAAACCTGTATTGTTTGAGGCTCAAGTGTATTTGTTTCCTCATCTGGTGCTCGTTTGACCCACTGTACTGTGTGCTTTCAGCTTCTGTCAGAATACGTTTTCCTTATAGTCTTCTCCATATATAAATGTCTTGCTCTTAGTGTGTAGTTGATAGGCACAAAACAAAATTGGGAATAGGATGAGACAGAAAAAGTAGCGAAATAATAGTCTGATGGCTGGAAGTTGGGTGCTTGCAATGTCACTTTACTTCCTGGAGTCTTGGTTCGTCCTCTCTGAAAGGAAGTGGTTGAAATAATAATGGTTATAAGTAACATTTACTGAGTATGTACCATGTTCCAGGTACTATCCTAGGTTTTCAGGTGTTTCACTTTGTGTAATTCTTACATACACACCGTGAGGAAGGTCTCCTCTAACAGGGAGAAACTGAATCACATAAGCAGTTACTCAGTTTACCAGAAGTCTTTCAGCATGGAAGTAGCAAAGCCAAGATTTAGCTTCCATGCTCTTTACCACCATGCTCTTTAGTTTCTGAATCATCTGTGTGCTCTCTTCTAGATGTTGTGTCCTGTGATTCTGTATTTGAATAATGGCACCGATAGCTGTCATTGAGCACTTACTGTATACTTTACACAGTGTCTCATTTAATCATATCAGCAACTCCATCAGGCAGGTACTGTTATCACCTCATTTTGTTTTATATCAGTGAGGAAACCTAAGCACAGAAAGGTTAAGTGGCTTGCCCATTCTTAGAGCTGGAAAGTGGCAGTAGGAGATTTGAAACTAGGCAGATTTAAGTATCTGTTAGTTCTGCCACTGTGCCTTATTGCCTGAGAACTAGTACTTGAGAGTCTAAGACAGAAGTGATGTGAGTTTTATAATATTTTTGGTGTTTATTTTTACCATTTTGTTGATGTTTGAGGCGCCTGGGTGGCTCAGTCGGTTGAGCCTTCAGCTTCAGCTTGGGTCGTGATCTCACAGTTCATGAGTGCGAGCCCCACATCAGGCTCTGTGCTGACAGCTTGGAGCCTGGAGCCGGCTTGGGATTCTGTGTCTCCCTCTCTCTTCCCATTCCCCGCTCGTGCTCTGTCTCTCTCTGTCTCTCAAAGATGAATAAATGTTAAAAAAAATTTTTTTTAATCTTTTTAATGTTTATCTTTGAGAGAGAGAGAGAGCGCACAAGCAGGGAAGGGGCAGAGAGAGAGAAGGAGGCAGAGAAGCCGACCTGGCTCCAGGGTCTGAGCTGTCAGCACAGGGCCCGATGCGAGGCTCACACTCACGAACTGTGAGATCATGACCTGAGCCGAAGTTGGACACTCAACCGACTGAGCCATGCAGGTGCCCCAATATTTTTGTTGTTTAGAGGTGATGTGTGAGTGTGTGTGTGCATGCATACATGTATGTATACATCCATATGTGGAAACACATGCACTAATGGTTTCTTACCTGTGTGTCATCTAAAAAATAGGTAACTGGTATGCCAAGCATCTAAGTGAGTCAAGTGAATTTAGCACAAGAGCTACTGAGGTGTGGAGTGGTGGGGATAGTGGGGACTGTAGCCAATAGGAAAACGCATATCCCGGCCAAAGGGGCAGCTGATAAGGGTTCAGCCAGGTGCTTTTCAGGCTGGAAAGTGGACTCGAGTGTTGCTGGATATTGTGTTTTTTTTCCTAGAGAAGTCAGAAATTTGGATTTTTAAACCAGAAAGAGATTTTGAAGCTGATTTTTAAAAGATCACAACAAGAAATGATTTGAAACCATTCCATGAGCCAAATGGAAACATTGGCAACTTCTGGTTTAGATCATCAGGAGTAGATGACTGACCTTCAGATGAGTAAAAGTTGGCTGCATCTCCCTATCAGTGCTATTTTTTGAAGAGAAGCTACACAGGCCCAAACCCAGAACATTTCTCCATTAAGATGGCATAGTGGCACTCGGCAATGTAGAGAGAGTTGAATTATTAAGTGTACTTTTGAGAAATAACTGTCTTGTGAGGCTGTAACATCATCAGAAGGCTTTACCCTGTAGAGAGCGAGGATTTCTGGCTTCTGACATCTGCACTGTTCTCAGCACTGGTTTCCGAGTCTGTGGACTCTGATTCTGGATGGGGCCGGGAGGTCCAGAATCACCTTCCAGACCTGTCAAAGTACCTCTCTTTTATTCAGAAGCATCCTTGGCAGGACCATTGAGGAATCTGCAATAGAGTGCACACACTGAGACTGATAAGAGTCGGGTATGTTGGAAAAAAATAGTTTGGTGCCCTTTTCTGAGAAATGCATGGTTGCTCCGAGCTCAGTTCTGGTGTTCAGATTGCCCAGGAAGTTCCTTGCAGGTGCGGAGTGTTAACTTCCGGGAGCGGTGGGAGCAGACTAATGACCATTTGTCTTCCGCTGATAAAACTAGCTCACCGCTTTTTAATCTTTTTACCCGGTTGACTTCCACTTGTGATTCCTTTAGCACAGCGGTTTCTGAGTACAAACACTAGCTCTGTCTTTGAAACTGGATCATACCTAATGTCCTCTATAATTGAAAAATTCTTAGGTTCATAACTAGGGGTGAGAGGTTCCCTTATTTTGCCTTTGAGATTACTACTAAGCAACATTTTACGTATCGCCAAAATAGCGCTAAACGGCAAATTAGGTTTGGGAACTAGCCCAACTGGTGATATTCCTTTAAAAACATTATATCATCTTTTTAAAAAAAATAACTACTCTACTTAAAGAATATTATTGAAGAAAAATAAATATCACCTTGCCGTGCTATGGTCTGAATTCCTGTCTTGAAAATATTACAGCTGAACGTATTTCCAGAAGCTGCAAATAACGGAAAATCGCAAAAACTCGAATCAGGGCCCCTGTCCTTAAATGTGTTTCAGTTTGCATTTTGATAGCAGTTTTGAAATGTTATCGCTTGTTTTGTCACAGACATAATTCACATCTTTCTTCAGGCACTGTAAACAAGAGAAAGGGTTTAATGGCCCCATAAAGGCACTCTGCTGATATCTGAGATTAGGCCCTTTAGTAATGGATGTTGGTGTGTGTATGTGTGAGCGTGTGTGCACACTGCGGGGGTGGGGAGGGCTTAAAAGAGGTAAATGTACTGGAAGAGAATCTTTGAGAGGCTCAGATGCGGCAGAAGTGCCCTCTGTTTTTCTGTGTGTCTTGGAAGACGGATTTACGGAGCATGTGACAATATTGTCCTTCTTTGTACACAAGCCTTACCCTTTGCTTCTGGAATTTAACTGAGTACTAATTGAGGTCGTTGCCACCCATTTATCACCTGAAATTGAAATGATATTAACTTAAGTGAATGCTTTTCATCTAGTGAGTGTATTCCTAACTACATATATTTATATAAAAACCTGCATGCGTTTTTCATGCCATGCTTGTATCTGGTCTGAAATAATCTAATTTATGTATACCATTTACTTTTTTCCATCTTTACAGAGTGTTTGTTTGTTGTTGTTGTCATTTTTAATTTGCTGCTATGGCCAAGAGCCATAGCCATAATCTACATATTAACAACAATTTGTAGATTGTTGTTTTTGGTTTGTTTTTTTTTTGAGCATTTTAGTGTCCACACAATGATTTGTTTTGACTTTCTCATTTATATTTTGTAGACAAGTGTAAAAAATTATATGTTATACATATCCGTGGTCTATGTAAATGCCTTAAAATTCCTCAAAGAACATAAATTTGTAGTGTTTTAGAGGCTCAGTGTCATATAATTTTTCATCATCTTGTTTGTGTATGCCCCTGTAAATTGGCTGCATAAGGCTGCACGCTTGGTTTTGAGAGTCAGTGTAAACAAAGCGTTAATAAAGGAAAATCCAATGGCCTTTGTTAACTAATTTACCTAAACCCTATCAGTAGCAGGTGTTCCTGTTCTAGCCATTCATTTTTATGTTTTCTTTCTCCTTTCATTGTAGACCATACTCCAGAACAGGGGTCAGCAAACTTTTTTCTGTGAAGGATCAGACAGTAAATATTTTAGGCTTTGCAGGTCATAGGGTTTGTCACAAATTGTCCATTATAATTCAAAGTAGCCCTAGACTATACCTCAATGATTGGGTGGGACAGTGTTCTAATAAAACTTCGTTTACCAGAACTGGTGGGAAGCCACGTGTCACCGATGCACTGTAATTTGCCCACCCCTGTTCTGGAACATCATACAGTAGACTATTCTAAAGCAGAAGTTTTGAGCGGATCAGAAATCTCAGCGTCAAAGTCAGGAGACTCTCATAAAGCTTTGTATTCCTAGGTAGTTTTTGTTTAAAAACTACATTTGTGAAAAATTTGTAAAAAAACACACAGATTTGATTTGAAGACATGCTTCTACTTAGTGAAGAAGTAATTAAAAATGTGGTAGGTTTCTGTTTCCAGAGTAATTGTTTTGTACTCACAGAAATTGCTACTCTATTTCACTCTTATGATAAGCGTTGGGAGGAAAGCAGAGTGAAAGGTCAGAGCCAAGGCAACTTATCACTGTAATTATATCCACTGTCCACATATAGAAGGGGACCCATCACTTGTGACATTTTGGTTATCAGACTCTAGGGGAAGCTTTAGATGCTGGATAGCAGCATTTTTCCTCAGTGGAGTATGAGGGGTGTGAATTTTTAAATGCTTTTGGTCACAGTAATAAATTGAAACAAAGTAGAATGCCTAGAAGTAAGCATGAATAGTCTGAGAAGTGTTTTAGATAGAAGTGGTACAAATATATTATTAAGATCATGTATACATAAACATGTATTGCACACACGAGAATTAATCACACTTAAAGGAGACTGGCTAAAGTCTGTATTAGAGAAAACACTTCAAAAAACTAAAGCTCTAATTGGACTTCTATGAGTTCTTGATGGGTAAGACTGTGTCTTATTGTTCGTCTTTGTTCTATAGGTTTATATTCAGTTTCCCTCTCAACACCTGGTGTAGTGTCTGGGCCATAGTAAATGAATGAATGAATGGATAAGGAAACACCTGATAGGCGGTTACCATGGTGCTTATGCATGAAAGAAATCATACTTGTATTTATTCAAAATAAATTTGAATTATATGCTCAAGAGTTCAAAGTTATAGCCAACATTCTAGGGCTCTTAATTCTTATCCTGTTGTAAATCAGTCCTAGATCTTTGGATAGGTATTAAGGTTAGCTTTTTTATGCCTTTTGAAAAAATTTTGCACAAGTGGGAGGTATATTAAAGATATTCTTGTCTTGAATGATGAGAATCAAATAGAGTAGGTGACAATTCTTTGAAAACTTGGTAATACTGTGTAAATTTTGAGGGTTTTTAAAAAAGTGTTATAGCAAGTGGTTTTTATCACAGTTCTAAATTCAACCACAGTTCACTAAGTCACCATCTATAGTTAAACATATTATCTTTCTTAAATGTATCAGAAGACATCATCATCTTCACTATAGAAATAGAAACTTAATTTGTAGATTAAACTGTTTATTCTCTGTACTAACATGAAGTAGTCTGTTATAACAAACATGTTCTGTTTTCAATTTAATGGTACAAAAATGTTCCAATGTCAAGATTGTTTAGGAAATTATTCTCCTATGAGTAAATTTTTAAATTCATTATCTTCATCTATAATTGAAGGTGTTGAAATGTAATTTGAATGTAATACATGGTTATGTATCAGCCTTGTTGCACTTGGAAAGGTGGAGGGCATTTCTGTGCTCCAGTAGAATGATGGCAAGATTTTGCTTTTGTTCTAGAGTGTAGACAGAAATAAACTGGAAGCAAGATGATACCTTGATGTTCATAGTTCTAAAATGAAAACAACTAATGGAGCGTGGGTGGCTCAGTTGGTTAGCGTCCAACTGCAGCTCATGTCATGATTTTGGAGTTTCTGAGTTCGAGCCCTGTGTCGGGCTCTGCTGAGAGTTCAGAGGCTGGAGCCTGGTTTAGATTCTGTCTCTCTCTCTCTCTCTCTGCTTCTCCCTGTCTCATGCGCTCTCTCTCTCTCTCTCTCTCAAAAGTAAATAAACATTAAAAAAATGAAAAAAAGAAAGCAATTATCAATTTATCCAAGACTTTGTGATGAATACCATAACTCCGAGTAAACTTTTAAATTAGGAAGTGGTTAAGTTTATTTTGGAAGTGTACTTTTAAAAGTCTTGGTATTTTGGAGCTCTTAAATGTAACCATTAGAAGAACTCAGTCATCATTAGTCAGCCTTAAGATGTGGTTTTAAAGGTCAAGCCTCCATCCAAGAAAAAAATGCAAGATGCATCTCTTGAGTGTTCTTTCTGCTTCTCCTCCTAAAGATCTGGTTGTGCGGAGGAGTTGGGGGCCATAAAGGTTTGCATGGAAATGCGTCTGAGGAGTACCTGAGGAAGGAAGACTTCAGATTTCCTGGATAAATTTCTTAACTGTCCGAAGGCAGGGATAAAAATCTAACTGTCACTTCTTTGTTAATGACATGAAGGAGTTAACTCGCCCGGTTTGATACCCTGGAAGGAGGAAAGATTCACTTTAATTAAAACCGCAAACAATGCAGATGCATGTCGTTCACTGTTTCAGACCCAGTGAGGACAGTACAGTAAGCGAAACGAAATGTACCTAGCAGCCTCGGCAGCAGGCTGGAGCCCTGTTCAGTGAAAGTAATTTAATTAGTGTTGATCATGACTCCAGATGATGGTGATTTGATAAGGAATAATTTAGTACTTAACAGCCTTTTACATGCACCAACTCCATGTGGGAAGGTAAAGCAAATTGCACAAAATGAATGTGCTGCTTTCACTTGTGCCTGTGCCAGTGAGCTGGAAAACTGCCTGTTAGCAGGCGCTCAGACTCTCAGCCCTGTGATGAAATACCCAACACGCTCTCGGCTCAGCCCGATCGGGTGGGAGTCTCTGTGCTCTCCTTATTTAAGAATAAATAAGAGAAGTCACTTTTGTGATATAGAATCTCTAGGAAGCAGGGAAGTAGAAATGAGGAAAATGAAGTCACATGCGGTTCTTGTGCAAAATGTTGGAGATCATCAGGTTGGCTTCTTTTTTTCCTCACAGCAATTATAAAATAATCCTAGCCAACTCAAATTCATTGGATTACTTATTTGGCTTATGAGTAGAAAAAAAATCACAGTTCCGAGGGCCCATAATGATTAAGAGGCCCACACACGTCGCACGTGTTAGAGACACGTTCATGTTATGGAGTTATGTTAGGAGTAGGGGAGCCCTAAACTTTTGGATGTAGAGAACCCGTGAAAATCCTCAAGTGTGGGCATCTACTGAATAGAAATACTTTGTTAGATCCTTTTCTTTTCTTTTCTTTTCTTTTCATTTTTTTTTTTTTTCTCAAGTCTTCTCTAGGATTGGCTTTATTTCAATGCAGCACACAGTGGATCTAGGTATGGCCAAGCATCACAGTGGATTTGAAATTAGCCCAGTTATGAGAATCACCTAGACATTTTTATAAGATACAGAATCCAGATATATATCCCAGCCTCAGTGACTCGTCATTTCTGGGAGTGATATATTAGCTTGCTTAGGGCTGCCATAACAAAGTACCATAAACTGAGTGGCTTAAAAAATAGACATTGATTATCTCACCATTCCGGAGGTTTGAGGTGAAAGATGAAGGTGTTGGTAGGGTTCGTTCTCAGTGCTGTGAGAGAGAAGCTGTTCTATGCCTGTCTCCTGGATTCTGGTGATTTGCTGGCAGTCTTGGCACTCCTTGGCCTGGAGAAGCATCACCTTATCTCTGCCTTCATCTTTATGTGGCCTTGTCCTGCGTGAGGGTCTCTATATCCTAACTCTTCCTTTTTTACAAGGACATGACGTGAGTCATATTGGATTAGATTCCACCTAATGACCTCATCTTAGCTAATCTTCTAAGGAAGGTTACACCCTGAGGTGTACTGGGGTTAGGACTTGAACATGAGCTTTGGAGGAGGCACAATTCAACCTATAACATATGAGGTGTGGGAAGTAATCCCTGGGTTTTTCAGAAGTACCTCCTAAGTTTAGGGATCAACTTATCTCTTCTCGCATTGTGGGGAGCCTTACATCCTTTCATCTAAAGTCAGTTTAGGAAGGGGTCACGTGGGTGGTCCAGGTGGTTAAGCATTTGACTTCGGCTCAGGTCATGATCTTACAGTTCATGAGTTCAAGCCCCACGTCGGGCTCTATGCTGACAACTCAGAGCCTGGAGCCTGTTTCAGATTCTGTGTCTCCTTCTCTCTCTGGCCCCCCTGACTCACACTCTGTCTCTCTCTCTCAAATAAATAAATAAATAAATAAATAAACATTAAAAAAAATAATAAAGTCAATTTAGGAAGCTCATGGAACCAGTCTGAAAGCAATAGTGCTCCAGATAGTATATCCATTAAGATGGATCCTACTTTTTTTTCTAAGTTGATATCAAGAGACTCTTTGATAGGACGCTACTGTTATGCTAGCAGCCATTCCTGATGGTAGCCCAGACTTGTCATTCCTCGCCTGACTCATTTGGAATGATTTATCCTATGGAGTTAAAAACAAAATCACACATCCAAGATCACATTCTCAGATATCTCTGCTGGAACAGGAGGCCAGACATATTCAAGTATTTTAAGTTGTGTAGCATTGCTTGACACCTCTCATATTTTTTAACCTTTTAATTGAGATATGCATTCATTATGATGTAAAATTTTAACTGCACAGTTTGGTGAATTTTACATATGTATCTATTCTTATAAGTACCAATCCGTGCAACATATAAAATATTCCCAGCACTGTGGCAGATTACTAGTGCCCTTTATTGGTAATTAACATTTCTATCCACCAATAGAAGGGAATTCTTTCACTATCAGTTAATTAGGTCTATTCTTGAAATTCCTTTGCTACATACTCTTTTGTGCTTGACTTCTTTTATACACCTTCACATCTAGGAGACCATCTATATTTCTGTATGTGTCAGTTATTTGTTCTTTGTTGTTCCTGCATGGTATTTCATTGTATGAATATCCCATGAATTATTTATCCATTTTCTTGCTACTGAACATTTGAATTTTCCAAAGTTTGCTATCTTGAATAAAGATGCCATGAACATTTTTACACATATCAGTTGGTGAACATATGCAGTGCCTTCTCTTGGGTATACACCTAAGAGTGAAATTACTGGGTCCCGGGTAAATTTATGTTGAAGCATTAGGGGATACTGCCAAAACATTTGCCAAAGCGTTTATATCAATTTGTACTGTCAGAAGCTTATATAAAAGTTTCTGTTGCTCTAGGTCTTCTTCAAAACTTGATAATGTCCGGGCACAGCGTCTGGCTCTTGCTTTTGGCTTAGGTCATGATCTGGTTGGGCTCTGCACTGAGAGCATGGAGCCTGCTTGGGATCCTCTGTCTCCCTGTCTCTCTGTCCCTTCCCTGCTCATGCTCTCTCTCTCTGTGTCTCTCTGTCTCTCTCAAAATAAATAAATAAACTTAAAAAAACTTGGTAATGTCAATCTTTTTCAGCTTAGCCATTCTAGTGTGTGTATGATAATTTCATATGGTTTCATTTGTTATTTTGCTCGTAAGTAAAGATGTTGAATGCCTTTTTTATATGCTTTTTGTTGTTCATTTGTTTGTTTTACCATTTGGATGTCTTCTTTTTTGGACTGCCTGTTCAATGCTTTTGCCCATTTTTAATTGGGTCATTTGTTTGGTCTTACTTGTAACGAATCTTATTACGAGCTTTTTGTCAGATCTTTCTATTGAAAACATCTTCTTGGAACCTGTAGCTTACTTTGTAATCTTTTAATAATGTTTTGATGAAGAGAAGTTCTTAATTTCAGTGAAGAAAACTTTGTAGGTTATTTTCTTTTATGGTTGATGCTTTTAGTGTCCTGTTCATTAACCTTATCCTCCCTCAAAGTCCCAAAGATTTTTAAAATATACTAGTATTGAATATAGTAGTCTCTGATATATCTGATATTTTGATAAATACATTGAACTGTGCATACTACATATTTATTCTCGAGGCCTCACGTATTTTTATTCATATGAATTATATCTGATTTCTCAGGTATGAATATTTGGTACTACTCTGAATGTGACAAATAGAGTTCCTGATGTGTTACTACTCCTTTTTTCTTAGGAGAATGTAAAACCCAATACACAATCCCAAGTACTAAACTTGGCGATACACATTTTACTGTATATGTTCAAAGTAGTAATAAATTGTTGAAACCTGTTTGTTAAGAATGCAACAAATGTATGGTTAATGGTTGCATCATACAATATTTGTCATTCTGAAAAGTAGCACATAGACACAAACACAGGCAAAGAATTTTCTTATACAGTGTTACTTTAAATTTTTAGATTTTTTTCGTGTTTAAAGAAGTTTTTGTGCAAATTTAGGACTTAGTTAAAAGTAAAGAGAATAATGTAATGAACTCCCACCTACCCATCATGCAGCTTTTAACATTTATCAACATTTTTCTAATTTGATTCATTCCTCATACATCATTTTTTCTAGACTATTTTAAAGAAAATCCCAGACATATTATTTTCTGTAAATACTTTATGAATCTCTCACATTAAATTTTTTGTGTTTATCTGCCATTGCATTAGCACATCCAATAAAATTAATGATAATTGCTTAAATATCTAATACCTAGTCCATTTTCAGATGACTTATTTGTCTCCAAGCTAGTTGCCTTTTTATAGATGTTCTTTTCAAATTAGAATCCTAACAAATCCTCATGTTCTTAAATGTCTTCTATCTGAATGGTTAATAAATTATAACCCTCTGACTTCATAAAGTTAATGAACATGAGTACTCTTGACATTTGAAAATGCACGTAATTTCTC